>NC_092505.1:103614601-106014601 GCF_047511675.1 Marmota flaviventris | reverse complement strand
CCTTCCAAGGAAAGTAACTTTGATTTGTTGTTGTTGTTGTTTGCTTGCTTTCTTTTTTATTGGTTCTTTTTAATTATAAATGACAATAGGATTCATTTTGACATAATTATAAAAGCATGAAATATAATTTGTTATAATTCAGTCCCCAGTACTTCCTCTTTCCCTCCCTACTTTCTCCCTGATTCCCTTCACTCTACTCCACTGATCTTTATATTTACTTATAGTTTCTTTTTTTTAGTTTCTTGTGGATGTACATGATGGTGAGAATAACTATAGAATATTTATATATGTATATAGGAAAGTTAAGTCAGATTCATTTCACTGTCTTTCCCTATCCCTTCCCTCCTACATTCCTCTTTGTCTACTCCACTGATCTCTTTTCCATTATTTTTTATTCCCTGTCCCCTTATTTTGGATTAGTTTTTAAATATCAGAGAAAATATTCAACTTTTGCCTTTTTGGAACTGGCTTATTTCAGTTAGAATGATTGTCTCCAGTCCATTCATTCACCAGCAAATGCCATTAAGCCATTCTTCTTTAAGGCTGAGTAAAACTCCATTGTGTGTGTGTGTGTGGGGGGGGGTATGTGTGTGTGTGTACGCGTGTGCGACTTTTTTTACTCCATTTATCCATTGAAGGGCATCTAAGTTGGATCCACAGCTTAGTTATTGTGAGTTGTGCTGCAATAAACATTGATGTAGCTGTGTCACTGTAGTACACTGATTTAAAACTTTTTGTATATATACCAAGGAATGGTATGTGTATGTATGTATGTATGTGTGTGTGTGTGTATATATATAATCTTTTGATGAATCTCTATACTGCTCTCCAGAGTGGTTGCACCAATTTGCAGTCCAACCAGCAATTTATTATTTTTTCCCCGCATCCTCTCCAACATTTATTATTATTTGTATTCATGATACTTGCCATTCTGATTGGAGTGAGATGAAATCTCAATGTAGTTTTGATTTGTGTTTCCTTGATTGCTAGAGGTATTGAATATTTTTTCATATATTTATTGACTACTTGTATTTTTTATTTTGAGAAGTGTCTGTTTAATTCACTTGTCCATTTATTTATTGCATTTTTTGTATGTGTGTTAAGCTTTTTGTGTTCTTTGTATATTCTGGATATTAATTCCCTATTTGAAATCAGGTGGGAAAGATCTACTCCCATTCTGTAGGCTCCCTTTTCATACTCCTTCTTCCTTTTCTGTGCACAAGTTTTTATTTGATGTCATCCCACTCATTGATTCTTTAACTACGGTCTTGAGGTATAATGTTAGGTTATTTATTTAACATCTTTCTATTTTTTTGATGTAGAAACTCAGTGCTATAAACTTTCCTCTTAGAACTGCCTTCACACTATCCCAGATATTTTGATATGCTGAATCTCTAGTATCATTTGTTTCAAATAATTTTTTAAAATTTCTTTCCTGATTTTTTTCTGCAATACATTCCTCATTCAATTATTTAGTCTCTGGGTGTTAGAGTGTTTTTTTCCTGTCATTGATTTATAATTTTATTGCAGTATGGTCTGATAGGATGCAAAAAGCTATCTCCATTTTTTTTGTATTTGCTAAGATTTCTTCTGTGCCCTGAAGTATGTTTTATTTTAGAGAATGCTCCATGTACTGCTGAGAAGAAAGTTAGTTCAATAGTTGCTAGATAAAATAATCTTTAGATGTCTATTAGGTCCATATGATTAACAGTATTTTTTAGTTGTGAAGATCTTTACTTAATTTATGTCTGGATGACTCATCTAGCAGTGAGAAGGGTGTGCTGAAATCATCCAGTATTATCGTATTGTTTTATCTAGATCCTTTTATTGAGAAGGATTTGTTTTATGTATATATGTAGATGCACCATTATTTGGGGCACAAATATTTGTAATCATTCTTATTGTTGGATGCTTCCATTGACCAGTAAGAGATGACCCCCTTTATCTCTTCTGATTAAATTTGACTTGAAGTCTACTTTCTCTAATATGAGAGACGCTATCCTTGTTTGCTTTGGGTTTCCATTTGCATGGAATATCTTTTCCCATCATTTCACCTTCAGTCTTCTGATGTCTTTGTGAGTCTCTTGTAAACAACATATGGTTGGATCTTGTTTTTTAATCTGCTCTGCTAATCTGTCTTTTGATGGAAGAGTTTAAACCATTTTACATTTAATGTTATTATAGAGAAATGATTTTTATTTCTCATTCTGATTTATTTCTAGTGCTTAATTAATTGACTATTCTAGAACAATTCAAAGGAGAAAATATTCTTAAAAGAATCATCTCCACTGAAGTGGTCAAAATAGTCAATGAGAATAGATGGTTCCTGCCTATGACCAACTGTCCTTTCCATTTCTTTTTGGGCTATATACTGAGAGAAAGAGAGAGACCAAGGGCTGAAGGTTTTTAACCCTTGCTTTTGTTTTGTGTTGCTCACAAAACTTCCAGTTGGAGTAACTTATAACTGAAACCGGTTGAAATAGCTCTCAGCCTCCCTTCTTACCAGTATAAGGTAGGATGGAATTGGAAGTACTGACAATTAGAGTTTTGTCTGCACAGACCAACCACAGTGATGCACACCAATGGTGGGGCTGCTGCACAGTTCTATGAGTCGAATTCTAGTGGCTAAAACTTAAGTCTAATCAGGTCCCAGGAACTTCATTAGGTAATATCTGTTCTAGAGAGATTAGATCAACACACCCCAATGCCAGGCAAATGCCAATCTCTGTTGATCTCAGGAGACTCCCAAGAATTCTAGTCACAGGGAAAGGAAGCCAATCCTCCACACACATGGCTTCCCCACATATTAGGTTTTAGTCCTTGTGTGTATTCATACTTGGATTCAGTTTCCTGACCCTTTTTAGCTGGTCACCTGAGCCACCAAACTCAAAGGGAAAACAAGTTGGACTCCACTTCATTTTTCTGACTCGAATCCCTTGGATACAATCTCCTTTATGCCTATTTCACTCATGTTCTGCTAAGAATACTCTAGGCTACACATTAAGAGCTTGCCAGGACTGTATGGCAATGTTTGCTGTCATCTCCCAGACTCCCATGGCAGCAAGCTACAGTGTGGTCTTCTCAAATGACTCCTGCCTCAGAAATACAGAGCACTTTTCAAACACAAGTTCACTGTGCAGACTCTGGATAAGCTTAGTTCAGGCTGCTTTTCTGATGTACAGGTTCTCCCCTAACAAATCTGTCCATTGTATTTCTCTCTGTGTGTTATCCCTCCCCTCAGTGGTGAACCAGCACCATCACTGCCACAACCAGCTCAGCTCCAATCTACTCTTCTTTGTTCTTTGGTCAATACACCTGAATTTCTGAGTCTCTAAAACACTGTCTAATTTGAATTTTAGTGACTTTTTTTTTTCATCCATCTCACTGAAAAGCACACTTCCACTGCTTGAATCCCAAGTCATGAAACAAATGGAAATGCAGCCTTCCTCTTATCCATCTTGAATCTCCCACTAGTTCCAATAAAATCTTATGAGACCATTATCACACATTCTGTCTACTATTCACTGAAACATCATTATGTAATATATGACTGTATCTTATTTTTAAAAATACAGTTCAGTGCTATCATTTATTTAATCATCCCTCCACTAAAACATCCCTCCCCAGGCACTTTAGCATCCATATTAGCTCTTAATTGAACACTTAAAGTCAATCTCTCATCAACAATCACATGCTGTAAATGTATCTGACATTCTGAGATGATATTCATGACTATGAAGATTATAATGGAATTGATAACAAGGGAAATTGACATTCTCATAAAATATGTAATTCATAAAGCAATGAGTATGACATTGGATAACTGTTGAATCACACTCAAAGTATTACAGGCAGGAAAAAAACAATAATATAGGAAGAGAAAAGCAACCAGACAGACTTGACAGAAAACAGGTGACTCATTCAACATCTCCCAATTTTCTTGTCTGCCTCTGCTCTGGAGGCTGGGAAAAATTGAAATAATATCTTTCTCTATCTTTTCTAAAGCCAGAATTAACTAGAATGCCAAAGTTCAAATCTGTCTTTGCCTCTTACTAGCTCTATGACCTTGAGCAACTCATTTTCCCTCAGTTTGCAGATCTGTAAAATATGGTATATATGCACAATGGAGTTTTATTCAGCCGTAAAGAAAAACTAAACTATGTTATCTGCAGGAACATGGATGGAACTAGAGACCCTCATGTTAAGTGAAATAAGACAAATTTGGAAGGCCAAGTGTCATATGTTTTCTCTCATATGTGGAAGCTACAGAGGAAAAATGAAAAGAAAGAATCTCATGAAAATCAAAGGGAGATCAATAGAGGAAAGAGATTGAGGGGTAGGAGGTGGGGAAGGAGGGGAAAAGTCCTGGGGAGGAATATTGGCCAAATTATATTATGTGCAAGTACAAATATATAACAATAAATCCCATAGTTATGTACAACTATAGTGCACCAATAAAATGTGGAAAAAGTGTTGGGTAAAAATTGTATCTGCCTCAGAGTTATTCTGATAATGAAATGAGTTAATATATGGGAAGCTATCCAAATACTTCCTGGCACATAACAAGTACACAGTAATTGTGACCAGGAGTCTAAATTATCTAAAAGTTTGGTGGCACACCTGCACATTTCTTGGGGTGGAGATAAGGAGCAGGGTTGGCATCCCACATTCTCTTTGGAGGAGAGGTGGATCATAAAGGACACTCTGGATACTAGGCAAAATCAAACCTGGATGTCCATAAGCTCTAAGTCATCCAGTCATCAGTGGCTCAAAGAGACGAACGTGGGCTGGGGATGTGGCTCAAGCGGTAGCGCGCTTGCTTGGCATGCGTGCGGCCCGGGTTCGATCCTCAGCACCACATACAAAGATGTTGTGTCCGCCCATAACTAAAAAAATAAATATTAAAAAATTCTCTCTCTCTCTCTCTCTCTCTCTCTCTCTCTCTCCCCCCCCCCACCTCCTTCTCTCTTTAAAAAAAAAAAAAAAGAGAGAGAAGAACGTAACTCCTGAACAGCTGAATTCTAGGGTCATCACCACTGCCATCCTTGCAAGTTTCGTCCAGAGGCAAATACATTTAGAAGTTCTTTTCTTCCTTCCTTGATAGTCCCCTTAAATTTTCTTATGCTTAATGTTCTCAGCCATGTATCTATTCACACACAGTTGTGATATAAACACTCCTTTCCTGACTATAATGTTAATCCATAACTGTTTGGAATAATCTTGCCAAAATTTGGCTGGCTATACATCTTAATTAGAAGAACAATCTAGTACCATTTCAGCTTTTTTGTTGTTGTTGTTAAGTTCCTACTATTTGACTCAGTACTTCAGTACCTTATTCTCCTTTATAAATCTTCTTGGGAAGCCTCTTGATGTCTTCCAACTTGCCAATTGTGATTCCCTAATAAGGCCTCAATATTCCTGCTCCCTACATCAAATTCTTCAGGGACTTATCCAAGTTTGTGTTCAGTAAGGGCAGTCTGGCTATATATCTGCATTCATTTCTTGGCTGCTTTCTGTCCTTTGGATGCATAGTTGTCTTCTCAAGCATAGTCATGAGTAATTACAGCCAGGTTCAAAAGCAATGCCAAGAACTAACAGAAGGTCTTCTGAACATAAAATTACAATTTCAAATGGAGAAAATGTTTCGCTAATTATTTCCTGCCTTTTTCAATCCCCTTCATCTCATTTAGAATCATCCTTCCTTAAAAAATAATAATAAACAGATTATAAAATCCCTGAACTTTACAGTGATTCCAAGCAACATGGGTTTGTAAAGCTTCCATTTTGTGCAAATTCCCAGCTTGAAAAGAATAGGTATGTAATGCCCAGGTGAAGCAAAAAATTGTTTTATTAATAAGCAAGCCAATTCAATATAGACATATGGAAGGAATAATGAGGAATAAATAGTGGAATATCTGGCACTTAAAACAGTAGTGTTAGCAGCTCTGTAGAATGTACTCTCATAAGCGGCATGAACAAGAGAGGCACATTGGTGACTTGGAATGTTTCCAAGGTTTTGTGGATTTTTCATGATTTTATGACATTGTGGTTATTTTGACAATATTATTCAATGTATATTATTTAATTAAACATTAATTCAAAGCATGATTTGGGGTGTCTAGCTACAAACTTTATTTCATTACCAATAGCACCAAGACCCAAAGCATGATTTTTAAATTTAAAATATTAAATTATATAAATTACTGACTTCCTTAATAAGACCCCCAAAGCCTAAATTATTATGGGTCAATTTAAAGAATAGCAATTACTACTATAGAGAGCAGGAACATTTTTTTCTTGTTAAGAGATAATTCCTAAAGCTTTTTCTAATTTGAATGAAAAGTGTTCAAACTGTTTTGGTCTTCTTTCTAGAAACAACCTGATATTAGCCACTGTCAGACCTGGTTTCATTCAATGGCAAGAGGGCAATTCTTTACAGGTTTTATCCTGCACTTGTACTCAAGTTCCCCATGGCATGATACTTTACCTTGAAAAAGATTCAAGCAGGGAGCTGAAGTGACTCTAATGCCCATGAATGAGGAATAACCCTTCTCTCTCTGGGAACTAGGCTACTAGATTCAGGGCCTAATGTCCGTGAAGCTCTGTGAAGGAGCCAAGGCAGTCATCTACACCCACACCTGTCACTACCATTGAGCACACATTATGTGCCAGACACTGGCTAGGAATTTCATGGTTTTGTGACCTTGTGGTTATTTTGACAATGTTATTCAATGTATATTATTTAATTAAACATTTTTGACAGAGAGAGAGAATTTTTTTATTTTTTTTTTTATTTTTTTTTTCTTTTTTTTTTTTTTTTTAATTTTTTATTGTTGGCTGTTCAAAACATTACATAGTTCTTGATATATCATATTTCACAATTTGATTCAAGTGGGTTATGAGCTCCCATTTTTACCCCATATACAGATTGCAGAATCACATCAGTTACACATCCATTGATTTACATATTGCCATACTAGTGTCTGTTGTATTCTGCTGTCTTTCCTATCCTCTACTATCCCCCCTCCCCTCCCCTCCCCTCCCCTCCCCTCTTCTCTCTCTGCCCCCTTTACTGACATTCATTTGTCCCCCTTGTATTATTTTTCCCCTTCCCCTCACTTCCTCTTGTATGTACTTTTGTATACCTCTGAGGGTCTCCTTCCATTTCCATGCATTTTCCCTTCTCTCTCCCTTTCCCTCCCACCTCTCATCCCTGTTTAATGTTAATCTTCTTCTCATGCTCTTCGACCCTACTCTGTTCTTAGCTACTCTCCTTATATCAAAGAAGACATTTGACATTTGTTTTTTAGGGATTGGCTAGCTTCACTTAGCATAATCTGCTCTAATGCCATCCATTTCCCTGTAAATTCTATGATTTTGTCATTTTTTAATGCAGAGTAATACTCCATTGTGTATAAATGCCACATTTTTTTTATCCATTCATCCATTGAAGGGCATCTAGGTTGGTTCCACAGTCTAGCTATTGTGAATTGTGCTGCTATGAACATCGATGTAGCAGTGTCCCTGTAGCATGCTCTTTTTAGGTCTTTAGGGAATAGACCGAGAAGGGGAATAGCTGGGTCAAATGGTGGCTCCATTCCCAGCTTTCCAAGAAATCTCCATACTGCTTTCCAAATTGGCTGCACCAATTTGCAGTCCCACCAACAATGTACAAGTGTACCCTTTTCCCCACATCCTCGCCAGCACTTGTTGTTGTTTGACTTCATAATGGCTGCCAATCTAACTGGAGTGAGATGGTATCTTAGGGTGGTTTTGATTTGCATTTCTCTGACTGCTAGAGATGGTGAGCATTTTTTCATGTACTTGTTGATTGACTGTATGTCCTCCTCTGAGAAGTGTCTGTTCAGGTCCTTGGCCCATTTGTTGATTGGGTTGTTTGTTCTCTTATTGTCTAATTTTTTGAGCTCTTTGTATACTCTGGATATTAGGGCTCTATCTGAAGTGTGAGGAGTAAAGATTTGTTCCCAGGATGTAGGCTCTCTATTTACCTCTCTTATTGTATCTTTTGCTGAGAAAAAACTTTTTAGTTTGAGTAAGTCCCATTTGTTGATTCTAGTTATTAACTTTTGTGCTATGGGTGTCCTATTGAGGAATTTGGAGCCCGACCCCACCGACTGTAGATCGTAGCCAACTTTTTCTTCTATCAGACGGCGCGTCTCTGATTTGATATCAAGCTCCTTGATCCATTTTGAATTAACTTTTGTGCATGGCGAGAGAAAGGGATTCAGTTTCATTTTGTTGCATATGGATTTCCAGTTTTCCCAGCACCATTTGTTGAAGATGCTATCCTTCCTCCATTGCATGCTTTTAGACCCTTTATCAAATATAAGATAGTTGTAGTTTTGTGGATTGGTTTCTGTGTCCTCTATTCTGTACCATTGGTCCACCCGCCTGTTTTGGTACCAGTACCATGCTGTTTTTGTTACTATTGCTCTGTAATATAGTTTGAAGTCTGGTATCGCTATACCGCCTGATTCACACTTCCTGCTTAGCATTGTTTTTGCTATTCTGGGTCTTTTATTTTTCCATATGAATTTCATGATTGCTTTCTCTATTTCTACAAGAAATGCCGTTGGGATTTTGATTGGCATTGCATTAAACCTATAGAGAACTTTTGGTAATATCGCCATTTTGATGATGTTAGTTCTGCCTATCCATGAACAGGGTATATTTTTCCATCTGAGAGAGAATTTTTTTAATATTTATTTTTCAGTTTTCGGTGGACACAACATCTTTATTTTATCTTTATGTGGTGCTGAGGATCGAACCCAGCGTGCCACGCAAGCCAGGCGACCGCGTTACCTCTTGAGCCTCATCCACAGCCCTTAATTAAACATTAATTCAAAACATGATTTGGGGTGTGTAGCTATAAACTTTATAAAATAATGCATTCTGTTATTTAGCTATTTAAAACAACTACAGTTATTATTGATCATTTTATGCAAATGAGAAGATAAGGCACAGAGAATTTATCTAATGATTCTATAGTAAGATACATGGCTAGTAGGTGGCATAACTGGAATTCTAAACCTATCATTCTGACTCCAAAGCCAGTGTGGTTCACCACCCCATTTCTTAACATCAAATGTGGAATTCACCATTCTCAACTAAAACTGTCCTTACCTTTGCTTAATGTAATGCATGCATTGCCATGGCTCAGAATTTCTGAAGTAACCTTCATGTGGCAACATGAACTCTCTGAGTGCTGGGCATCCCTGAGCATCACTGGAGCTTCTGACCCTCAGGTGACAGGGGAGATGGTACATGATCCACAAAGTCTTTCTTGGCTACTTTGTTCCCCACAGAGGGTTGGCCTAAACCTTCCTGGATAAAGCCAAATCCAAAAGAGGAGTGATTTTCCTAGTGACATTCAGGGAAGAAAACATTTGAGATTTAAAACCTTATTTGTTAGGAAGGTGTCTCTCCCACACACTCTTCATAGAAGCTTCAGCCTGTTTGCCACAAAGACCTATGTAGGAGATATTTTAGTGGAGTCTGGCTCCAGACCAAAATTCTATGTGTGATTTTTCAGATACAGCTACAGGCAATTCCAAAGGCTTTGGGTGCCGGGCCTGGTAGGAAAAGCTGCCAGCCATGTTCTTATGCTTAGGTTCTAGCTTAGATGCCTCTATTTGGAGGTCTCCTTATCTGGAAGTTAAAAATCACTTTTATTCACTCTTTCTCAGTACTCAGGATTTTCCATTCCAGGGCCTTCCCCATTATACCTCTACCCTATTATACCTGCACCTCATTGATAAAATTTCCAGAGACATTTAGAGGCTCCCTCTATAATGTGATGGTTTCTGCTGTCTACATATGATCCACTGGATTCTCCAACAATGTGATGCTGGCACTTTCTTTGGTGCCCATATCTCTAGCAGTGTTATTTATTTATTTATTTTTGTGGCTTGTTTTAAATTGCTACTCCTGTTACTTTGACAGGGGGCAGTTCAGTTCTCTGAAGCTCAGCTAAGCTCCTAACTGGTCTGTAAAAACCACCCAAAGTCACATTGGCTATGCCATCCCTATTCTCAGGCCAGTTTTATCTATACTATTTCCTGTCTATTATGTATGAAGGCTCTATACAACTGTCTTTCTTTTTCACTCTTGTCTTTATCAGAGTGGCTCTCTCAGTATACAATACTCTTACTGCTTGACTTGTAGATCTGAAATTCACATGAATAACTCTCTGTGGGCGATAACTTATGTCCCTGCATTTTACCTGGGAGAAATCATGCCAGCATCACCCTTCCACTAGCAGAGTGTGACATCTGCAAATAACAAGGTGACCTACACGAGTCACAGAACTAAGAGATGATTATTAACTGGGATGAGTTAGAAATTTGGGAAGAGTAAAACTGGATTGGCATTATATGATTTAGGTCAGCCCTATGAAATAAGACCACTTTAATAGACACAGTTGTAAAGAATTCAAGTCTCAAATCCACAAACCTTTAGCCATCTGATTTTTGATAAAGGTATCAAAAGTATATCTTGGTGAAAAGACAGCCTTTTAAACAAATAGTGCTAGGAAAGTTGAATATGTAGAAAAATGAAATTAGACCGCTATCTCACATCCTGCACAAAACTCAAATCAAAATAATAAAAGACTTAGGAATTAGGCCAGATACCTTACAACTGCTAAAAAAAACATCAAAGAGTCAACACTCCATTATATAGATGCTGTCATCAACTTCCTTAATACGATCCACAAAGCCCGAGAAATAAAACCAAGAATCAATATCTGAGATGTCATGTAACTAAATATCTTCTGAACAGCAAAGAAAATGATTAAGAGCATGAAGAGAGAACCTACAAAATATGAGAACATCTTGGCCAGCTACCACTCTGATAGGAAATTAACCTCCAGAATATAAAAAGAACTCAAAAACTTAACATCAAAAATTAAAAAAAAAATAACTTAATAAATGGGCAAAAGAACTAAACAGAAGCTCCCCAATAGAAGAAACACCAAAGGCCAATAAATATATGAAAAATGTTCAACATCTCTACCCATCAGGGAAATGCAAATAAAAACTACACTAAGATTTTATCTCACTCCAATATGACTGGCAATGATAAAGAATATAAACAACAATAAATGCCAGTAAGGTTCTGGGGAGAAAGGAACATTAGTACATCGTTGGTGGGCCTACAGACTAGTACCAGCACTCTAGAAAGGAATACAGAAATTCCTCAAAAAACTAAGGATGAAACTAACATATGACTTTGCTATTCCACTCCTGGATATTTTCCCAAAAGATCTAAAATCAGCATATTACAGCAACATAGTCACATCAATGTTTATAGCAGAATAATTCACAGTTGCTGAATTATGGAATCAACCCAGATGCCCATCAACAGGTAAATGGATTAAGAAATTATTACACACACACACACACACACACACACAATGGAGTTCTACTCGGCCATTAAAAGAATGAAATTATGAATTTTTCCTGTAAATGGATAAAAATGGAGAATATCATGCTAAGTGGAATTAGCCAAACTCAGAAACTCAAATGTTTTCCTTCATATATGCAGAAGCTAGAGTCAAATAAAGAAAGGAGGAAAGAAGGATAGTATAACATAAAAAACCAATCAAATATAAATTAATAGATGAGCAAAAGGAAGTCTAGTAGAGTAGAGGAAGGAGAAGGGGAAGAGGAGGAAGAATGGGGGGGAAAGTGGAGGGAAAAGGGGAGGATCTGAAATGAAATCAATTTTTATGCATCTATGAGTTTGTCAGGATGAACCCAACTACTATGTATAACAATAAAGCTCTAATTAAAAAAAAAAGAAAAAGAATTCAAGTCTCAGAATCTCTGAATCTGATATGTGTGGAGACACATATACACTTTTCTAATAAGACTGTGAGTTCCTCAAGGACAGGGACCTTGGATATTTCATTTTTGAGTACCAAGTGCTGGGTATAACCTGTCAGATGGGTCTTTTGACTTCTACATAGACTTCTTAAGTCACAAACCCTATCTCGAATTCAGTACTTAATATGTATAGACCAGGATAAAATTCAGTGCTCCAATTGTGCTTTAAAGTTTAATGGTCCCCTTGAGTGTGTGGACTCCAAACTGCAAGCTAATGAAAACCTCTGAGAAAGATGTTGGGCTGGTGTTCTCTCCTGCCCTGCCCTGCTGGTTTCTGCTCCCTCTCTCTTGCTTACTGTAGTTTCTGATCTTTGCATGGTCAAGGGTCACAGAAAAGTTCTCAAATGATTGGTTTCGTCAAGAATGGCTAGAAGCTTTCTGGGTATATCAGATGTTTAAAATATGCTTGCTCTTATGGGTATTTTGTGGATACTTTAGAGAATTCTTCTCACCCCATCCCAAACCCCCAAAACAAGAACATGGATTACCAAACTTACAACTCCAGGTGAGTTCATCTTTATTCCACTAGAAGATTTACCTCCTCTCTGCTCTATTTACCTCCAGGAAGATTTCTGGGTGAGACCTAAGGGAACACCACACCAGCTCCATTTCATGCTGTGACCTATAATCAGTGCACAGGAAATATGTTCTTAGTCTCACAAATATATTCTTCGTCTGTTAGTGTCATCCTAACCTAGCCCCCATGCTTGACTCAAAACTAAAGTTGATGGCCAACCCACTTCTCAACATTTAGGTTTTCTTCTTGGACTAGGGTTGACCCTACACCATTAAGATCCAGCTGCAGCTTTGCTCCCAACCCCAATCTATCTTTCCTAAGGTTGTCTTAAAGCCCCTTCTATTAGACTTGAGACGGGAGGAGTCCTTGCCTTTGGCCAGGATCATATTCCCAGTGTACCAACTGTACTTGGCAAAAATCCACGACACCAGCCCTGTCTCTACTCTCTCAATCTTTTATGTGCCCTTGCTGTGGGTGAAGAGTTCAAGAGTCTATAAGCACTTCTTTTTCACTAAGTCCTTTGGAGGCTCACATGTTATAATGTAATATCTATAATATCTCTGGTGCCCTACACACATCTAAAGGAATTGACTCATAAATTTTGTCAACCCCAACATAAAACCAATGTTCCTGCTCAGTGAGGTGAGAACTAGTTGAGTGTCATAACTGAATGCTACAGATGATTCATAGGTGTGCACTGGCAGCTTCAAGGATATAGAAAGAGCCCCACAACTATGAGATTAAGCCTTTTTATAAATGGAGGATCAAAAAAATTCTTTCTATGGGGGGTATCCAGTTACAAAACTCAGAGAGAACAACTGGAATGAAATGGCAACAGGCCTACCCCGACAGTTTTCAATGGTCAGACTCACAAAGAACTGTCTGCAAAGATTGCTTTTCCTAACAGCCCTCAAGTTGTGAATTGCCCATAGTGAATGGAAATTAAACGTCTAAGATAAACTCCCCTAAAGAGGTCAGAGAGTTTGAGAGAGCTTGTAGATAGCTGGAAACAGTTGTAGAAACATTTTATCATGGGTAAATTTACTTCTGCCTGTGGAAAAAGAAATGGCCCTGGTGAAATTCTGGATTCACAGTATAGGTGACAGGTGATCAACAGACGCAGTTGATATTTTTAGGCTAAGGCACAGGCATTCAGATGGTGTCATTGGTTTGGGCCAATGCCAGGTAGTAAATGCTTAATGGAAGTTCATTTGGAAGATTCTTCCATTCGGGCATTTTAAAAAATGGGATTTAGTGCAAGAATTGATATACCTTCAAATCAGTTGGCAGTGGAAGTCATTACTACTTAGGATTTCTTGGTCCATAGCACTACATACACTAGATCAAGATCCTGAATACTAAAACCTGTAGGAAGATCCAGAGCTGGGTTTTTCCCAGCATTCCTGCCCTTCCTCTAGGATCAGGAAGTGGCTGGGGTCATTGAGAAGGAAACCAGTAAGTCCTCTTTAATTCTGGAGTCTTGAGCCTAAAACATCTGTTCTTGGCTTCTTCCCATCTTTTCACCACCAATCTAAGACATTACTCAAAGCTCCCCATCCAATGACTTTCAGTGGTTCTTTTGACAGTTTCTTTGACTTCAATGAGTTCACCAAAAAAACTCACTTAGCTGTCATCATATCTTCACTTTTCTAGGCAAAATTCCTACCCACCTACCAAACCCTCTCTTTCAGGGAGCGGGGAGAACTTATCTATTAGTACGTCTAAGCCCAAAGTCTCTTCTCAGTGTTAACAGACAGTATGGCTCCCAAAGGGGAAAGGGGAGAAGCAAGGGCAGATACTGGGGCAAAAAAATATATAATTAGATGGTCAAGAACTAACAAAGGTGAAGTTTCAGTCTGGGGAAACCCAAAATTTCAAAGCATATCAGTTATGGGACAAATGACATGAGTGCCGGGTTGTTACAGATGAGAATTTGGGATTTGCACCAGAAGTTGCCATCCAAGGTTCAAATTAAAAGACCTTACTTCCTCATACAATAAGTCTAAGAACAGGTGAAACCATTTGGATCAATACATTCTCCTGCCCTGAATTCTGGGACTCTGCTGAGTTCTTGTATATGATAGCAGAAATTATTCACCCTGAGGATACTGACTTCTTTGATTCATTCAGAAGAAGAATAGGATTGTGTGATTACATGAGTTTCCAGCAAGCAGTGCAAAGTAGAAACTCTTTTATGTGTCTGACTTGAGGGGAATTGGAAGGACCTTACATGGGACAAAGTCTTAAATGTGCAACTGAAACATTATTGATCCAGATGTTTAAAAAAGACATATTTTGCTATCATGGAAAATTGGAAGAACCATATCTAGTGTTTCTTTTGCCATAACATAACTCTTAGATAAAAATAGAAGGTTAAATGGCATGGAGTGGTAATTGTTAGTGTAGTTCCCTAAGGGTTTAATTTCAGATTAAAATTAAAGTTTACCAATGTTTATATCAAGATTTTACCCATTCAAATATATTCCCAATTAAAAATTTAAACTTCTATCTTCTGGATTATGATATGTTTTTAAATTCTACTCCCTCTCTCTCAAAAGTCTCTTTTTAGTTAGTTTTGTCTCACTAACTTTTTAGTTAGTTTTGGCCACAGCCAAAAGGCCTGACAAGAACAACTTAAAGAAGACAAAGTTATTTTGGCTTATGGTTTCAGAGGTTCAGTCTATGGTCATCCAACTCCCATAGCTCTGGGACCAAGGTGAGACATAACACCATGGTGGAAGAGTATGATGGAGGAATGCTGCTCAGTTTATGACAGCCAGGAAACAGAAATAGCTTGAATGCCAGAAAATAGGGATAGTATAATCCCCAAGGGCATGCACCCCAGTGAACCATTTCCTCCAGCCACACCCAACTGGCCTACAGTTCTCACCCATTAATCCATTCAAATTATTAAACCATCAAATGATTTAATTTTCTGATTAGATTACAGTTTTCATAATCTCTGTCACTTCACCTCTGAACATTCCTGCATTGTCTCACAGAAATGTTAGATATAAGCTTCAAGTCCAAACCATAACTGTCTCCATCTGTTTACAATCTGATAGTTATCCTGTAGTCTGTTTTTTCCCTTAGTATGTCCTTCATAAACTTAAGCCACTTGCTAGAAAGCAGAGAGGCTCTGAAATTAGACTTTCCTGTTTGAGGTTTGTAATTAAATATATATTAATCACAAGGGCCTAACAACTAATTTATTTCATAATGTGAATATACTTAGGTTTAACTCTCTCTCTCTCTCTCTCTCTCTGTGTGTGTGTGTGTGTGTGTGTGTGTGTTCATCACATGAAACTTGGCATTTCTTGGGGTGTGAATTGCAAATTTAGAGCCCTTTGAGCCTTGTTTTAGGAATTCTCCATGGGCCAATTCTTTTACACAGCTGAACTCTTTTAATACACATGAAAAATGAATTTAATGCCCTTTAATGAAATTTATATTTGGTTAGTCAACAAATAGAGGAAAGAGTCTACCAGTAAATACTTTCTACATAACAGAATTAAACCAACTCACTTCAAGCTGATACTATTTATTTTCCTATTAGAACACAGGGTACATTATTTTTTAAAAATCTAAAGTTTCCTCTAATCATCACAGTTCTTTCCAATTTGTATGAAACTGAAAACCTAGATACCCCTATATAATTTTGTAACTAAATGTGATTCTTCTTTCTTAAATTAGAATAGAATTTAATGTAAGTAGTTCATTGTGTATCTTAGCTCCTGGCCACCAGAGTATATACCTTTCCATTTTTGCTCAGAAATCTGTTATCAAAGGCTAGTTTCTTGGTCAAGATGACTCAGGACAGTCTCCAAGGACAAAAATAAGTATTTATTCCTCCAATAAATAAGATTTCATACAAGACCAAATAAGTCATAAAATCACGATAAAATACTAAAAACAAACAACTTTATTTTATCCCCTTTCAGTTGAGCCACATACCAATGAAGCAGGGACTTCTGTGAACAGTTACCTCTACAAATGGCCTTTTGTTTAAGTTCTAACAATTTGTTTTACAATTGTTGTAAAACAAATTCAGGATCAACTTCTGAAAATAACTTTGGATACTGAGTAAAGACATTGACCACCAAATATAATTGTGATACATATGTTTGAAAATCTCTAGTTATTCAAATGACCATTCTTCCCTGGTTTCCCTTGACAGATGCCACAGCGTTGATAATTTGATTTTACTGAACATCAATAACAACTAAAATGACAGAGGTTCTTAAGCTTCTAGTAAGCAAGGGTCAGTACTGATTTTTCTCCAGGTCTTCCTTCTAGGATGACACCTCACCAACAGGCATGTTTTGTTAGATTTTGAGGTTTGAAGGAAGTGGGTGGTGGCCCACTCAGTCCCACAATGTGCTGTTATCCTTGGCAATTTGCAATGGTACAGGGTTCTGGCATTAGCCTTGATGGATCAAACACTCAGTTTCAGGGGGGTTCTGGGTTTTACTGACTTCTAAAACTATGTCTTAGTCCATTTGAGCTACAATAACAGAATTTCATATATTGGGTGGCTATAAAAATTTATTTATCACAGTTCTGGAGGCTGAGAAATATAAGATCAAGGCACTTGCAGACTCAATATGTGTTGAGGGCCTTCTTGCTGCTTCTCAGATAACTTCTCCCTGTATCTTGTAATGATAGAAGGGGCAAGAAATTTCCCTTGGGTGCCTTTTATGAAGGTACTAATTCCATTCATAAGGGCTCTACCATATCTAGAATATAATGGGATCTAATCATATCTCAAATGCCCACTTCCAAATAACATCACATTGAAGATTGGGTATCAACATATAAATCTAGGGACAGGGTGCATAAACATAGTCTCTAATATTCATTGTCACAAGAAGTTAAAGTATAAAGCCACATTCTCATTTATTAATTATCAGTGAAGAAGAGAACTCTTATGTGGGTCAATGGTCAGCAGCCCACTCTTTCCCCAAAATGGGATTCGCTAGTAGTTGTCTAGTTAACATGGCATCAGAGCAAAGGGCAGGAATTCTGTGAGTGAAGGGCTTGGTCTCAACAGATTTAGATGGCTCCATTGATTCTGCAACAGTCATCCCTGTCTCACACACTGTCTACTGGCTAGGCACTCCCTTTAAGGATAGCATTTAAATGGCACCAGTAACATTTGCTTCAGGGACTGTCCTTTTCTAATGTTCATGACTGACCAATCCCCTTTTAGTGATTCTCTCTTTAGTTTTGTGCATTTGATCAACCTACCAGCAGGAGGTGTACCTGGTAACCACACTGTCTCTTTAAACTATGTCATAATTTATTTTTCCATAGTTTTTAACTGGTGCATTATAATTGTATAAATGATGGAATTTGTTGTTACAAATTAATACATACATGCAATATAACAATATAATTTGGTATTCTATGATTTATATCTTATCCAGTATAACCCAGTATGGTCTCAAATGAACTTCCTGCCTCTACCTCCCAAGTAATTGGGATTATAGATACACATCACCATGACCAACTTTGTAGTTTAGACCTTGAGTCTCCCCCAAAAATCTCATCTTTCAAAGGCTTGGTCCCCAGAATGGTGCTACTGGGAGGTGATGGAACCTTTAAGAGGTAGAGCATAAAAAGAGTAATTTAAATCATCATGGGCATATCCTTGAAGAGGATTGTAGAACCCTGGCTCCTCTTTACTCTCTCTTTGCTCCATGGCTCATGATGTGAATGGTTTTGCTCTTCCATACACTCCAGCATGGTACTGCCTTGCCACAGGCCATAAGCAACAGGGGTGCATTACCACTGAGCTACATCTCAGCCCTTTTAATTTTTTTATTTTGAGAAAAAGTCTTTCTAAGTCATTTAGGGACTTGCTAAATTTCTGAGGCTGTACTTGAACTTGGAATCCTTCTGCTTCAGCCTGCTGAGTCACTGGGATTACAAGTATGTGCCACCCCACCCAGCGATCTTAGACTAGGACTTTTTAAATTTTAAGCCATCCTGCATTTTTTTTTTTGTAAGCAGCAAAGAGGTGTTTATTGCAAGGTAGCTCAGTCCTCCACACATACAGCAACTGGTGGCTTAGGGGCCCTGAGCCCAGGGTTTGCAGCAGTTTTATACACTCTTTGGGAAGCCAGGTACCCCACATACATCATAGCATCTCTTAGCAAATCATCACACACCTTGGGAAAATCATAAACTATTCTAAAACATGATTAGCACACTCACTGTCAGGAACAAGTTGGTTAAGGGTGATTGGTTACTACAAGATGGGGATTCATTTGAACTGATTGGCTTAGGCCATGAGGGGAGTATGTGCTGAACTTTATGGTTTCCCAAAATGTTATCAACCACCATAAACTACTGGAAGGGTCATCTGGCATCCCAGGTATTTTCCCCTCTCATGCTGATTGGTGGCTGCTAGGCATCCTGCATTTTTTCTTATTATAAGTTAATCATCTCAGTTATTGCATTATAGTAATGGAAAGTTGACTAACATAAGGTGACTTTGTATCTCTCTGCTCTCAGCCCATTTGGACTTATTTTCCTTTTTCTGAATGTGTCAGGGGAGCAGCACTCAGCTCATGGTTGCCTCCCCTCAAAACCTGTGTATAACACCAAGGAGAATCAATATCCCTGGAGACTGTGTGCCACTACACCCAGACTCTGTGGTTTTTCAAGAGAATTCTAGAGTTAAACATTAAAAGGAACTTAATGACAAGGAGCATTACAAGTTAAAGATTATAAGCTCCAACTAGCAGACCCTATTAATGAAATTAGGGAGATCATATGTGAACAGAGTTAAAGTCTCCTCAGGAGAAGGACCACAGATAGTGGGAGAGGCTTCTGTCCTCCCAACATGGAATATACCAGGAAGGTGTATTACTCTAGGGAAATAAGCCTTGAAGGTTAGATATATTGACTTGGGCAAGAGAAAACAAGGACAAGTGGCACTCGAGGTAGTCAATGATGATAGGCAGGGACTGGGTGGCAGTGGAGATACTATTTGAACAAAGGTAAGGAAGTAGACATGTCTACCTTCTCTGATCGTTTGTAGGAATTGGATCCAATTTTTTTTTTCTCAAATGTATCTTCAACATATAAACAGATAGTCTGATACATAGTAGTTACTCAATAAATGTATGGTAGAACAGAGGTCAAAGAAACAAATTTAGTTAAAGGATCACTCCCAAAGTAGAATTTCATGCTGGGATGTCCTGACTCAATGGAAAGAATAAGAGCTGGAATTCTGAGTTTTGTAATTGAACATGTGACTTCAAACAAGTCCGTCCATCTCATGTAGCTCAGTTTCCTCTTATGTGTGTAAAGTTGTTTTCATTGATAACCAAAAAACAAAAAAAAACATTAAAATATCCCATTAACTCTACTTCAATCAAAAAAAAAAAAGAACTGTGAACCACTACAAAATTCATTTAGTAATGAACTGAACTCTTCCTTTCACTTACACAGCATTGACAGATCAAGTGATATAAGCTGGGGTTTTTTAAAGTTTTAATTGTTAAAATGAGCCTCTATATGGCAACCTTGACTCTCTGTGATCTGATGACCAGCTGCTCAAACCAGAGCTTTTCTAAGATTAAAGGTCTAGAGCTTCCACTATGTAGAGCTCGCAGACTCATTTCCTCAGGAGCCATACGAGCAAACAGAACAAACTCCAGGCAGTCTCTATTGTTTTTCATTTGTGTGTGTGTGTGTATGTGTGTGTGTGTGTGTGTGTGTGTGTGTGTGTGTGAGAGAGAGAGAGAGAGAGAGAGAGAGAGAATATGCATGGGTGGGTGAATGTGTGTGTGTGTGTGTGCGCGCGCTGCTGAGGAATGAATGCTAGGCAAGTGCTCTACCACTTAGCTATACCCCTATCCCTTTTTCATTATTTTATTTTGAGACAGGGGCTCACTAAGTTGCCCATGCTGGTCTAGAACTTGAGATCTTCTTTCTATCAGACTCCCAAGTAACTGGGATTTTAGGCATGTACTACCACACCCAGCCTCTGGTTTTTCAAGAATGTTCTAGAGTTAAGCGATACAAAGTTAGAGCCTCTACAGCTAGGAGCCCCTATTAATGAGAGGAGGGAGGTCATATATGAACAAGAGGAGGACCACAGACAGTGGGAAAGGCTTCTGTCCTCCCCATGTGGAAGGAAACTTAGAAGCAAACAAGTAAACTCATAAAAGTGTTCTTCTTTCAGCTAATGCTCATCTTTGGTTGAAAAATTACATTCATACTTACTTGTTCATTTCTGGCCTATCATCTGGTATCCCTCATTAATTCTATAAGATTTTCTTTCAAAAGGTAAAGAAAACAGATTTTTCTTGTCCACAATATGTGCTTTTTGTAGTTTGTAGTTTTCTGAGTTTATAAGTAGCACATTCTGGGATGTGGCGGGGGGTTGCTGGGATTGAATCCAGAGCCTCACACATGCTAGGCAAGTGCCTTTACCACTGAGTTATATCCCCAGCCAACATTCCATGATAATTTGAAGGAAAAGAAAGCAACACAAAAAGTATTAAGAGAAAAATAACAGTAACTTCCACTCAGATTCAATCACAGCATCTGCTCTGTTTTCTTATTTTGGAAGTCTCTATTTTATATATTTGGCTTTCCTGAGATTTTGCATTATGGACTCTCTCATCTGTGTCATTTTTGTCTCTATCCAATTCTGGGAAAATGTTTCATTTGTATTCTTGCACTAATATAGCATTTCTACCTGTCTCTATTGCATTTCCAAATGTGGCAATCATGTTTTACATATGTGTCTTAGTTCAAGTTTTTATAACAGATACCATTGACTGGGTAACTCTTAAGCAACAGAAATTTATCTTTTATAGTTCTGAAGTCTAATATCAGGGAGCAAACATTGTTGGATTCTGGAGTGGGTCCTCTTCAGGTTTATAGACTGTCATCTTCTCATTGTGTCCTCATATGTTGGGAAGAGAATGAGAAAGCTCTCCGAGGTCCTTTATGTAACAGTCTTTATTAATCCATTTTTTGTAACAAAATACTGGAGGCAGGATAACTTTATAAAGAAAGGAGGTTTCTTTTGGCTTACAGTTCTGGAGGTCCAAGGTAGAGAGACTTCATCTGGTGATGGCCTCCTGGCTGGTAGAGTCCTACGGCAGCACAGGGACTGGGAGTAGGTGTATGTATCTGCATATGTCTGTGTATCTTCTGGTCTTTATCCTTTGCTTATAAAGCTACCAGGATTCAATCTCAGGGGCTATACCCTAATGCCCTTGCCTAAATCTAATCATTCTACCAAAGCCTCACCTCTAAAAACCACTACTCTCTTGATACTTCACAATGGGAATTAAGTTTCAGCACATGAATCTCTGAGGAACACTCAAACCATATCCAAATGATAGCAGGCTTTATTTCTATTCATGAAGGCTCTGTCCTCATGCCCTAATCACTTCTCAAAGGCCCCACCTCCTATTACCATCACATTGGGGTTAGTATTTCAGTAATGAATTGGGGAAGGGGTACAATCAGTCCATTATAGTACATAAACAATCTTCCTACTCTGGTTGCATCCCATTTGCTAGCTGTCTCCTCTGTGTCTTGGGTTCAAGGATATGAATTAGAGATGGTTTAAGGGTTCTTAAAAGGCTTAAAATAATGTTTCCATAGTGGAACATTTTCGTTCTGATTATTCAGCTTAGGTATATCTTTCAACTTTAAAAAAAAAATCTTTTGATAGGTCTGGTGTTTTTTCCATTTAGAGGAACTGTCCACATGTGTCTCATGTTGGGAGGTAAGCAAACCATGCTGATCACTGCTCAAATCCCACAGGCCTAGTGAGGGAAATGATTTTAGATTTTCTATAGTTGTACTTTTCCAGAAAGCAAAAGTCTGGTTCTGTCAGGCATGGTGGTACACGACTATGATCTCAGCAGCTGGGGGAGCTGAGGCAGGAGAATCACAAGCTCAAGGCCAGCCTCAGCAACTTAGCAAGACCCTGTCTCAATTAAAAAAAAAAAAAAAAAGGCAGGGGGAGGAAGATTACTTGAGTTGTAGATACCCCTGTGTTCAATCCCAGTACTGAAGAGGAAAAAAAAAAAGGCAGGAAGCAGGTGGAAACTGAAAACTAAAGGCAGTTTTTTTGTTTGTTTTGTTTGTTTGTTTGTTCTGTTTTGTATAGTTTTTTTGTTCTGTTTTGTTTTCTTTGGTACCAGGGGCACTTAACCACTGAGCCATATGCCCAGCCCCTTTAGTATTTTATTTAAAGACAGGGTCTCACTGAGTTGCTTAGGGACTTGCTAAGTTGTTGAGGCTGGCTCTGAACTCCTGATCCTCCTGCCTTAGCTTCCAGAGCCATTGGAATTACAAGCATGCACCACCATGACCCTCTCAAAGGCAGCTTTGCAGCACTCCTGCCTTAACCAGAAATTCCTTTCCTGAGTTTGTTTTATAACCCAAAGTTCATGGGGCATCTTATCCTTCTTTAGCCATGACCACCCTCATAAGGAGCCCATTTCAGATGTAGCTCCCATTGGGTGCTAAAAGTGGGGGCCAGCTTATCTCAGAGGGCTTCTCACTGTATGTGACGCTGGTGGGACTGAGATTCAACCTCATATGCTCCCATAACCCCTTTCTGACTTTTTTCCACACTCACCCATCCAGTTTCTCCTCCTCCAAGATAAGCATCCCTAAGGAAGACTACTAGGGCTGCTTTCCTCTTATTTCTTATTTTCTGTTACAATTAGGGCATCATTTTGAAACTAAGGATATAAAATGATATAAATAAATATGATTTATTCATTGCCTTTCAGGATAAAGGAGTACTGCAAAATGTTTGTCTCTTAAAAAGAGAGAGTAAAAGGGAAAATTGATTCTGACAGGATTGGGTCTAAGTCAAACATGAAAATCCTGTCCTCTGTTTTGTCTTCCTTCCTGTCCTGTCCTGAAGGCTATGCAACCCAGTTTTTCCCACAGATATCTTAGCAGATGCTACAGGACAAGGGGTTCTGGGAAAGCTTTGTTTTTTTCTTAATAAAAAGGCTAATAAGAATTATATATGGCTTTCCTGCTTCCATCTCTCTCTCTCTCTCTCTCTCTCTCTCTCTCTCTCTCTCTCTCACACACACACACACACACACACACACTTTTTTTTCAACTGGAATGTCGATGTATTGCTGATGGGGTGAGGAACACAAGGATGAAAACAATATACCAAGGATGGCAAAGTGGAAAGAGAAAGTGGATGCCCAGGTAACATCTTGGACCTATTGAACCAATGGAAAAAGACATCTACTTTTGGGTATTTAATTATGTGGGGGTAAAATTGGTCAAGCCATTGTGTTTTTTACAGCTTTTTATCACTATGACCAAAATGCCTGAAAAAAAAAAAACTTAGAGAAGGAAATATTTATTTAGGCTCACAATTCAGAGATCTCTGTCTATGGTTGGCTGACTCCATTACTCTAGGCCTGAGGTGAGTCCAAACATTATAGCAGAAGGACAGGCAAAGGAAAGTTGTAGCTCATGGCACCCAGGAAGGAGTGGGGCAGGAAGGAAAGGAAAGGACAGAAAGGAACCAAGAAGAAGATAAACCCTTCCAAGGTTTGATCCCCAGTGACATATTCCTCCAACTAGGTCCCTCCTCCCAATAGCCAGTGAGTTAATCCACTTGAAAAATTAATGCAGCCAAGTTTGGAGGTACGGCTTTGGGGCAATGATTGTTATTATCTTCATGATCCAATCATGATCCAAAGCTCAACTTCCGGACTTGCTGAACTGGAGGCCATGTTTCCAGCACATGAAATTTTGGGGTGCTTTCCAGATCCAAACCATAAATTGGGTTTTCTATACCCTGCTTCTGAACACATATCTAACCGATAACTTATTGTTCCTTTGCCTACACTGAATCCTGGGTTGCCTGGTCTCTTCTGCAGCTGACACACCAATGACTCTGCAACATCCTAAATCAGTAGTGACATAGGAATCAGTATTCTAGAAAAACCTGAATCGGAAGTACTCTGTATATACTATTATGCTTGGGGGAAATGCCCATACTCTCTCCAGAATGTTCCTCTTTGAATGTTTATTCACTCTTAAGAATAAATTATAGGGGAAAACTCCATCAGGTAATTATTGCTCTTTGACATCTTCTTAGGTACCTTCTTAGGGAACTGTTTGGGTAGGACCTGTATGAAATGGAACCCAAATTTTCTAATTCAAAATTTTTTACAGAAGACTGCCACCAGTTCTCTGTTATTAGTTAACACCTCTAACAAAAGAAACAAAAGCAAATCCATTAACTTTGTTACTGTAAGTGCTTCAAGCTAATTAAGTGAAGTGGTTTTGTATTAATTATGAAACATTACTGAATTAAATTACAATAGACAACCCATAACTTTTGCCAAGGATCACTTCATTCAGACACCTCTATTCAGAACACAAAACACTTTAAGAAATACATACTTACTCCAGTAAGTAGCAGTGAAAACCATAATGCATGACATTCTCCTTGTTGAGGGAAACTTTTTGCCGATGTATTTGTATTTGACCTGAGTTTAGAAATAATGAGCCACCACCAGTATCTACCAATAGTATTTTGAGGGATTATAGGAGAGGTACCTGAATATTTGTTATTCAAGGTGCAAATTTTTACTTGGAATCATCCTTGTACCAAAATATAAAATAATGGAATTATAGTATAATTGATTTAATTTCTACACAACCAGCAGAAAACACAATAAGGATTCCAAGAGACAATTTGCCTAGGACTTGGAAGTTATTTCATCCATAAAATAGGTCACTTGCCATAGTTTTATAGAAAAGATTTATTTGAAGTCCAGTAGCTGCTTTTTCATTCAGTGATTTGTGTCAGGCCATGCACTGGGCTACAGGCCTATGTCAATAACAAGAGAGACACTGTTTCTACTATCCCTGAATTGGCAGTCCAGAGGCAAGGGTGGGAAATCAAAAAATAAGGTGCAAAGTTTGGCACTAACAAGATCCAGATAAACCTTGGGGACACACAAGTCAGGAATGGGACAAAGAAGTTGGCACATCAGTCTCTGTATCACCTTACATTATAATGTCTTTTCTCTGCCTACAGAGTGGAGACTGGATGGAGATTAAGCAAGCCTGTAAGCCGTAAGTCCAGTTGGCAGTCAGAGAAGGTAAGCAGGAGAAGTAAGGGGACAGAGGAAGGGTCAGTGAGAAGAGAATGAGAAGGCTTGGAGAGAGAGGGAGCAGACTGGAAAGGACTTGATGAATTGCTGGACACCAGATTAGGATATTTATGATTCACTGGGTCTGAGTTGATGCCATAAAGAAGAATGACTTTGGGGCCAGGGTTGTGGCTCAGCGGTAGAGTACTTGCCTAGCATGCGTGAGGCACTGGTTTTGATCCCTGGCCCCACATAAAAATAGAAACAAATAAAGGATTATGTCCATCTATAACTAAAAAAATTTTAAAAAAGAAGAAGAATGACTTTATGGCATTTCCCCGTAAAAGGATAGAACTGGAGACTATCATGCTAAGTGAAATAAGCCAGTCCCTAAAACTCAAGGGTATAACATTTTCTCTGATATGCAGAAGATTATCCAAAATAACAGGGAATGGATATAAAAAGAATAGAAAAAGAATCAGTGCAGTAGACAAAGTGAATGACGGGAAAGGAAGAGGGATGGGATAGGGAAAGACAGAGGAATGAATCTGATCTAACTTTCCTATGTACATGTATGAATATACCACAGTGAATCTCACCATAATGTACATCCACAAAACACTAATTTGAAAAAAAAAAAACTACAAGTAAATAGCAGAAAGAGCAGTAGAGTAAAGGGAGGGGAACAGGGGGAGTGAAAGGGAGAATTACTGGGGACTAAATTAGAACAAATTGTATTCAATGCTTTTATAATTATGTTAAAATGAATCCTATTGTCCTGTATAACTAAAAAAAGAACCAATAAAAAATAGTTTAAGCTTGAACTTAATAAATAAATCTGTACTCAAGGGAATTTTCAAAATAAAGTTTTTATGATTAAAAAAATGAGCCATAGGTGTTAAAAGAACACTATTTCCCCTCTCTTCATCTTGTGACTAAGGATCTGGAGTACAGCGGTGAATGATAGTGCCTGTTCTCATGTCTGTTCTTCTCTCTTGGCTGTTCATCCTTTTTTCTAGGTATTCTTCTGGCTTTATTCCCCCTCTAGTAAACCTCTGGAAGAGCAGAGCTGACAGATTTATTATACAGATAATTTATCATTAGATTGAGCAGTCTTTGAAGGAAACCTCACATGACCTCTGTGTTAAGAGGAGAAAGAGAAAACATTTGTTGAAGGTCTGTTGTCATGTCAAATTCTGGGCCAAATTGTATATTTTAGCTTATTTCTTGCACCACTATTATTCCCATATTCGATGAGAAAAACAGACTCAGAGAGGTTAATTGATACATCTAAAAGTCACATGGTTTATAGTTCAGGAACACCAAATTCAGATCTTTCTAACCCTGAAGGACATTAACTATCTTACCTTATTGCTTAGTGTTCACTTTGAGCAACAGTCACTGGGGTGGTGCGAAATAAAGGGCTATTCTCTTTTGGTATTTTCTTAAAACTTCATGTTTGCACATAACAGCACAGTTCAACTAAACTTTCTTCTTAACCCTGTGTTTTGTGATCTCATCCTTTTGACAGGCACATCAGTTAGCACATCTGCTGAAACTTAGTATATTAGTCAATCCTTGGCTCCCACTGTGTATTTGACCTTTCACCCACTTAAAGTATGGAAGATGTTTCCACTATCAGAGACAAATTAGATATAGCTTCCTGTGATTTCAGTCCTGCCAGGTGTTTTAAATGTTAAGATTTATTCTTTTTATATTTTCCCCAACCCCATTTTGTTTTTAAAAGGCAGGCTGCAACCCACTAATGATCTTGAAATCACTTTAGTAGATCACAACAGTCTTTTAAAATATTGAAATAAAACAGACTATAGACTAATCTAGAATACAAAAGAACAGAAAATTTCAGAATGTATCCCATTTAGTAAAGAACGTTATTTTGGTGGTACTGGGATTAACTCAGGGCCTCATACACACTAGGCAATTGAAAGAAATATAACTTTCAGTTGTGATTGTATATGATGATAAAAATATACCTTTCTTACACTAGGTTCTGGGTCAAAAATTTTGGAAACCATTGCTTTATGGTTCCTGCCAGAGCAGCTCCTTTAGCCCATAAGAGAAAGTTAACTTGCAAACAAGGAACTAAAAGGAAAGGAGAGGTAGAAGGCAAAGTCTCCAGGCAGGAAAATAACAATTCACAATAAAGAAAAATGCTGTGGTCATTAAGTCATCCAAAACTACTGTCCTCAGAGAGACCTTACCACGTATTGTAAATTATTTTGTTGTTTCAACTTTATAGCTTCCCCACATCTGAAGGTTGCTTTGTGGATACTGCATGACAGATGCCCAGCATTTGCTCCCTGGATCCTCAGTTGCATACTTTTCTGAATGCTGCAATATGTGATAGGAGTTTGTGTATTGTTTTTTCAAATTTTAATATGGAAAAATGTTTAAATATATGCAAAAGTAATCAAGATGGTTTAGCAAAATTCTACGTACCATCCCTAAGTTTCCATAATGACCAGGTTGGGACCAACTGCTTTAACATATATATATTCCCCTACTCCCCAGATAGCATGTCATCCTCCCACAAAAATTCTAGTGTGTGGGGCTGGGATTGTGGCTCAGCGGTAGAGTGCTTGCCTAGCACAGGCGGGACCCAGGTTCGATCCTTAGCATCACATTAAAAAAATAAAATAAAGGCATTATGTTTTGTCCATCTACACCTAAAAAATAAAGTATTAAAAAAATTTTTTAAAATTCTAGTGTGCACTCAGAGAGGGGGTGTTTAAACAGGTACAGCTAGTAGGGGCCTCTAACTCTAATCTTCAATGCTACAGCTGCAGAGAACTATGTTTTATGAGACATGAAGCTTTGTCTCAAACACAAGAACAATCATCCAGGACCCATAAAAAGTAGGTCAGATAGCTTATGTTCCCTCCTAATGAAGACCTCAAACTTGTCATATATCCTAAGACATTCTTCAAGAAAACAAAGAGACAGGGCATAATGGATTTTTTTAAAAGAATCATTTCAACAGGGTTGAAATAAATTAAGAACTCACAGTCACCATGGTTGACCAACAGAGACTTCCTCGTTCAACCCTATCATTTCACAGATGGAATAACTGAGGCTAAAAAGATAAAGTGATTTGGGATAAAGGGCCATGACAGTTCTGTTGATCCTCAGTCCACAGAATTTAAAAATCACATGAATATAGTTCTTGTCTAGCATTAGGAGAGGGAAAGGAGAAGGGGTTAGGAAGGAGAAAAAAATCCACCTTGGTGCAACTGCTACCACAGCATGTCTTCTAAAGTATATTCTAGATCTTTATTTTTCCTGAGCCAAATTCCTGCACCTTTCACCGCAGATCAATTCCATTTTTAAAGGAAATAACCATATCCCAAAGTCTTCTCCTTCCCTTAATAATCAATTCCATTTATTTTTTCACTTTCATGGCTCTATTCTGCTCAGGTTTAAGTCCAGACTCCCAGCCAGGCCTTCTGTATCCTCCTGTCACATGGCTCCAACACACTCATCTCTGCACAAAACCTTGATTTTGCCAGATTTGTTTGCACTCTGTCCCATAATGCCCCAGATTTGTTCCCCCTCCAGGCCCTGCAAGGATGTGCTCCCTTGTATAGAACACCTTCCTCCCTGCTCTTGCTCCACACCTTCTCCATCCTTCTTGGCCTCCCTCATGGCTCTATCTCTCCCCCAGTCTGGAAGACTATGGTATTTCCAATCAGTTTTGCTCATACTGGTGCTTTTTAATACTGCCTTTAACTATCTTGTCTTAGTTCACTTAGTCACTTCATCTGGCCTCTAATCTTCTGAAAGTAATACCTAAGTCTTCTTTTGTAAAATAGCTCCCATAGTGATCAAATAGAGACAAATTGTAGGTTAAGGTAACAGGGCACAGTGAATCAGAGCTCCCTTGGTTAGGATCCCAACTCCCCTGTTTAGTAGCCAAGTGACTGGGGCAGGTTGGTCTTAGGTCTAATTCTCTCCCCCCATAGTGTGAGAGAATAATATCTACCTAATAAGGTAAATTACAAAAGTGTCTGCTTACCCAGATTGTATTTAGAATCTATAGGCTTATGGGTTTAGAATGCCAGAAACATTAGAGGAGCCTCTGCTACTGCCTAGTTTTCAGCAACCTCTCCATAAGCTGTATACTTTCAGGCACCTGATAGTTTCACCCAAGAACCTCATGGGGATATATATTTCAATGTAGACTTTCAGACCCAAGCTTCACTGAAGGGTCCAAGACTGCTCAAGGAACAGAAAGTTCAGGGTCTTTGGAGAATAAGAGGACAGTTGCCTGGAGATATGAACCAAATGATGAAAGGTAGTGAAAATCCAAGAGGAAGTAAATGAGAAAGCAGACTGAATAGCAGACTGCCTGTGATGAAAGAATGTTTACCACCCTCAGACAATGCGGAAAAGAATAGTCTAACAGGATATTTCCTACAGTCTATGTTCAGAATCCATTGATTTCTAAAGCAATGTGGTAGGGAGAGGAATAATTTACAAGTGAAAAAAAAAAGAACCATGAATACCCACAAACTCTTCAAAAGGGTTGGTTCAAACACCTTATACCTCCTGGGCCCTAGCTTTGACTCTCTGCTACAATGCAGCAAGACTTCCTCCCCTGCAGGACTTTGTACTCATGGTATTAGAAGAAAATACTATGGGGGTAATTAGACAAAATCAATACATAGGCCCTAAAGTCCCTTGTTATGTTTGTAAGGACTTGAATGCCCTTGTTCAATAATGATCTGTTTTCTTTAATGTTGTATGTATACTTCCTGATCAGAAATTAATTCTGATTGCAGGATTCAACTACATTTTGATAGTGGTATGATAAAATGATGTTTTGCATTAAGTCAAGTTCAGTCTGCAACCCCAGAAGCCCTTGTGAAGATTTAATTCAGTATGCTTCCCTAGATTCAAACAAATCAGAAATTGTTGCTGAGGCAATGGCTCCCTTTAGGCTATTTCTCAAAGTAAATAACAATAATAGGCACTTGCCTAGCCCCTTCAAGTGTGTTATCCCCTAAGAGTGCCAATTTGGAGTCAAGTCAGAGGGCGAACTTTATTCCTGTCACTTACTTTGAATGTATATTTTGAGCACTCATTTACCATCTCTGAACCTCAGGATATGTTTCTATAAAATGGAATTAGTAATAATCCCAGCTTTCCAGGGCTGTAGAGACCAAATATATATTTGTCTCTAAATTTATATACATTTTCAAATTTATGACTTGCCAATAGAGGCAATGAAATAATATTATTAATATAATGATTGTGTTTTCTAACATGCAAAGATGACCCGATACAAACAAGAGTGTCAAACACTCATGATTCTTTAGAAAACTGGTAAAAGGTTATAACCAAAAATTAACAATGGCTACCTGTAGCTAAGGGGATTATAGATGAATTACCTTTTTCATACTTGTTTATCTGAGTTAAGAAAAATAATGTATTGTCATCAGTGTATTACATTTTATAATAAAAATAAAGAATGATCTCAGAAAAAAGAATCTGTAAGCATATCTCAGGAAATAGATTTGTGCCACCTCACTGAGGAAGCAGATGTACGGATTTAATTCTATCATCATTAGTTCCTGAAAAAAAAACTTTGGGATAAAATGTTCATAAGCCAAGTCAAACACTGTTAACACATAAAGTACATAACAAATATCACAATTAGCATAATTACTACAGATTCAGCAAGCAAAGCAGAGTACTCTAGGAAGACAAACCCATCCAAGATAATTAATACTAGCTGCTGCGATAGACAAACCTAAATTCTCAGTGGTCCAACACTAACAATTTGCTGTGGTTGTTGGACATAAGTCAGGGACTGAACTCATCTTTTATTCCTACTATTGTTTTGTACATTGGAAGCCTTGTAAACATTAATTGGTTGAATTCTTTCATTCAACACTTGTTTATTGGATGCGTCCTCTGTGTCCAAGAAGCTGAGGATGCAAAGTGACAGGCAAAGCCCTTACCTTTACAGAGTTACTATCTAATAGAGAGAAAATGACAATAAAAAAATTACTAAATAAAATCCCATTCGTTTGTAAATGATAACACCTTGGTGAGCCAGGTGCGGGTGGCACATGCCTAAAATTCTAGCTACTCAGGAAGCTGAGGCAGGAGAATCATGAGTTTGAGGGCAGCCTAGGCAATTCAGTGAAACCCAGGAAAGAAAAAAGAAAGAAAGAGAGAGAGAGAAGGAAGGAAGGAAGGAAATAAATGGGGACAGAATGGGAGGGAGGATAGAGGAGATGGAAGGAAAACAGGAAATTGTTCTTTTAGATGATATGATCCAGGAAGACTTCATGGAGGAAGTGACCAAAGGAGCCATAAAAACTGTATGTTATGGATAGAAATGCCATCGTAACATTCAGTGCTTGAGATCAACACTGGTTGTGGTAGGTTGTGATGCTTTGATCAGAATTACATTAAAATTTTTAGCATTTAAGCAGTCCCTTCATTAAAAGGGCTCCTATTCTCACTCTTATCACTTCTCCCTTTTTAGCTCTAACTACCAGACATCTGCCTTCTCCAACTTCTTTTTCCAGACAATTTACTCAAATTTTATAGCCCCACCCTTTTCCTTTTCTGTTCCAAACCACTTTGATCTTTTGTCCTTTTTCTCTCTAAGTGTTCTCTGGCCCTTTTCTGCAGAAGATGCACATTTTCAGCAAAGCTCTCATCTTCATGCCCTTTGAGACTATCACAGAACAGTTAAAAGTGCTGAGCGCATTAGTGAGGCAAGAGCTGCAGACAGGACGAAGGTCAGGGAGAACCGAGCCAACCCAACTGCCTGGGCAGGAGTCCCAGGGCAGTTATGGCAGATCATGGGCCAGCAGAGCTCTGAAAAGGACTAGGAAACCAAGAGGCCATCACCCAAATGCCAGGAGCTGACTGAAATGGGCCAAAGAGAGTTTTCACAATTTAAAGTTAAGAATATTAGCTAGGAAACTGTCTCTTCCTCCTGTCTCCCCATCCTGTCATCCCAGCCTGACTCGATGTGGCTTGGAGGGACTGTGGTGTACATGGATCTCACATAAGGCAGAGGGAGCACAACACACACACACACACACACACACACACACACACACACAATGGCTCTATCAGCTTTCCTTAACTATGACAACCCAAAGTTGGGCCTGTAGACAAAGCTTGAGGGATATTCAGAGGAACAGCCCTGTAACTGTCATCTGCACACCTTCATTGCAATCTTTGTCACATTGTACACCACCTATATAATTGCTTACTTCATATTCTTCTTTAAACTGACTCTCACTTCTTTTATTTTTAAGGAATTATCTTTATAAAAAGTTCAATAGGAAACTAGTAATGCACAAAAAAATAAATAGACTGAAAACTGAATGCTGGTATCAAACAGGGTTAGTTTACTCACATACAGTTTCTGCCAAATATTCTTAACCTAAGGTTCTATTCTGTCTGCTAAAATGAAAACACACAGAAAAAGAAAAGAAAAAAATACAGAATCAGGGTAGATTAACTAGAGTGAGAGAGGTGTTAAAGCCATAGTAACACTTTTGCTTTGATTTTATAAAGATTGAAAAAGAATTGAAGAAGTAAAAATCCTCTCCATACTAACTCAATATTATGAAATACTGAGTTAAGGCCATACCTCAATACATAAGGAAACTCAACCGTTTGGGTAACTCACCTGCTCCTGCTGCTTTCTGACGCCTTTGTTTTCACATGGGCTCTGACAGTGACAGGGCCCTAGCCTCACCAAGTGGCCCCCCAAACCAGGAAGTCTTCCAGAAATATCCCCCATAGAAAGGCTTCAATAATCATGCAATAGTGACAATATATTGATTCCATAGTTTCTATATTTAATTCTGACATCACAGTGTCTGATATGAAGCCCCTAAGGCATTGTTGTTTTTGTAGAGTATTTTCAAAGCTTAGAATCAAAATTATATCATGACTTCACTTCAGGTGCACCCCACTCTGAAGTCATGTGCTGCCCTGTCCTTATCCTCCTCTACCACCCCAGCTGTCAGAGTTCAGCTCCCTGACTTTAGATTTTTCTCAGAGGAGTGGCTTTCAAGCTCCTGGTTTAAACCTTTGCTTTGGTTATCTATTGCTTGTAACAAACTTCCCCAAACAAAGTAAGTTTAAAAAGGAACCATTTAATGTTGAACACCATTCGGAGGTCCATGACAAGGCAAGCAGGAGTGATTTATCTCTGGCTATGTGATGTCTGCTAGAGACAGGATGCCCAACATTCTTCTTGTCACCAGGATAGCTATGATGGCTGGGGGTTGGCTGGAGAAGCCTGGCTGGGAGCAAGTGTTGGTGCCTCAGGTCTCTTGTAGCTGGTTCCCTGGCTCTCTGCAGCATGATCCTTGCAGCAAAGTAAGAGAACTTCTTTTGGATAATTTATATTATCCAATGCTTTTCCTGCTTATCCCCATCTTCTTCTTGATGGGGAAGTGACAGAATTTTTTGTCATTTAACATACCACAGCTGCAAAACTATTGGAAGACTAAATCTGAATGTGCAAAACTGAAAAAGGGGAGGAAGGCATACTGTCTGGAAATGGGGAAGTAAGGGGAGGATGCCATCATTCCTGGCACCCAGCTTAGTGCCTGCCATTTACTAGGGATTCAATAAATGTCCACTTAACAGTATAATTAACTAAATGAATGAATAACATTCAACAAAAGTTTAGTTGCCCTATCTCTTTTCTGTGTGCTCCCAGGGAATTCCAGAAGAGGAGAAACTCTGCTAATGGTCCCTCCACAGGAAACAAAATTAGTACTAACAAAAATGGTTCAGTCACTACCCATCCCTCCAGCCCAGGTCTCCCAGGTCTCTTCAAGTGTCTTTCCAAATCAAGCTGTCCCAAAGTGAACAGGTCTGACAGAATTCACATAGGTCCTGAACAAAACATTTCCCTACATCACTATGAGAATTCTAGCCAATAAATGCTCCAGGATATGCCCTTTGCATGGCATCATGTCCCTAGGTCCATAGCACTCAGTGATGAACAATGATGTGATTTTGTGACCTCCTCCATGACAAGTACCCAACCTACTATATCATCCGTGCCCTGGTTATTTCCAGTTCATCATGCATAGCAGTGATGTGTGTGTTCAAGTGTTTCCTGTAGCCATTCTTTCATTGAACCCACCTGGGGTAGGCCACACATTAAAGGGACACTGTCAACTTGAGACTCAGAGCTATGAACTGAGATCTTTGTCCTTGAGACCCTATTGAGAAGCAAGAGAAAAGAGGTCCTTCCTAGGCAGTGCTACCCCCTTGGGCAGGGTGACCCTCAGGAAAGGCATCTTCAATTGTGAATTAAAAGAGTGAATGAGAGAGTGAACTAATTTCCATGGCACTGTTTTTTGTTTTGTTTTGTTGGTGCTACTGGGGATTGAACCCAGGGCCTTGTGCATGTGAAGCAAGCACAGTACCAACTGAGCCATATCCCCAGCCTCCACGGCACTATTCTTACAACAAAGCTTTCATGTTTTCACAGAGTCTTTAAGCAGTTAAATTCTTAAAAAATCATGAGCAATTCACTTGGGACTACCACTTTAGCACAAAGAATTCCCTGTTCTAATCAAGAGTAGCATTATCTTTTCTTACAAATCTCAAAAGATATTGTGATCAGTATTAAGGAATTCCAAAATAGAGGAGATAGCTTTTCTTTTCATTTATTCATGAACATAACTGTTCTCTGGGCTTTATCAACCATGGGGGAAAATAACACACATGGTTTCTAATGAAAGGAGGGATTCTGTTTCCATAATTGTTACCCTCGGGCTGCCATCTGCCCTGACCAGGTACCCATCACACACACAAAGTCACCAGCTGCTGCCACAGTCCTCTCACACAGTAGAGCCAGGGCAGTGAGTGCCCTCCCATGTGTTGTGGGTTTCTCAGCCAAACTCTGGCCTTTGTTCTTGTTTACTCACTTCTATAATTACCATGTTTCCAGGTGAGTGAGGGGTAAAGATAAACAATGGTTGAGAAACTTCTTTCAATTTTGGAGATTAAATCTAAAAACAGGGTCGTAAATTCTCTCTTGTTTCACCAAAGTTCTCCACTCTCCCAGCAGCCTATTGACCCATGCTCAGGGTTGGATGCAGCCTACTTTTTGTTTCTTTATCTCAGCCTAACTGTAAATCCTGATGTCTATTTTCCTGCTTATCCCAAGGAATCTTCTTGCAACTAGAAATTCTGATGTTCTTCCTACTCTGCAGTTCCCTAAAAGCATGCACATTTGTACCACCTTGACCTCATTAACCAGAAAAAGAATTCAAACTTGGTAATACTGAAAACTAGCTATGGCAAGCATGACAAAAGGAAGATTTTTCTCTTTTTACATATGGATTGGATATTTTTTCCTAGTTAATTTGCATCCTATAATTCAGGAATCACTGTCATCTAACAGGAATTTGGAAAAGGATTCAGAGTTTTAGCACTTTTTAATTTCGTACATCTTCCAACTCTTTCCCCAAACTCAATAACTTTCTACCTGAATGCTCTAGAAAAGATCCCCCAAGGTCATCAATGTCATGACATAGCTCAGAACTAATTGGGAAGTGTTTTCCCCCAAAGACTTTAGGTCTTGATTTATTGTATGCTACCTTGATCTTAGCCTGTGCAGTTGTCCTTTAAGACAGTAATTCTAAAAATGTGAGCCAAGCATCTTTTGGTTTAGAGCATTAATCTCCACAGTATGTACTTTAGAAGCATGAATTAATAATTAAGACATGATCAATTTACTTGTGATAGCTCTTCTTGGTGTCTCATCAGAAATACCACCATTCCATCAGGACAGCCTCCTATCCACAAATAGGAAATTTGGGGATGGCAAAGAAAAGGGAAATGGAACAGTCCATGTTAAAGAGATCTGTGACCCAGAGAGATATAAGAAATACTCAACTCTCATTTATAGAATGCTTTAGGGTCATCCCTGGGATTGGGGCACAGATGATACACCAGTAGGCACATCATTTTCCCATCCCCATTTAAAATCTGGGAATTAGAAAATATCACAATAATCATTGCAATACAGAATAATCAAATGATACTAAAATTTGTGAATAAAAGCAACATTAACACCATCAGTAATGGACAAATAGATGCCCATATACCCTCTGATATGATGTACTATAAAAGTTTTCTTGGCAAATGTGTTAAACCTAACTTTAATAATAAAGAAACATTGCAGAAGCCTAATTTGAAGAATGTTCTACAAAATGTCAAGCCCTTCAAAAGTTTCAAGGTCATTAATGACAAAAAAAAGAGAAGGGAACTATTCCAGATAAAAAAGAGACTAAGAAGACATTACAACTTAATATAATGTGTTATCCTTATTTAGATCCTGGTTCATTAAGTGAACATTAAAGGAATATTTTTGCAAAACTTGAAGAAAGAGTCAGTGCTAATGTCCTGGGTTTTATCATCATATTGTGGTTAAGTTAGATGTTGACATTTGGGGAACTTGGTTGAAGAATGTGTGAGAATTTTTTTGTAGTAGTTTTGCAACACTGTTGAAAGTCTGAAAGTACTTCAGAGAAAACATTCGGCATTTGTTTTTTTGGGATTGGCTAACTTCACTTAGCATTACCTTCTCCAATGCCATCCATTTACCTGCAAATGACATGATTTTATTGTCTTTTATTCCTGAGTAAAATTCCATTGTGTATATATGCCACATTTTTTATCCATTTATCCACTGAAGGGCATCTAGGTTGGCTCCACAGTTTATCTACTGTGAATTGTGCTGCTATAAACAATGATGTGGCTGTGTCCCTGTAGTCTGCTGTTTTTAAGTCCTTTGGGTGTAGTCTGAGGAGAGAGACAGCTGGGTCAAATGGTGGTTCCATTCCCAGATTTCCAAGGAATTTCTATACTGCTTTCCACATTGGCTGCACTAATTTGTAGTCCCACCAGCAATGTATGAGTGTACCTTTTTCCGCACATTCTCTCTAACACTTATTGTTGTTTGTCTTCATAATAGCTGCCATTCTGACTGGAGTGAGATGATATCTTAGAGTAGTTTTGATTTGCATTTCTCTGGTTGCTAGAGATGATGAGCATTTTTTCATATATTTGTTGATTGATTGTATGTCCTCTTCTGAGAAGTGTCTGTTCAGGTCCTTGGCCCATTTGTTGAATGGGTTATTTGTTTTTTGGGTGCTTAGCTTTTTGAGTTCTTTATATACCCTAGAGATTAGCGCTCTATCTGATGTGTGAGGGGTAAAAATTTGCTCCCAGGATGTAGGCTCTTTGTTCACCTCACAGATTATTTCTTTTGCTGAGAAGAAACCTTTTAGTTTCATCCAATTTATTGATTCTTGGTTTTAATTTTTGTGCTATAGGAAGTTGGGACCTAATCCCACATGATGAAGATTAGGGCCTACTTTTTCTTCTACTAGACGCAGAGTCTCTGGTTTAATTCCTAGGTCCTTGACCCACTTTGAGTTAAGTTTTGTGCATGGTGAGAGATAGGGGTTTAATCTCATTTTGTTGCATATGGATTTCCAGTTTTCCCAGCACCATTTGTTGAAGATGTTATCTTTTCTCCAGTGCATGTTTTTGGTACCTTTGTCTAATATAAGACAATTGTAATTTTGAGGGTTAGTCTTTGTGTCCTCTATTCTGTAACATGAGGCTGACTCATAGTGGGGTAGGGAGGAGGAGCATGGGAGGAATAGATGAATTCTAGATAGGGAAGAGGGGGAGGGAATGGGAGGAGGCAGGGGATTAGCAAAGATGGTGCAATGTGATGGACATCATTATCCAACGAACATATATGAAGACACAAATTGGGTGTCAACCTACTTTATATACAAACAGAGATATGAAAAATTTGGTATATATGTGTAATAAGAATTGTAATACATAAAAAACAAAGTACATGTAATTGGCATGAACATACTTTATATACAAAGATATGAAAAATTGTGCTCTTTATGTGTAATAAGAATTGTAATGCATTCCCCTGTCATGTATTAAAAAATAAAATCAATTAAATAAAATTTAAATAAAGAAAAAAAAAAGAAAGTCTGAGAGTACTTCAAAGTGCAGAGTTGAGAAAAGATTTTGGACACTGATGAAATCAGAGTTGGGGGAAACATTGCAGAAAAATTTATCAACAAATGATTTGGAATGATAGAAATATGTATTCAGTTCATAAACAGGGTCTACTCTATAACAGGGCTATTCTCAGAATTGGGGCTAAGATAATAAAGAAGAAGACAGTCCCTGATGTTTACAGGGATATAGATATAAAATAGAATGTTGTAGTGAGGGCTACATTAGAAACTTGAGAAAAGTATTACAGGAACATTGAGATAGATGAAGTAATGGAAAGTAATGAAGTAATGAAAAAATTGGGGTGTGTCATAGATGGGCATACATTACAAAAGCATGAAGAAGACCCTAAAGAGGAAAATGAGAATGGTTAGGGAGGTATAGAGAGTAAGGCACAGTGGGAAGAGATACAGAAGTTGGTGAAAGACCAGGAGAGGGATTTGGGAGCAGTTGGAGAGAAGATGAAGTTGAAGATTTATAAGCACCATGAGAAAGCTGTGATTAGGGATAAAAAGGTAAAAGTGAAGTAGTAAGAGTTTTATTTCTTGAAATGAAGAATGAGAGCATTTCTTTGTCTATGGCTAGGGTCTTTCCTGAGAATCCAGATAGAAACAAAGTTGGAAACCATTGGGTGCAGGCATATAATGAGGCCACAATAAATATGAGGATGAGATATGATAGTTTCATGGAAGGCAGGGGAGGTTATCATTGCTTGGTCAGCTCAAAATTGATCCAATGTTGCCTATGTGACAAGAAAAAGGCACAAAGAGCAGACAAGCTGACACCAATTATGCAGAAATGCTATCAGTAGTATCTTGGGTCTTTTCCAGTATCTGTCCTGGTAGTGGCCCTGTTCCTATAGCAATGACCTGAATCACTGCATTGAGCCAGTCCTGGTAACTCATAGTATAGGAGCTCCCCAAAGAGCCAGGTCTGAATTGCCACTCTCTGGTACCCCAAGAAAAGCTCTAATGAAATGCACAGATCTCAGAAAAGCCAAGACCTAATTTGGTTTTATTACCAAATCTGAAATTACTCAGACAGAACTTAGCTAGAACTTTCCTCAACAGCTCATTCATCAGCTCTTTTACAATATCAAGAAATAAAGAAAGAAAGGAAGAAAGAAAGAAAGAAGGAAAAAGAGTTGTTCAATTAAGAGATATCTCCTCATCTGTGAAACACTGATGACAATTAGAAACATTCTATGTGTTGGTTACATACCATGCCTAATGGTTCTTGTAACTACAGTGAGTCTTAAGGAAAAAAAAGAAAATAACATTAGAGATGCTCATTTTCTTGGGACAACTCAAGATTTGGAAAGCTAAGCTTATGAAATAGCCAAGACAAGCAAGAAGGAAAACTTGCATAGCCTGCGTCTAAGACAAATCTAAATTCCAAACTTAAAATAAACATTTGCCCTCAACTAAATGGGTGTGCTCAACAATTAGCCAGCACTGTGAGTCAAGATGAACATTTGCTTGTGCGTTTTTAAGTATGTGTGTGTATGTGTGTAGGTGAGAGAGAGAGAAAGACATGAAGTGTTCCTTGCTAAGACTGCAGTAACTACAAAATGTGTATTTCCTCAGCAACCATATTCAGACAGCCTTTTATTTTTAATTCTTGAGTGTGGCCAGCAGAGGGAGATGGTTCTTTATTGGTAGATAACAAATATCACAACCAAATTCTTACCTTTAAAGATGAGTCAGAAAGAGAAATCTCATTAGCATCTTTATGTGCACATATTAACTAGATAACAACAAAATGATGCAAGATAAGTATTATTTCTTCCTTATTTGAGTAATACTTATCTTGCAAAATTATCTTCCTGTAATATCTATTGAGTACTACGTACCAAGCACGGTATTAAGCATTTTACTTCTTACAAAAGCCCTACACCTTAAGTAATATGATGCAAATTCAGTTATCCAAAATCACAGAAATAGTGTGTGTTAAAGTTGAGAGTTCATCCAAGCCTATGTGTCTTTGGGTCTGTATGCTTACCCTTACATCCTCCTTCAGTGTAATATAAGAATTGATGTCAAATAAATAGATGTGGCCAAAGCCTATCATGGACTGAAGGATGGTGTGTGATAGGTAAAATATATTAAGGGGCCACAACAGAAGAATCACTTCAGAAGAAAAATTCTCAAATACTTATTCACTCTCTCAAAGAAATTGGTATGGACTAAAAAAAAAAAATCAATAAAACTCAAAGAAGAAATTCAAATCAAATCAAATCTGATGAAACAAAAAAAATCTGTTGAGAAGTGAGAGGACATAGCTTAGAATAATAAAGGGAAAATGAAGTTATACATATCATAAAAATTAAAACCACAGTAGAAAAAGCAAAAAATAGGAAAGGCACTGATGAAATAATCAGGAAAAAAAAGTAATATAAACCTGAAATTAACAGTAAAACAAAAATACAAGAATACATCAGGCAAAAAAAGAAAGTCACCCAAAAGGGATAAATCAAGCCAGCTTTAGGATTCTCCATAGTGTCTTGCAATATACAATGTCAGAATACAATGGAGCAATGTTTGCAGAATTCTATTGAAAATGTGACCTAAGAATATTAAATATAATGCACTCATAGACATTCAGATTTACAAGGTAAAAAGCAGATAATCTCCAACATGCAGGAAATCAAGGTGAATAGCACCCATAAGATTTTGTATAAAAATGATGATGAAATTCAGCAAGTAAAGGATTTATTTAAATTAAGTATTTATAAAATGAATAAAAGTTATTCACAGCCTGGTGATAGTCCATGAAAATATAATGCTAAGTTAATTTTATGATACCTCAGGAACAGGAAGAATAGAGTATATATATAAAAAACAAAAATATAAGAAATTATTAAGTAAAATATATGTTTTCAAAAAATCAACAAGGAAAATATGAATTATCTAATAAATCAAATTACAACAATTCCTAAGTCCTTATATTAAAATAAATTACAAATAGAACAAATACATGTGTCAAATAATAAAAGTAGCTATAAACATATTCTTATGTTTATATTTCCTTAGTGGAGTAAAGTTTTCTAAGCTTGACACAAAAATCTGGAAATCATGGACAAGATTGATATATTTGTTTACATACAAAATGTAAGCTTCCTTGTAGGTAAAAATAGTAAAAAATAACAATGTGAGAAAAATAACTGACAAGTGTGACAGTCAGAAAAAAATATTTTTTTTAAAGAGAGAGAGAGAGAGAGAATTTTAATATTTATTTTTTAGTTATCGGCGAACACAACATCTTTGTTTGTACGTGGTGCTGAGGATCGAACCCAGGCCGCACGCATGCCAGGGGAGCGCGCTACCATTTGAGCCACATCCCCAGCCCCATGAAAAAAATATTTTTAACATAAAAGGATCTCCTACAAATCAAAAGAAAAAGACAACAACAACAAAAGAGCAATGGAGAAGCCAAGAATGTATCTCAGTGGTAGAGCATTGGCATAGCATGTGTGAGGCCCTGGTTTCAATCCCCAGAACTGCAAAAAAAAAAGGAAGGAGAAGGAGAAGGAAGAAAGAAAGAAATTGAAAAATAAGGAAACAATTGATGTAAAAAGAAATAAATGTAAATGAATGTGTAAAAAATGTTCCACCACATTCTAACTTTAAAAATGCAAAACAAAAACAAAATAAAAAGAAGTATTTTAGCTTTAGTATGCCCAAGAAAGCTTTTTCTGTACCCAATCTTACCACAGATAGCTATGAACCCTGAAGAAAATATTTTACACACACACACACACACACACACACACACACACACTGATCTAAAAATACTGGGCAATGAGCAAGAGTTGATATGCCCCAAAGGAAAGGTAAAACTTGGACAAAAGAAATAATAAAAAGTGAGCTATGCATTTTTATGACTTTTAGCCTGAGCCTATGCTTGATTCATTAACCAGGGTACTAAATCTCTGACAGAAAAAAACATGGTGTTTGTGGACTGAAGAATCAGAAGAATGTTTGGAATCAGTACACACTAGAATATGGGGTAGAATCCCAGAAAGGAGAAAACTTGAATGGGGGAGATCCCAAATGTAAATTATACTCAATTATGGGCATGCATGGGGCATATTTAAAGCAACTCACATAGAACCAAACTGATATTTGAGCTGGCAAGCAAAAGGCTGTTTGCAGCTCAAATCTAATTAAGCTGATTGCCTCCAAACACAAAATTATCAAAACTCTTTAAAGGATATATGACAATATCATGATGGAGTAAGTAGTACTAGAGGAACTCACCATAGAGTAGCAGCTCTCCCAAGACCAAATCAGTCAACTTTTGTGCAGCAGCATTATGAGGTAGAAACATTGTGTGAAAGGGACAGAAGCAACTAAGAGAGCTAGCATTCTGGTGAAATTTGGAAATATCCGTTTTTAGAATAGAAAGGTAATTAAGAAAACAAATAGACTGCAGTAGCTTCAGGCATATATCACCCAAGACATGAATCAATGAGGGTGCAGGAATGATATTATAACAGATTTACGGAAAGTACTGGGTGGTGATGGGAGCTGCATCTGTGCATCTGAAGAGCTGAGATGAGTGAAAAGTGCTTTCATTTGAAATTGGCAGTCTGAACTCTGTGATAAGAAAGGCCAACAGGGAGTAAAACTGGGTTAGGTCAGAATTGGTTAAAAAATTACTACCCACAGAGGCCTATTTGGGCCTGGCCACCTACAACATGCCCATAATTGTCTGGAAGATCTGCTGATGTGACCTAGGCACTTCTCACACACCCCTCCCTGCTCCAATACATGGACCAAGGCTCTTAGAAATAGGGGTACAGCACAATCCAGATCAGTTCAGGGAAGAGGGCTGGCCAGCAGCTTCTTCCGCAGTTACATACCCATTGCTGTATACAAAAACATAGACATTTTGGAGGTAAATTCTCCTCTGAAGTGAATAACACTCCCAAATATTTTCTGGCAGGCAAGAAGGGACCAGAGATCAACATACATATTCCCCTAACAAGTTTGGCCATTTGGAGTCAGAACTGAGGATGAACGTGTAGTACAATAATTGTGTCCCACAAATATCCTCAAAGCTGGATGATTATAAAATTGAAACTCCAGTAAGAAGTGTCTCCATTTTAAAAACCTTATCAAGGAGAAAACAGAATATTTTTATGACTATTTTATTAGATGTTTGATTTAAATTACTATATAGTATCTCCCATTGTATTTGCTTTCTCATACTTTTATCTAAATTTATGTACTTTTTCAATTGTTGGATTTTTTTCTCAATGGTAGATAATCTCTTTTTAAATTTAATCATCCTTGTTTTGCAGGGGAAGGGTAGTTGTTTTTTTAAACCTAGTTTTCCATCTCTCTGAACTAACCCATTTCTATTTTACTTCCCTCCAGGGCTGAACAGGATGCAGACACTGGCCCTAAGATAGTAAATCAATTTTCATTTGCACTTTTGGTTGAGAAATGTACAGATCAAAATTGGAATTAGTTTTTAAAAAACTGAGAAAATGGTTTCTTCACAAAAAAAAAAAAAAATCATCTTGGACAGGTCAGCCATTGACAGTCAATTTATACCCTAGGAAAACTCATTCTGATTTCCACTTCAGAGGCCTAATTTCAGTACTCTGGAGGCCCCTGAACTCCTTTTCAGAATCATCTTACTCAATGGGTTCCTCAAAGAAAAGTTGCTTTAACAGGTGGTCAAGGAAGGATAGTGCACTTTCATGAGGATTCAAATCTCATGCTGCGCAGTTATAGAAAAACCACAGACAGGGCCTCTTCTTCAGAGGGCATCTTCCCTCCCTACTGGTCCAAATCCAAGCAGACCCTAGCATCCAGCATTCATCCTAAAGTCAGGCCAGTCAAGGCACTTGAGAGCCCTCTGCCCCTACTCAGTGGAGCAGGGCCTGGGTGCACTGGGCTTACCTTCCAGAACCACAGAATGACAGGGTGGTTCAGGCATTAGCCATTCTTGTAAATAGAATGTGTCTCCAGTCATTCACATCGATATCACTGAGGTCGCACCTGAGCCACTATTAAGGAAATTGACCAGATGTAAGGGAGGAAAGACATGAAAGCTGAAGAAATATAGTAAATCAATTTTGATTTGCATTAAAATGGATGAAATTCCAAAGAATTCGAAAAGTGGATTGTTAAATGATCCATAAATGAAAAGAAGATGTAAGGGAGAAATACAGGATGTGAAAGAGCACTTTAATGAAAAGCTACAGATTCTGTAAAAGAATCAAACAGAAATCTTATAAGAAATTACACACTAAGAAATTATCTTTTTGTCACTGTGGAAAGCAAGTAAGCTAATGACTCATGAAAACCAATGAATGCAGATATATGTTCCAAACTTTCCTTGCCATGCTGGGTCACAGAGACAGCGTAGTCATGAGGGTGGTTTGACTCATTTCCCTACTCCTTCATACACATGTTATCACTTCCCTCCCCCACCTTATTTCTCTCACTTTTTGTTTTCCTTATTCCAACATAATATAGTATTAAGTATATGAACATTGATTTTTAATTTTCATCCTACTGTATATTATTTCTCACCCACTTTTCTAATTGGTTAGTAGAGTAGTAGAGATCATTAGCAATGTTTTTAAAAATATGTTGCTATATGATTTACTTTATATGTAACTTAATAAAGTTACCACTATTACTGGCAATTAATCTCTCCTCTCAAAGCAGTACAAGTGGTTAAACTCACTATTTTGATTATGCTGATTGGATACTTGGATGCTAAGACAGACCCTGGCTCAAGACAGATTGTAAAAAGATAATTGATCACTAAAAGACATATAAGAAGAGGAATTCATCACAAAGGATATGCAAACAATACAGAACATCCAAAATCATGAAAAAAAACAAGCCAATAAGTTGCCTTCAAACATTTATAATGTTCCAGTAATTAGAATCCAGAGATATTAAAGTGGATGAAAACCCAAAGAATACGAAAAGCGGATTGTTAAATGATCAATAAATGAGAAGAAGATCTAAGGGAGAAATACAGGATATGAAAGAGCACTTTAATAAAAAGCTATGTTTGATTCTATAAAAGACTCAAACATAAATCTTATAAATTGCCCAGCATGGTGGCACACACCTGTAATCTCAGCAACTTGAGAGGCTGAGGCAAAAAGGAATCTCATGAAAATAGAAGGAATGTCAGTAAGATAAAGGAAAGGGATCAGAGAGAGGCAGGAGGGTAGAGTAGCAGAAAGTACTGGGTAAGAAAACTGATCAAAGTATGTTATGTACATGGATAAATAAGTCATATATATAATTATTAATACTGATTTTCTTAAAAGGATACATAACAGGGCTGGGGATGTGGCTCAATTGTTGAGCATTTATGTAGTATGCACAAGGCCATGTATTTTATCCCTTGTGGTGAGCCATTCCTATAGACCGTGGCCGCCATTAGAAGATGGCGCCGGCTTCCACTGTGGCCTGTGATAAACAACTCCTTTTTTGGAGAGTTGGCACGTAATCCTTTATCACCCTATGAGAAAGCTCCACTTGGCAGCTTTGCATTGGGGCTTGAGATGCTTTATTAAGGCTGGGAGGGGCATCCAAGAGAGAGAAGAAGAAATATCAAGGACCTGAATAAACTGCTGAAAGAAGATTCCTGAGTTGCGTCTTCCTTGCGGGCAAGGGGTCGCGACAATCCCTAGCATTAAAAATAAAAAGGATATATAACAAACTTCAAAATCTATATAACATACCACAATATATAAGATATAGTCTGATCTTACTTGACATGAAAAGTGAGAAAAATGTGAGCTACTCTCAAGGGAAAAAACTATCTGTATTACTTGATGCTTGAGGCAAACAGAAAAGGATTTTAAACCATCTGTATTAATTATGTTTAACAAATAAAGGAATACATTTTCCCAATAAATGAAAAAATAAGAAACTCCAATAGAAAATTAAGAGAAATGTCAAAAAAGAATTAATGAAGATTCAAAAACAACATCTGAAATTTTAAAATCATTCGTAGAATAAAATTTTAAATTTACATTTTACAGCAAGTTAACAAACATGATTATTAATCATCAGAAATCATCCAATCTGGAGAATAGAAAAAATGCAAAAAATTAATAAAATCTTAGACCAAACAAACAAACATGCTTTGGCACTCCCAGAAGGAAAAGAAAGAAAGGAATGGAAAAATATTTGAAAATCAAATGGATAAAATGATTTTCCAGGTTTAGTGAAAAACATAAACAGTTTCATTTATGAACATTTCAAAGAACTTCATACAAGATAAATATGAAGGAAGCTATACTGAGACACATAATAATGAAACTGTTGAAAACTAGTGATACAAATAGTACATTACATGAGAACAATGATTGAAGTTTCTGATGATATGAGTTATGAATTACGAGGACCAGAGAGCAATGGAACAATATCTTTATGACATTGACAGTAAAATCTAAAGCAAAGCTGTCAATCCAGAATTCTATCTCCAAAATATATCCTTTAAGAATGAAAGCAAAACCTAGTTTCAGAGCTGAATGTTGTGGCACACTCTTGTAATTTCACCTACTTGGGAGACTGAGGAAGGAGGACCACAAGTTTGAGGCCTGACTGAGCAACATTGTAAGATCCTGTCTAAAAGTACAGTAAAATGGACATGAATTTAACTCAGTGGAAGAATGCTTGCCTGGCATGTGTGAGGCCCTGGGTTTAATTACTAGTACCTTAAAAAGTCTTTTTTTTTCAGCTGAAAAAAAAAAAAAAAGAAACAAGAAACCAGGCACAGAGGCACAGTGGCTCAGCAGCTGAAGCAGGAGGATCACATATTTAAAGCCAGCCTCAGCAACTTAGAGAGACCCTGATGAAACTAAGAAAGATTCTGTCTCAAAAAATAAAAGAAAAAAGACCAAGGATATGGGCTATGGCTCAGTGGTTAAATGCCCCTGGTTTCAATCCCTGGTACAAATTATTATTATTATTATTATTATTATTATTATTTGTTGCCAGTAGACTTACACTATGAGAAATGCTAAATAGGTGACCCTGCTGCTGGAGACTGAAGGGCAACATCACACCCCTGCGTCCCCACCACCAGAAAGAGGAACACTGCACCAGCTGTGGTTCCCTATTCACAAACACGTGGCTCCACCCAAACCGCCTCCATCTTAGGACATTGCAGCCATGGCCATAGCCCTCCCTATGTGATAAAATCTCTACTGTGGGACAATGGACAGGGCCAGGAGGCAGCTGCCTGTTGTAGCACTGCATGCGACACTGCAGCATCACCCAATAGGCTGCCCAATGCAATTGCCCAGCCCATCCTTCCAGTCCCACTTCTGAAAGTGGTTGCCTCTATCATGGGACAACTCCACCACCATCTTGGGTTACCTTCACTGCCACCTCCACCATCTATCTGGGGCAGCTTCCACCTTTGGACACTTACTGGGGCCTTGAAGACCAACATCAAGGTACCTACAGGTTTGACACTACTGCCACCACCAACTAGAGACATGGCCATTTCCATCTAAGGACAACAACCAGGACCTGGAAGACCATCACAAAAGTCCCTGCAGGCCCGGATGCACCAGAAGTATCCCTACTAAGTGTGCTAACAGACTCCATCCTGTTGCAGAGGCAACAGGGAGCCTTGCATGGGGTCACCTCTCTTTCTTTTTTCTCCTGCTAACAGCTAACTTCTTTTGATTACCCTTTCACTAGTCCTATAATCTAATACCTCTATATTCTCACATTCTACCTTATAAACATCACAGACTACACACACACACACACACACACACACACACACCCCATTCTTTCACCATTAGAAACTGTAAACCCTTATGAAAACCTACTGGCTATATGGGTAGAAGATAACTGAACTCATCATTCTGTTTATAGCAACAAACTGTAATTATCAAAATAGAAGCTACTTGATATATGGCTTTATATTGGTTGCATTGGATGCTGTAAACATTGATATCCTCCTTAAAGGTGAGGTATTGGTAACCTGCAAAGACACTACAAGATTACAGGGTAGAAACTCCAATACTTCAGAGATGCACTGAAAGAGAGGAAGACACATAAACAACATGAAAAAAACAAGAGAAGAAAGTGCCCCAAACAAACCAAGATACTACAATAATAGAATTCATTGACAAAATGTCAGAGAAGGAGTTCAGAATACACATAATTAAAATGATCTGCAAATTAAAGAATGACATAAATGAGCAAATACAGGCAAAAATTGATCACTCAACAAAGAGGTAAGAGAGCAAATATATGTAGCAAAAGATTACTTCAAGAAAGATAGAGATTCTGAAAACAAACAAAAATCCTTGAAATGAAGAAAATAATAAACCTAATAAAAACTCAATAGAAATCATCACCAACAGACTAGATCACTTAGAAGAAAGAACCTCAGACAATGAAGACAAAATATACAATCTTGTTGAAGATGGTAAGACACCATAAACAGAACATCCAAGAATTATGAGATAGCATCAAAAGACCAAATCTAAGAATTATTGGCATAGAGGAAGGCACAGAGATTTGAACCAAAGGAATGCACAATCTCTTCAGTGAAATAATGTCCAAAAATTTCCCAAACATGAAGAATGAATTGGAAAAATCAAATAAAAGAGGCTTACAGGACACCAAATGTACAAAATTACAACAGATCTACACCAAGACACAAATTATAATGAAAATACCTAGCCTACAGAATAAGGATAGAATTTTAAAGGCCACAAGAGAGAGGAATCAGAATACATATGGGGAGAGACAAATTCAGATCCCAGCAGATTTTTCAACCCAGACCCTCAAAGCCAGGAAATCCTGGAACAACATATACAAGCTGTGAAAGAAAATGGATGCCAACCAAGAACCTTATATCCAGCAAAATTAAGCTTCAGATTTGATGATAAAATAAAAAAAAAATTCCATGAAAAACAAAGTTAAATGAATTTACAGCAAGAAAACCTGCACTATAGAACATTCTTGGCAAACTATTCCATGAGCAGAAAATAAAAAACAACAATGAAAATCCGCAAAAGAAGGAAAAAACAATTAAAGGAGAAACCAAGTCAAGTTAAAAACCAAAAATAAACCAACATGAACTGGAATACAAACCATGTCTCAATAATAACCCCGAATGTTAATGGCCTGAACTTATCAATTAAAAGACATAGACTGGAAGATTGGATTTTTTTAAAGGACCCAACAATATGCTGTCTTCAAGAGACTCATCTCACAGGAAACACATCCAACAGACTAAAGGTGAAAGGGTGGGAAAAAACATACCACTCATATGGACTGTAGAAACAAGCAGGTATCTCCATTCTCATTTTAAATAAAGTAGACTTTAAGCCAAATCAAAAGGGATAAAAAGGACATCTCATACTTCATACACCAACAAGACATAACAATTATAAACATATGCTCCAAACAATGGAGCATCTATGTGTATCAAACAAACCCTTTTGAACTTCAAGAATCAAATAGACCATAACACAATAATACTGGGTGATTTTAACACACCTTTGTCACCACTGGACAGATCTTCCAAACAAAAACTAAAAAAGAAACTATAGAAATCAATAATACAATCAATAATTTAGACTTGACAGACATATATAGAATATTCCATCCATCTACAAGTGAATATCCTTTTTTCTCAGCAGCACATGGACAATTCTCTAAAACAGAACATATGTTATGCCACAAAGCAAGTCTTAGCAAATACAGAAAAGTAGAGATAGTACCCTGTGTTCTATCTGACCATATTGGAATGAAATTAGAAATTAATGATAAAATAAAAAATAGAGGCTACTCCAACACCTGGAAAATAAATAATACACATGGATAACAGAAGACATCATGGAGGAGATAAAAAAAATTCTTAGAGGTAAATGAGAACTCCAATCCAACATATCAAAATCTCTGGGACACTACTAAGGAGTGCTAAGAGGAAAGTTTATTGCATTAAGCTCATTCAATAAAAGAAGAAAAAAATCAACAAATAAACAACTTGATATTACATATCAAAGCACTAGAAAAAGAAGTAAAAACCAGTACCAAAAGAAGTAGAAGACAGAAGGGGCAGTTGTTGTAGCTCAGTGGTAGAGTGTTCACCTTGCATGTGTGAGGAACTGGGTTCCTCATATAAAAATGAAAAAATAAATTCCATAAAAATGAATAAATAAAATAAAGGTATTGTATCCATCTACAACTAAAAACATATTTTCAAAAAGTAGAAGACACAAAATAATTAAAATCAGGGCTAAAATCAATGGAATTGAAACAAAAGAAACAATTCAAAAAATTGACAAAAAAAGCTGGTTCTTTGAAAACATAAATAAAATTGCCAAACCCTTAGCCACACTAACAAAAAGAATGAGAAAGAAAACTCAGATTAGTAAAATTCATGATGAAAAAGGAAATATCATGATCAGACACTATTGAAATACAGAAGATAATTAGAAACTATTTTAAAAATTTATACTCCAGTAAAATAGAAACCTCGAGGACACCAACAAATTTCTAGAGGCATATGACCTACCCAAACTGAACCAAGAGGACATACACAACTTAAACAAATCAATTTTGCAAGGAAATAGAAGACACCATTAAAAGCCTAACAACCAAGAAAAGGCCAGGACCACACAGAATTTCAGCCAAGTTCTACAAGACACACAATACTCCACAAATTATTCCATGAAATTGAAAAAGAGGAACTCTTCCAAACTCATTCTATGAGGCTAGTATAACCCTGTAGACAGAGACACATCAAAGAAAGAAAATTTCAGATCAATATCCCTAATGAACATAGATGCAAAAAATTCTCAATAAAATTTTGACAAATCACATACAAAAACATATTTTTTAAAAAGTGCACAAATCACATACAAAAACATATTTTAAAAAAATAGTGCACCATGATCAAGTAGGGTTCATTCCAGGGATGCAAGGTTGGTTCAAAATTCAGAAATCACTAAATCACGTCCATAGACCTAAAAGATAAGAATTATATGGTCATATCAATTGAAGCAGAGAAAGCATTTGACAAAATACAGCACACTTTAATATTCAAAACACTAGAAAAATCTTGAATAGAAGGAACATACCTCAATATTTTAAGTTATCTATGCGAAACATCCAAGGCCAACATCATTCTAAATGGAGAAAAATTGGAAGCATTCCCTCTAAAACCTGGAACAAGGCAGGGATGCCCTCTTTCATCACTTCTATTCAACATAGTTCTTGAAACTCTAGCCAGAGCAATTAGACAAGGAAATTAAAGGGAGACAAATAAAAAAAGAAGAACTCAAACTATCATTATTTGCTGACGACATTAGAGGATACAAAAAACTCCACCAGAAAACTTCTAGAATTAATTAATGAATCCAGCAATGTAGCAGAATATAAAATCAATACTCGTAAATAAAATGCATTTCTATACATTAGTGATGAATCCTCTGAAAGAGAATTTAGGACAACTACCCCATTCACAATAGCCTCAAAAAAAAAAATACTTGGGAATCAACTTAATAAAAGAGATGAAAGTCTTCTACAATGAAAACTACAGGACACTAAAGAAAGAAATTAAAGAAGACCTTAGAAGATAGAAATATCTCCCATGTCTAAGACAGGCAAAATTAATATTGTCAAAATGGCCATACTACCCAAAGTGCTATACAGATTCAATGTGATTCCAATTAAAGTCCCAACATCATTCCTTATAGAAATAGAAAAGGCAATCATGAAATTCATTTGGAAAAGTAAGAGAATGAGAATAGCCAAAGCAATCCTTAGCAAGAAGAGTAAAGCAGGAGGCACCACAATAACAGAACTTAAACTATACTACAGAGCTCTAGTAACAGAAACAGCATGGTAATGGCAGCAAAATAGACATGTAGACCAATGGTACAGAATAGAAGACACAGAGACAAACCCACATAAATACAGTTATCCCAGACTAGACAAAGACACCAAAAACATGCATTGAAGAAAAGATAGCCTCTTTGACAAATGGTGCTAGGAGAACTGTAAATCCATGTTCAGCAAAATGAAAATAAACCCCTATCTCTCACCATGCACAAAACTCAACTCAAAGTGGATCAAGAACCTAGGAATTAGTCCAGAGATCCTGCACCTAATAGAGGAAAAAGTAGGCCCAAATCTTCATCACGTCAGATTAAGCCCTGACTTTCTCAACAAGACTCCTAACGTGCAAGAAATAAACTCAAGAATTAATAAATGGGATGGACTCAAACTAAAAAGCTTCTCAGAAAAAAAAAAAAAACAATCAATGAGGTGAAGAGAGAAATTTTGCCACATGGAAGCATTCCCTCTAAAACCTGGAACAAGCATTCCCTCTAAAACATGGAGCAAAATTTTGCCACCTGCATGTCAGATAGAGCACTAATCTCCAGGATATATAAAGAACTCAAAAAACTTAACACCAAGCAAACAAAAAAAGCCCAATCAATAAATGGGCTAAGGAGCTGAACAAATATTTCTCCTAAGAAGATATACATTCGATCAATAAATATATGAAAAAAATGTTCAACATCTCTAGTAATTAGAGAAATGCCAATCAAAACTACTATAAAATTTCATCTCACAACAGTTAGAATTGTAGTTATCAAGAATACAAACAACAATAAGTGTTGGGAGGATGTCGGGGCAAAGGCTCACTTATACATTGCTGATGGGACACAAAATTGGTGCAAGCAATCTGGAAAGAAGTATGGAGATTACTTAGAAAACTTGGAATGGAACTACCATTTTACCCAGCTATCCCACTCCTTGGTTTATACCCAAAGGACTTAAGATCAACATACCAGGGCTGGGGATGTGGCTCAAGCGGTAGCGCGCTTGCCTGGCATGCGTGCGGCCCGGGTTCGATCCTCAGCACCACATACAAACAATGATGTTGTGTCCACCAAAAACTAAAAAATAAATATATATTAAAATTTTCTCTCTCTCTCTCTCTCTCTCTTAAAAAAAAAAAAGATCAACATACCATAGTAACACAGCCACATCAATGTTCATAGCACCTCAAATCACAATAGCTAAACTGTAGAAGCAACCTAGATTCCCTTCAATAAATGAATGGATAAAGAAATTATGGTACATATACACAATGGAATACTATTCAGCATGAAAAGATAATGAAATTATAGCATTTACAGGTAAATGGATGGAGTTGGAGAATATCATGCTAAGCGAAGTATGCCAATCCCAAAAAAACAAAAGCCAAATGTTCTCTCTAATAAGTAGATGTTGATCCATAATTGGGAGGGGGAAGGCATGGGAAAATGGAGGAATTTTGATTAGGATAAGGGGAGGGAGGGTGGTTAGGGAACATGGGGCAGGAAAGATGGTGGAATGAGATGAACATCATTACCCTAGGTACATGACTACACATATGGTGCAATGTTACATCGTGTACAACCAGAGAAATAAAAACTTATGCTGCAATTGTGTACAATGAATCAAGATTCATTCTGCTATCATATATACCTAATTAAAATAAATCAATTAATTAATTTAAAAAAATAATTTGTAGAAACTAGAGACAAACTGGTGATTGTGGAAGGAAGTTTCTAGAATCTTCAATATGGATGAAAACTCCCTGCTCTGAAAATGATGCCTGAAAGGACTGTAATTCATAATAAGGCCAAGTCAATGCCAGGTTTCAAGGTTTTAAGTACATAATAACAGTGTTACTTAGGGGAAATGTTTCAGGTTACAAACAGAAATAATTTGTAACTTGGTACAATAAGAACCCATGGCTGTCATGAATATAAATAAGCATATGCTGCCAGGGTACCACAGGAGCAATTAGAAGTCATGGATAACACAGGTCCTCTTCCAAGATGTCCTCATAAACTGCTGTGCCAGCAAAATGGAAAAGTTTTATAATATATCATTCAAGATTTTGTTTATTGTTGATAACACTTCCTTAATGCTCCTTTTCTTGGTAATCTTCATCCCAATGGTAAAGTGATATTTCTCCTCCAAATACTACCTCTTCAGCCCAACCAATAGATCAGTATTATAGCAGCTTTCATGGTCTACCTCTTGAGAAGGACCCTTGCCCAGGCTGTTGCTTTAACTGAAGAAGACACCAAGAAGGTAATAATGCAACTCTGGCAGGATAATAACATCTATGACTTCATAAAACACTGCTTGGGTTTGGGTGATGTCACCAAATGGTTTATGAATAACATCTGGAAAAACACACTCAACTGATTTGCACTTGACTCCAAGGATTTGCCAAGAAGAGACTGCAAAACTCAACAAGGCTATGTGGGTAAGGAGAATATTGGGAGACTCCTCAAAGTGGTTCCTGAGGGATTAACTAATGAGGAACTGTTAAAACTGGAATGGGGAGGCATAGTTAAAGAAAAAGCAAGAGAAGAAAAAGAAAATTCATGGTGAAGTAATTATCAGAATACTTTGAAGATCTCAACAAGCTCCCCCAAAAATGTTTGTAAAACAGTGATATTGATGATACTAACACTATGTAGACCTAGGCTAGTATGTATATTTGTGTCTTTGTTTTTAACAAAAAAAGTTTTAAAAATTAAAACAGAAAAAAGTTTATAGAATAAGGACAGAAAGAATATAGTTTTGTAATCCTGTACAATGTGTTAAGCTTCTTGTTATTAAGACTAAAGAGCCAAAATGTTCAAAAAGTTTAAAAGTGCTTAAAGTAAAAAAGTTACTGTTAACTAAGGTTAATTTATTATTGAAAAAAGAAAAACATTTTTATAAGTTTAGTATATACTAAATATACAATGTTCATATATAGTATAACATATAGTAAGGTCCCAGGACTTCATATTTATTCACCACTTACTCACTGGCTAATTCACAGCAATTTTTGGTAAAGCTCCATTCCTGATAAGTGCTTTATACGGTTTTCCATTTTTTATCCTTTATACTACATTTTTACTGTACCTTCCCCATATTCAGGTATGTTTAGATACACAAATACTTACCATTATGTTAATAATGGCCTAAAGTATTCAATACAGTGATCTGCTATTCAGGTTTATAACCTAGAAGTAACATACCATACAACCTCTATGTGTAGTAGGCTGCAAGATCTAGTTGTGAATAAGCACTCTGTGATGTTCACACAGTGATGAAATCATCCAATGACACATTTCTGAAAACATGTCCCTATTGTTAGATGATGTATGATCACATATAAACTTACATAAATTGTATCGAAATCAATGATAATAAATACTAAAAAACCATCACTCCCTAATTATTTGCTACATCTTATTATCATCTGCACCCTGAGGTTATTGCATTTATTGCACACTTATGGTAGAAATACCATATCGCACTATGTTATTATACATCTTTTCCCAACTCCTATTGGGTGATATCAGGTTGGTAGCTTGATCTTGGCAATGCTGAGCAGTTAATTTTTTACCAAACCCAGGGCCTCCAGCCTGCTCTACCACTGAACTATATCATGTAAATGGACAAAAACTACAGGTGGTTTGTTAAACATTTACTAGCACCCCACTGGCGTTAGGTAACTCAACAAATCTCTAGACAGGTTGAAGGACCAGGTTTAGATTCCTTGGTCAGGATCAAGAGCCAAAATCAACATCAATTCAATGCCACATTTGGCAGGTCCCTTGTTTAAATTTTATTAAGAATCTAAAGACAGCAACACAAAACATAATATGGGGCCCTTCTCAAAGCTGGGTACTTGGAACTATACAGGTTGAAGGCCCATGAAGTAAAAACCTTTCAATACCCAAAGCCACACTGTAAACCCAAGGTTTTGATTGACTTCCATGCTGTGATTAAGACTAAAATCTCCAGGCTGGAAGTGTAGCTCAGAAGTAGAGTACTTGCCTAACAAGGCAAGTGAGGCCCTGGATTTAATCCCCAGGACTAAAAATAGAATAAAAACCTTCAGCCTTCTCCATCACGTATACACTCCTCACTAGACACATTTTAGAGCCACTGCTCCTTTGCTTATAACTCCTTCCACGGTCTTATCAACCACAAGCATGAAGTTAAGGGCAGAGAATATCTAAAAGGGCAGAAACAGGGATGCAGTCCATGGAGGTTTAAGTCTAGGCTCAAGATACCCTGAACAATATTGCCAGCCCTGACCAGTCTCAGGCAACAGAGAGGACTTAGAAAATTTCAAGGAAGGCATTCCAGACACAAAATTCCCCTGAGGAACAGGACTGGGTGGAAGAGGAGAACCAAAAGGTGTGTCTAATGAGCAGAGTCCAGGATGTGTCCCTATATCCTGACTGTAAGAGACGCTGGGAAATAACTGTCTGGCATTTTTAGATTCTAACAAAATAAAAAAATACACAAAATAAAAAACACATCACTCCCTTGATACACTTCTGTTTCATCCTGCACATCTCTAACACATCTTTAATTATCCTCCTTTCTGCTTTCTGTATCAGAAGACATTTCTCTATTACTTTGTCAACTATATATCTCCCTAGCATTCTTGATCTCATCCTCTGCCTCTCAAAATTTCAAGGTATCAAATGTGTTCACTCTTCAAATTTCAAATTTTTTTTTTTTGGCTTTTTCTCTAAAATCCCTAGAATATAGGTTTTCCCTAGCCCAGGCCAGCCTCAAACATTTTTGGGATCTGGGTCAGAAAAACAAGTAGAAGCCATATTCCATGTCTAAATAATTCAAACATATCATTTTTTCAAGATTAAAAAACTTCAAAATAAAATATGTTCCATCCCCTTAACTTGACAAAGTATTCATCACCAGAGATCAAGCTTAAAGGTACAGGTTGTGCTGTGCCTGTCATAAACCCTGGATCCCAGTGACTCAGGCACCCATATATAGATTTCTGAAATTGCTTTTATAAATTTATTTTGAAATAGAACACATAAGTCCAAAATATTCATTTTTCTAAAAATCCCTGTCTACTTGGCTAATTGTTGCAGAGATGTCCTTTGTAACAAGAGGATCCAACCTAGGATTTCAGCTGCCATGCCTCTCTGGGAAGCTCTAATCTGGAGGTAGTCTTCAGTCTTTTTATAATTTTCACACCATTGACATTTTAAAAATTTTAAGGCAGTCATTTCTTAAAGTGTGTTATGTAAACAAGCCAACGGTTATTTATATTTTGACCCCTATGTTGTTTATTTCTTTACAACAGGATGTTACTAGTTCAAACAGCCTCCTGGTGCCTAACCAAATTTATGTACATTTAATCATTTTCAACACTTCCCAAATAAGCAGGGATTTAGCCATTTAGACCCTTCCTTCTTTGCATACACTGTGAAATTGCATCTAATACCTGACAAACATAACTAAAATAAACTCTATAGATTTAAAAGATCCCAAACTACTTATGCCCTTCGGAGCTCTCTGATCCAGGAACTCCCATATTGTTGAGCAACATCACATAGATACCTAAGCCTCCTGTCCAACCCCTGCTTCTGTGGGAGTTCCTCCCCTTCTGCTGGCCACAACTCTGTATCCACTAGAGGTCCTGATTCTGTGACAGGCTTTCCCCCATGTGAAAACCTGCCAAAACGTTGTCCAACAAAGCATGTGTGCTAATATCACCTCACAGTCACATCTTTTTCCTTGATCAATCTCTAAAGTCTCTTAAATACGCTGTCTCTGTAATGGGACACTTGTAGGATGTTTCCTTGCTGTTACACTGAGGTTAATTATCTTTGGCAAGAATGTCACAGGAATGACTCTGTTTTTCTCACTGAATCCTTTCAGATGGTAGATGATGATGATCTGTCCCATAATGTGTAGTGTTAACATTGATCATTCCATTGAGATTGTGTCTGCAGGTTTCCCCACCATCAAGATACTTTCCCCCCCTTTGTAATTAATAAGCCTTTTATATGGAGATACTTAACAACTGCATAAATAACTCATTCTGTATCCTATTTTTAGCATCCTTGGATGTTTCTTTCGTGGATTAATAATTACTATAATGTTTGCCACACTGTGATTTTTTTAAAAACTTCAACGTTCCTCTGTGCTTGTTAGTTCACATTCTACTATAATGAAAAATTTTCTCTTCTCTCCACTTATTTATTCTGTGTTTATTTAGGTACAGAAGTAGGCAAACTATAACCCATAGGCCAAATCTGGCCTCCTGCCAGTTTTTGGAACACAGCCATTCTTTCACTTACATATTGTCTATGACTGGTTTGTTGTTGTTGTTGTTGTTTGCCACAACAGAGTTTAATAGTGTGACAGAGAATTTATGGCTAAACCAATTATTATCTGGTAATTTATGAGATAATCCAATCTTCATATGGACTCATGGATTCTTATTTTAGTCTATCATTATTTATTTTGATACTCAAATTATCCTAGATTTGTCTATTGGAAGTCCCTTCAAGATGGCTTTTATGGGCTGGGGATGTGGCTCAAGCAGTAGAGCGCTCGCCCGGGTTGGATCCTCAGCACCACATGCAAACAAAAATGTTGTGTCCGCCAAAAACTAAAAATAAATATTAAAATTCTCTCTCTCTCTCTCTCTCTCTCTCTCTCTCTCTTTCTCTCTCTCCTCTCTCTCACTTTCTGTTTAAAAAAATAAGATGGCTTTTATGTCCTTTTAATAAATTTCCATTGGCCTTTGAATTCTTCCTTACTTCTGGTACAATAAGATGTTTTAGGTTTATTCATTACTTTTCCTGCTTCTGCCACAGATTCATTCATTTCTAAAAGGAAACTTAATGGTATTTAAAAGTCAATGTCTGGGCACCAGCTGGTCACTGCCTCTGGAATAACACTGAAGACATGAGGCCATATTTCTAAAATTGGAAATCATTAGTAAATAAAGGTATGGGACTAGGTAAGATCACTCAGGGAAGACAGCAAAAATGGGCCCAGACTAGACACAAGTTCTCTAATATTATAGGAAAATAATATGGGAACAATATATTTATAATAATACGGTTCAGGATTTTAATATTTGTATCTACAGAGAGATTATATAAGTAGATATGACACAATTAAGAGACCCCAATGAGATATAAGGGTCATATCAGACCAGTCACATAATTAAAATAGAAATAAGCAAAACAACATGAAGGAAAATATTCAGTCTCATGTGTAAAAGAAATTCAAATCAAAGCAAATTACAGTTTGGGTGATTATCTTGATTTTTGTCACCTTTTTAGTTGGATAATTCTTAGGAAAATAACTAGTACATACCCATCTTATATACCTGTCTTTGTTCATTTTGTACTACTGTAACAGAATTACCTAAGATTAGGTCATTCATAATTAACAGAAATTTATTGACTTATTGTTCTGGAGTCTGGGAAGTCCAATGTAAAGGCCTTCTTGCTGGGTCATAATATGATAGGAAGACAAAAGGAGAGTGAGAGATAGACAAAAGGGAGCCAAATTCTTCCTTTTAAGAGAAATCCACTCCTGTGATAACCAACCCACTCCCATGATAATGGCATTAATCCTTTCATAAAAGCAGAACCCAAGTGGCCTAATTAAGATCCCATCTCTTAAAGGTAAATTTAAAAATTAGTTTGGAAGTTGACAAACATTCAAGCCATAGTAATACCCATATATAATCCAACAATTATTAACATTTTACTACTTTTCATTGTTCTTTCAGCACAGACACATTTTTTTCTTTTCTGCTGAATCATTTGAAAGTAAACTGTGGTTAGCATGACACTTCATTTATAAAAAATATTTCAACATGCATTGCTCAAGAATTTTCTAAATAGCCAAAATACCATTATCAGAATATTAATTTTTAACAATTTTTTAAAAGTTTGAATTGGGAGGGGGGGATACTCATAAAATTTACCATGGGTGTAGTTCAATGGCAGAGTGCTTTCAAACCCTGGACTTGAAAAAATAGTTCAGTAATGTTAAGTATATGTATATTATTGTGTGACAGATCTCCAGAACAAAAATTTACTATTTTTCATTCCTATGTCTGTCAGCTTTTCATCACTGTGAAAAATACCTTTGGAAAAAAACAGCTTAAAGAAGGAAAGATTCATCACAGTTCATCATTTCAGAGGGTTCAGTCCACAGTTGGCTGGCTCCGAGGTAGAAACATAGTTGTAGATGGGTATAGTGGAGAAAAGCTGCTCACTCGTGGCAGCTGAGAAACAGAGAAAAGAGAGAGAGAGGGAGGGGCTAGGGACAAGATATAGTCCCCAAGGAAATGTCCCCAAGGACCTACTCCCTCAACAGGTCCCATTTCCCAGTAGTCCATTTGGCTCTCAATGGATTAATCCACTGATGAGTTCAGAGCACTCATGATCCAATCACTTTCCAAAAATCCATCTCTGGACATCGCTGTAATGGGGAATCAAGTCTTCAATTCATGAGCTTTCAAGGGCTATTACAGATCCAAACTATAACACATTCCTCCAGAAAATTGATTTCAATTCAACAATATTATATAATATTCAGCTCATATTCAAATTTCCTCAGTTGTCCCTGAAATAGTTTATAGCTGTTCCTTTTTAGTTTTTAGACATACATGACAGTAGAGTGTATTTTGATATATTACACACACATAGAGTACAACCATTCTAATGAGGATCTCATTCTTATGGTTGTACATGATGGGGAGTTACACTATTCATGTATTCATATATAAGCATAAGAAAGTTATGTCCAATTAATTCTACTGTCTTTACTATTCCCATTTCCCTCCCTTCCCTTCATTCCCCTTTGTTTAATCCAATGAACTTCTACTTTTCACCTCCCCACCCTCACTTGTTGTAGGCTAGCAACCACATATCAGAACATTCAGCGTTTGGTTTTGGGTGATATTTTCCAGTTCCATCCATTTACTGGAAAATGCCATAATTGCTTTCTAAGCATGATATTTTCCAGTTCCACCATTTACTGAAAAATGCCATAATTGCTTTCTAAGCATGATATTTTCCAGTTCCATCCATTTACTGGAAAATGCCATAATTGCTTTCTTCTTTATGGCTGAGTATTATTCCATTGTGTGTATATGCGTATATCCCATTTTCTTTCTTCCATTCATCCATTGAAGGGCACCCGGGTTGGTTCCATAGCTTGGCTATTGTGAATTGAGCTGTTATAGCAGTCTCTTCAACTGCCATGTCTCTTAGTCTTTTCTTAGTCTTTTTTATTTTATGTTGGTCCTCCTACTCTATTTTTGTTTTTTGAGATATTGATTTTATGTAAGAGTCCAGTAGTCTTGTAGAGAGTCACATATTCTGGATTGGTTCTGTTTCCCTATTACTATATGATTAAATATTTTTGGCAAGAATAGGTAAGGGATGTACTTTTTTTGCAAATTTATAGCTTTTTACTGCTCTTCAGAACATACAAGTAAGGGTGTACTTCTAATTGCCTCATATCAGGAAGAATACAATGTTCTTTGTTGGCGGTACTAATTTTGAGCATTTGGTTAAGGTTGATGGCCGGATCTCTCCTTTATAAATATGCTTTTCCCCTTTGGAATGAAAAAGCAATCTGTGGTTATCATGCCAGACCTAATGAATATTCTAGCCCCCAACAGCCTTTCACATAATTGTTAAATTCAAGGTTACAATATAGTGATTTTATAATGCCTGAATTTATCATCTGGCCTTTAACTGTAAAGAAAAGCTTTTCCTTCACCATTCACCTCCTCCCAATTCCAGACTTCTTTGTTTTATTTTCTTTTGTGTTACTTTGTGGTGTAAGGTATCAAACCCAGGGCCTAACACATGCCAGGCAAGTACTCTACCACTGAACAACACCCAGACCCTCTTTCTTACTCATTAATTATTGTGATGGTTAATCCAAATGGTCAAATTGGTTTAATTAAGAGATGCCTAAGATTAAAAGACTTCTGCATGTGTTAATTTCTAGGAATGATAGGCAAACTGAGGGAAAGACCCACCCTAAATGTGGGTAGCACAGTGCAATAGGTTGGGGTCCTGGATGGAACAAAAAGGTGGAAGAACTAGGAAACAGGAACAGATGCCAGCTCAATTCTTCTTGAGTGGGTGCTTCAAGTGCTGCTGTAATCACCTGAAGACATCAGACTCTAGCTCTTCCAAAGTGGACTCTGAGTAGTGACTCTCCAGAGATTTTTCCAGGCCTTTGGTCCTAGACTAACATCATTGATCCCTCTTTTTCAGAGGCTCCGCCTTCTTGGACTGAGCAGTTACTGGTTCCTTCAGCTCTTCAGCCTGCAAAAGACCATTGTGGGACTATCCAGCTTCTGATCTTGTAAGTCAATCATATAAATCTCCATTTTATAATCATATCTACATATGCATCCTGTTGGTTCTGTTCCTCTAGAGAACTCTGACAAATACAATTATTACTATGCCCTCATATATTCTGTATTCCCTAGGTTATTACCCACTACTGTCATTATTCTTTCTATGCTCTTATTGTCAGATATGACCTGTGAGAACTCCTTCACACTGTGCTTTTTGGCATGACCCCCATTAGTCTTTGAGAATTTCATTACTTTCTAATTCAACCAAATTTTCCAGGCTTATCTTGCATTTTCTTTACCACTGACATAGAATCAGCCATTTTTCTAAGGAACCATGATTCTTGTTAGTGGGAAATAGTATTCAGAAATCAAGAACTGGGTCCGAAGTGTGCTCATTTCTATAAGTGCATCACTGTTTCTAGACCTTTAAAGAAAACAGACTAGGAAAGAGTCACTCATTCACACCCACCCTCCTCCACACACCTGAGTTTATTCTGATACCTCAATGCAAATCCAAAAGCAAAAGTTCTTTCTCACCTTCTAACAATTCCTTGTTTGTATCTCTTTATTCACCAGTAATTAAAACCCTGGGTCACAAAAATATTTATAAGTTCATTAATTTGAAGTATCCCATAATGCACACAAAATTGTGCTCAAAATTATCTGCATTTATTTTTTTTCTTTCTTATCATTTTAGTATAGTCAGTTTCATTTATCTCTGTTTTTATTTAATAAAAACAGATAAATCTTAACCTCATCCCTTCTCCTTCCATACCATTTGATTCTGCACCCGGGTGGAACAATGCTTAATTGTTTCTGGCTAATCCATCTGTGTTTATTTATGAAAAAAATGAATTTAATGTGAAATCCTCTTTTTATAGCATTCATATATAAGCTCTGGATTCTTAACCATAATGTATACAAGTAGTACCCTTACTGACCAGTCAGGGACAGCTCCCCGGTTAACGGATAGAGAGAACCAAGCGGGTTATTTAAACTCTTCAAAGTCTCAATTTCCTTGGCTACAAAGTAGGCATGATAATATTCACCTTGTATCCCCTAGCCAATAGGACATAAGAGTTTTGTGAAGATTGAAGTAGATAGAAAGTGACTTCTCCAAGACTATTTCATAAATGGAGAACCATTTTGAGTATTGATCATATAAATAGTTACCATGTATCAAGTATTGATGATGTGTTCAGGTAGCTCTAGGTGCTAAACTGATATGATTCCCTGAATTCTTACAACTTATTTATTAAATGATGCCAATGAATGCCCTTCTAGTTCACAAACTGAAAGTTAAAGTAAGGAAGCATTTAAGCTCAGATGTGGAATGGGACAGTCTGGTGGCATAGCCCAGACCCTCATAGACTATGTGGGACTGGCTTTCTAATCATAAATGGAATCACACCACAACTGGGACCACATTGATCTCTTCCCTCAGATCCATTTTCTTTATTCTCCACCACCACAGGGCACATGAAAAATGGTACACACTCTGATTGACATGCTTTCGTATGATCAAATTTTCTTTGTTTACCAATTATTACTCTAATAATAAAATGCTACTTAGTCTTATTTTGTAACTAAAAATCTAACATTATTCAAGTATAGGCAGACAGGTCTAGCAACTTGCCCAACTGAAACACTTGCAAGATCTGCAAAGAAATATGAAAAAAAAATTTATTGTGATCCTTTTTATATTGAAATATTGGGAAAAACCCAAAAATCCTTTAATAATCTACGAATTCTTAACAGAGCTTATGCAGAAGGAGTCATTGACAATGTCTTAAATTATACATTTCTAGATTGTTTGAATTATTTACAAGCACTTATTCACTTTTGATATCAGAAGAAAACAATATATTGTTTAAGTAAGCAGAAGAAGCAGAGCCTGTCAGAAATGGAGCAGAGAAGGATACAGCCTGATGTGTGGCTCTCTTCCCCCACTCCGTTAACTGCTGCCTCAGTTTCTGGCAGTAGAGTTTTATGACTGGTTGACTCAAGATGCATCCTCTTGCCAGCAGGACATTGGTAAGAGAGGATGCTAGAAATCTTCCTTGAGAGAATTCTAACAAAAGCCTGAGACATTACCACTTGGAAATATGGCCAGAGGGAAGAAATCCATAAAAACACTCATCTCCCAAGTCTGTATCCCTGGTAGGAAATGTAGCCATTAAGCCAATGAAAAAAATTAGGACCGTTATGAAATCACACTGGTTTGGCTGCAGAGAAAATGAGAAACCGTTAAGTGCAATTCATCTTCAGAGAACTCCTTTCCCATCAGGCCTCAGGACCTACATGGCCATAAAAACAACAGAGTAAGATAAATAATCACTAGGATGGATGACATTTTTACAGTGACCCACAAATTTCAGAGTCGTTCACATACATTTTATACGACATTGTTTGTCCGCCCCTTTTAGAAGATCTGGGAAGCAGAAAATTCAGATTAGGAGGCCATTGGTAAGTGACACAGCAGAATCAGAGCGCACAAGTTCTCATGTCCACTAGCAAAGAGAATTGGTTTTGATATCATCCTGGAATTAGTTAGAATAATGATGAGGACAATTCATTTTTAAGCAAATGTCTCTCCTGAAAAGCTAGATAATTGAGATACATATTTTTTTTAAAAAAAATGTAGGTGAACAATGCAGAAAATGCAAAGGAAATGGAGGCCTCATAATGAAGTCCTCCTTGGGGGGGAGCACATTTGGCCCATCTTCCCCATGTATCAGGGGGTAGTTCAGAATTGATTTGAGTGTGGTAATAGTGCTCTGCAAGCTCTTGGCCCTGTGGGCACACAGTAGGGTCCCTTTTTCCTTCTGTCCCCAAACCAGCTTATATTGCCATAGCACCACCGAAGTGTCCTGATATGCAGTGTCAAGGCAGAGGACTCTGGGAAAAAAGTTCCTCCTTATCCCAATCTCATTAAGGGCTGAATCTTCTTGCCCTGGGAGCCTCCCATAAAATGGCATACATGGCACTGTTTTTGTGAAATTGTAGTGTCCTGAGACTTGCTGCAGACAACTGCCAAAAGCAAATCCAAATAACAAAATTTCAAACGTTTATTTTTTTTTATTTAGTCAAGGTATCATCTTCTCTCATCTCTCATATTTCCCCTCTGTTTGCTATAGGCTTGTTTACTTTTTATGAGAAGTTTGCTGTTCTCTAAATGCTAGAGTTTTCTTTGAATTTGTCCACAGAATAATTTACTTTTGGGTTGTCAGACACAACATCCAAATGTGAATAAGCATAGGGTTAAATTTAAACTATGGCATTCAGTTCTGTTGTTCACATTTGGTTAAAAAAAGTGATTCAGAGAGTTTTTTCAGATTAAAAAAAAAAAGATGAGTAGGTAAGTAAATCCTTTCATCTTACTAAATTTCAAGAAATCTGAAAATATCAATTTATCCTTTACTTTTAATATACAATATAGATGTATGTAAAAGGATTTTAGCCTTGTTGGTAACAACAAAATATTGTTCACAATAATATGGAACTGGTTAAATAAATTATTATACTTTCAAATACACAATAAATTGTTATGCAGCTATTAAAAATATGGGACAAGGGCTGGGTTTGCAGCTCAGTGGTAGAGCGCTTGCCTCACAAGCATGAGCACCTCAGCACCATGTAAAAAATATAAATAAATAAAAATAAAGATATTATGTCCACCTACAACTAAAATAATATTTTAAATAATAAAATAAATAAATAAAAGAGATTGAGAGCTCTGAAACTATGAGTGCTAAATAAAGTTTAAAAAAATATATGGAACGAGCCAGGCACTTCGGCACATGCCTGTAATTTTACTTACTCAGGAGACTGAGGCAGAAGAAACACAAATTTGAGTCCAGCCTAGGAAACTTAGTGAGATGCTGTATCAAAATAAAAAGGACTGGGGCCAGGCAGAGTGGTGCACACCTAGAATCCAAGTGTCTCGGGAGGCTGAGGCAGGAGAATAATGAGTTCAAAGCCAGTCTCAGCAAAGGCAAGGCACTAAGTAACTCAGTGAGAACCTGTCTCTAAATAATATATAAAATAGAGCTGAGGATGTGGTTCAGTGTTTGAGTGTCCCTGAGTTCAATCCCCAGTACCCAAAAGTTGGGGTAGAGAGGGTAGCTGGGATGTAACTCAGTGGTAGAGCACCCATGGGTTCAATCCTCAGTGCCACAAAAATAAATACATACATACATAAATACATAAATAAAACAGAACTAAATTTATAGAAGTTTGTGTAAAATTAAACTTCAGGATAACTAAGTAAAAGAAAAGGGAAAATGTAGAAAACAAACATATTGTTCTACCTTTTGTATTTTGTTCTTAAATATATATGTATATGTATACATATAACATATGAACATATATGTTTATGTATCTAAGCATAAATACACAAGATTAATTAAGAGTATTTACTTGAGAGGGAAGTGAATTGGGAGATTTGGGGATTTGCCCTTGTAAAGAGATTAACTTTTCATTATACGTTCTTTAATATCATTGGAAGGTTTGCCATATATATTATTATCCACAAAAAATTGTTTCATATTTTACACCTTTAACTCTACACTTGGTAAGCCTAGCTTTACCAAAAATTTTTTTTTCCAAAGCAATTCAAATACTCTAACAATGTTTGTATAACTATAATAATAGCATGTGATAACAACTCTAACCAAATTTTAATAAAGTTTAATTAGAAAGCTATTTTGAGACTTTAATTTATCCATACCTGAAACAGAGAAATTATTATGAAACTGATGAGTAATATTTGTAAGATTTGTACGTAAATCATATGTGGAATCATTGAGATGAAATTTTGCAGGAATAGCTCACTCTTGGATGTAAATAAACTTGAGTTCAACTGCAAAAATACAATAGGTCTCTGTATACTAAACATTTCTTCCTTACTCATCATTGGATCATTCAGATTGAATTAGACTTGACTTATGGTGATCAATTATGTCTTTTTGTATTACAGGACTTAATTCATTATCAGATCCTTGGGGACTAAGTTTAGCACTAAAATATGTTTGCAGCAGCAGACAAATTCATAATCTGCCTGTCAATTCATTCCACTGCCTAGTCATTCTTCTGCCTCTACAATTATTTTAACTGAAGAAACAGTAATAAACATATCTAAAAATTATGATGGCACTTTAAAGTTACAAAACACTTTTATATCTTTTATTGCATTAGACTCTTTTTACATCCTTGATAGGGGAGGTAAGACAGATATTATGTCTCTCTTACCGATGGTGATAACTAGACCACCTAATCAAGAAGTGGAGAGCTAAGATTAGAAGCAGAGTTCCCATTTTCCCACTCCATTAGTTACACATATTTTACAGTATCTATGTGAAAGTTCAGAAAGTGTTGTGTTCATATATAAAAAATATTTTGTTAAATCTAAACATAAGGATGATGTGCCAACTTCATAATTTTTAATTTTTCTGAATGGATTCAAATAGACACTGTTTTATTTCCAATTTGAACCTGCCTTGGTAATACCTAAATTCACATGGGTAGCCAAAAAGTGTTCTTGTATGATGGGAACCATTCATTTTCCTAGTCTCATTTATGACTCATAGATTTGTGTGGGAGTTGAAAAAAAATCCAAAGAAAGAGGAACAGGAAAAGATTTCTTTCTATATTTAAGTATAAATAATAGAAAGAGGCTGAGCTAAGCTATAAATAACAGTGAAGTGAAATGTTCTCTGGAAATTCCATGGCAATAGCTTTACTGCAGCCTGAAAAATGTCACTACTTATAATCTGGTTCAGAAAACCTGCTCATGATAAAATAAATGTTTTTTTATTGTTGTTATCACATCAAGTCATATTCCTAAATTTTTACAGACTTACAAATATATGTATGTTTAAAAATATGTATCATGTGTTAAGAAGAGCAGGCCAAGCATGGTGGTACATGTCTGTAATCTCAGCAACTCTGGAGGCTAAGGCAAAACGATCTCAAGTTTAAGGCCAACTTCAGCAACTTCATGAGACTGTTTCAAAATTTAAAATAAATAAATAAAGAGCAACTCAAGCCATTTGGTGTGCTTTTTGCAACAATGTGAAGACACATTTATTTCTTTTTTTATACTGATCAGTTCTTGTAATGACAAGAAAAATATTATTAGATTCAAATTATCATTATGAATATTCTTACACACATGCATTAACAAAAACATTAAATGACATTCTCAAGACCAAAGTCTGATAACTGACAATATCCATGGCATTGATGTATTCTTCAAATTAAAATAAGTAATTGTTAGCTCTGGGGCATTATCTAACTTGTTAGGAGAAAAAAAAATAACCTAATCTGGGAAGGAAAATATCACAAACTTGTATAAGTGCTGAAACTGTCTTTCTTCATAGCTTAAAAGGAAATACTTGCTCACAGCAGAAGGTTTCTCATCCCTTTTGTTTGGTTCCAACTTGCAGAGTCATCCTGCTTCTAAAATGGTTTCAGAGCCAGAAGCAGGAGGTTTCCAAATCAGAAAGAAATTTCCCTTGTCTTTGAAGATGTGCCTCTTCAAAATGTGAACCCAAAGAGTCAATTGTGTAACTATGTTTTAAATTTTTAAAAGTTTTCATCCAATATATTTAGCATGTTGTAAGCATCCATTTGGAGACTCCACTGGAGTGATTCTACTAATCATATAGTTGTTCATAGTGTTATTAAGTAATTTCCTCCTCTTCTTACAGATGCTCAGGATGCTCCAGATTCCATGTTGGTGAAAAACACAGTTGATGGCAAGGAAGGAGGTAAAAGGACATCTAAGGTGGACCCATTAGAATGCAAATGAATTTCTAGTTTGGTTTCTGTTTTTCAAGATAGATTTAGCTAACCCATGCTAAAAGAAAACTTATTACCTTATGTTCAAGTTAATTTAACTTGAGAGTATAGGTTGCATTCAGAAAATATTTACCCATCTCTGACACTAACATTTATTAGCCTATTATTGAACATTTACCAAATACATATGTGGTTCACTGCATGTGGTTTTTATCCTCAGTAATGGATTATAGGGAAAAGGGCAACTCCAGGGAAATGTTAGCATTGAAACAAACAAGCAAACAAATAGGCAATCATATGAAAATAAAAATTATCAGAGCTGCATCATGCGAAAGAGCACAGAAGCAAGTACACACCTGTAAAAGAGCATGCTGTTATTGACAGCCAAGTGGAATGGAAGATCAATTAAACCATAACGTCAAGGGAATTCAGATACTAGAAATCTAGCACACAAAGGTCTGAAAGCCAGACTGTAGCTAAGTATAAACCAAGGCCCACATGAGTAGAGCAGAGACTATGGATCAATTTCTGAGACAAAATTTCATAGATGCTTCCACTAGGATGGGAAATCTCTCACTCAAAATCCATGGACTTCTTAAATTTCAAGCCAATTTATGATCACCTAAATTAATTTAGTTTCCAGAAAAAGTTGTTATGCATTATGATTGTTCTTCTGTGACTTTAAGCTCTGTTGTCCCTCTTGGCTGGGAACAAATGGGCAAATTTAGACATGGACACAGCTGATGGGTGTTTAAAGGTCAGGAGATAAGCATTCCACCCACGCCTGGGGTGGAATCAAGGTGCCTGAGTGCTTGACTTGCACAAACCTGAGGAGGTTGCTATAGAAATGTTATTGTATGGCTAGGATGGTTGGAGTCCTAATAGAACTTGAATTTCAAAGTCCACAGGAAGCATGATTAGAAAGGGCTTTCCTTGGCTGCTGTGTATTTACAAGGCAGCTATTTACAAGGCATGTGTATTTGCACGTGGCTTGCTACCTCTGAGATCCTGAGTAGGGAGGAGACCATGACACTGGTGCTTTCTCGCTGAGGAGGAAAGGTCTGGGATCTGGGGATATTGCTCAGTGACAGAAAGCTTGCCTAGTATATGCAAGGCCAGTACCCAGTACCACAAAAGAAAAAAAAAAAACTAAAAAAGAAGGGATCTGGATCTACTTTGATGGAATATAAGGAAAAGTTGGGGGGAGGGGTCTCACAGACACAGTTTTTGTTCTCTGTCTATGGGCAATGCCATTGATTCCATCTGTCATCATGGGCTTATGATTAGAGCAGGGCTCACCCTGCAGATTTCAGGTTGAGAAATGTTGAACACTAAGCGGGAAGGAAGGATTATCAGAGGTGAGAAGAACTGGGGGACAGGGAGTTGGAAAGTTAGGAAACCATTCTGCTGAAATTCACAGAAATGCCAATCTCTGAGGCCTAAAATAATTAGGGAGTTATTTTTCTTACCTAACATGATGTCTGAAGATAGGCAGCTGCTGGCAGTGGTGTAGAGGTTCCATGAATTCAGAGATTGAATCTCTGATTCTCTGAAACTTTTTCCTGGTCACAAAATGGCTGCCATAGCTGCAAACTCACATCTGTGATATGGAACCACCACCACCACCCCCTGCCCCCCAGCTACAACAAAAGCTAGGAAAGCAAACATTTAGTCTCTCTAGTACATACAGTAGACCTAGGCAAGGAAGTAAAGGCTAGACAGAACTTAAACCTGAGATGGCAGATGTCCATGTGTTCCATGCTTGATTCCCCAAGGCAGGCATTACTAATCAACCAAGCCTACTTTTTCCCCTCAGCTTGGACATGGCCTTGAAACTCCTGACAGAGTTTTCTAAGAAAGTACTACCAATTAATACAAACTGGCTCATGGTATGGAATCTATTTGCTATTTACAAGATGGCTGATAACCAGCTGATATGATTCTTTTCAGCTTTCACAGCAGTTTTGAGGTATGACAAGGAAACTCTTTTAACAAAAATAGATTTCAAATCATAAGATACACAGAAATAGCTAGCATGGTCTTTGGTCATTATTCTTCATTTTGTAACTGGGGAATGGAAACCCAGAGTGGCTAGGGATCTTAACCTTGAGCATATACAACCAGCTAGTAGAATGTGGCCCCTTCCAAAGTAGTTTCTTTGAGAGGTTTTGTGCTCATTCTGATATAGCTAACACTGCTCAAAACATTTCTGTAGCTCCTCTTAAAAGCTCCTGTTAGAATTTCTTTCATTTAGTTAATGAGAAAACTTAGGCCATTTTGTAGATGCTTTCTCTCTCTCTCTCTCTCTCTCTCTCACACACACACACACACACACACACACAGAGAGAGAGAGAGAGAGAGAGAGAGAGATACTACCCAGCTCATTCATTTCTTTATTCAACAAAAAAGTTTTGAACATGAGTGTAGCAGAACTTGGCTCCAATGACTCTGATTGTTCTGGAAAATCACATTCACTCTTGGCCCCATATGGCTCACTTCCTGGAGAAGCCCACCACCCATCCCACTCATTCTGCTAAGGCTACTTAATGAAAAAAGCTGCCTGCTATAAGTAACTGTTCTGTAACTGATACTGTTCAGAAAAATTTCTTGTGATGATGTAACTGGTCTACGATCTATGTCATTCAGTACAATAGTCACTAGTCTCGTGTGGCTATTTAATATTTGAAATGTGGCTAGTGTAACTAAGGAACTGAAATTTTAATTTTGTTTTATTTTAAGCCTTTAAATTTTAAATAACCATTCATGGCCACTGACTACCATATTGGACAACCCAGTTCTCAACTCTTCTTCCATTTTCTCCCAAACTCATTCTTTATCTCCCAATGCCTGTCTCAAGTTGGATATAAAGTTCTCCTCTCTTTTCAGAACCCTCATGGGCTTGCTTGAACCTCATTTCTTCTCTGGCTCAACTTCACTTTCTAGTCAGGAAAGACTTGTAATTTTGAACAGAATGTGATACACACTTGGAAGTCTAAACTGCCATGTAAGAAGTCCAGCTTTTCTGAGGCTACCATGCCATAAGGAAGCACAAGCCAAAGAAGAAGATGATGTAGATGCTTCAGCTTACAAGTACAGTGTTCACGACCTCCCAGTATAAGCATCTAGCATGAGAGTGGCAGGCTCAGATCACCCTCTGTCTCTTAGTCTTCCTAGCTGAGGCAGAGAAAATTCATCCCTTTGTGCCTGTCTCAAATTGTTGGCCTATAAAATCTGTGAGCATGACCAAATGGTAGTTGTTTTATGCCATTAAGTGTGGGGTGGTTTGTTATGTAGGTCCCACACAATAGATCAGGGGATTGGTGGCAACAGCCATCAGAAACCAAACCTCAGTACAGTCTGCTACTTAGGGAGATGACTTTGGTCCTCAGAAGAAGCATAGAGGGCAGGGCGGGCGGGGGTGCGTTGCAAAAGAAGCAGACCACTCCATCTGCCACATTCCAAATCCACAGAACCACTGGTTTAGCCTGAATCTGGGAAAGGAAAAAGAATTTGGATCAAATATGAAACTGGAGGGTTTTTTTATTATTACTTTTTCTTTTGTGGTGCTGGGGATCAAACTCAGGGCCTCACTCATGCCAGGTTACCACTCTACCACCACATGACATTACCAGCCTTGAAATTGGAGCTTGAAAATGAATGGGACTGAGTTTTAATAACTGGTATTTTGATAACTGAAATGATACAGAATCATAATAGAATTGAATTGAGGTGATATTAAGAAGGACTTTGACACAGCAGCAGACTATAGATAGGAACTGTTATGGTTTGGATGTGAAATGTCCCCGAAAAGCTCATGCAGGAACATCAGAGGTGAAATCATTGGGTTATGACAGCCTTAACCCAATCACTGAATTAATCCCCTGATAGGGATTAACTGAGTGGTAATGTTACCATCTAGGGGTGATGGGTTCATTGTCTCCATTCAGCAAAGAACTGAAGAACAGGACACAGAGACAGCAAGCAAGAAGTAGGTTTACTGAAAAAAAGAGATATAGAGATAGAATTCTCTGAAGAGAAGGGGCTCCCAAGCTGGGAATCCAGTGGGGAGTTTCGGCCTATTCTTTTTATGGTCTCTGGAATTTCCTCCTTTCCTAATCTCTTCCCCTGTCCACGTGCTCCTCACTATTATCGATTGGTGCCTTCTCTGTCCATGGTCTGTTTTAGTTCTTCTATTGGACCCCCCTCTTAGGAGAACAAGTATAGAAGTGTCTGTCAAATTGGGTCTCCCATGGGTGTATCAAACTGGTTGCACACTTATTGATCATCCAGCAGAGAGTGTAGTGGTTGGGGTACAGGTTCTGGTTTTACCATCCTGGGTTTGAATACTGAATGGACCAGTTGTGTGACCTTCATCCTATCATGTGAACTCAGTCTGTTTCCTGTTTGTAAAGTGGGGGTAATAGATGCTATGTCACACAGTTCTGATATATAAATGAAATGATATCTGTATACATTCAAAAAAATAGAAAAGAGCTGTTTGTATTCACAGCATATCTCTTTTTCCTCCCCTTCATGTGTACTCTGGTAAGAACTCATGTGTCTCAGTTCTCTAGGTAACACTACCCCGCCCCCATCTGTGGCTATGCGGAGCCACTGATCATGATAAAGTGAAGTTCTTTCCTACTTAGAGGTCCTCCTAGGGCTGTTTGATTCCACACTGCATCCACGTTCCTTGCAACCCCTCATCAGTGATCACCAGAGGCATCTTCTTTCTACCTGAACAACTTTTTCTTTTAACCCTCTCGCCTAGGGACTGCCCATTTCCCTTAAGAATCTCAAAACAAGTCTGCTCCAGAACTTCATCTTCCCTCAACTCTTTTCAGCAATGGTAAACTGGAACAGCAGGACTCAGTCAGCTGCACAGTGCCCTGGTGGCAGATTTTTTTTTTTTAATGAGGCATAAATCTGTAATAAAGAGTACAGTTTTTAATGTAAAGCTTGAATTTTACCTACATATATACTCCTGTAAATTACCCAGATCAAGATTTAGAAAAATTTCATCACCCCAAAGCCTTTCTTATATTCAAATACCTATTTTGTTTATTTCTTTCCCAGTCAATAACCTCTTCTCTTATAGGTAATCAACACTCTGACTTTTAACAGTGCAGATTTGTCTCACTTGCTTTTGAACTTTATATACATACAGTCACATCATAGGAATATTAAATATTGGGTTTATTTTGCTCAACATAATGTCTTTGAGATTCATCCATGATATTGCATGTATCAGTTTGTTCCTTTCAATTGCTGAGTGTACTCTGTTGTATGGATATACTACAATTTATGTGTTCAAAGTCACTTTGTTTCCAGTTTGGGGCAATAAAGATGCAATCAATATTCACATACATGTGCTTTTATGAACATTTGTACTGAGTTATCTTGGGTAAACACCCAAGAGTTAAATAGGTGGATCATAGGATAGGTGCCTATTTAGGTTTTAGGAGAAACAGTGGGCATTTAAATCAATACTATGTTAGAATAAATAAATAACTTGTGCCATTATTAGCTTTTAAACACTAATACATTCATATGAATTGGGGGGGGTTACAAAAAAAAAGTTTATTTCAAATAAATTACTTAAGACTTTGTGGCCAATGTTTTAGGGCAGACCTTTGGCTTTGAGGCGCAAGAAGAAAGAGAGACTTGAACAACAGACCACTGGGAAGAGGTAAGTTACAGCTAGAATGAGATGGGGGACTGATCTTGAGGTTTCACTCTATGCTGGGAGCAGAGGCCAAGCAGAGACACATGACACACATAAGGGTAGTGCCCACAAAGAAGGACACGGTGTGAGCTTCCAGGGGATTCTCCATCCTATTTCCTAATTGGTTGCCTTCGCCTTGGGAGTCTTCAGTCATAAAATATTTAGCTGCCAAAACATTGTCAATTGAGCAGTATGGATAATGTATCAGCAATGTAATCCACAATTAGTGCAGTTGTCAGTGAAGAATCACCCTGGGGAACACAATAGACCCAAAGCCCTGCCCCCCCTCCCTTGCTGTTCTAGCTTCCCCTCTAGACCCAGGTTGTTATACCCATAGGCTTTCTACTTTCTCCATGCCCTAGGGCCTGCTCTCAAATCCCTTAGTTATTGCTAGAGTGCTGCAGTGTTGGAAGCCCTCCCCAGGAGTTCTGGAGAATTTTCAACCTATCAACAGGGAAATGTAGGAAGAGTAAAAGGATTATACCTTGTGGTGGAATTTTAGATATCAGAGGCAGGGGGAAGTGAGGAAAGAGTCATGGAGACATCACAATCTCCAAAATCTCACCTGCTTTGCCTTCCCATGTGATGGAAATGCTGATAATACAGCTGTGTCCCTCTGGCATTACTATTAGGCTCAAATTCAAAGCTCTTATTCTGCCCTAAACAGACCTTATTTACCTCCTTGCCTTTGTCTACCCTCTCTTCACCTCATTCCAGCCACACCACCTTTCTCTCTGCTCTTCTCCAAGTTCCTTGTCTCAGGCCTCTGCAAACATGGCTCTAGCCTGCTTACACATACACACACACACACACACACACACACACTCACTCCTTCTCTTGCTGATTCTTTTTATTCCTTCTCACCAGTATCATTCCTGACCCACCATTCTGTGTGAAGTTCACCTCAGAGATATGTGTCCTTCCTAAATCCCAGGGTACTTGGTTTTTTAAAAAGACTTTATATTTTTTAGAGACGTTTTAGGTTCATAGCACAATGAAGAAGAAAGCATAGATGCATATGCATAGTCTCGTACCCATTTTCAATATCCCCCACCAGAATGATACATGTTTTATTATTTGATGGATCTATACTGACATGTCATAATAGCCCAAAGTCTATAATTTACATTAGGATTCATTCTTGGTGTTGTACATTCTATGGTCTTAGACAAATTTATAATAGCACATATCCACCATTTTAGTATCATACAAAGTAGTTTCACTTCCCTAAAAGTCCTTGGTGCTCTGGTGCTTGGTCCTATTCATCTCTCCCACTATCCAACCCCTAAAAATCATTTATCTTTTAAACTGTTTCCACAGTTTTGCCTTTTCCAGAATGTCATATAGTTGGAATTATACATTGTGTAGCCTTTTCAGATTAACTTCTCTCAATAATATGCATTTAAATTTTCTCCATGTCTTTTTATTATTTCATCACTTCCTTTAAGCACTGAATAATGCCTCCTTTGTCTGGATGTACAAAAGTTTATTTTTCCATTCACCTATAGGAGGACATCTCGGTTACTTCTTAGTATAGGCAATTATGGATAAAGATGTTATAAGCATCCATGGTTAGGTTTTTGTGTAGACATAAATTTTCAATTCCTGTAGGGTAAATACCAAGGAGTACAATTGCCAGAGCTTATGCTAAGAGTATGTTTAGTTTTGTAAGAAAGAGCCAAATTGTCTTTCAACATGTCTAAACCATTTGCATTCTCACCAGTAGAGAATGAGGAGAGTTGCTGTTGCTTCACATCCTCATCAGCATTTGGTATTGTCAGTGTTCCAGAATTTGGCCATTCTCATAGATGTAAAATAGCACCTTATTATTTTAATTTATATTTCCTTGATGACATAATATTTTAAGCATATTTTTACATGATTATTGGCTATCTGTATACTATTTTGGTGAGGTGTCTATTATGGCATTTCACCCCATTTTTAAATCAGGTTGTTTATTTTCTTATTGTTGAGTTTTAAGAGTGTTTTTTTTTGTGTGTATATTTTGTATATTTTGAATAACAGTTCTTTGTCAGATTAGTCTTTTAAAAATATATTCTCCCTGGTCTGTGTCTTGTCTTCTCATTCTCTTGACACACTGTATTTTGCAGAGCAGAAATCTTTGATTTAATGAAGTGTACAGCTTATTAATTCTTTCTTGCATGGATCATGCCTTTAGTGTCATATCTAATAAGTCATCATCAAATCCAAGCTCATCTAGGTTTTCACCTATGCTATCTTCTAGGACATTTTACACGTAGGTTTATGACCCATTTTGAATCTATTTTTATGAAGCATGTAAAGTCTGTGTCTAGATGCATTTTTTGCACATAGATATCCAGTTGTACCAGATCATTTGTTGAAAAGACTACATATGTTTCCACTTGCTGTTTTGAAAGTTACCTGAGAGACGTTCTTCGCGAGAGACCTCGCGGTGGTTTCCTGCTTCAACAGTGCTTGGACGGAACCCAGCGCTCCACCCCCAGCCCGGCCGGCTGCTCAGAGGCAGCAGCCCTTCGCCGCCACTTCACAGCGCCCTCAGACCGCCCCAGGCCTCGGCAGGGGCTCCAGCGCCGGGCCTCTCCGCAGCCTCCCGTCATGACGACCACGTCCCCCTCGCAGGTGTGCCAGAACTACCACCAGGACTCGGAGGCCGCCATCAACCGCCAGATCAACCTGGAGCTCTACGCCTCCTACGTCTACCTGTCCATGTCTTACTACTTTGACCGCGATGATGTGGCTTTGAAGAACTTTGCCAGATATTTTCTGCACCAGTCTCAGGAGGAGAGGGAACATGCCGAGAAACTGATGAAGCTGCAGAACCAAGGAGGTGGCCGAATCCTCCTCCAGGATCTCAAGAGACCAGACCGCGATGACTGGGAGAGTGGGCTCAATGCCATGGAGTGTGCTTTGCATTTGGAGAAAAGTGTGAACCAGTCACTTCTGGAACTGCACGAACTGGCCACTGACAAAAATGATCCCCACTTGTGTGACTTCATTGAGACTCATTACCTGGATGAGCAGGTGAAATCCATCAAAGAATTGGGTGACCACGTAACCACCTTGCGCAAGATGGGAGCCCCAGAATCGGGCATGGCAGAGTATCTCTTTGACAAGCACACCCTGGGAGACAGTGATAACAAGAGCTAAACCTTAGGCTGACTTTCCCACGGCCATGGAAGTGACTTCCCTGGTCACCAAGGCAGTGCATGCATGTTGGGGTTACCTTTACCTTTTCTATAAGTTGTACCAAAACATCCACTTATGTCCTTTAATTTGTACCATTCCTTCAAATAAAGACATTTGGTAACCCCCCCCCCCAAAAAAAAAATTACTTTAATGAGACTTGACTGATGTCTGCTTCCCCACTGGAATATAAACCACATTCAGGTAATTTCTGGGTTTTCACTGCCTAGCTCAGGGGTTGACACATAATATATGCTTTATCCCAACCTGCGGTATCAAGGCAATGAACAAATGGTATTTATTCAACCCTATACCTTTCATTATGCCTGTCACTTTATAGTGGAACATCATTATCATCATTACTGTTCCTATTAATAATGGGCTGAATTCTTCAGTTGCACCATTTTTTTTTATTGTATGATATCTAGGATTTACTTCAAAATAGTCTGGCAGTATAGAGTGATTAGTGATATATATGAAACAAAATTGGACATACATTAATATTTATTGTTGAGTAATGGGTACATCTGGTTTATTATATTAGTCTCTGCTTTTCTATGCATTTGGAAATTTTCAAAATACAAAATTATAACAATCATAAAAATTCTTCCTTTTTCTCTAATAATTGCCTTAAAGTCTAATATTTCAGTATTAGAATTACAATACTGGCTTTCACTTGGTATACAGTCTATTTTTCCAACTTTTTTTTAATGGTACTGAGGATTAAACCCAGGGGTACTCTACCACTGAACTACATCCCCAACCCTTTAAAAAAATGCAGTTGTAGATGGTCAGAATGCCTTTATTTTATATGTTTATTATTATTTTTTTATGTGGTGTTAAGGATCAAACCCAGTGCTTCACACGTGCTGGGCAGGTGCTCTGCCACTGAGCTACAGCCCCAGCTTGGTCCCAAACCCCTTTTATGTTTTATTTCATGACAGGGTCTCACTAGTTTGCCAAAGCTGAGCTCAAACTTGAGTCTCCTGCTTCAGCTTCCCAAGTTGCTGGATTGCACTTGAAATTTCTTACACCTTTAAACTGCTTGAATTTGGGGGATTAAAATTTTGGGAGTAAAATGATGCTAGGACTGTCTCTTCTCTTTGGAAAAACATATTTTTTAAAAAAAAAAATGAAACAGAAAAAGTGATTTTGCCCAAGCACTGAAACTAGCTCCTTAACCTTTGGGTCCAGCTCTGATTTCTGATATTGAAACCAGAAATTCTGAGTCGGTTAAGTCTAATAATCCAGTTTGTGGATCATTCAGCTCCTTAGCTTTCCTTTTTTGTCTCAATACCTGCCTTCAGTGATATTTGTTATCACTGAAGCTTCCATGACAAGGAAGGTCACGGAACCTCTCATTCCTCCAAAGTGTTCAACCCACACACAGCACAACATGCAGGCAGGAAGGAGCACTGTAGAAAATGACTCTTGCACCCCTCCTGGGTTTTCCTACTCTAGGCCCTGGAATATGTAGGTCCTCATTTAGAAAGGTTTATAAGTGGCTTGGGAATAGAGGTAAACAATCCTTGGGTATAGTCCCTGCTTTGCCACTGACTGGTCGTGTGATCTTGTTAAGATGCTTCAGCCTCAGCTGACCTCTATGAGCAACACATGTTTACTTTAAAAAAACTGTTAAGTGGAAGGAAGCTTGCGGGCCAGAGGAAGGCAACATTCTGTGTCACTCTGTGATCCAGATCTCACCTAGTCAGAATACTGCATCTCTGAGAGTGTGAGAGGACCCTTATGCAGCTGATTTCCACAGAAATCACCAGCACTGTAACCCCTCGCAGGGCTCCGAGTCTCAGCATCGAATAGGACTCCAGACTCCTGGCTCCCAAAACCCAAAGCTTGCAGTTCTAGCCCACTCATGACTCATAAGTGCCTTAGCAAAATCACCTATCAGCACCTCTGCAGAACTCCAGACTGCGCTCCACTCCCATGCAGGTCACTCGGCTACTACCTACCCACAATACATTGCCATCATCTGGCTCCCCCCACCTTACCAGACACCCTGGCGCTGGAAGCAGACCACCTCTATCTTGGATAATCTTTCTCACCATATTTGGTAGGGGCAGCTCCCAGGTCAGATCCCATCTGGCCAGGTACCAGGTATCCAACTCCCCCCATCCCCCAGTGGTGATAACTCAACACAGTAACCACCTGACACAAAAACAGCTCTCAGTTGGGTGGGTGTGCAGTGTGACCAGGGCACTGCCCACCTGGTGTGAGCCTTGGTGGGAAAGGTTCCACAGTTGGGAACTGCTAAGGGAGAGGGAGATGGGGCTAAACTTTGGAGCCTAACAGAGAGACCAGGAACTGGGAAATCTCCAAGCAAGAGAGGGAGATAGTACCAGACACTCAAATCATAGGAGCAGTCCCAAAAAGAGACCCATGAAGTGCAATCTTCCTGCAGGGACTGGCAGGTGGCACTTCCCGCTTCCAGGTGCCCTACACCAGGACCAGCCTTCCCACAATGGTAACCTCCACCATCCTGAGGGCAGAGGCACCAGCTTACAACAGACAACCCCACTTATTGGATGAGAAGAGAAGCAGAAAAGAGATGGATCTCTAAAACTAGCAACAACCCTGGTTTCTTCCTTCGAGTATTTTTTTTCAGTTTTTTTTCTCTTCTACCCCTCTATCCTCCGGCCCTCATATCCCCAAATATGTGAAACCAAGAACTTTGCATGAAACAGGATTTTGAGGATTGAGTCATCTGAATAATATAATATAAAGGTGTTGATATGCCCTTTTCTCTCTTTTTTCTTCTTTCACTTTTCTTTCCCCCTCCAAATTTTGCTATTTTAACATATGTATTTTTCTAAATACATATGTGTGTTTGTTTTATGTACTCTACTGTCATCTCACGTACTTGTTTACCCTAAATTACTTCCTGTCTATTCTCTTGCTACTAACCCTCTTCATTAGATTTCTCTTTCACACTTCCTAAGATACATTAACTCTATATCCTCACATCCTACCTCCTCAGCATATCGTCCTACGCCCATCCCCAGTTTATTGTCCACCATCAGAAACTGAAAACATTTTTGCAAAACTACTGATTATATTTTAGATAATAATTGAATCCAACACTTCTGTTCATTGATAGTAAACTGTAAACATCTTAACAATAAAAAATTGTTCATAGGTGGTATATTGTTGATATTGGGATCTGGTAACATTCTCCTTCCCCACAAAGAAGAGGTCTTGGAACTCTACAAGAGCACTACCAACCTATAGGGTAAAAACCTATAGGGTAAAAACAATAACACCCCAGACCACAGAGCTGGAAAAGAAGACACATGAGCAACATGAAAAGACAAGGGAAGAAAATGCCCCAAACAAATCAAGACGCCATATCATTAGAATCATTGGCAGCTACAACAGAAAAAAATTACAAAGAAAGAGTTTTAGATGTACATGGTTAAAATATTCTTTGAACTCAGGGAAGATATAAGAGAGCAAATACAGGCAGTCAAAGATCACTTTGACAAGGAGCTACATAAACAAATACAGGAAGCAAAAGATCAACTCAACAGGGAGACAGAGGTTCTAAAAAGAAAAACAAATCCTTGAAATGAAAGAAACAATAAACCAAATTAAAAGTTCAAAAGAAAGCATCACCAACAGAGTAGGCCACTTGGAAGATAGGACATCAGACAGTGAAGATAAAATATATAATCTTGAAAAGAACATAGACTACACAGTGGTAATGGTAAGAAACTACAAGGAGAGCATTCAAGAAATATGGGATAGCATAAAAAGACCAAATTTAAGAGTTATTGGGATAGAGGAAGGCATAGAGGTCCAAACCAAAGGAACAACCTATTCAATGATAATATCAGAAAACTTTCCAAGCATGAATAATTAACTGAAAGAAAAGTTCCTGGGTTCAACAGAAGTGCCGGCCTGCACCATCAAGAGAAGTGCACTTGATGAGAACCAATGAAAAGGAGCCTGAGCTATAGTTGGTGAAAGCAAATCAAACAAAAAATATCTGAACCATAAAAATGTTTATCTTAATTGAAAGCATGGTGTCCTTGCTCCCAAAGAAATATTTAAAGAAAAGTATTGAGATGCATGATGATGATGATTTTACAGCACTATGATTAAGATTTTCTTTCCTCTCCTTAAAATATGAGATTAAAGTACTCTGTGAGATTAAATTTCTCTTCTTGGGTCCTGGTACGTAAGAGGTTAATAACTGGCAGCTGTTGTTTTTGTTAACATCATAATGGTTACATAGTACCTGAAGAGGTCATCTTTTTTTACTTTGTTTGCCATGCTGGGGAGCAAACCCAGAAGTTTTTTTTTTTTATTTTTTTTATTTGTTCTTTTTAGATATTCATGATAGTAGAGTGTATTTTGACATTTTATACATACACCTAGGGTCTTGATCATGGTAAACAAGCCCTCTACCACTGAGCTATATCTCTAGCCCATGAAGGGATTCTTTAGCAAAAATATCAAAATAATCTTTTGGAAATGTTTGAACTCACACTCTATATTGAAGTTAATAGACAAATCACAAGGTATAATGTAAACAAAGAAGTGTCACAAATCTAACATTGGTCTCTGGTTCCTCTCGTTAAGCAGCATCCCTAGCCAGGAGTGTTTGGGTGAATAGTCCCATTTCTCATCCTGGCAAATTAGCACAGGGTGGGCTCACACTGCCCTGATACCAAGCAGGCTGTTAATATCTTGGTTTAGAGCCCCTGAAGCTGAGTTTTTTACATCACTCAAAATTCTGGCCAGGGAACATTCTGGGGAAGGTTGGGCTTTACATAGTGGAGGAAAAGAGGCTAGAGAGGAACCACTTTGCCCAGTATGTGCCCCGTGCATGGCCTGTTGAGCTGCCTCTGCTCTGTCAACAGAGCTCTCTCCCAGGACAAGTGGAACATGGGGGTTTCAGAGCTCTTCTGGGAGTGGGAACAGGAGAGGATGTTGTTTTGAGTTTTCCCCAGAAAATAATCCTCCATTTAAGCCACAACAAGATGCTCCCTGTAACTAGAAAGCTCTTCCCAGAAGCAGACCCTGTAATAGCTCAAGGAAGCAAGTTTCTGCTCATCACTGTGTAGTTAGTTTGTGTCCAAAATCTGGGGTAGAGCATCCTATCTGGTCCTATTGCAGCTGTGTGAGTAACACAGAATAATTATAAAGCTTTTCAGATTTTTGTGTGTGTATGGTGCTGGAGATTGAACCCAGGCCCTTGTGCATGCAAGGCAAGCACTAAACCAACTGAGCTATATCCCCAGCCCTAAAGCTTATCAATTTTACAGGTAAAATTTATACTCCATGTATGTATGATATGTCAAAATACATTCTACTGTCATGTATAATTAAAAAGAACAAATAAAGAAAAATTACAGGTAAGGTAACTAAAACAGGAAGTGTCTTTTGCGTAGGGACAGCCATCTAGTAAGCAGAGAATCTGAGTCTCAAGTCCTCTTTCTCTAAGTCTAAAGTCATTTCTCTTTCCTCTGGGACCTGCATCATGGTCCCATGGTCATTGGCTTATGCTGACCACTACAGATATAGCCCACTTCACAATGCCCCTACCCACTTCACCAGGGCATTGAACTATCCTCCTTCCTCAGATAAACCAGCTGTCTCCTACCTCTGGGCCATTGTGCCCCTGTGCTCCCTTTGCTTAGAAAGTGCTTCCATATCTTTGGATCTCCTTGTAGATGTCACCACCTCCAAAAGGTCTTCCCTGATCACTCTGAAGTAGTATTCACAGATACTCTGTATCACATCACCCAGTTTAATACCCTCATACTCCTTTTCCCAGTCATTTATACTAGCTTATTTTTTTCTCATTTAAGAAGAGAGTCACAGGAGTTTTATTCATTGTTTCCTCCCCACATTTGGCACAGAGCATCCTCCAAATACTGGGACAGCTGGAGCCCCTGTTCTGAACCCTGACATTTTGCTTAGAGGGTTAGAGGGTCTGAGGGTCCCCTGAGTTGTGGCCTCCCAGTGGGATTAGGAGTCCACAAGGCCAAGGGGATATTCCTCCTCAATGCCCACTGTCCACTTCTACATGTCACTGTAGATATCTAGGGGTCAGAAATTCCATGACCAAATGGCCCCAAATCCACTTCTAGGGCCCATGTGGGTCTCTTATTTTCCCAAAGGCAAATCACATGCCACTGTGAGATTTGAGACCCAGTGGGTTACCAAGGGACAGAACATGCAAGTAAGAGGTTCCTCAGAATGCTGGACAGACAGGTTAGAGGGGATGAGAGGAAAGAGGGTTTCTGTGTGAAGTCTAGGAGCCAGGGAATAGAGAGCTGTCTACACACCACTGTTAATGCAGAACAGCCTGGAAGTTTATATTTGAACCTGACTTTCCAATATTTTAAACAGTTTGTTTGATATGTAACTGAAAATACAGACATTTGGTATGTGAGCCTCCAATCATTCGGTAGCTCAGAACCTGACAAATGTTAGGGGTAGACATCTGGTCAACCACTAACTACTGGCTAAATAAAGGTATAAATGAATGAAAAATGCACAGAAGAATGAATAAAGTTTAAGCCCACACATCAGACCTCCTATCATGGCAGCTCTGGGGTAGTTTCCACAGATAGTAAAGTAGAATCTCTCACTCAGTCTGGATTTGCACAAACCTAAGTGACAAGCTTATTTCATGATGAGTTGAAGCAGGCTGCACCAGGGATTTCTGTAGAGCAGTTAGCCTCTGTCACAAGGTTAAGTTAGATCTGTGGCTAAAATAACCACCATTTTTGAAGGTGGTCAAGAAGGCATTTTGGAGCTTTTCCATGGATTTAATCCCCTTTCTCCCACTACTCTTCAACCATTGACTGCATGAGTGCTTATGGCATTAAGGAATGCCATGGTGAATAGCTGGCTTCATCCTATTTTTCTAGAAACTATGAAGCTTATGGATAGGCCCCAGCAAGATAATACAACAAAAGAAGGAAAAAAAGAGTTAATTCCATAAAATGCAGTAACTGCTAAGTCAACTCCTTTTAAAACATTCTAGAGATTTTAAGGTCAAGAATTAATGGTCCACTTACTTCAAAAGAATCAATTTATTTCTTCAGCATTCATTTTCAGAATCAATCATTTTGCGTCACCTAGAGAACTTAAGAAATTGAACTTTGAGAGCACATTACCGTAAAACACTCATCAGTCTATGTATGACTTCCAGCTACCACAAGTCTTTTTCACATAAATTCCAAAGATAGTTGATTTTTTGTTGCTTTGCTTGAAATGTAATAGCTGATAATAATGTAGTCCTCTATAGGCATTCTAAATAATGGGTAGCAAAGCAAAGGGCTTACAGGGATTAAATCAGACTAGCAACTATCTAGAGAGAACCCACACGGGTCAGGCAGATGCTAGGTGCTTCCAGGGGATTCCAGTGTAATTCAGCAATGCCAGCAGCAATTCAGAAAAATGCATAGAATTATTTACTTTTCCTCTGCTACTGAGTTATTCCTGCAAGATGGGTTTGTTTGGTGTCCTGAATTAAATATTTATTCTGAAAAGTTAGAGGGCAATAATTAAGCATTACTGTCTCTTTGGTCATATTTATTACATTTCAGTTTTGTAATATCACCCAAGTGATTTAACCTAAAGGCTGACACTATTACCCAAAGCTGCAATTCATAGTCTGGGTGACCTTGGATAAGTCACTTCACCTTCCCAAGTTTCAGTTTGAACAGATGATCCATAAGGCATTTTCCAGTGCTAACAGTCTGGAAAATCCCATGTTAATTGACACCACCAGGGACTCAGGCAGACCAGCTGTTTGACCTCAGAAGACAAACCTTTCCATTAAGTGTCCAGCTTATTGTCAGCTGTACAATCAGTAACTAATGTCAGGAGTTGATTAGTTAGGGAGCCTCAGGTAGACAGAGTCATGGTAATCCAAGCCCTTGAGCATCCTACTTAACTAAGAAGTAGCTCTGAATTAAGTAGACATTTAAATTACACATCCCAAATTAGATTTCAGGTTGAGCATCATTACTGGAGTAGAGGAGAGACAGCTACAGTCCAAGGGTACCTGCTCTCCTCAACCTTTAGTACTAATTGGATAAAGGTTAAATTGATCTAAAGATCAATGTATTTCACATTGCATTTGCCTGAATGTAACAGCAATCTTAGCAGGGACCAGTAGTATTTGCAGGGAACTAGGGGAGGGATCTTGCTCTCCCACCCCAAAACCTTCACTGACTACAAACTCAACCTGAAGCAATTCTTTTCTTATGATCACTAAGGTCCTGCCCACCTCTAATATTTTATAATGCATCACTTGTACCTAACAAGAATAAGGTCAAAATTAACACCCAGGGCAGCTTAGACTGCATAATGGAATCTCCTCAGAATCTTTAAAAATGACTAATGTTGTATCCTACCAAGAGATTCTAATTTAATTTATCAAAGGGTCACCTGAGATTTAATTTCAGATTCTCTCCAGGGTACAAATGGACATTCAGGTTGCTTCTAAGGGAAGGGTATATGATGTGCTAGCACACAAGCTACCCAAAAGTCATCTATAGCCTGATTTTTTCTTATTTTCTCCTAAAAGGCCAGGAAACTAGAAATACTTACCTCCCTTGTAGCTAAGATTTCCACTACTTCTGACCAGTAAGATATATGTGGAATTCATTGGACAGTGATTTCCCTAGAAAGATTTTTATAGGAGACCAGCTTGGCCAGCATGTCCTTCAGTTTCTTGCCCTTTGCTTTATTTACACCTGAATTATAGATGTCATTCCTGAACCTGCAGCAGTCATATTACAATCATGTGAACAAGTATCAAACACTAAAAATGGTAGAAAAGGAAAAGAGAGAAAGGCCTGAATCCTTGGAGAACCATGACCTGCAGTATCTGTCCTGTTGCCTACCTTGAACTATGAGGTAAATAATCTCCTTCAGCCACCTTTCCTGTTGCATGCTGCCCAACACCATCCTTAAATGAAACAGAAATGTAATAAATATGACCTCACCTTCTTAAGATCACATCAGCCTCATGACATGGACCCAGAGTGAGGGACAACTTCCCTAGGTGAAAAATAGCCATCACACCTAAAATATATTTGTACTTAAACTAAGAGGGCGTTTTTTGTTTTTGTTTTTGTTTTGATTGTTGCAAGGGGTTCCCTAAAGGGCCCATACATTGACAGAAACATCTGGAGCCAAATTACTTGGTTAAGCTTATGGTTCTTGAGGAACTGTAATACTCAACTTCAGTCCTGATGCCAGTCTTATTTCTGCTACTTTACTGGATAAAAGTCATAATGCACTCAAGGGTGCAAGAGTATGGAACTGACAGCAGATTTGTGCAGAAAATGGGTTTGATTAGTCTCAGAGTATATCTAAACAAGATGATATCTCAAAAGCATGATCCTACCAGGCATTTAAATATAGCACAGAGAATCTGTGTTACTGGGATGGAGGCGGAATGGGAATGAGGGTAGTTAGCCTCTCTTGTTACCTTGACTTCCCTCCTTCTCCCCTAAGTCTCCTTTCTATACCCACATTCCCATGCTCACAGAGAACAAACAAGTGTTGGCCATTCTTATGTCCCCTGCACTTAGCAGGGTATCTGGCAGATAGTAGGTGCTCATTTGTTGAAATGAACATTAATCCTCACACTCTGTTCACACTCGTCTACTTGTACCTACCACCACTTTTTTCTCCCTATACAGTGATAAATCTAATCTGTTGCAGTTACTAAATTGTGTTTTAGTCTTAAAGTCACCATAATGCCATTCCCACCCACATCAGGATGTTAGTGTTAAGAAAGAAAAGACAGGAAAACAGTAGGAGAGACATGTGGGTCAGAGGAGATGGTTTTTGTTTCTGAGGAAATGTCAGTCTGATGGCAGTAGCCTGGTTACAAGTGGAGGGTTGGTCTTTGGGAAGAGGAGGGACAATTCCTCTACTCAAACAGGACAGAAGACAGGCTCTATGAGTTCAGTTTCTATTTTCCTAATACTATGGAAAAAATGAGATCCTTAACTGAGAATAACAGTAGAGGTAAATTTATAGAAAGTGGAGAAAAAGAAGCAGGTATTGACCTACCATGTGCCTTCCTCTTTTCCTTTTCTTCTTTAGGGACCTCTACCATGGCCTGCTAGCAGGCTTATGACAACTAGTATAGTGACTGAACTTGCCTTTCTTGGCCTGAGATCCAAACAATCTTTCAAAATGTCTTACTTATATGAGACCAACTCGTGCAAAGAACGGGCATGAAATGTTTTTCTCACACTAGATCAAACTAAATTCATATAATTGCTCCCTGACACCTCAGCATCAGCCATTCTACCCTTTTCCTGGTGACGGCAATAGAAGGATAGGCAGAGTCAATTTTAGACTATAAATCAGGTAAAATTTGAGAAATTCAGTGAAATAAAAATGAAACAAGTTATCCAGATCCTAAAATATTGTGCTTGAGAAGCAAAGATTTTGTAAATATTTCTGAGGTCTCTGGACATCCTTTTGGCACTTCAAAGCTTCCAGGGATTCTACAAGACTTACAATAGGAATGATATCTTAACATCCTAAGATTATTGTAACCTTATCTTACTTAACCTCAATCCATTCTACATAATAACATTGAGATGTCCTAAAAGATGGGTATGGGAGTATAGGTGGTTGGGAAGAAACTATAGAAAGATGGGAAGTAAAACTTTTCCTTAGTTTGAGCACCATAAAATTCTTCAGGAACACCTCCTGTCATGTAGCCAGAATCCCACACAAGGCAAGAAAACAGCGCCATCTCCAAAGAGGGAATATATAGGAATTGTGCACCATCTTCCTGGAACCAAGAATGGGGAGAAGCCCAACCACCCATCTGGTCCTTCAATGGAGAAAGCAGCAATGAGGCCAGTGACGTTGTGTAAAAGATGAAGAAAAATATTGAGCAATATTATTAAGCAATATTATTTACTAGTCCCTGTTAATTCCCCCACTCCAATTCCCATCATATTTTTCCATTAGTTTAGGCTTCTTCCAATGGAGTCTTCATTGTCTAACTCCTCATAGTCAGAATTTCTTATCATCTTTCTTTTTCTCAAAGTGATTTCAGGAGGGAAAATCCATATAACATCTTAACTTTCAATGAAAGTTTCAAATATTAGACCATACATTGTCTTCTGTAAAAGTAACCAACACTTATATCATTAAAAATTTGGTGTTTCCCTGGAAGCAATCTAAGAGGAGTGTCTTTGCAAAGCAGTGACTTTAACATTATGGAATTTTGCCCACATGAAAAGGCTGCTATTTGTTGAGGAATTGAGATTAATGACTAATCATGTTCTTATAATGAGAAAGGGGATAGATGATTTTGCAAACCATATTCAACTTTTTTCTATTAAAAATATATAATCATGTTAGAGCATGGTGGATGGTCTCAAAGCAATAGCTGTCCAGAGTATGGTACTCAGTGTGTATTGAGAAAAAGCTCACTTTTTTAAAAAGGCAAAATAAAAAGGATATTGGAGTATAGAGATGGTTGAGAAATTTTGCCTAGATTGACCCAACATTGTAAGAAATATCCTAGTTCATTTTGGTAGATATCGTACAGTGCTTCTCCCATTAGGGTGGTGGGAGACAATTCTAAGGAATTTAATTAAATACATAAAAAGAAAAGTGAAGTAAGAGAAGTCAAAAGTAGAGAGAAAATAGCAAAAGATGTTGAGACTATAAACATATATGCTCTTGGGTTACAATTACTTCCATCATTGGGCTTCTGACCACACCACCCTAGTAGAATTTCTATCATCAAAGGCCAACATTCATCTTTGTTGGCCTTTGGCTCCCCAGTGATTTCCAATGACTTTTGGGTTTAGTCCTAAGAGACTTGTTCAGTGGTCTTCAATCAATATCACAATGAAAGACAAGCTAAGAATCCCGTTTGTTCTTACTCTGGAGTTACATCCACCAGCTTTCCATTAATGCCATTGACTTTAAATTCCTGGATAATAAGCATAAGATGTAAGTGCCTGTTATTGAGCATATTGAAGAACTCTTTCTTATCACCAGGATCTGAATTATGTGCTGTCCCATTTGTAAACTCATTAATCTCTGTTTTCCAGTGAGAGCTGTACAATGACAAAGAGCTACTTGTTGGAGGTCTCTAATAGCTGTCCATCAATGGCATCATTGGGCCAGAGGCATACTGGCCTGAGTGGAATGGGAAAGTAGATGGTAGAAGGGAGGGGTTGACTAATCAAAGTACAAGGCTTGTTTAGAATTTATTTATGTGTTGTTAAATGTGTTGCAGCTTTTCCTAGTACGATGGTTGATTTATTGATTTTTTTAAAAAAAGCTTTCAATATTGTGGTTTGCTTATCATAGAGGTTTGCATTGTTGAAGTTGACCTCAAATTTGATGTAATTAACTGGTTTTAGTTTGCTCTATTTAATTGGTGTTAAGGTACAGACCAAAAAAAAATAGTATTGAGGTAATTTTCTAGTTAGTTGAATGTAGATTTTGGCTTTTAGAGCCTTCTGGTTACTCAAACAACAACTTTACAAATATTAGCTCTACTCTGATTATTAGTTTTATGATGATTACTTTGTCATTACGGCTAATTAACAGCTGTGCGGAAACTCATTTTAATCATGTTTTTCCTGCCTAGAAATTAGCAAATGAAAAGGATAATTACTACCAAATTACTTGATTTATGATAGGCTTCTTCCTGTCAAAAACAAAAACTTAAAATGTAACACTTTTATTTCTTCTTTTTAAACAGTGTAAACTTGGGGTCTTTTTAAAAAAATTTTCTATCTGAAAACTAGGAATGAGTTGCCCATTCCTCTATCCAGTAATATGTGAAACCTATATAAATTTATATGGACTAAATTTTTAACCATTGTTAAACTGTTATTTGTTATCAGTATGATATTTTGGGGGATCATAAAATCACTGAGATATAAAGACCAGTACTTACTTGCATAGTTGGTCCTTAATGGCATTGTACACTTACTATTTCACTGTAGAAGACTTTATGTGAAGACTCAGAGATTCCTCAGTATATTCAATATCAGTAATACAAGGGAAACAACAACCATTCATAACCTTTCAGTCACTGTATGAAGTCAGAAGTGTTTCTTTTTGGATTTTACTGCACATCACACCCTCTCCCAAATTTTGTGTCATAGCAAGTGTCAGAAGACAGTGCCTTGAGCAGTTCTGGTACTTCAGGAGGGAATGTTAACAGTAATGGAGGACTGTTGTAAGGGAATTGGAAGCTTTTCTGAGAGGCCTGTGGATATTAGGAATTCAAACAACCTTACTTCTAAATCTCAGTTCTGCCACCACTGACTCTGTGAAACCCTGCTGTTTTCTATTTCCATTGAAATGAGAGGCTTGGTTTTGGTCAGTGGTTTTAAACTTCTTTGGAGCCATATCCCTTTGGACTTTCTAGAAGCTAGGGCTCTTCTCCCCTGAAATATGTATATGTGCACTTGCACCCCCAATCTACAGATTCAGTGGATTAAGGGGTCTCTATCAGCCATTCCAGTCCTAGCCTTTATTGAAAGTTCTGATGCCTCTTACACATAGCCAACAAATATGTCAAAAATGTTCAACATGTCTAGCAATTAGTGAAATGCAAATCAAAACTAATTTGAGATTTCTTCTCACTCCAGTTAAGAAGGCAACCATCAAGATATAATAAATGCTGGAGAGGATGCAAAGAAAAAGGAATTCTTATATACTGTTAATGGGCTTATAAATTGGAAATCAGTATGGAGACTCCTCAAAAAGACAAGGAATGGAACCAGCATACGATCCACCTATGCCACTCTGCAGTATTCATCCAAAACTCTGCATAATGTAGGGTTACATGAATATCCATGTATACAGTAGCACAATTCACAATATACAAGTTATGGAACCAACCTAGAAATTGTGGTATATATACAGAATGGAGTTGTATTCATTATGGCATTTGCAGGTAAATGGATGGAGTTAGAGAAGATAATGCTAAGTGAAGTTAGTCAATCCCAAAAAAGCAAATGCCAATGTTTTCTCTGATATAAGGAGGCTGATTCATAGTGGGGTAGGGAGGGGGAGCATGGGAGGAATAGAGGAACTCTAGATAGGGCAGAGGGGTGGGAGGGAAAGGGAGGGGGCAGGGGATTAGCAAGGATGGTGGAATGTGACATATCATTATCCAAAGTACACGTATGAAGACACGAGTTGGTGTCAACATACTTTATATACAACCAGAGATATGAAAATTGTGCTATATATGTGTAATAAGAATTGCAATGCATTCCACTGTCATTTTAATGTAAATTTTTATTTATATATGACAGCAGAATGCATTACAATTCTTATTACAGGTATAGACCACAATTTTTCATATCTCTGGTTGTATACATAGTATATTCACACCAATTTGTGTCTTCATACATGTACTTTGGATAGTAATGATCATCACATTCCACCATCATTAATTACCCTATGCCCCCTTCCTTCCCCTCCAACCCCTCTGCCCTACCTAGAGTTCGTCTGTTCCTCCCATGCTCCCGCTCCCTATCCCACTATGAATCAGCTTCCTTATATCAAAGAAAACATTCAGCATTTGGTTTTTTGGGATTGGATAACTTCACTTAGCATTATCTTCTGCAACAATATCCATTTACCTGTTAAGCGCCATGATTTTATTCTCTTTTATTGCTGAGTAATATTCCATTGTGTATATATGCCACATTTTTAATCCATTTATCTGTTGAAGAGCATCTAGGTTGGTTCCACAGTTTAGCTATTGTGAATTGAGCTGCTATGATCTGGCTATGGCCCTATAGTAAGCTGTTTTTAAGTCCTTTGGGTATAGACCGAAGAGAGGGACAGCTGGGTCAAATGGTGGTTCCATTCCCAATTTTCCAAGGAATCTCCATACTGCTTTTTATATTGGCTTCACCAATTTGCAGTCCCACCAACAGTGTATGAGTGTGCCTTTTCCTCACATCCTCGCCAACACTTAATGTTGTTTGTCTTCATAATAGCTGCCATTCTGACTGGAGTGAGATGATATCTTAGAGTGGTTTTGATTTGCATTTCTCTAATTGCTAGTGATGATGAGCATTTTTTCATGTATTTGTTGATTGATTGTACATCATCTTCTGAGAAGTGTTTCTTCAGGTCTTTGGCCCATTTATTGATTGGGTTATTTTTTGGGGTGTGTGTGTGTGTTGCTTTTTTATTTCTTTATATACCCTAGTGATTAGTGCTCTATCTGATGTGTGAGGGGTAAGGATTTGCTCCCAAGATGTAGGCTCTCTATTCACCTCATAGATTGTTTCTTTTGCTGACAAGAAACTTTTTAGTTTGAATCCATCCCATTTATTGATTTTTTATTTTAATTCTTGCAACACAGGAGTCTTATTAAGGAAGCTGGGGCCTAATCACACATGATGGAGATTAGGGCCTACTTTTTCTTTTATTAGACACAGGGTCTCTGATTTTATTCCTAAGTCCTTGATTCATTTTTGAGTTAAGTTTTGTGCATGGTGAGAGGGATTTAATCTCATATTTTTGCATATGGATTTTCAGTTTGCCCAGCACCATTTACTGAAGAGGCTCTCTTTTCTCCAATGCATGTTTTTGGCACCTTTGTCTAATATAAGATAATTGTAGTTTTGTGGGTTAGTCTCTGTGTCCTCTATTCTGTACCATTGGTCTACCAGTCTGTTTTGGTGCCAATACCAAGCTGTTTTGTTACTGTTGTTCTGTAATATAGTTTAAGTTCTGCTATAGTGATGCCACCTGCTTCACTCTTCCTGCTAAGCATTGCTTTAACTATTCTGGGTCTCTTATTTTTCCAGATTAATTTCATGGTTGATTTTTCTATTTCTATGAGGAATGCCATTGGGATTTTGATGATCAAAATTGTTTTTGGTAGTATGGACATTTTGATAATATTAATACTGCCTATCCAAGAACAAGGTAGAACTTTCCATCTTCTGAGGTCTTCTTTGATTTCTTTCTTTAGGGTTCTGTAATTTTCATTATATACATTTTTCACCTCTTTCATTAAGTTGATTCCCAAGTATTTTTGGGTTTTTTTTTTTTTTTAGGCTATTGAGAATGGCATAGTTTTCCTCATTTCCCTCTCAGAGGATTTGTCACTGATATACAGAAATGCCTTTGATTTATGGGTGTTGATTTTATATCCTGCTACTTTACTGAATTAATTTACTAGTTCTAGGAATTTTCTAGTGGAACTTTTAGGGTCTTCTAGGTATAGAATCATATCTGCAGCAAATAGTGCCAATTTGAGTTTTTCTTTTCCTATGTGTATCCCTTTAAGTTTTGGGTTTTTTTTTTGTTTTGTTTTTTGTTTTTTTGGTCTAATTGCACTGGTCAGTGTTTGAAGAGCTATGTTAAATAGAAGTGGTGAAAGAGATCATCCCAGTCTTGTTCCAGTTTTTAGAGGGAATGCCTTTGATTTTTCTCCATTTAGAATGATGTTGGCCTGGGGCTTAGCATAGATAGCTTTTATAATGTTGAGATACGTTCCTATTGTCCCACATTTTTCTAGTGTTTTGAACATAAAGGGGTGCTGTATTTTGTTAAGTGCTTTTTCTGCATCTATTGAGATGATTATATGATTCTTATCTTTAAATCTATTGATGTGATGAATTACATTTATTGATTTCCATATGTTGAACCAAACTTGCATTCCTGGGATGAATCCCACTTAATCATGGTGCATGATCTTTTTGATATGTTTTTGTATTCAATATGCCAGAATTTTATTGAGAATTTTTGCATCTATGTTCATTAGAGATATTGGTCTGAAGTTTTCTTTTTTGGATGTGCCTTTGCCTGGTTTTGGAATCAGGGTGATATTGGCCTCATAGAATGAGTTTGGAAGTGCTCCCTCTTTTTCTATTTTCTGAAATAAATTGAAGGGTATTGGTATTAGTTCTTCTTTAAAGTCCTGAAGAACTCTGCTGTATATTCATCTGGTCCTGGGCTTTTCTTGGTTGGTAGACTTTTGATGGCATCTTCCATTTTGTCACTTGAAATTGATCTGTTTAAATTCTGTATATCATCCTGATTCAATTTGGACAAATTATATGTCTCTAGAAATTTTTCGATGCCTTTGATATTTTCTATTTTATTGGAGTACAAGTTTTCAAAATAATTCTAATTATCTTCTGTATTTCTGTAGTGTCTGTTGATATTTCCATTTTTATCATCTATGTTAGTATTTTGAGTTTTCTCTCTCCTCTTTGTTAGCATGGCTAAGGGTCTGTCAATTTTATTTATTTTTTCAAAGAACCAACTTTTTGTTCTGTCATTTTTTTCAATTGTTTCTTTTGTTTCAATTTCACTGGTTTCAGCTCTGATTTTAATTATTTCCTGTCTTCTGTTGCTTTTGGTATTTATTTTTTCTTCTTTTTTTAGGGCTTTGAGATGCAGTATTCTGCTGACATTTATTTTTAAAAAAGAAAGGTGTTGTATTTATCCATAAAGAATAAGGAAATTATGTCATTTGCAAGATGGAATGGGAGAGCATCATGTTATGTAAAATAAGCCAGACTCAGAAAGTCAAGATTTATATGTTTTATAGCATATGTATAAACTAAAGAGAAGAAAGTGGAAAGGACATTTCATGAAAATAGGAGACCAGTAGGGTAGAGAAAAGGAATGAGAGGGAGGAAGGAGGGGAGAACAAAGTGAGTACTGGGGATTAAAATAGATCAAGTTGTTACCTGCATGTATGAATGTGTCACAACAATTCCACTATTATGCATAATTATTTTGCACCAATAAAAAATTTTTTAAAAAGTTTTGATGCTTCTATGAAACACTGTGGAAAAGAAAAGTCCATTACCTAAATTTTGCAGAGAAGATTAGAAATGCTGTCATCCTTTGTGACCTGTGGATGCAGAAGTCAAATGCTATAAAGAGCACTTTAAATCTAGTTTAATTTAATTAATCTAGTTAATTAAATAACTCAGACTTGTAAATGGCTGCACTGAATCTATTTTGACATTCAATGGTGAAATAATCTTACAACATTGGAATAAACAAACAGATGAAATCTTTATCATCTAGGGTGTCCTACAGGCCCAAACATCCAAAATCAGAACAAAAAATTTTTATAAAAACTGCAGAACTGATATGCTCTGAAGCTCAGTTTCTATGAGGACTCGCTAAAACACAGATTGCCAGACACTATCCTGGAGTTTCTCATGCAGTAGACATGAGTGGTATCTAAAAATTTTTCAGTTCTCAAAAGTTGCCAGAGGAGTCTGATGATGCTGTTTCAGGGATCAAACTTTTAAAACCACTTGCCAAAGATAATGTTTATCAATTACTACTAGCTTTATGGTACCCTCTTCACACTCATGAACACTTCTGAAACTTCCCCTGTTGTTCAGCAATCATAAATCCTGCCTTATATTCCTTCATGCACACATACCTGTGCTTCCTCCCAGCTCTTCCCATCTAATATTGTCATTGCTCAAGACAGGAGCACAGGTGGAGACAGACAATACCCTTTCTTCCTGGGTACTCATCTGCATTGCATTTCCCAGCCTTTCTTGCAGTTATGAGGTAGCCATGATAATAGTTTCTAGTCAAGGCAATGATCGTGACTTCTGGTACTGGCCAACAAAACCATCCATGCAGGATCCTCCATGCTCTTTCCCCACTACTGGCTTTAAGCAGATTAGTGGGAAAACTGAAGTTGAAGGACCCATTAAAAAAGGAGTCTGGGTTTCCAAATCACTGCTTGTAGAAGAACTACCCCAAGAAGACCTGCTGTACAAATCCACTGAGATTTGGGAGAGACCTATGGTTACTTTAACTCCATGATCCCACATATGAGCTGAGCCACAAATGCCTGGACTGTGATGGTCTCTTTTCTCCTTCTCCCTCCTCAGAGGTAAACACCCATCTAATATAATGTCAGTGTCTTTCATTGTTATACTAAGTAACCCATCAAGGCCTTTAAGCCTGGCACCAACTTGTATCTTTTGCCTATATTTCATGAAGCCCACATCTTGTGACTGAGGAGAGATTCTCAGCCTCTTTGGATAGAGCACTGTTCCTCAGGCACCCCCAAAGCACCTACATAGCACCTGGACTTCATCAGGAGAAGACTTTCAGAGGCATCAGGGTCCCCCAAATCAAAAACCTGCCACTGCATGAATTCCTGTCTCTCCTGGCATTAAGTGTTCACATTCCTTGGGGCCCTCATTTTGGCTGAGGTTGATTGCATGGTTACAATGTAGCCTCTCTAAAATTATTGCCAAGGGGGACTATAAGATGGCGGAGTAGAGGAGAACCCATTACTGGCATGACTCTGAGTGAGTGGTCAGATGTTTTCCCTCACAGGGGCTCTCGTTCACGAATATAAGCTTCATGGAGCAAGTGACAGGATTTTAAACAGCGGTTTGTTGCAAGTCCAGCCCAGGACGCCGGGAAACCAGAGTCACTTTTTGCCACGGAAGCCAGCCAACAGCATGGAGCTGGGACCTGTCACAGACATGCAGAGTTTGAGCCCCGAAGAGTTCTGGAGGCGCAGAGACACAGGGTTACTGATCCTTCAGGGCTAGAGCGGGTCAGACTGCGACCTGTGTCACCACAGGGCACCAGACCAAGGACCAAATTCTGGACATAGCATAGGAACAGAACAGCCAGCTCCCTCCACCTCACTGGAAACCCCAGTGCAGAAAGGGGCGGTCACCATCTTGGAAAACCTACCTCATCAACTTTTGGCGGGTGTAGCAGACAGCGCGATTGGCTTCTGAACAGGTGTGCGATTCCCAGCCCCCCTCTACCCAGCTGTGATAACTCAAAACCTTTCTCCCCAGCTCTTGGTGTGTGTGGCTGTCAGAGGGAATAAGACAGAACAGGTTGCCGGTTTCCAACTCCCCCTCTCCACAGCTGTGATGACTTGGTGACTACCCAACACAGAGATAACACTCAGTTGATCAGGAGAATGGGGTGGCCAGGGCACTGCCCACCTGGAGTGAACAGAGGGCTGTGGACAAGAGATCCATCAATTGGGGCCTGGTGGGCAGGAGAGGTGAAGGGGATAGAGACCGGGAGCAATCCAAAGACACTGGGATTGGAGAGGCACCCAGCAGGTGAGGGACAGCCGCCTCACTTGGATTGCTTCCACAACCCTGAGGGCAGACTCAACCTGGAATGCACAACGCCACCTACAGGAAGAGAATAAAACAGAATTCTAAGAGTGCATCTTTTTTCATTTTCCTTCTTTCCTTTTTTATCTTTTACTTCTCTCTTTTCCTCTCTCTTTTTTCATTCATTTCATTCTATCTCTTCCCTCCTTTTTTTCTTCTGCTTTTCTTTTAACTTTTCTTCCTCCTTCTCTTCCTCTCTCAACCTCCCAAGTGTTACTATTTCTACTACATGTAATTTACTAAATGCAAATAGGTATTTGTTTCTATGCTTCTTATTGTCCTCCCATGTACTTAACTACCCTAAAATACCTCCTGTCTATTCTCCTGCTAGTAACCCCCTTCATTAGAGTTTTTCTCAGAAGTAATTAAGATATATTAACCCCATACCCTCACATCTTTCCCCCTTAACATAAAGTCCTACGTGCGACCCTCAGTTCTCTATACACCACCAGAAACTGTATGCCTTTTATGAAGCTAATGAATATATTTTAAATTATAATTGAATCCAACATCTCTAGACATAGAGACTAACAATAAATACATTAATAACAAAAACTATCTCATAAATGATGTATAGTTGACATTGGGAACTGTTTACATTGTCTCCCATCAAAAAGGAGAGATATCAGAACTATAAAAGAGAAATACAAATCTATAGGGGAAAAACAATCACATAACAGTCACACAGAGCTGGAAAGAAACATGAGCAACATAAAAAAACAAGGAAAGAAAGGACCACAAACAATGCAGGACAATCCAACATTAGAGGAGATAAAAGCTACAACAGAAACAATGTCAGATAAAGATTTCAGGATATACATGGTTCAGATGATCTGGAGTTTCAAGGAAGACTTCATACAGCAAATGCAGACAATGAAAGATCACTTTGACAATGAATTACATAAACAAATCCAAGAAGTAAAAGATCAACTCTACAGGGAGATAGACGTTATAAAAAAAAAAAAAAGAAAGAAAGAAAAAGAAAACCTGGAAAGGAAGGAAATAATAAACCAAATTAAAAACTCAAATGAGAGTATCACAAGCAGAGTAGAACACTTAGAAGACAGAACATCAGACAACGAAGACAAAGTATATCGTCTCGAAAAGAGTGTAGAGAGAGCAGAGAGACTGATAAGAAACCACGAGCAGAACATCCAAGAAATCCGGGATAGAATAAAGAGACCAAATTTAAGAGTTATTGGGATAGAGAAAAGTATAGAGGTCCAAACCAAAGCAATGAGCAATCTGTTCAATGAAATAATTTTAGAAAACTTTCCAGACATGAAGAATGAAATGGAAATCCAAATCCTAGAAGCTTACAGGATGCCAAATGTACAAAACCACAAGAGATCCACACCAAGACACATTATAATGAAAATGCTCAATATACAGGACAAGGAGAGAACATTAAAAGCCACAAGAGAAAGGAAACAGATTACATTTGGGTAAACCAATTAGATTAATGGCTGATCTTTCAATACAGACTCTGAAAGCTAGAAGATCCTGGAACAACATATTTCTAATGCTGAAAAATAATAGGTTCCAACCAAGAATCTTATATCCAGCAAAATTAAGCTTCAGGTTTGAAGATAAAATAAAAACCTTCCACTATAAATTAAAAAAAAGAGTAACCCTAAATGTTAATGGCTTAAACTCACCAATCAAAGGACATAGGCTAGCAGACTGGATTTTAAAAAAAAAAGATCCAACAATATGCTACCTACAGGAGACTCATCTGATAGAAAAAGACATACACAGACTGAAGGTGAAAGGTTGGGAAAAATCATACCACTCACATAGACCTCGGAAGCAAGCAGGGGTGTCCATACACATATCAAATAAAATAGACTTCAAGCCAAAGTTAATCAAAAGGATAAAGAAGGACACTACATACTGCTCAAGGGAACCATTCACCAACAGACATAACAATCATTAATATATATGCCCCAAACAATGATGCAGCTATGTTCATCAAACAAACTCTTCTCAAATTCAAGAGTCAAATAGACCACAACACAATAATCATGGGTGAATTTAACACACCTCTCTCGCCATTGGACCAATCTTCCAAACGAAAGTTGAATAAAGAAACTATAGAACTCAATAACACAATTAATAACTTAGACTTAATTGACATATATAGAATATATCAACCAACATCAAGCGGATACACTTTTTTCTCAGCAGCACATGGATCCTTCTCAAATATAGACCATATATTATGCCACAGGGCAACTCTTAGCAAATACAAAGGAGTAGAGATATTACCATGCATTGTATCTGATCATAATGGGATGAAATTGGAAATCAATGATAAAATAAGGAAGAAAAACTCGTACATCACATAGAGAATGAACAATATGCTACTGAATGAACAATGGGTTACAGAAGACATCAAGGAGGAAATTTAAAAATTCTTAGAGGTAAATGAAAACACAGACACAACATATTGAAATCTCTCGGACACTATAAAAGCATTATTAAGAGGAAAATTCATTGCATGGAGTTCATTCCTTAAAAGAATAAAAAGCCAACAAATAAATGAGCTCACACTACATCTCAAAGCCCTAGAAAAAGAAGAACAAATCAACAGCTAATGCAGTAGAAGGCAAGAAATAATTAAAATCAGAGCTGAAATCAATGAAATTGAAACAATTGAAAAAATTGACAAAACTAAAAGTTAGTTCTTTGAAAAAATAAATAAGATTGACAGAGCCTTAGATACGCTAATGAAGAGAAGAGAGAGAACCCAAATTACTAGCATACGGGATGAAAAAGGCAATATTATAACAGACACTACAGAAATGCAGAAGATAATTAGAAATTATTTTGAAACCTTATACTCTAATAAAATAGAAGATAGTGAAGCCATTGATAAATTCCTTAAGTCATATGATCTGCCCAGATTGAGTCAGGAAGATATACACAACTTAAACAGACCAATATCAAGTGAGGAAATGGAAGAAGATATCAAAAGATTACCAACCAAGAAAATCCCAGGACCAGATGGATATACAGCAGAGTTTTACAAGACCTTTAAAGAAGAACTAATACCAATACTCTTAATCTATTTCAGGAAATAGAAAAAGAGGGAGTATTTCCAAATTCATTCTACGAGGCCAATATCACCCTGATTCCAAAACCAGACAGACCTCAAAGAAAAAAACTTCAGACTAATATCTCCAATAAATATAGATGCAAAAATCCTCAATAAAATTCTGGAAAATCGGATACAAAAACATATCAAAAAGATCTTGCACCATGATCAGGTGGGATTCATCCCTAGGATGCAAGGTTGGTTCAACATACAGAAATTAATAAATGTAATTCATCACTTCCATAGACTTAAAGATAAGAACGATATGATCATCTCAATAGATGCAGAAAAAGCATTTGACAAAATACAGCACTCCTTTATGTTCAAAACACTAGAAAAACTAGCGTTAACAGGAACTTATCTCAACATTGTAAAAGCTATCTACGCTAAGCCTCAGGCCAGCATCATTCTAAATGGAGAAAAACTGAAGGCATTCCCTCTAAAATCTGGAACAAGACAGGGATGCCCTCTCTCACCACTTCTATTCAACATAGTTCTTGAAACACTGACCAGAGCAATTAGACAGATGAAAGAAATTAAAGGAATAACTATAGGAAAATAAGAACTTAAACTAGCACTATTTGCTGATGATATGATTCCATACCTAGAAGACCCCGAAAAAACAACAACAACAACAACAAAAAACTCTACCAAGAAACTCCTAGAACTAGTAAATGAACTCAGAAAAGTGGCAGGATATAAAATCAACACCCATAAATCAGAGGCATTTCTGTATATCAGTGACAAATCCTCTGAAAAGGAAATGAGGAAAACTATCCCATTCACAATATCCTCAAAAAAAAAAAAAAAACAAAATATTTGGGAATCAAATTAACAAAAGAGGTGAAAGATCTATACAATGAAAACTATAGAACCCTAAAGAGAGAAATAGAAGAAGACCTTAGAAGATGGAAAGATCTACCTTGCTCATGGATAGTCAGAATATTATTAAAATGACCATATTACCAAAAGCTATACAGGTTCAATGCAATTCCGATCAAAATCCCAATGGCATTCCTCATAGAAATAGAAAAAGCAATCATGAAATTCATCTGGAAAACTAAGAGACCCAGAATAGCTAAAGCAATTCTAAGCAAGAAGAGTGAAACAGGTGGTATCGCTATACCAGACCTTAAACTATATTACAGAGCAATAGTAACAAAAACAGCATGGTACTGGCACGAAAACAGGCTGGGATACCAATGGTACAGAATAGAGGACACAGAGAGTAACCCAAAAAATTACAACTACCTTATATTAGACAAAGGTGCCAAAAGCACGCACTGGAGAAAGGATAGCATCTTCAACAAATGGTGCTGGGAAAACTGGAAATCCACATGCAACAAAATGAAATTGAATCCCTATCTCTCACCATGCACAAAAGTTAACTCAAAATAGATCAAGGACCTAGGGATTAAACCAGAGACTCCGCATCTAATAGAAGAAAAAATAGGCCCTAATCTCCATCACATGGGGCTAGGCCCCAACTTCCTTAATAAGATGCCTATAGCACAAAAATTAAAACCAATAATCAACAAATGGGATGGATTCAAACTAAAAAGGTTTTTCTCAGCAAGAGAAATAATCTGTGAGGTGAACAGGGAGCCTACATCCTGGGAACAAATTTTTACCCCTCACACATCAGATAAAGCTCTTATCTCTAGGGTATATAAAGAGCTCAACAAAGATGAACAATGGGTTACAGAAGACATCAAGATGAGCACCAAAAACAAACAAATAAACAAACAAACAAACAAATAACCCAGTCAATAAATGGGCCAAGGACCTGAACAGACACTTCTCAGAAGAGGACATACAATCAATCAACAAATATACGAAAAAATGCTCATCATCTCTAGCAATCAGAGAAATGCAAATTAAAACTACTCTTAGATACCATCTCACTCCAGTAAGAATGGCAGCCACTATGAAGACTAACAACAACAAGTGCTGGTGAGGATGTGGGGAAGAAGGTACACTCATACACTGTTGGTGGGACTGCAAATTGGTGCAGCCAATATGGAAAGCAGTATGGAGATTCTTTGGATAGCTGGGAATGAAACCACCATTTGACCCAGCTAACTATAGGAAAATAACTTCTCGGACTATACCCAAAGGACCTAAAAACAGCATACTACAGGAACAAGCCACGTCAATGTTTATAGCAGCGCAATTCACAATAGCTAAACTGTGGAGCCAACCTAGATGCCCTTCAATGGATGAATGGATAAAAAAAATGTGGCATTTATACACAATGGAATATTACTCAGCACTAAAAAAAATAATAAGATCATGGCATTTGCAGGGAAATGGACGGCATTAGAGCAGATTATGCTAAGTAAAGTTAGCCAATGCCAAAAAAACAAATGCCGAATGTCTTCTCTGATATAAGGGGGCTGACTCAAAATGGGGTAGGGCGGAAGAGCATGGGAAGAAGATTACCTATAGATAGGTAGGAGTAGTGGGAGGGAAAGGGAAGGAGAAAGGGAATTGCATAGGTGGTGAAAGGAGATCCTCATTGTTGTACAAAATACATGTATGAAGATGTGAATTTGGTGTCAACATATCTTGTATACAGAGATATAATAAATTGTGGTATAAAGGGGTATTAAGAATTGTAATGTAAATAATAATAATAATAATAATAAGAGCTCGTGTAAAAAATAAATAAAAAATAAAATTAGTGCCAAGAATCACACACCGGAAACTTCAAAATCCATGAGATATACACCATTTTTTTCAACCAGTGGACATTTAGATATGTTTGGGCAGGATATGTCACCTACTACATAGCCCAGATCCCTTGCAACTTGGACTAGGAACAAGACTCATCTAACAAGTGTGGTATAAGTAGAATTATTTAGGTAGAGCTTCTAGAAAGCTCCTTAAGGCAGTGGCAGACACAGCCAGAATATTTCTAATTGGCAAATACTTTTTATATTTTATTCTTCTTTCTTCCTCCTGCCTGGATCTCAGATATGACTCCTAGAGGTGGAGTAGATACATTGTAACCATAAGGCAGTATGCACCCAACTATGTATAGAAAGACAGAATGACACTTTTGAATGCATATTTAAGCCACTCAATCATGACACATTATTCCAGTTTCAGTTAATAATCTTTTAAGTTCTAATAAAAATTCTGCAGCTACATATGAAGTTTCCCAAATAAACCTAACTTAGTTCTAATCAAGCCAATCCCCCTTGCTATAGTGGTGGTAGGAGGCATTATGTTTTGTATGGCTTCTTGAGCAGTGAGCATTGAACAGAAAACAAAGGTAAACATCCTGAGAAGACTGTTCATGAGACACATTTGTGATGCCTTCAAGGAGCCCCAAAAATAACCTAGGAGAGAACTTACTCTGATTACTGTAGCTGTGCAGTAAGTGACCCTAAAATGTAGAAGTTTAAAACAACAATAATCATTTATTATCTACCACAGTTCCCTTGGATCAGGAATTCAAATGAGGCACAGAAAGGCCAGCTTTGCTTTGTTCCTCAGTGTCAAAAGAGCATCAGCTAAGGCAGGGCTTAGTTATCCTAGAAGGCTCATTCATTCACCTATCTGGTGGTTGATGCTTGGCTGGGACTAAGCTGGGGCTGTCAACTGGGACTTTCACAAGAGGCCTCTCTGTATCCTGAGAAATCACAACATGGTTTCAAAGGCAAGTGCCCTGAAAGAAACAAGAGAGTGAGGTGGAAGCCATATTACATTATGACCTAAATTTCTTTTAGTTCAAGGAAAGGAACCATGAACTCTATCTTTTGATGAAAACATGTTAATGTTACACTGTAAGAGCATGTCAGTTGCAGTATATGTGAGATAGCTGTACTTTAAATGAGGGGGCAGAGAGAAGAGGCAAGAGGCATGGAAATATTGTTATTGACATAGACCTAGGGAAAAAATGAATGACCTGCTCAACTGTATAGTTATATGTAGCCTCAGACCCTTGCACCTATTCTAATCTTTAGACCATAAGATCTGTTGTACTCACTTTACAACAACCTAGAGTTTTCAGTGTCTTTCCTGCCCCAACTCCACCTCCAGCCTTAGCTCACAACTCCTTGGGAGAGCCAGGCCCTCCTCCATGGGGCTGAGGAGACACCTCCTGCTCTGTTTCTTGCCCTCATGTTTCCCAAGTCCCTGGTAACAAAGACATCATTTTTAATACCTAAATACTTGTATTACTCCCAATAAATAGTAGTTAATCTCAAACATTGGGGCACTATTTGAATATTGCATTCTCTGATGTTCTTTCATACATCTAATATTTAAGTGTAAACTTCAAATTATATCTGAAAGAACATATTGACTTACTGTAACTACAAACCCAAGATGCAATAAACATGCTCAGAAAAGCTTGCCAAAATGTTACTTCTAAGAGCCTATTAAGGATCTTAAATATTTTATTTTGGATTATGCAGATAAAGTTTATAAACAAGGTTGTTAAAAAGTAATGGGGATAAGAAAGCCTTTCTATTTTTTCTTTATATCTGAGTAGAGGGAATAAAACACAATGAGTCTAAGTGTCCACCCTCTTGACTGTGGACTGGGGCCATTCCAAACATTGTTCTGCCAAATTGATACAGAGAAAGTACCTCCTGACCCCTCATGACTTCTCAACAAGAACCAGCATCCACTGGTCACTTATGAACATCATCTCATTGAATTCTCACAGTGATCCTGAATACTTATCATAATCTCATAAGTGGTAACATTTGGATTTGAATTTGTAACTGCCCAATTCTATATCACATGCATTTTGAACCTCTATCTTGATGCCATGGTAGAATGGATGCTAGGGCGATGTTGCACTGGGTCAGCAGCTCACCAAGCAGTCCCTGAGCAGAGGGATCCCATAGTTTTCCCTACTGGAAACAGAAGACAAGAGTTTAAACCTAGCTTTTCCTATTTCTAAAAATTTTTTAATAAGTCACTCTTCTTGAATATGGTTTTCTTCTGAATTTTCTAGAATAATGTCTTTATTGAGATTTGGTATGCATCAAGAACTTCAGATTATCTCATTTAACCCTTATCAAAACTTTGGGCATTAGATTCTATAATTATTCCCATTTTACAGAGAATGAAACTGAGCCTTGGAGCAATTAGGTGACCTTCTCAAAATTTTAGAGCTAGTGGTAGAACTAAATTTAAACCCAGGTGTGTATGACTCCACGGTTTAAACTCCTAATGACTGTGCCTATTTGTCCCTACTAATGCTCTCCCAATTTGTCTTGTTATTGTAACATGTTAGAGTCTGTAAACAAGTCAGGATGGCGCCTGGCATTTTGCCAGAGAAATGTTAGGGTCTGTAAACAAGTCAAGATGGTGCCTGGCAAAATGCCAGAGGGAGTGGTTTGTGAAGTAACGCCAGCGAGCCATTAAGTGTGGAGACTCCTTATTGGTTGACTGCTGTATGGAGTTTATGTTAATTAAGATAAGCTGTGTGGAATGTATAAATACCTCTGTTGTCCTACAATAAACAGCTCCCACTCCTGCTGTATCAATGTACACAAGTTGCTCGTCACCCCCCGGTTATTTTGCTGCAGCCGGACTGCGGCAATAACAAATGAAATGAACATGTGCAAACATTTTATTAATGTTAAGCATAAGACAATTATTATCTGTGATGATTCTAATTTCAATAGAAAAACTGTGCTACAAGAGAGTATAGAGTATGGGAATAACTGTCCACATTCACGGACAAATTGAGAATTCTGGAGTTGGTACCACTGAACTCTCTGGAACCAAAGAAAGATGGGCATTCTGTTTGCTTTAATATTAGATAGTTCTACTTAGCAGCATCTGTTTAATCTATGCTTTAACACTGTGGAAATGTCTTTCTAAACTGCTTTAATTATAGATTAAACTTGTTAATCATAAGATTATGTCATGTGTTGAGTTGTTTATTTTGTTTGGGGGGGTATTTTTTTATTTGTTCTAATTAGTTATACATGACAGTAGAATGCATTTTGACACATCTTACACAAATTGTTTTGTGTTTTGAGACAGGAGTCTTGCTGTGCTGCCCAAGTTGGCCTCCAATTCTGAGACTTAAATGATCCTCTCACCTCAACCTCCCAAGTAGCTGGGACTACAAGTGTTTGCCATAACACCCAGTTTCTTTGAGATTTATGTACCCAGAAAAGTGCTCAAAAGTCCCAAGCATGGGGGCTGGGACTGTAGCTCAGTGGTAGAGAGCTTGCCTCATATGTTTGAGGCACTGGGTTCAACATAAAAATAAATACATAAAAAGATATTGCAGCCATTTACAACTGAAAAATTTTTTATAAAAAGTCCCAAGCATGTAATTTAAAAGATTCTCCTAGTCACAACTTAATTCCTTTAACTCTATCCTTACACCTATTCCTAATCTGACTCTAAAGTTTGTGGCTCCATGATATTGATAGCTTAAATGTCACGTTAATGACATGACTATTAATTTCATATTTCTGCCTAAACTAGTAGACTTTAAGCAAAACACAGAAGTTTCAGCACTAAATAGGTACATTTACTTCCAATCTATTTTATTAATAAAATAAGGTGATTTTTAAAAATTAAGACATCTTCAAAATTTCTGATTCTAAGGAATATTGAATTGATAAACAACCTGTTCAGAGTTTCTTATGATCTTATTGAAAAAGTGGCATTTGCCTACAAAAGTATAACCTGCTGAATGGAAAATTGGACCATAATGGAGAACCCTTTTCCCTCAAACTATTAACTGGAATTTCAGTTAAGAAAAAAAAAATATTGAGGAATGGGGGTGGGTAGTTCCTTGGTCATATAGGTGGGGAAAATTCTACCTTATATTGTTCTTCTCTAAAAGCACAATCTATCTTAACAAACTGAAGTTTCTGGAAATTCCTACAGTAATGAATTCACTAAGCATTTCCCAAACTTACTTGACCACAAAACCATTTTTCCAAATAGCAATAACATCCCACAGAATCCACACTCTGTGAGAGTTTCATAAAAGCTATTATAATTGATTCTGAATTCTTTTTTAAAAAAATGACTAACATATCACAAAACTATTTGGACTTCCAAGATATGCCATGCTGAGAAAATATGATTATTTAAGAATGTGATTTTTTTACCTGGAGTTTATGTTCTGAAATGAATCTGATGACATGGAATAACGTCCTGATGCAAAATTCACAACACACTCTAAAATTCCTACAAATTTAGTATTATTTGTTTATATCACATCTAATTCCATAAAAGTTATACCATGAATTACAACATGAATATAAGTGGCAAAAATAAATAAATTAAGTTATCAAAAACAAGGTCATATTAAAGTAGAAACATAAATATGAGAAAAGGATGAATCAGCCATAACTAACTTTAAATTTAGTTCTGAGCTTCCTAGCAACCAAAGCAAAAAGGAATGCATAGTCATTTACACAATTACCATGATGATAAAGAAGATAGTTTTTCCATGTGTTTAAAAAAAAATCCAAGAAATGGTTGAATTCTAAAAGAAATCATTCAAAAATTAGAAAGTTTACTGCCATTTTTATTTGAGGTCTACTTTCCATGTTGATAAGTGGGAGAAATGGAACTAGTCTTAATCAAATGAAGTGGATAAACATTGCCCTGTGCAATTCATAGAATCAGAGGATAGTTACCTTTGCATCCTAGAACTGTCAATTAGGTTTAAACAGAAAAAAATAAACCGTTCTGAGTTTTTAAAACATGGAAAATTTTCTAAGGAAAAACTGAGAATCTCCAAGAAATGAAGCAGCATGCAATAGTAGAAAGAAACAGGTGGGGTGATCTTATGGGAGCCTTAGGGTAGTTCACCTGGCAAAATCTGAAACCATAGCAGGTCTCAATGAGAGCCCTGGAGGAGCTATGGGAGCCCCCAACCTGGCTTCTTCTTCATTCACTTTCTAAATCTCCAACTGGCTAAACTCTGGCCAGAATTCTGCTAACAGGAAAATGCACCCTCCAGGGGTCACTTTCCTGTGATACAGACAAGACAGAGCTTGTCTATATCCTTAAAATTGTTTAATTCCATAAAATTGTTCAGCACTCTGATGTGTAAGCTGGCAGAAGTTCCTGGATGATATGGCTATGGCATTCTGGAGTCCTCTAAATTCTTCATGTGTTTGGTTCATTTTGTTCCATGTGAGCTCCTTGCATATATGGTGATATCTGTCAGAAGGAATGATGGACATTATGGATCTTTTAACTTGTGTTCATCTGAAGTCTTGCTATAGGAAGTAAGAAGAATGTTCTAACAGTAAGGAGGGGCTAAAGAAAGATGGTGCATGTACAGGAACATTTAGAATGCGGGCTGTAAGTGAAGAACTACATTCAAACAACATAGCAATGAGTGGGTGGCAATATGGGTCCAGATGAACCTTTCAAGTGAGCCTCCCAAAGTCTAGCATTCAAAAAGGTACCAGGGGATAGAACTGTAGCTCAGTGGTAGAGTGTGTGGGTCCCATCCCCAGCACCACCACCAACAACAACAAAAGGGTGTCAGTACACAGAAAGGAAAACTGCTGTGCACCAGAGGCACACTCAAAATGAACTGACAGAAACTTCTTTCTAAAATTCCTAAGGTTAAGATATACACATAACTGCCTGAAATATGAAGTAGAAATAATAATTTTCACAAACAGGTGATGGTGTTTAAGGTATTCCAGAAAGAGATAAACATGACCTAAAGCTGGGGAGGATGGATGGGTATATACAATTTTTGGAGAGAAGGTGTCATCAGAACTGCTCCTTGTATGGTTTTGACTTAAAAAGATGGGAAAAGAGAATTTTCTGGTGCAGGACACAGAGAAAATAAAGGTATGACATCTCCAAAACTTGGTCTAAACAGCTGTTATCAGATAGTAACTTTTGAAGCAAAAGGTGCAGGAAGGAAAAGAATAGGGGGGAAAGAAGGTAAAATTATATTCTAAAGGCCCTTTTAAAATCCAGGTAAGGGTCTGGGAACGTAGCTCAATTGGTACAGTGCTTGCCTTGCATGCACAAGCCCCTGGGTTTAATCCCCAACACCACAAAAAAAATTTAGGTAAGATGAATCTTCAATGAAAATTATTAAGGGCAATTTTAGATATCTGGGGTGTATTCAAAATCTCTTAAGACAGGTGTATTGGAAGACAATTACTCCATTATACTTAACTTTAAAAGAAGGATGCTGAGCAGATGGACCACAGCTTTGCTTCCCATGGACAGGTGACAAGCTCGGAGTCAATACCATGAGTCCTGTGCTCTGTAACTATTCAACCCAGGCAGGGTGCTGAACAGGAGTAATCACTTCACATTCCATCCAGGTTTACAGAAAATATGCAGAAGCGGGTGTTAACAAGCAATTTTTCCTTGTAATGAAAGTGAGGCAAAGAATATATTATGAAATTAGTAAGGTGAAACATTTTTACTCTTCATTATTATATTTCTGCCATTGTGGTGATTTGGCTAGGACATCAGTCTACTGACAAATATATTTGAACTTCAACAATCTGACCACTTAAGAAAAGCATGATTGAGAAATAAATTCATTCAGATGACATTACTAGGATTCTAATTTCATATCCTCATGGTCTTACTTAATATTTTTCATAGTATTTATGTTTTGGTTTTTATATCATCATCAATGAAGTAAAAGTTATCAATCTTGTCTATAAGTTTGTCATGAAGAAATTAACTGGTAGATTGCTATAAAACAAAAATTTAAATATAGATGTTTAAGTCATTGATAAATAATATTGTATATTTATTAGTTTCAGAACACAATATAACCTTATTTTAACAAGCAATATCATTTTATATTGATTGGTGTTAGGCAACTTAGTTCATAGGTAAAGGTCAAATGTAATAAAGGAGGGGAAATTATTTTTTGTTTGCAGAAGTGAGTATAAAAACAGCAGGTCTATTACCTAAATCACTATTAATGGGTTACAAAATGACAGAAATTAAGTTTTATTTCCTCAGAAGAATATCTCATACTCATGGTCTAGAATAAATCCAGCTTGACTCTCATTTTTCTTATAATTGACCTGTTAATGCATCACAAGCTGTCAAAGGGAAGACAAGTGCCCCCTCCCACAGTGGTCCCTTTGACCTGGCCCAAGTGGGGACAGAGATATTCACTTACCCTTTCCAACTAGACTTGTATTCACAAGTCTTAAATTCCAGTTTCAGCCCTGCCACTAATCTGCATTGTGATTCCTGTGTTTTAAGCAATCTTCATCTATGGATAATAATAACTTCAACTCACCTCACAGAAATGGAGTAAGGAGAAAACAATTTATGTGGAAATTCTTTGAAAAGCTGAAAAGCCAAATATACATATAGATATCATTTTCAAAAAGACCCCAAATTACTCAATATCTGACTTCAAGCTTAGGAGAAAGCTTCTCATTTCCTTTTTAAGCCTAATTGGCACAAAAGAGAAAATGTACCTCACTTTGAATTTTCTCCTATACTTCAGGCACATGGCTTGAAGAAGCTTTTTGTCCACAGCTGCAAATTCATAAGGTTGAAAGAGCAAATCTAATTTACATTCCAAGTCAGGGGCATAAAGATGAGAAGAACAGAAAATGTTACTGAAACTCCCCTGATCTCCAAGGGGATACTGAAAAGGACCAAATAAGATGGTAACTGCCACTGTACAACCCATCAGACCCCTACAGGGAACCAGGGTCAGTTTGAAATTGGATGACAGAGTGGATCATTCAATGCTACCTAAAGCTGATCTAGAAGCAAAGTTACTATAATTGAGATAGAAATTACACAAATTTTGCTTCAAGGATAAGACTTGTCTCCATGAAGTTTCCTTTGCCTGGAAGAATCCTTTCCTCTTGGCTTTGTTATGTTTTAGGTCTGTCTTAAGGTCTTTCCGATGAACCACCAACCCCAACCCAGTTCAGACCTAGTGTAACAACTCAAAGCACCCTGCACTTCTCCATCATAAGCATTGATCACTGGGTTATCAATTCATTATTTCGACTGTTTGATTAATGTCTGTTTTTCTGGCCCCTCTCACAGTAAGCTCCCTGAGGACAGGGAAAGGCTTGATTTCATAATATCCCCAGAGTGGAGAGACTATAACTCAGAATAGGCCCTCATTAAATATTTATTGGATGAGTGATGAAAGAAATATGATCTGAAAAGAACTCCACAGCAGATTTTCTCAGATCACAGATCATTTCTAGGTAGACACATTTACACAAACACACACAAAACCCTTAATTTATTGTTGCTCAGGGAGGACATATTGCAAATGAAGGGAAACCATAAAGTAAAGAGGATTAATAAAGCAATTATAATAATTTATTTTTTGAATATTTATTTTTTAAATGTAGTTGAACACAATACTTTTATTTCACTTATTTATTTTTATGTGGTGCTGAGATAGAACCCAGGGTCTCGCACATGCTAGGCGAGCGCTGTACCACTGAGCCACAACCCCAGCCCAATTATAATAATTTATTAGTAAGGAACTATGTTGCACATCCTAAATAAGAGGTTCTTGTGGACTAGATAACTTACAGAGCCCAAACCATCCATGCCTAGAGGTGACATGAAAAGGGCAGGACTATTGCTACCCAGGCTTGATGTCAATAGACATCAGAAAGATTTTACTTCTGCCCCAGTGTCTTGTGATAGAACAGAAGGTTGCACAATGGAGCCACTCAGTCTTTCTTAAACTATCAGAACAGCTCCCAATGACACTGGTAAAATAGTCTCCAATTTTGCTATGCTCGGTTTACATTTGTTTGTTCTAAAAAGTTGAAAATTTAGCTAATTTGCCATTCATTCACATGAATAAATCAGGAGGAAAAATTTTCAAAAAATATCATTCGAGTGCTATAGCAAGGTAAAGCAATTAATGTTTCTAATTTTTATAAAACCATACTCTAAGAGACTGTGCTTTTTTGGATAAAGGTCAGTCCTCTCCCACTATCTGTTTTTTTTTCCCCTTGCAGTCACTTATTAGCATAATTTTGTGCAATTTGTAACATAATACACTGTGGTTTTTTTCCCCTATGAAACATATAATTAAATTCCATCTTCCTAAGTGGTTTGAATTTGTGACTTTCTGGGAGCTAAATATACCCTATTCATTTCTATGTTAGATATAAAGAAAAGAATAAGGATGCTGAGTAATAAAGACCATGGTTTTTCTGGGGCTTTTATGCTATAGGATTTCTTTTCTTTCCTTCAAAAGGTTGAACACAATAAATTACATTGCAAGTAAAACTGAATTAAGTGAAACAGAGATCAGAGAATAAAGAGACGCCAGTTTCTGTGCAGGAGCTTTAATGGATGATGCTTTGGGACTATCAATTTGGTAGAAAAAAATTAAAAATCCATTCCTTACTCATTTTGTAGATCTCATCCTTTTCTTTGTTTTCATATAACTCTGCTCAATATTTTATTTTATATCAGATCTATGTTCTTCTGTATCCTAATATTCTGCAAACAAATTCTAACTCCTTAAAGGCAAACAGAAATAAAATAATTTAAATGCTGTCATTTTGTACTTCCAAGATAACAATAAGCAAGGCACTTTCTTTGGTGTATCATCAGCCATACAACTCCCTTAACATTGCTTCTGCTAGTCCTGGCAGAAATCCTTAAAAAAAAGAAAACCAGATAATAAAAACCCAGAGATTTTTATATTTTTTTCAACCGCACAAAGTCCATCTCAATCTACTAACTGCCCTTATCACTGAGATTGTTTGGCATTCATTAATTTTATTTTTGCTTTGGGAAAGTAAAATCCAACTTTGCAAAGAACAAGTCATGATGAAAGAGGAAACCGTCATTTGTTTCTCTCTGTGGATTCTCGCCCTAATTCCATTTAATTGAAGCTGGTGGTGCTGACCTGGGATTATTCCATGCTAGGGACCAGTCAATTTCTTCCTCTGAACTGGGACCAAAGACAGAGCAGGCCCAGCGGCCTGCTGAGGGGCAGAGCCGCCCCCTCCCCCTGCGCCGGCATAGTAGAGAGAACTGGGACCAAACACAGAGCAGGCCCAGCAGCCTGCTGAGGGGCAGAGCCGCCCCCCACCCCCCTCGCCTGCCAGGTAGGGGAAGGGTGACCACCGACAGAAAAGGCCCAGTGGCCCAGGGCGGGACAGAGCTTCCAATCACTCCTGCAAGGTAGGCGGGCCTGCGACCCACCGGCAGAAGAGGAGCAGCCGCCTGCTGAGAGGCTGAGCCGCCCCCTCCCCCTGCGCCAGCATAGTAGAGGGAACTGGGACCAAAGACAGAGCGGGCCCAGCGGCCTGCTGAGGGGCAGAGCCGCCCCCCACCCCCCTCGCCTGCCAGGTAGGGGAAGGGTGACCACAGACAGAAAAGGTCCAGTGGCCCGCGGCGGGACAGAGCTTCCAATCACTCCTGCAAGGTAGGCGGGCCTGCGACCCACCGGCAAAAGAGGAGCAGCCGCCTGCTGAGAGGCTGAGCCGCCCCCTCCCCCTGCGCCGGCATAGTAGAGGGAACTGGGACCAAACACAGAGCAGGCCCAGCGGCCTGCTGAGGGGCAGAGCCGCCCCCCACCCCCCTCGCCTGCCAGGTAGGGGAAGGGTGACCACCGACAGAAAAGGCCCAGTGGCCCACGGCGGGACAGAGCTTCCAATCACTCCTGCAAGGTAGGCGGGCCTGCGACCCACCGGCAGAAGAGGAGCAGCGGCCTGCTGAGAGGCAGAGCCGCCCCCTCCCCCCAGCGCCTGCAAGGTAATCGGAACTGAGACCACCATCAGAACAGGTCAGACCTGCAACCGAGAGACAGAACAGGCCCAGTGGCCTGAGGAAGGGTAGAGCCGCCCCCCCCCCACGCCTGCAAAGTAGGCGGACCTGCGACCCACTGGCAGTACAGCCCCAGAGGCCTGCAGAGGGGCAGTGCCGCTGCCTGCGCCTGCAAAGTAGGCAGAACGGCGACCACCGACAGAACAAGCCTAGCGGCCCGCAGAGGGACAGAGCCGCCGCCCGCGCCTGCAAGGACGGCGGACCTGCTACCGACTGGCAGAGCAGGCCCAGCGGCCTGCCGGCGTGGTAGGCACATTGCCCCAATTGGCGGAGGGGCAGAGCCGCCGCCCGTGCCTGCGAGGGAGACTTTGCAACTATACAAGACCAATATAAATATATAGGGGGAAAATTCAATAGCACAACAGTTTCACCAAGAAGAAAGGAACGCGAACAGTATGAAGAGACAAGGAAAGAAAGGACCACAAGCATTGCAGGTCAACTCAACTTTAGAAGAGGTAATAGCTGCAGCTGATGGAATGTCAGATAAAGAATTCAGGATATACATGCTTCAGATGATCTGGAGTCTCAAGGAAGACATCAGACAGCAAAATCAGACAATGAAAGATCACTTCAACAATGAATTACATAAACAAATCCAAGAAGCAAAAGATCAACTATACAGGGAAATAGAGGTTATAAAAAACAAACAAACAGAAATCCTAGAAATGCAGGAAGCAATAAGCCAACTTAAAAACTCAATTGAGAATACTACCAGCAGAGTAGAACACTTAGAAGACAGAACATCAGACAATGAAGATAAAGTATTTCAACTTGAAAAGAACATAGACAGCTCAGCAAGACTGTTAAGAAACCATGAGCAGAACATCCAAGAAATATGGGATAACATCAAGAGACCAAATTTAAGAGTCATTGGGATACAGGAAGGAACAGAGTTTCAAACCAAAGGAATGAGCAATCTATTCAATGAAATAATTCGAGAAAACTTCCCAGACTTGAAGAATGAGACAGAACCCCAAATCCTAGAAGCCTACAGGACGCCGAATGTGCAAAATCATAAGAGACCCACACCTAGACACATTATAATGAAGATGCCCAACATACAGAACAAGGAGAGAATTTTAAAAGCTACAAGAGAAAGGAAGCAGATCACATTTAGGGGTAAGCCAATCAGGATAACAGCTGATCTTTCAACACAGACTCTGAAAGCTAGAAGATCCTGGAATAACATATTTCAAACACTGAAAGAAAATGGGTTCCAACCAAGAATTGTGTTTCCAGCGAAATTAAGCTTCAGGATGGAAGATGAAATTAAAACCTTCCACGATAAACAAAAGTTAAAAGAATTTGCAGCTAGAAAACCATCTCTTCAAAACATCCTTGGCAAAACATTACAGGAAGAGGAAATGGAAAATAACAATGAAAACCAACAGTGGGAGGTAGGACACTAAAGGGGGGAAAATAATCAAAGTGGAAAACAAACCATGTTTAGTAACATAAATAAACAAATATGGCTGGAAGAACAACCCATATCTCAATAATAACCCTAAATGTTAATGGCCTAAACTCACCAATCAAGAGACACAGGCTAGTAGAATGGATCACAAAACAAGACCCAATAATATGCTGCCTACAGGAGACGCATTTGATAGGAAAAGACATACATAGGCTGAAGGTGAAAGGTTGGGAAAAATCATATCACTCATATGGACTTCGGAAACAAGCAGGAGTATCCATACTCATATCAAATAAAATAGATTTTAAGCCAAAGTTAATCAAAAGGGATAAAGAGGGACACTACATACTGCTCAAGGGAACCATACACCAACAAGACATAACAATCATAAATATATATGCCCCAAACAATGGTGCAGCTATGTTCATCAAACAAACTCTTCTCAAGTTCAAGAGTCTAATAGACCACCATACAATAATCATGGGAGACTTCAACACACCTCTCTCACCACTGGACAGATCTTCCAAACAAAAGTTGAATAAGGAAACTATAGAACTCAATAACACAATTAATAACCTAGACTTAATTGACATATATAGAATATACCACCCAACATCAAACAGTTACACTTTTTTCTCAGCAGCACATGGATCCTTCTCAAAAATAGATCATATATTATGTCACAGGGAAACTCTTAGACAATACAAAGGAGTAGAGATAATACCATGCATCCTATCTGATCATAATGGAATGGAACTGAAAATCAACGATAAAAGAAGGAAGGAAAAAGAATATATCACTTGGAGAATGAACAATAGGTTACTGAATGATCAATGGGTTATAGAAGACATCAAGGAGGAAATTAAAAAATTCTTAGAGATTAATGAAAACACAGACACAACATATCGGAATCTATGGGACACATTGAAAGCAGTTCTAAGAGGAAAATTCATTGCTTGGAGTTCATTCCTTAAAAAAAGAAAAAACCAACAAATAAATGATCTCATACTTCATCTCAAAATCCTAGAAAAAGAAGAGCAAAACAACAGCAAAAGAAGTAGAAGGCAAGAAATAATTAAAATCAGAGCTGAAATCAATGAAATCGAAACAAAAGAAACAATTGAAAAAATTGACAAAACTAAAAGTTGGTTCTTTGAAAAAATAAACAAAATCGACAGACCCTTAGCCATGCTAGCGAAGAGAAGAAGAGAGAGAACTCAAATCACTAACATACGGGATGAAAGAGGCAATATCACAACAGACACTTCAGAAATACAGAAGATAATCAAAAATTATTTTGAATCCTTATACTCCAATAAATTAGAAGATAGTGAAGGCATAGATAAATTTCTTAAGTCATATGATCTGCCCAGATTGAGTCAGGAGGATATAGACAACCTAAACAGACCAATATCAATTGAGGAAATAGAAGAAACCATCAAAAGACTACCAACTAAGAAAAGCCCAGGACCGGATGGGTATACAGCAGAGTTTTACAAAACCTTTAAAGAGGAACTAATACCAATACTTTTCAAGCTACTTCGGGAAATAGAAAAAGAGGGAGAACTTCCAAATTCATTCTACGAGGCCAACATCACCCTGATACCTAAACCAGACAAAGACACTTCAAAGAAAGAAAACTACAGACCAATATCTCTAATGAACCTAGATGCAAAAATCCTCAATAAAATTCTGGCCACTCGGATACAAAGGCACATCAAAAAAATTGTGCACCATGATCAAGTAGGATTCATCCCTGGGATGCAAGGCTGGTTCAATATAAGGAAATCAATAAATGTTATTCACCACATCAATAGACTTAAAAATAAGAACCATATGATCATCTCGATAGATGCGGAAAAAGCATTCGACAAAGTACAGCATCCCTTTATGTTCAAAACTCTAGAAAAACTAGGGATAACAGGAACATACCTCAATATTGTAAAAGCAATCTATGCTAAGCCTCAGGCTAGCATCATTCTGAATGGAGAAAAATTGAAGGCATTCCCTCTAAAATCTGGAACAAGACAGGGATGCCCTCTCTCACCACTTCTGTTCAACATAGTTCTCGAAACACTGGCCAGAGCAATTAGACAGACGAAAGAAATTAAAGGCATCAAAATAGGAAAAGAAGAACTTAAATTATCACTATTTGCAGATGACATGATTCTATACCTAGCAGACCCAAAAGGGTCTACAAAGAAACTATTAGAGCTAATAAATGAATTCAGCAAAGTGGCAGGATATAAAATCAACACGCATAAATCAAAGGCATTCCTGTATATCAGCGACAAATCCTCTGAAATGGAAATGAGGACAACCACTCCATTCACAATATCTTCAAAAAAAATAAAATACTTAGGAATCAACCTAACAAAAGAGGTGAAAGACTTATACAATGAAAACTACAGAACCCTAAAGAGAGAAATAGAAGAATTTCTTAGAAGATGGAAAAATATACCCTGTTCATGGATAGGCAGAACTAACATCATCAAAATGGCGATATTACCAAAAGTTCTCTATAGGTTTAATGCAATGCCAATCAAAATCCCAACGGCATTTCTTGTAGAAATAGAGAAAGCAATCATGAAATTCATATGGAAAAATAAAAGACCCAGAATAGCAAAAACAATGCTAAGCAGGAAGTGTGAATCAGGCGGTATAGCGATACCAGACTTCAAACTATATTACAGAGCAATAGTAACAAAAACAGCATGGTACTGGTACCAAAACAGGCGGGTGGACCAATGGTACAGAATAGAGGACACAGAAACCAATCCACAAAACTACAACTATCTTATATTTGATAAAGGGTCTAAAAGCATGCAATGGAGGAAGGATAGCATCTTCAACAAATGGTGCTGGGAAAACTGGAAATCCATATGCAACAAAATGAAACTGAATCCCTTTCTCTCGCCATGCACAAAAGTTAATTCAAAATGGATCAAGGAGCTTGATATCAAATCAGAGACGCGCCGTCTGATAGAAGAAAAAGTTGGCTACGATCTACAGTCGGTGGGGTCGGGCTCCAAATTCCTCAATAGGACACCCATAGCACAAAAGTTAATAACTAGAATCAACAAATGGGACTTACTCAAACTAAAAAGTTTTTTCTCAGCAAAAGATACAATAAGAGAGGTAAATAGAGAGCCTACAACCTGGGAACAAATCTTTACTCCTCACACTTCAGATAGAGCCCTAATATCCAGAGTATACAAAGAGCTCAAAAAATTAGACAATAAGAGAACAAACAACCCAATCAACAAATGGGCCAAGGACCTGAACAGACACTTCTCAGAGGAGGACATACAGTCAATCAACAAGTACATGAAAAAATGCTCACCATCTCTAGCAGTCAGAGAAATGCAAATCAAAACCACCCTAAGATACCATCTCACTCCAGTTAGATTGGCAGCCATTATGAAGTCAAACAACAACAAGTGCTGGCGAGGATGTGGGGAAAAGGGTACACTTGTACATTGCTGGTGGGACTGCAAATTGGTGCAGCCAATTTGGAAAGCAGTATGGAGATTTCTTGGAAAGCTGGGAATGGAGCCACCATTTGACCCAGCTATTCCCCTTCTCGGTCTATTCCCTAAAGACCTAAAAAGAGCATGCTACAGGGACACTGCTACATCGATGTTCATAGCAGCACAATTCACAATAGCTAGACTGTGGAACCAACCTAGATGCCCTTCAATGGATGAATGGATAAAAAAAATGTGGCATTTATACACAATGGAGTATTACTCTGCATTAAAAAATGACAAAATCATAGAATTTACAGGGAAATGGATGGCATTAGAGCAGATTATGCTAAGTGAAGCTAGCCAATCCCTAAAAAACAAATGTCAAATGTCTTCTTTGATATAAGGAGAGTAGCTAAGAACAGAGTAGGGTCGAAGAGCATGAGAAGAAGATTAACATTAAACAGGGATGAGAGGTGGGAGGGAAAGGGAGAGAGAAGGGAAATTGCATGGAAATGGAAGGAGACCCTCAGAGGTATACAAAAGTACATACAAGAGGAAGTGAGGGGAAGGGGAAAAATAATACAAGGGGGACAAACGAATGTCAGTAAAGGGGGCAGAGAGAGAAGAGGGGAGGGGAGGGGAGGGGAGGGGAGGGGAGCGGAGGGGGGATAGTAGAGGATAGGAAAGACAGCAGAATACAACAGACACTAGTATGGCAATATGTAAATCAATGGATGTGTAACTGATGTGATTCTGCAATCTGTATATGGGGTAAAAATGGGAGCTCATAACCCACTTGAATCAAATTGTGAAATATGATATATCAAGAACTATGTAATGTTTTGAACAGCCAACAATAAAAAAAAAAAGAAAAAAAAAAATTTCTTCCTCTATTATGGTAAGCATTTAGCAGTTTCCCTAATATAGAAAATGTTAGGTGTAAATGAAGCAGAACAGTGGGTGAATGGAATAATGCTACAATTTTCACTGTATTAAAATGAGTCACTTTCATCTCCTTATCTTACTATAATTTAAAAGTGCTGTCAATCAAGCTCTACAAAATAGGGTTAAGGCCATAGTACAAGGAAGTTGATGATGGTGCAGAGAAACCTTTCAGCTTCAGAAGAGCTTTAAAGGGGAGGGGGGATTTGCTATGCTCAAGTAAGCATAGGTTATGAAGTGTCCTGAGTCAGCCTATTCCCCATGAGGAGAAAACATCATTTTGGAGTGTGAGGAAAAATAAGGTGTTCCCATAAACAGAAATATTTGAAATGTTTTCATTTCGGCTGTGTCTATCAACACCCCCTCCCAGCCCGACTTTCTGGGTCCATTACTTTGTTAAAGAGATATAGCTTGACTTGGAGAGAAATCTTTACTTTTTTCTGACCCATAGTTGAATCTTGTCTCTTTATTTTTTCTTTGCTTTTGCTTTTTTCTCACAATGACTTTGGCACAATCCCTTTGGTGGCTCTTCAAAGGGTCCTCATGTTTAAAAGATGAGGGAATAATGTCTACTTCAGATTGCCTAAGTGTGGCAAGCTCCTGGCTTCTCTATGGTGTGGCTCTCTATGGGGTAGGTGCGCCTTGGTTCCGTGATCACAGTAACTGCTATTCTTCCTATGTGCTTCCCCAGGGAGTGGTGAGTGATAAGGAAAAGTAAATTCTGCCCATGTGCTAAGTGGAAGCACAGTCTTCCTTTAAAATCCAACTTTGCAAACAAGAATAACCTTGAAAAAGCCCCTTTAGACGCAGATCAATGCTCAGGAATGTTGCCAACCACTTTCAGCTCCACTTTGACAATTCACAGATATTCATGCTCCGGAGGTACCTCCTTGCACCCCACAAGTCAAGTCCCTGCTTTACGCTTCAAGTGCAGTGGGGATTTGTTGGATAAGCCGCTGGGGGAAAAAAAAAATAACTTCTCTCTTCTCTCCTTGATCAATTCGGGTCACCTTGACAGAGTGTCCCTCTGGGGTTACTTCTGAGGTGTGGTGACCTGCACCACTCCAAGGTATTCTCTACCTGCTCTGGAGGTTTCCTGGGGGTCCCGGCTCCCCAACACCCTTGACCTGCCTGAAAGCAGACTCTCCGGAGGGCCCCAAACCCAAAATCTAAAATGGCAGTGGGAATGCACTAGCCGTTAAAGGGCATCATCCATTTTTAATCAGAAAGATCACAAGAAAGATGGTAAGTGAATCCCAGTCGCAAGTCAATTTAAATATCATTCCTGGGGAAATTCAATCACTTAAAACTGAGACACCTACGCTTGTCAGAGCCCCCGCCCAGTCTGGCAAGGAAGAGCGCGACGGCTGAATTAATCAAGATCAAGGGGCTCCCCGGTTGAGAGCGGAGTGTTAACCCTTTCAATTCTGGAGAGAGACAAGGCAGAGGAGTAAAAGCACAGGCGGACAAGACCAAGATGCCCAGGACTGCCCTGTGCAGGGCGCCTCTGCCATTTGGAGCCACTCCGGACTCCTCGCGCTTGGCCTGGGTGGCTGGGCTAAGATCAGAAGCTCCGGAGGCTGCTCAGGCGGCAAGAAACAGCCTCCTCCCGCAGCCTTGGCGCGCCTCGGGCTCCTCCTCCCGCCCAAACGTGGCCAAGTGAGGACTGCTCTGGCCTCAGGAAGCTGAGGAGCTGGAGGCAGCGCGCGCGGAACCCGAACGGAGCTCCAGGGAGGGGCTCACGGACTCGCGGACAAGCGGATCCCTTAGCCTCCGGTCTCGGACATTAGCAGAGGCCTGAGTGGGCCATGTGGGTACCCGGGGTCACCGCTGAAGGCCTGTCGGTGGCGCCAGCGCCGCCGTCTCTGCTGCCCCTGCTGCTGCTACTGGCGCTGGCGCTGGTGGCGCCCTCGCGGGGCGGCGGGGGCTGCGCGGAGCTGGCGTGTGGTGAGCGGGAGCGCTGCTGCGACTCGGCCAACGCCACGGCGGTGCGCTGCTGCAAGCTGCCGCTTCACGCCTTCCTGGACAATGTAGGCTGGTTTGTCCGCAAGCTCTCAGGGTTGCTCATCCTGCTTGTGCTCTTCGCCATCGGCTACTTCCTGCAGCGCATCATTTGCCCCAGCCCACGCAGGTATCCGCGTGGCCAGGCAAGACCGGGGCCCCCAGGGAGTGTCGGGCCCCCAGGGAACACAGGACCACCAGATGACGACAACGACGACTCGCCCACTCTACTGCGTGACGAGGCAGCCACCGGCTCACAGGACTCGCTGCTAGACAGTGGCTGCAGCGGCCGTGGCCGGGGAGGCGGCGGCCGTTTGGCCCCCTCCTGCACCTCGGAGCACGAGCTGCGTGTTGTTTCTCCGGTCTTCCTGCAGCTGCCCAGTTACGAAGAGGTCAAATACCTGCCCACATATGAAGAGTCCATGCGCCTGCAGCAGCTCAGCCCAGGAGAAGTGGTGCTGCCGGTGTCTGTGCTCGGCCGCCCCCGAGGCGGCGGAGCCGGGGACCCAGACTGCGGCGCCGGCCGCTTCCCGCTCATCTGAGCGCCCAGGTTCTCTCCAGGACCCTGCGGACTTTGTGAGACTGGGGGCTGCGAGTAGCCATGAGGGCTGGTGTGCTCGCGGCCGTCACTAGCTGCCTCTCACCCTGCCTAAGAACTCCAGCCTAACTTTCTGTCGCCCAGAGACTGGGTTGGGGTCATCCCTCTCTCTTATGCTCCCCCCCACACCCCCGATCTTAAATTTCCCTGTGTTTCATTCGGTTCAAGGAGACATTGGCGGGGCGGAAGCAGCGAAGGACCACCCAACGCAACTTCAAAGGACGTCCCCGCCCTCTGCCTTGCCTCCTCTTGTGTTCACTCTTAAGTGCCTGCTTCCCTAATCAAAGAGAACACGTGAGCCTTTTGCCCTTTGGAAGAAGGGCGGTTTTCTTTAAGGTCGAAGAGAAAGGGGCACATTTTCACTCCTTTCGCTCCTGCCTGGACATTTCACTATCTCCCAGGATGGGCAGAGGGCTAGAAGTCGTTGGCGACAGGCACGACCAGTGACTGCTTCGCGCTGGCCTGGGAGAGTTACACTTGAGTATGATGAAATCCCTTTCTTTTGAAGGACCCAGAAAACCCTTCAGTGTCTTCCTGGACAAGCAAATAGTTGCAGCTGATGGCTCACAATTAGGTGGGGAGGTACCTATGATATATGGTTGTTTCGTTAGTTGCTGTACGTACTCAAGATACAACTACTTTTATTAAGACTGTGTTCGTAATATGGTACAGTTGGACTTTTGATTTTTCAATAACTGAGAAGGTATATTTTCCTTTTATTTTTATATTTTTGCCATGTATTTAACAGGAGGGCATTTCAACAAAGACAATAATTGTCTTAATCACTTTTTTTAGGCTATTAATAGTCAAGAAATTGCCCACATTCTGTCTTTATTGTTTAACAAATGTTTGGACATTATTTCATTAAGGGTGAAAAAGAGAGAGAGATGGTCAAATGAGGAAACATGTAACATAAAAATATGAAGGATATCTTATTTTCACTATTTGAGAATATATTTTATTTTTAGTACCGTGGCATAATATATAACTTTTTATAATAACTGTGTGTACATCATGTAGTCTAGGTCTTTACTAACGTAGATCATTCATTACATAGTTACGTGTAAAAATAATTGATGCATAAATGCCATACCATAAAGCATGATGTCACACACTTTTTCTTCATTTTTTTTTAAATTTGGGGAACCTCCACAACGTGATACAAAAACAAAAGATCCTGAGACTTGTAATTTTTGTTTAAAGCCATAATTGTATGGTAATGTGCTTCAGATGGATTTAGCCAACTATCTTAAGGGGAAAAGAGTGTCATATTTATTCTACCATTCTGTGACATGTCTTTTAAGAAAAGGTAACAGTTTAATGTGTTGTGTATAATGTACATATACATATTATGTACAGTATATACATCAAATACTATATAACAGTTTGTAATTAGCATGAAAGGAAAACAAATACAAAGGTTTCTTTGGAGAAGGGTGATTATCCATATGGATCTAGAATATTGTTCTCATGATTGAAGAAGTTGGACAATTCTGAGAAATCTTAAAATATCCGACTTACATTAGAATAAAAATGATTTGACTACTGTAAAGTTTAAAAGCTGGTTTAAATAATCTGAAATTTCTGGGAAATTTTTAAATGTCTGAATTGTAATAGAATGGTTTACTTTAAACTTCTAAAAATGAACGACCCTATCATTAAATAAAAAAATCATTTGAAGTGTATTAAAACAGAAAAACATTAAAATATTTGTGCAAAGTTCATCAGATGTGTGACTATATGTAATGTATTAAAATATAAAGTATGTCCCTATGTCATTTAAAAGCAATTTTAAGCTGTAAGTTGGCAAAAACATCAGGAGTTGGTACTATATCAGTTGAGAATAGTATAAGACTTAGTATAATCACACCATATGGTTATATTAAATAATCACATACATTAATGTTACTCAAATATGGTAAATTTTGTTACATGTGGCTATCAATACCACTACCCCAAACAACCTGGAAAGTTCCCATATTCTTTCAAATGATTTATTCTTTGAGGGTACACTGTTTCAGACATTTCCTAAAATTCACTTGTATCTAAAACATTAACCTAAATATCCAAGTGCAAATATATAAAGCATAGCCTATATGTTACTACCAATATTTAAAGAAATTTACAATTCTAGGTAAAATGTACTTCAATATGAGTCAAGTATGTTTTCCTTTCTCTTCCTTAAATCCAGAATGTCTATAAAGTGGTAATTCCACTTTATATCAATCAGACAATGAGGTTCTATGGAATAGATTTTTACTTATTCAACCCCACAAACTTATTCACATCCATTCAGTAGAAAGGAATTTGAGTCTACTGTGGTTTTTTCTTGCAATTCATTGATTTACCAAGTATAAACTTGTTAAATAATTTTGTGAAAAAAAATCTTAACAATATTTTTATTAGTGCTAAGTGAGCATGTCTCAGAGTAATATACATACACATATAACAGGCCATATTAACACACATCAAACCTCTGTGTTTGTTATGCTGAAATACCTGAATAGAAATATTTTAAAGTATTAAAGGCAGCATCTGGGTGTTTGGTTTTACAAATTTTACCTGGAAGTTATTTATTATATGGTCAGAATCTATTATATATAATTGCATGTGCTTGTTAATATAGAAAGTGATTATTCTGTTACTTGATAAAAATTCATGTTGAGATGCTGATTCTACCTATATTTAATATTCTATATATAGTTAAGAATATGTTTTGCAACTATATATAGAAAAACATTAATTTATTGTCTCAAATAAATGGAATTAATATGGAAAATAAGTTTAATTTTAAGGGCATATATATCTTAACCAAACCTACATGGAAATGACATGTTCTCCAGTACTTTCCTCTTGATTTTCACTTATCAAAGTAATTTTTGAGTACATTTAATTTTCACTGACTTTTCATAAGTAGGAAAATAATCTTGAATGGAAGAAAACATGATTGGTTTTATAAATTTATGTACTATAAATGTGTGTGTGAGTGTGTGTGTGTGTCTTTGTGTCTGTGAGTGTAATCATCAGTTGCTTAAAAGCTATTTGCTATGGGTGTTCAATCTCATAACCAAGGAGAAAATATCATCTTGAAATGGAATAAGTTTTAAGAGGCCTCTAATTGTCACATTCTGCAAATGTGAGTGTGTTTCAACCACAGAAAATGGCACTGGCAATTATTCCAAAGGATATGATGTGTACTATATAAGTAAAACAAGATTCAATTGTAAAGGCCAAAGGGAATATTAAGGAAATGGTCTTACTTAACCATTTAAGAGGCAATATGCTAAGTATCTTAATGTTGTACTTTTATGTATATAGTTTCTCTCAAGTGGAATTCATAAAGGAAATGATTTAAAGCTGAAACTGATATGTTATAAACACAAATAGGAGATTCAGATTTATACAGTATTCTGCATTGACTTTTATAAAAATTCATGAATTATAAATAATTTGTATTTTTAAGGTTGAGAGTAACAATGATATCATATTGAGTTTTCTTTTGAGCAACAAGCTTGACCATCTCTCCCAAAAGTTGTCAGAAACCATTCAGTAGCAGAATATTTGGCAAGTTTATATCTGATTTCACAATGATACAATTTATTTTTTCATTCTCCTTTTATCCATTAATGAAAAAACTAACAACCAATAGAGTAAGGGAAGGTATTTTTATTAACTGAAGAATGAGCCAGCAATCAGCTAATTACAAAAAAGCAAAACATCCTTTCTTCCATATGGTTGACACCAGAAAAGTTACTATTCCTTTTTTAAATATTTGCCTATAAAAAATATTAAAAATATCAAATTACAGGCCCATGCCTGTAATCTCAGCAGCTCACAAGAGTGAAGCAGGAGTATGGCAAGTTCAAAGCCAGCCTCAGAAAATTAGGAAGGCCCTAAGCAATTTAGCAAGACCCTGTCTCTAAATAAAAAATAATAAGGACTGGGGATATGGCTCAGGGGTTAAGCACCCTTGGGTTCAATCTATGGTACCAAATTAATTAATTAATTAATTAACTAATCAAATGTCAGATAAAATCAATACTTTCTTTAAACTTAAATAAATATTGAATCTAATTTTATTTATTTTATTTACGTAATTCATTTTTAACTTAATGGAAAAATTGTAGGGATATTTATGCTTTTCACCAAACTATATCATTTTTCTTCTTCAACTTCTTTGCTAAGTATCTACATTATTTTGATTTCTTGCAATTCTTATATTCTTTATGTGTTGTTCTTATCCTGCTTTGGATTTCAGTAGTTTTTCCTCAGAAACACATCTCCCTGCTGTGATTCAATATCATTTTGGTTATGCTTCACTCTTTGAATAGAATTTCTTCTTTTGGTAAATCAGTATTTTCCAGAGTGTTTCCTTTGTTTTCCATTTGCATCTGACTTCTGGAGATTTTTCATTTTGAGGCAGGTAGGTTTCTCCTGCATTCACTAAAGGACTGTAAACACTTTTTCTTTGTTTTTAATCTATAGAATTTTCCCTGTAGCTCTGGGAAAAGGATAGAATATTTACATCCCTCTAATGAAGATTTTTTTCCATATCTGAAACATAATAAAATCTACATTTATTGATTACTACATCTTCATTGTTCTGCTTCCTCACCTAGATTTTCATGAAGATATTGTCAACACTTTTCCCTAAGCTTCCCTAAAAGATGTTTTTCCAATATGTTAGGACAAAGAATTAAATCCTTGCATTCTAATAATAACAGGGACCTTATTTTGGCTTCCAAACCTTAGGCACATTATTTCTTTATGGACTGCTATATCTTTCTGGTCAATTTTTCTCACAGTCATCTTTGTGTCATTTTATCTGAGTAATGGTCATCTGCTGTCTCCCCATCCTTGTTCACAAATACCCTATTTGTTCTACTAGATAAATGACCATATCATTCTAACTTTACAGAGGAGACTTTAAGACTCTAGACTTCAAAGGTAACTGATTTCCGATGGATTGCTGTGTTTTTTAACTGCCTATGAATGTTCTGCAAGGCCTCCTCATCACTGTCCTCTGCATACTTTATCTCTGTTTTACTGGGTGGACTAGAAAGCTAGAACTTTACATTACTTTTGTTTCTGCTTTCAGATAATCTTGAAGTTATAATAATGCCTTAAGTCCCATTATATAAGAGTTTTATTTGGAGAATTGTCAATTTTTATTTTCTTAACACCAAAAAAAAAAAAAAAAGTAGCCTCTGTTGGCTACATTTGTTTCCAGAACCTTCCAGATTTACTCCTGTTTTATTTCATTTGGTGTGAATTTTATCTTCTTTATTGGCCAAAGATGTTACCAGATCAAACTTAATTTTGATTATTTTTTTAAAATGTGTTCTTTTTAGACAGTAGAGTGTATTTTGACATACATACACGGAGTATTACTTATTCTAGGATCCCATTCTTATGGTTGTACATGATGTGGAGTTTCACATGAATTAGGAAAGATTCATTCTACTGTCTTTACTATTCCTATCCCTCCTCCCTTCCCATCATTCTCCTCTGTCTAATCAATTGAACTTCTATTCTCCCCACCCCACTTATTGTATGTTAATATTCATATATCAGAGAGAACATTCGGCTTTTGGCTTTTATGGGACTGGCTTATTTCTCTTAGCATGTTAGTCTCTAGATCTATCCATTTACTGGTAAAAGCCATAAAGCCATTCTTTTTTATGACTAATATTTCATTGTGTATATATACCATTTTCTTTATCCATTCATCTGTTGAAGGGCACTTAGGTTGGTTCCATAGCTTGACTATTGTGAATTGAGCTGCTATAAACATTGATGTGGCTGTGTCACTATAGTATGCTGATTTTAACTCCTTTGAGCATATACTAAGGAGTGGGATAACTGAGTCAAATGGTGGTTCCATTTCAAAACTTTTTTGTTGTTGTTGTTTTTTGAGGAGTGGGTATTGGGGATTGAACTCAGGAGCACTCAACCACTGAGCCACATCCCCAGCCCTACTTTGTATTTTAAATAGAGACAGAGTCTCACTGAGTTGCTTATGTCTCACAATTGCTAAGGCTGGCTTTGAACTCCCAATTCTCCTGTCTCAGCCTCCTGAGCTGCTGGGATTACAAGTGTTCATCCGGCTCCATTCCAAGTTTTTTGAGGAATTTCCATACTGCTATCCATAGTGGATGCACCAATTTGCAGTCCCACCAGAAATGTATGAGTGAGCCTTTTTCCCCACATCTTCACTAACATTTAATGTTGCTTGTATTCTTGATAATTGCCATTCTGACTGGAGATGGAATCTCAGTGTAGTTTTAATTTGCAGTTCTCTAATTGCTAGAGATGTTGAACATTTTTTCACATATTTGTTGACCATTCATATTTCTTCTGTGAAGTGCCTATTTAGTTCCTTTGCCCGTTTCTTGATTGGGTTATATGGGGTTTTGTTTGTTTGTTTGTTTGTTGTTTTGTTTTGTTTTTCTTTCTTTCCTTCTTTTTTTTTTTTTTTGGTGTTAATTTTTTTTAGTTCTTTGTATATCCTTGAGATTAATGCTCCACTTGAGATGCAGATGGCAAAGATGTTCTCCCATTCTGTAGGCTCTCTGTTCACATTATTGTTTCTTTTGCTGTGAAGCATCTTTTAATTTTGATACCATCCCATTTATTGATTCTTGGTTTTACTTCTTGTGCTTTGGAATCTTCTTGAGGAAGTCAGTTCCTAAGCTGACATGGTGGTGAAGATTTTAGTCCTGCATTTTCTTCTAGTAAGTGCAGATTCTCTGGTCTAATGCCTAGGTCCTTGGTCCATGTTGAGTTTTGTGTAGGGTGAGAGACAGAGATTAAATTCTACTACATACTACTACATATGGATTTACAGTTTTCCCAGCAACGTTTGTTGAAGAGGTTATCTTTTCTCCAATGTATGCTTATGGTGCCTTTGTCTAGAATGAGATAACTGTATTTATGTGAGTTTGTGACTTCTATTTTGTACTATTGGTCTATGTGTCTGTTTTGGTGCCAATCCTATGCCATTTTTGTTACTATAGCTTTGTAGTGTAGCTTAAGGTCTGGTATTGTGATGCCTCCTGCTTCACTCTTCCTGCTAAGGATTGCTTGGGCTATTGTGGTTCTTTTATTTTTCCAAATGAATTTAATGATTGCTTTTTCTATTTCTATGAAAGATGTCATTATAATGTTAATAGGAATTGCATTAAATCTGTATAACACTTTGGTAGTATGGCCATTTTGACAATATTAATTCTGCCTATCCAAAAACATCTTCTAAGGTCTTCTTTAGTTTTCTGTAGTTTTCATTGTAGAGGTCTTTTACCTCTTGTTAGGTTGATTCCCAATTTTTTTGAGGCTATTATAAATGGGAGTGTTTTCCTAATTTCTCTTTAAGCGGATTCATCATTGATATACAGAAATGCATTTGACTTAGGGGTGTTGATTTTATATCCTGCTACTTTGCTGAATTCATATATGAGTTCTAGAAGTTTTCTGGTGGAATTTTTAATTTTGATTATTTTTCTAGGTCTTAAAAGTATCTTTCATTTATTTAAGTTTTTGATACAAACTTTTCATTGGTTTGTCATCCTTCTCAATGTGCACAGTCCTGGTTGAACTAGCCAAACTATCAGATTTCTGCCAATTTTACATCTCCCTCTCATGTTACACTCCTTGTCTTATTTTATACCTTCATCTTCCAAATTTCTCTCATAAAACCTCTTCATGTGAGATGGATATTACTACCCTAAATACATGTATGAAGACACAAATGGTGTGACTCTACTTTATGTACCACCATAGATATGAAAAATTGTGTAATATGAATTGTAATGCATTCTGCTGTCATACATAACAAATTAGAATAAAAAATAAGAAATAAAGCTCTTCACAATATTCTTTTCATCTTTATTTTGGTCTGTTTTGCTGATAGAAGCAACTGAGACTCTTTTAGTTTTTTTAAAATCAGTTTTGTATTTGTGTCTGAGCCATAGGGACATTTTCTGATTCTGATTTCATGAAAATTAAGCTCATATTTTTTATATATTCCTGTCTGTACATTGTCTGTTCAACTAGACAAATGATTCTTAATATTTTTTTAATTTAGAGAGAGAGAGAGAGAGATAATTTTTTAATATTTATTTTAGTTTTCGGTGGACACAACATCTTTATTTTTATGTGGTGCTTAGAATGGAACCCAGCACCCTGTGCATGCCAGGCGAGTGCGCTACCACTTGAGCCACATCCCAAGCCCCAAATGATTCTTGAAAATCATTTTTTTTGTTGTTTTTGTTTATTTGGGTTTTTGTTTTTTTAGGGAAGATCTTGGTCTTTCACATTATCTTGTATGTTCTTTGACCATATGTCTCTAGTCAAGAGACATTAGTTTTGGATTCATAGTCACAAGAAATGTAGGAGGGGTTTTCTTGAATGAGATCTCCTGGTCCATCTTTAGTTTTGTTTGTTAAATCAAAAATTTCTTCAAATCCACTATAGTCTATTTCCAAACATTGTTTTTATTTGGATTCTGCCATAAGTGTTTGCCTTCCAAGAACTCTTTCAACTGTATGTTTCTTTTTTCTTGATGGTTTCAGTAAATTTCTGATAATTCTTGCTTGGCTCAAAGTTTTCTTTTGATAATTTTTAAAAATTGTATAGGGTTTTCCACATTTTGGGGGGTTCTGAATCTTAAACTTGTACTGAGATAGAATATAAGATCACTATGTTGTAATTTTTTTTCTAGTGTTGGCTTTCTTGAGTACTGGTTTTCATGTTTCTTGTTTTGGGCAATTAGTTTTCTTGTAATTACTCTACTGTATCTGGATCTGTATTAAGGGTTTCCCATGAGAAAGGTTGTAGAATTTGGAGTTTCTAATAAGCATTGAATATGCTCTCTACGTCTTCTACTGGATATACTTTAGGCATTTTCATAGGTCTCTTGCCTGCTGGAGAAATTCCAAATTTGGAGTTGTGCTGATTCATATCTCACTTTGGAGTTGTCATGAGGGTTCTTGACGCCTGTCAAGCCTTCTCCATAGTTATCCTTTCCTTTAGTTTTTTCTGTTGGTGGTTGTCAGGCTGGTTCAATCTTTTTCAAAGAAGTTTCTTGATTATTGTCAAACATTCAGTTGACTCATTTCTTTCTGAGAGCTGTCCTGAGTTTCTTGTTGTCTTATTTTTTGGCTGCACAATTTGCTGTGGAGTTTTCATTAGGCTTTTGGTTCTTATTGGGTCTTTCATGGATTCTGCCTTTTATTTAGGCATCCTGAGCAGTCTCTTGATACCTGTGAGGTTTCTGTCTTTTCCACATTTCCATTTGAGAGATAAGATGTTACTTTTAAACTATTTTAAATGGTTGTATTGCTTGTTTTGGTATTTTTTATAAGCTCTCTGATGCCCACTGGATCTTCCTGACTGTATTGTCCTCAGTGATCCTGTAGTCTCCTGAGAATTATTTGATTTTTCTACCAGTTCTGATTTATTCTTTGGAATGTTCCTAGTCCTTGTGTAGACATTATTACCATGTATTTGTTCCCCTTACTCTTCTGATGTTTGTGAGAACTCTCTGATAGCTCCAGGTCTTCCATGGGTTCTTATTTTACTTGAGGTGTTCTCAGAAGCCTCCTGATGCTTATTAGACTTTCTATTGGTTCTGGATTCTGCTCTGAAGGTTACTATTTTTTCCTGTGGACATTCTCACCATAAAATTGTTCCTTTGTTTCTTTTTGTATTTGTGGGAGCTTTCTGATACCTGCCAGGTCTTCTTATGGTTTCTGGTTTTATTTTTGGTATACTTAGTTTTTTCATGAGGATGCTTAGAGTTTTGCTGTCTCAACATGCAAATTTAACCTTGAAGAGTATCTTATCAATAGAGTTGTGGTTATAGAATACCCCATTAGTTACATTTTTTAATTTTTTTCATGAACAAAATAAGGTAGCAATTATATATTTGCTATTTAAAGGAACTTGTATTAAAAATACAATAGAATTTTGTCTGGCAAAGTATAAGACTCCAAATTGTGTTTTGAGTGATCCTAAGAATTTTGTGGGCATTGTCGCCATTTAATTGTTCCTCTGGGTTTTTTGGTGACTGCAGGAGCTCTGTGATACTGTCAGATTTTCTATGGCTTCTACTTTTCCCTCAGTGTTTTCAGGGAATGTTAGAATTTCTATAGGTTCCAGATTATGCTTTGGAGTGCGATTAATTTTGTACACACCTAATTTTATTCCAGTAAATATCTGTGACCTATTTTACTTGTAATGAATTGTTTCATTAGTGAATTTCTAAGATTCACAGTGTTTGAATTCTGGCAATTGACTTTTATAAACTAAATATCATTATTTCTAGCTTGCTTCAATTTAACATTTTGTAGAAATTTACATTTTTAAAACTTTCTTCCAAAAAATTAAAATATAGGCATATACATGACTTTAGATATAAGCTTGGTACATGCTATAGGGGTGATACTTTTCATTTCTATCATGATGACTATAACAATAACTATAATTTGCAAAAAGTTTCTATATGCAAAGCACTGTACTAGGCATTTTCCATATATTATTTCATTAAAACTTCAAAGCAGTAGTAGTTGAGGATTATTATCCACATTTTATTTTATTTATTTATTTATTTTTTTAATTTTTTATTGTTGATTGTTCAAAACATTACAAATTTCTTGACATATCATATTCCACACTTTGATTCAAGTGGGTTATGAACTCCCACCTTCACCCCATACACAGATTGCAGAATCACATCAGTTACACATCCATTGATTTACATATTGCCATACTAGTGTCTGTTGTGCTCCGCTGCCTTTCCCATCCTCCACCCTCCCCCCTCCCCACCTCTCCCCTCCCCTCCCCTCCTCTCTCTCTACCCCCTCCACTGTATAACCCTGAGGGTCTCCTTCCATTTCCATGCAATTTCCCTTCTCTCTCCCTTTCCCTCCCACCTCTCATCCCTGTTAAATGTTAATCTTCTTCTCCTGCTCTTCGTCCCTACTCTGATCTTAGTTACATCTTAGTTACTCTCCTTATATCAAAGAAGACATTTGGCATTTGTTTTTTAGGGATTGGCTAGCTTCACTTAGCATAATCTGCTCTAATGCCATCCATTTCCCTGCAAATTCTATGATTTTGTCATTTTTTAATGCAGAGTAATACTCCATTGTGTATAAATGCCACATTTTTTTTATCCATTCGTCTATTGAAGGGCATCTAGGTTGGTTCCACAGAAACCAATCCACAAAACTACAACTATCTTATATTTGATAAAGGGGCTAAAAGCATGCAATGGAGGAAGGATAGCATCTTCAACAAATGGTGCTGGGAAAACTGGAAATCCATATGCAACAAAATGAAACTGAATCCCTTTCTCTCGCCATGCACAAAAGTGAATTCAAAATGGATCAAGGAGCTTGATATCAAATCAGAGACACGCCGTCTGATAGAAGAAAAAGTTGGCTACGATCTACATTCGGTGGGGTCGGGCTCCAAATTCCTCAATAGGACACCCATAGCACAAAAGTTAATAACTAGAATCAACAAATGGGACTTACTCAAACTTCAAAGCAGTAGTAGTTGAGGATTATTATCCACATTTTATAGATAAGAGAGGCTCAAAGAACTTGAACAGTGTGCCCAAGCTCACAAGATAAGTAGAAGACCAAGGAAACTGATCCAGCCTGTCTTAACCACCAAATGTTTCAACATGCAATTAATTTAACCTTTCAGACTACCTTATCAGACCTGAGGTTGCAGTTGTATCCCACTAGTATCCCTTTAATTTTTTTATGAACAAAATAAGGTAGCTATTACTTATTATTCACTATTTAAAGGAACTAATATGAAAATTAAATAGAATTTTGGCTGGCAATCTATAATGATTTCCCAATTATTTATAGGATGGAGACATGTTAATAGATAAAATCCATTGGTGCTTTCTACAAGGGAAGCAATTTTTCAAAATGTCAAAATAATATAGTATAGAACCTCCAACACGGGTGCTTTGCCCAATACCCAAACAGGTTTTAATCTGGAGGTTTTATTCTAGTTTCTATGTAGATGACTAACTTGCAAATTATTCCCAATAAATATTATTTCTCTAAAATAAGCTTTTAAAAAGTCATTTTGTTGCTTTTTTAATTTAGAAAATTATATTTCAATAGAAATTATAGAAAATTCAGTTTTAAAATAAATCTTTTTGTCTTACTACACTGACTTACTCCAGCAAATGTATATAAACTTCCTTTCCTTTTTCTTTAAATTTTCAATTACTTAAGTAATAAAAAATGCATACTCCTTAAAAAAAGAGGAAGGAATCATTGCAACAAAGACCCCTCTAATACCTTTATCCTAACCACTCTTTCAACTCAAGATCTAACCATGACATGGTGAGTATCCTTCCAGAATTTTCTCTATACATATTTTTCCATATAGATGTACCAAAAGTAAGTTCTCTACCAATGAGCTACATTCCCAACCCTTTTTTAAAATTTAATTTTGAGATGTTTCTCATTAAATTTCCCAGGTTGGCTTTGAACTTGCAATCCTCCTGCCTCAGACTCCCAAGTCTCTGAGATTATAGGCATGAACCATGACACCTAATTTTAAAGGGTCTGGTTTTGTTTTTATCAAAGTTGTACATGTACACATTTGAATAAAGTGTTCTATATTATTTGTTGTGAAAAACAGTGGTATTTTGATCCCTTCTCCTCAATGCCCTCCTCCCCAGAAGCAGTTACTTTTGTATTTTTTAGCTGTTTTTTTTGATATGACGTCCACGTCTCTATGTAATATGTTTATTATTTCCTGATTGGGGGGCCATTATCTATTTTCCTTCCACTATAATGAAGACTTTTCTGTTTTTTACCCTTCTTTTTATCCCCAGCTCCATATATACACTCCTATTTTTAACCATAATTCTTCAACAACAAATCCATAATCTCATATCCATAATTTATAATCCAAATGTTTTTTCATAACTGACCCAGCCTGAACTCTTTTCAGAGCAAACTCTGAAGAGAAGCAATTATAATCTTTATTCACACTACTTAAATATTCTTGTGGTACATTACAAAAATATTTTTGTTTTTTTGCAGTGCTGGGGTTCAGATCCAGGGCTTCAAACATGCTAGGCAAACACTCTACTACTGAGCTATCCCTCCAAACCCATGCAGAAATCTTAATGTGTTTGACTAAGGAATGCTATCTGTAACCCTGCTGGGGATGTTCTGTTAAATATGAAATATGCATGGTAATACCAAAAACATTGGAATACACACTATTTCTTAAACAGATTTGAATTCAAAAACAGATTTAGCTCAGGGGGTTTATATGTGTGTGAGATAGTGGGCCTGATTTTTTAAAAAATATTTATTCTTTTTAGTTGTAGTTGGAAACAATACCTTTATTTATTATTATGTGGTGCTGAGGATTGAACCCAGGGCCTCACACATGCCAGGCGAGTGCTCTACCGCTGAGCTACAACCCCAGCCCAGTGGGCTGGCCTGATTTTGATTTCATAAATATTCAGTGTCTGTGTAAATAAATTCTAATCACAGGTAAGTTATGTTATTTATGGTGATCAGTATTACTGTCAAAACTATGCAGAATTATTTTACAGATCAGCACACTCAAAACTAGGTTAAGTTCTTCTTTTCCTATGTGTATCCCTTTAATTTCTTTCATCTAATTTGCTGATGATAGATTCTATACCTAGAAGACCCAAAAAGTTCCACCAGAAAACTTCTAGAATTAGTAAATGAATTCAGCAATGTAGCAGGATATAAAATCAACACCCATAAATCAAAGGCATTTCGGAATATCAGTGACAAAGCCTCAGAAAGGAAAACTACACTATTTACAATAGCCTCAAAAAAAACAAAACAAAAAAAAAAAAACTTGGGAATCAATGAAAGAGTTGAAAGATCTATATAATGAGAACTACAGAACTCTAAAGAAAGAAATCAAAGAAGACCTTGGAAGATGGAAAGATCTAACTTGCTCTTGGATAGACAGAATTAATATTATCAAAATTACCATACTACCAAAAGCACTATACATATTTAATGCAATTCTGATCAAAATCCCAATGGCATTCCTCATAGAAATAAAAAAAAAAGCAACCATGAAATTCATCTGGAAAAATAAGAGACCCAGAATAACTAAAACAATCCTTGAAGCAGGTGGCATCACTATACCAGAACTTAACTATTCTACAGAGCAACAGTAACAAAACAGCATGGTATTGGCACCAAAACAGACTAGTAGACCAATGGTACAGAATAGAGGACACAGCAACTAACCCATAAAACTGCAATTATCTTATATTAGACAAAGGTGCCAAAAACATGCATTGGAGAAAAGAGAGCCTTTTCAACAAATGGTGCTGGGAAAACTGGAAACCCATATGCAACAAAATGAGATTAAATCCCTATCTCTCACCATGCACAAAACTCAACTCAAAGTGAATCAAGGACTGAGGAAAAAAACCAAATACCCTGTGTCTAATAGAAGAAAAAATAGGCCCTAATCTCCATCGTGTGTGATTAGGCCCCAGCTTCCTTAAGAAGTCTTCTTTGGTGCAAGAAATAAAATCAAGAATCAACAAATGGGATGGATTCAAACTAAAAAGTTTCTTGTCAGCAAAAGAAACAATCTATGAGGTGAACAGAGTACCTACATATTGGGAGCAAATTTTTACCCTTCACACATCAGATAGAGCACTAATATCTAGGGTATATAAAGAACTGAAAAAGCTAAACACCAAATAATAATAATTATAACCCAATAAATAAATGGGCCAAAGAACTGAACAGACAATTCTCAGAAGATGATGTACAATCAGTCAACAAATATATGAAAAAATGTTCATCATCACTAGCAATTAGAGAAATGCAAATCAAAACTACTCTTTTAAGATTTCAGCTCACTCCAGTCAGAATGGTAGCTAATATGAAGACAAACAACAATAAGTGTTGGCGAGGATGAGGGGGAAAAGGTACACTCATACACTGCTGGTGGGACTACAAATTGGTGCAGCCAATATGGAAAGCAGTATGGAGATTCCTTGGAAAATTAGGAATGGAACCACCATTTGACCCAGCTGTCCCTCTCCTTGATCTATACTCAAAGGACTTAAAAACAGCATACTACAGGGACACAGCCACATCAATGTTTATAGCAGTACAATTCACAATAGCTAAACTGTGGAACCAACCTAGATGCTCTTCAGTAGATGAATGGATAAAAAAAAAAGTATGGCATATATACACAATGGAATAAAATAAAATCATAGTATTTGCATTTAAATGGATGGAGTTGGAGAATATAGTGCTAAGTGAAGTTAGCCAATTCCCCAAAACCAAATGCCAAATGTTTTCTCTGATATAAGGAGGCTGATTCATAGTGGGGTTGGGAGGGGGAGCCTGGGAGGAATAGATGAACTCTAGCTAGGGTAGAGGGGTGGGAAGGGAAGAGAGGGGGCATGGGGTTAGAAATGATGGTTGAATGTCATGTACATCATTATCCAATGTTCATGTATGAAGACACAAATTGGTGTGAATATACTTTGTATACACCAGAGATATGAAAAATTTGTGCTGTACATGTGTAGTATGAATTGTAATGCATTCTGCTGTCATATATATATTTTAAAAATTAATTTTTTATAAAAACAAGGTTAAGGTCTGTGCATGTAGCTTAATGGTAGAGCATGTGGCCAGCATGTGCAAGGGGATAGCATAAACTTGGCTAATAGAATTTATATATATATACATCCCTACCCCTGAAATACTATAATGTAAAATATTTGTTTATGGTATATCTTTCCATATATACTCCTCCATTATTGCATAAGCTTCATAAGAGGGCAGGAATATTTCTTTGTTCTTCCCACTATTATAAAATCTAGAACAGTTCCCAGGCTATAATGGGTATTCATTAGTGATTTGGTTAGTATGTGGATTTTTCCATAGGAAATCATCATGAACAAGAGAAAAGATTTCAATCAAGGATGACAAGGACCACAAAAAAGGGATTTTATTGACTTTTAGTTATATAACTGCTTTTCTAAAAATTTTGACTGAATAAATTAACTAGACTAGATAAGAATTTTCCTTTCAGGCCAGGCATGGTGGTGCACACCTATAGTCCCAGGAACGTAGGAGACTGAGACAGGAGGATTGCTAGTTGTAGGCTAGCCTAGTAACTTAGTGAGATCCTGCCTCAAAATGAAAAATAAAAAGAGTAGGGATGTAGCTCAGTGGTAAAGCACCCCTGAGTTCAATTCCCAGTACCAGCTAGTGGTGTAGCTCAGTAATAGAGCATGTGCTTAGCATATAGAAGGCTGAGGTTTCAATCCCAAGTGTTGAAAAAAATTCATTGTAAATGCCATGTCATATTTTCTTTTAAGCAAAATTCATTATACTTCAAAACCTGTTAATATTTAGTCCTTTAAAATTTTTCATTTTGTGCATTGTGCCATGCATATTTGTACCTAGCTTTAAAAGACAGAAAATGAAAACACTAATATTATGTTGATGACAAAGGTTGAAAAAGAACAAAAAAACTGGAAGGTTGCCTATAGGCTATACTGTTATGGGTTATTCTCATTTAATGCTCCAGCTTATTACAAATATTACTTAATCCCACCTCTATGAGATTACTTTCTAGCATTTAAATCTGGATATTCTTGGCTTATAAATTCTTGTCTATGAAAGTTTTATAGAAGTAAACCTTATTTGTTTACTTATTTACTAGATAAATAACTGTGGTATAGCCCTCATTGACTTGAGAACAAGAAAATAAACTTTGAACAGATGTTTTATTGTTTCTGGAGTGATTTGTTTTAAACTTTCTATCTTGGTGATAATACTCCCAAAATGGAGACAAACTTAGAGCCATTTTATGTTCACCCTACTAGAAAAAGAATGTTACAATCATTTCCATCAAATTATAAAGCTCTTTTTTCCTGTCATTGTGAAAAAATATCTAAGAAAATCAACTTAAAAGAGGAAATATTTATTTTGGTACAGTTTCAGAGATTTTAGTCCATGGTCAGTTGACTCCACTGCCATGGGTCTGGGGTGAGGCAGAACATCACAGCATAGAGCATAGCTGAGGAAAGCTGTTCACTTCATGGCAGCCAAAGCAGAGGAGGAGCTGGGGATTAAATATAGTCCTTAAGGGTATATCTCCAAGGATCCACTCCCTTTACTAGGTCCCATCATCTACAGTTTCCACCACCTCCCAGTAGTCCATTCAGCTATGAATCCATCAATGGATAACCCATTGATGATGTCAGAACCCTCATGATCCAATCACTTCCCCCAAACCCCATCTCTGAACATTACTGCACTAGGGACAAAGCCTTCAATGTGGGAACCTTTGGGGATGTTCCAGATCCAAATTATGATACCAGTTAAAAATATTTTTTAAAATTAATATAGAAGTTGCTTCATTGTTGATTATTAGGCTAGAAAAGAATTTTAGATAATTTAGAACATTTGAGAATATCTGAAAAATTGATTTGCTCTAAAATGTTTTGAAATAGTTTATCTTAAAAAATCACTGTTAAAAAATCATTCACAGGGTGTGGTGAGTATATGATCTGTAGGGCTGCAAAATACCAGGTGGTGATATTCTAACAGTTTAAGCCAAGACAAAGGGACAAAGTAAATTTAGAGTGAAATAGGAGGAAGAATGAAAAAGTTATGAGAATCCCATAAATTTTCTGGCCCAAAAGTCATTTACCACTGAGCAGAAGACACTGAAGATATACAGACTGAGGACAGGTAGAAGATGATGAGTCTTTTTAAAAGAGCAGCTAAATCACCTTCTCTTTGGTTTCTGTGGGTGGTATGAAACCTTCACAATGATTTTCTCACAACCTTATCTTCACAATAAAGATGTCTCAGAAAATAATAACATAAATCCAGATATTTTTGTTATTGCTTATCACCTTTTTGCACTGTAAATTCTTTTTTTTATGTAGGAATTAATAAGGAAAATGGATTTGAGGTACAATACTATTTATATAGCATATTTTGTTTTCTGAAAGGCACTTATTTTCTATAGAAGAAAATGACATATATTTGACAATACTCTCAATGAATATTCATTGTAATTTTTTAATATATTAACCATTTTCTAAAATGTGTTTGCTTTAAAACTTGTTTAAGACTCATCATAAATGATGTTCTGTATTATATGCCATACCTTCTGTACCAAAACATTGTTTTGGATCATCACAGTGCAGATACATCATTGATCTGTAACAAAGCCATGTGTCACACATTCTGGATAAACAAATCTTTTTTAATTGATATATTTTTAAAATAAATAAAATGTTTATACACACATTTAAAAAGCATAAAGTTATATCAAATCATTCCAAAGTGAGTAAGTGTATTTGTGTTAAACCAACTGAGAAGCTTATATAATATTTTTTAAAGTGCTACACAAAATACATGTAAATACAGTGTTCAATATATTTGGGAAAATGACTTTGAAATACAATAACGAGGTCTCTAGGAAGCTTCAGGATCAGGGCTGGTCACCATGCAATTGGTGGACTAGAACTTTCAGCTCCCTGATTGGAGATTGAGTTCAGTCTTATGGTCAGTGAGTTAGTTAATCATACCTATGTAATGAAGACATTAAAAACAAACACATGAAAAGAAAAACACCTTGGAGATCCAGGGGTCTAGCTCAGTGGTAGCTTAGTAGCACTGAAGCTCTGGGCTTAATCCCTAGCACATACACACAAAATCCCAAAACAAAAAAACACTTTGGGATTGAGGCTGAGCAGGGCCTCCTAGTTGGTGAACACATTGATATGCAGGGAAGATGATGAGGAGAGCTTCCATGAGGAAAGGCACAGAAGCTTTAAATCATCTCTCACCCTGCTCCCCTGCCCCCACTCCTGGCCTTTTCCCTATGCATTTCTCACATTTGGTATTCCCAAATTGCATCCTCTATAATACAGCTGAAATTGTAACATAATGTTTTAATGAATTATGTGTGTCATTCTAACAAATTATCAAACCTGAAGGGTTGTGGGAACCTCAAAATTTGTAGCCAAATTGGACAGACGTGCTGGTAGCCTGAAGACCCCATTTGAAGTAAGGACAGTCTTGTTGGGGAACCTGTCCCCAACTTAAGTTTCCTTAAACCCCAGGTAGTTAGTGTCAGAATTGAATTGAATTGTAGAACACCCAACTGGCACCTGAGAATTGTGGTTAGTACACATTTGGTGTCAGAAAATGTGGAACTTTCTAGAATGACTGACTCAGAAAATGGGTTACAAAGGAAAAGGTTGAATGGCTGGTTACTGTATTACTTCATTTTCTGTTGCTAAGAACATCATATCACAGGTAAGTTTTAGAAAAAAAGAGGTTTACACTAGTATGGCAGTATGTAAAAAAGTGGATGTGCAACCAATGTGATTCTGCAATCTGTATATGGGGTAAAAATGGGAGTTCATAATCCACTTGAATCAAATGTATGAAACACGATATGTCAAGAACTTTGTAATGTTTTAAACAACTAATAATAAAAAAAAGAAAAAAAAAGAGGTTTAGTTCATAGTTCTGGAGGCTCAAGGGCATACAGCATCACATGGCAAGAAAGGGGGAGCACATTTGTGCTTGTATGTGATTTCTGGTTTCTCTCCCTCTCAAAAAGCCACTAGGATTCTATCATAGAGACTCCAGTCTTATAACTTTATATAATCCTGATCATTTACTAAAGGTCTCACCTCTGAACACCATAGTCAGGTTAAATTTCCACCCTCTAAATACCTTATAATGGGAATTAAATTTCAACATATGAAGTCTGGGGGACCCTCAAGGCATGTCCAAACTGTAGCAGTTAACTAGTCACCAGGATATGAAATTGTAACCGTGTTATAACCAGTTAATAAAGGCGAAAATCAGTGGAATTAAAAACTAGTGGAGGAAGTAGCACATTTGGATTCCTAAAGGAATACAAAATAATAAGAAATATACTAAACACATAATATCTTGTCTGTTGTTATACATAATAGCTAAAATAAAAGTAAAAGAGAATAATAGGATAGATCTTGATTCTGAACCAAGCTCAGATTTTGGAAGCCTGGGCCATAGTCACTAGCCTCAAAATATCCCTAAAGGGAACTTGTATAGAAACAGCAGAAAGTACCTCTAAGGCTTCTGGTCACCAAGAAGGTACTCCACATAGGAAGAGGGCAAAACCAAAAAACTACTGATATCAGTAGGGATTGTGTAAGGGAGTCATCTTACACTGTGGGTCATTATCAGCTTCCAGAAGAATCTTACTTTTAAAATGACCATGTGAGTGTCTAATTTAGGGGCAGTGTCTTTGGTTTCAAATGCTGTAGTATGAAGGAACATGAAGGGCATCCCATGTAACATGTTCACATAAACACATAGTTCACTGTGGAACAAACACAGGTGGTTATACATGATCCAGCCACATGGCAGGTTATTCCAGAAGAAGCAGTCAGCCTAATGGACTGGATTAAAAAAAAAAACACTGTAAAAATTGTTTCCCCTGAGAAGTGGTACTTTCCAATTCCCACCCCAAATGCCAAGTGGAATACTCCAGAAGAAGCAGCTAATACACTTTGTATGTAAACCATGTGGGACTCGTTTTATGATGATCAGAATACTAAATAGGCCTGTTACCCAGGTCATGATAAATTTTGTGATTATCAGGCCTCTCTGGCATGGGCATCCCATGTAACCTTACTCCTACAGAATTCAACAACAATTTGAAAGCTTTATTGGATCTGCTATTTTGGTTTTCTTGTGTGGAACTTACAGAGACCAAGAACATGGAAGTAATTAGCAAAAACATGAGGAGAGACAAACAGAAGAATCAAGGGACTCATCTTACAGGGTAGAAACCTTTAGATGGTTATTAAGAAATGGAATGGATAACGACAGACATTGAGGGGCTGGGGTTGTAGCTCAGCGGTGGAGCACTCACCTGGCATGTATGTGCAAGGCGCTGGGTTTGATGGTCAGCACCATATAAAAATAAATAAATAAAAATAAAGGTATTGTGTCCAACTACAATTAAAAAAAATTTTTTAAAAGACACAAGACATTGATGGGATCAAAAGGAAGGTCTTAATACAGCATTACAGAAGGTTAGGTGGACCAATGAGACCCTTGGCTGGTCCCCCATCATTAAAAAACTTTCAAAAATCTGGGTAGTTTTTTAAAATCCCTATTTAGAGGAATTTTTAATATCCAGCACAGATTGCAATAAGAAAACCATCATAAAACTGTCTGAGGCACTAGTCAGATTAAGCAAAGCGTATGTTGACAAAATGCCTCATTTCCCTTGACTCAACCTTTTGCTGAGGGCCGAAAGCTCCAGTTAAACTGTCAGAAGTTGAAGAGAAACTTCTGGGACACCTTGACATGTAGCCCTATTTACTGTGGTGCCAAAATCTGCTGGTGAAGACCTAATGGGAGCCACATTAGATTCAGAGGAAACAGAAATGCAAGATTTGATGAGATGAAGGTAGAAGTTTGAATAAAAATTGATACATTTTAACAAGGTTTATGTGAAGTATTTATGGCTCTTACCTGAGAATGGGGAAGAATCATGTCTGACTGGGGAACATTTCCCTTACCTATAATAGTAAAAATATGACATGTAAACCTGCTCTTTAAGCCAAAGGAAATAAAGAAGGTCCCTAAACCCACGCAGTGTAGATTAAAAGCTGGAATCCACAAATTCATTGGACAAATTCTCAGTACAATAGTCCTGTATGCTTCAGAGACTGGGGCTTATGCAAAAGCATGTGAGTCTCTCCCAGCAACAACTACTGAGAGTAGTACAGAATTTCCATTTGAGAGGAAAATATTAAAATTAAAGTTTTAAACCACCTCTATGACTGCAGGACATAAAACAATCTTAAAACCTGAAATATCTATGTTGTCTGGATTAGTATTAGAGAAACATTAATGAGGAGAGCAATGATAAGAACAGTCCATAATAAAACAGAATGGTTTGTATGAAATATGGACTGGGGGAATGCAACATATTCATGAGCAGGTAACTTATCCCTTAGTACTGACTTTGAAACCACCCAAGCTGCTGCCTGTTTCTATGAACTTTTGGACAGTGCCCTATAAATAGTTTTTAACTGAACTAATAAATAGCTTCATGGTTAATTAACGGTGGTTCCAATGTGAATGCATCACTTTTTTGGGGGGGGGTTGGGGGGATGGTCAGGCTCTGATCAAAGAAGTGAAAAGCCAATCACCTTTGTGGTATGCATTGCATGCCATTTATTCCTGTTTGTGTTTTTACCACATGGTCAGACAAAAGGAGACTGTGCCTATTAAAGGGATGTCTTTATTGGGCACAGCTCTGTGGAAATCGCAATGGGAATTTCAGGGTGCATTAAAGTGGAACATGTCAAAGCCCATCAGAAGTGCTTCCAGTGTAGGAAGGTGACTGGAATCAAAAAGCAGATGACCCAGTGTGTTCACTTGACATAGCCACCTAGGTTAATAAAATGAATTGATGCAGGGCTCTGAGGTAATGCAGAAATAGACTGAATATAGATATGTTCTTCTTGTATCTGCTGAGGAACAAAATGTGCACTAGAACTATTCTTTTTGTCAGAAAGACAGAAACTACAGATAGATGGCTCTGGCACATATTCTCCAGGAGGAAAACCCTATCCTTAACTGATAAGCTGGACTGATGCCAGTAGACCTGGGAGAAGCTACATATGAATCCTGGCAGAAACAGGTACTCTGGAGTGGTTTTGCTTATTTGGGGATAGATGCTAATGTTCAGAGTATTATTAAAAACCAGAAGAGAAGATATTGCACCAATTCAACCACCAAGGCATATTTCTTCAAACCAAGGAAAACCGATATCTAACAATGACAGAGAGATGTCCTTCTCAGAGTAATAGTACAAAGGAGAATCAGAACATGCAATTGGGGTAGGGTGTAGCTCAGGGGTAGAGTGCTTGCCTAGCATGTGTGAGGAACTGGGTTGGATCCATAGCACTACATATAATAAACAAATAAATGAATTGTGTCCATCAACAACTAAAAAGATTTTTTAAAAAAGAACATGCAACTGAATCTTTAAATAGGGGGAAATACGGGCATGAAGGGCTGGCTTACATGTCTTCAGGAGTATGTGCTTAGAGACTGTCTGCATTAGATCCTTGTGCTTTTCTGGTGGATCTGGGGAAGAGAGACTGGGGAAGGATACTAGCATAATTATACAATTCTCATATCGGGAGGATGTTGCTATGATTATACTTTTTCCTTTCTTGCTCACATTTCTTCCATTTTCTTTTTCCTATTTGATGCAGTGACCTAGGACCAGGGTGGCAGCTACAAGTAATGGAAGTAGGGATGATTCCTAAGCAAAAAACTGAAATACTACTTTAAATCTCTATGTCAGAATTCCTAAGTGCCTGATGGAGATGGGTTGTGCCTTCATCCATGTCTTAGTCATTTTCTGCTGCTATAATGAAATGCTACAGATTGTACAATTTATAAAGAAAAGAAATTTATTTCACATAGTCCTGGAAGCTGGGAAGCATGAAGGTGCCAGCATCTGGGGAAGGACTTCTTACTGTGTCATAACATGATGGAGGGCATTACATGGCAAGAAAGCATGTGAGAAGGTAAGAAACAAGAGAACACACACTTAAGAGAGCTTGCTTTATAATTAACCCACTCCTTTGATAAAAAAATTTATTTATTCATGAGGGCATAGTCCTCATGACCTAAATACTTTTTAAATGTCCCACCTGATGCTTTCACAGTTGCAATTAAATTTCAACCTAAGTTTTGGAGGGGACATTCAAACCAGAGCACCCTATTTGGCAAAACTGAAGCTAACCATGAATATAGTTATATTGATAACTGGTAGAAACAGCCCATTAATTTTGTACTTATGTAATTACACTCTACATGGAATAGATTGAAGGAGAAGTACTTGCTAGATTACTATTATTGCCTAGAATCTGGAGCGGCACAATGGCCAAATATACTGTCCCTTCCAAAGGTTGAAAGTTTGTGTATAAATGCAGAAAAGTAAAAATAGTAGCTAAAGGTGAAGGAATGAGTAAATGAATTAATGAGAGAATTCCAGTATTACATTAATGCTTCAAAAGAGGATCAGAGGAAGAGATGACATTAACTCTTAGCTCAATTATACCAGATGCCTGAATGGTGATATCTTGTGTTGCTGAGACCATTTTTTCATTTTAGAATCTGACATGATCAAATGGAAGCCTGCACATCATAGTGATTTTATACTGGGAGATATGTTGATCATTCAAAATGATGGACTGGACTAATTATTAGGGACTAGATGGAACTCTAGTAATGTACCAGTATTTTAAAACTTATTTCTCAGGTTACACCTACCATAATGTCTATTATCGCTGGCCTTGTGGGTAAGATTATAATGCTGATACTGTTAAGAATGTTGGAAAACTACAAATGTTGCTATATCTGTTAGGCTCAGTCAGGAATGATCCTTTCGCTATAAAACATAGTATAATTATAATATGCCAGTAAAAAGGGAAAAAAACTAAATCCCAGTACATTTTCTGAAAACAACAACAACAACAAAAAAAAACTCCTATAGTCAAAGACCAGGGGAGGCCTGTGGTATACAAAGAATGTATCTGGGGCTGGAGATAGCTATAGCTCAGTTGATAGAGTGCTTGCCTCGCATGTACAAGGCTCTGGGTTCAATACCCAGCACCACCAAAAAATAAAAAATATATATCTGGTCTTTTATGGGGTGAGAAAAGAGGGTTCCTAACACAGATAATCCAAAATAATCCATGAAATTCCTTGAGTGATAAGAGTATTTGTTATGCTAATGAAATGACTTTTGGGGAGGGGACCTAGATAGTAGCCATAGGAGGCTGGTTGCCAAAAATAAATAAATCAAAAGGTTGGAATTTTAGTTACTATATCTCCAATCAGAGGAGGGAGCCTGGATATTGAATTCAGTTGCATAGCCAATGCATATGTAATGAAACCCTAATTAAAAAAAAAAAAAAAAAAGCTCTCAGGACAGGAAGGCTGGGTTAAAGGGCTTCCTGGTTGGTAAACACATTTATGAGCTGGAAATATGCTGCACCTAGATTCAACAGGGAGAGGATAAGGAAGTTCTGTGTCCCTTCCTCTTCCCTTCCACCCTACCTCAAAAGCCCCCTCAGACCTTGCATTTCTTCTATGTAGCTGTTCATGAGTTGTATCCTTTCAAATAAAACTGTTAAGACTTTGAGTGAGTTCTGTGAATCATTCTAAAAAATTATCAAATGTGAAGAGGGGTTATAGGAACCCCTAAATGTGCAGCCAACTCAGATACAAGTCCAGGTAACCTAGGGACTTCAGGGAAGGCCAGGGACTCTACTTACAGATGGTGTCTGAAGAAAGGGCAATCTTGTTGGGGACCTTGACATTTAACTTGTGGGATCTGATGCCAACTCTAAGTAGTCAGTGTCAGAATGGAATTGAATTATAGAATATCAGAAAATTTTTGTTAAACACAAACCTGTCATTAGTATTTTTTACTTCTTTTAATTGCGGTAAAATATACATAACATAAAATTTATCCTTTAAACTATTTTCTTTTTAAGCTTTTCATTGAAATATAACAATATATAGAAAGCATATATAAACTTTTCAGGACAACTTACAAATAAACTGATTAGTCAGATTTCACAAACTGAATACATCCTTATATCTAGCATCTGCATCAAGAATAGCATATTCCAACATTTCAGAAAAAAAAAATGTGTTGAAAAGTAAAGAACATTTTTATAAAAGAAAAAACTAAAGAGTAATTAAAATGGAGGTAAAAGAGTTAATCCCTTTCCAATGTATATGCACATACCCACTCTATAATGTACTATTGCCAAAATACAAATTCATGGGAGGCTTTCTAAGGGATCTTTGTGTTATTGTTAAAAAGCTTTTGTGGTAATAATAATTTTGGGACATACTGAGTTAAAGCTAGTCAAATAGGTTTATTATCTAAGGAGATTTTCACAAATCTTTCAGATTCCCAGGGCCTATAGCCAGAACATTCTCAAGTCAGGAGAGGAATAAGGAAAATACCTCTTGCTTATTCTATATGTTTTTTAAATTATGTTAAATTTACATAATAAGATTTAGCATTTTAATCATTTTAAGACTATAATTCAGAGGCATTAATATTTATGATGTTGTGAGGCCACAACCACTCTCTGTATTTCCAGAATTTGTTTATCCTAAACATAAACTCTATGTCCTTTAAATGATAAACTCCTCCCCCTCCCTCTGATCACTGATAATCACTATTCTCCTTTCTGTCTCTATGAATTTGCTTATTCTCATATAAGTAGTATCACAGACTATTAGACCTTTGTGTCTGGTTTATTTCATTTTGCATAATTTTTCCATCTTGTAGCATGTAACAGAATTTAATTTCATGGTAACAGTAAATAATATTTTATTGTATGTGCATACCACATTGGTTTATCACTCATCTGTTGATGGATATTTGAGTTGTTTTCACCCATTACTATTCAAATAATGTTGCTATGAACTTCAGTATTCAAGTGTCTACATTGTTACACATTTTCAAAAATCCATCATTATCATTTTTTTTTAATAAATTTTTGGAGGTGTTTTACAATGTGGAGGTCAAATAAATTAATGATAGCATACATTTTAAAGAATTCAATGTTCTATTATCAGCATTAATATTGTTGATACTGAAGATTTAGGGATAAAGTAATAAAGAAAAAACTGGAATGTAATCAACAGGTATAGAGACGTATAAAGAAATGGCTAATTAGAAAAATATAAAAGATGGCATTACATCAATTATTCTGCGCTTAACCTTACTGAATGTATTTTACTAATATGCAGAAAGTGCTCATTATTATTTAAAGATGATGCATTTTTCTTTAGCAACCAAAACATGCTTATCTTTGTCTAGTCAAAATTAATTTCAAAAGATAACATTTTTAAAGGTTAGCATGTCACTTAGTGCTTTAGCCCCATGTTCTTGCTGGACAAGCTGCTTGATGATCGCTCTCGTTCCTTAGTAATTTCCATCTCAATTTTGGCTTTGATTTTCTCCCAATCTATTTGAAGCTACAATAAAAGGAAAGAAAACACATGCTTATTTAGTATATTTTTTAAAATCCAAAGGAACCAAGAATAAATATGCTCAAAAAACATGAAGATTCTTGAAGAATAAGACCAAACAGAACAATTATATAACAAAAAGCAGACTCACTATGATCTAAAAGGCCAAAATCTAATTATACCTTTCTATATTGAAAAAGTCCCAGAGACCGCCCACTCCAGCCTGTGTGGGACCCAGGCTCACAGAAGGCCCCTGGTTCACCCCTCCACCCATGGGGCAGACGCCCACAGGAGCCCAGCTTCTGGCACTGGACGGCCTCTTCCAACCAGCAGACTACAGTGGGAGCCCAGGCCCGGCCCAGATCCATCCACACTGACTTGTGTAGGACCCAGGTCCAGGGTAAGTCTGAGTTCGCACTCGGCCCACCGCCCTGCCACCTGGAAGCCTAAGCCTAACCCATTTCCATCTTGGGACACTGTATTCATCGCCATAGCCTTCCCCATGCACTAGCCCCTGACAGTAGACAGGGACTAGAAGCAGCTGCATCTCAGAGTAGGCATGCCAAAGGGAGTGTGAGGCCCAACCTTTCAGGCCCATCTCTGTAAGACATTGCTTCCAACTTGGGGCACCTTAACTATTATCTCGAGTTACCTCGGCTATTGCCACCACCACCTTTAGATGCAGTAGCACACATTGAGGGATACTAGCAGGGTCTAGAAGCCCAACATCAAGGTGAGGTACAGACAATCTGCATGAGTACTATAAGAATATAGGGAAGAAACTGTAATATCTCAGATCCACACTGCAAGAAAGGAAGACCCATAGACAACATGAAAAAACAAGGGAGGAAAGTGCCCCAAACAAACCAGGATACTATAGTAATAGAACCCATGGACAGCGAAGTTATTAAAATGTCAGAGAAAGAGTTCAGAAGGTTCATAATTAAAATGATCTGTGAATTAAAGAATAATCTAAATGAGGAAATACAGGAAAAAATTGATCAGTCCAACAAAGAGATAAGAGAGCAAATACAGGTAGCAAAAGATTATTGAGAGAAAGAGAGACTCTGAAAAAAAAAAACACAGAAATCCTTGAAATGAAGTATACAATAAATCAAATAAAAAACGCAATAGACAGCATAACCAACAGACTAGATCACTTGGAAGAAAGAACATCAGAAAATGAAGACAAAGTGTACAATCTGGAAAATAAAGTTGATCACAGAGTAAAGACTGTAAGAAACCATGAACAGAACATCCAAGAATTATGCAACAGCATCAAAAGACCAAATCTGAGTTATTGGGATAGAAGAAGGCACAAAGTTTCAAAGCAAAGGAATGCACTATCTCTTCAGTGAGATAATATCAGAAAATTTCCCAAGCATAAATAATGAATTGGAAAATCCAATACAAGAGGCTTACAGGACACCAAATGTACAAAATTACAAAGATCTACACCAAGACACATTATAATGAAAATGCCTAGCATACAGAATAAGGATAGAATCTTAAAAGCCACAAGAGAGAGGAATCAGATCACATATAAGGGAAGACCAATTCGTATCTCAGCAGATTTTTCAACCCAGACCCTCAAAGCCAGGAGATTGTGGAACAACATATACCAAACTCTGAAAGAAAATGGATGCCAACCAAGAATCATATCCAGCAAAACTAAGCTTAGATTTGATGATGAAATAAAAACCTTCCATGATAAACAAAAGTTACATCCTCAGCAAAATATTCCAAGAAGAGAAAATGGAAAAACAAAATGATGAAAATAAACAAAGGGAGGTATTACACAAAAGGAAAATCTAATCAGAAGAGAAACCAAGTCATGTTATATACCAAAAATAAACAAAAATGTCTGTGAATACAAATCATGTCTCAATAATAACCCTGAATGTTATTACTGGCCTAAATTCACCAAACAAAAGACATAGACTAACAAATTGGATTAAAAAAAAAAAAAAAAAGACCCAACAATATGCCCAAGAGACTCATCTTATAGACAAAGACATCAACAGACTGAAGGTGAAGGGTTGGGAAAAATCATACCACTCACATGGACTGCAGAAGCAAGCAGCGGTTTCCATCCTCATGTCTACGTTCATCAAACAAACTCTTCTCAAGTTCAAGAGTCAAATAGACCACAACAAAATAATTTTGGGTGACTTTAACACACCTCTTTCATCACTAGATAGATCTTCCAAACAAAAGCTGAACAAAGAAACTATAGAACTCAATAATACAATCAATAACTTAGACTTAACTGACATACATAGAATATTTCATCCTTCAATAAGAGAATACACTTTGTTCTCAGCAGCACATGATCTTTCCCTAAAATAGACCATATACTATGCCACAAAGCAACTCTTAGCAAATATAAAAAAGCTGAGATACTACCCTGCATTCCATCAGATCATGATGGAATAAAATTAGAAATCAATAATAAAATAGGAAATAAAAGCCACTCCAACACCTGGAGACTAAATAATATGTTACTGAATGAACAATAGATTGCAGAAGACATCAAGGAGGAGATTAAAAAAATTTAGAGGTGAATGAGAACACAGATACAATATTGAAATTTCTGGGACACTATGAAGGCAGTTTTAAGAGAAAAGTTCATTGCATGGACTTCATTCCTTAAAAGAAGAAAAAGTCAACACATAAATGACTTAACATTACATCTCAAAGCCCTAGAAAAAGAACAAATCAACACCAAAAGCAGTAGAAGACAGGAAATAATTAAAATAAGAACTAAAATCAATGAAATTGAAACAAAAGAAACAATTGAAAAAGTTGACAGAACAAAAAGTTGATTCTTTGAAAAATAAATAAAATTGACAGACTCTTAGCCATGCTAATAAAGAGAAGGAGAGAGAAAACTCAAATTTTTAACATAGGTGATAAAAAAAAGAAATATCAACACTACAGAAATACAGAAGATAATTAGAAATTATTTTGAAAACTTGTACTCCAATAAAATAGAAAATATCGAAGGCATCGACAAATTTCTAGAGTCATATAATTTGCCCAAATTGAATCAGGACGATATACACAATTTAAACAGATCAATTTCAAGTGACAAAATAGAAGACACCATCAAAAGTCTACCAAGCAAGAAAAGCCCAGGACCGGATGGATACACAGCAGAGTTCTACAAAACTTTAAAGAAGAACTAATACTAATACCCTTCAATTTATTTCAGAAAATAGAAAAAGAGGGAGCACTTCCAAACTCATTCTATGAGGACAATATCACCCTGATTCCAAAACCAGGCAAAGACACATCCAAAAAAGAAAACTTCAGACCAATATCTCTAATGAACATAGATGCAAAAATTCTCAATAAAATTCTGGCAAATTGAATACAAAAACATATCAAAAAGATCATGCACCACGATTAAGTGGGATTCATCCCAAGGATGCAAGTTTGGTTCAACATACGGAAATCAATAAATATAATTCACCACATCAACAGACTTAAAGATAAGAATCACATGATCATCACAATAGACTCAGAAAAAGCATTTCCAAAATATAGCACCTTTTATGTTCAAAACAATAGAAAAAACTTGGGACAACAGGAACATATCTCAACATTATAAAGGCTATCTATGCTAAGCCCCAGGCCAACATCATTCTAAATGGAGAAATCGAAGGCATTCCCTCTAAAAACTGGAACAAGACTGGGATGATATCTTTCATCACTTCTATTTAACATAGCTCTTGAAACACTGGCAGTGCAATTAGAAGGAAAAAAAAATTAAAGGGATACGCATAGGAAAAGAAAAACTCAAATTGGCACTTCTTGCTGATGATATGATTCTATACCTAGAAGACCCTAAAAGTTCCACCAGAAAACTCCTATAACTAGTAAATGAATTCAGCAAAGTAGCAGTATATAAAATCAATACCCATAAATCAAAGGTATTTCTGTATATCAGTGAAAAATCCTCTGAGAGGGATAATGAGGAAAACTACCCCATTCTCAATAGCCTCAAAAAAAATACTTGGGAATCAACTTAATGAAAGAGGTGAAAGATCTATATAATGAAAATTACAGAGCCCTAAAGAAAGAAATCAAAGAAGACCTCAGAAGACAGATCTACCTTGCTCTTGGATAGGCAGAATTAATATTATCAAAATGATCATACTACCAAAAGCACTATATCGATTTAATGCAATTCTGATCAAAATCCCAATGACATTCCTTATAGAAATAGAAAAAGCAATCATAAAATTCATCTGGAAAAATAAGAGACCCAGAAATAGCTAAAGCAATGCTTAGCAGGAAGAGTGAAGCAGGTGGCATCACTATACCAGAACTTAAACTATACTACAGAGCAATAGTAACAAAAACAGCATGGTATTAGCACCAAAACAGATGGGTAAACCAATGGTACAGAATAGAGGACACAGAGACTAACCCACAAAATTATAATTATCTTATATTAGACAAAGGTGCCAAAAACATGCATTGGAGAAAAGATAGCCTCTTCAACAAATGGTGCTGGGAAAACTAGGATTCCATATGCGAAGAAATGAAATTAAAGCCCTCTCACAATGCACAAAACTCAACTCAAAATGAATCAAGGACTTAGGAATAAAACCAGAGACTCTGCGTCTAACAGAAGAAAAAGTAGGCCCTAATCTCCATCATGTGGGATTAGGCCCCAACTTCTTTAAAGACTAAACTAACAAATTTATTATAAAATAAACCTCAGCCCCTGAGACTAAGTCAGCGGTGAATAGGTTTTCACTTCCATATTAGAGAAGCTGAATTGGTGTTAAACCAGATGAGGTACTACTTGCTGCCTGAACAGATCTACCTTAAGTAATTGAAATATTAATTTATCCTTAACAAAACTTCACACCTCTTTTCTCTGTGTGCTGGAAGTTGACACAATTAAGTATTTTGTTCTTTTTTATTTCAATACCCTATATATAAATTTCTAAGAAGTACACTATGGACATTTTTGATCACCATCTTAAAAAATAATTCCACACAATTATCTATAATATGGGAAAAATAGGTAAATTAACAGATTTCCTATTCTACTAGAAGATGAATGTCTGTGAACAAAACAAAAACTATTTTAAGATGGAAGTAAGTCAAAATACAAAAAATCCTGATAAAGTCATTGTATCTTTTTTAATAAATTTTTTAAGTTGTCAATGGACTTTATTTTGTTAATTTAGATGCAGTACTGAGAACTGAACCCAGTATCTCACACATTCTAGGCAAGCACTCTACCACTCAGCCACAATGCCATCATCCTATCCCAATTCATTGTATCTTATCAAATCATACTGGAATTAAATTAGAAATCAACACAACAAAACCATATAGAAACTATATAAACACATGAAGATTGAACAATACATCCTTAAATGATAAATGGGTGATAGAAAAAATCAAGATAGAGCTTAAAAAATTCTTAAGACTCAAATGAGAATCATGATACAAAATACCAGAACCTCTGGGACACTATGAAGGTAGTTCTAAAAAGAAACTTTAGAGCTATGAGTGCCTATATAAGCAAATCAGAAAGATTCCAAATAAACAACCTAATAATATATGAAGAACCAACCAATTCCAAAACCAGTAGAAAGAAGAAAATGATGAAGAACTAAAATCAATGAATTTGAGAATTAAAAAAAAATACAAAGAATCGATGAAACAAAGAGTTGGTTCTTTGAAAAGAAGAATTGAAGATTGATAAGCCTTCAACCAAACCAACCAAAAGAAATCGAGAATACCCAAATTAATAAAAATAGAGATGGAAAAGGAGAAACTACCACAGACATTGCAGAAATCCAATGGATCACTAGAGACTATTCTGAAAACTTACACTCCAAAAAATTGGAAAACCCAGAAGAAAGGGATACAGTTTTAGACACATATGTTCTGCCAAAATTAAATCAAGAGGGCATAGAAAACCAAAACAGACCAATAACTTGTAATGAAATAAAACCAGTAATAAAAAGTCTTCTAAAAAAGAAAATCCCAGGACCAGATGGATTCTCAGCAGAGTTCTACCAGATCTTTTAATGAAGAACTAATGCCAATCTCCTCAAATTATTCTATGAAATAGAAAGGGATGGAACACTTCCAAATTCATTCTATGAAACTAGTATCACATTCATATCAAAAGCTCTCACCACTCCTATTTTAATATAGTGTTAGGAATTCTAGCCAGAGCAGTTAGGCAAGAAAAGGAAATAAAAAGGATGAAAATAGGAAAGGAAGAAGTCAAATTATCAATGTTTGCAGATGATATGGTCATATACCTAGAAGATCTAAAAAAACTCCCCAAAAGACTGCTAAAGCTAATAAACAAATTCAGCAAAGGAGCAGGCTATAAAATCAACACAAAAATCAATGGCCTTCTTATTTACCAACAATGAATCTGCTGAGGAAGAAATCAGAAAAATAATTCCATTTACAATAGCCTTAAAAACAAAAAAACAACTTAGAAATAAATCTAACCAAGATGATGAAAGACCTCTACAATTAATTTGAAGAAAGAAATTAATGAAGACCTCAGAAGATGGAAAGACCTCCCAGATTCATGAATATACAAAACTAATATTGTTAAAATAACCATATTGCCAAAAGCAATATACAGATGCAATGCAATCTCATTAAAATACCAATGACTGGGGCTGGGGTTGTGGCTCAGCGGTAGAGCACTTGCCTACCACGTGTGAGGCCCTGGGTTTGATCCTCAGCACTACATAAAAATAAATAAATAAAATAAAGATATTGTGTCCAACTACAACTAAAAAATAAATATTTTAAAAAAATACCAATGACAGACATTCTTTACAGAATTAGAATAACAGTTCTAAAATTCATTTAGAAGAATAAATGGCTTTGAGTAGCCAAAACGATTATAAGCCAAAAAAAGCAATCCTGGAGGCATCACAATACCTGACTTCAAATTATATTACAGAGCTATGTTAACAAAAACTGCATGGTACTGGCATAAAAACAAACACATAGCCTGATAGTATAGAATAGAACACAGAGACAAATCCACACAGATACCATCATTTGATCCTTGAAAAAAGGGCCAACAATACACACTGGAGAAAAGACAGCTGTAAATAAATGGTGCTGGGAAAACTGGTTATACATATGTAGAAGAATGAAACTAGGTCATTATCTCTCACCCCACACAAAAGTCAACTCAAAATGGATCAAAGACCTAGGAATTAGACCAGAAACTATGCAACTCCTAGAAAAAAATGTAGGGTCAACACACCAGCCTAAAGGAATACACAACAATTTTCTTGATAGGACCCCTTAAAGCTCAAGAAATAATGCCAAGAGTTAATAAAATGGGATAGCATCAAATTAAAAAGCTTTTGAATGGTAAAGGAAACAACTAAGAATGTGAAAAGAGAACCTGCAGAATAGGAAAAATCTCTATTAGCTACTCTTCTGACAGAGGATTAATATCTAGAATATATAAAAAACTCAAAAAACTTAACACCCCAAAACAAAATAACCCTATTAATAAATGGGCAAATGAATTAAACATACACTTCTCAAAGAAAAAACAGGAATGGCAAGTCAATATATAAAAAAAATGTTCAACATCATTAGCAACTAGGGAAATGCAAATCAAAACTACACTGAGATTCACCTTATATCAATCAGAATGGCAGTCATCAAGATTACAAATAATAATGCTGGAAAGGATGTGGAGAATAAGGAATGCTTTTACACTGTTGGTGGGATTGTAAATTAGTACAACCTCTATGGTCCTACTTTCTTACACAAAACACTAGCATGGCAGCTAGGTGTGGTGGCATATGCCTGTAATCCCAGTGACTTGGGAGGCTGAGGCAGGAAGATCAGGAATTCAAACCCAGCCTCAGCAACTTAGTAAGGCCCTAAGCAACCCAGCAAAACCCTTTCTTTAATAAAATATAAAAAGGACTGGGGCTGTGGCTTGGTGATTAAGCACCCCTGGATTCAATCCTAGGTACCAAAAGAAAAAGGAAAAGAAAATTAGCATGGAACCCCCATATCACCCAGCTATACCACTCCTTAGTATTTATTCTAAAGAATGAAAGTTATCAAACCCATGTTTATAGCAGCCCAAGTCACAATAGCCAAACTATGGGAGCAGCCTAGATGTCCATCAATGGATGAATGGGTAAAGAAAATGTGGTATATTTACATAATGGAGTTTTATTTGGCCATAAAGAAAAATAAAATTATGGCCTTTTCAGGAAAATGTATGGAACTAGAGATCATTAATGTTAAGTTAGATAAGCCAAACTCAGAAGGTCAAGGGTTATATGTTTTCTCTCATATGTGGAAACTATAGAGAAACAAGGAAAAGCAAAGTGTGGGGGGCGTTGGGGATCTCATGCAAATCAAAAGGAGATAAGATAAAAGAGGGGGCACAGCAGATAGAAGGCAGAGAGGTGGGGGATAGTGCTGGGAGCAATATTGGCCAAATTGTGTGAACCGCTAAAAACTAACAACAAATCCCATCACTATGTGTAACTATAATACAATGATAAAAAAGGTGGAAAGAGAAAATAAATGAGTAGTACAAATGAAAGGGAGAAATTTTAAAAAAATGAAAAGAAAAACAGAGCAAATGTTAGATTATTTGAAAGACTTGTTTCTCAATCAAGCCAAAACTTGTTTTTTTTTTTAAATGGCAAAACACTCATTTCCACGTTGAACAAAACATTCATAAAGAGGAAGATGAAACTTGATGAATGTTTTGGCCACCTTCCAGCCTTAAATTGACTTACATATATTTCTCAAATCAATCACAATAAAATGATATATTGCTGATATTCTGAACAACTGTTGTTCTGTTGTACCAGAAGTACATCTATATTACCTACCTGTTATAATACATATGAGGGTGCCAATTGATAGGATTCTACTGAAAATAAATGTTTTACTTCCACTTTGCCATTTATCCAGTTTTTAAAAAATATTCTACAGTTAATTTATTCCTTAGAAAAGAACATTTTTCATAGTAGGTTTTAGATAAGGATGTTCTCTGGCAGTTGTCAAGTAATTTCTACATTAAAATTCATCCTGTTTATTATAGGGAGTACCAATATTCTTATTTTGGTCTCTGGTCAATTCTTATTTACAGAGAAGCAATTTCAAAATTATATCTAATGGCTCTCCATCCATCTCGCATCTCTTTTAACTCTGAGCTAAAAATTCAGCTTCTTTCTTTAGAGAAAATATAATGGGAATCAGGCATGGATTCACTTAATTTTCTCTTTTATATTCACAAACTTACCTATACCTGTATCATCCTTATCTCTTTCCCTTCTGTCCAGGACTAACCTCTTCACATATGTTTTTCAACTTTTCTAGAACACTGCCTTCTAGTATTACTATGCTTTCATTTTCCTTCTCTTCACTGGCTTCTTCTCATCTTCCTGTCTCTAATTCCATCCCCCTGCAAGTTACCACTTCATTCTTCTTATTCTTCACTCTCATTCTCTCCCAAGACTAATGAAATATGACTATGTTCCTGCTATATTTCAGAAATAGTGCATGCGTATTTGTGTGTGTGTGTGTGTTTTGCTGGGGATGGAATCCAGGGCCTAATGAATGCTAGGCAAGCACTCTATCACTGAGCTACTTCCCCAGCCCCAGAAACTTTTCACTAAAGCCACCATCAGCTATTTTCAGTCCTTATCCAAATACCTTCTCTGTATGATTCAGTTACTTATTCAACAAATATTTAACACTGAGTGTATACCAAGGATTGTCCTAGGTACAAGACCTCAGCAGTGAACAAAAAGATAAAAACCACTATCTTCATAGAGAGGTAATAAAGACAGATACTAATGGAAGATACAGACAACAAGATAATAACATCGATAGTAGGTCAGAAGTGCTGAGGGTTTTGAAAATAGGGAAGGGATACAGTGAGTGCCAGGAGTAGGGTAGGTTGCATTGTTATCAATTTACTTGGTGGATTTCTGGTTTTATTTAAATAGTGATCTTAAAAACTGCTATCTCTTAAAAGTCAAACTTAAGATCTGAAGAAGCTGGGCACAGTGGTACCCATCAGTAATCCCAGCCATTCAGAAGGCTGAGGCAGAAGGATGAAAAGTTTGAGACCAGCCTCAGCAACTTCACAAGGATCTAAGACTTAGTGAGACCCTGTCTAGTACCAAAAAAGTAAAAAATAAAAAGACCCAAAGGAGAAGAGTGAACCCATGTGCACACCTGGGGAAGGGCTAGCTATCATAGGAAAGAACAAGACCCTGACACAGGAGCATTCTCTGGACTTGTTGAGCACTATCTTTGAAAAATCTCTTATAGATGATTCTGGTTTCTATTCTTTATAAATGCCCTAAAACAAAAGACAAACAAGAGAAAAACAAGCAAGTTTATTACAGTGGGCAGGGTACATCATTCAGGAGAAACCTCAATGAAAGGCAACTCAAAACAGTGACTTAGAACTGTAGCTTATACAGCATCTCCAAAAAAGAACAACAGATTTCAGAGAAGTGACAAGACAAAGGAAAGCTGTTTTAGGTTTCCTGAGGCAGGAAATTATGAAGGTAAACAAAATGAGAATAAGCTAAAAGAGCAAGATCTCTGGTGCCATCTTTGAGCCGATAGTTGTCTCTAGTAAAAGGAGAGAAAATTCATGTCCTATTTTTATATGAAAAGGAGGGAGGATAAGAGCTATTCCTCAATTTGCTGCTTCTTAATGGCCTTTAACAACAACAACAAAAAAAATATTAGGTCAAAGAGGTCCATTTGGGGTTATCAAATTTTGGTTTCCTTTAACAATCTCTTCACTGTCAATAGTCACCACGGTTCTAACAAAAGCTTTCTCATACTTCCCCTAGGAGATCCCAGCAATTCATACAGCTTCAAGTATACCTAGATGGTCATGAGAAATTTGGTTGTCTGGCTCTGATTTCTCCTTTGACAATGTCTTTTGATGTTCACATTTATATTTCCAATTGGCTACCAGAGATGCTTACCTGAATACTCTAGACATTTCAAACTTAAAAAGAAAAAACATATATTTTCATGTTACTTATACTCAAAGCTTCACAACTTTTATATTCTCACATATTCTTTATCAAATGACTAATTTGAAGTCATTCTCAAATGCTTTGTCTTACCTCATCATCTCTTTTCCTACCCCCAAGTACAACTGTTCTCTTAATTTTACTGTTGAATTGTTTTTTACATTAATATTGCCCTTCCATCTCCTGGTGGGACTATTATAGTAAGTTCCCAATTGGTCTCCTAGTTACTACCCTCATCTCTAATCTTTCATGTCTGAAATTATCTTTCAAGTCAGTTTCTCGATTAACAAATCTCCAACTTTTCTCATTGCCCTTTTTAAGAAGTCCTTTTTTTTTTGTGGTTAGGTTGGTTTTTGGTGCTAGGGATAGAACTCAGGTCCTTGCAAATGCTAGGAAAAACTGTACCATTACACCACATCTCCAGCCCACAAAGTCCATTTCCTTAATATGGTATGAAGACCCTTCAATGTCTGGTCATAATCAGTTTTTAATTACTCTGAACCTAGGGCAGTCACTCAGAATTCCTCCCTATTATTTCAAGACCCCATATATTTGATCCTTCTTATTCCCACATTCTTTAGATGAATGACAAAAATCTTAAGACAATTTTGTGGAAAATTTTAAGTTTCCATTTATTTTTAGGAATCAGGATTTTTTTTTTTTTTTTTTTTACATCTCCAGCCCTTTTAATTGTGAGACAGGTCCAAATTGGACCTGAACTTGCAATCTGTCTAAAGTCAGTCTCTCTGTTGTTTTTAATCTTTCTCACTTCAGAGCTTTTCCTTTGCCGTATTAGCCTCCTTCAAAACAATTATAAGAATTGAAATTAACAACTATATAACTTGTCACCTACATAAACTTCATGAAACCAGGGCCAGTTTCTATCATGTTTACTTATTATTATCCTAGGCACCAAAAAGAGAACAAAAATTATCTGGAGGAAGCACTTGATAAATACTAAATGAATAAAAGATAATAATTAGCCAGCAAATGAATAATCCCCTAACAATTCCTGCTGTAAAGCTTTAAAACCTGGAAGGCAGCATTGGTAGTAATTAAATAAAGTGATTTTTCCAAACTGCAGTGTTGACTCTTTTGGATAGTCCTCAAAATTCTATACTTTCTCAATTTCCGCTCATGAGTTTGATATTTTTCACTTTCTTTTTCCTAATATAATGTTTTAAGCATTTCTTGGATCTTCTGCTTTTCTTCTTGCAAGGAGTTATGTATTAAATACAGTGAATGTATTACTTGAGTGGGTTTTATTTGCTAGACTTACAACATATTTTGTAAATATTTACTGAACTTCATTCTAGACCAAGTACAATGAATCTAAACAATAGATTTATTGGAAAATAGTACACCTTGTATAATCACAGACTTCCATATTTTAAATTAGAAATGTCTAAATAACATTTCAGGGCTCATAAACATGAATGTATATCAAACATCTATTTTCTTCTCTAATAACTGGTAGATTCCGTTTATTCATGAACATTCATGTGTCATGCATTGTCAGCCCAACAGAATTCACCAGATATTTAGAATAAATTTCCCAATAATAATAATGTTAACAATAGTTTTATTATAAATAATATTAACATTATCATACAATCATAATATAAATACATAAATATAATACATCAGATAATATAGATATTATATTATACAACATAAATATATTAAGCTCTATTATATGTAATATATGATTAATATTTCCATTTTATTGTTAATGATAATAAAATATAATTTAAAAATAAAATATAATTAAGAGAAATTATTATTATTGTTGTTATTAATTGTGGTACTGGGGATTGAACCCAAGGGCAGTTTACAACTGAGCTACATCCCCAGTCCTTTTTATTTTTTTTGAGACAGGGTCTTATTAAGTTGCTGAAACTAGCCTCTAACTTATGATCCTCCTGTGTTAGCCTTCTGAGTTGCTGAGATTATAGGTGTGCACCACCATGTCTGGCTTCTCGATATTATTATTATTATTTTGTTGGTTTTTTTGGAAATGGGGATTGAACCCAAGGCTTTGCAAATGCAAGGCAAATACTTTGCCACTGAGCTATATCTTAGCCCTCTCAATATTATTTTTAAATAAAACTTGTCTATTCAACTCTTAGTTTTGAAATAAGGGGAAATACATAGATGATAGAGTATAACTAGATTAGTGTACGATCAGCAAGTAGTACAGATATCCCCCAAAGCTATTTTCCTACAGTTAAATTTTATCTCAGTACTGGGATTTCTTTTTTTCTTTTTTCGGTGTTGGGGATTGAACCCAGGGTCTTGTGCATGAGAGGCAAGTACTCTACAAACTAAGCTATACCCCAAGCCCTCTTCTTCTTCTTCTTCTTTTTTTTTTAAACTAGCAATTGAGTCCAGGGGCACAGAGCCACAGCAATAGCTCATTGTACGTTTTATTTTGAGACTGTATTGCTAGTTTGCCTCACTAAGGTGCTGAGGCTAACTTTGAACTTGGGATCCTGCCTCAGCCTCCCAGATATCTGGGACTATAGACAGGTGCCCTGCTTAGTAGTGAGAAATTTTTAACCTCAAATAATTTTCATTTGAAAATAATATTTTATAATTTTTAGTTAACTTCCAAATGGCATTTTATGAAGAAGAAAAGTAGGAAACTGGAACATAATACCACAGGGATTCAAAGTAACCTATATAGTTTTAGAATGAGAAGAAAACAAAATACCTAAGAAAACCATGTTGTTCTGGTTATCCCACTTGGGAAATGTCTGCTAAATTGATTAAAATATTATATTTTGGCAACAGTTGAAGATATACATAACAAAAAAGATGATAAGGATGTTAAGTTTTCTGCTATGTAAAAGATTTTATTGAGAGAAATGACTATATTTTCTATGTTCTTGAAAGTACCTAATGTGAAAATATTACAAAAATACTGATGATGATGATGATTAGAAAAAGCAGAGTAGGCATTAATCTGATTAAAAATTACACAATAAAATAAACTTAAGGTGGGTGCTCAGTTTTGTTGTTTTTATTTATATTTTATTTTTGCATGTACATATGTGTTGCTGGGGATTGAACCCATAATCTCATGCACGTTACGTAAGCATTCTATCACCAAGCTATATCCCTAGGCTAGGTGCTCAGTTTTAAGATGGACATATTTTTTTATATATTTAATTGTCAATGGACCTTTATTTATTTATTTATTTATTTATATGTATTGCTGAGAATTGAACCCAGTGCCTCACACATGCTAGGCTCTACAACTGAGCCACAACCCCAGTCCCAACATAGACATATTTTTTAAATTGACAAAATGATCAGGTGATTTGGTGATTTCCTTAGCAAAGTATTATTGGTAGCTGCTGTCATATTTTATAATTACAGTCTCAGGGACACTGAATTTGTCTTAGTAGTAGAGAAGACCCTTACAGCCCACATTCCCATGAATCACTTCAGTATTTAGCAGATTCCAAGTTAAAACAACAACAAAAACAAACGAGAGCTTCCATAAAATATGTCCCCTTTTCTATCACAAAACCTACAACTTATAGCTCTCCTAGATCCAGATATTGAAGTTTCTCATTATTAAACAATAAAAATAGCCCCAAAGGCCTTCACCACCCTGAAAATTGCTCTGAAGTGCATAAATGTAGATCACAACATTCAGTACTCTACATGATCAATAAATAATGTTAGCTTTAGTAGAAATCATAGGTGTCATCTATTTTGTCTCCTCTTCTAAAGGCTCCAATTCTGCCCCTGATATTCTACTCCAAGGTATTCCCACATATTCCTCAAGCTACAGCAAGATAGAGGCTGTATCTTATTCACCCCCTAATACAACGCCTAGCCCAGAGTGAGACTCTTAAATTTATTTTTTGAACAATGAATGAAGAAAAGGCTAAGGAAACTGGTTCAAAGAACTGGAAACAAGGTCAAGACTGCCTGAGAATCACAGCTCTTGGGAAAAATAAATCTACATGGCTAGTGAGATGAGATCTGTTGTATTAGCCTTGTAGCATCTGGGAAAGTGGCCAAAGTCAGTTATGCTCTAAGCACTAGGGCAAACTGTCTTGTTCTGACTCTTCTTATGGGCTGATAAATATTGAATTTTTTTTCTTAATTGGAGTAGTAAAATCTGAGATTCTGGTAGGAGTCTTGGAGGCAAAAATTGAGCCTACCTTGGTCCTAGGCAAATGAAGTCTACCTAGCAAGGCACTTCTGTAAGATGAACCTAACTCCTAGGATTCTACAAAGAGAGAAAGTATGCATTCATTTTCTGGCCAGTGCCTTCTGCTGTGTGAAAGATAAAATTCAGAAGTTAGTTTTTATCCTATTTCTATTATCTAAAAATATCAAATAGCACCTAACCTTAAGACAAATTGACATGAATTAATCAAAACATGGCTATAGAAATCCAGAAAAAAATTGAGTGATATAAGAATATGGTCACAAAATAAGACTGCAACATCATGAGGCAAAAGTAATGCTTTTAAAAATGACAGTGAAAATTATTCAATTTTTGTTAAAATGAATATTTTATAATTTATAAATTTATAAATAATTTTACAAGGCATAACATTATCATTAATACTGTACAATACTTACACCTTCTCCATATTGCAAGTATCGTTTATTAGTTTCCTGTTTACCAAAGGTCTCCAAAAACTTTTGACGGTAAGCAAGAACTGTATCAACATGTGTTTTGTATTTTACAGCCAACTCCAGGGCTCTATAATGAGAAATAAAACATATTATCAGAATTGCTTATATCAACCTAAAGTTTTTTGTTGATTCAGTCTTAGAAAAAATTAAATAGCCATTTAAATTCTGTAACTCAATATTGATTCATGAGATTAACTTATTTTTAAAGTAATATTTTATTCAAATAGCTGAAGAGACTAAAATGAACCACTGAAAACAATGGTACAATACCAAAGACCCAAAATCTATACATAGATGATAATTTGCAAATATAAAACCAGATTAATCCTCACTTCCAGGCTTATTTTCACATGTAGCTTTTGGCCAATGTCTCTACCACAGCAACCCTGTGCATAATACACATTAGTTGAGTCAGGAACAACCCAGCAGAATAAAGATCTCCTACACTACTTATTTTTAACTTGTTTTAAAGTATGAATAACAATCAGTAAAAAATACATTATTTTTTAAGTTCTCTTATCTTCTAATATGATTCCTAAATATGCAGTAATGATTAAGCAGAGCCAAATATTATAAATGTTATTTTTTACTTATTTAATTAAAATTTAATTGATAAATACAGACAAAAATTGTATATACTTATGAGATATATGATGTTTCAATACATGTGTACATTATGTAATATTTAAATCAGATTTAAGATTTATCTATGTCTTCAAACATTTATCATTTCTTTTTTTAGTTGTTCTAATTAGTTATACATGACAGTAGAATACATTTGGACACATCATACATAAATGGAGTATAATTTCTCATTCTTCTGGTTGTACATGATGTAGACTCACACTGGTCGGGTAGTCATATATGTGCATAGGATAATAATGTCAGATTCATTCTACTATCCTTCCTACTCCCATACCCCTCCTCTCCCTTTACTCCCCTCTACCTAATCCAAAGTATCTTTGTTCTTCCATAGCCCACCCTTATTGTGAATTAACATCTGCATATCAGAGAAAACACTTATCGTTTTCTTATGGCAAAGCATTCGAAATCCTTTCCTCTAGCTTTTTAAACTATTCAGGTACATTGTTAAATCTATAACCATCCTACTGTGCAATAGCACATCAAAACTTTTTCCTCCTATCTATGACGTAGTGCCCACTGATTAATCAAGAATTTTTTAAAGATTACTGCTGAAAAATATCAAGTATATAAGCAGCAAAGATATGTATAATAAAAAAAATAGATTACAGTTACAAGTCAGAAAAGTAGATGGCTCTGGATAAGAAATAACACCTCAAAATTCTCAAATTCTATAAATAATACATATCTGCTGGGATTTACCTATCCCATAAAGAAATTATTTTATATATTATAAGTTGGGTGGAGAAGTATATAGATGATAATTCATCAGTTTCTACATTAAGAATAACTTACTTTGTATGTCAGGTTTCCTGACATATAAGTCTACTCTTCCTATCTCTCCAAGCTCCCGCCCCCCCCCCCCCCGCAAGTTTCTTAAGTAAATTCACTACTTTTTTCTTCATTGAGTTGGAATGTTTCAGTTCATGGCAATGATCATTCTTCACATACTTCTTGTGCAATTTCTGCACAAATAATTGATCAGTCTGAATTAAAATTTCATGTGAAAAAATATTACCCTTAAATGAGGCTCATTCATAAGATATAACAATCACTTATATATTCTTTAGCTTTTTAATCTGCATCTTTATGTACGTATTCAAATTATCAGATAGTCTTCAGATACTCTTTTTCTGTGTTTGTCATTACTCTATTGAGATAATTTCTTCTCATGGGTCTTTGAATAAATAAGAAAAACATGGAATTTCATAGATTCATCAGCATTAGTTGAAATCAAGGAGAATATTAGTGGGTTTTTTTGCCATATATTCTTTATTACTACCCAAAATATGCTACTTTAGCACCATCAGTTGGGAGTGAATCTGATTCTCATGACCTCCAAATTTTATGAGATCACTCACTATTTGTTTGACTCTCTCCTTAAGGCTGTATTCACAGAGCTATAATCAATTCTTACCCAAGTATATAGCCATTGTGCTACTGAAAAATTCTGGGAAATGACTTTGGTTCACTATATATTGGAATGTACACGGACAGACACAACAACTGCTCTGAAGCTGACTAAAAAAAAATGTTATTTTTCCAAATGTGGAAAAAATGCTTAGTAATGAGGAATTTGAGTGATTTGGAATCAGATAAAGCTAAATCTGTTATTTTAATGGATCTTTTTTAAGATTTTTTTTTTAGTTATAGATGGACACAATACCTTTATTTTATTTAATTATTTTTATGTGGTGCTGAGGTTTGAACCCAGTGCCTCACATGTGCTAGGCAAGCATTCTACCACTGAACTACAACTTCAGCACTAAATCTGTTATTTTAGACAAAGATACTTTTGTAACTAAGATATTTTGTGGAGATAGAATTCAGAAGTTAGCTTTTATCCTAACCATCTCTATTATTTATCTAAAAGTATCAAATAACTACTAGCCTTAAAACACACTGAATATTATGAAAACATACAAGTTAATCAAATCATGGCTATAAGAAACCAGAAAAAAACTAAGTGCTATAAGAATATAGTCACAAAATAAGACCACAACATCATGAGGTAACAAGTAATTCTTTTAGAAATTACAGTGTGAAATTTTTTGCAACTTGTGACTCTTTGGTAGGAAAATTTAGTTCATTCTTAGTATGCTTTTATTTGCCCTACTACTAACCAAGCTAATCATTTTAAGAAGCATTTCAAAAATGCTGTATATATTGAAAATTGATAACTGATGGATGTTAAAGACTTAATATGAAAAATAAGAATATAAGTCATGTAAAATAAAATGGTAATGCCAAATAGCATTTCTTATAGAAACATATTGACATATTACTAAATCCAAAGATCAGTATTTGCTATCAATAAAGTTTCCTAATCTCTGATTTTCACAGAAAAAGAGAGTAGGCAGAAAGGAATGTAAAGGCACAAGAACAGAGAAATGACAGAAAGGCAAAAAGCAATTCACAGTAGAAGATAAATGCCTCAATTTTTCTCTCTCATACATAATTCCCTTATTTATCCCTAAGGCTCTGATTTCAGTGGTGTAGCGTAAGTGGAGACTCTGGTGAATCACCCTTTTGGCACATTACTGTCCATGGTGGGGAAAGAGATCTTGACTGTGCAAAACTGAAAGTGTTCTAAGTAAGGATACATAAGAAACCAATCTGTATTATCTATCCTTATTGTCATTACTATTAATTATCTGACTAAGAAATGGCTAAGGTAAACATTGAAATAATAAGTGCTATTTAAAATGTCCTCTAACAGTACACACTGAGTAAAAATGTTTCTTTACCACATTTAGGAGAGAACTTACTCCAAATTATATAAGGGTTTTGGGAACAGTATGTCTCTAGTTTTAAAAATGGTTATTTGGCAACCAAACAAATATGGCATTAGATTGGAATAAATCCATGTATTTTAAATAGAAGGAAGTTATATAAAAAGATGTTAGAACTTTAAAATATGATCTTTATGCTGGGTGAGGTGGCACTATCTAGTCCCAACTACTAGGAAAGCTGAGGGGGAGGATCAATAGCTTGAGCTCATAAATTCAAGAATAGCCTATGAAGCATAAAAAGACACCATCACAAAACAACAACAACAACAACAAAATATGATCTTTTCAATAACGTGATTGAATCACTTTGCATAACTGATAGAACAGAAATTATTTTTTATTAAAGTATCAAAATGGGGGTTGGAATTGTGGCTCAGCGGTAGAGCACTTGCTTCCCATGCATGAGGCCCTCGGTTTGATCCTCAGCACCACATAAAAATAAATAATTGTTTTTAAAAAAGATATTGTTCCATCTGCAACTTAAAAATATGTTTTTAAAAAAGTATCAATATGGTTACCGGGAGCTTCTAGTTTCTACCTCTCTTAACTTCAATTTTTGAAAGGAGATTACCATTAAATACCTAAAATGGATCTCAAACAGGCAAATTGCTTACGTACAACTCTTTTAAGAACTGCTTCTTCGCTAAAGAAAGAAACTGAAGAGGACCTAAGAGGATGGAAAGATCTTCCATGTTCTTGGATAGGCAGAATTAATATTGTCAAAATGGCCATACTACCAAATATGCTAAACAGATTTAATGCAATTCCTATTAAAATCCCAATGACATTCTTCATAGAAACAGAAAAAGCAGTCATGAAATTCATTTTGAAAATAAAAGGCCCAGAACAGCTAAAGCAATCGTTAGCAAGAAGAATGAAGCAGAAGGCATCACAATATCATAACTTAAATTATAATACAGAGCCAGAGTAACAAATGGCATGGTATTGACACCAACACAGACACATAGATCAATGGTACAGAATAGAAAAGTCACAGAGACAAAGCCACATAAATACTGTTGTCTTACACTAGACAAAGGCACCATAAGCACACATTGGAAAAAAGCCTCTTCCACAAACATTGCTGGGAAAACTGGAAATCCATATGTAGCAAAATGAAATTAAACCCCTGTCTGTCACCTTGCACAAAACCCAACTCAAAGTGGATCAGGACCTTAGCAATTAGACCAGATACCCTATGCCTACTAGGAGAAAATGTAGACCCAATTTTCCACCATGTAGGCTTAGGAATCAACTTCCTCAATAAGACTCCTAAAGCACAAAAAGTAAAATCAAGAATCAATTAATGGAATGGTATCAAAATAAAAAAGCCTCTTCACGGGAAAGGAAACAATTGAGAACATGAACAGAGAGCCTACAAAATGGGTAAAAATCTTTTCCATCTGCACTCAGAACATTAATCTCCAGGATATACAAAAACCTTAACAAAACAAATTCAAATAATCCAATCAATAAATGGGCTAAGGAAAGCCTTCAGGGACACTATAAGTCAAAAGGGTAAAAAATGTACTACCCAGATCCAAAATAATCCAATCAATGAATGGGCTAAGATACTTCACAGAAGAAGAAATGTGAATGGTCAAAAAAATAAGAAAAAGATGCTCAACATCTTTAGCAATTAGAGAAATGCAAGTCAAACCTACACTGAGATTTCATCTCACCCCAGTCAGAATGACAATTATCAAGAATATAAGCAACAATAAATGTTGGCAAAGATGCAGGCTAAGAGGTTCACTTATTGCTGGTGGGACTGCAAATTGGTGCAACCACTCTAGAAAGCAGTATGGAGATTCTTTAGAAAACCTGGAATGTGGATGCCCATTCCTGCTGCCCCATCTCCCAACGGAGAGGACTCCATCTTGAGACACCACTGCCACCGCCATCAATACGCAGCAGCCTCCAATTTAGGACACTTGCCAGAGTCTGGCTTGTTGCCACCACCACCACTGCCATCTCCAGGCGCAGCCACCTCCATCTAGGGTTAGTGGCCAGGGCCTAGAGGTTCACTGTTGAGGTGCCTGCAGGTCTGGTTGTACCTGGGGTCTTCCTGCTGGGTGTACAAGTAACCTGATGGTGCAGAAGTCGGAGAGAACCAGGGTCTCCCAGATCCTGGAGTCCTGAAGCGCATGGTGACATATGGGGCTGGCTACAGCGGGTCAGAAGGTTGGAAGAAGGTGTAAAGGCATCTTGCTGTCTGTTCACCCAGCCAACCGGTCCAACACCCACTGGGATCCTGGGGCCCTCGCTTAGGCTGGCACTTGCTGGGCCATGGCACTAGCACAGTCCCCAACTCCCTCTCCAGTCTGGCATCCATCAATCCCATGATCCTGCTAGGTCCGGCATCAGTGAGGCACCCAGCAGGGCCCTCCGGCTCATCAGTCCCCAGTCTCCCAACCCCTCACTAGCCACCAACCAGGCCCAGTGCTCACAGCTACATGGCTGGCCTGCATCTTTCAGTGCCTGGACTTGATCCATCCGATACAGAACAGCTCTCCAAGTCAGGCACACAGGTCCCAGTGTTCAACCCTCAGGACAACCTGGGGGAGAAGTACCTGACATCTTAATAGGAGCTATTTGGTTTAAAGGTATGTATTGTTTGCATTGGGTGCTGTTAATATTGATCTTTCCCTTAAAGGTGAGGTACTGAAAACCTTCAGGGACACTATAAGTTGATAGGGCAAAAACTGTACTACCTCACATCCACACTGCTAGATGGGAGGACACACAAACAACATAAAAAAACAAGGGGGAACAAGGCGCCTCAAACAAACCAAGATGCTCCAATAATAGAATCCATTCATAACACGTAAAAGGAGTTCAGAATGCACTGATCCACAACATAAAGGATGATGTGAGGAGTGAAATCAGAGATAAATTTCAGGAGGTGAAAGATCACTTCACTAAAGAGACAGAGATTATAAAAAGAAATCAAGCAGAAATTCTCAAACTGAAGGAATCAAGAAATCAAACTAAAAATTCAATGAAAGATATCACCAACAGACTAAACCACTTGGAAGACAGAACCTCAGGCAATGAAGACACAATATATAATCTTGAAAATAACGTTAACCACACAGAGAAGATGGTAAGAAAACATGACAGAACTACCAAGAATTATGCAATAACACAAAAAGACCAAATTTAAGATTTATCTGTATAGAGGAAGGCACAAAGATATAAACCAAAGGAATGCACAATCTTTTCAATGAAATAAGTCAGAAAATTTCCCAAACCTGAAGAATGAAATGGAAAATAAAATACAAGAGGCTTACAGGACCCCAAATGTACAAAATTACAACAGATCCAGACCAAGGCATGTTATAATGAAAATGCCTTACCATATAGAATAAGGATAGAACTTTAAAGGCCACAAGAGAAAAGTATCAGATTACATATAAGGGGAAACCAATTCAGATCTCGGGAGATTTCTCAACCCAGACCCTCAAAGGTAGGAGGTCCTATAACATATACCAAGTTCTGAAAGAAAATGGATGCCAACAAAAAAATCTTATATCCAGCAAAATTAAGCTTCAGATTTGATGATGAAATAAAAACCTTCCATGACAAACAAAAGCTAAAAGAATTCACAACTAGAAAGCCAGCACTACAGAATATTCTCAGCAAAATATTCCATAAGGAAGAAATGAAAAAAGAAGAAAATAAACCACAAAAATTACCAAAACCCAGCAAAATGAGGCACTACATTAAAGGAAAAGACAATCAAAGGAAAAACTAAGTCAAATTTAAAACCAGAAATAAACCAAAATGAATGGGAAAACAAATCGTATCTCAACAATAACCCTGAATGTTAATGGCCTAAACTCATCTATCAAAAGACACAGATTGGCAGATTGGATTTAAAAACAAGGCCAAACAATATGTTGTCTCTAGGAGACTAACATCATTGGCAAAGACATCCACAGACTAAAGTTGAAAGGAACATTTACATATACCAAACAAACCCTTCTAAACTTCAAGAGTCAAATAGACTATAACACAATTATACTGGATGACTTTAACACACCTCTCTCACTAATGAATAGATCTTCCAAACAAAAACTAGACAAAGAAACTATACAACTATCGGTTGTATTATTTACAACTAATAATTTGGACTTAACAGAGATATACAGAATATTTCATCCATCATGAATGAATACATTCTCTTCTCAGCAGCACACAGATCTTTCTCTAAGATAGACCACATCTTATACCACATAGTAACTCTCAAAAATATAAAGAAATACAGATAGTACCTGCATTCTAACAGATCATCACGGAATGAAATTAGAAATCGATGACAGCCCAGCGGCCCGCCGGCGTGGTAGACACATCGCCCCAATTGGAGGACGGGCGGAGCAGAGCCGCCTACCGCGCCTGCAGGTGGGCAGACCTGCAACCGACCAGCGGGGCAGGCCCAGCGGCCCGCCGGGATGGTAGACACATCGCCCCAATTGGAGGAGGTGCGGAGCAGAGCTGCCGCCCGCGCCTGCAAGGTAGGCAGACCTGCGACCAACCAGCGGAGCAGGCCCAGCGGCCTGCCGGCATGGTAGACACATCGCCCCAATTGGAGGAGGTGCGAAGCAGAGCCGCCGCACGCGCCTGCAAGGTGGGCAGACCGACCGGCAGAGCAGGCCCAGCGGCCCGCCAGCGTGGTAGACACATCACCCCAATTGGAGGAGTGGCGGAGCAGAGCCGCCACCCGCGCCTGCAAGGTAGGCAGACCTGCGACCGACCAGCGGAGCAGGCCCAGCGGCCTGCCGGCGTAGTAGACACATCGCCCCAATTGGAGGAGTGGCAGAGCAGAGCCGCCGCCCTCGCCTGCAAGGTAGGCAGACCTGCGACCGACCAGCGGAGCAGGCCCAACGGCCAGCCGGTGTGGTAGACACATCGCCCCAATTGGAGGAGGTGTGGAGCAGAGCCGCCGCACGCGCCTGCAAGATGGGCAGACCTGAGACCGACCGGTGGAGCAGGCCCAGCGGCCTGCTGGCATGGTAGACACATCGCCACAATTGGAGGAGGTGTGGAGCAGAGCCGCTGCACGCGCCTGCAAGATGGGCAGATCTGAGACCGACCGGTGGAGCAGGCCCAGCGTCCTGCTGGCATGGTAGACACATCGCCACAATTGGAGGAGGGGCGGAACAGAGCCAACTCCCACGCCTGCAAGGTGGGCAGTCCTGCGACCGACCGGCGGGGCAGGCCCAGCGGCCCGCCGGCGTGGTAGACACATAGCCCCAATTGGAGGAGGGGCGGAGCAGACTCGCCTCCCGCGCCTGCAAGGTGGGCAGACCTGTGACTCACTGGTAGAGCAGGTCCAGCGGCCTGCCGGCATGGTAGACACATCACCCCGATTGGAGGAGGGGCAGAGCAGAGCCGCCGCCCGCGCCTGCAAGGTAGGCAGATCTGCCACCGACCAGCAGAACAGGCCCAGGGGCCCGCCAGCGTGGTAGACACATCACCCCAATTAGAGAAGGGGCAGAGCTGCCGCCCGCACCTGCAAGGTAGGCAGACCTTCGACCTACCAGGAGAACAGGCCCAGCGGCCCGCTGGCGTGGTAGACACATCACCCCAATTGGAGGAAGGTCCCAGCTGCCACCCACAAGGTAGGCAGACCGCGCGTCCCAGAGAAGGGGCCCGGCAGCACGCCGGCCTAGTTGAAAGATCACCCCAATTGGAGGAGGGGCACAGCCGCCACCTGCGCCTGCAAGGTAGGCAGACCTGCAACCTGGAGAACAGGTCCAGTGGCCTGCCAGTGTGGTAGACAGATCATCCCTATTGGAGGAGGGGCCCAGCCGTTGCCCGCAAGGTAGGCTGACCACGCGACCTGGAGAAGGGGCCCAGTGGCCCGCCAGCGAGATAGACAGATCACCACAATTGGAGGAGGAGCACACCCGCCGCCGCCCCTGCAAGGGAGACTTTGCAACTATACAAGAGCAATATAAATATATAGGGGGAAAATTCAATAACACAACAGTTTCACCAAGCAGAAAGAAACGTGAGCAGTATGAAAAGACAAGGAAAGAAAGGACCACAAGCAATGCAGGTCGACTCAACCTTAGAAGAGGTAATAGCTGCAGCAGATGGAATGTCAGATAAAGAATTCAGGATTTACATGCTTCAGATGATCTGGAGTCTGAAGGAAGACACTAGATGGCAAAATCAGACAATGAAAGATCACTTCGACAATGAATTACATAAACAAATCCAAGAAGCAAAAGATCAACTATACAGGGAGATAGAGGTTATAAAAAACAAACAAACAGAAATCCTAGAAATGCAGGAACCAATAAACCAACTTAAAAACTCAAATGAGAATACTACCAGCAGAGTAGAACACTTAGAAGATAGAATATCAGACAATGAAGATAAAGTATTTCAACTTGAAAAGAACATAGACAGCTCAGCGAGACTGTTAAGAAACCATGAGCAGAACATCCAAGAAATTTGGGATAACATAAAGAGACCAAACTTAAGAGTCATTGGGATACAGGAAAGTATAGAGGTCCAAACCAAAGGAATGAGCAATCTGTTCAACGAAATAATACGAGAAAACTTCCCAGAGTTGAAGAACGAGACAGAATCCCAAATCCTAGAAGACTACAGGACGCCGAATGTGCAAAATCATAAGAGATCCACACCTAGACACATTATAATGAAGATGCCCAACATACAGAATAAGGACAGAATTTTAAAAACTTCAAGAGAAAGGAAGCAGATTATATTTAGGGGTAAACCAATGAGGATAACAGCTGATCTTTCAACACAGACTCTGAAAGCTAGAAGATCCTGGAACAACATATTTCAAACGCTGAAAAAAAATGGGTTCCAACCAAGAATTGTGTATCCAGCGAAATTAAGCTTTAGGATGGAAGAGGAAATTAAAACCTTTCACGATAAACAAAAGTTAAAAGAATTTGCAGCTAGAAAACCATCTCTTCAAAACATCCTCAGCAAAACATTACAGGAAGAGGAAATGGAAAATAACAATGAAAACCAACAGTGGAAGGTAGTACAGGAAAGGGAAAAATAATCAAAGAGGAAAAAAAAAACCATGTTAAATAACATAAATAAACAAATATGGCTGGAAGAACAATCCATATCTCAATAAAAACCCTAAATGTTAATGGCTTAAACTCACCAATTAAGAGACACAGGCTAGTAGAATGGATCAAAAAAAAAAAAAAAGATCCAACAATATGCTGCCTACAGGAGACACATTTGATAGGAAAAGACATACACAGACTGAAGGTGAAAGGTTGGGAAAAATCATATCACTCATATGGACTTTGGAAACAAGCAGGAGTGTCTATACTCATATCAAATAAAATAGATTTCAAGCCAAAGTTAATCAAAAGGGATAAAGAGGGACACTACATACTGCTCAAGGGATCCATACACCAACAAGACATAACAATCATAAATATATATGCTCCAAACAATGGTGCAGCTATGTTCATCAATCAAACTCTTCTCAAGTTCAAGAGTCTAATAGACCACCATACAATAATTATGGGAGACTTTAACACACCTCTCTCACCACTGGACAGATCTTCCAAACAAAAGTTGAATAAAGAAACTATAGAACTCAATAATATAATTAATAACCTAGACTTAATTGACATATATAGAATATACCACCCAACATCAAGCAGTTACACTTTTTTCTCAGCAGCACATGGATCCTTCTCAAAAATAGATCATATATTATGTCACAGGGTAACCCTTAGACATTATAAAGGAGTAGAGATAATACCGTGCATCTTATCTGATCATAATGGAATGAAACTGAAAATCAATGATAAAAGAAGGAAGGAAAAATCATGCATCACTTGGAGAATGAACAATAGGTTACTGAATGATCAATGGGTTATAGAAGACATTAAGGAGGAAATTAACAAATTCTTAGAGATAAATGAAAACACAGACACAACACATAGGAATCTATCAGACACAATGAAAGCAGTTCTAAGAGGAAAATTCATTGCCTGGAGTTCATTCCTTAAAAAAAGAAAAAACCAACAAATAAATGATCTCACACTTCATCTCAAAATCCTAGAAAAAGAAGAGCAAATCAACAGCAAAAGAAGTAGAAGGCAAGAAATAATTAAAATCAGAGATGAAATTAATGAAATCGAAACAAAAGAAACAACTGAAAAAATTGACAAAACTAAAAGTTGGTTCTTTGAAAAAATAAATAAGATCGACAGACCCTTAGCCATGCTAACGAAGAGAAGAAGAGAGAGAACTCAAATTACTAGCAATCGGGATGAAAAAGGCAATATCAAAAGAGACACGCGAGAAATACAGAAGATAATTAGAAATTATTTTGAATCCTTATACTCCAATAAAATAGAAGATAGTGAAGGCATCAAATTTCTTAAGTCATATGATCTGCCCAGATTGAGTCAGGAGGATATAGACAACCTAAACAGACCAATATCAATCGAGGAAATAGAAGAAAACATCAAAAGACTACCAACTAAGAAAAGCCCAGGACCGGATGGGTATACAGCAGAGTTTTACAAAACCTTTAAAGAAGAACTCATACCAATACTTTTCAAGCTATTCCAGGAAATAGAGAAAGAGGGAGAACTTCCAAATTCATTCTACGAGGCCAACATCACCCTGATTCCTAAACCAGACAAAGACACTTCAAAGAAAGAAAACTACAGACCAATATCTCTAATGAATCTAGATGCAAAAATCCTCAATAAAATTCTGGCAAATCGGATACAAAAACATATCAAAAAAATTGTGCACCATGATCAAGTAGGATTCATCCCTGGGATGCAAGGATGGTTCAATATACGGAAATCAATAAATGTTATTCACCACATCAATAGACTTAAAGATAAGAACCATATGATCATATCGATAGATGCAGAAAAAGCATTCGACAAAGTACAGCATCCCTTCATGTTCAAAACTCTAGAAAAACTAGGGATAACAGGAACATACCTCAATATTGTAAAAGCTATCTATGCTAAGCCTCAGGCTAGCATCATTCTGAATGGAGAAAAATTGAAGGCATTCCCTCTAAAATCTGGAACAAGACAGGGATGCCCTCTATCACCACTTCTGTTCAACATAGTTCTCGAAACACTGGCCAGAGCAATGAGACAGACGAAAGAAATTAAAGGCATCAAAATAGGAAAAGAAGAACTTAAATTATCACTATTTGCAGAAGACATGATTCTATACCTAGCAGACCCAAAAGGGTCTACAAAGAAACTATTAGAGCTAATAAATGAATTCAGCAAAGTGGCAGGATATAAAATCAACACGCATAAATCAAAGGCATTCCTGTATATCAGCGACAAATCCTCTGAAAGGGAAATGAGGACAACCACTCCATTCACAATATCCTCAAAAAATAAAATAAAATAAAATACTTGGGAATCAACCTAACAAAAGAGGTGAAAGACTTATACAATGAAAACTACAGAACCCTAAAGAGAGAAATAGAAGAATTTCTTAGAAGATGGAAAAATATACCCTGTTCATGAATAGGCAGAACCAACATCATCAAAATGGCGATATTACCAAAAGTTCTCTATAGGTTTAATGCAATGCCAATCAAAATCCCAACAGCATTTCTTGTAGAAATAGAGAAAGCAATCATGAAATTCATATGGAAAAATAAAAGACCCAGAATAGCAAAAACAACTCTAAGCAGGAAGTGTGAATCAGGCGGTATAGCGATATCAGACTTCAAACTATACTACAGAGCAATAGTAACTAAAACAGCATGGTACTGGTACCAAAACAGGTGGGTGGAACAATGGTACAGAATAGAGGACACAGAAACCAATCCACAAAATTACAACTATTCTTATATTTGATAAAGGGGCTAAAAGCATGCAATGGAGGAAGGATAGCATCTTCAACAAATGGTGCTGGGAAAACTGGAAATCCATATGCAACAAAATGAAACTGAATCCCTTTCTCTCGCCATGCACCAAAGTTAACTCAAAATGGATCAAGGAGCTTGATATCAAATCAGAGACACAGCATCTGATAGAAGAAAAAGTTGGCTCCGATCTACATACTGTGGGGTCGGGCTCCAAATTCCTCAATAGGACACCCATAGCACAAGAGTTAATAACTATAATCAACAAATGGGACTTACTCAAACTAAAAAGTTTTTTCTCAGCAAAAGAAACAATAAGAGAGGTAAATAGGGAGCCTACATCCTGGGAACAAATCTTTACTCCTCACACTTCAGATAGAGCCCTAATATCCAGAGTATACAAAGAACTCAAAAAATTAGACAGTAAGAGAATAACCCAATCAACAAATGGGCCAAGGACCTGAACAGACACTTCTCAGAGGAGGACATACAATCAATCAACAAGTACATGAAAAAATGCTCACCATCTCTAGCAGTCAGAGAAATGCAAATCAAAACCACCCTAAGATACCATCTCACTCCAGTAAGATTGGCAGCCATTATGAAGTCAAACAACAACAAATGCTGGCGAGGATGTGGGGAAAAGGGTACACTTGTACATTGCTGGTGGGACTGCAAATTGGTGCGGCCAATTGGAAAGCAGTACGGAGATTTCTTAGAAAGCTGGGACTGGAACCACCATTTGACCCAGCTATTCCCCTTCTCGGTCTATTCCCTAAAGACCTAAAAAGAGCATACTACAGGGACACTGCTACATCGATGTTCATAGCAGCACAATTCACAATAGCAAGACTGTGGAACCAACCTAGATGCCCTTCAATAGACGAATGGATAAAAAAAAAAAAAAATGTGGCATTTATACACAATGGAGTATTACTCTGCATTAAAAAATGACAAAATCTTAGAATTTGCAGGGAAATGGATGGCATTAGAGCAGATTATGCTAAGTGAAGCTAGCCAATCCCTAAAAAACAAATGCCAAATGTCTTCTTTGATATAAGGAGAGTAACTAAGAACAGAGTAGGGAGGAAGAGCATGAGAAGAAGATTAACATTAAACAGGGATGAGAGGTGGGAGGGAAAGGGAGAGAAAAGGGAAATTGCATGGAAATAGAAGGAGACCCTCAGGGTTATACAAAATTACATACAAGAGGAAGTGAGGGGAAAGGGAAAAAAAAAAACAAGGGGGAGAAATGAATTACAGTAGAGGGAGTAGAGAGAGAAGAGGGGAGGGGAGGGGAGGGAAGGGGGGATAGTAGAGGATAGGAAAGGCAACAGAATACAACAGACACTAGTATGGCAATATGTAAATCAGTGGATGTGTAACCGATGTGATTCTGCAATCTGTATACGGGGTAAAAATGGGAGTTCATAACCCACTTGAATCAAAGTGTGAAATATGATATGTCAAGAACTATGTAATGTTTTCAACAACCAACAATAAAAATAATAAAAAAAAGAAATCGATGATAAAATAAAAAACAAAAGCTACTCCAACGTGTGGAGACTAAATAATACATTATTGAATAATGAATGGATAGCAGAAGAAATCAGGAATGAAATAAAAAAATACTTAGAGGTAAATGAGAATAGTGGTAGTTTGAATTCTTCTTTTCCTATTTGTATGCCTTTAATTTCTTTCATCTAATTGCTCTGGCTAGAGTTTCCAGGACTACGTTGAATAGAAGTGGTGAAAGAGTGCATTCTTGTCTATTTCAGTTTCTAGAGGGAATGTTTTCAATTTAGAATGATTTGGCCTTGTGTTTAGCATGGATAGCTTTTACAATGTTGAGGTATGTTTCTACCACCTCTAGTTTTTCAAGAGTTCTGTTTTTGTCATGATACATTTAAATGCTTCATAGACATCCAGAGATGGAAGTAAACCAATAGATGCAGAAAAAGCATGACAAAATATAGCACCCCTTCATGTTCAAAAAACTGGATACAAATAGGAAAAGGAGAACTCAAACTATCACTATTTGCCAATGACATGATTCTATATTTAGAAGATCCAAAGAATTCTACCAGAAAACTTCTAGAATTCGTGAATGAATTCAGGAAAGTAGCAAGATATAAAATCAACTCTCATAAATCAAATGCATTTCTATACATAAGTGATGAATCCACTGTAAAAGAAATTAAGAAAACTACCTCATTCACAGTAGCCTGAAAAAAAAGTAAAATATTTGGGAATCAGTCTAATAAAAGAGGTGCAAGACCTCTACATTGAAAACTACAGGAAAGAAATTGAAGAAGATCCTGGAAGCTAGAAAAATCTCTCATGCTTTTAGATAGGCAAAATAGACATTTTAAAATGGCCATACTACCAAAAGCGCCAAACAGATTTAATGTGATTCCTATTAAAATCCCAATGACATTCTTCATAGAAATAGAAAAAGCAATCATAAAATTCATTTGGAAAAGTAAGAGGCCCAGAACAGACAAAGCAATCCTTAGCAAGACGAGTGAAGCAGAAGGCATCATAATACCAGATCTTGAACTGTACTACAGAGCCAGAGTAACAAAAATGGCATGGTATTGGCACCAAAACAGACACATAGACCAATGGAACAGAATAGATGACACAGAGACAAAACCACATAAACACAGTATCTCAATCTAGACAAAGGTACCATAAGCATACATTGGAGAAGATAGTCTCTTCAACAAACATTGCTAGGAAAACTTGAAATCCATAAGTAGCAAAATGAAATTAAACCCCCATCTCTCACCCTCCACAAAATTAAACACAAAGTGGATCAAAAACTTAGGCAGAGAACTAAGAGAACAGAGACCCTGTGCCTAATAGAAGAAAAAGTAAGTGGGGCTGGGGTTGTGGCTCAGCAGTAGCGCGCTCACTTAGCATGTGTGAGGACCTGGGTTCAATCCTCAGCATCACATAAAAATAAGTAAAATAAAGGTATTGTGTTCAACTACAACTAAAAAATAAATATTTTTTTAAAATAGAGGGAAAAGTAGGACCAAATCTTCACCATATTGGCTTAGGAACTGACTTTCTTAACAACTCTTAAAACGCAAGAAATAAAATCAAGAATCAATAAATGGGATGGAACCCAACTAAAAAGCTTCTTCTCAGCAAAGAAAATAATCAATAAGGAGAACAGAGAACCCTCAGAATGGGAGCAAATCTTTACCACATGTACCTCAGATACAGCATTAATCTTCAGGATATGTAAAGAACTCAAAAAACTCAACACCAATAATGGGCTTCCTTCCTAAAAAGACTTCACAGAAGAAGAAATATGAATGGTCAAACATTTTAAAATGTTCAACATCTCTAGCAATTAGAAAAATGCAAATCAAAACTATTCTAAGATTTCATCTCATCCCAGCCAGAATGGCAATTATCAAGAATACAAGCAACAATAAATATTGGTGAGAATGTGGGGAAAAGGATCACTCATACATCGATGGTGGGACTGCAAATTGGTGTAAGGAATCTAGAAAGCAGTATGGAGATTCCTCAGAAAACTTGGAATGGAACCATCATTTGACTCAGCTATCCCACTCCTTGGTTTATACCCAAAATACATTCTAAATCAGCATACTACAGAGATACAACCTCATCAATGTTTACAGCAGTTCAATTCACAATACCTAAATTATGGAACCAACTTAAGTGCCCTACAACAGAAGAATGAATAAAGAAAACATGGTATATATACTCAATGTAATATTACTCAGCCATAAAAGAGAATGAAATTATAACATTTGCTGGTAAATAAATGGCTATCATGCTATGTAAAATAACCCAATCCCAAAAAATCAAAAGCAGAATGTTCTCTTTGATATGTAGATGCTAACAAGGGAAGAAAGATTAGCAGTTCATTGGACTGGACAAAGTGGGAAGGGAAGAAAGATGGCAACAGGAAAGACAAAAGGATGAACTGGACATATCTTTCCTATCTTCGTATATACACGACCCATACAACTGCACATTAAGTACAACCACAATAATGGTGGGATCCTAATTAGACCATGTTATACTTATTCTATGTATGTATAATATTTCAAAATCACTGTCATGTTAAAAAAACAAAAAAGAACTGCTTCTTGTTAGGTTGCAAGCAATTTTCAAGTCCAAATAGGAAAGACAAAAGCATAACTTAAAACATCTATGCCTCTCATATAGAGTAACACATATAAATAAATAAAATCTGTTCTCTTCTAGAGAATTTAAACAAATAATAGAAATTCAAGGATCTTAAAAGTAATCTAATATATTCATCATCTAATACTTAAATTCTATACTTCTAGAATATCAGAATTAGAAATAGCACAACTTTATAACCCCTAATTAATGGATCTAGACAGTGATCATCAATGGCTTACTAACATCAGAAAAATAGTTACCATGGAAACATATACACCACCACCTATTATAGATCCTTAGCCAGCCCTTCCCCCAGAAAAATAAAATTTAAACCTACCAAGTTTCTATATTCAACAACCAATCAGAAACTAATTCAGGATATAGAGGAATATGCTAATAATATAATGATACTATAAAGATGCAATCAACAATGTCCAGACTATGGGGTTTGTATAGGGCCAGTTCATTCAATGGAGAAATTGCAAGAAAACATAAACAGAAATAGAAGAACCGATGCTAAAAACAAAACAAACAAACAAAAAAAAACCCTTAAGAATGCATCAACTAATCACAATATGTGGATCTTTTTTTGGATCCTGATTCAAACCATAAAACAAAATATTTATAGATCAACAGAGAAATAAGAGCACTGAATACAAAAATGTGAACCTTTTAAGATATGATCATGAGAGCTGGGGCTGTAGCCCAGTGGCAGAGTACTTGCCTAGCATGCATGAGGCACTGAGTTCCATCCTTAGCCCACCATAAAAATAAACAAATAAAATAAAGGCATGTTATCCATCTACAACTACAAAGTAATTTAAAAAAAAAGATACAATCATGGTACTGGGACTATATTAAAAAACTTTTAGAGATATAAACTAAAATATTTATAGGTAAAATTATATGATGATTATGATTAGGTCACATTAAATAGAGAAAAAAAGGGAGATTATCTACAAATTGGTTGATTATTGAAGAGAACTGATGGGTACATGGAGATTAGTATACTATTCTCTATTTTTACTCTTATATTATTATATTGCTATAATATTATTATACTAGTATACTACTATACTATTAACTATACTATTCTATTTTTGTGTTTGTAATTTTTCCATAAATTTTTTTAAAAAATTTCATCTTTTTGTTTCTTCCTGATCTCTTTTGCTGATTCCTCTTCTTAAACTAGACACTTGAATGTTCATATTCAACAGATATGTACCTGCTGATCTCTTTCTTTTTTCATTCTTCAAGTTCTTTTGGTTAATCTTAGCTATATTCTTTCCTCAAACCAGTTATTTTAAGAAATTAAACAAGACCTTAGAAGATAGAAAGATCTCTTGGATAGGCAGAATTAATATTGACAAAATGATCATACTACCAAAAGCACTATACAGATTTGATGCAAATCCAATCAAATTCCCAATGACATTCTTTATAGAAATAGAAAAAGCAATCATAAAATCCATCTGGAAAAATAAGAGACCCAGAATGGCCAAAGCAATCCTTAGCAAGAAAAGTGAAGCAGGCAGCATCACAACACCAGACCTTGAACTATATACTACAGAGCAATAGTAACAAATCAGCATGGTATTGGCACCAAAATAGACATGTAGACCAATGGTACAGAATATAGGACACAGAGACTAACCCACATAAATACAGTTATCTCAGACTAGACAAAGGTGTCAAAAACATATATTGGAGAAAAAATAGCCTCTTCAACAAATGGTGCTGGGAAAACTGGAAATCCATATGCAGCAAAATGAAATTAATTAATTAATTAATTAATTCCCTCCACCCTGTACAAAACTCAACTCAAAGTGGATCAAGGACCTAGGAATTAGACCAGAGATCCTGCATCTAAATAGATGAATTGTGAATAAATTGCAGACAAGGACAATGGCCTTTGCATTTTTACAGTACCAACAACATATTTCATGATTCTTTATTCAGTTAAAAACAATGACAACCAATTTGTGTGAATAAAGAACATAGCTGAGTGTGGTGGCGGAGGTCTATAATTCCAGCAGCTCCGGAGGCTGAGGCAGGAGGATCACAAGTTCAAAGCCAGATTCAGCAAAATCAAGTTAACTCAGTCAGTTCCTGTCTCCAAATAAAATACAAAGTAGGGCTGGGAATATGGCTTAGTGACCATGTTCCCCTGAGCTCAATCCCTAGTTAACCCCCACCCCCAACAAAAAAGGGACAGAAATAGAATGTCTGAATTAAATGAATAGTATAGGTCATTAGGACATAAATAAAGCAATTACAGTATATCACAAAATTAACCATCTGCCATTTTTATTACTTCTATTCAAGAGAAAAACAGAGATAGAGATTAGAATTTTTGTAGACAGCCTAAGAGTTATAAATATAAGGCCTTACGATTGGGAGATATATGAGTTATCTTTGTTCACTGGGATACACGTTCTGAGAATGAGTGGAAGGATTTAATACATCAGAGAAGATTAGCATGCCACTCTGTCTCAGAAAGCAATTTGTCCCAAAGTCTAATGGAACGTTGCTCCTGACCACTCCTTTCTTCTTGCTTCAACTATTGTCCATTTCCTGGTGACTTATAATCTAAAAATCCTGTTCAAAAGTTTCTCATGAGTTTCAGGTCCATTCAATAAACTATTATCAGATGTTTCTTCATAAGTATTTCAAATTCTACTTAGCTAAAAGTGAACTCACTATCTTCGCTACAAAATCTGCTAGCAGTGCCACCATCTTCTTAGTATTAATATCAGAAATTTGGGAGACATCATAGACTCTCTTCTTCACACCCCCAACTTTTAACTAATCACAAATTCAGAGAATACATAAATCTTTAATTGTAAACTATTCACAAATATAAATATGAATAAACTGTGTGGTGATAGGAAACTATTAATACAATAGAAAAATATAATTTACTAAGTGCTAAATGGAAAAATACATTAAGGTCAGTCAGATTTTAGAATTAATGAAAAGCATTTTTATTACCTTTCCCAGTTATAGAGATTAATATTGATCTGAATTGCTTGATAAATAAGGCCAGCTTGAAGAAGTATTATTTCAGCCTCCTGTATGTTTCCACTAAACATTAGTATGTGAGCCATTTTTGATTCTTTAGAGGGAAGATCTTTTATTGAATTGATGTATTGAACCTTATCAATCTAAAACAAAAGAAAAACATTTGAAGTGAAAAACAATAGAAATATGACAAATTATGGTGAGAAAAATTACACATTATATATGTAAACATTATTTACTTACCTCACCAATTGCTGCATAGGCTATTTCTGCAGTAGTCATGTCTCGATTAGCAAGTGCCATAGCAGCTAGGCAAGCCCACATGGTTTGCTCCTAAAGTAAAACATAAGAATTACCTCAACTACATGGCTGAACTGTCTTAAAACAAACTCCTAGTAAAATAATAATTAAAGCAGTTAATTTAAAAAATTAAATTATGGAACATGGCAATGAAAAAAACTAAAAAAATAATGTGAGGATTTCATCGTGGTTACTTTGTTAAAAATACATTAATAACAGAGAATTTTCAAATAAAATTTTCTAAATACTTTTCTAGTTATCAAGGATTTATTTATTTGCTTATTTATTTTTGTGATACTGGGAACTAGATCCAAGGTCTGGCACATGGTAGGCAACTGTTCTACCACTGAGTTACACTCAGCCCAAGGTTGTTATTTTGTTTTGTTTTGTTTTTAATTTGAAATAATTTAAGGGTATAAGCCCTCCCGTCTCTTTAATGAGGGACCAGAAATTATATATTACAGGGAAGCAGAGGAACATAATTGTGTGATGTTCTCAAACAATACTATAGTGACAAACAGCTACTACCAATTCATTATAAGGAAAAGCATCTGTTATTTTACAAAGTGTATTCTGAGGGATGTTAACTGATATTCAATAAAAGAGATCTATGATCAAACATTTTTGGAAAATACTGAATTCAAATAATTTGAGAAATGCTGATCTAAAGAAGAGATTCTTAATCTTAGTTATACAAAAGAACCATCAGAAGAACTTAAAAAACATGCCTAATCCTCAACCCAGACTTAATGAATTAAAATCTCTGTGGGGTAGAATTTAGGAAACTTTTATAAAAAGTTCCACAGAAGATTTTTATATATGCTAGTATTTACAAACTACTAATCTAATTATAGCTTCTTCAAAGAATACATCACACAGCAATTCCTCTGAATTGCTCATGTTCATTTATAAAGCAAAAGACATGATCCTATTTATAAAATTTTTACTCCTTAGTTTTATCATTACTCATCATGCAAAAAGGTAAACCCATTTACAATATATACATAACTATGTATCTGAAATGTAAAGTACCTTAACAAAGCGACAAAGTCTTACAGCATCCTCCCATTTTGAACTGCTTACATATTCATGGAGAATAGCAGGATATGGTGATATGCTGATGTGTACCAGGGAGCCATCAGCTCTTCTTATAGTTACCTGATTTCCAACAAAACTCACAATATGAGGATTTTTATTAAATTCACTGTTAAAAAATAACAAAAGGCAATTTAAGGTCACATTCTGAGCAAAATTTTCATAGTAATAAATTTGAGAAGTAGACCCCTGACACTCATAGGGAGTTTTCAAACTCTAAAATGTTCCCTCCAAAGTTATATATGTATTCAAATAAATATTTGAATCTAACTTGCTATATGCACATATTTGAAGAAATATATACTTTCAATCTAAAGTGACAAAAGTTCTTATGTATTTGAAGCTATTCTTAAAAGCATCTAAAGTGACCTTTTGCTAGTTTGGACCTTGTGTTCCCTCAAGGTCCATGTGGTTAAAGGCTTGCTCCCAAGGGTGATGCTCTGAGGAAGTGATGGGGCCTAGTAGGAGGTCTTTAGGTCATTTGGGAGAATGCCCCTCAAGGGACAGTGGGACCCTAGCCCCTTTCTCTATGTCTATTTCACTTTTGAGACATAAGTGGGTGGTTCTGCTCCACCATATGCTCCTACCATGATGTGTTACCTCACCACAGGTCTAAAAGCAACAGGGCCAACCAATCATGGTCTGAAACTAAACCAAAATAAGCCTTTTCTCTTTATAAGTTGATTATATCAGATATTTGTTACAGTGATAGAAAGTTAACACATATTTTTTCCATCTTAAGATAAATCATGTAAATGATTAAATAACTAAACTTTTGTTTTTAGAAGTAAAAGAGGTAAACTAATAAAAATTAAGCTGAATTCCAAGATTATATGTTATTTTCTAATAATAAAAAGGTAAACTTTAAATAAGTAACTAACTTCATTAATTTAAAAATTAAGTGGTTTTATTTTGCTATCCCTCTGATTTTCCTATGGCCGTCAACTCAAATATTAAAAATGAACTCAAATTCTAGGCATGTAGTCAGTGGTAGAGCACTTGCTTAGCCTGTCTAAGGCCCTGGGTTTGATCCCCAGCACTGCAAAAACAAACAGACTCAGAACAGATTTGAAAACCAAGTTATGGTTTTCATAGAAGCCTTTTCTCAAACTTATATTTTCTCCAAGAGTTTTCCTATAATCTTTTTTTTTTTTTTTACTTTTAGTCTAAAACAAAAAATTCAATTTAAAAGACATATACATTCCTGAATGTCTTGAAGTCTATGATAATCTGTGTTTTGGGTAGTTATCACAAAGTTGTGCTTCACTGAAAAATCTTAACAGTGCCTGTATTAAAATCACTAAATCACATTGAAGAAAATTATCGAAGCTACCATTAAATACTACTAAGCTTGAAAATTATATTAAGAGGCAAATAAATAGTTCATATTATATATTCAATTCAATTCCATCACTTAGACCTCATTAAGCTAGTTTTAGCTGATCAATTTATTTGATGAAAATAAGATACCGTGTAGAATTGAAATCAGAGTGAATATATGACAGTCTATTATAGTTTCATTTACCACAACACAGATTTCTATGTAGTAAAATGTTACCTTGCATCTCTTTCATACAAAGTTTTAGGCAAAATGTCTCTGTCCACATAAACCGTATTGGGGTAATACCACACTGTGAATCGAGTATCTTGAAGTCCACAAAGGATATTGCATGTATCACACCATGCCAAAGTATGCACCATTGTTCCTTAATTTAACAAGAATATTAATGTTCTATTAGTTTTGATATATAAGTATCAAAAATACATCTTTAAAATCAGCTAACAAGATCCCATTTAACTTTTGGTAATGATGTCTCTACTTTCTGAATGTATGATGATAAAACATTCAAAATTCACATAAAAATTAATGAACATATTTGAATCTTCTACTTTAAGCCATTACATTTTTAATTTGTAGGTCTTTTTTTCAATGCCAATTTAGGTGCAGTAAAGACTTGATATTAAAATGGAGTGAAACAGCTAAGAAATGTGAGACCAAAACATTTTAAGATTCATTCAAGCAAGGAAAATGGTACATGACAGATAGAGTAGAGCTAAGAAAATAATTAAATATATAAAACATATTAAAATCTTACCAAGTTTGATAATTTGTTCTTCCTTCCCAAATCGTTTCACTGAAGTGATATAGAGATCTCTATTTTTATCAATGAATGCAATTTTTCTATCATTGGTAAGTCCTTTTTGATCCAGAGCAATTTCCAAGATTTCATTCTAAAATTTTAAAAAATATATAAATGTTGGACTAGTTTTAGTTGCAAGACCATTTTGATCATTTAATCATAATATTTATTTAAAGATCAATTAAATGTCACGTATTTATAATGATAAAATGTCCCTTTTAAATAATTTTAAGTTGCCAATATATTAATAATTCAAAAGCTACACTAAAATTTAGCTTCTTTTCCTACAATCCAAGGGAAAGATAGACTTTAAAACATAATAAAGTGTATATAGATATGCTGTACACTGAGAAACCTGCTGAATTATCCATAAAGGATCAGGTGAAAAAGGTGGGGCAAATGAGAGGTTTAGTTCAATGAACAAGCCCCTCTTACCAAAATGTATTCTAAGTTGGGCACGGTGGTGGCATGCAGCTCAGGAGGCTGAGACAGGAGATCACAAGTTCAAAGCCAGCCTCGGCAAAAACGAGGCACTGAGCAACTCAATGAGACCCTGCCTCTAAATAAAATACAAAATAGGGCTGAGGATGTGGCTCAGTGGTCAAGTGCCCCTGAATTCAATCCCTGGTCCCCCCTATCACAAAAAGAATGTATTCTAAGTATACTAGCTAATACCTATATCTTAAGAATTAGTTAAAAATAAAATTTGGACATATGTAGAAATATTTCATTCTTCCAGAGCCTTAGATTTTATAGATTTTTCATATTCATTTCCTGTGAAATAGGAAATCTTATATAGGTATTATTATAATACTTATTTTGCAAATCAGACCCATATTTGTTAAGCAATTTTGCTCAGAAAAATTTGGTACCAAACAGATCTGAAACTTAACAACTCAGCCTCCTGATTCCAAGACCATTGCTTTTCCAGAAATAAGAGTATTTCTGGCATCCTACATTAAGCTACCATATTGGCTAGTAAGATAAACTTTCTTATAACTTAGAAATGGTTTAGAATGGATTCATTTCAATTCAATCCAAAAGGGATTTCTGGGGGATCATAGAACATGGTCTGACTAGGTTGCCCAGGCTGGTCTTAAATTCCTGGCCTCAAGCAATCTTCCTGTGTTAGCTTCTCAAGTAGCTGGAACTACAGGTGCATGCCACAGTGTCAGGGATTTATTTATTTATTATTTATTTATTTATTGCCTACTGTGTCTGAAGTTAGGAACTGTGAATTCAACAAGAATCATGATCATACCATCAAGTCATTGTATCTACGTGTACTGTAATTAACACCTTTTAAAACAAAACAAAATATACGTCTATCCAAATTGATAGGTCATATTCAAATACATTTTTTGTTAAATGCAGCTCTTTTCTGGAATACCACAATTTATATTTTAAGGAAGTAAAGAATTTTGTTCTATGTATATTAAGACATGCATGAAATATACAGCTAGAAATTTTCAAAATGGAAACCTTTTAAAGAAATTGATTTTTGCCAGGTGTAGTGGCACATACCTCTAATCCTAGCAACTGACATAAGAGAATTGCAAGTTAAAGGCCAGCCACAGCAACTTAGCAAGACCCTCCCCAATTTAGTGAAACCCTGTTCTCAAAATAAAAAATAAAAAGGACTGGGGATGTAGCTCAGTTATAAAGCACCTACCATTTAGCAAGTGCAAGGCCCTAGGTTTAATCCCCAAGCATTAATCCCCATCAAAATTAAACATGGACAATAATAATAATAATACCTATGCACAAAGGGGAGGAGTCTACCTTTTCATTTAGCAGGACTTCCCCATCTTCTAGTTCTACTCTCTCTATTTCTATTCTATTCATCCTGAGTCATTCTTCGTAGTGGGAGATGACAGTAATTTTTTGTTCATTAGAACCTTCTACTTTGCCCTGTACTAATTAATATTCATTTAATAACACAAAGATTTGAGTTCTAGATTGGGTTGTTATTATTTGGGAAATTTATTTTTTAGATACTTATTTCTACTGAAAAGGAAAAATTTTCATCTTGATTTAAAATGACTTATAAAGGAGAGGTTGTAGGGAAACAGGCAATGCATATATTCCTAAGTGAGACTGATTCACTCTCTTTGGAAGATAACTTGACAACTCTCATTAAAATTACAAATGCTCATATCTTTCGGGCCAGAAACATTTCATGAATTAATGCCAGTTATACTAGAACTGTAGCAAGAAGAACTAGTACTGTAGCAAGATGATGTATAAGCAAAGTAACTCACCTTGGCAGTACTATAAAAGCAAAAGACTAGAGAGAACTTAAGTGTCCACCCTCTGGGCCCAGGTTAAATAAATTCTGATATATCCATAAAATGTACATTATATGGTAGAAGGAAAAAGGATTGGGAAAGCACAGTATGTATAGATACAGAAAAATCTCCAGAAATAGTGTGTTGTGTGAAAATAGCAAGGTGCCAAGCTATACACTACATTTTTGGTTAAGAGGAGGAAAAAGATCAAATATCAGTTTTGTTTGTACATACACTAAAAATTTATGAAAGTATATATGAGATTAATAACAGTGGTTACTTATTTGATAGGGAGTAACTGTATTCATGAGTAACAGGTATAATAGTAAAACTTTTTCATGTTTTTTGATTTCTGAACCACATCAATGAATGTATCCATTATTCAGATTTAAAAACAGCACTTATAGAAAGAAGAATACAATTTAGAGTAACAGTTTTTTAGCAGTATAAAACAACTGAGTTAAAAGCATCTTAAGACCCAACACATCACTTGTTTGACACAGTAATATAATGAGCTCCTTTTTTTTAAGATTAAAAAAATGAAAAGCCAATAAAAAATTTTTATACTTCTTTATGGAGTAATTATAGTCTTAAAGAAAATGCTGTTTAAGGATAAATCAATGAAAAAACTGCAAGAGGTTTAAAATAAAAATTAGTTTTTATTTATTGCTAGGTCCTGAAAGCTTAATCAGTATAAAATATGCTGTTGAAAAGCACTAAAAAGCCTGGAAAATAGACATATAAGTCAGATCCTTTTATTCAATTAATTTTCATAATAGCTTCCTATTGCAGATTTTATCTGAGCCTAGTCTTTGTGACATTTTTAGGCAAAATATGTAGAATGCACACTGATTTTAAATATAAGACTAATTTCTGTTCTCCTCCTTGAAACTATTTTTAAAAGTAAACAAAAAGTAGTTATTTACATTAGAAATAGCTAATGTCCATTACCTTATGAGAAAGAAGCTTCCCATCACCTAGTGGTTTTCCAGTTGATGCCTCAAAAAGGAAGATTACTTGAAAAAAAAGGTATAACATTACATGGTGTTTTATATTAGCATTTTTATTGGTAAATTTTGGGAGAATTATCATAATCCTCATGAGAAATTATTTAACTCTCTGAAACTCTGAGTATCTATTGGCAAAGAAGAACAACAGCATCAAATTCCTTTTTATTAATGGGGTTACATTCCTTATGAAAACAGTGGAACTGAATATTCCTAAAACATACATTAATTTAAAACTGTTATTTATCTAAGGCATCAATGCCTCTCTATAGGCTCAACAATGGAAATTCAAATTTGTAATTCTGCTATCTCTGGTTTAGACCCATACATCATAGAATATCACATCCCACAAAGAAAAAATATGTCAGGTGCTATGATGCCAGGCAACATGTGCTGCTAATTTTCTGTCATTGTGGGTTCCTGGCTGGAAGCTTTAAAAACCCTTAAAATTTCCTGAGTGACAGGACTTTCTTTGTTATATCAATCAGAATCTTGGTGGGTACCTGGAAAACCTCAGGACAGGGCTGATAATCAAAAGCACCAAGCATGTGATTTGAAGGATGGAACTTTTATGTTTCTGACCTCTGGAGATAGGAATAAGACTGAAGATTATAGCATTCTGAGATAGGGGCAAAAGACAAGTAGTCAGCTAGATAATAAATGATCTTAGAAAAATGAGGGTTGGCTATCAAAGAAAAGGAAATGGGTTGCTAACAGCTAACTTTCCCCTTCTCTGCCCCATGGGTTGCTAACACCTCTGGGAATGCACAAGTGATTACCCCTGTGCTCCTGCTCCTTAAGCTGGGATTAAAACAGGGATTCTGGGATTTATAAATGAGACAAGACCATCCCCTCCCCCAAATTCTCAGCTATGGGCCCCCTTCTCTGCTGTCTCTGTACCTGCCTCTTTCTTAAATAAGACTTGCTTTCTATGTTTGCTTGGGTGTTTCTCGGGTGTTTAATCTTCAACACCTGGGGATAAGGACCCGTTCCTGATTTCCAAGTTCTCTATTTCCAATTCCAACCTTTCTATGATGTTCTGAAGAAGCCTGAAACAAATGCTGCCTCTATTCCCTTTTCTGTTTCACCAAAGTTTCTCCTACTCTCAAACATGACAGTGGTTTTGAGATACATATAATAATATATATAAAGCATATTTAATTCAAGAAGACCATATTTTTAATAAATTATTAGCTTCTAGAACGCCACAGGATGTTAAGTTTGAGGTTGGTTACTGGCTATATTCACAGAGAAAATCCCATTACAATATTTAGTTATATTCTAAGATTGTCAATTATGTTGAGAAAAATGAAAAAAATACTATAGCAGAGATCTTAATTAAACACATAAAGAAAAATTAGAAAAAAATTGTCTTCCATTTTAAAAAGTACTTTGGGCTTGGCTAAAGCCAATTATTTTCATAGCTATACAAATGAATAATGTTTTAAAAAAGCCTTCTATCCTTTTTCTAACTGTACATATTATATAGAGCTAGGTATATGTAGATGAACTCATCTACTTTTTCCCTCAACTGTAAGTAGATCTGATCTATGGGAGGTTAGACCTGTGTTTCAATGTTCACATATAACAGAAACTGGCAGAGGGAACAACTAAGGAGCTGGGAGCTAAGAGTTGCTTCTAGACATAAACAACTGCTCCCTAATTTCCACTCCCACACACCCAGACATCTTTCTAATAATTACCCACACTAATATCAAAGCATATCTCTGCAAGGTAGATGGGGGAAAGAAGGAAGGTAAAAGCAGTAATTCTAGTACTTAATCACTCAAAGAGACATTCAAAGTTACCAACATCTACTTATTGAGCACTTATTACAATGTAGAGTACTATACTTGACCCAAGAAACCTAACTATAAAGGAGCTCTCAAATTAAGAAGAAACCATTGATATCACATGTAGATGGCTCCCTCCACACGTTAAAGATGCCAGGTACTTCAATTATGTTTACTATTATTAGAATAGTAAACATAATATTACTTAGCCAAAATAGGAAAATATTTTCCCTCTCAATTTTTCAACTTTTTTTTTAAATTTATTTTTTAGCTGTAGTTGGACACAATACTTTTATTTCGTTTACCTATTTTTATGTGGTGCTGAGAATCGAACCCAGGGCCTCACACGTGCTAAGCAAGCACATTACTGCTGAGCCACAACCCCAGCCCTTCCCTCTCATTTTATTCATGTTCTACAATAATTTTATTTTAGTCTTTGTGATTTTCTGTTTACAGCAAAATAGAACTAACTGCATAACTAAAATAGTTATAGCTTAATAGTCAATAGCTTAACAATCAAACTTTATATAAATAATTATTGGCATATAAATATATATATATTTCTGGAAATGTTCATAATTCCTCTAGCTCTAAAATTTTATGAATTATCAGAAGAATAAAGACTAATGAAATACAAGCTAAGTGCAATAGTGCACACCTGTAATTCCAGAAACTCAGGTGACTGATGCAGGAGGACAGCAAGTTGGAGGCCAATTTCAACAATTTAGTTAGACTCTGCATCAAAATAAAATTTAAATTACAAAGGACTTGGGATATAGATAAGCAGTAGTGTGCTTGACGAGCATGTATAAGGCCCTGGGTTTGATCACCAGTATTGAAAAAAAAAATAGTAGTAGTAAAACATGTTTTGTATGTAAATTGATTATAGAAAAAAACAAGCTTATATTCAGTTGGAAATACACATACTTTATTAAAAGTTTTTAGCCAGAAATGAAGTTGTTTAAAAACAAATCAACTACCAAATGTCCTCTTTCAAAGAAAGCCTAAATAGCTAGAATTACTCTATTTTAGAGTATGAGAGGTGATACTACCTGAAAATACTGAAAATTAAAAAGTGGGATAGTTTCCTAGCTCCTTAGTTTCATCTTCCATGGCCGGAACTAAACACTCAAGTTAGATTTTTTTAGTAAAGTGTTAACAGTAACAGACAATGTTTTACAACATGCATTAAAAAAGAGAAACGGCTATTTAATAGCTGTATACTAGGATTTAGAGATTATTCACCCTCCTGGTTTTCCTCTTATCTCACTAGCTCCTCTTTCTCTTACTTGTCTTTAATATCAATGTGCTCAGTCAGTACTTGGTTTCTTTCTCTATATACACTTTTTCCCAGGTGATTTCATTCTGTGCCAAGGCTTTAAGCACTAGGAGTATACCAGTAACTTCTACATTTAAATCACTACACCCAACTTCTCTCCTGAGCCCTGTACTTATTTACCCTGTTGTTTACTTTTCATTTCTTTCTTTTTTTTATTTGTTCGTATTAGTTATACATGATAGTAGAATGTATTTTGACATTTTATACATATATGAAATATAACTTCTCATTCTTATGTTTGTACATGATGTGGAATTACATTGGTAGTGTAATCATATGTGCAAATAGGATAGTAATGTCCAACTCATTCTACTATTTTTCCTATTCCCATTCTCCCTCCCTTCCCTTCATTCCCCTTTGTCTAATGCAAAGTACTTCTATTCTTCCCTACAACTAACCCCTTATTATGAGTTAGCATTCACGTATCAGAGAAGATATCCTGCCTTTGGTCTTTTGGGATTGGTTTATTTCACATAGCATGATAGTACTAGATCCATCCATTTACTGGAAAATGACATAATTTCATTCTTTTCTATGGCTTAGTAACATTCCATTGTGTATATATACTACATTTTCTTCATCCTTTCATCTGTTGAAGGGCACCTAGTTTGGTTCCATACCTTAGTGTTTGCATCACTGCTGATCATATGCTGATTTTAAGACCTTTGCGTATAAACCAAGGAGTGACACACCTGGGTCAAATGGTGGTTCCATTCCAAGTTTTCTAAAGAATCTCCATACCACTTTCAATGATGGTGGCACCAATTTGCAGTCCCACCAGCAATGTATAAGTATGCCTTCTTCTCCACATCCTCATCAACATTTATTGTTGCTTGTGTTCTTGATAATTGCCATTCTGACCAGGGTGAGATTGTATTTGTATTCTAATTGCTAGAGATAATGAACATTTTTCCATATGTTTGTTGATCAATTGTATTTCTTCTTCTGTGAAGTGTCTGTTCAGTTCCTTAGTCCATTTATTGATTGTATTATTTGTTTTATTGGTGTTGAGTTTTTTGTTCTTTACATAACTTGGAGATTAATGCTCCATCTGAGGTACATGTGGTAAAGATTTGCTCCCATTCTGTAGGTTCTCTGTTCAGGTTGTTGATTGTTGCCTTTGCTGTAAAAAGGCTTTTTAGTTTTGATTCCATCCCATTTGTTAAATCTTAATTTTACTTCTTGCACTTTAGGAGTCTTGTTAAGGAAGTCAGTTCCTAAGTCAACATGTTGGAGAATTGGGCCTACTTTTTCTTCTATTAGGCCCAGGGTCTGTGTTCTAGTTCCTAAGTCTTTGATCCACTTGAGTTAATTTTTGTGCAGGGTTAGAGATAGGGGTTTAATTTCATTTTGCTACATATGGATTTCCTGTGTTCCTAGCAATATTAGTTGAAGAAGCTATCTTTTCTCCAATGTATGCTTATGGTGCATTTGTCTAGAAAGACCTGACTATATTTATGTCGGTTTGTCTCTGTGTCATCTATTCTGCACCATTGGTCTATGTGTCAGTTTTGGTGCCAATATCATGCTGTTTTTCTTATTATAGCTGTGTAGTATAATTTAAGGTCTGGTATTGTGATGTCTCCTGTTTAACCTTTCTTGCTTTGGCTATTTTGGGCCTCTTACTTTTCCAAATGAATTTTATGATTGCTTTTTCTATTTCTATGAAGAACGTCATTGGAATTTTAATACATTAAATCTGTATAGCGCTTTTGGCAGTAAGGCCATTTCAAGAATGTTAATTCTGCCTATCTAAGAGCATGAGAGAACTTTCTAGCTTCTAAGATCTTCTTCAATTTCTTTCTTTAGTGTTTTATAGTTTTTATTGTAGAGGTCTCTCACCTCTTTTATTAGATTCCCAAATATTTTATTTTCTTTTTTAGGCTATTATGAATGGGGTAATTTTCCTAATTTCTCTTTTAGTAGATTCATCACTGATGTACAGGAATGCAAATGATGTATAGGAATGTTAGCTTTATTTTCTGCTACTTTGCTAAATTCATTTGTGAGTTCCAGAAGTTTTCTGGTAGAATTTTTTGGGTCTTCTAGATATAGAATCATGTCATTGGCAAATAGGGATAGTTTGAGTTCTTCTTTTCCTTTTTGTATCTCTTTAATTTCTTTTATCTGTCTGATTGCTCTGGCTAGAGTTTCCAGGACTGTGTTGAATAAAAGTGGTAAAAGAAGGCATTCTTGTCTTGTTCCAGTTTTTAGAGGGAATGTTTTCAATTTTTTTCCATTAGAATGATGTTGGCCTTGGGTTTAGCATAGATAGCTTTTACAATGTTGAAGTATGTTCCTACTACCCCTAGTTTTTCTAGTATTTTGAACATTAAAGGTTTCTCTATTTTTGTCAAATGCTTTTTCTGCATTTATTGGTTTACTTCCATCTCTGCTTGATGTCTATGAAGCATTTAAACATATCATGACAAAAACAGAACTACTGATTTACAAACCCCTCCAAAACTTCCTCCCTGTTTTTTGTCTTCCATCTCACTTAACTAGGGCAAAAGCCTATAAGATAAAAAGGCTTACTTCCCCAGTTTCCTGTATGCTTATATCCTTACCATAGTCCAGTCTCTATGTGATCTGGTTCTTGCCTCTCTCTCTCTGTCCTCATCTCTTGCTACTCTTTCATGGTCACCCAATTACATGGCCTTCTGGTAATTCCTTTTAACATGCCAAGCATTCTCATCTCAGAATCTTTCCTATAGTCATTCCCCTTCCTCATTTCCAGAATGTCCCAATCCCTCACTTTACATTAGTTTGCTTCACAGCATGTGTAGATAGATAGTGTAGAAAATAAACAAACATATAATAAACTATCTGTTCCTTTTTATATCTTCAAAAAAAAAGTATTTGGCCCACAGTAAGAATTCTATAACATCTGCCAGATAATTGAATCTTTAATACAGTGATACCTTAATAAAATGGTTTCACAAATGCCAAATGTCATCTTTGATATAAGGAGAGCAACTAAGAATAGAATAGGGAGGAAGAACATGAGAAGAAGATCACCATTAAACAGGGTTGAGAGGGGGGAGGGAAAGAGAGAGAGAAGGGAAATTGCATGGTAAAGGAAGGAGACCCTCATTGTTATACAAAATTACATATAAGAGGAAGTGAGGGGAAAGGGGAAAAAAACAAGAGAGAGAAATGAATTACAGTAGATGGGGTAGAGAGAGAAGATGGGAGGGGGGGATAGTAGAGGATAGGAAGGGCAGCAGAATACAACAGACACTAGTATGGCAGTATGTAAAAAAGTGGATGTGGAAATGATGTGAATCTGCAATATGTATACGGGGTAAAAATGGGAGTTCATAATCTGCTTGAATCAAATGTATGAAATATGATATGTCAAGAGCTTTGTAATGTTTTGAACAACTAATAATAAAAAAAATAATAAAATCAATTTAAAAAATTAAATAAAATGGTTTCATTGTACTATGAAATTCCAAATCACTTAAACTGGCCTAGGTTTTAATAGAAATTTTATTCATATCTTTCTTCCACTTTATTAACTTAGATTTTTTATTTTTTGATGCCAGGGATTAAACCCAGGGGTGATTAACCATTGAGTGATATAGTAAAAGTCCCCTTCTCCATACTTTTTTTTTTTTTTTTTTTTTTTGAGACAGGGTCTTGCTAAATGGTGAGGCTGCCCTTGAACTTGCTATCCTCCTGTCTCAGCCTCCCAATTGTGATCACAGTTGTGGGCCACTGTGCCTGACTTCATTAACTTAATTTTAAAACATGTAAAAACAACAAATGGTATAATGAAGTACAATATTCACTCTGTTACCAAATGAAGAAAACAGTAATATTAAAAAATTAATACACATTTTAAGATCACAATCTTTAATTAAAACTCTACCAATAGCCATTGAATAAAGATTTATTTCTTACCACCAATCTTGGTTGTTATAACAATATGTATGTGTTCTATCAATTGGGTATGATATAACAACTTTAGTTCTTATGTAATTCAAATTTAGAACAAATCACGAAGTTTATGACTGTCACATAAAGTTAACATATTAATAGATAAGAAAATGCAAGTTAATTTATGAAAATTTTATAGCATTAACAAATTTCATGGAAACTGGCTGTGGAAAATTATAAGATGTACTTACTTTTTTCATCAGCTTTGTCTTTTATTGCTATAGTATCATTACTCAGAGACACAGTCTGTGCATTAAGAATATCTGTTCTCATTCCAGGAAATTTTGGAGAAGAAATGAAGCGCCCTTCATAGGAATATACATAGATACCACCACCATCTACAAGAAGAAAATGTCTAAAAAATAAAGAATAAAAATATGTTCTCAGAGAGGAAGATACTATATTTTCATTTTATATTAAAGAATAATTTATCCTAGCCCAGACATGTAATCCCAGCAGCTCAGGAAGCTGAGGCAGGAGGATTACAAATTTAAAGTCAGTCTTAGCAACTTAGCAAGGCCCTAAGCAACTTAGTGAGAACCTATCTCAAAAGTGAAAACACTGGGGGCTGGGGATACAGTTCAGTGGTTAAGAGTCCTGAGTTAAATTCCCAGTATCAAAAAAAAAAATATATATATATATATATATGTGTGTATATGTGTGTGTGTGTATATATATATATATATATATATATATATATATATATATATATATCTCCTTTGCAAAAATCTAAATCTAAATAATAAAATCCAAATAATAAAATCTAAATAATAATAACAACAATACAAAGTAAAGATGCTTCTCTGACTTTAAAATCATATGCCAATCATTAATATATATTCACATATAAACCTTACACATTTTTTACAATAGGGTTTCAGATTCATTTGCTATGTTGACAGTTAATATTAAGGCATAGGGCTCTGTGCAATATTTTATTGGCTTATATAACTATTTTATGGCTGCTACATTTTTCCTTTGAAAAAGGATAAACATTGTAAGAAATAATTAAAACAATAAAGAGAAAACAAAAGACTTCTTGTGACTTACCTTTACAGAGATAACTATGGCAAAAAAAATATGGATACATTTTCATAATTACTTCTTAACTCACTTTTTGTGATGGATATTAATTTCAAATTAAATTAACTGTTTTAGCGAGTGTCTATAGTGTGTATACATCTCTGTATATCTATTCTACTTAATTCGTATATAGCTTCTAGAAGCATAATTACTGGATCAAAGGATATATACTTTTAAAAATTTAATATGTGGGCCAGGATTGTGGCTCTGTGGCAGAGTGCTTGCCCCGCATATATGAGGCACTGGGTTTGACTCTCGGCACCACAGATAAATAAATGAATAAAATATAGGTCTACCAACAACTAAAAATATACATAAATTGTTTCAAAATTAAAATGTAACTGTTAAACTTCCTTTTGAAAGGTAATATTGATTTGTACACATACAACTAAATTGGTGAGGCTTTTACTTTGTGTTGACAACATTATTGTAAAAAAAAATGTTCAGGGTCTCAATATCCTTGATTCAGAACTATTTATTGATTCAGGAATTACTAATTATTCTAATTATTCAGGAATTACTAATTATTATGTACACACTTCAACTAAATTAATACCTAAGGAATGACAGGTAACATTTAATTGAAGCATTTTTCTTTACATATCAGTATATGTCCATACCCATTAGTGTATGAAAACAATGTTTGTTGATCTTGACAAAGTGACACATTATATTAGTATATATTCTTTGTGTATATATTCTAAAATTTTTAGAATATATATTTAAAATTTTTTCTTTTCTAAATAGAACACTAGCTTTTAACTTTTAAGTAAATACCCTGTTTCTATGGGCTAACATCTCTAACGGCATAAATAAGACCAATGGTAGGGGGTAACTAAAATATTCTTTACTTAATTATTTATACCATTAATATATGCTTTTATAAAGAAAACATCTAATAAATATACTTATAAACAATGTGTAATAAATAAATTTATTTGAAACTCTTGAAGTAAAAATCATTTCAGAAATATTGTTTTTAGATGCTGACATCTTAACTTTTAAATGGCAAAAATGACTTGTTTTAAAAATTTATAATTAATAAATGAATCATACATTTCAATTTCATTAAACAGATGTAAAATTTAACATAACATTTTCTTCATCACTCAATATCATCAGTATGATGACTATATTCTTCAGTAACAAAATGATAGCTTTGATACTCATGAGAATCTGTTGTTGCTCAGAATAATTATACTCTCAGCTGCACAGTTCTGTAATTTTAGTTTTCTCTATATTCCCTTGCCAGGCAGTCACTTTTCTTCCTGTCATTGTGCCAGCCTTTAACAGCTCATCAGCACTTTCTTCTAGTTTTCTATTTATAAAAAGCTGTGGGCTAGAAAACCTGATAAGAAACACTATTAAGAGCTGCCTAGGTGATGAATAAAAGGATAAGGAATAAAGTGCATTGTTTCACTGTAAAAGTATTTTAGGTAAATGTCAATTATATTTCCATATTTTATTCCAGGTTTTATTGAGTAGCTTTCCTAAGTCTATTTTTTGTTTTAGTAGGATATCACTGTACACGACAGACTGATAGTTTTCACAGAAAACTGCAGGTTCCTGGAGTAATATCTATTCCTAATTTACTCTAGTTAACTGGTCTCAAGTTCCTTAGTCTTTTACACAGTTCAGTGTCTTTGTAGAGAATATTATTTTTCAAACTTCAGGTCACAGCCCAGCAGTGGGTTATGAAATCAATGAATTTCAACCAATATTTTAAAACAAAGTTATGCCTGGGGTGTACTTCAGAGGCAGAGTGTGTGCTTAGCATGAGCAAATCCCTGGGTTCAATCTTCAGCAAGAGGGGAAGGGAGGGAAAGACAGAGAGAGAAAAGAAAGGAAAGGAAAGGAAGAAGGAAAAGAAAGAGTAAAAGAGAAAAGAATAGGGGCTGGGGTTATAGCTTAGTGGTAGAGCCCTTGCCTCACACACATGAGGTACTGGGATTGATCCTCAGTACCACATAAAAACAAATAAGATAAAGATATTGTGTCCATCTTTTTTAAAAAAGAGAAAAGAACAAAAGAGAAGAAGAAGGAAAGAAATGGAGAAGAAAGAAAGGAAAAGAAAAACAAAGAAAGAAAAGAGAAAGGAAGCAGGCATAGTGGCACATGCCTGTAATCCCAGCAGCTCAGGAGGCTAAGACCAGAGGATTGTTGAGTTCAAAGCCAGCCTCAGCAATGGCAAGGCACTAAGCAACTCAGTGAGACCCTGTCTCTAAATAAAATACAAAATAGGGCTGGGGATGTAGCTCAGTTGTCAAGTGCCCCTGGGTTCAATCACCAGTACGAGAGAGAGAGAGAGAGAGAGAGAGAGAGAGAGAGAGAGAGAGAGAGAGAGAGAGAGAAGAGAGAGAGAGGGAGAATAGAAAATAGAGAAACCATGAGGTTCAAACTATTTCATAATTATTTGCCTGATTCACTCCCATTCTCTCATATCATTACTCCAATGTTCAGTTATAATGAACTCAACATTTAAAATAAATCAATACTTTTAAAACTTGTCAGTTTTAATTATTTTTCCTTTTTTTATTAAAGCATTATAGTTACACACAGTAGTCAGGTTCATTTTGACAACACTCATATATCCAAGGAATTTGATTTTAATCCCCATTCCTTCCACTTTTCCTCCCCTTCACCCTCCCCTTGTTCCCACTTCCTCTATTCTACTAATCTTTCTTTTGTTCCTTTATTTATTTACTTTTGATTGGTACTTTCTATATATACACAAAGGTGAAATTCCCTTTGGTATATTTATATGTTCATGTAACATGATTTTGTTAAATTCATTCCATGTTTTCCCCTTTCCCATCCTTCCTCTCTCCTTCTTGTTCAGTTTTAATTTTTAATACAGAAAATGCTGAAATATAACCTACATATAACCCTCAATTATTTTTTTAAAAATGTAAAAAAAAAATGTTGAGACTAAAAAGTTTCAGGACTTCTTATCTAAAAAGCATATTTATTGCTTCTAATTTTTAAACCTATAATATAAACAAATCTATTCCAAATAAGTAGTATATTGTTATATAAGTAGGATGCTTTAAAGACTGCTTTGCCCCTACGTGAAATATTTTAACCCTAAATCCAATAGGTAAACATAATAAACAAATTACCTTTCTGCCTGTAGAATTAAACTAACAGTTCCTTCTTTAAGATCAAATATAAGTGGTGTATTCCAGTTCTTTGTACTAAAAGACAGATAAAAGGAACATTATTAACATTTAAAATACTAAATTAACATTTAAAATACTCTTTTAAGTATACAGGTACTCATTTTAAATAGTGATTTTAGTTTCACAGTAACTTTATTTGTACTTCTATTAAGGTATGTAGAATATTGCTCTGAAATTATTCGTTCTGTACCTGCAACTAGACTGTATCCCCAACTAGAAAGGAGACTCTCTCTCCCCTGCAACTAACACACAGCAGACACTCAACAAATACCTACTGCAGGTACTACAATACATGAATTAAAGAATACTAAGAATAAGCTACTTAATCACTGTGTCCTTTAGCTTTCATGAAATGGGAATAATACTAACATTAAACATAAAAGATAAAAATTTCTCAATAAATTATACCTATTATTACCTAAAATATGAGTAGGTTTTTTTAATTTAATGAAACTTTTTGGTGATGATAGGTCCCGAGACCTCCTCATTTCTACTATTGCTCCCTGGTATTTCATTTTAATAAATATTTTATAACAATAATATGTTGACAACCAGACAGGAGACAAGGTTAAACATATTACCTATATGTTTTGCCACATATTAGGTAATATAAGAAAATTGAAATGACAAAGAATAAATAAATAGGAGCTGTATTTTACTTTGCTTTGGGGAAGGTAAGAAAATGATGCTAGGTATCCAACCCAGGCCCTTGCACTGACTATGCAAGTGCTCTATTACTCTATCATATCTCCAGCCCAAATTTTGGTATTTTTAAAAGCAAACTCTCTAATGTGAGTAAGACCTAATGAAAGGAATCCTACAGATTCAAATGTTATGCTCTGTCTGTTGTAACTAGTAGAATAAATACCTTTTTTAGGGCAATGGAGAGCCCTAGTTGTCTTCAAACAACAAAGAAACTCAAACTAAAAAGATCTCTATTTTTCTCAACCCAATAAAAATCATTTAAATAACTGTATTAAGTGATTATAAGATTTTTCCCATGTTCTATAATCCTTTTCCCATATTTCAAGTTTTAATTTTGTATTTTTTTTACTTTTCCCGAATTATTATTGTTCTTCCTATCATTTAAGAAGAAAAATTCATATAAAAGTGAACTGATTATTTCTTTATTCACTCTCCTGTTTCTCCTATTTCATTATTCCAGACTTGGCTGTTTTCCTGAGTTGCAGATTCTGATTAGCAGCAGATTTACACAGAGAAAGTAAGGATTTCTAAAAAATACAGCAGTTGTCAATTAAATTAATACCTTTGTTTTGTGTATTACTGGGCTTTAGGATTCCAAGAAAATACTATACATGTTTCAATTCATTCATTCATTCAAAATATTTATAAGTACCTATACCACATGCTGGGTTCTGATGAGAAAGACATATATTCTCTATCCTCAATTTTATAGTCAATAATTAAACTATAATCACACCATGTTTTCTTCAAACAACAAAGAAACTCAAAAAGATCTCTATTATAAATACAAGCACAATGTTTTTTAAAATGTTTTCTTAAATCCTTAAGTATTCACAACCCTTGAAAGTATCATAGTGGTTACACAAGTTTTCTGGATAGTTGAGGACTCAATTGGAGGTAAAGTATAGTCAGATTGGACCAGTTGCTAAATTTTCAAGAATTTTTTAAATCAGAAAAAAAATTAAATAAAACTGGGATGTAAAATGAAATTTTATAGACTTACTATCAAGTAAATTATATTAAAAACAAAGGTAATAAATATTCAAAATATCACTTCTAGGTTATTTTATTATCTTTTACTATTATCTTTGCACCTGAAATTATTTATGTTTTATCTGTATGGCAGCAATACTACAAATATAATGGTTTGCTATTCTTCATCTCCTTTCAACTTTGCTCTCCATGAAATCACATTGTAGCTTAAAATTGGTCCTGGTGGAAATATTTTTACATCATGGAAATCATCAAAACTGCAAATCAGGTTTGTTTATTTCCAGAAAACCAGTTGTATGTTTAACAGTATGTCCTTTTAAGTTTTTCATGCAAGTTTCCTGGAAATGTTTATTGAATCATTCCCTGCCTTCCAATACAGAATATACTGAATAGATTTCCTTTAATCCATCATTTTTGGACAATTCTGGGCCATCAATACAAACATCCATGATTACCCTGGGCTATGATATTGTATCCTTACTAAATAAATCTGTTATCAGGATGCTAGCTGTCCCCTCTTATAGTAAATGGATGGTTCCTTTTCCCATCATTTATCAGGTGCTTCTAAGCTCTAAGTTTTGAAAAACATATATACAATAAATTCCTTGAAACTAAGAGTGAACACTATCTCAGAGAAGGTATTTCCTATTATAAAAGTGATCATTAACATTTGATGTACATACTTTATTAGATATATTTTCACTGTTCATTCATTGCTCACTTTTTCTCACTTCCTGGTTTGAGATAAGCTCAGGACAGGTGAGGTTTTGAGAAAAATTAAGTTTAAGCCAAACAATAATGATTTGAAAATAAATTTATCATCATAGGGGCTGGGGATGTGGCTCAAGTGGTAATGCGCTCGCCTAGCATGCTTGAGGCACTGGGTTCAATTCTCAGCACCACATAAAAATTAAAATAAATAAATAAATAAAGATATTGTGTCCACCTACAAAAAAAACTAAAAAAAAATTTATCATCACAGACATAACTGAATTTTTAAGAAATGCAAGATGCTTACGAGAACACATAACATTGAAGAGACGTTGAAACAACTAAGTGTGCATAGTTCAAAGATGCTTTAATGACTCTATCACGGAATTCCAGCAAATCCACTGCATCGTTAAGAACATTGCGAACCTAAACAAGAAAAAATGAAATACCAACAAGCAACATTACAACACATCAAAATTTCAATTGAATGTTAGCAAGATTTTGAAACACACAAAAAATTCAATGCACTCTTGATTACCTAATCTCATAAAAAGAAGATTTCAACTAGGAATAAGATATTAAACACGTGAGTATAAAAATCAACAAAGTACAAATATAGATACTCTCTTAAAAGTAAATAGAAAAGACAAAAAATTTTAACCTGCAAGCCTCACTGATTGCTATAGCAATGGAGTAATAAAAGTGAAAAATGTTCCAACACTGAGATATAGTTAAATGAAGATGGCACAGATAAGTTGAAAAAAGACTACATGATTTCTGCCAAAAACAATAAGAATATCTCTTTTTAGTTTAGATTTTACTTTTAAATTAGGTTTTACAACAGGAGATAAAATTGCTTTAAAAATCAAAAGTGGAGTAGGAGTTATTAGTAAAGAAACCAAGATGCACAGAGTGGAGGATGCAAAAACACAGAGATAATATATAAGAAGGCTAAGGACCAATTAACAAGAAGATTTGCTTATTATAATTAAGACTGTTATAACATGCTAGTTTGTAAGGATTTTAACATTTGGTAATATTGCCTAAAATCTTGAAGGTAATGGACCAACCGCAACAAATCAATAAAAATGTTGAGTGATTTAAACTTACCAAGTTATCTGGTCAATATCAGAATGGGTAAGACAGTATAATAAGAGGTTTAAAAAAAGAAAGAGAAAAATAATGTAATTGTACCTACAATTCTCCTCAAAATGTTATTTTTTTCTAAAAATAATGTATCAGGTATTAATAAGCAATGAAATGATATGAAAAGATAGATAGGAAGATAAAGTAAAACTTCCTATAAGTACTTCTTCAAATTACTTCATGCCCTTATAAAAGAGGTCCACAGAACTACCTTGCCACTCCCAAGTGAGGACAAGAAGGCACTATTTATAAGTCAGAAAGTGGGCCCTCTTTAGACATCAAATTTGCATGCACCTTGATCTTGGACTTTCCAGCCTCTAGAACTGTGAAAAATGTTTTTGTTGTTTATAAGCTACCCCTAATGTGGTTTTATTATAGCAGCCTGAGCAGACTAAGACAAGTATATTTCATTTTTTAATGATCTGTTCCCCAACTCCCATCCCCATCAACATGCCATCACCATGACAAGAGAAAGCAAAATAAAGCTTATACTCTAGAATCCTATCACAAAGATAAACAAAACTATGAAATAACATACATATAGGCTATTTACTATAGCTCTATTTGCAATATCAAATGGCTGCAAATGCCCAAATGTTTATCAACAGGTTGAATAAACTATAGCACATTCACAAATAATATATAGCAGTACAATGCAATGAGGCAGTTATATGGAGTGATCTATAGGACATAAAGTAAAAATGTAAGATGCAGAACAATATATATAGTATGATATGTTTTATCTAAGACAGGGAAGGACATGAAGTTACATGGATTTGCCTATATTTGAAAAAAAAAAAACAAGAAACACTAAATAGTATTCAATAACAAATTATTAGAATAATCTACATTTTTTATTTCAAAACTATATTTTAGAACATACACAGCACCATTAATGTGTTTAGGAACAAAAATTTTCTTGTAAGAGAAAACAATTGCCAAGAACAAACGAAGAGTAAAACTTCTTAACTTTAAACACAAATTACGAACCTTAGTACATATTCATGATATATTTTTATCTATCAGAAACAAAAACATTTTGTCTAAAAGTATTGATCAAATCAGTACAAATGAGCCCATACAGCACCCAACTACATTCTATAAAAACATTTCCCTGGGGAAAAACCTGCTATGGGGTTCCCTCTTCCATTCTTCAATAAATTGTACTTTTTTTTTAAAAAAAGGTAACAATGGGGCTGGAGATATGGCTCAAGTAGTAGCGCGCTCAACTGGCGTGCATGAGGCACTGTGTTGGATCCTCAGCACCACATAAAAATAAAATAAAGATATTGTGTCCAACTAAATCTAAAATATAAATATTTTTTTAAAAAGGTAACATTTCCCTCTAACAGAAGATAGTGCTTCCTGGAAAAATGGCTGATTTTAAGTCTGATAGGAAATGCACAAAATAAGCCTAGAATATACTGTCACACCAGAAAGCAAGGACACTACTGAAATAATGTCAAAAGAACATAGGAGCCAACTGGCCAAAGATAGAACAATTTCATCATTAAAAACAATTACAACTGCAATGGCTGAAATATACCAAAACTGTTGACATCTCCAAGTTACAATGATAAAAACGCAAAATAAATTCACTGGAACCAGTCACAGTGCATGCCGGCAATCTCAGAAACTCAGGTGGCTCAGGCAAGAACATCAAAAGTTCCAAGCCTGTTTGGGCAATTTAGTGAGATTTTGTCTCAAAATAAAAAATAAAAAGGGGGTCAGATCCAAGATAACAGACTGGAGAGAGGCTGCATTCCTTCTCACTCCCTAACTCGGGATTCAAGCAGAGGAAATACTGTTGCCCCTGAGAAGTGTCAGTTTATTGATTGGGTTGTTTGTTTTTTTGGTGTTAAGTTTTTGGAGTTCTTTATATATCCTGGAGATTAGTGCTCTATATGATGTATATGTGGCAAAAATTTGGTCCCAAAATGTAGGCTCTCACTTCACCTCATTGATTATTTCTTTTGCTGAGAAGAAGTTTTTAAGTTTCAGTCCATCTCATTTATTAATTCTTGATTTTATTTCTTGTGTTTTAGGAGTCTTGCTAAGGAAGTCGAGCCTAATCCGACATGATGAAGATTTGGGCCTACTTTTTTCTCTATTAGGCATGGAGTATCTGGATTGTGCAGAGGGGAGTGAGAGGAGGGGTGGGACTATGGGGATGGGAAGAATGGTAGAATGAGACAGACATTATTACCCTATATACATTACATGTATGATTACATTGCTGGTATGACTCTGCACCATGTACAGCCAGAGGAATGAGAAGTTGTACCCCATTATGTGTACAATGTGTCAAAATACATTCTACTGTCATGTAGAACTAATTAGAACAAATTAAAGAAAAAAGAAAAACAGAAGAACAGTAGAATAGAAGAGGGGATCAGTAGGAGGGAGGCAAAGAAAAGGGGACGTACTAGGGAATGAAACTGATCAAATTATACTTTTTATTTTGATCATGTATGAATATATTATAACAAATCCTACTGTTATGCATAATTATAATGCACCAGTAAAAAGGGGGAAATAAATTATTGTTACACAACTAAAAAAAATAAAATAAAATGGGCTAGAGGTGTAACTCAGTGGTAGAGTGCCTCTGGGTTCCAGTACTAAAAAAAAAAAAAGAAGAAGAAGAAGAGGAGGAGGAGGAGGAGGAGGAGGAACAAGAAAGGGAAGAAAGAAAAAAGGAAAAGAAACTAATTTGGCGTGCTAGGAAAACAACCCATGATTGGAAAGCTGGTAAATAAAGGAAAATAATTCAGCTTTTCTCACTTCATAGAAATCAAATGGTTGATGAGGTATAAGAATTCTAGATGATAAACGCAAAAGAAATTATTAGATTAATCTAGGCAACAGTCATCAATGGCTGCTAAAAACATTAGGTAAGATGCCTAATAGGAAACTATACGACAGATGAATCAGACTTATAATACCTGAACACACTGATCAAAACATTACTAGAATAAAGACAAGCAAACATATGTGCCTGCCGATGTGATGTAATAGGAAATGAACAGTATCATGTACAAACTATTCTTTAAATTTCTTAAGACTCTAAAATCTTAACAAGGCACTAAATCTAACAACCAGTCCATAGGAAATATAGAGGACTAAATGAACATGTTATATATAAATATATCATTAAGATACAATCAAGTAAATGTAGAATACAATACGTTCAAAAGAACAAATGACCTGGTTTAATAAATTATAAATTTCATATATTAATATTTATATATAAAAATGACCTCAGAGACATATTAACTAAATGCAATGTGGGACTGTTTCTGATGTAAATAGAACAACTATAAAAATATATTTCAAAAATAACTGAAGAAATGTGATCTGCTATTATGGAAAGATATTAGGAAACCATTGGGAAAATGTGCAGGGTCACTACAGTTATATTTAAATGAGAATAGTTCTTATCTTTCAGATATTTTTTAAAGTCTTTAAAAAAGATGCCAGTCAAGAAGAAAAAGACTAATATCTTTGTTTACTTCTTCTACAAGTAGGGGGAAATGACTGCAAAGAGAAAACTACTCTGATAAGAAATGTTTCTAAGGAGATGAAATGTTTTAAAGAATAGGAGATTTTAATGGTTTAGAATCAGTGCTGTGGAATAAGATACCTATCCTACTTCTAGACCCAGTTATGTGGCATATAAAACAAAGCATTCTTGAGAAGGCTGTAGGAGAAGCACTGGTCCCAGTACTAAGGTGACTTTTAATTAGAACAATAACATGAACATGATTTCAGTGAACTTATGACACTATCTTCACCAGAAGTCTGACTGAGCTCCCTAAGACATTTTTAAATTTCCAAAATAGCATCTTCTCCTAGAAACATGATGTAAAAGTTTTAAAGCTAAATTATATGCTAGTTTCTCTAATCCAATACAATATATTCAGTTGTCTCCTGATGTCTTTCTATAGTAGGAGATCACATTTCTCCAGTTCTTTTCCAAATATATAGTCGGTCTATTTGTATAGAAAACAAAGTGCCAACAGGAAGAGAGAGCATGGGAGGAATAGATGAACGCTACATAGGGCAGTGGGGTGGGAGGGAAAGGGAGGGACAAGGGGTAATTAATGATGGTTGAATGTGATGATCATTATTATCCGAAGTACAGGTATAAAGACACAAATTGGTGTGAGTATACTATGTATACAACCAGAGATATGAAAAATTGAGCTATCTCTATATAATAAGAATTGCAATGCATTCCGCTGTTATATATAAATAAAAAATAATTAATTAATTAAAAAAAGAAAGAAAACAAAGTACCACACTGCATTTAGTTAATTTGTTTCTTAAGTCTGTTTAATTCTGAAACAATTCCTCCTTCAAATACATGCCTCTTATTTAAATTTACAATTTATTTATTAAGAAAACCAGGTCATTTGTTCTGCTTACTATTACACATTCTGATTCTGCAAGCTGACTTAATACACCTTTAAGAAAATATGATATTTAAATTCCAATTGTACAGACCTCAAATTACAGATTCCATAGAATTCATATTTGCCTGAAGTTTTTCTAGGGAGAATGACTTTTTTGTGTGTATTTGGTACAACAGAACCAAACTTTAATAAAACATTCTAGTGAGATGTGAGATTCACCAGAGTCTTACAACTAAAGACATGCTGGTAAATGCTGTTATAGTTGTAAAACTCTGATGACTCTCACATTAAATATGTCTGTGCTAAATTTTAAAATGTACCCATTATTCTTTTTAATTCTGGTCAGCCCTAGGATTAATATCCTCATACTCATATATTACCTGATACTTATTCATAGAACCCTCAGATTGACCAGTTCCAAAAATTTTGTTTTACATTTCCTAAACACTCACTTAATTCTATACCTAGCTATAATGAGAGCAATAGCTATCACTTATTTTTGTTTTATATACATTATCTCATTTAATCCTAAAATCACTATTATTAGTACTTACCTTTACAAGACATAAAGTGATTAAGAGTCAGATAATCTTGAACTTTGGCAACTATTAAAAGCCAAATCTAGGGCTGGGGCTGTAGCTCAGTGGCAAAGCTCTTGCCTTGCATGTGTAAGGTACTGGGTTAGATCCCCAGCACCACATAAAAATACACAAATAAAATAAAGGCATACTGTCCATCTACAACTACAAAATTTTTTTGTTTTACAAAGCCAAATCTATACCCCATGCTAAAGTCAGAATGACAACAAAGAAACAAAGGTAGGCCTGAGATACTAGAAACACCTCATTCTCTCTCTCAGCACCGTTTCCCCTTTAGTCACTTCATCCTAACAAAGTCATCAACTAAGTCTTTTGGAAAGAATTATCTACTAGAATGCATCCTGGAGCTAAGGAGCAGATTAAGAAACCTTCTTATTCCAGAATATGGTATCCACAAAAGCTGAGCTCCAGGGAGAGAGGAAGGGCAATGAATCCTATTATTGGGAAACAGCAACTCCCAGGTTGAGGTCTACATTTAACAATCAAAACTCAACATGATGGCGAGGATGTGGGGAGAAAGATACACTCATACATTGCTTGTGTGGCTGCAAATTGGTGCAACCACTCTGGAAAATAGTATGGAGATTATTCAGAAAACTTGGAATGGAACCATCATTTGATCCAGTTATCCACTCCTCCATATATACCCAAAGATCTTAAAATCAGCATACTATAGTGACACAGCCACATCAATTTTATAACAGCTCAATTCACAATAGCTAAGCTAACGGAACTAACCTAGGTGTCCTTCAATAAATAAGTGGATAAAGAAAATGTGGTATATATACACAATGGATGTTACTCAGTCATAAAGAAGAATGAATTATGTCATTTGCTGGTAAAGGATCTGGAGACTATCATGTTAAGTGAAATAAGCCAATCCCCAAAAAACCAAAGGCTGAATGTTCTCTGTGATATTCAGATGTTAACATACAATTGGGTGAGGAAAGAATAGAAGTTCAATGAATTAGACAAAGGGTAATGAAGGGAAGTGGGAATGGGAATAGTACAGAAAGTAGAATAAATTGGATATAACTTTCCTATGTTCATATGTGAATACACAACTAGTGTAACTCTATATCATGTACAACCACAAGAATGAGAAGTTATACTCCATGTATGTATAATATGTCAAAATACACTCTACTGTAATGTATATCTAAAAAGAACAATAACAAAAAAGACTCAACAAGATCTCTGGTTTCTGAATTAATAAAACACAGGTCAACCAAAATCCTACTAAGCTTCTGAGAATACTGTAAAACTTTACACCCTACAAGTGAAAAGCTGTGATTGTTCAGTCCCTATGGAAATCCAGGGACCCCCACCTCACAACAAAAGAAAGTAGGCTACTAAAAAGTACAGCCCCTAAAAAAGAGTGTACTCCAAAATGTCCAAGGAGATCTTCCCAGGAAGGCACACTGACCAAATTGACCAAGCAACTAACTCTATTGCTAATAAAAAGTTTTCAGGATATTCCCATCAAGCTGGTTTTGAGTTAGGGGCTTGGTCATCACTGTGTGTTGTTTTCCTTTTTCTTTTCTGAACTGTTTAATCATTGTAAAATGAGAATATGAGGAGAAGGAGGAGGGAGGAGAAAAGTTAAAATATACTTACAGTTTTCCAGACCAAAGAGTTGATGCTGGATGCAATAACTGGATGAGTCTATATTATCTTCGTTTTAGGAGGTGATATGAGTTTGTTTTAAAATCATATGTGTAATAGTTGCATTAGGTAAGTAATATATTTCTGAATTATATGGATGAAGGTATGTGTATGTGGTAACATGGCTCCCAACAATCTTCACCTTGTGATAATTGTATCCTGTGTAAATCTCTTCACTTGGGTATGAGGTGGACCTAAGAGTTTGCTTGTATTGAAAAGAATATGGCAAATATGACCTTATAAAAATTATGACTTAACGTCTTAATGTTTGCTGTCTGGCTCTTCACACTTACTTGCTCTGATAAAGTAAACTACGAAGTTGCAAAATACTCTATGGGAAGAACACATATAAGGAACTAAGAGAAATCTGAAACCCTTGGTCCAAAAGACACTGCTGAACTGAATCCTGCCAATAGTGTCAATGAGCTTGAAAGCAAATTTTCCCTCTTTGAGCCTTTAGCCCTGCCTACCACCGTTATTGCAGCCTTAAGAGACTTTTGAGCCAGAGAAGCTAGCTAAAGCAAGCCTGGATTCTTGACTAACAAAAACAGAGAGATAATAAATGTTGCTGTTTCAAGCCACAGGTAACAATAAATAAATAATACAGTATGGCTGCTAAACAATCAAAGGAAAGAAATAAGTGGATATCTATTTTGTCTGCCCTAAATCAAATCATATCTTTTCTGATAAATATGCCTTGATTGTCCTTTGAGGAACAATTCCACTAATTTCAGTGAATAAATAAGTAGCTCAGATGAGTTGACTCATCTTCCCCGTCTCCCTTAATCAAATACATTAAACCCAGACTTAGCACATGAGACTAAAACGCTGAGACTTCAGATGGAATTACTAAGAAGAGAAGTACTTTCTGCTGGACTGGCAGTTAATAGAATGTACACCTAGAGCTACCAAAGTCACAAAATGGAGAAAGCCTTTCTGAAAATGAAGCCAATTACAGAGAAAAGGAGAGACGAAGTGATAAAGTTATTTACACCTAATTTAAACCTGAACCAATGCCTCAAGTCAGCCTGTGACTTGACTTTGCATAAGCCAGTAATATTTTTCCTTCCCTTCTCACATTAGGTTAATTTGAGTTGAATTTATGGGGGGAAAAAAAGATTTTCAAAATATCAACCTAGGAGGTCCATGAGAATAGGGACAAAATTTGTTCTATTCATGACTATATTCCCTATTGGTTAGCTTAATGCCTGGCAAGTAGGTATCACTCAATAAACCTCTATTGAATGAGTAAAGGAAAATGTTCTGTGTAAAAACACTGTGTAGATCCAATTTAGTTAAAATGCAACCAAATGTTTAAAAACCACTGAAAGCATAAATTTCCCTTTTAAAATAAAGTTTCTGATTATAAAACTTTGAAAAATTATTTACAAATATTAGGTGCAAAGATAATTTGAATTAAATAAGCCATTTAAAAACTTCATGATTCATCTTACCTCAGATAAAAATCCTCTATTACTAGGATGATTCCTTTTTGTTTTGAAAGAAAACTCCTCTTTATAGATATATTCATCTTAGGGCATTTTTGTAATTAAGACTAGTCCTTATTTTGAGTAATACTATATTAGATAGTTCCCATGTACTGTATAAATAGAATAATTACATTCTAAATCAGTTAATTAGAATTCACAATGTATTCTTTGTCACAGATCCACTACAACATATAATGTTTTGATTCTCAAGTTAAATAACTGAAATATAAATTTACATCATCATCTAGATCCAATTATTTGTAGAAAAAGTGAAAGACTGAGGAGCATATTAAACCATATATCTTGCAGGGGCTGATGTAAAATGTGCAAAACCCTGGATTTTGAACCTGGTACTGGAACAAAACAATAATAAGAACAAAACTGCAACAGGTAAGAGACAACTGAAAATATGAATATTTCATGGATATTTGATAATATTAGGAATTTTGTGTGAGTGTGTGTATGTGCGTGTGTGTGGTGCTGGGGATCAAACCTAGGGCCTTGTGCATGTGAGGCAAGCACTCTACCAACTGAGGTACATCCTTAGTTCCAGGAATTATTTTTAAAGTATGAAAATGCTATTTTGGTTATGTTAAAAAGTCCTTATATATTAGCTGTATAATTGAACTTTTCAGATGAAATATGATGTCTGAATTTACTTGAAAATAAATGAAGAAATGAGTGTTGATATGGATGTGATTGACTACTGAAGCTGGGTAATGAATATATAGAGATTTGTACCACTACTCTGTGTGTGGTTTAAATTCTTCAAATAAAAAATTTTTAAATTTAAAATAAGTAAACAGACCATAGAAAAATTATAATTAACCTAATTATTATTAATCTTGTGAACATATCCAAATTTTAAAAATCTAGAGATTGGGGAAAATAAAATATTTGAACAGAACTGATCATGAAATTACAAACTACATGCTTTCAAATTTTTATAGCAATTACAATATGAATTATAAATACTGAAGATAAACGTATATGATATAGATAATAGGAAGAAGAATCTCCCTTTCTTTGGCAGAAGATTTGCACTGGCAAATTGTCTTTGGCCTCTTCCCAACACCTTTTTTCAACTAATTATAATATATTTGTTGAACACTTTTTATATGCAAGCCTGGGCTAGTGGAGCCCCTAGACAAAGACAAAACTGAGAGAAATATAGTACATATGTCTTACTGTAAGAAGCTCACAACAGAGTAGATAATCTACTAATGTTCTCTGACCTATAAACATTTCACCCTATCACCCATTGACACATTCCAAACTCTCAGTATCAATCTTATAAAGAATTTCAATTAAAATTAAATACTAATCCCAAAACAAGGCACCATAGCACATTGAATATCTCAAGCTGAAGGAATCTGAGAAAACAGAAAGAGGAGAAGGTCACTCTGACACTTCTCTAAAGCAGGTTATAAGACCTTCATGTTCCAGAGGAAAGGAATACCCTTGTCTCTAAAAACAGAGAGACTCAGAGAAGAATCTGAACAAACAGGCCTTGCTAAGCTTTCCCATTTATTCCCAATTAGGTATACTACTTTTGCTCTATCATATTATTCCTTTACACCTATCTATTCTTCATCAAACCTAATAATGAAAGCATATCAATTTAACTGTTTTTTTTCTGGACTTATTTTCCTTATGAAGGATCCCATATCATGTAAAATGTATATTACATAAATTTGAATTCTTTTTTCTTGTTAACATGTTCTTTGTCATAGGGGCCTCAGCCAGAAACCAAGAATGATGAGGAAAGATTTTTTTTTCTGCCCCACACTTCCTAATTCCCAATAAGAACTTCCCACCATTTTCCAATTTTGAGTTGCCTTAGGTAATTCTTAAAAGGCAATTTTTTAAAATCAGGTTAATTAAATTCATTCAATTATGAATAAGAATAGCCAGTAATCCCAGCAACTCAGGAAACTAAGGCAAGAGGACCCCAGGTTTGAGATCAGCCTCAGCAACTTAGAAAGATACCATCTCAAAAGCTAAAAAAAAAAAAAAAAAAAGACTAGGGATATAGCCCAGTGGTAAAGTTCCTCTCAGTTCAATCCCTAGTACCTATTATAAATACATAAAATAATTTATTCCTGTTGGTAACTAGCAAGTTAGGCCTGCCTTAGAGTCAGTTCTAGTAGTTAAATTTAACTTATTCCTATGTGTCAGAGCTTCTTCCAACTTTCTTCCTTAATTAAATTCACATATTCCATAAACGGTTCAAATCCACAAACCTGTCCTAAATCTATAACCACAGTAACTACAGCCGTTTCGATTCTCTTTCAATGAAAGGTTCTTATCATCATGAAAAGGTGACTAACTAATGGCATAGTTAAAATGGTTCAAATGTGCCTGAATTTTCATAAATTTTGAGTAAATATAACAAAGATAATTCTATATTATATATAGTGAACTAATGTGAAAAGAAGCAGGCTCAATCATCCTATGATCATAATCATACCTGCATAGTCCGTCTTTTAGTTAATGTTATTTGAAAATTTTTCCACTCCCAACGTTGCTCCACTACATGTGCAAAAACAACATGTCCATTTCCGCAGGCTCCAGCAATCTGAGTGCCATCAATTGACCATGCAATATTAAATATGCTGCCAGTATTGGGTTTTTCTAAAGCATAAGACCACTGAAGGGAAAAAAGAAAGAAAAATTGACTGAACAAAACAAAAATGTTTGTAAAAATTTAAAACTGATCACGGTAACATATTAAGATAATTTTTTAAAAGAATGTATCTTTATCTGGAATTATTAGAAATGTTTTCTTAATAAAATTCTAGTATACTGAACAGAAGATACACATATATTTTTAAAGTATTCAGTAGAAAAACATGATAAAACATTACATGAAATCTCTCAAGAACTGTAAAAACATACCATTTCCATTCACATGATTACTTTCAAGTAATAATACTGAAAGGGTAAACGCAAAGATTCTGTAGGACAAAACAAAGTAAGATATCTTAACGTTCTCTATAGTCTCTACATCTAAAAATTTCTGATTACAGTATTTCAAGAATGTCAGCAAAAACTGAAACTAAACACAAAATGTCACTAAAATATCTTTGATACACATTCTAAATCATGAAAGTTGAAGTACATCTATCCTCTCAGAACTAATCTAGAGATCAATAAGCATCAACTAAGACAAAAGAGATTTTTGCATATGTATACAAGAAGACAGCAAGGAAAAAAAACTATTTGGTAGATGGTACTAGAGGCTTTTTTCAGATGCAACATACATATTTGCAAAAAGGATGATAAATTTGTTTGACTAAACTTATATGCATGTTTTCTTTCCTTATAACGTAGAGTCAAATTTAAGTCTTGAATTCTATTATTGATGCTTTGGGGTTTTTTGTTTTGTTTTACATTATTATTTTTGCAGAAATATGCATTATTAGGAGTTGGGGGTGTGGCTCGGTGGTAGTGTGCTTCTATCCCCGTACCAAAGGAAAGCAGGGAGGAAACATTCATTATTAGCTATAGGCTCCCTCCAAAAACAAATATGAGAGAAATGAAAAAAAAACAGAAAAAAGTCACTATTTTATACTACTGTAATACAAAACTTTAAATTTCTAATAAAAAATTCATACATAAAATAAAATAGTGAATGACTTTTACCACTCACTACATTTTTTTTTCATCTTTTTCACTCTTTTTGAACCCCTAACTGCTTAAACATTACCTTAAGGGGGTAATGAATAAATTATAAGCTTTGATTCATCAGCAGTACGAAATATTAGAAATTTCCTTTTCTGGAATTACAAATATATATATTTTTAAAAGAACATATACATTTCAACATATCTTTTTAGAAAATAAGTAAAGACTGAGAATTTCAAAGACAAAAATAATCTGCTTCTGGCAATAAAAATAAATTAACCCATAATATTTCTGACAAACAAGAATTGTGAAATACTACCACACAACTATTTTATATGAATATTAAAAGTGGTTGACAGAGATAAATAAGACTTGATGTATTGATACCACTTAAGGTTTTGAAGCCGGCTTACACAAATCTTTCATTTTCAATTTAGTCAATTCCTACAGCGTAGATGGAAGAGATCTTAACTTGTATTTTAAAACCATAGATTCATATTTTTAAAGTATTTACTTTAAATTATGTTTTTTCAGTTTGTTTAAATCAAAATGTAAATAAGGTACAATCACTGCGATTGGCTTAAAAAAATCTCTTAGATATGTTTTCATCTAAGTCCTATTTTCCACATTATTTCTTGCCTTGCAGATTTTTGCTGTTGCAGGAACTTGATCATTTGTTCTAAAAAGTTTTTCACATCTGGATTTTACCATTTGTATTCTCGTGGTGTTATTTAACATGTTCTTCTGTCAGTTTTATTTCATATAAATTGATACTTAGATTTAAGAGTTTTGACCAAATTCAGGTTCAATTTTTTGACAAGAAAACTTCAGAAGTGATGTTGTATGCTGTTGTGATTTAAGTAAGGATGTAAATAAAGTTTGGCATAGTCAGGTTTGGCACAGGGAGGAACACTTGGAGGGAATGTGGGAAGATAAGGTTAATTATTCATAGATCCATGAGAGAAGAAAGAAACTCACCTCCCAGTACCAAAGGTAGGGTACCATTTAGGACTCAGGTGCTCAACCAGCAGGTAAGAAGAGAGAGAAAGAGGAAGAAGCTTTTAATGGGGTCCAGGATATTACCTAGCTGATTTTCTGAGACAGAGTGAGATTAGTTAATCTGAAGAGAGCTTAGTGTGGGAACTTGGGAGTTACATTATCAGGTTCACAAGGCTTACAGCAAAAGTAAGATGATCAAAAGAGGCTGAGACAGGAGAATCAAAGCCAGCCTCAGCAAAATTGAGACACTAAGCAACACCTGATAAATCAATTGCTGTTTTGAAAGACTCAGAAATATATTTTTGTACAAAGGAAGGTTAGTCTTGAAAAACTGTGAGGCAGACCAGTTGGATTTTGAATGTAGGCAAATATCAATGGCATCTCCCCAAATAGCCACTACCTTAGTAGTCTATAGCTAGTCAAAATTCTCCCCAGAAAGGGACACCTCCCCAGATTAACCATAAACTATGTTTCCTTTTTTACTCTTTCATCTAAAATCTACTCTCAGATAACCAAATTACTTACCAATTTACCAACTTACTTATTCTGAAAGAACAATATAATAAATTACTCCCAAGATACTATTATATTTTAGGAAATTATAATTTCTTAAATCAAAAGAATAGCTAATGAGAGAAATTTGTTCACAGTGAGAAAGTGGTGAAATCCTTCTACTCACATAACTCATTGTTTAGGTTGGTCATGAACTGCAGTTACAAAGTATTAGTGTACTATTATTTGCTGTAAGAAATTACCACAGACCTAGAGGCATAAAAGAGCACATATTTATTGTCTTATAGTTCTACAAGAGCTAAAATTAAGGTGTTGGTAGGGCTGGCTTCCTTTCTGGAGGCTCTGGACAGGGTCCATTTCCTTGATCATGTGGATTGTTGGCAGAATTCACTTTGTTGCAGCTGTATGTAGAACCTGAGGTCCCTATTCCCTTACTGACCATTTGTACCTTCTAAAGGCCACCTGCATTCCCTGGTTTGTGGTTCCCTTCCTCCATCTTTAGACCAGTAACAGCAAATTGAGCTGCTCTTACTTTGATCTCTCCTCCTTCTCCATCCTCTAACCTAGCTAATAAAGGTGTGCTTTTAAGGACTCATGTAATCCAGATAAGTTTTACCACCTAAAGGTCCATGCCCTTAATCACATCTGCAAAATTCCTTTTGCTATTTAAGATACATATTTACAATTTCTAGGGATTAGAATATAGGTATCTTTGGGAGCCCATTATTTGGCATACCATAAAATTATATTAGGAAAAATAAAGCAATCAACTTGAGATTTTTAAAGTTTATTCATTTTTACCTAAAGACTCAAATTCAGATGAGGGCATAAACACATGAAACAATAATTTTACCACTTTTTAAGAGTAGTTTGAGGTTTATGGTTTGGGTTTTCAAAGTTTTCTATCACTATGAAAAAGAAACTAAATAATAATTTAACCATGCTGTCACCCTATAAGAGCTGGGTCTTGGTAATGTGGTACTAGATAAACAAGGATATCCAAAATAAAACATTTTGAAGTTATTAAACAAGTTTCTTTCAAAAAGGAAAAAAAGAACCAATATGAGTTATGACATCAAATAAAATACACATTTAATATTCTACCCTGTGAATTATATAAAAGCATTGAGATTATATAAAGAAAAAGAAAGTCATTGTTTTTTTATGAATATTTCCTAACAATAAGAAAAATTAGATTACAGACACCTTCTGAGAGCAATATATGAACATCTCAGAATACTGGTAAAGAGTCCTCAAGGAACAATTTTAAATTGTCAGATCAATAGTCCCTAACAGATGATAAAGCAAATAATTAGAAATTGCCTCATGATCTACAAAAAAGTCTACAGAACTCTAAAGGGGTGAAGGGTGAAGAAGGGAATGCTAACTTAACTAAAGAAAGGAAAATTAAAGGAAATTATGTATTTTACTAAAACACAATAAGGGATTTAAAACTTTTTACATTATTGGTATTCCTGGCAACAACTTATCAGAATGTGAATATTGGAGTTGGGTTTATGAGTTATCTATGAGTAGGAAAAAAATATAAGCAAAATATTAGAAGAAAAAGCTGTACCATTTGTCCCCCAAATGGTGGACAGAGGAAAAACAACACACTATGTATAAGAAATCATAAGTGGATTTTCCCATGTGTACACGCTGCAGGAGCTTTTGCATGATTTCCGCATGCACACTATATAGAACATAAGACAGGAGAATCACAAGTTCAACAATAGACTAGACAACTTAATGAGACTCTGCCTCAAAATAAAAAAATAAAAAGGGGTTTTGGAGCTATAGCTCAGTGGTTAAGCACTCCTGGGTTCAATCCCTAGTACCAGCAAAAAAAGGAAGAAAGAAAGAAAACATTTATAAAAAGTAAAATTCTCGGCTTTTAAACAGACAGACTCAGATTTTTAGGTACCAGTATCATAAAAAAGCAAATTCAAATTTGTGTATGCTGGTTTAAAAAAAAAAGAAAGAATTTCTGGTCATTTAAAAAAAAAAAAAGGTTGTTTATTTTTAACTTAACTAACCATATAGAAGTTTACTTAACCAACTTATTCCATAAAAACTAAGCACAAAGACATCTGAACATTTATCATTATTCTATTTCTTCTCTGTTTTTTCATAACAATTATAACCCTTACTATTAAACAACTGTTATTTAATCACCTGTTTACATTTTAGTACTCTAAGTAGAGGGTGAGGTACTATTGAAAACAGATATAGAAGTTATTCTCTAAATAGCCAATGAATCACATATGTGCTGAATAAATGAACACGCAAGCCTGTGTTCCTAAAGCAAGCCTTCTTTCCAAAAGCTCAACCACCATTTAAACAAAACCTGACCTTTAAAATAAAAAAATACATAAGAATGAATTAAAAGTCAAGAAATTTAGAAATATTTAAACTAATCTTCTCAAAAACAACCACGAAATTTACTAAGTATATTAATTCCATTAATAAATAGTCTAAATGTTAGGCTATTATAACTCTTTAAAAACTAGAACAATATATTTTCTCTGTACAAAAATTCTGTAACATTTCCAGAATACCCATTACATGTTAGGTGTTGATTTTAAACAGAATAAAAATGAATTTTGTAACAGAAATCTAACTTTATATTATTAATTACGTTTCTCAATTCTGGGCAAGATGGACTCATACCATAAAGGCAACAGTTCCTTTACTTTATGGTTTATATTTTATGTTTTTAGCAAAGTTGGTTTTATAGAAATATGAAAATGTAATTTTAACTTTCTCATATCTTCATTATAAAGTCAGAAATGTATTCATGTAAAAGAAAATCTCTGAGGATTAAACTAAAAATTTTGGGTAAATTAGACTAAAATGATTGAACAATAGCAACCTATTGGTTTGGCTCCTTCCTGTCTCTTCCTTCATTTAGTAAGACCTGGCCCTCACCAATGAGTCCTATTTAAGTCTTCATAATCATGTTTATAGAACCTACTATAACATGCCTAAACAAATCTGATGTGCCAGTGATCCCTTCCCTGGAGATATTTAAAATTGGAACCAAGATTTTTGACTCAGTATGCTCTCTCCAATAGAGGAGAGGTACTTATGATGTCAGTTTTCAGCAAGTAAACTGAAAGGAGAAAAAAGGTCAGCCCAAAGGAAAGAAAAAAAAAGGACCTGGATATGTAGATACACAAAAAGGCAAAAGATAAGCACTCTACTTTTTGGTTCCTAGGGCCTATTAGTTATATTCTTTCCATGACATCTAGAATCTTTTCCTGTGCCTTATAACCAGTTCCCATTTTTGCTTCTATTTGTATCAAACTACAATAAAATGTAAAGTCTGAAGTCATAAGATCAGCCACATTTCTCCAACACTACTTGAGTTTTTCCCATTTCTGGCAGACCATATACAGTGTTGCCTCTTATATTAAAAAGCAAAGATACAAACAAAAAACTAATACTTATAAAAGAAAAAGTATTCTCAGTGTCTCTGAAAAAGGCATCAGAATTGCAGAGTTGAAAGAAGAGATCATTGAGCCCTAACAATTTATTGTAGGTAAATATTATGGTTTGGATCTAGAATGTCCCCCAAAAGCTTATGTATGTCCCTTCTGGAATGTCCCTAAGACAGCAATGTCCAGAAGTGGCGCTTTTGAGAAGCGACTGGCTCTAACCTCACTGATGGATTAAACCATTTGATGGATTAATAATTTGAATGTACAACTGGGAGGAAGTGGAAACTGTAAGCAGATGGAGCATACTAGGTCACTAGGGGCATGCCCCTGAGGACTATATCATGTGCCTGGCCCCTTCCTCTCTGTCTCTCCCTCCTTCCCTCCCTCTCTCCCTCTCTCCCTCAGCTTTCCAACTGCCATGAGCTCTCAGAGCAGCTTTTCTCTGCCATGCCCTTTCAATATAATATTGTCTCACCTCAGGCCCAAAGCAATGGAGCCAGCTAAGGATGAACTGAAACCTCTGAAACTGTGAGCCAAAATTAAATCTATGCTCCTCCAAGTTGTTTGCATCAGATATTTTGGCCACAGCAATGAAGAGCTGACTAACACAATGAGGAATTAAAGGTCCAGAAGAAGACTTCCACTTTGTAAATTCACCACTGGAGTTGACTCCAGAGTTCTACAAACATGCCAATGCTATTCCTACATTAAAATAAAATTAAAAATTAAAACAAAATAATAAAGTTTAATTTAATTTAAAAATAAAAAAGCAACCATACTGAATATGCACAATATAAAGAACAAAAATTGAGACGATTTCTATAAAGTATCAACAAATGATACATCCCTTTAAGGAAAGAGATCAGGTTTTTTTTCTTCTGTATTTTCTTAAATTATTTATGCATGCAAGTATTTCCCAAAAGGGAAATAAATATTTAAATGAAAAACAATGACCATAATAACTGACTCCTCCATGTCAACCACATTATTCTCTTTTTTTAATTTTTTACTTATTTTTTTTAGGTGAACACAAGATCTTTATTTTGTTTCTATGTGGTGCTGAGAATCAAACCCAGTGCCTCATGCATGCTAGGCAAGCGCACTACCACTTAAGCCACATCCCAGCCCCATATTCTTCTCTTTACTACCCTGTGTAATTATATTCCTTACATTGAAAGGATTCTCAAAGGCACAATCTTTGGCCAAGTTCAATAATTCATAAAATTACATGTTTAAAAGTTAAGTTTAAGTCAAAGAGAAAACAGATGCCTTTCTTTGAAGGATACTAATTGATTTATTTATTTATTTATTTTTTTTTTTAGTGATAGACACAATAACTTTACTTTAGTTAGATTTATGTGGTACTAAGGATCAAACCCAGTGCCTCACATGTGCTAGGCAAGTGCTCTACCACTAAGCCAAAACCCTAGCCCCACTAACTGATTTTTAAGAAGAATATTCTATCTCATATGTAATTAGCAAATTACAGAGTGCCTTAAATTATGTTACTTGACAATGAAAAATTACATATGGCAGTAAGACCAGTTACTGTAGATGATGAATTATTGTAATTATTTTAATTGAATGGATAAATGAATAAACAGAGGTAAGTCTTTTTTTTTATAATGAATGGATATTCAAAGAGAAAATGAGAATCAAGAAGTTTTCCATTACACAAGCAATAGCACCACCTGCTGATAAATAAAAGCAACAATGTCAATTTATTAAGAATTACAGTGGATGGGGTAGAGAGAGAAGATGGGAGGGGAGGGAGGGGGGATAGTAGAGGATAGGAAAGGTAGCAGAATACAACAGTTACTAATAGGGGATTATGTAAAAATGTGGATGTGTAACCGATGTGATTCTGCAATCTGTATTTGGGGTAAAATTGGGAGTTCATAACCAACTTGAATCTAATGTATGAAATATGATATCAAGAGCTTTATAATGTTTTGAACAACCAATAAAAAAAATAAATTAAAAAAAAAAAAGAATTGTATGCAAAAAAAGAGAGCTCATGTAAAATGGCATAATTCGGCGTGAACATACTTTATATAGAGAGTTATAAAAAATTGTGCTGTTAATGGATAATTATGAATGTAATGCACTATACTATTGTCATCTATGTAAGGAATAAATAAAAAAAGAAAGAAAAAAAAAAAGAAGACACCAAAGGTAATTATATATTCAGATCTTTTCTCTTGAATTCTATTAACATAATAAAACTCATTAATATGTTCTGGATATTTACTTATATATAACTATGTTAATTTGAACTTCTGTGTCTTACATATTTGAATAATGCATTTCTTAAAAATCAAAGATAAAAACAAAATTTATTATGGAACCTAAGAAAAAAGTATGGTACTATGGCTCTAATTTTTATTCTACAAATAATTCACTGTACTATAATTTATTATGCTAACCACCCAGAAGTGTATATTTATTTTGTACAGTTGTTTTTATAATCCTTGATTATACCTAAAAATTATGTTGTCTTACTTTCCCAGTTTAATTTTTATAGCATTCATGATGTTCCTTTTATTTATTTTTGTTTATACACTTTTATCTACTGAAATAAAAAGAAGGCATTTGTATTTCTTTGCTTGTGAAGTATCTGTTTATTTCATTTGCCCATTTATCAATTGGGTTATTTGTTTTTTCAGTGCTAAGTTTTTTGATTTCTTTATATACTCTGGATATCCTCTGTCCGAATAATGTTATGGTTTAGATATGAGGTGTCCCCAAAAGCTCATATGTGAGGCAATGCAAGAAAGTTCTGAGTGAAATGACTGGGTTATGAGAGTCAATGTGTTAATCCGCTGATAGGGATTAATTTGGTGGTAACTGTAGACAGATACAGTATAACTGAAGAGATGGCTCATGGGCATGCCTTTGGGGTTTATATTTTGTTCTTGGTGAGAAAAGCTCTCTTTCTCTGTTTCCTGGTGCCATGTAACGAACTGTTTTCCTTGACCACATCCTTCTGCCCCAATGTTCTGCCTCACCTCGGGTCCAGTGTAATGGAGTCAGTCATCTATGGACAGAGACCTCTGAAACCGTGAGTCCCCAAATAAACGTTTCCTCTTCTAATTATTCTTGCCAGGTCTTTTTGTCATAGCAGTGAAAATGCTAACTAAAACAAATAGCTAGCAAAGATTTTCTCCCATTCTGTAGGTTCTCTCTTTATACTATTAACTGTTTCTGTTACTGTGCAGAATCTTTCTTATTTGATGCCATCCCATTTACTAATTCTTGGTATTGTTTCCTGAGGTTCAGGAGTCCTATTGAGGAAACTGTTATCAGCATTTATATGGTGAAGTGTTGATCCTACATTTTAATGGTTACAAAGGTTCTAGTGTAAATCATAGGTCTTTAATCCAATCTGGGTTGGCTTTTTTTGTGCAGGGTGAGAAACAACTTGAGGACAAATCTTTACATTTTATTTAATATTTTAAACCCAATTTTCTAGGACACTGGCTGATTCATAGTATGAATTTAATGCTTATTGAATAAAAAAACATATATTTAAAATGTTAAGTCTCAAGTATTAAAAATTATTATAACACAGTTCATTCAGTTTATTTTTCTAGAATTATTAACATTATAAGAAAAGGTATTGTGCTTAATGAGGTTAATTTTTAATTGTTATTCAGATTAACTTAATCCCTCAAGTTTCTAAAACCTTAAATATTTTTAATCAGGGCTGGGGCTGGGCCTCAGCAGTAGCGCACTTGCCAGGCATGTATGAGGCACTAAGTTCGATTCTCAGCCCCACATATAAATAAATAAAATAAAGGTCTATCAGCAACTTAAAAAAAATTTAAAAATATTTTTAATCAACAGGCAAATTAAAATTATCATATTTAAATTCAGTTATTAACAAATAATTTAATATTGACTATATTGTATAGATAATAAGGAATCTTTAAACTATAAAATCTTATAAACTAGGGAGTCAAAAATAATATATGTAAAACTAAATTGGACAACGTAAGTGCAAAATACATTGTGAAAATGAGACCACATAATTCTATAACAGCATCATTAATAAAAAACCTGAGGTACAGGTCCTTAAGTCCAAAAACAAAACAAAAAATATCCTTAAGTAATAAGATTATTTAACATCCGGATATTATAGCTAAGGGAAAAATAAAGAGACCTAAGGTGAGAGAAAGTTAGGAAAATAAACTTTAGATTGACTATAGAAGGCATGAGAAAGTCAAACATGAGATAAGTCTTAAAGAACAGAAAGAATTCCACTTAGTATAAAACAGAGGAGAGAATATGCCATAAAAAGAGTGAGGATGTTAGGGACAGGCAAGATTCATGAGCCAGTATTCAACCTGATTTGAGCACACGTACAAATTAGAGAGTTGGAGAGGAAAAGACTGAATGGATTTAATGGTACCAGGTTTCAGAGAGCTTCCAAAGCCAGGCAGAGGGCTAAAATTTTATGTGATGAAAAACAAGTAACCAGAAAACTGATACATCGTTTAAAAAGCTCTAAAAGTTCTAACTACCTTGTTTTGCATTTGAAGAAAATGAGCCATGGAACAATAATGTGATTTGCTTATATTTAGAAATAGTATGGAAAAGCCCTATTGCTATAGTTTGGATCTTAGATGTTCCTTTAATAGGGAGATAGTGGAACCTTTAGAAGGTAGGGCCTTGTGGTAGGTCCTTAGGGAGGTCTTCTGGTCACTGGGACCATATCCCCAGCAGGGGACTGTGAGACTCCAGCCAGTCCTTTCTCTTTTGCTTCTTGGATGATGAGGTGAGTGGATTACTCTACCACACACTCCTGCTGCTATATCATAGGCTCTTTTAGACATGGAGCCAATTAATCCTGGACTGGAACCTCCACAACTACAAGCCAAGATAAATCTTTTCTCTTCATGATTATCTCAAGTATTTTTTATACTGATGAAAAGTTGATCAACAAGTCCAAACTATTTTTACCACAAACTGCCACTGTTTGGGGGCATTCTTCAAGAACAATAGATAAATATTGTTAAGCTGGTTGTTTGCCTAGATTTCAATGAGAAGAAATGTATAGTATCAAGAGGAAAAATTCTCCCATACTTTCAAAAGTTAACTTTTTTTTATTTTTTTGAGATATTAGGGATTAAACCCAGGGCTTTCTACCATTGAGTTATATCCACAGTCCTTTTTATTTTTTATTTTGAGACAGAGTCTCACTGCCTAGGCTGACCTCCTAAATCACTGGGATTACAGGCATGTGCCACTATACCTGACTCAAATATAAATTCTTAACAAAAAGAAATATGTCCTTTGGTTTCAAAATGACCAGTTTTTAAATTTACTATTAATTTTATGCAAAAATATGACTAACATTTTATATGAAACATACCAATAACAAAAACATTTAAAACTATTTTCCATATTGAATGGGCAAAAATTTTAATATTTCACCATCTTTCACAATCATGCTCAAAACAAACATTTCCAGAAAGTCAATGAGTATAGAGAACATATCCATTCTTTAAACTTACAGTTTGGTTTCATAAATCTAGAATTGATTGAATCAGTATATTAAGACAAATCAGAAATTTACAGTCAAATGCATTCATTAAGGGATGTTAATGTTAAAGAGTGTTTGCCTGATGTGAGGGAGGGTCTGGATTCAATCTCCAGCACTGCAGAAAGAAGGAAGGAAGAAAGGGCATTCACTGAATTTTTTTTTTTTTTTTTTTTTTTTTTAAGGACTGAGAACCAGGTGTGTGTGCATGACCACATTTATGACAGCACATGTGTAATTCCTCACAACTATAACTTACCCCAGTTTTATCACACAAGCGTAAAGTATGAAACGATCCAACAGCAAATAATTCTCCATCTGGAGCCCAGGCAACTGAGGTAATAGGATGCTCATGGGGTTGTGAACTGTATAGGAGGCGGCCATAACTATCCCACACCTATAAAAGCAAAAAATTTTTAAAGTCTTATAATAATCACAACATTGCTATAAACAAGTTTGTCTTCTAATAAGGTAGCACATAAAGTTTAAGAAATGACCACCTTATAATATTAGTAATTAAATGTCTTTACTACTATACAATAGAGAGGGGAAAAAGCTGTATTCCTTGAAACCAAAATACATTGAAAATATTTTAAAACATTATTATAATTTTCAGATTTTACTAAACTTTGGATTAAACATTAAACCTACCCATTCTAATCCATATATATACTAAAATAAAATTGAACCCCTATCTCTCACCCTGCATAAAACTCAATTCAAGGACTTAGGCATTAGACCAGAGATCCTGTGCCTACTAGAAGAAAAAGCAGGCCCAACTCTCCATCATGTCGGCTTAGGAACTGACTTCCTCAGTAAGACTCCTAAAGCAAAAGAAGTAAAATCAAGAGTCAATAAATGGGATGGAATCCAACTAGAAAGCTTCTTCACAAAGGAAACAATAATGTGAGCAGACAGCCTACAGAATGGGAGAACATCTTTGCCACCTACACCTCACATAGAGCATTAATCTCCAGGATATATAAAGAACTCAAGAAACAACACACAGAAAAAAATAATAATAATACAATCAATAAATGGGCTAAGGAACTGAATAGACACTTCACAGAAATAGTATTACAATCAATCAACAAATATAGGAAAAATGTTCAACATCTCTAGCAATTAGAGAAATGTAAAAATCAAAACTACATTGAGATTCCATCTCACTCCAGTCAGAATGGCAATTATCAAGAATATAAGCAATAATAAATGTTGGTGAGGATGTAGGGGAAAAGTACATTCACACATATTGCTGGTAGGACTGCAAATTGGTGCAACCATGATGGGAAGCAGTATTTAGATTCCTTAGACATTTAACCCTGTTACCCCACTCCTTGGTTTATACCCAAAGAACTTAAAATCAGCATGCTACAGTGAGACAGCCACATAAATGTTTATGGCAGCTCAATTCACAATAGCCAAACTATGGAACAAACCAAGATGCCCTTCAACAGATGAATGGATAAATAAAATGTGGTATACATACACAATGGAATATTAGTCATAAAAAAAATGAAATTATGGCATTTGCAGGTAAATGGATGAAGCTAGAGAATATCATGCTAAGCCAAATAAGCCAATCCCACAAAACCCAAAGGCCTAATGTTTTCTCTGATATGCAGATGCTAATTCATAATAAGGGAGTAGGAGCTAGGGAAGAATAGAATTATTTTAGGTTAGACAGGGGGGTGAAGGGAGGGAAGGCGATACGGGGGTAGAAAAGATAGTAGAATGAATCAGATATTATTACCCTAGTGCATATATGATTACACAAATGGTGTGATTCCCCATCATGCACAACTAGTAGAAAGAAAAGTTATATTCCATTTATGTATGATGTGTCAAAATGCATTCTACTGACATGTATAGCTAATTAGAACAAATTTTTTAAAAATCAATAAATGGGATGGTATCAAACTAAAAAGCTTCTTCACAGCAAAGGAAACAATCAAGAACATAAAGAGAGAACCTACAGAATGGGAGACCATTTTTGCATTAATTTCCAGGATATATAAAGAACTCCAAAAACTTAACACCAAAAAAAAACCAAATAACCCAATCAACAGATGGGCTAAGGAACTGCCCAGACACTTCACAGAAGAAGAAATACAAATGGTCAAAAAAAATATGAAAAAATGTTCACCATCTCTAGCAATTAGAGAAACACAAATTAAAACTACACTTAGCCAGGCACGGTGGCGCACCCCTATAATCCCAGAGGCTAGGGAGGCTGAGAAGGAGGATCATGAATTCAAAGCCAGCCTCAGCAAAAAAGAGGCGCTAAGCAACTCAATAAGACCCTGTCTCTAAATAAAATACAAAATAGGACTGGGAATATGGCTTAGTGGTCAAGTACCCCTGAGTTCAATACACGGTACCAAAAAAAAGAAAAAAATACACTGAGATTCCATTTCACTCCACTTAGAATGGCAATTATCAAGAATACAAGCAACAATAAGTGCTGACAAGGATATGTGGGAAAGGTACACTCATACATTGCTGGTGGGACTGCAAATTGGTGCAACTACTCTGGAAAGCAGTATGGAGATTCCTTAGAAAACTTGGAATGGAACCACCATTTGACCCAGTTATTCCTCTCCTTGGTTTATACCCAAGGACTTAAAATGAGCATACTACAGTGATGCAGCCACATCAATGTTTGTAGCAACTCAAATCACAATAGCTAAGCTATGGAACCAACCAAGGTGCCCTTCAACAAATGAATGGATTTAAAAATGTGGTATATATACACAATGGAATATTATTCAGCCATAAAGAATGAAATTATGGCATTTGCTGACAAATGGATGGAACTGGAGACTATCATGCTAAGTGAAATAAGCCAATCCCTACAAACCAAAGCCTGAATGTTCTCTCTGATATGTGGATGCTAACATATAATAAGGATGGGGAGAGAAGAATAGAAGTTCACTGGATTACACAAAGGAAATGATAGGAAGGGAGGAAGGATAAAAACAGTAAAGACAGTAGAATGAATTAGACATAGCTATCCTATGTTCATATATGAATACATGACCAATAAAACTCCAGAACATGTACAACTGCAAGAATGGAATCCTAATTAGAATAAGTTCCACTCCATGTCTGTATGTCAAAATAAAAAAATGTTTTCAATATGTTAAAAAAAAAAAACCTCCACATTTTAAGTTCTTTAAATTTAATAGTAACATTTTGAGATGTCTAGTATTTTGTTTGAGTTTATAAAATTTCTCTAAAAGAATTTATTTCAATTAAAGTTCCTGTAAGTTACTTTAATCTTATTTTGGGGATACACATCAGTAGTAGAGTGCTTCCTTGACCTGGATTTAATCCTCAGTACCACAAATAAGGGGAAAATAAGTCTTATTCTTCCCCATAAATAATTTTGTTCTGAAACTGATTAATGTTCAGTAAACCAACAGGGTTTGTTTCCAAAAATTTAAATGAGCTGATTTAAACTAAAATAAAAATAGGGGTTATATTGATGTTGCCACTTATTAAATCAAATTCTATAAGCCAATGAGACAGTTATTACAGTAGAACTTTAAAATACCTTTTAAAATTAGAAAATAATTTGCTAAATTGTTAGAGTTAAAAGTAATACCTAATGTGGGGCTGGAGTTGAAGCTCAGTGGTAGAGTGCTTGCATAGCATGTGTGAGGCACTGGGTTCAATTCTCAGCACCAAATATAAATAAGTAAATAAAATAAAGGTCTATGAACAACCAAAAAATATATATTTTAATTTTTTTAATATTTAATTTTTATTCATAACTGGACACAACATCTTTATTTTATTTATTTTTTTTATGTGGTGCTGAGGATCGAACCCAGGGCCTCGCAAGTGCTAGACCACCGCTCTACCACTGAGCTACAACCCCAGCCCCAAAATATTTTTTAAAACAAGTAATACCTTATGTAAAAGAATAAAATAATATTCTTAAACGCTAAATACTTTTTGCCTAAATTTGATTCTCAGGCAGATGACAAGCCTAAACATTACATACCTTATATTTACAATCTTCACCAGCAGATAAAATAAGATCATTGACTGAGTTCCAATCAACTTTTAAAATAATGCCATCATGAGCTTTCCACTATGGGGGCAAAAAATAAGATATTAATTATAACTTTAAAAGTGATGTCTATTTTTATGAGAAAAGAAACTTTACCTTTTTTCTTTTTCTCACTATATTACCTATGCTAGCTTTGAACTCCTGGGCTCAAGTGATCCTCCTGCCTGAGTCCCCTATGTAGCTGGAACTATAGGGACACACTGTCATACCCAGCTCTTTTCCTCTTTCTCATGATTCTTTTACCATCTCTTCCAGAATTCTTATCTTACTGTTTGATTTCTAACTTATATCAGTGAAAGCACCTAGCACCATGACATCGACTTTATGGCTTTCATCCCATGAATTTGCTCAGTTGCCTAGACTCAAGATGGAAAATCACTTGCTGCTGAACTTTTTATATTTGTGTGTTAACACTGGAATAAAAATATATACTCCAAAATATCAGGAGTATCTAAATCTTGCTATCTTCTTTGTATATTTGATCCCACTATTGAAACTGCCTTTATGATTGTTTACTAATTCCCTTTTTCTTTTTTTTTTTTTATTCCTGTTTTGGGAACCCAAGTTCTCTCAAAGCATCTTCTACTACTGAGCAATAATCACAGACTAGTTTCTTTCTCTCTCTCTCTCCATTTTTTTTTGTTCTTCTTGTTGTTTTTCTTTTTCATAAACATCTTCTTTAGTACCCTCTTCATTCTCTTCTGTATATTCCCATAAGTTTCTTTCTCTTTACCTTCGACTTTGGTTCACAATTAGACTACTTAGAATCTTCTGTTGCATTTACCATATAATTAAAAAAGTCTTTCACACATAAAAATATTGTGTGTACACATATATAAATATATATATATATATACATACATACATACATATATATATATATAGAGAGAGAGAGAGAGAGAATATACATAGAATACATATACATGGATATGTATAAGTCACCCAGAAATTGGCAAACTAGAAAGTAAACATGGAAACCTTGGTCTTAAATGTAATTCATGTCCCGATTTAGTTATTATTACACGTGTCATTAAGTGCTAACGTAGGCAGAATAATATAAGTAAAAACAATTAACTTTCCTTGAAGATTTCAGGGTATATTTCAAATGTCTGAGCCATTTAACTTCATATTAGATTTTAAGGGGTTTCTCTTTATATCCTTTACAATTTTTGTCATTAATAAAAACAGAAGAAAATATTAAATTACGATCAAACAATCTCAAAGATAAGCAATAATTTATAGCTTGCTTTATTCAGAATTGCAAAATTACACATTTTTAAAAACAAATGTTTTGGTAATGCATGTTTTAATGCAATAGTTCTCACAATTAACTGTGAGAATCAATCCAATATCCTGAAATAAATGAAAACATTACAGAGACATACAGATATACACACACATAGATGATCTCAAGAGATTCTTTTCAAAGTTACAAAATAAATTTTTACACATTCAGAATTCATGAACAACTACTTTACTGAATACTTGAATGGATAAATTTGAGGGTAAGTGAATATCTCTTTAAAAAAGGTAAAAAAACTATGAACAAAATATGAATTAAATTTTCTTTATAAAATTTCAGGTACTAGCTTATATGTTACATAGACATTTATATATTACATATAATTCATAGAAAACTTTCAATGATTTCTCAGCTTATTAGGCATTTTATTAAATCCCTTTGAACAACAAACACCTTAAAGCTAGGAACTATACTCCATTTCTTTCTCTCTCTTTTTTCCTTTCTTTCTAAATAAATTTAGGACAAATATTTTTTATCTGTGTGTGTAATATTAGGGATTGAACCCGGAGCATCATGCATGTGCGAGGCACTGTGTTACATCATAATCACCACATAAAAGTAAAATAAAGGTATTTATTGTGTTCACCTACAACTAGAAAATAAATATTTAAAAGTAAACAAGTTCTAGATGTGTCTAGAAGGTCTTTTAAACAGCATTCCACAAACAAGAATTAATAAAGCATTTCCTTTTATGTACAATCTAAATTCAAATGTGTTTATCCTCAAGGAAATTGCTGCAGGTTTAGTTTCCCAAAAGGAATTTGCATTAACTTGCTACTTATATTTTAACTCCTTTTTTACTATAGCTGAATTTTGATAATGAATACTTTTCCTTCTCTCCACCACCTTCTAGCTCAAAGGTTCTACCAAATCCCTAAACTACATTCAAACCGATCAATTGTGAAAGAAGCAATTCTAGACATAAGCAGTTTCATTTATATAGCCTAACTGCAATTATCTAAATTCACATAACCAGAAACTAAAAGTTTAAGGTATAAACTGAAAGATTCAACTTGTTTGTTTTTACTGTATAATTTCATAGCAGATTTTCAGAGTGTAAGTAATTGGTATGAAAGGACTTTGACTAGTCCTCTTTTCTCTCAGCTTCTTCTCTTTGCTCAAATTCCTTACCTTAGTTGCATAAGGACTTATATCTTCTATTGCGTGTTTTTTCCCACAGTTCTTAGAGTGCTCTACATGCAGTAAAAATGTAAATGCTGTTGACTATAAGAAAAATTTATTTTCTCTCCTTACTCCCTGAAATCTATCTTAACTATTGAATCTAATGCTTCTTAAAACACTTTTATACCCACTATAATCTGTCAATCTCCATCACCAAATTCCTTGCCCAGGAACTAGTCATTCTACATCATTTTTTTCTGACCTCCCTAGTTGATTAAAAGGTAGAGAAGGTATATTAACTCATAAATAACATAATAACATATATTAAAACTACTCTCTTTTTTTGGCAGTACTGAAATTGAACACAGGCCCTTACACATTCTAGACACGCCCTTACAACTTAGTTACATGCTGGGCCCTTTTTTTGAACTTTATTTTGAGGGTCTTGCTACATTGCCCTGGCTGGCCTTGAAGTTGCTATTCTCCTGCATCAGATTCCTGAGCAGCTGGGATTACAGGCATATGCCATTTTGTCTAGCTATAATTACTCTATATTGAATACTTACTACATGCCAGGCACTGTCCTATGCACTTTATAATTTAACTCATTTAATCCTCACAATAATCCAAATAAATAGGTATTGGCATCACCAACTAAGATAACAAAAAGCTGATGCCCAAGGATATTTCATAACTTACCTAGGGTAAGGGAAGATGTGAACTCAGGTGACTGAATAGAAAGCTTATGTTCTTATTACTAAATTATGATGTGTCATTATCAACATATGAAGAAAATCATTCTCTTTTCTTTTTTGAGGGATTGAATTCTGAGGCACTTAACCACTGAATCAGAGTCACATCCCCAGCCCTTTTTACTTTTTATTTTTGAGACAAAGAGTTTGAACTTGCAATCCTCCTTCATCAACCTCCCCAAGCACTGGGATTACAGGTATGTGCCACCATGCCCAGCTTCATTCTGCCTTTTAACACTGGAATCAAATAACAAAATCTTGATAAAGGCTTGTAAGTTTTCCATTCATTTGTCTGAACTTGACCTGTCTCAGTGCCCCCCCCCTTTTTTTTTTGCTTGCTTTTGTGTGGTTCTGTACTTGCCCCTTTATCTCATATTTCTGAATATTTTCTGCTTCCTGGGCTTAGAACAACCTTCCCTCTTCTCCTTGAAGATTCAGCTCCTAACTAAACTCTTCTTTCTGAACAGTACAAAAGAAAATGTGAGCTAAACACTTATCCTTAAGATAATTGTTTTCTATGTTATTTGAAAAGTTATATATACATTATTTGTTCTAAGTATTATACTGACAACTCCTCCACTCTGAAAATACTAAGAATGCTAGGCTCTAGGAAACAGTTCAAGTATTTTAACAGATGATGAAGATAAAACACAAAGTCTAAGCAAGCTCTTAAAGTTTCATGATTTTGTTTTATTTTGAGTCAAATCTATACATTTGAGGTTGACTGTTAAACTTAAACATAACCCAGTAGTGCCAAATCTTACAACAATTCAATAGCTCAAAACATTTTTATGATATACTGGTATTATAATGTAAGTTGGAATAAGGGGGAAATGAACTTTGCAAGAAACATAAACAGATATTCCTGTTCTATTATTAAGACTGATAAGACCACACATTTAAATCCTTTAGACTAAAAAGACCACCCAGAAGAAAGCACCCTCTACCTTAGCAGATAGGCAGATCCTGATATTCATTTTAAAATGCCTAAGAAGTTACCTGTAAAATTTTAGCATTTGGTTGAAGAGGTTTAATGACCAGCTGTTTGCCTGCTGTATAAAGAACCTTTTCTGAATCAGGGCCCCATGCTACTGAATACACTGGTGTTCCTATAAAAAAGAAGAAACAAAAATGACTGAAAAACTTTCACTATTATGCCTTATAAAAAGGGAGACTATTAAGAGAATCAATAAAGCAATCTGGTATGTTATTTCATCTTTTCCTACTTAATGGTCCTTTCAAACTAGAAAATAGCCTGATATTAAAATACAGACTGAGTTAATACTGACCATTAAAAATCTACTGTAAGCCACTGACATGTTGTTTTTTGTTTTTTTAAATCCATTTTTATTGGTATACTATAATTTTAAATAATAGTGAGATTCATTATGCCATATTCATATGCATATAATTTGATCAATTTCATCCCCCAGCTCCTTTTACTTCCTTTTTCCCTCCCCTCCATCCACTTATAATATTCTATTCAAAGTCTCTTCCATTATTCTTATCACTACTTTAATTAGTACATTATAATTATTTGTATAAGCAGTATTTGTTAAGGTATATTCATGCAAGGATATAGGATAATTTGGAAGATTTCTTTCTTCAGCACTTCCCCATTTTCTCCCCTCTTTCCTCCCCTCTGGAGCCCTTCCTCTACTCTTTTGATCTTCTAATTTTGTAAGATCCACTTTTTTTTTTTATTTTATTTTTTTCTTTCTATCTTCTACATAGGAGAAAATATTCAACACTTGACTTTCTGAGTTTGGCCTATTTCACTTAGCATGAAGTTCTCCATTTCCATCCAATCAGAAAATTTTCATTCTTCCTTATGGCTGAATAAAACTCTATTGTTTATAAATGACATACTAGAAATTTTTCTTTTCCAACCTTTTTATTAGTACATTATAGTTGTACATACTGATGGAATATGTTGTTACATATTCATACATGCACATGATACATAATATAACATTATAATTTGGCCAATATCATTCCTTAGCACTTTCTCCTACCTCCTCACTTCCCACTTCTCTTTTCTCTATTGATCACCTTTTGATTTTCATGAAATCCTCCCCCTCTTCCTTTCTTTTCCTTTTTCCTCTCTAGCTTCCACATATGAGAGAAAACATACAACCATTAACCTTCTGAGTTTGATTTATTTAGTTCAACATAATGGTCTCTAGTTCATCCATTTTCCTGCAAATGACATTTTTCCTATGGCTGAATAAAACTCCATGACATTTTCTTTATTCATTCATCCAACATACTATATTTTAACTAATTTGGATCTTGCTGAGAAAATATGGAGTTCTCAGAAATTTCAGATAGTACACTATCAAAATATATAAAATATACTTCATTTTTAAAGGTATCAACACATATTAGAAAAGTCATGATTTATCATTTCCCATCAACAGCCACTAATGTTTAAACTTATTTAAGCATAGGTGAATAAATTGTCCATGTAAAAATGTATTGGTTTACTTACCTTATAGACTAAAAATTCTCAAACCTGAGTCAATTCCCATTCCTTATACTATAATAGGCAATAGAATTCTCTAGACTACTTGACCACCAACAGAAAAGGCCCAGTGACCCGCGGCGGGACAGAGCTTCCAATCACTCCTGCAAGGTAGGCGGGACTGTGACCCACCGGCAGAAGAGGAGCAGCGGCCTGCTGAGAGGCAGAGCCGCCCCCTCCCCCTGCACCGGCAAGGTAGAGGGAACTGTGACCACCCACAGAGCAGGCCCAGCGGCCTGCTGAGGGGCAGAGCCGCCCCCCGCCCCCCGCGCCTGCCAGGTAGGCGGAACTGTGACCACTGACAGAAAAGGCCCAGTGGCCCGCGGCGGGACAGAGCTTCCAATCACTCCTGCAAGGTAGGTGGGTCTGCAACCCACCGGAAGAAGAGGAGCACCGGCCTGCTGAGAGGCAGAGCCGCCCCCCACCCCCCGCGCCTGCCAGGTAGGCGGAACTGTGACCACCGACAGAAAAGGCCCAGTGGCCCGCGGCGGGACAGAGCTTCCAATCACTCCTGCAAGGTAGGCGGGCCTGCAACCCACCGGCAGAAGAGGAGCAGCGGCCTGCTGAGAGGCAGAGCCGCCCCCTCCCCCCGCGCCTGCAAGGTAGACGTAACTGTGACCACCATCAGAACAGGCCAGACCTGCAACCGACAGACAGAACAGGCCCAGTGGCCTGAGGAAGGGTAGAGCCGCCGCGCCCCCCGCGCCTGCAAGGTAGGCGGACCTGCGACCCACTGGCAGAACAGCCCCAGAGGCCTGCAGAGGGGCAGTGCCGCTGCCTGCGCCTGCAAAGTAGGCAGAACTGTGACCACCGACAGAACAAGCCTAGCGGCCCGCAGAGGGACAGAGCCGCCGCCCGCGCCTGCAAGGTAGGCGGACATGCTACCGACCGGCAGAGCAGGCCCAGTGGCCTGCCGGCGTGGTAGGCACATTGCCCCAATTGGAGGAGGGGCAGAGCTGCCACCCGCGCCTGCGAGGGAGACTTTGCAACTATACAAGACCAATATAAATATATAGGGGGAAAATTTAATAGCACAACAGTTTCACCAAGTAGAAAGGAACGCGAACAGTATGAAGAGACAAGGAAAGAAAGGACCACAAGCAATGCAGGTCAACTCAACGTTAGAAGAGGTAATAGCTGCAGCAGATGGAATGTCAGATAAAGAATTCAGGATATGCATGCTTCAGATGATCTGGAGTCTCAAGGAAGACATCAGACAGCAAAATCAGACAATGAAAGATCACTTCAACAATGAATTACATAAACAAATCCAAGAAGCAAAAGATAACTATACAGGGAGATAGAGGTTATAAAAAACAAACAAACAGAAATCCTAGAAATGCATGAAGCAATAAACCAACTTAAAAACTCAATTGAGAATACTACCAGTGGAGTAGAACACTTAGAAGATAGAACATCAGACAATGAAGATAAAGTATTTCAACTTGAAAAGAACATAGACAGCTCAGCAAGACTGTTAAGAAACCATGAGCAGAACATCCAAGAAATATGGGATAACATCAAGAGACCAAATTTAAGAGTCATTGGGATACAGGAAGGGACAGAGTTTCAAACCAAAGGAATGAGCAATCTATTCAATGAAATAATACGAGAAAACTTCCCAGACTTGAAGAATGAGACAGAATCCCAAATCCTAGAAGCCTACAGGACGCCGAATGTGCAAAATCATAAGAGACCCACACCTAGACACATTATAATGAAGATGCCCAACATACAGAATAAGGAGAGAATTTTAAAAGCTACAAGAGAAAGGAAGCAGATCACATTTAGGGGTAAGCCAATCAGGATAACAGCTGATCTTTCAACACAGACTCTGAAAGCTAGAAGATCCTGGAATAACATATTTCAAACACTGAAAGAAAATGGGTTCCAACCAAGAATTGTGTTTCCAGCGAAATTAAGCTTCAGGATGGAAGATGAAATTAAAACCTTCCACGATAAACAAAAGTTAAAAGAATTTGCAGCTAGAAAACCATCTCTTCTAAACATCCTTGGCAAAACATTACAGGAAGAGGAAATGGAAAATAACAATGAAAACCAACAGTGGGAGGTAGGACAGTAAAGGAGGGAAAAATAATCAAAGAGGAAAACAAACCATGTTTAGTAACAGAAATAAACAAATATGGCTGGAAGAACAACCCATATCTCAATAATAACCCTAAATGTTAATGGCTTAAACTCACCAATCAAGAGACACAGGCTAGTAGAATGGATCACAAAACAAGACCCAAGAATATGCTGCCTACAGGAGACGCATTTGATAGGAAAAGACATACATAGGCTGAAGGTGAAAGGTTGGGAAAAATCATATCACTCATATGGACTTCGGAAACAAGCAGGAGTGTCCATACTCATATCAAATAAAATAGATTTCAAGCCCAAGTTAATCAAAAGGGATAAAGAGGGACACTACATACTGCTTAAGGGAACCATACACCAACAAGACATAACAATCATAAATATATATGCCCCAAACAATGGTACAGCTATGTTCATCAAACAAACTCTTCTCAAGTTCAAGAGTCTAATAGACCACCATACAATAATCATGGGAGACTTCAACACACCTCTCTCGCCACTGGACAGATCTTCCAAACAAAAGTTGAATAAGGAAACTATAGAACTCAATAACACAATTAATAACCTAGACTTAATGGACATATATAGAATATACCACCCAACATCAAGCAGTTACACTTTTTTCTCAGCAGCACATGGATCCTTCTCAAAAACAGATCATATATTATGTCACAGGGAAACTCTTAAGACAACACAAAGGAGTAGAGATAATACCATGCATCCTATCTGATCATAATGGAATGGAACTGAAAATCAACGATAAAAGAAGGAAGGAAAAAGAATACATCACTTGGAGAATGAACAATAGGTTACTGAATGATCAATGGGTTATAGAAGACATCAAGGAGGAAATTAAAAAATTCTTAGAGATTAATGAAAACACTGACACAACATATCGGAATCTATGGGACACATTGAAAGCAGTTCTAAGAGGAAAATTCACTGCTTGGAGTTCATTCCTTAAAAAAAGAAAAAACCAACAAATAAATGATCTCATACTTTATCTCAAAATCCTAGAAAAAGAAGAGCAAAACAACAGCAAAAGAAGTAGAAGGCAAGAAATAATTAAAATCAGAGCTGAAATTAATGAAATCGAAACAAAAGAAACAATTGAAAAAATTGACAAAACTAAAAGTTGGTTCTTTGAAAAAATAAACAAAATCGACAGACCCTTAGCCATGCTAGCGAACAGAAGGAGAGAGAACTCAAATTACTAGCATACGGGATGAAAAAGGCAATATCACAACAGACACTTCAGATATACAGAAGATAATCAAAAATTATTTTGAATCCTTATACTCCAATAAATTGGAAGATAGTGAAGGCATCGATAAATTTCTTAAGTCATATGATCTGCCCAGATTGAGTCAGGAGGATATAGACAACCTAAACAGACCAATATCAATTGAGGAAATAGAAGAAACCATCAAAAGACTACCAACTAAGAAAAGCCCAGGACCGGATGGGTATAAAGCAGAGTTTTACAAAACCTTTAAAGACGAACTAATACCAATACTTTTCAAGCTACTTCAGGAAATAGAAAAAGAGGGAGAACTTCCAAATTCATTCTACGAGGCCAACATCACCCTGATACCTAAACCAGACAAAGACACTTCAAAGAAAGAAAACTACAGACCAATATCTCTAATGAACCTAGATGCAAAAATCCTCAATAAAATTCTGGCGAATCAGATACAAAAACATCTCAAAAAAATTGTGCACCATGATCAAGTAGGATTCATCCCTGGGATGCAAGGCTGGTTCAATATACGGAAATCAATAAATGTTATTCACCACATCAATAGACTTAAAAATAAGAACCACATGATCATCTCGATAGATGCGGAAAAAGCATTCGACAAAGTACAGCATCCCTTTATGTTCAAAACTCTAGAAAAACTAGGGATAACAGGAACATACCTCAATATTGTAAAAGCAATCTATGCTAAGCCTCAGGCTAGCATCATTCTGAATGGAGAAAAATTGAAGGCATTCCCTCTAAAATCTGGAACAAGACAGGAATGCCCTCTCTCACCACTTCTGTTCAACATAGTTCTCGAAACACTGGCCAGAGCAATTAGACAGACGAAAGAAATTAAAGGCATCAAAATAGGAAAAGAAGAACTTAAATTATCACTATTTGCAGATGACATGATTCTATACCTAGCAGACCCAAAAGGCTCTACAAAGAAACTATTAGAGCTAATAAATGAATTCAGCAAAGTGGCAGGATATAAAATCAACACGCATAAATCAAAGGCATTCCTGTATATCAGCAACAAATCCTCTGAAATGGAAATGAGGACAACCACTCCATTCACAATATCTTCAAAAAAAATAAAATACTTGGGAATCAACCTAACAAAAGAGGTGAAAGACTTATACAATGAAAACTACAGAACCCTAAAGAGAGAAATAGAAGAAGATCTTAGAAGATGGAAAAATATACCCTGTTCATGGATAGGCAGAACTAACATCATCAAAATGGCGATATTACCAAAAGTTCTCTATAGGTTTAATGCAATGCCAATCAAAATCCCAACGGCATTTCTTGTAGAAATAGAGAAAGCAATCATGAAATTCATATGGAAAAATAAAAGACCCAGAATAGCAAAAACAACTCTAAGCAGGAAGTGTGAATCAGGCGGTATAGCGATACCAGACTTCAAACTATACTACAGAGCAATAGTAACAAAAACAGCATGGTACTGGTACCAAAACAGGCGGGTGGACCAATGGTACAGAATAGAGGACACAGAAACCAATCCACAAAACTACAACTACCTTATATTTGATAAAGGGGCTAAAAGCATGCAATGGAGGAAGGATAGCATCTTCAACAAATGGTGCTGGGAAAACTGGAAATCCATATGCAACAAAATGAAACTGAATCCCTTTCTCTCGCCATGCACAAAAGTGAATTCAAAATGGATCAAGGAGCTTGATATCAAATCAGAGACACGCCGTCTGATAGAAGAAAAAGTTGGCTACGATCTACATACTGTGGGGTCGGGCTCCAAATTCGTCAATAGGACACCCATAGCACAAAAGTTAATAACTAGAATCAACAAATGGGACTTACTCAAACTAAAAAGTTTTTTCTCAGCAAAAGAAACAATAAGAGAGGTAAATAGAGAGCCTACATCCTGGGAACAAATCTTTACTCCTCACACTTCAGATAGAGCCCTAATATCCAGAGTATACAAAGAACTCAAAAAATTAGACAATAAGAGAACAAACAACCCAATCAACAAATGGGCCAAGGACCTGAACAGACACTTCTCAGAGGAGGACATACAATCAATCAACAAGTACATGAAAAAATGCTCACCATCTCTAGCAGTCAGAGAAATACAAATCAAAACCACCCTAAGATACCATCTCACTCCAGTTAGATTGGCAGCCATTATGAAGTCAAACAACAACAAGTGCTGGCGAGGATGTGGGGAAAAGGGTACACTTGTACATTGCTGGTGGGACTGCAAATTGGTGCAGCCAATTTGGAAAGCAGTATGGAGATTTCTTGGAAACCTGGGAATGGAGCCACCATTTGACCCAGCTATTCCCTTTCTCGGTCTATTCCCTAAAGACCTAAAAAGAGCATGCTACAGGGACACTGCTACATCGATGTTCATAGCAGCACAATTCACAATAGCAAGACTGTGGAACCAACCTAGATGCCCTTCAATAGATGAATGGATAAAAAAAATGTGGCATTTATACACAATGGAGTATTACTCTGCATTAAAAAATGACAAAATCATAGAATTTACAGGGAAATGGATGGCATTAGAGCAGATTATGCTAAGTGAAGCCAGCCAATCCCTAAAAAACAAATGCCAAATGTCTTCTTTGATATAAGGAGAGTAACTAAGAACAGAGTAGGGTCGAAGAGCATGAGAAGAAGATTAACATTAAACAGCGATGAGAGGTGGGAGGGAAAGAGAGAGAGAAGGGAAATTGCATGGAAATGGAAGGAGACCCTCAGGGTTATACAAAAGTACATACAAGAGGAAGTGAGGGGAAAGGGAAAAATAATACAAGGGGGACAAATGAATGACAGTAGAGGGGGCAGAGAGAGAAGAGGGGAGGGGAGGGGGGATAGTAGAGGATAGGAAAGGCAGCAGAACACAACAGACACTAGTATGGCAATATGTAAATCAATGGATGTGTAACTGATGTGATTCTGCAATCTGTATATGGGGTAAAAATGGGAGCTCATAACCCACTTGAATCAAAGTGTGAAATATGATATATCAAGAACTATGTAATGTTTTGAACAGCCAACAATAAAAAATTTTTTAAAAAAAAAAGAATTCTCTAGACTACTGATTCAGCAGTAGTCTAATGAATAGAAATTGTCCCCCCCTGATGCAACCTACCCTTCCTACCTATAAGATCTTAAATGGCAAATTAAATATCAGACTAGAAAAAGTTTTGTTATCTCTCATGTATGGCTTTAGTCTGAAAGCGAGGCTAAGAAAGGGTCATATATGCTATAATCAAGATAAAGTTGACTCATTTCCAGGGGAAAAGCGTAAGTTTGATTTACCTACCATATATTAAATTTGATATTGTTTTAATTTTTGGTAGTAATTTAAAGATTATATTTTTTAACTCAATTACATTTAAGAATAGTATTTCTTAACTTGATTACATTCTTAATTACCTTCCAAAAGATTATGCTTCATGTGAGTCTAGTTTTTCTTTAAACAGATATGAATACATACCTGTACACATATCTATATAACAGATATGAATACATACCTATTGAAAGCATTTGTTATATGATAATAAATATTCTGTATTTCACTTGCCTCACCCAGCTATAATCAACGTGGAATAAATTTCAATAAGACACATATTCTTCTTTTGTCAAAGTGTTATCTTATTTCTTTTGTGCCATTTTCTTTTTGATCAGGATATAATTCATTTGTGAGCAAGTACCAGCGGTCAAGTTTAGACCCACTATAAAACAAAACAAAACAAACCCTGAAGCATGGCTTCCACAATTTGAACTTAAAGTTACAAAGGGTTTATGTTAGTCAATGATATATATTGCCTTATAGTATAATAGGCAATAGAATTCTCTAGACTACATTCAGCAGTAGTCTAATGAATAGAAATTGTGCCCCCCTGATGCAACCTACCCTTCCTACCTATAAGATTGTTGTATTTCAAAGGAACCCATAGAAACTCTTCCCAGCCTCAGAAGGTACTCCTCCAACTTCCATACTCTGGCTGAGGCTAAGACCCTGGGAAACAAATTCAGGACCCCAACAGATAAAAGAAGATGTGAGGCAAGGTTGGGATAGTAGAAAAGGCTTTATTCAGAAGTAGCAGCAGCTCTCAACTTCTAGCCCCACCCCCTAATCCTTCCATAGGCCTTTTTTATATGCAGGCCAAACAAAGAAAGCACACTGCCAACATGTTACATAAGTGAGCTCATGCTCACTAGCAAATGTTTATGACCTTGGGAATATATCCTGAATCAGGGTGTTTATGACCTTGGCTATGTACTAAAAACATAGTCTGCTGGAATTCTTGGTAAGAAAGCCTAACTATAGCTATTTGAGGCCTGACCTATACTTGGTAAGTACATTCTCTGCGAATATTCTTCAGGAGTAGCCAGGAGCTGACCTGAGCTTCAAAGTAAATCTCCAAATAAGGAATTCAACTTATTTTAAAAAAAAAAAAAAATCCAGAAAATGTAAGGCAAAATTTCAGATGTTTCAAATGTGATTCTTGGTAAAGACTAGAAGGGATTAGGATGGGAAGATACTTATCAAGATGGTAGAATTCTAGGTTCCTTCTTTACTTCCATTATTATAGATATAGCTTTTGTGCAAAACAATAAATTAATATATTTTAGTTTACAGGCTATCAAATCTTCATTGAATTCATTAAGTAAAATTATACTTTCCTGAGGGTGTATACTAAACTATGACAAACATCTACCCTCAAGGAAATAATTCAGTAAATACAACTCCCATTAAGTTATACAGGATGTAACTTTAGGCCCACAGTTATGGTAAAAGGCACAGCTGGGGTACAGGATGAGGAGCTAGGGATGCTTTCATCCTCCCAACCTTAACATTTATTTGTAGCCCCATTAAATCAGCTGGGTCACCATTTCCTTGTTTATAAACCTTTCTTCAGAATACTTATCTGCCCTGTTGGAACAAGGAGAAAATTTATTTCCTGCTTAAATAATAATTGTTAAACAATAATTTTAAAGTAACAAGTATAATTTATGATATAAAACCAAAATAGCTTATAGAGGAAAAGTAAAATAATTCCTATGTTATAACACATTCATTTGTTATAACCACATTCCTTCCATCAAAATAAAAGCAATAGAAACAAATATGAAGTTCTGTATAAGCAGCAGTAAATTAATTCAACTCTAACCACTAAAACTTCAAAAAGCATACAATATCAAGAACTAAGAGATGTCTTCATTATATTCATTTCTTACATTTAAATAAAATATTAAGTGTGAAATTAAGTATATTACTATATATGTAAATTACTATATCTACTACTATATATGTAAAAAGGAGATGAACATAGTTATATAAATTTCAATTTGGTTAGTTCTAATGAAGATCAGTATTCAAAGTGATTAATTAGCTTCACAAAGAAAAGAACAATTTCTATTATGAAATTCCATTAGAAGTTGGAACAAATCCATAACATTTTAAATACTGGTACAACCATACCTATTAAAGCATGAATTATTCCTAGTGCTATATTTCACAATGCAAAATCAGTATGGAAATAATAAATTAAGGCTCCAGATTGAATTACTTTAAAACAAAGAGTTTAGCAAATTATTTAACAAGATGTTATTGCCTTCATTATTAACAAAAATGGGCAAAAATCAAGAAAATAATTTTATAATAGTTAAATAATTTCTTACTTTTTATAATGGGAATTTTTATTTATGCTTCATTTCAGTTGAGACACTCAAAAATATCTTGTTTTTCTGACTTTGTACACTAAAACCATGTGACCTTTTTGACATTTTTTAAGAAACCACATGCACCTGGGGTTGTGTTAAATGTCAGGCCCTTATCTCTCTGTAAAACAAATTATCTAAATTCTTTCAACCTGTTGAAGGCATTTTAAACCACAGAAGAGGAGACAAAAATGTATTTCAGTTGTTTTAAGGAAGTACCTGGTCAAACATGTTTTTCACATTCACACTATAAAAGTATCCCCTAACAGTTGTTTTTGTATGTTTTTAAGAAAGTATTTGAAACAAACTGTTCATTATTATAATGAAGCATTAGCTATCTTTGCCTTGAATGTAATGTAGGTCTAGAATGAGTGAATTTGAGTATAGTACTTAGAATAAAGTCTAGCACTAAATATGTACTGTTTACTGCTACTACTAGAAATGACTTCAAAATGCAATAAGCAACCATTAGAGTTTATTGTGCTCTTCTTCATGTTAGCAGGTACTCAGTTTTTTTTGCAAACTCATTAAGAATTTAAAAGCCAAGAATTATTTTGCTTTCCTTCTATATCACGGAACACATACTAACCATATCAAATGGGAGTTATTTCAAAAACAGCAACTTTTTGGTTATGTATGTCACTGGGTCAGTATAAGAAAAAGCTTAAATAAAAGCATTTATTTATTTAGTTTCTATCCTCAGTCATCTCTCCCTTAGGAGTCTCAATTTCCTCTATAGCATCATTTTTCTTCCTTCACCTTTGCATAACTGACTTCCAAGTTAATATTTTAGCCTTCACTTTTGAGCTAATAACACATTTCCACTTGTCCAAAGGCATCTCCATACTAGAATTTCAAATCCTACAATATTCAAAAACTATTATCCCTTGGCCAGGCACAGCAGCGCAAGCCTGTAGTCCCATTGGCTCAGGAGGCTGAGACAGGAGGATCGCAAGTTTAAAGCCAGCCTCAGCAAAAGTGAGGCGCGAAGCAACTCAGTGAGACCCTATCTCTAAATGAAATACAAAATAGGGCTAGGAATGTGGCTCAGTGATCAAGTGTCCCTGAGTTCAATACCCAGTACCAAAAAAAAAACTTACATCCCTCCACACATATTCCCTAATTTTTTCCCTCTTTCTTAACTCTTTACTGCTTACAAGATATTAATCCCTTTCAGCCCCTCAGAACTGTTCATTTTTTCAATTATTATTGCCATTACCTTCAAACTTTAAATAGCACTAGCACAGGACCTTTCAGAAACATCCTTACTAGCCACCTCCATTTAATATTCCACGTCCTCTTATTTACCCTACACATAACTGCTGAGGTAATATTCCTAAGTCACTGTCTCCTACTTACTTTTTTTTAAGGTTTTGTATACTTACAGAATAAACTCCAAAACCCTACGGCTGTTGGAATCCTGGCCCCTCTGACAGTACTACACTCTAGTATTATCCTCAGATAGCCTACACCCTAGCCCTAAAGATCTACTCCCATTTACCTAACTTCTGTGCCTCTTGCTCTTCTGTCTCTATGCTTCTAGTCACTCTACCTTCCTTCATAATTCTATTCCAATACCAACAAACCCATTTCTTCATCCTTCAGAGTCCAGTAGAAAAAGATGCTGCAATATTTGCTAGAAAACCTTTCAAGGACCTTCTCTCCATACAAAGCATTATATCTGCCTCCCTGTTCTCCAATGGCAATACATAGCAATGAGCATGCTCTACCTTATGTTATAGTTATTTATATTTCATCGCTTTATTAGATTTATTATTCATAGGTTCCTTGTTTCATTATCCCATTCCTTCATTTGAAAATAGGAGGAAATGTCTTATTGGTTTATAGTACTGCTTTATCCCAATTTTAATTCATAATTAAAATATAGAGTGTAACACACTGGTCTAATTGCAATTATTCTTAACCTATGTATTTATTTTTTCTCTAATAAAAAGCAATAACGTTTCATACATACCAGTAATAATATTTTTATAAGTCAAATTTTCCCCCAAAAAATGGGATTAATAAGCTTTCTGTATTAAAGAACAAGGTTATTACTATGACTGTTTTCTAGGTGAACGTCCAGCCCCAATAATCAAAAAATGAAGGCAGGAATTAATTTCTATTCATCAAGAAAGAAGCATAATTAACATAGACATGAAGACAAAAATCATTAGTATCTTTCAACAATGTTTATGGAATTCCAAGTTTCACAATAATTTGTTATTTTGTATTTCTGTATCAAAAGTTTTTTCTCATATGTGGAAGACAGCAGGAAAGAAAGAAAAAAAGGGATATAATGAAAGTAGGAGAAACAATAGGGCAGAAGAAGAGGAAGAAGAAAAGGGAGGAGGGGAGAGTAAAAGGTGAAAATAGGGATTAATTTTGACCAAATTATGTTGTATGCATGTACAAATATATCCCAATGAAACCCACTATTCTGAATATTAAATGCACCAATAAATCAACTTTTTAAAAAACAACACAAAGACTATAATGGCGCACACACACACACACACACACACACACACACACAAAATGCCGTGCAAAATGTTAAAAACAACAACCAAAAAAATGCAGCTTCTCTATTCACTAGAAAAGAGTCCCTTACTTCACCCGCCTTACCTTCCTACTTGAGCCTTTAACATCTACCTGTAACTCTCGGTAGCTCAGATTCACAATCACTCCAAATCTGCAGTTTCTATGGAAGACTTTATAAATAATCAGGGAACTGGGGATATAGCTCAGTGATAGAGAGCCAAGGTAGGCCCTGGGTTTGATCCCAGCAATGCAAATAAGTAAATAAATAATCAATTAGGGATTTTTCCTTCTGGATTAGTGATGTTACAACTACTTCTCTAATGATTTTTCCAGAGTTGAAATGAAAAAAGCCTACCTTATTAAGAAAAGTACAGGTGGCAAGCAATGATTAAAAACTCAAAAATTAAATGCACAGCTCTATAATATTAATGCAAAAAAAGACATCAGATTACTAGAGAAATACCAACAGGTTAACTAAAATAGGAAAATAATCTAATTCAATTTTTCTTACTAATATCATAATTAATATAAATCAAATTACTGTTGAAATACCATGTTAACTAAAATAGGAAAGTCAATCTAATTTTATTTTATTTAAATCATAACTAATATAAACCTTAAGTGAGAACAGTAAGATTAAAAATAGGACAAAAAAGATGAACTCTTTCAAAGTCATTTAATGCTAAAAAAATTATAGCTCTTTGGAATTTGAGGGAAAATACTATTTATTACATGATACAATAATAATGATTTTTTTAAGACATAGTGTTTTAGTATATTGTCCAAACTGTTCATGAACTCCTGGATTCAAGTGATTCACTCATCTCCATCTTTCTAGCAGCAAGGATTACAGGTATGCAACACTGTGCTTGGCTAAGAAACCCAATTTTTCAAATGGGAAAGGGTTTGACTGGGTATTCCCCCCCCCCCCAAAAAAAATATACAAAAAGGCTAATAAGCAAATGAAAAGATGCTCAATCTCACTAGTCATCAGGGAAATGCAAATCAAAACTACATTGATTTTCATAAATCCACACCCACTAGATTATAATTGAAAAGATAAATTGGTAGAGTACATGCTTAGCATACATGAGGCCCTTTTATCAATCATACATACACACACACACAAAAAAAAACAGAGGCCCAGCACCACGCCTATAATCCCAGAAGCTTGGGAGGCTGAGACAAGAGGATCATGAGTTCAAAGCCAGCCTCAGCAAAAACAAGGTGCTAAGCAACTCAGTGAGACCCTGTCTCTAAATAAAAATACAAAATAGGGCTGGGGATGTGGCTCAATGGTCAAGTGCCCCTGAGTTCCATCCCTGGTACTCCCCCCTCAAAAAAAAAAAAGAGAAAAGAAAGAAGAAACATGATAGCAGGCGTTGACAAGGATATGGAGAAACTGGAACCTTCAATTATTGTGGTTGGATATGTAAAATGGTACATCTGCTTTAGAAAATAATTTGAGAGAGATTTTTATGTATGATGAAATGAAACTATCTCCAAGATAGGTCATGATTCCGGCAAAAAAAAAAAAAAAAGACAAAAAACAAGTATACCATAATAGTATGCAACCAGTTGTTTATAAAAGAAAAATATATAAATGCATATTTGCTACACAAAAAACTGGTGGGCAAGGAAAAGCTCAGTGGTAGAGTGTTTGCCTAGCATGTATGAGGCATTGGGTTCAATTCTAAATAGTACCTAAAACAAACAAACCAACTGGTAACACTAGTTGCCTATAGAAATATGATCTGGATATCTAGAAGACAGGGGCAATATGAGAGACATGGGTAATATTTAAAAGGACAAAAAGGATATAAAATAACACTACAAGAACTAAGCACATAATCCCAGCTACTCAGAAGACTGAAGTGAGAGGATGGGAAACTTCAGCCCAGCCTAGCCAACACAGCAAGACCCTGACACACACACAAAAAAAAAACCAAAACAATGTTTATGTGTTATCTATTAAACAAATTAAGACAAAAATACAATGCTATACACTAAAAATAAAATTTTAAATCAATGTTATTGAAAATCGGAGTTGCAAATTCAAAGCATTCAGATATTTATGTTGTGTTCTATCATGTAATGCAAATGAATGAAGTAGGTAGGAGTATAGAAAAATAAGTAGAAAACCTTAAAAATATAAAACTGAAGCAACTGCTACTAAACTCTGACTGTACTTATGTCAGATAGCAAGCCCAATATTACTGCCCATTTTTCAAAAGAAACAGGAAATCTAGCCAGGTGCAGCAGTGCACACCTATAATCCCAGCCGCTTAGGAAGCTGAAGCAGGAAGATCACAAATTCAAAGTCAGCCTCAGCAATTTAGCAAGGCCCTAAGCAACTTAGTGAGATCCTGTCTTAAAATAAAAAATAAAAAGGACTAAGACTGTGGCTCAATTGATTGAGTGCTCCTGAATTCAATCCTGGTACCAAAACAAAAAACAAAAAAACAGGAAATTTAAATATGTATGTAAAATGTCCTCTCTTTAATATTGGGTCTCCACCATGCCCAGTAAAATAGATTCATCCCACAGGTCCCTGTTTGTAACCTCCAATATTATAGAAAGTCCCTAATTTATGAACATGTGTCTCCGACTAAGTTTGAAAACTCTGAACACATTTTCCCCTAAGAGTAAAATAAGTAGTTTTTAGTAAATAAGTAAAATAAGTAGCTGGTTTCCAGATCCATTACGTGTCCAGGTAAACTATAGTACTGAACAAATAGTACTATTATCCTGACTTCTATGACTAACAATTTTTACATTAAAGAAATTATTCTATTTTGGACTTTGGAAAGTCTAAAGTGGTAGATCCAAAGGTATCAAATGAGGAAGAGGCAAAAACAAAAGGAAAGAAAAGGAGCATTAGGGGGGGCTCCTTTTTATTCATCAGAAAAAAAGCATAATTACCATAAACATGGAAACAAAACCACAAGGATGCTTTCAGCACTATTTATAGATTTCAATATATACAATAATTTTAGTTTCTATTATTTCATTTTTATATCAAAATTTACAGTTTCTCTCCTCAATAGAGGCAGGAGTTCCTCATACCCACCTGCTTTGCCTTTTGACTTAAGCTTTTAGCATCTTGCTCTCAGTAGTTCAGATTTATAATCATCCTCAAAACTTACCGAGGAAGTTTATTAAAAAAAAATTTTTTTTTAAAGACTGTGGCTGGGAATGAGCTCATGATCAAAGTGCCTGCCTACCATGCATATAAGGCCCTGAGTTCAATCCCAAGCACCACAAAAAGAGTAATAATAATAAAAATAATCAGAGACTTTTTCTGATTATGAAGGGAAAGAATCTTGGGAAAGAATTCAAATCTTTGATGGTGGAAACTGGGATAATCTTTCAAAATTTCTCCAGAGATCATTTGTAGGCAACAAAAGTGATGAGACGAAAGAAAGGAAGGAAGGAAACTGGATACATGCCCATAATCCCAGCAACTAAAGAGGCTGAGGCAGGAGAACAAGGTCAAGGCCAGACCATGTCTCCAAATAAAAAGTAAAATGAGCTGGGGGTATAACTCAGCGCTAAAGCACCCTGGCTTCAATCACCACTGTGGGAGAGAAGAAAGTGGAGCACCGGTGGGAAGGAAAAAAGGATGTCTCAGTGACAGCAACAGCTGACACTACTGAAATTTCCTGCAGTCCTTGTAAGGGGGCTGATTTCTAGAAGAATTCTGTCCATTGCTCATAAATCACTCATCACAAAGTAAGAATGCCACATAATTTATATAATTAGCTTTAGCAGAAAAATCTATAGTGGCTGAGGCTGCAGCTCAGGGGTAGAGCATGTACCTAGCAATGGACAAAGTCCTGAATCCAATCCCCAGCACTGAAAAAAAAATTCAGTAAAGAAGAAATCAAATTGTCATGCCCACTAGAAGATTAAAGAAAGATTAATTTCCTAAAGGTAGATTTTTTAAATTTTTTTTTAGTTGTTGATGATCCTTTATTTATTTATTCATTCATTTGTGGTGCTGAGAATCGAACCCAGTGACTCACACATGCTAGGCAAGTGCTCTACCACTGAGCTACAACCCTAGCCCTCTAAAGGTACATTTTATCACTTCATTACTAAAGTAATAATAAACTGATTTTTTAAAACTGAAATTCACTCATGACTACTTCTAAGAACTCTACATTTTTTACCCATGGATAATATTCTACCTGGAGATTATTTGTAGCAAAGATGCAATCTCAGAAGAGAAATACTATTTAGTACTTCTAGTTACTTTGTTATTAACATTTAGTTAATGGATACCTAAAGAAATCTCATTTTAACATTATCCTAAGAGTAAACATGATTTTTAAGATGAAATCTGGAAATTTTTGGAAGTAATTTATTGATGCTTCATACTATAACCTCATCATATAATTCTGAAGAACAAGCTACAAGTGTTTTGGCAATCTGTCTTTGAAGATCAGCTCACATCTGCTCTCAGGTTACCAATAAAACTGCTTTACCATCCTACATAAAATCTAATTAGGGGCTGGGGTTGTGACTCATGATAGAGCGCTTGCATACCACATGTGAGGCCCTGGGTTCGATTCTCAGCACCACATACAAATAAATAAAATAAAGGTCTATTGACAACTATAAAAATATTAAAAGAAAACAAAATTTTTTTAAAAAACCTAATTAGAAACATCAATTTGTTACACAGAAAGAAAGTCACATGTGCTCTAAATTCCAACAGAAATGACCACTGGATCGACTTACTGCCTCTCCTTTCCATTAATAAGAAACACGGAGATGCTCCTTTAAAAATAGTGAGGTTTACCAAGTTTCAGGTCATCAGAATGTCTGTTCCCCTCTACTAGGATAGAAATTATATGTACAACATAATTTAGAAAGGGTGCTAATAATATGAATTTATTGGGACATTTTAAGTAAGGTGATTCTTGTTTTTTGTTTTTGCTTTTTGTAGTTGTAGACAGACAGAATGCCTTTATCTTATTGGTTTATTTTTATATAGTGCTGAGGATTGAAGCCAGTGCCTCACCCATGCTAGACAAGCATTCTGCCACTGAGCTACAACCCCAATCCCAAGTGATACTTTTAATGTCTTCTATGACTGTGATTGACTCAACTAGACACCCACCCCTAATCAGTACAGAAAATGTACCAAAAGCTTCAGAATTACTTTACAAGAATATTTAGCCTATAATTGCCTTTATATAGATTCACTAACATAAGGAAAAATCCCATGAGTATTTCATGTATTTCTTGGCTTGAACAATATGGTTACCATGTCCACCAGGTATCATAGAAAATAAGGGGAAAAAGTATAAATAGAAAGAAGAGAGTCTAGGTTTTGAATTTAACCAAAGTCAGCCTCAACCACTATACTGAATTGATTCTAAAGGAAAACATTAAGGCATTTATATTTTATAACTTTCAAAAATAAAATTATTAATTATAAAACATACCTTGCTGAGCTAAAGTTGATCTAAGCATCCCAGTCTTTGACCAAATTTTAATTTGTCCATCTTCTCCAACTGAAAATAAAGTAAACTATTAAATTTGCATATAAAGTCAACAGTATTGATATAATGCATATTTAAAATTTGGATATAACTTACTCTAAATGATAGAAAGAAAGCTTTAGAAATGTAAAAATTAATGGAAAAAATACTTTAAAACAATTTTGTCAAAATATCCTAACTGCCATGACTAAAATTAAACTATTAAATTTGCATATAAAGTCAACAGTATTGATATAATGCATATTTAAAATTTGGATATAACTTACTCTAAATGTTAGAATGCTTTAGAAATGTAAAAATTAATGGAAAAGTTACTTTAAAACAATTTTGTCAAAATATCCTAACTGCCATGACTAAAATTGTATTTTTTTTCCTTCAATTTAGAAGCCTTATTGTTATTCATATACTGCTTCCATTGTCAAAGTAATCACCATTTTAGAATTCTAAGAGAAAGCCAGGTGCAGTGGTACAGGCCTATAATCCTAGCAATTTGGTTTGGCTGAAACAGGAAGATTACAAATTTAAGACTGGTTTGAGCAACCTGGTGAGAGCCTGTCACAAAATAAAATAAAAAGGGCTGGGGGTTGTAACTCAGAGCTGAAGTACCCCTGGGTTCAATCCCCAGTACCAAACACACACACACACACACACACACACACACACACCAACAAAAACAACAAGAGAAATACTGTTAGTGTAGTAAAAACTACTGCAACCAAATTCCAGTGAGTTGGAGACTGAATGAAATGAAATGATGGACTATTCTGTTGAATAGCTTAGCTAAAAAGGAAAGAAAGAAGACGTGGTAGCAAGGTATGTTAGGGATTTTTGTACTTATTTTATTTTAGGCAGTGCTAGATAAGCATTCTACAACTGAGCTATAGCCCCAGCCTGGAATTTATTGTCCTTCTTAATTTTTAAAGTAAGTGACATCTAACCACATTTATAACATGAAAAGAAGCCATTGAAAAAGTAGTTTAAGATACATGTGAGACCACTAATGAAATTTTAGAGTAATTTAGCAAGAGAAGGAAATAAAAGGAAAACAAATAGGAAGGAAAGAAATCAAAATATCACTTTTTGTAGATGACATGATCCTATATTTTAGAAGATTTCAAACGCTCCACCAGAAGACTTCTAGAGCTGACAAACAAATTTGGCAAAGTAGAAAGATACTAAATCAGTATACAAATCCACAGAGAAAGAAATCAGGAAAACAATTCTATTTACAATAGCCTAAAAACAAAACAAACAAAAAACCTGGAAATAAATCTAACCAAAGATATGAAAGACCTCTACAATGAAAATATAAAAACATAAAATATAAAAAAAGAAATTAAAAAGACACTAGAGGATGAAAAGACTTTCCATGGTCATCAATAGGTAGAATTAATATTGTTAAAATGGCTATATTACTAAAAGCAATCAAATACTAATGACATTCTTCAAAGATCTAGAAAAAAATTTCTAAACTTCTTATGGAAGAACAAAAGACCCAGAATAGCAAAAAAAAAAAAAAAAAAGGAACAATCATAATACCCTATTTCAAATATATTACAGAGCTACAGTACCTAAAACAGCATGAAAAACAAGTAGACCAGTAAAATAGAAGACAGACACAAACCCAAACAGATACAGTCATCTCATCCCTGACAAAGAAACAATAAACATATGTTGGAGAACACAATCTTTTTAACAGACAATCATGGGAAAACTGGATATCCACATGTAGAAAAATGAAACTAGATCCCTATCTCTCAACCTGCTCAAAAGTCAATGCAAAATGGATTAGAGAACTATGAATTAGACCAGAAATTGTGCAACTGCTAAAAGAAAATGTAGGATAAACACTCTAACATATAGGCACAGTCCCAATCTTCCTCAATAGGACTACTAAAGTTCAGGAAACAATACAAAAATTAATAAATGGGGTGGCATTAAATTAAAGAGCTTCTACACAACAAAGGAAACAACAGTGTATAAAGACATAATGGGAGATCTTTGCCAGCTACTCCTCTGACAAAAGGATTAATATCCAAAATATATAAAGAACTCAAAAAACATACCAACAAAAACAACACAATCAATAAGTGGGCAAATGAACTAAACAGATATTTTTCAAAGGTACAGATGGCCAATAAATTAAAAAATGTTCAATATATGAAAAAATGTTGTCATCAGGGAAATGCAAATCAAAACTACACTGAGATTTCATTTCCAGTTAAAATGGCAATCCAACCATCAAGAATACAAAAAGCCAGTGTGGTGGCACACACCTGTATTCCCAGGGGCTCATGAGGCTGAGCAAGAGGATTAAAAGAGTTTAAAGGCAACCTCAGCAAAAAGCAAGGTGCTAAGCAACTCAGTGAGACCCCATCTCTAAATAAAATACAAAATAGGGGGCTGGGGTTCTGGCTCAGTAGTAGAATGTTTGCTTAGCACGTGTGAGGCCCTGGGTTCCATCCTCAGCACTACATAAAAATAAAGACAGTGGGTCCATTTACAACTAAAGATACATATATTTTTAAAAAAATAATACAAAATAGGGTGGGGGTTGTGGCTCAGTAGTTGAGTGCCCCACCAATCTCCAGTATCCACCCCCTCAAAAAAAGAAAATGAACATCAATAAATGCTGGAGAGATGGGAAATATGAATTCTTTTAACTGTTGATGGAATTGTAAATTACTGTAACAGTGGTACACTTTATGCTTTGAATATAGCCTTGGCTGCTCTGCCAATGCAATTTATTTTTGAAATGGACATGTTTCTTTCTCTTCCTCACTCCCTGCTCCTCCCTAATCTCTCCCCCTCCCTAATCTCAGGGGAAACAGGGTTACCTTTCTTCCCCATCCTAAGCAGAGTTATCTGCCCTTGAGTACACATCCACCATAAGAACAAAGTAATCCAGACTTTGGGACTGGTACCAGAAGATCTCAGAAATGACTATGTCCCAAATTAACAAGTGATTACAATTCCAACAAAGAACACATGGAATGTAGCCTTTGAATCACCTCTTTACAAACTCCTTTCCCGCAGAATCACAGCTTTTGGGACAGGTGTCTGTTGTGTTTCTCCTTCATTAGCAAAGCAATAAACCTTTTTTTTTTTTCTCAAAACTGTGTCCTCATTATTGGATTGGCATCAGAGACAAGGACCAAGCTTTCCGTAATATAACCACTATGCAAATCAGCATGGAGTTTCCTCAAATGTCAGAAATGAAACTTTCATATGACCTAGCTATACCAGTCCTCAGTATTTATCCAAAAGAAATAAAGTCAGCATCTATTACTGATACATATATATCTATGTTTATTGCTGGGCAATTCATAATAGCCCAGTGTGAACAAGATTAAACATCCATCAACAGATGAATGGATAAAGAAAATGTGGTATACATATATATACAATGGAGATTTATTCAGTAATTTAAAAAAAGAATGAAGTCATTTGCAGGAAAATGGACAGAGCTGGAGATCATCATGTTAAGTGCAATAAACCAAACTCAGAAAGTCAAGGGTCCTATATTTTCTCTCACATGTGGAAGCTAGAGAGAAAAAAGGAAGAAAAAGGATCTCATGAAAATACAAGGGAGACTAGCAGCGTAGACAAAAGCAGGGGAGGAAAAAGAGGAAGGTAAGGGAAAGAAGAAGGAAATAAAATTGACCAAATTATATGCATATATAAATATGTCACAATGGATCTGGTAACATGGTTTTTATTATACATCAATAAAATTATTATTTTTTAAAATACAGACTACAGAAGGGACAATTCACCAAGAAAGCCCTCTGACCAAAAGCCAGGTGATAGCTACGGTAGTTTTAAAACACATCCACAAATTCTCTGTTATCCCATCCCCTTCAAAAGTTAGAGCTTAATTCTCTCTCCTTCAGTGTGGGCTGTACTTAGCAATTTGCTTCTAATGAACTAGAATATGATGGCAATGATAGAGTATGATTTCTAAGAGTAAGTCACAAAGAAATATTGTGGATTCTATCCTGTTCCTTTTTTGGATCACTAGGACAAGCAGCTGCCATGTTATAAAAATACTCAAACAGCCCTATGGAGATGCTTATTTGGCAAGGAAATTAGTCTCCTGCCAAAGCCAGAGAGGAACTAAGGCCTCTTCCCTCACCTATTGAGGCAGGTATGTAAGTCACCTTGGAAATGGATATTTCAGCCCTAGTCAAGCCTTGGTATGACTGTAGTCTCACCCAACAACTTGAGTGAAACCTCATGAGAGACACTGAGCCATAGAGTCATCCACCTAAACTGCTCTCTGACCCACAGAAACTGTCAAATACTACACATTTATTATTAAAAGTCATGAATTGTAATCCCAGAGACTCAGGAGGCTGTCAGGAGGATGGTGAGTTCAAAGCCAAACCTTAGCAAGTCAGTGAGGCCCTAAGCAACTTAGCAAGACCCTTTCTCAAAATAAAATATAAAAAAGGATTGGGAATGTGGCTCAGTGTTTAAACACCCTGGATTCAATCCCTAGTATCAAAAAAAAAAAAAAAAAATCATAAATTATGCAGCAGTAGATAATTTTGTGAAGATGAGAGATGAGAATACTCTCATAAAGAAGATAAGGAAGAGATAAAAGGAAGATAAAAGTCAGTCAGAATATTTTGAATTTTGAAATTTTAAAGAATTACAACTTTTATTTATCTCAAATTTGACTACTCTAAAAGCTTTCTTTGAACTAAAAAAAAAAAACAAATAACTCAATAAATGGACAAAAGAACTGAATAGACACTTCACAAAAGAAATATGGTCAAAAAAATGTTCAACATCTTTAGCAATTAGAGAAATGCAAATTAAAACTACACTTAGATTCCACTTCACTCCAGTCAGAATGGCAACAATCAAGAATACAAGTAACAAGACAAAGGGTATAGCTCAGTTCATAGAGTGCTTGCCTCATATGCACAAGGCCCTGGGTTCAATCCCCAGCACTACCAAAAAAAAAAAAAAAGAATACAAGTAAATGTTGCCAAGGATGTGGGGGAAAGGGTACACTCATACATTGCTGGTGGGACTATAAAATTGGTGCAATCACTCTGGAAAGCAGTATGGAGAATCCTCAGAAAACTTGGAATAGAACCACCATTTGACCCACTCCTCAGTTTATACCCAACAGACTTAAAATCAGCTATACTACAGTGACACAGCCACAACAATGTTTATAGCAGCTCAATTCACAATAGCTAAGCTATAAAACCAACCTAGATGCCCTTCAACAGATGAATGGATGAATAAAATGTGATATATAAACACAATAGACTATTACTCAGCCATAAAAAAGAATGACTTTATGACATTTACTGGAAAATAAATGGATTTGGAGAGTATGATGCTAAGTGAAATAAGCCAATCCCCCGCCCCCCCCCCCCAAAAAAGGTTGAATGTTCTAATATGTGGAGGCTAACACAACAAAGTGGAGGAGAGGGGAAGAATAGACGTTCACTGGATTAGACAAAGAGAAATGAAAAGAAGGCAGAGGAGAAAGGAATAGGAAATGATTCTGACATAACTTTCCTATGTATATATATGAATACACCACAGTGAATTTCTACATCATGTACAACCACAAGACTGGGATCCTAATTAGAATAAAATGTACTCTATGCTTGTATATAACTAAAAAGTACTCTATGTTTATATATAACTAAAAAGAACAAAAACTTTAAAAAAAATAATAAAGGATTCTTTGACAGAACTGTCTCTAAAAGAAAAGAAAACCAACAAGATGAGGAGTTCTGCATCCACTACAGACTGTATAAAGATGTTTGGCTCACATAGACTCCAAGGTGAGAGGCCTGCTGCAGGCCAGACAGCCAAGCTTGGGCCAAAGAGCTCTTCCTGGGCAGATTCGAGAACAACCTAGCAAAGGTGAACTTAATGATATCAATCTATTTGTGAGATCCATGGAAATGTTCTTCACTGAAGATGCCTTTGTCATCACCAACTCCCATTGTTGCCTGGGCCTTTCCAGCCAAGTAGAAGTGGCTGGAGCAGATCAGCTTGGAAGAGTCTATCACCTTGACCCTAGCAGCACATCTTGGCTATCCTTCATCTCAAGGTCAATTGACTATGGATTCCATCTAGTCCTTCTGGAGGAGGAAGGAGGCCTGCTTACTTTTATGAGAACTTAGGAAGTTCATTTTGAAAATGCCAGAGTGCCCATTCCAAATGTCCTTAGAGAAATTGCAATCAGTTCCAAGGGTATCCAGCTGCTCCTACAAGAGCCTCCGGCCCCAAAATTCAAACTGCTCTGTAGCAGGAGAGTACACTAGGACAAAGCACCTGTGGGTACCTGGTATCAGTCTCATGCATGACTTAAATGCAGGATGAGGAAAAGATATTGCAGTGAGTAGGGACATATCACCCTGTCAAGTTTCCTAAGGAGAAACGTAATAAAATGACATTCTAATATAGCAACTGTGTCTAGGGAGGATAAATGAAGAAGAGGTACAAAGATGTTTAACATCCAAGTGTGGGATAGATGATTATTCTCGGCTTTCCTGTCAAATATATAAAAATGCATACATATATGAGACTGGCTTCAAATTTGTAATCCTTCTGACTCCACCATGTGCCACCATACCTGGCTCATCATTCAGCTTTTATAAGAAGGATGCTACAGGTGGAAGTAATGGCAAAAGTTCAAGGTCAGCCTCAGCAATTTAGCAAGATGCTATCTTAAAAGTAAAACATAAAAATGACTGGAGATACATCTCACTGGCAAAGCAACCCTAGGTTCAAACTCTAATAACAAAAGAACATTCTGCCATTTAAAATAACATGGATGAAGTTAGAGGACTTCGTGGTAAGTGAAATGATCCAGACACAGAAAGAAATATATTACATACTCTATATGTAGAATCTGGGAAAAAAAAGGTGAATGTATAGAGAACAGTGGTTACTAGAAGACAACAATTAATAATACTGCATCATGTACTAGAAATTCCAAAAAGTATAATTTTAAGTGCTCTTATTGCAGAATGAATAATTATGCAACACAATGGATTTTATTAACACATATCTCCTATACATATTAATAAGATTTGGTGTGATATTTCCATGTATGCATACACATGTACTAATAATGTCCAACCACTCTTCTTCCATTCTTTTTTGGTACCGAGGATTGAACTCAGGGGCACTAGAACACTGAATCACATCCCCAGCCCTATTTTGTATTTTATTTAGAGACAGGGTTTTAATGAGTTGCTTAACACCTCGATGTTCAAGGCTAGCTTTGAACATGCAATCCTCCTGTTTCAGCCTCCCGAGCCACTGGGATTACAGGTGTGTGACACTGTGCCCCGTTTCTTCTTTCACCCTTGATGCCCCAGAAGCCTTCTCAGCCAGACCCAGTATTCTATTTTCACATAAATTTTATTTTATCTGACATATATAATAGACAACATGTGATATTTTTCTTTTTGTGTCTTTCATCACTTAGTGTTGCATCATCCAGTTCCATCTATTTTGCTGAAAATTACAATATCTCATTTTTGTTTATGTATTCACCATTGTGAATACATAACATACTTTCTGTTGCATATGTTAAATTACTTACCTACAACACTAATTGTTTTCTTTGTATGTATTGCTAAACATACTGTTATACAACTTAAATTCATATAACAAAAGAAACAAAGTAAATTAGGAAAAAAAAGAAAACTAACAACATGTTTTGAATTATAACATTTATATAGCAATCTAGATTCTGTGCCAAGCATTTGCTATCACACAGTGAAAAATTTTATTGCTAAATGAAAGTATCTCTTTCTGTCTCTTTGGAAATTTTAAATATTTCATTTAAAATGTCACTTTGGGGTTAAGGGATTTTGCTCAGTGGTAGAGCACTGCATACACAAGGCAGCCCTAGATTCAATTCCCAGGACCAATTTTTAAAAAATTATTTTTGCAAATAACGTACCTGTAACTAGTGCTGTACCTTCATAATTCCATCTTCCTGCAAGTACTGCTCCACAGTGAGCTTCGACACTTTTCTCGACTCTTCCTAACTTAGAAATCAAATGAAATTTACCTAAAAAATTGTATTTGAGAAATGTTTTATTAATTATTCAGTACACAAACATCTGTTGAGCATGTACTACTAGAATAATTAGCTTAGTACTAGGCCTTCTAGGCACAAAAGGAAACAATGTAATTATTCTTAATCTCAAGGAAAACAAATCTATTGAAAAACAGGCACAGGGCTGGGGTTGTGGCCCAGGGGTAGAGCGTTCACCTCCCATGTGTGAGACCCTGGCTTCCATCCTCAGCACACATAAAAATAAAATAAAGATGTTGTGTCCACCGAAAACTAAAAAATAAATATTAAACAACTCTCTCTCCCTCTCTCTCTCTAATAAATAAATAAATAAGCAAACAAACAAAATAAGGATATTGTGTCCATGTATAACTAAAAAAAAAAAATTAAAGAAAAACAGGCATAAAAATAGAGTTACAAAACCTAGAAACAAGCGGTATAACAGACGTGTACATAATGGTTCAGAAAAACAATGAAATTCTGCTACAGTTAAGGTGTGCCAAGAGAAATGTCAAGAAACCCTTATATTTAAGCAGAATTTTACATTCTTGATTTTTTTAAGCTATGGAACAGATGAAAAAGTACAAAGAAAAAAATAGTTATATAAATAATCCCAGGTTTTAAAATACTTGCCTTATATGATTTTCTACTGTTATCAGGTACCAGGACAAAAAATAGGCCAAGTACTTAGATGCTCTCCTCCAAGTTTGTACATTTATAGGCAAAAAGTTAAAAAAAACTTCAAGAGACATAAGTAAAACTATATCAGATGTCAAGGAGAAAAATCAAATATGCGAAAATAAGTGGTACAGGAAGAAAAAGTATCAATATAATTTTTGAATAATCATTAAACCTAGTAATATATAGAGAGATAGTAATAAAACAAAAAAGTACATTGAATCTACAAACTTTTCCATAGAATACATAAATGTACATATGTGTGTGTATATATATATATATATCCTAAAAGAATAATGTAGCTGCCTAATTAAATTTTGACTAAGGATTTATTCTGTATAAAATCACTTTTAACATACACCTTTTCAAGATTCTGACTTAACAATTCATTAAAATATATTTAAGAACTGGGAATATATCTCAGTAGTAGAGTGCTTGCCCAGAATGCACAAAGTCCTGGCACGCACGCACGCGCACACACACACACACACACACACGGCAGATGTTTAAGATAGCTTTAGACATTCAATACCTAGTCCCACCTAATCATTTTCACCAAAAAAAAGTTATTCTCCCTTTCTACACAAAGGATACTTTATTTATAGCTAATGACAATGAAAAAATTCTGAGCGTCCTAAATTTAATTACAAAAGGCAAGAGAGAGAAAGAAGGAAGAGAGACAGAAGGAGGCTAATCAGCAATAAACTACAGGCCAATAAAAGAACAAAAGACCATCTTGTAATCTTGGATATATTTTGAAAGCTTTTAAAATATCTGATGTGTTATATGCTATATCCTGACCTGTTATATGCTACCACATCCCTGGTAGATTACCTACCTATCTCAAAGTCTTCACTGATTTGGGTAATCCTGCCCCTATACTAAATAGCCAATGTAGGGTTGTGTAAATAACTTGAATCTTCCCTCTCCAAACTTTCATTATAAAGTACTCTGGTCTTTAGATACAACAGACATTTTTCTACCTGCCATCTAGGTGGTGGCTAACAGAATTTATCCCAGGACTAGTTCTTTCTTTCTGGCAAGCATCTTTCATGGCTCAATAAATCCTTTTACTCCAGAGATCTCTTGGTCTCAAGAATTTTTACTTAATACCCTGTTAAAGTATGTTTTATTAAGTTTTGATTCCTTTCAGGACCAGGGCCATATCTTAGATTTTTATTTGTAAAAGTACTATTGTCCTTTTACATCTAACAATCCACTAGCAACATCTACTTCTCCCACTTCCTTTTAACTTTATATTTACTGTTGTGTCATTTTTCTAACATAACAAGATTACTTTGAATTCAACTGTACTAATTCTTTATTGAATCAACTTAAAATTAATTTGTGTACATGTGTTTTCATATATTACTTTACAAACAAAATACAAGGGGAAAAAGTCTCAAAAGAGGCAAAAGATGACATATAGTAAGCAGAAAGCTAATCAGACATTACATTACTTTATTCAGGCGTTTCATTAAATGTTAGCACAATGTCTAGCACATAATATCCACAAAATAAATAACTGTTGCAGATAATGTATGAACTCATCAAAGAAATTAACCAAATAACTCTTGACCAGAAAGGTAGAGTCCAAAACTTATCTTTCAACCTATTCTAATTTTTAAAATTTTTATGTATTTACATCACTGATATTTCTTACCTTAAAACATCTAATTCTGACTTTCTGACAAGTGCTAACATTACCATGCTACCCATAACCTTAAAGAAAATACATACTGGGACAACTGAGGTTGTTGGTTTGGGGATTTTTTTTTTTTTGCATAGATTTAGCACACAATGAATTTTCACCTGATTGTCACAAGCTACTTAAATACCATACCCAGAGTATAAAGCATAAATGCAGAATTACATAAATCAAATATGTAAAAAATCCATATTTATCCATTTAACTATTTGGGCTCTTCTCTACAACTTTCCCAGCTTTCTTGTGACCTTTCTGAAAAAATGGAAAACAGAACTGGGGATGTAGCTCAGTGGTAGAGCACCTGTGTGAAGCCCTCGTTTGATCCCCAGGACAAAAAGAAAGAAAAAAAAAAAATGCAGGACTAAAACTAGAGATTAATTAATTTATTTCTATCTACATGTTAGGTGTTGGGGTTGGTCAGTGAATACAACCAGGAAGATTCACTGATTCATTTATTATGTAAACAATGAATGTTTGGGATTTAAAAGATAGGTATTTAAACTCTTATGAATAAACTTATCGCATTAAATAAAATAAATTTAATCCTAACTTTTTGTAGTAACCCAAATTAATTATGAATGATAAAAAGAACAGGAAGTAGATTAAAAATACATGAAACACATTTTTAAAGACTACAAATGCTTAAAAAATGTCCATGAGAACAAGACTCGGAACAAGAAGGCTACGAAAAAAGTAACACAAAGGCTACGAAAAAAGTAACAGATGAGTGCTTTTGCAGACTGCTTAGTAGCAAAAATGTTTTGGCAGATGGCAATAAAAAGCCACAAAGAGTTTTTTTTTTTTTTTTCTTTAATGTTTGTTTTACTTCTTTTTTTTTTTTTTCTTTTGTCTAATGTTTGTTTTACTTCTTTTTTATCTTTCTTTCTTTTTTTTTTTCTTTGTGGTACTTGGGATTGAATCCAGGGATGCTCTATTACTGAGCTATATCCCTAACCCTTTATTTATATTCTTTACTTTAAGAGTAGGTCTCGCTAAGTTATCCAGGCTATCCTTGAACTTGGGGAACCTCTTATTTCAGCCTCCCATGTAGTTGGAATTACTGGTGTGTTCCAACATACCCAGCCACAGAAATTCTAATAGCTCATTTCTGATACAAAAAATATAAAAATAAAAATTACATTTAAAGTGGAATTTTTAAATGGGCATAATAACTAATAAAATACAATGTAAAAAATACCAACATTCATGAAAGATAATTTAAGGAATGTTTAATGGCTTTACAAAAGATTTTTATATCACCCCAATAAAAGATTTTATACCAGAATTCCTTCACAAAGCAGCTCCTGTTTTAAATAATTTAATTTAATTTAAATAATTTGATTCTTTCAAAACATTTATATATATATATTTTTGGTACCAGGGATTGAACCCAGAGGTACTTAACCACTGAGCCATATCCCCAGCCCTTTTTATATTTTATTTAGAAACAGGGCCTCACTGAGTTGCTTAGGGCTTCTTTATGTTGCTGAGGCTGGCTTTGAACTCAAAATCCTCCTGCCTCAGCCTCCTGAGCCACTGGGATTACAGATGTACCCAACTCCATGCAGCTAAATTTTTTAAAAAATGAACATACATTTATGGTCAATTGATTTTTTTGGTGGGGGGGCAATAGACACAATACCTTTAATACATTCATTTTATTTATTTATTTTTATGTGGTGCTGAGGATCAAACCCAGTGCCTCACACGTGCCAGGCAAGCACTCTTATAACTCTTATAACCCCAGCCCCTCAAAACAAAATTTTAACACTTATCTCTTCTAAAAATATTTTAAAAGGAGGGAATGTTGAAGAGAAAAATTATTCAAGACCTGCCACAAATCTCAGGATTTTTTATTTCTTACCCTAAAATACCTAATATGATTTTCTGACAAGTGCTAATATTAGGAATTATTTAAATATATTAGGGAAGTGGCTGTTAATAATTAATGGTATCACAAATACAAAAGAGGAAAGGATCAGAAAATGGGAACACTGGAAAGAGTGATGAACAAATTTAAAAACTGAAACTTCCTTTTCTGCCAGTCTTAGGGGAGAAAAACCAAGAAGAGAAAGCTGGAGGAAAACAGAATAAAGAAATTCTTGAGCAATGAAGTAAATCTCAAAGGAATTTTTTTTTTAAGCATTGGGGTTAACATCACATAAGATGAACAAGTTTCAGAGCTGGGAGTACAACCATGGGTTTATAATCAATAATACTGTACTGTAGATTTCATATTTATGTTTTTTACCACAATGTATTAATAAAGTCCTGGGTTAAAAATGAACATAACATTGATAAATAAAATGACCTCATATGTTTATTTGGCAGGAAACCCCTTCATCACCTCTCAGTGCATTTACCTTCCTCCCTGAGCACTTCCCCTTTTTTTTGGATGCTGTTTTCTATCTTATTCTTCCACTTCTTTTCTTTGATCCATCATCTTTTTTCAAAAGATCCCAGCTATTCTGGGAAGAAAATACCCTACTTTGGTTCTCTCTTCTCTCTACAACTAGTTATGGTATACTTTCTTACTTTATATAGGAAACCTAAAAATAAAAATAAATACTATGACTTCTCAGAGTCATAACATATTTTTCTTTACTATTGTTATAAATTTATCTTTTAAATTATATTTTTTTACATTAGACTTTTTCCCACAATCAGAAAAAATCCAATGGGAAGTAGATATCTAAGGAATTATTAATTTATAGTGATTAAGTAAGATGAATACTTCAGGAAAACAGACAACAGAAATTATCAAGACTATTTTTACTGTCCAAATTCACCAGATAAAAGTTAAGCCTTATATACTACTGAGTTTAAAAAGAAAAATGTAAAGAAAATATATGATAATGTATTTTAAAAAGTTGATATGAGAACATATACATCTATTTTTGCCAAAAGAAATACAAGAAGGACAAACCAGAACCAAAGAGATTGATTACGTGGGTGAATGGAATTGTGTGGGTTAAGGTTATTCTGGCTATTCTTTATATAAAATAGTTTTGAGTTTGCTTCATAATTATTTACATATATAAAAAAATACTCAAATCAATAAGGATGGGGAGGAGGAGCTCTTAAATGGAAAACAAAAATAAATATAACTGTATTTCAAATGAATAACATTACACACTTAAGCAGGAGGACAAGGCAAGTAACTCCAGAACACAGAACTTTGACTCTATATCCTCAATCAAAAACAAAGATAAAAACACTAGTAAACAGATACTGAACCTTAATTTTTGCAGTAGTATGTGTTATCAATTTTGGAACTAATGTGTATTATAGAACTAAGAAATGTATAAAGATACTGATAATAATGGAACCAGATTTCTTCACTGTTCTCAAATATAGAAAAAAGACCAAAATTAAAACTGTGGTATTGAGTTAGAACTGATGACATCAGGGCTGGGATGTGGCTCAAGCGGTAGCGCGCTCGCCTGGCATGCGTGCCGCCCGGGTTCGATCCCCAGCACCCCATACAAAAAAACAAGGATGTTGTATCCGCCGAAAACTAAAAAATAAATATTAAAATTCTCTCTCTCTCTCTCTCTCTCTCTCTCTCTCTCTCTCTCTTTAAGAAAAAAAAAAAAAGAACTGATGACATCATCATCAATTCATGGTTTAGATAACATAAAAAGAAAGACCTAAATAGCTATAGCTATGAATTTTTTAGCATTCTTTTTTTTATTCTAATTTGTTACATATGACAGCAGATTGCATTACAATTCATATTATAGCTATGTATTTTTAAATATATATATATGAACTCCTATTTCTTAGCTCTGACCACTGAAAGGGTCACACCCCACTGGAATGAACACAGCACTGATATCCTGGCTTTTAAATATCCTTAACCACCAAAAACAGAACAGGTCTCCTTGGAAAATGGCTGATTGGGGGGCTAGAACCAGGAGAGGACTAGGTAAGCCTACAACAGTTTTTGACAGCAAGGAAATTTTCAAATAATGAGGACATTGATGGGGCTCCCAGTGGCCAAATCTGGTACAATTTTAACATCAAGATTTAAAATGATAGTAATAGGGGGCTGGGGCTAGGGCTCAGTGGTAGAGCGCTTGTGAGGCACTGGGTTTGATCCTTAGCACCACATAAAAATAAAGGGGGCCATGGTTGTGGCTCAGTGGTAGAGTGCTTGCCTAGCATGCGTGTGGCACTGGGTTCGATCCCTGGCACCACATAAAAATTTAAAAAATAAAATAAAATAAAGGCATTGTGTTCATCTACAACTAAAAAAAAATTTAAGTTTATAAAATAAAGGTATTGTGCCCACCTAAAAAATAAATGATAGTAACAGAATATTCATGAAATAAAATAAGAATCTTTAAAAGCCTAATCTGATATAAAAAAAAAAAAAAAAAAAAACCAAATAAATGGGCATGGGATGAAACCTCTTCCTTGGAACAAATTATAAATTATCAACTATTCAATATGGAAGAAATTATGAAGACAGAAAAACCACCATTTGGCAACCACCTTATTAATAAATGATTTAGCCAAGAAACATCAACAGATGCTAAAAGAGTAGGAGGAAATCTAAGGAAGGAGAACACTTTAAAGTCTCAAAATATTCTTTCACAAATTATTTATTAGATGGGAAAAATAGTAACTTTAGATTAACTTAGTAAACACAACCTATCAAGTAAAGCTAACATCATTAATAATAGGTCAAACCAACATCATGAATCTCCTAATCTGTTACCCTGAGTATTTCTGATAAAAATGTGGAAATTGAATTGAATCTAATCATACGAAAGCATCAAATAAACACAAGTTGAAGAACATTCTATAAAATAATAGGTTTGTATTTTTCAAAATTATCAAGATCACACAAGAAAGACTGAGAAGTTATTCCAGAGTAAAAGAACCTAAAGAGACATAACAAAAGCAGTGTGCTATTCTGTAATAGAAAAAACAAAATTCTACAAAAGGTATTGTCAGGACAAACGTTAAAATTTGAATATAAACTATAGATGCGATAATGGTATTGCATCAATGTTAAATTTCCTGATTTTGATCAATGTATTATAGTGACATAATAGAAAATCTTCATTCTTAGGAAATGCATTAATACATTATGGCTAACAAGGCAGGTCTGCAAATTACTCTCAAATCTTTCAGAGAAAAAAAATGTGTGCAGTACACATGTGTACAGAAAGAAGAAAGAGACGAAAGTAAAGAATATGGGACAAAATGATAAACTAGTGAATTTGTATTAAAGAATATGCAGAAAATATTTGTATAATTTTCACAACTTTTCTGTAAATGCAAAATAATATCAAAATAGAAAATTTTGTTTTAAGTGAACCTTTCACTTTATCATCCATCTGAGGCAAAATTAAATTCTAGCTGTGGTTACCAAGTGGTTTCACATATGCATCTCATTTAATCAAGTTTCAGAAAAATAAATTTAAAAAAGAAAAGACTTTCTGCTAATGAAATGCAATCTGACACTAGTGTTAGCCATAACATCACTTCCCTTTCTAGCTGTGGTTACCAAGTGCTTTCACATATGTATCTCATTTAATCAAGTTTCCAAAAAAAGTTTAAAACAGTAAAGACTTTCTGCTAATGAAGTGCAACCTGACACTAGTGTTAGCCATAAGATTCCTTCCCTTTCCCTCCTCTCCTTTCCTTCTCTTTTCTTTTCCATGTAGTTGCTTGAGGCTTGACATTCTCAATTAGTGTCCTATTCCCTTGATTAAAGTGATTCACATGAACCAAGCTCACGTAGGACCCTCTCAAAAACTTGCCTACAAAAGGTATTATGGAAGAAGCACTCTTTCTACAGACATTTATTTTCCAGGATGATGAACCTTAGGCTGCTCACCACATGAGTAGAAACGATGCAAGAGATGGTAAGAACAGAAGTCTGCTACAGCTATGCTTGAATATCTACCCCTAGATTTAGGTAAACCAGAAAACTCCATTTATGCATGTTAGTCAGATAAGTTCTGTTGGAGTACCCGCTAACTGACTTAGTAGGTAAATGTAATACAAAAATAGTTCAAGCATTTCTGAAAAAAAAAAAAACTAAATTAAAAAGCAATAATAAAATAATAAAAGCAGAAAAATCATGCTTTCTATTCACTAATAATAAAACTATAGTCAAGTTAAATAAATATCCAACTCTGCAAATGGAAATGAACATGCTAGAAATTAAAGTATAGATTTAATAAACTGAGTATGTACATCCATATCTTTTTCGGTGTGGTTATGTTATTAATTTAAATATGAAGAAATTACAAACCAAAATTATGAAAACAGCTAAATTCAGCTCATCAGAGCACAGTGAAAATAAAGCCAAGGGCCCATATTCAATACAATATATGGCACTTTAATTCACTGTCTTCCATAATAATAATTCTGTGACCCAAACCAAATGACTATACAGAAAATAAATGTGTGAAGAAGGCATGCAGATTCACAAATGCCAGTTATGTAAAACAATTGAAAACATATATAATACAAGACACAAAATACTTATTTAAAACTTACCATCAGAACTTGTGAGAACAAAGCTTTCTGCTTGTGTCTGTTTCTTTATGCCTAAACTTTTTGGAAACCAGTGAAGATCTATAGGGTAAATATCATCAGGAAGCTTTACAATTTGACTTGTTTCACTGGTTAACAAGTTCCATTTCACTATCTGGTGATCATCACTACATGAATATAATTCTTCAGCAGTAGTCCAGCCCACACAACTTACTAATTCTTGATGTGATATCATATTAAGGAGGCATAAAACACACAGAAGCACACAAATCTTAAAGTCTTAATAATTCACAGATGCAGATTATGAGAAGGAAGTAAAATATAAAATGGTTAAAGTTTTCAAGCTTCTAAATATTTTGGTTTTTGTTTGTTTTTGGTACCAGGGACTGAACTCAGGGGTACTTAGCCACTGAACTATATCCCAGCCGTTTTTATTTTTTATTTTGAGACAAGAACTTGCTAAGTTGCTGAGGCTGGCTTTGAACTTGTGATCCTACTGCCTCAGCCTCCCCAGCCACTAGGGATTATAGGCATGTGCCACCACACTCGGCCTTTTTTTATTTTATGACTTTGATATTCTTCCATGTTAAGGAAATTTAAAATCTTATCAAAATAGTCTTAGGAATGAAAAGAAGGAAGACTGCCAGATGCCAAAGAGAGGATAAACTGATTTGACTACATGAACATTTATAACTTGTATTACAAAATAATTCTTTAAACAAGGCCAAAAGATATCCAAAAGAAATTTAATAGATTAAAAGGTAGGAAATGATCTACACTAAATTGTTTAGGACTAGATAGGAAGAAAGGAAACTACCATATACGTGTAAAGTGTGCATATACTCTATACATATACATGTGTAGACATATATGAATAGCCATATGTGTACCAATTATTTGAAAGTACATATTACTTTGGTTAAGTAAAACAAAAAAATCAAGTACTAAAATAAGACTAAAACATAAGTAAAATATTCCCTTAAATCACACAGTATAACAATTCACCTAGGGAAAAGCCCATAGCTTAACAACAAAAACTAAAACTATCCCAAACATTTTTTTTTTCATTTTCATTTTAGTTATTTATTTTTAATTGACAATACGAAAATATTTTTTCTTTTTGCACTGTTAGGGATCAAATTTAGAGCCTCATGCATGGTAGGCAAGCGCTCTACCATTGAGCTACATTCCATTTGACAAGAACTAATTCAAATGCAATTTACTATATTTACAAGATGAATAAAATATTACTCCTAAAATTCTTTTTTTTAATTTTTATTTTTTGGTACTGGGGATTCAACTCAGGTGCACTTTAAAACTGAGGTACATTCCCAGCCCTTTTTATTTTTTATTTGACATGGAGGGTCTTGCTAAGTTGCTGAGGTTAGCCTCAAACTTGCAATCTTCCTGCCTCAGACTCCCAGATCCCTGGATTGAAGGGACTCCCTAAAATTATTTAATCCATTTTTTCAGTCTCTGATTATTATAAGATTTCTACATATGTTGAGATGCTAAAGTTGCTCTCACATCCTCCTTCAAGACAAGCTGCTTACCCTAGTAGAAATGTGCACCTAGAAAAGAGTATATTTTAGTTTGTCATTTATATCCAATGTTATTTCTTCTTTACATTTGAACTGGGGACTTGCTGACAAAATACAAGGTCATTCATTTGAGAAAATATTAATAATTGCCACCTTTCCTTTTGAAATAATTAAGGTCTCAATGCTCAGATTTCTCCAGCTTGTCCTCTACTTTATCAAGAATGCAAAGAAACTGAGCAAAATCCAATGAACACATTAGAAATTATTTGGTTTAAAAAAATGATTCACTGGGCATGGTAGTACACATCACATTTGTAAGGCATGCAACTCAGGCAGCTGAGGCAGGAAGATCACAAGTTCAAGGCCAGCCTCAGCAACTCAACAAGGCCCTAAGCAACTTATAGAGACCCTGTCTCAAAAAAAAAAATCAAATGGGCTGGGGAGGTGGCTCAGTGGTTAAATGCCCCTGAGTTGAATCCCCAGTACCAAAAGAAATTAAAAATTTTTAAAAAGCTTCTCTTTAATAACCTACTAGAGTAAACAAAAACTACTTTTCAAGTACGCCAGTACAATACTTGAGTAAGAAAAACGTCAATAAGAATTTGAAAGTAAGATTTAGAGCAAATAGTTTGCTTTGGAGAAGTACCCATAATATATAATCTCAAATATTTTGAAAGCAATTTACCTAAACTAGCATTAAAGGAATAAAAAATAAGTCCATTCCCTACCTAAATGCAAAATAGAAGAAAACCTAATAATTCTATAAGATGATTATAATAAAGTTTATAAGTATTAAAAGGATATGCTTTGGTTCTTTTAAAAGAGATATCTTCAGTCTCATGTTTCCAGCTCCAGCAAATTTTTAAAATATCACTTGGACTGTATTCACTGTAAAAATAAAAGGAGAAAAAAAATGTCAGCATTAAAAACAAACCTATGTGCACAAAAACAACAACAACAAAAACCAACTATCTTTGAATCCCAAGGAGCATCACAGTACCTATAATTCTTCTGGCATCAAATACATGGATAACGAAGAAAAAAACCAGTGGGTATGACAATCCTGCCATGAGATGATATAAACCCTAGGGCTGAACCACAGGGTTCTCTGTAACTTGCCAGAGAGACATCTGCTAATCCAGAATACCACTAAATAAATCTGTTGGGTAAAGAAATTCCAAAGGCTGTCCTGAGGCCAAATCAAAAGATTCTTCAAACTGGGAACTTATCAATCATTTGATCCCTCTAATGAATATGAATTAAATTTTTAAGGTCTGATGGAAGGCTAACCTACATTTTTAAGGGCCTTAATCCTACACATGGAAATAATACAACGTTATCAACCTAGTGCCTTAATCTGAAGCTCAATCTGTTATGAGAAGATACACTGCCCAAGAGTTACAGCTACCATAGTGGCAATGTGGAAAATCAAGTGAATTGCTTAAGAAAGAGGTAATAAATTGCTTGTAAAAGCTATGTAAGGCTGGATGCAGTCATGCACACCTGTATTCCCAGAGGCTTGGGAAACTGAAGCAAGAGGATCACAAGATTGAGGCCAGCCTGGGGAACTTAGCAAAACCGCATCTCAAAAAATAAAAAGGGCTAAAGAGTAACTCAGTGGTAGAGTGCCCTGGATCAATGCCCAGTGCCACCACCAAAAAAGAAAAAAAAAAAAAAAAAAAGTTATATGAACTGAGTGTGGTGGAACACACCTATAGTCCCAGCTACTTAGGAGGCTGACACAGGATTATCTCTTCAGCCCAGGAGTTTGAGGCTAGACTGGGCAACATAGAGAGATCCTATTTTAAAAAAAAAGAAAAGAAAAAGAAAGAAAGAAAGTTGTGTAAAAAAATCATAACTTAATTGCCAAAGGAAAACTTGGAAAAAAGAAAATTAACACTCCCCAAATAACCATTATCATCAAAAGATCATAAGTGAAAAAAAAAATGCTAAATTATCTGAGCACAATTTACATTTGCAGAATTCTTTCTTAGTAACATCACAACCTAAATAGAAAAAAAAAATCAAATTAAAGCTCCATTAAAAGGAAGAAAAAAAAATCTCCTTAACAATTTCAAAACTAACTGATAACTCCATCAAAGAAGGTGCTTACTATAAATAATATTGAATTCCATAGGCCTCCTTTAGATAATTTCTCATTCTCCTTAATCCAGGAAGGCTTTTTTATATCAGCAAGGTATAAATACAGCTATATGCCAAAGCACTCTTTTTCACTTCTCTCTCTCACAATTTTCTCTGGATGATTTTCTTGAACTTCAAAAGTATGAAAGTATGGTGGCACAACTAAAGCTAGAATATAATCAATACCAGGCATACTTCCCAGATTCATTTTTTGGTCCTCAGGAGGTATCCACCTTCCTCAAAATTCCTTTTCCACTTCCATCAGAGCTCCAAAGAATGATAATATTTTCTACAGACCTGCTTCTTCATAATAATTCAAATTTATTCAGATTACAAAATTTTTTTAAAAAACAGAGGAAAAAATTGTTGCTTCTGGAAATAATAAAATGTTAGACAAGGAAAGATATGTAAAACATGAATATAATGTTACTATCAGAAGATCTGACAAAGGCATGATGATTTTACATCAGGAAACCTCAAACTTCTGATTCTGTCATAATTTCTCTCCAGAAGAAATCATAATACCTTTTACACAGTAAAGGCAGTATGGTCTTTATAAGAAAGGACTAACCAACCATTCAGAAACATGGTTCCAAGAAATTAGAGAAAAAGGAAGGTTACTTCCTAAGACTGGGAAGATTCTCCCTTGTTTAGAAATATCTTCCCCATACATTCCATTTAGCGCAGATCATTTGTGTGAATAACATGTGTGTTTTGATACTGGATTGAATAGAAGAATAAGGAAAAAGTAATAGTATAGCACAGCCAATTCAAGGAACAGCCTAAATGCTGTATTGAGGTATTTCTATCTGCCCAAAGATATTGGTCACCTAGGGTCTAAATAAGAAATAGTACTGGAGTGGTGGGGTGGGGCAGATAATAGAAAAATTCCAAGGCATATATAACTTTATAACTTTACATCAGGAACAGCAACTAGGCCTTTGATACTAAAAATCATTTAAAAGTTGTCTTCAGCCCCATGTAGGTCAACATTTATGAGGCTTGACATGAAAAATATGCCTACCAAAATCTGATAGTCCATCCAACCACCAAAATACACTCCAAATCTTCTCAGCACCTCAACTATAGTTCAAAGCCACAATCTTTCCCTGTCTTAATTACTGCATTAGGCCCAGAAGTGATCTTTCTGCTCCTACATTTAACCACTTCAAATTCTTCTAAAAACACCCCAGCAATGCTATTAAGGCTAACTCAGAACACAAAGGCCAGAATGGCTAAAACACAGTAAATAAAGATACTAGCAGGAAATTAAGAAGGAAACAGGGACACAGATCATATAGGGTCTTGGAAGGTCACAATAAAATCTTCAATTTTCCTTCTGAATGAATTTAAGAATCCAGTAGAGGGGTTATGAACAAAGGAGTTATGTGATTATATAAAGGTCATTACAGAATAACACAAGTCAGGCACAGTGTTGCATGCTGTAAAACCCACTATTTCAGAGGCTAAAAAAAGAGGATTGCAAATTTGAGGCCAATCTGGGCAACTTGGTGAGATTCTTTCTCAAAATTTAAAAAAAGGGGTGGGGGGCTGGAAATGTAGCTCAGTAATAGATGGCCCCTGGGCTCAATCCCTAGTACACAAAAAAAACAAAAGCCAGAATAGTATGCAAAAAATAGACTATCAGAAGAGAAGATAAAAAGGACTAAAGGAGGGAGAATAACTGGATTTCAATAATCCAGAAGAAAGCTGAAAGTGGCTTGGACCAGGACAAGGAAAGCAGTATTACAAGTAAAATGAAGCGGTCCTATTCTGAATATATTTTAAAGCAAAATTCCACAGGATCTGCTGATAAATTAGGTTAAAGGGAAAAAGTAGTAAAAAATGACTCTAACATTTTAACAGGTAAATGGAGTTGCCATTTACTTGAAAAAGATAATAGAAACAGGTTGGGAATGGTGATTTTAAAATTTTGTTTTGGATATTTTAAGTTCATTCTACTTTTAGGTATCCCAACGGAGAAGTCGAAGAGAAAATGGATATACAAGTCTAGAATCAAGAGAAAGGTTGGAGTTGGAAATAGCAAATTAGTTATCAGTTTGATGATTCTAAGCACAAAGATCACATCAAAAACCATGGGATAAGATGAAACTTCCAGAAAAATATAAAAGGGTGATAGAGTCAATAGCATGGAAATCCTACTAAAAATGTGAAGAACTGTCAGTCAGGATTGAGATTCTAGAGGAAGTGTATACATAAAGCAACAAACTAAAAGAATAAATAAATAATAAAAAGACAAGTGGAAAAGCCAAGCACGATAGCGTGACCTGTAGTTCCAGCTACTCAGGAGGCTGAGGCAGTACAATCACTTCAGCACAGCAGTTTGAAACCAACCTGTGCAATAGAGACCCTGTTTCAAAAAAAAAAAGTAGAGAGATTCAGATAATAAGATGCTTAAAATATATTTTGAAGAGAGTACAGACATTGGTAATGACAAGGTAGATTATTACTAAAGGCAGGAACAGGTTGGGTTGATTTGTGGATATTTAAGGCATTGAACGTAATAAGAATAATGGTGAAGGTAAAGACAGTTACTTGGGTGCTAAAATATTCACTGAAGGAGTAGAAATAGCAAAGATTTTGCAGATGACTGAAAAAAAAGCAAGATAAATGTTTCAATCTGGTAGGACTTATTTCAAAGGAACCATCAAATCTTAGAAAAGAGGAAGAAAATCAACTGACTAGATACAATAATGAGAAAAAGATCTTCTGATACATGGGAGTCTATGAGGCAAAACACCTCTACTTGAGATGACTTCACAAAAAACAGTTTCCTTAGGTGTTACAGTTTGGATCCTGAGTGTCCCCCAAAGGCCCACGTGTTGAAAGCTTAGTTTCCAACATGTGGCACTATTGGGTTTTCGTGGAATATTTAGGAGGTGGGCTCTATGGAATGAGGTTAAGTCTTTAGTAGCATGACCTTGAGACTCTACCCTTTCCTCTTTCTCGTTGCCTCCTGGCTGCCAAGAGGTGAGCAAACCTGCTACACCATGTACTCCCCTCCATAATGTTCTACCTTGAACTAGGCTTAAAAGCAACAAACTAAAACCATAAGCCAAAACAAACTTTACCTCCAAAAGTTAATTCTCTCAAGTATTTTGTCACCTTCATGGAAAGCTGACAAACACACTAGAAACCAACCATGAAGCTAAAGTAATTGTTCAGAGTAAACACTAAAGACACTGATTTGGCTAATGATACTCTCTGAGTTCCAAAAGGATTTAGATGGTAAAGAGATACAAGTTTAGGGCAAATGGAGGATAGGCAGGTAGATAGAATATGTATGTGAGCATATACACATTTTATACATATATGTTTATGTGTTTATAAGGGTAGATAAGTTTAGAAGTTAAAGAAACAGAATAGCAGCTATGAAAGACTTTTAAATTAGGTTAGACCTCAGTATGTTTAGAGGCAAAGGACAAAGAACTAGTAGACGGGTATAGATTGGCAATACTATAGAAATACAGAATAAATAGAAAGCATGGTCTCCTTCAAAGTAATTTGATCAGGGCACTGATAATGGGGTACTTCTATTTTTAAAAACTTACAAGGTGACAGTTCACAGAAACATAAATACAGATGGTAAGGGGCAATAAAAAACATGAAACAATGCCCAGCCTCAATTATAATTAATGAAAATTAAAACAGCATGAAAAATACCCAGAACCCAAAACTAGCATACAGAGAAACAAATATTTTTTATATATTATTAAAGAACAGGTAAATCGGTGCTGCCTTTTGTGTGTGTGTGTGTGTGTGTGTGTGTGTGTGTGTGTGGTGCTAGGGATTGAACCCAGGGCCTTGTGCATGCAAAGCAAGCACTCTACCAATTGAGCTGCTGCCTTTTGTATACTTGGGGAATTCCCTATCTTGTGAGTCCTTTTTCCCATTATAAAAAGAAATTTCCTGCTGTGCACAGTGGTGCATGCCTGTAATTCCAGTGACTCCAGAGGCTGAAGTAGGATGATTGCAAGTTCAAGACCAACCTCAGCAACTTAGCAAGACACATCTCAAAATAAAAAATAAAAAGGGCTGGGGATATGGCTCACAGCTTAAACGCCCCTGGGTTTAATCCCTGGGACTGGAAAAAAAAAAAAAAAGCCATTTCCTCTTTACCCTTTCTTACTTACAGTTAGGACAAAGGAAGATAACTTGGGCTCTTCAGTATAACTATGCTATATATGTTGAATTAGAAAATAAAGACTTGAAGGAGAAATCTACTCTGTAAATAACACTTTGCCATAGGAATTTACCATATACATATAAATGAACACCCAGAATATACACAAATTTATTCATTACAAAATTCTGAATAGTACAAATTAAGCATCCCTAATCTGAAAATCTCATATCCCAAATGCTCCAAAATCCAAAATTTTTTGAGCATCAACATAACACCAAAGTAAAAAATTTATGTGATGAGTCACAGAATGCAGATGCAACTAAAAGTATTGTCTAAAATTATCTTTAGGCTATGTGTATAGGGTGCTGAAACTAATTAATTTTATGCTTAGACTTGAGTCCTGCATACAAAATAACTCATTATGTGTATACACATACTCCAAATTGTGAAAAAAAAATCCAAAATCTTGAGTACTTTTGGTCCCGAGCATTTTGGATAACGGATACGCAGCCTGTACTATCAAAAACTAAAAATTTAAATGTTCATCATAGATTGTATACCTACGTGTATTTAATGTAGAAGAGAGTTAGAACCAATAAAATAGAATTAAGAATTAATGTTAAGAATTAGGCCAAAGCATTATGTGAATTGAAATAAGCCAAAAGGACAAATACTAATATGGTTCCACTTCATGTATGAAATACCTAGAGTAGTCAAATTCATAAAAATAAAAAGTAGAATGATATCACTGCCAGTAGAGTGGAGGCAATGGGGAGTTACTGTTTAAGGGGTAGAGTTTCATCAGTTCTGCAGGATGAAGGTGATGGTAGCAAAACAAAGTACTTAATACCAATGAACTACACAATTTTAAATGATTAAGATGGTGTTAAAGAAGAAAAGAATTCAATCTAAAAAATAAAACTAAGAGATAAAAGCATTAATGAGAAAAGTTTTTAGGCAGGAAACAGGGAAGGCATGACTTGTCAACAAGAATGTACCTAGAGATAAGAAATGGCTGAAAAACCTCAACACAAATGTGAAGGACAGATAAGAAATGCAAGAGCTTGATTATAAACATATTTATAGCAAATTCTAATTGGGTTTTTTGCCTATTAGCTAACCCTAGAGTACTGATATTATTAGAGATAGCTGGCTTAAAAAGTGCAGTTTTTATCAAAGGTTCCCTAACTTAATAGCTCTGGACAGGCTGTTGTGTCTCTTCTCCAAGAGAAAAATGAGAAAGGCAGATTTTTTTTTTTTTTTTACTCAGATTGGTCTCATTATTGAACCCCTTGCAGACTAAGATCTCTTATATGGCAGAGAGAGAGGGGAAGACTCCCTACAGCTAGGCACATGCTCAGAGACCTTACAATCAAAGAAAAAAGGCTTATGAATAGCAGACTAATTCAACTAGTAAACACTTCCAACCTTTACCCCACCCCAATTCCTGTATACATTTGCTAAAGTGTATGTGTAAGTTGTAGTATATAAGCTTCCTTGCAATTCTAGCTATGATTAATTCTACAATGTTATTTTTAGAATTCTTTTGTAGATAACTAATAAATTCTAACAAATAAAACATGTGATTCACAAAATAAAAACATGTTGTCACTTTTAATTGTCTTTTGAAACAATTAGCATAAAATAATCAAATTGAATTAATATACTAGAAAGCAACACAATTATCTTAAAAATGAGTTATAGGGGGCTGGGGTTGTGGATCAATGGAAGAGCGCTTGCCTAGCACGCATGAGGCACTGGGTTTGATTCTCAGCACCACATATAATAACAAATAAATAAATAAAGGTCCATCAATAACTAATAACACTTTTTTTTTTAAAATGAGTTATAGGGTTGGAGCTGTAGCTCAGTGGCAGAGCACTTGCCTAGCATGTGTGAGACACTGAGTTCAATTAAGCACCACATAAAGATAAACAAATAAAGGTATCCTGTCCATTTACAACTACAAAAAAAAATTTTTTTAAATGAGTTATATTTGTTGATATAGAAAGATGTCTATGTTAAATGACAAAAGCAAGGTATACAACATTATTTCAATCCCTTTTGTGTAAATAAGAAGTGATAAATACTTAAGCTGTTGAATACTAAAACACTGTTCTGGAAAGATATGTAAGACACTTAATAATGGACACCTAAACTGGGCACTGTGGGGCATTCTGTAATTTCAGGTACTCCAGAGACTGACGACATCCTGAACACCTTAGCAAGACCCTATTTTAAAAAAAGAAAAAAAAGCAGACTTTTGTGGTAGAACACTGGAATGAGATGGGAAGCTTTAGCTATCCACCTATTCCCAAGAAGGGAAGCTTTTTAATACTCTTTTATGTTTCCATGTGTTTGAAGTTTTTAACCATGTTCATAGTATTTTATTTACCTATCCATTTATATATTCATGTTGGTTTTTGTGAGTGGTAAGACTATAACCCAATTGTGTTTTATGCGTTTCTGCATTCAAAAAAAACTAATAATAAACTTTTAAAAAAATATTTTTAGTTGTAGATAGACACAATAACTTGTTTTATTTATTTTCATGTGGTGCTGAGCTCAAACCAGTGCCTCACACCTGCCAGGCAAGCACTCTACCATTGAGCCACAACCCCAACCCCACTTTTTTCCATAAGATCACCATTCTATTTGTAACTCTCACTTATCTTCTGGATATTACATTTTCTTTTCTTCCTTATGTAAAATGAGTCTAATACCTACAAGTAGTTATGATGGTTAAAAAGAGATAAAGTATGCAAACTATCTAGTAGAGTGCCTGACACATAATAAGTGGTTACTAATTATTCTGTATTTGCAAAATTATTTTTGTTACCCAGCATGTATTTCCTATTTTCAATTAAAAAATAATAATTTATTTATGGAACAACCACTTCCTCATTATTATTATTATTTTTTTAAACGGGGCATTGAACTCAGGGGCACCCAACCACTGAGCCACATCCCCAGCTCTATTTTTATATTTTATTTAGAGACAGAGTCTCACTGAGTTGGGTAGTGCCTCGCCATTGCTGAGACTTGCTTGGAACTCGGGATCCTCCTGCCTCAGCCTCCTGAGCCACTGGGATTCGCCCAGCACTTCCTCATTCTATATCCTTTGAGTCATGCTAGCATGAGGCCAAGAGTTAAGCCAATTAGAGCATTCCTTCTGCAACAGAGATTATCCAACAATTAGCCCAAGACTTTTATTCAAATAAATGATGGGAAGAGAAGTCCTGTTTACATTTCACTTTAGCCCCACCCCCTTTCATTTTAGAGAATTTGAGGCTGGAGTTACTACTGTAGATATCTTACCACAGCAAGGGGAGATCATGGAGGTACCAAAGGCAGCATGTGGAAACTGAAAATGGCAAGTAAAGCAAGTAAAAAAAAAAAAAAAAAAAATATATATATATATATATATATATATATATACACACATATATATATATATATATACATTTCTATCTTCACTGTCTCTATCCAACTTATTAATTTGGAACAGTATTCTCTATTTATATACTATATACATAAATTCATATTTTGATTTATTAGTATCTAATCTATTGAAATACTTAGTTACAATCTATTTAAACATATATATATACACATACATATATATATGGTGTTTTGTTTGAACCCTGAATCTGATAGTTACTTACAGTCAGGTTACTTTTTCCCCCTCATCCTAGAGATTGAGTCCAGAACAATCAAGCACTCTACCACTAAGGTACATCTAGCAACTGCTAAGGTTATCACCTAACTTTCTAATTATGGGAGACAATTTTTTTTTTCTCAAAACAATTTGGATTGGGTTTTTTGTCAATTATAATCTAGGGAGGGTCCTATCTTAGACATTACCCAACATTTCTTCTTCACATATTCTAAAAATAGATACTTCCTCAACATCCTTGCTAGCCTCTTTCTACTTATAACCTTAAAAATGTGACTTATTCTTAGTATTCCAATTATTCTTAAAACACTACCCCATTTTCTCTCCTGAGGTGTATTTTCTTTTCTTTTTTTTTTTTTAAGAATTTAAACTTTATTTGTTGTTGATTATTTGTTTTTATGTGGTGCTGAGGATAGAACCCCAGGCCACACCTGTCCTAGGCAAGTACTCTACCACTGAGGCACAACCCCAGCCCTCCTGAGGTATATTTTCTACTGCTGCTGCCAACTGTAATTCCAAATTCTACCCTCTGGAAATAAAAACATACCCATCCTTTGCCAGGCCCTGACAGGCCTGTAATACCAGCAGCTTAGGAGGCTGAGGCAGGAGGATCCCAAATTCCAAGTAAGCCTCAGCAATTTAGGGAGGCCCAGTGAGACTCTGACTCAAGATAAAAAATAAAAGGCTGGGGATGCAGCTCAGTGCTAAAACACCTCTGGGTTCAATACAAAACAAAAACCCATCCTTCAAACTGCTATTTCCAAAAATAACAAAAAAAAAAATTTTTTTAACACTATTTCCAGAAAAAAAAACAAAAAACTATTCTACTTCCTAGCTCCCATGATTTTTAAATTTTGCTTCAATTGGGGCTTTTTGTGATAAATTAGATGAGAGTTTCAGTAAGATTAACATACTAGGAGGCTTTTTCTTTTAAACTGGGGATTGGACCCAGAGAGCCTCAAGCTTGCTAGGCAAGCACTCTACCAAGCTACACCCCCAGGCCAAAGGGCTTATATTATCATGAGGAATATACATTTCTATCTTCATTGTCTCTATCCAACTTATTAATTTGGAACAGTATTCTCTATTTATATACTATATACATAAATTCATATTTTGATTTATTAGTATCTAATCTATTGAAATACTTAGTTACAATCTATTTAAACATTTACTCATAAATCTAATTTCACAATCTCTGCAACCTTTTTAGAAGGTAGACAAAATATTTATTATTATAATGATAACAAAAATGTGCACTTAAAGATATAGTACTGAGTCAATACTGGGCACCGTGGTGCATGCCTATAATCCCAGTGGCTCAGGAGGCTGAGGCAGGAGGATTTCCAGTACAAAGCCAATCTCAGCAAAAGCAAAGCGCTAAGCAATTCAGTGAGATTCTTTCTCTAAATAAATACAAAATAGGGCTAGGGATATGGCTCAGTGGTCTAGTGCCCCTGATTTCAATCCCTAGTAGTAGTAGTAGTAGTAGTAGTAGTAGTAGTAGTAATAGTAACAGTAATAATAATAATTATTATTATTATGACTGTCAATAATAATAATAATTACTGTCAATGTTTATTCAGAGACCCCAGTCTCCCAAACCCACTAAAATTCTTACACTTGGGGGTAGTGTCCTTCCTCTCCGCTCTTTTCCGATAATTAACTGAATCTAACTTTATGCTTCTCAGTGCAAGAACCATAATATATTAAGATCAACAAAGTAAATTCATTCATAAAGATTTTTGCTGCTTTAACATGCTAGGTTCTAAGTATGCAACAGTTTTGTTTTGTTTTGTTTTGTTTAAGGATGCTAGCAACTCAACCTAAGAGTTGTTGAATAAAAAGCTTACTGACGGGAATCAAATCAACTAGTGGTTCTTTAACACTGCAGGAGATTTAGGATCAAGTTTAAGAATCTGATGAAAATTGTAGGAAAAACTAACTCTCCAGAAAAATGCGTACAGAGAGTTTTGTACACAATTTGAGGGGAAATTATGAACTCTAAAAACCGATCACTAGCACATCCACAGAGTTAAAGAGCCACTAACAGCCAGACTGCAGTGCCACAGGCCTGTTAATTCCAGCAACTCGGGAGGCTGAGTGAGGCAGAAGGATCCCAAGTTGAAGACCAGCCTTCTCAACTTAAAGGGGACCTAAGCAACTTGATGAGAACTATCTCAAAAAAAAAAAAAAAAAAAAATCATGGGGCTGGGATTGTAGCTCAGTAGTTAAGCGTCCCTAGGCTCCATCCCTAGTAGCTTGGGCTGGGGGGGGGGGGGGGGGGGGGGCGCGCCGAGGATGCGGGGCGCGGGGAAGCCACCAACAAAACCAAGTCCTCTGGGAACAGGAATTGTCATACTTGTTTAATGATCCTGATTATGCCTTGCACAATGCAATGTATACAAAAGTTACTTAAGAAATATCTGATGATTGGTAATTCCCTCATCAAGATATGATGAAGATGACCACCGCAAACCGTTTCTTCCATTATGAGCTCTTCAAACAAATGATTTTTAAAAGTCCGAAACTCACCTTTACTAAATAACTCGAAAACCATTATTTTGCTATTCACATGTGGACTACACGACCATTCATTCACTAGTCCAGGTCATCTCTTATAGTTGCCTTCCCTCTACTCTCTTCAAACTCAAGGATTCCTTTTTGATATCCAAAAAAGCCCAGCAGAGAGCCCCACAGCCCCTGCCCCCCGGGAGACAAAATAACAGATGCACAACGAACCACACACCCTCAAGGCGAGGGAAGGCAGGTTCCTGGGACGACTACGACTTCCAAACCCTTTCTTAAAAACGTCAGAAGGTGAGGACATTTACCTCAAAATCCAAGAAAGCAGCGGTTACTGCTCCTACAGCTGTGGGGTCAGTAATAGAGAAGATTCCCAACCTTTCCGTCACCATAGCGACTTCTAAGCTCTAGGTTTTCTCCCTCTTCACGCGATACTTCCCAGAGGCGCGTCATCCGAGCGGGCCCGAGACCCCACCCCTAAGTGAGCCCGCCCTCTCGTTAAGGGGCCTTATTGGACTACCGAGTGTGGCCTCTAACTGCGGGAGGGGCCTTCTCTATATTTTTTTCTCTTCTTTAAAATTCGCCAGGTTGTGTTTTCAAATGCTATAGTTTCAATAACAGTGTTCCTGGTATAAACCACAGGGAACACATTTCCTCATTTTTCCTTTCCACCGAAAAACCTTTCCCGGGAGTTGGGTCGCTTCACGAATTCGCGCATGCGCGTGAAGGGGCAAAAGATGGCGGTGATAATCGCCGCACTTTTTTTTTAAATTAGTGGATCCCAGAAATCATTGCGCGCATTTGTAACGAATTTCCGTTCGAGTTTGTATTTTAGGCGCCATTTTCGAGTGAAGGACCTGGAGCCGAAGCAGCGGTAGGAGCAGAGGGGAGTGGGCCTTTATAGCCGTTTCCAGCCCTGGTTGAGTGGACTGTCCCGCAGGTAACGTACTTCTTTTCCTGATACGGTTGTCACACTCCTACTTTCTGCCCTGTCCACCAGCGCCTGGAAGTTAGAGGCCTTGAACTAGAGCAGCGAAGTACGGGGTGAGGAGGCTGCTACTGGGAGATTCTCTCACTGTCACCCCTCCCCCCCCTCCGGCCGCTCCCTGTGGCTGGGGCTCTCGCGCGCTTCTCCCTGGCGCCACTTCTCTGAGCTGCGTACAGCGTCTTTTAGGGTGGCTCTAAGTCTCTCGAATCTCTTCTCAGAAATCCTGGTCTCACAGACCGGCGTCTCCTCTGACCCCCACCTCGCGTTTCCCAAAGGACTAGTTACCGGGTCTGACCCTTTACTGGTTACTGGACTTACTACAGCCTAACGGGACTCCAACCCGGACCCCAGAGAGACAAACCCCAGTTACCGCAAAATTATTGTCCCCGACCAAGCCCTGCCGGCGTCCAATTTGGAAGTGGCTGTTGGTCGTTGCCAGCTTCGGCCATACTTCCCGGTGGTACTGGGGAAGAGACCTAGAATCACCCGGGCGCTCTAGACGCCAAGAGCTAAATGGCGGGGAGAGGAAAGCGGGCGGGGTCTTTACTCTGGAAAGGGTTGATGGCCATTCAAACCTGAAGCTCACAGGAACTCCTCTAAAAAGTCGGTGCGCTTGCATCCCTAGTCCGAATAGCGTGGGAATGTCAACAAATGTCCGCTACTGGAGACGCTTCGTTTAGAAATAGGCTTGAGTATATTCTTACATTGGGAGTGGACGGGTGGAAGCCCTTAAAAAATAAAAAGAACCTTAGCAGTTTGCTAGATCGTTGATTTCCAGGCACGTCTAGGGTTTCCCACCTACATGCCTTCTTGGCGTTCGGGGCTTTCTTGTCGCCCTCTTCTTGAGGATTCGTCGCCTCTGAGCCGGATTTTAAAGTGCGACTCTCTCGGAAACGGATGGGGTGGGTAGTAATCAGGATGGGTTTTGAGAGCTGACTTGCTCCGGCTCTTCCCCGACCCCAGCGATCATGCCCCGTAAAGGCAACCAGCCTTCCACCGCCCGCCGTAAAGAGGAAGGGCCGCCGCCGTCCCCGGACGGCACCGGCAGCGACGCGGAACCTGAGCCTCCGACCTGCCGGACCGAGAACCAAGCTGAACCCGCAGGTGAGCTAGTGACCCGCCGCGACTCGGTAGGAGCGCGCGCCTGGGCGCCAGAGCATGTCATTGCCCAACCCGAAACAAGCTGTGGTTGTGGCACACGGGCAAAAGGCTGGGGTTGAGATCTGAAGACCCGTTCACTCCCTTAGAGTAGCTCTAGAAAGCCTTTCCGCGATTCAGGGCTCCCGTGCAATTTCCGCGTAACGGTGCTGGAGGGGGTGGGGGTAAGCAAACAGATTCAGTTGTGAATTTCTCTTTGTGGCATTTTGGAATTTATATTTCCGCTGAAATCGGCATGGTCAGCCAAGAGTTAGTAAGGTTTATTTTTTTTTTCCCCCAGGCAGAATCAATATGACTGAACATGATTAAAAGTTGCATGACCCTAACCTCACCTCCGTGGTCTTAGATTGTCTTTAAAGGGAAGACGATGACTTTCTTGAACCTATTGTAACTTTTTGAGTCCGGTATTTGGGTGATTTATGAAACCCATTTGACACTGGCGCTGAAGCTAGTGAGTTTTTCAGGTGTTCAAAGAAACGGGGAGTTAAGTCTAGAGCCTTAGAGTTTCAGCTTCTGTTCAGAGAAACCGGGAGTCAGTTTTTGTGGTTTTCCCAGATTTGTTTTATGATGTGTTTTGACTTCTAAGAAGTATACTGTAGTTCTATAGAATTTTAGGACTGGTGGCATTTCTTCCAAGAGTTTGTTGTTTTTTAATTAAACCAAGCTAAAGGATTTTAAATATTAGCCGGCAGTAGTCCTCCGAACTAATAGTATTAACGTAGGCGTTTTTTCCTCCTTTCTTGCCTTTGATTGACTCAGAGACTCCAGGTGAGGAACTTGATAACAGAAGTTTGGAAGAGATTTTGAACAGTATTCCTCCACCCCCACCTCCAGCAATGACCAATGAAGCTGGAGCTCCTAGGCTTATGATAACTCATATTGTAAACCAGAACTTCAAGTCTTATGCTGGGGAAAAAATTCTGGGACCTTTCCATAAGGTATTTGCCCACTTCAAGTAACTATTGTAAAGGAATATAGGATGTTTCAGTTTTCTAACTATTCTCTCTCTCATACACGGTGTGTTGTTTCCTTTGATTTTAACAAATGAAATTAGCTTTTCTGTATTATCTTTTGTGCCTCTTTACTATAAAGATCTCCTCAAAGGAAATCCATGTTTTTTAAAGGGAAGTATTTTCCTTTTATTAGAATGAGTTTTGTGAAAAGTGAAATAGAATTATAACATTTTTATTTAAGATGTTGAAGCTTATGATAGAGAACTCGAGTTGTATATCTTCTAATAAAGAAAAGTCCTTGTAGTTTTTAGTGTGGATTTAAAAAGCAGGCAGTTTAAATTTAATCAGTAGTACTGGTGTGATCTTTTAAACTTTGAAAAAAAAAATCTGGTTTTTTGTTTTTAATGCAGCGTTTTTCCTGTATTATTGGGCCGAATGGCAGTGGCAAATCCAATGTTATTGATTCTATGCTTTTTGTGTTTGGCTATCGAGCACAAAAAATAAGGTCTAAAAAACTGTCGGTACTAATACATAATTCTGATGAACACAAGGATATTCAAAGTTGTACTGTAGAAGTTCATTTTCAGAAGATAATTGATAAGGTAAGGGTTTTTTTTTTCTATTTTAAGTACAAGCAAGGAAAACAAAGGACTTATTGACTCTACATTGTTGGCTTAAATCAGCTTTTTTAAAAATGTTTATGTAATTAAAGCGTAGAGATTGATGTCATTTTCTGCATAACCATTTTTTCTTTTTGGAAAGTGGTGGTGTCATTAAATATAAACTAAAATTTTTAGCCACAGAAATGAATTATGAATAGCTCATCATAATCTTTACCTTTTTGGAATAAAACATTGAGCAGTTTTAGGATCCTGGGTGCAAAATAGGCATTGTTATTACAAATTTTCTGTTTTTTAAAGTTGTATTTTATTGCTTTAAAATAAATTATCTACACTTGAAAATAACAGTTGATTGATCCTATCTCCATTATTTCAGTGCACATTAAATTTGTGGTCCTAAGAGAACTTTTTCTCAATTTGAACTACAGTGATTAAGTCCTTTTGAAATTGAAGAAGGTCAAGCTAACATGTTTGCTTTTTAGAAATACAGATGATCATAGGTAAAGTGTCTATTTAGGTTATTCACATAGTTGTTTTGGTATTGTGGGGTTTTTTTCCCTCTCATCTATTTAATGATTAACTTCAGGAAATTCATGGTTCAAAAATTACTAAATGGAACCTAAAAATAAAGGATTCTAATTACATAATGAAACAGGAAGCTGACTTAGCTGTTGTTGGTTTTTGTTTTTTTAATATAAAGTGATTTAATTACAAACAAGCATATATTTTAATTTTGCTTCTTAATACAGTTTATTGTACAATTTTAATTAAAAAGTAGATTGCCCATCATATTTTATTCATTGCTTATTACATTTGATTCACCTAAAGTTGAAAAATCATAGCTTCAATATGACAACTTTTAAGAATAAATGAGTTTTAGGGGAGGGGAGGGGGGATAGGGAGGGCAGCAGAATACAACTGACACTAGGATTGCTGTATGTATACACGTGGCTGTATAACCAATGTGATCCTGCAATCTGTACACGTGGAAAAATGAGAATTCATACCCTATTTGAATCAAATGTATGATATGTCAAGATCATTGTATTGTCTTGAGCAACTAATAAAAAAAAGAAAAACAGTTAAAAAAAAAAAAAAAGAATAAATGAGTTTTAATACTAATGGAGAATTGAAACTTAAATTTTTTTAAATCCGGGAGATTTAATTGTAAATTTTTTACAGTTCTTTTTACTTTCAATTAATGTCACGTTCTTTAATCCACCCCCAATAAAGTATCATCCTGTTACTACCTGTCTTTTTCCTTGAATTATTTCTTATAGCTTTTTGTTGTTGTTTGTTTAAAAAAAAAGTGGACTAGAATTACAGTCAGTCAATAGCATGATTTGGTTTGAATATGGTGGGGCGCCACTCTTTCCAAATATGTTTTTTCACTTGTTTTTGAGCTGGAGTTTTTTTTTTTGCTTGATTTGATTTTGGGTTTTTTAGAATCTTTGAGAGAGGAATCAAACAACTTAGAAAAGTCTCTATTCTCTCCCAAGTGAAGTTATTTTTGAGAACTATTGCTAGTTTGTGTGCAAGTAATTCATAGAATTAATTTTAGTATGAAAGGAGTAAAATTTGAAGCTGACCTGTGACTTAATACTAATAGCTGTTGTCTTGTTTTGTTTTTCCTCAAAACAGGAAGGGGATGATTATGAAGTCATTCCTAACAGTAACTTCTATGTATCCAGAACGGCCTACAGAGATAATACTTCTGTCTACCACATAAGTGGGAAGAAAAAAACATTTAAAGATGTTGGAAACCTTCTTCGAAGCCATGGAATTGACTTGGACCATAATAGGTTTTTAATCTTACAGGTAAATTTATTAAAGACTTAACAGTGTTTGTTTTCTAGTAAAGCTGGGGGAGTTCTATTATAGGATAAATCCTGTGTATTTGAGGCCTTAAAGTACTGTAGCAGCACATCATGGTTTACACACTACAGTCAAGATGCGAATCATTATTTGCTGCTCTAGAAATTTAAGGAAATTCATTCAAAACTATATTTTCATCGTCACATGTTTAGTTTATATTTGCATGGACTGACATACTTGTTCCACTCTAGCAGCACGTAAATATTGGCGTAGTAAAATATATATTAAACACCAATATTATTGTGCTGCTTTAGTGTGACAAGGACATAGCAACTACATTTGTTTGTATTTCCTTTTAAGAACATTTTCAGTGAAATTTATTATCTTTTAATAGTCTGTCCTTTTATTTTCTAATATAGTGAATAAAAATCTGCATAATCGGTATTTGACAAATTTCTCCGTAAGTTTCTAATTTATTTTAATCTCCTTAATAGTTATCTGTAAGTTGGTTTTCTTTTTTTAAAGACATGTCAGAATTTAATACCTGATATTAAGTTGATTTTTATTGGAAAATTTGTATTTTTTAAGTAAAGGAATGTTCTACCAACATTCCTGGCAAGAAAAATTCTCTTTTCTTTCTTGTTTCTTACCTTTCAAAAAATACATTTATTTTTATATATTTATCTAGTGTAAATCTACAGCTTTGACAGATGTTTTTGAATTCTTATTTGATTTGAGGGCATCTTCTTATTCCTGTGTCCTATCCAGGATTACTAAGAGCATAATAAGAAAAGCAAAAAACTGTTTCTTTATGCAGAGATTAATATACTTAAGTGTTTTAAAGTGGGGATTTTGATTGCATACTAAATGGTTTTGGAGAACGACTGAGTGTTCCCAATGACAAACACAAAATGTTAGCACCTGTTTCCATTTTAATATTTAATAATAATAATATTTAATGTTTTCATTTTAATATTAGGAATACTATGTGTACTTAGGTACTTTTAAAAATACTGCTTTTAGATATACATAGTATACAAGACCAATCAATAACATTTTGGAATAGCTTTTTAGTATCTTTTATTCCAAGGTAAAGTACATTTGTAGCACTTTTGTGACTTCCAAACATTTATAAATGAATGTTGAGAAATTAGTTGCAGATATATACACACAAACATATATACACAACATATATATGTAAAACAATATTTAAATATACGTAAATGTGGAATTTACATATTTTCATGGAATGTGGAATTGGGGTGTTTGGTTTTTAAATCAAAACTATTCTGTGGACTTTTATATTTAGGTATCTTGATCTGATCAAAATAAAGTGGACTGCGTTTTAGTTTTTCTAAGAATATTTTTTTCTCTGCAGCTTTTTTCCATATAATTTCATAATAAAGAAGGTTAATGATTTCCCATAGAAGTACATAAGAATCTATAAAATGTCTACTTTATATTAAATATATTCTTCTAAAGTACGTGGGATGGATACCTAAGCCATTTGTTAACCTTTTTCTGTGCTTTTATCAAATTGTTTTGACTACTTCCCAAATAATATCAAGGCAAACCTTCTGAGTTAACACAATTTATAGGTAGGGACTTTAGAAAAAAGTTTGAAGGAAAGTGGCAATAGTTTCTCTTTTTTTTTTATGTTTTGCTTTTGTTTTTTATTTGTTGTTCCTTATCAAAATCTTAAGACTTTTACATTAGGGATTTAAAATATTTGAAGGTAAGTAAGATTATGACTTTTATTATCTTCTCACCCACTGATTAACGTTTATCTTGAAAAAACTACCCATGACTGGGAAGGATGAGAGATTGAAGCTAACATATCACCATCCAAGATATAAATGATCACTTTGAATAAACTATACAGACCATTTTAAATAGTGGTAGTATTTTTTAGAATTCCATGAAGGTTTTTTAATAAAAATGTATGGTGTTTATATAATGGTTTACTGGATTTTGTAGGGGATGGGGGGAGGTACTAGGAATTAAACTCAGGGAACTTAAGTACTGAGCCACATCCCCAGCCCTTTTTACTTTTTTGAGACGGTGGTTAAGGTGGTTAAGGCCTGGCTGAGTTGTTGTGGTTGGCATTGAACTTGAATTCCTCCTGCCTCAGCCTCCCAAGCCTCTGGTATTAACAGGCATGCTTCACCACACCCAGCTAGGTTTAGTGGGTTTTGTCAAGGAAGCATTTTTAGTACTTGGATCCATTTAAAATCTCATTAACTGTTTAAGAAATGTCCCAAATGAGGCACTATGCTAATATTCTATAAGTAATATAAAGATAAATTCTTTTTCTTGTCTTTAGAGATATTTATACATGTCCACAAAAAGAATTAGATGATGATTGACGATTGTATTTTCCATAGGGAAACGTACATTTTCCCTTTTTGTATATTAGCGTGCTTTGGTCGCATTGTAATAACTTGGTCCAAACAAATAAGGTTCTATTAGCTCTGTATAATATTTCATGGGTAACTATGACCTATTAACTGGATTGAATTGATTTTGCTCCATTAGTTAGTGCATTTGCTTCATTCAAGGGTAAAAGAATGAAAACCTGAATGCTTTTGTTATATTCTAGAATTAAAGTAACAATTACTGTCTCTGGAATGTTTCTGTAAACTCCTTAAACTACAAGTATTGGCAAAAGTTTAATTTTGTCAGTTTGAAACTTCATATGTCTTATTGTCTTTATATTACAAACAAAATATAGGTTAGCCCAGTTTAAAACAAGAATCAAGGTTTTTTGTTGCTGTTTTGGGGGGTTTTAGGTTGTTTTTGTATTTGTTGTTTGGTTTGGGGGGTTGTTTGTTTCTTGGTATTGTTATTGTTTTGTTTTTTGCTTTTCTACTTTGAAGATTGGGTTACCCTAGATCTGAATTGTTGATTATCTGTCATGTATACATTTTAGATACTAACCTGGGTGATTTGGTTTCTTGGCCTCTGGTAGCTTACAAAAAGCAAATTTTAGAATAAATTGTACTAGAGTAAGATAAAGAATAGTTAATCATTTATAGTGCAGTGAATAATGGAAAAAAATAATATTTTTAAGACAAAAAAAATAAAAGCCAAAGGTAGAAAGGTACATAGAGCTCGGTAGACTACTTGTCTGGCATGTATGAGGCCCTGGGTTCCATCTCTACCCCATAAAAGTGCAGTAATCCAAAACCATTTAATTTTGATACAAACACCCATATTTACTTTAATCATTTTGGGACTTAGAAAAATGTTTTATTATACCTCATTATTTCCTATAGTTCATGCTTGTTAAAATTTGGATAACATATTCATAAAAATAAAGGCTCTTCTCCCTAATCATTTCCTCTTATTATATTTACTCTTTTGTGTGTGTGTGTGTGTGTATAGTGGTTCTGGAATTAAACCCAGGGCCTCATACTTGGTAGGCAAGCAAGCACGCTACCTGAGCTATTTGCCCTTGCCCAGACTAAATAACTTAAAGTGGGTTTGTTTTATGTTTTGGGGGGGGGTGGTATGTTTTTTGTTTTGCGTTGTCCTTGTATGTCATTGTGCCACTGCTATTCAATTTGGAATCTTGATATGAAAGTAACTTTTAATTCAGGTTAATTACTTCTGAAATTCATTGAGCTTATTGCATTAAATGAAAACTTTTATAATTTCACACAGGAGAGGTAAAGTTTTCTTAAAAAAATAATAAGTGGTCCTCCAGACACAGATTTTGCAGTAGATATCACAAATGGGAAAAAGGATTAAAAAGTAAAAGGTAGCAAGGTAGAGAACATCAAGGAACACAGCCACAAGAAAAATTCTAAGTTGTTATGGGAAACCACAGAAGTCCTAATAAAAAAGACAAGTAAAGGCCTGATTGCTCATATCCTATTGGTTTGGTAGTGCTAAGCTAGTAATAGGATAACTATTTTTTTTTAATGCTATATAATATAATCTAAAACAAAATGTTACATGAGACATGCGGTGGAATTGTTTTGATTCAGAAAGTGAATTTGTCTTTTTTTTTAAGTGGACAAATTTATCAGATGGGAGGAAATCAACTATATATCCTTCATCTTATTTGGGGAGGAAGGAACAGGTAATCAAAACAAGCAGTTTACCTAAAAGTTTTACCTAAAACTAGCCTGTTTCTTGATAGCTGTATTTCTTCAAGAAATAATTTGGCCAGGAAACATGTAAAGCTAGTAGGAATATTTTTATATATAAAATGTTAAAATGGACTCCAGCTTTGGAATATTTGAAAGATCTAAACTTAAATGATACATTATGGGGGTAAATAAAGAACCATCTACAACTAAAAAAAAAAAATTTTTTTTTAAATGGTACATTATGGCCAATTGACACAAATTTCCCTTGGCATAATTTTTCTTTGTCTTAAAAATTGCCTTTCAGAAATTTAATTTGAATTAAGAAGTTAATTAGAAATCAGGTGTCGGTATTGTTTGTCAGTTGGATTTTAAGCACTTAGCCAAAAAGATTTAAAACTATGATCTCTAGATCAGTGGTCTGGGAGTAGTTCTTTACTATCCACCTCCCCTAGGACAACTGGAGATATTTGGTTTGTTACAGCTAGTAGAAGGCAAACATTACTGACATCTAGTAAGTAGAGAGCAGAGGTGCTATTAAACATTTTTATAATGTCCAGCAGAAATCACCATGTCAAAGAATCTCCAGTGCAGAGTGTCAGTAGTGCCAATTGATAAACCCTACCTAAATAAAAACTTTGAATAACACCTGGTGGTGACCAAAATTCATCCTAAAACTTTGAGCATTCTTTCATGGTTAAGTCTCGCTTAAAACTTTACTGTTCTGTAAACATTTGGGAAGAATCATAATTAAAAGTAGAAAAAAATGGTGCTGGTAAACAAAAGTAGCTACATGTTGCATTTTATATACTGATTCACACATGATATACTGAATGCTCTGAATAAATAATAGGCCTTTTGGGCAACAGTTTCACTTTATACTTGATTATATAATGCTAATGGGTTATCAAAGTCAAAAAGTGATGAGATTTTAAAATGAGTTGTTTCACCTTTTTTAAAATCTTATGCTGAAACTTTTGTTTAAATATGCACTGTCATTAACAAATTTTATAACCGATTTGTAAGTTTGAATCATACAATGAGAAATGGGAATTGCAAAGATATTAAAATGTGATTTTTACTTTTTCCCCCAATTGCCTCCTTGTACCTTTTCTTCTATTACATAATAGTAGAAAGTACAAGCTGGTAAGAGACTTCTATGAAATAGAGTAACAGCATTTTACCTGAACATGTTTAGACAAAAGTTTTCTCAACCGTCAAACTAAATAGCAGTCAGCTTTGATCGTTACTGATTGTAAACTTTTGTTTTTCTCCTTGTAATTAAACTTCATAAATACGAATGTGTTGCTAATCTAAGATTTTAATTACAGTTCAAAGTTAGATTAGTGATTGTAAACAAAGTTGTCCCTTTGTATATACCAATGTCATAAGTATTCTGTAGTCGAGATGATCTGTTGAATTTTTTATTGCAATGAAAAATAGATAATTTTACCAGTTTAAAAAAAAATAGGTAACTCCTATTTAAGTTTTTTTGTTTTTAGAAAATAGAACATTTAGTTTTAGGCATCCTATTTTTCACCCTTGTTGAAGAATTCCTAACATCAAGTTTATGGAGAAACTATATATAAAGAGAAACTATAATAACCACCTTGGGGCAGGGTTCCTTGTACTATGAAGTGTCTTTTTGAAAATTATTTGTTTTAGAACAGAAGCACCATTTTATTAATAGCTGGTAATGTTGCCTCTATCATCAAATTGCTGATTATATGCTTCATTAAATTTCAAATTTAAATATTGTTTCATTTATGTTTAATGGACATTCTAAATCAGGAAATATCTTTTGGCTTTGTATGTATATATAGTATACACTATAATATTTTAAGAATTTATGTGAGTATGAATACACATTTCTTATCCCTGATGTAAATTCTCTAAGCCACTTGATGAGCCTCATTTAGTTCTTCATTACTATTAATTGTTAATTGAGTACCCCAAAATCTCACTGAAGACTGATTTAGCTAAACATATACAATGATTTGAAATATGACTTTTTTTAAAGGGTGAAGTTGAACAAATTGCTATGATGAAACCAAAAGGACAGACTGAACATGACGAGGGTATGCTTGAATATTTAGAAGATATAATTGGTTGTGGACGGCTAAATGAACCTATTAAAGTCTTGTGTCGGAGAGTTGAAATATTAAATGAACATAGAGGAGAGAAGGTAAATCTTCACTGAGTCAAATAGTCTTATTATAATTCATAATTAAAGAAATGTTTATTTTAGATTGGAATTTCTTTTTTTTATATATTAGTTACACATGACAGTATGGTGATCTTGACATATCATACATTTAAATCAGATGGGATATAATTTCTCATTTTTCTGAGTGTACAGGTTGCAGAATCATATTGGTCATACAGTCACATATATACACACAGTAATAATAATGTCTGTTTCATTCTACTATCCTTCCTATCCCCCCAACCCCTCCCCTTCCCTCCCATCAGTTCTCTCTACCTAATCTAAGGTAATGCTATTCTTTTTTTCTCACACATTCATACATGTGTTTTGTATAACGATGAGGGTCTCCTTCCACCATCCATGCAATTCCTCTTCTCCCTCCTTTTCTTTCCCACCCCTCTTCCCTATATAGAGGTAATCTTCTTCCCCTGCTCTTCCTCCCTACCCCATTTTGAGTCACCCCCCTTATATCAGAGAATACATTTGGCATTTGTTTTGGGGGGATTGGCTAACTTAGCAGAATCTGCTCTAATGCCATCCATTTCCCTGCAAATGCCATGATCTTATTATTTTTTAGTGCTGAGTAATATTCCATTGTGTATATATGCCACTTTTTGTTTATCCATTCATCCGTTGAAGGGCATCTAGGTTGGCTCCACAATCTAGCTATTGTGAATTGTGCTGCTATAAACATTGATATGGCTGTGTCCGTTTTTAGGTCCTTTGGGTATAGTCAGAAGAGGAATACCTGGGTCAAATGGTAGTTCCATTTCCAGCCTTCCAAGGAATCTCCATACTGCTTTCCAAATTGGCTGTACCAATTTGCAGTCCCACCAGCAGTGGGTACCTTTTTCCCCTGCATCCTCGCCAGTGCTTATTGTTTGTCTTCATCATGGCTGCCACTCTTACTGGAGTGAGATAGTATCTTAGAGTAGTTTTGATTTGTATTTCTCTGATTGCTAGAGATGATGAACTTTTTTTTGTATATTTGTTGATTGATTGTATATCCTCTTCTGAGAAGTGTCTGTTCAGGTCCTTGGCCCATTTGTTGATTGGGTTATTTGGGTTTTTTTGTGTTTAGCTTTTTGAGTTCTTTGTATCCTAGAGATTAGAGCTCTATCTGATGTGTGAGGGGTAAAAATTTGTTCCCAGGATGTAGGCTCCCTATTCACCTCACATGTTATTTCTCTTGCTGAGAAAAAACTTTTTAGTTTGAATCCATTCCATTTGTTAATTCTTGGTTTTAATTCTTGTGCTATAGGCATCCTATTGAGGAATTTGGGGCCTAGTCCCACGTGATGGAGATTAGGGCCTACTTTTTCTTCTATTAGACGCAGAGCCTCTGGTTTAATCCCTAGATACTTGATGCATTTTGAGTTAACTTTTGTGCATGGTGAGAGATAGGGATTCAATTTCATTTTGTTGCATATGGATTTCCAGTTTTCCCAGCACCATTTGTTGAAGATGCTATCCTTTCTCCAGTGCATGGTTTTGGCACCTTTGTCTAATATAAGGTAGTTGTAATTTTGTGGGTTAGTCTCTGTCCTCTATTCTGTACCATTGGTCTACTAGCCTGTTTTGGTGCCAGTACCATACTGGTTTTGTTTGGAATTTCTTTTTTATACTAACATGTAAGATGAACATGCTACTTGTTGATTGTTTTTATCTAATGTTGGCATATTTTAAATTCAAATTATACATACGAAATGTGTATTGAGTCTTTAAATTTGTAATTTCTGTAGTTAAACAGAGTTAAGATGGTGGAAAAGGAAAAGGATGCCTTAGAAGGAGAGAAAAACATAGCCATTGAATTTCTTACCTTGGAAAATGAAATATTTAGAAAAAAGAATCATGTTTGTCAATATTATATGTAAGTATCTTGATTTCATCAATTTTTACGTAAGTTCTAACCATTAGCCTCAAACCCCTTTTTTCGTGTAATAGAAAAATGTGAAGACTAAAGTGAAAAAAGTTGTAAAAATTGTTGTAAGTAATAAATTAAAATATAAGGTCATAGACAGTGACATTTTAGTAACCTGAGGATTCATAAGTATTAATTATTGTTGTGTCTTCTTTTTTCCTCTACAGTAATGCCACATAATAAAAGTAACTGTGTTCTTCTGCATTTTGTGCACTGGTGCCTCCTTTGTATTATTATTCTTGTGTTTTGGGGCCTTATTACAAAGTTATAAGGGTTACTTGAACATAAGCACTGTAATACTGTTTAACAGTTGAATCTGATAACCAAGATAGCTAAGTGACTAATCAGGGAGGTGGTAGTGCATACACTGCACAAAAGGGGAAGATTCACAGAACAGCATGTAATTTAAAACTAGCAGATTGTTTATCTCTGTAATTTGCCATTTACCACTTTCAGGTGATAGTTGTCTGCAAGTAACTGAAATCATGGAACGCTAAATAAGGGGTAAAGGCATATTTGTTTAAATTCATGTAATAGCAGATCTAATTTTATTTATTTACAATGAACTTATTTTGTTTCGGAATTCTAGCCTTGACCTTGGGGGTTTTTTCCTCCTCAGTAGCCCGAGATAATTGTAAATTGCAGTTAAGAATACTTCCGAAATAGCTTATTTTAATTAAATTGTTGTACAGTTTTAGAAGTGGCATTTTAGGATCTCCAATTTTTTTCCTTTCTCACTAGTTATGATCTGCGGAAACGAATTGCCGAAATGGAAACTCAGAAAGAAAAAATTCATGAAGATACCAAAGAAATTAATGAGAAGAGCAATATACTATTGAATGAAATGAAAGCTAAGAATAAAGCAGTAAAAGATACAGAGAAGTAATAATCTTTTGAAAAGTTCTAAAAGTATTGAGATTGAGTTAATCTTATTATGTGTCTACATGTAAACTTACTGTTGACACATTATAATGTATTTGCTAATATTAAATAAGATGGTCCCTTTTTCAAAAAAGAAAAACTATACTTGGATGCAGGGATATGTTTACACATCTCCACCTCATTGTTGTTACAGGTTGAGGGCCCAACTCTGTCTTAAAATAGTGGGGGTGCTACCCCCTAGTGGCAGAACACAATAACAAAACCAAAATTGAGCATTAGAGCTGACAGGTTATTCTATTAAGTCCACAAATCTAAATCAGAGGTAGAATTTGAATTATCTTAATGTCATCATGACCCTACTCTGCCAATAATCGATTATCACCAGTGTTTCTTACCGATGCAAGTTTCATTTTTGTTTAACTTTTATGGTTTTTATATAAATAGACATATAATAGTTACTGGAAAACAGTATTTCCTTTCCAGCTTAGAAAAACAAAGAAATCCTAATAAACAAGAATTCTAAGGTCTAATTTCAACTGAGAGGGAAGATCAGCTTGAAGAAGAGAGAATTTTAGGATTCTAATAAAAATTTGGACATATTTATAGAGGAAGTATCCCAGGAAGGCAACATAACATAGCCTTAAAGTAAATTAATATCCAAAATAATGACTGATTTATTTGCTTTGCTAGGAAACTGAATAAAATTACAAAATTTATTGAGGAGAATAAAGAAAAATTTACACAACTAGATTTGGAAGATGTTCAAGCTAGGGAAAAACTAAAACATGCCACCAGTAAAGCCAAAAAACTGGAGAAACAACTTCAAAAAGATAAAGAAAAGGTAGGTATTAGGAAAAAACATGAAAATTTTATGTCTGAATATTATATCTGGTTTTTTACTTTTCACAAATTATTACCCCTTGTTTCCTAAGAGAACAAATTAAAAATACAGATGTTCAGTGTTTTATCTCTGAAATGTTTTGCCCCTGCCAAGGGAAATCAAAATGGAGCTTGCATTATAGTAAATGCTGTTGGGAGAACATCTCCCAAATCAACAGTTCTATTTTGGTGCTAATGATAATTTTTTTCTAAAACAGTGGTTTAAAAAGAAATTTTTTATTTTGGTGTTAAGGACCTTTAAAATTTTGACCTCGCCCTGTGCCTCCTTCCTACCACCACCAAAATCAAGCTTACAGGATCAGGGAAACATCCTTGATGAGAAAGCTCATAATTTCCCAGGGATCAATCAACTATTTTTAGATCAAACAAAAAGAAAATGAACTTTGGACCAGAATATGTAAAAGCCTAACTACTCTGGCCAGAGACAGATTCTAATCAACTGATATTTAAGATTTTTCAAGCTATGTTCATAACTTTATCAGATATTAATAGTTCTGACACCTAAACTCCAACCCTCTGAAAAAGCTTTCTTTCATTTAGTGACAGAGTAATTACAGTGGAGGCTCTGCTTTACCTCATAATCATTTATCAAATGTATTTTATTAATAAAGTACTTGATGCTCAATATAGCTAAAACAGGTTATGTAACTATTTGAGGGCATCATTTGTGGGAATATTGAATTTCTGTAGTACTCGATGCTCAATATAGCTAAAACAGGTTATGTAACTATTTGAGGGCATCATTTGTGGGAATATTGAATTTCTGTAGTACTCGATGCTCAATATAGCTAAAACAGGTTATGTAACTATTTGAGGGCATCATTTGGGAATATTGAATTTCTGTAGTACTCGACAAGATAAACAAATATAACGGAGTTAGGAGTAACCCCAAAATTGGATAGAATAAACAAAGTGTATTATAGAAGCACTAGCTTTTTTAGGCATAAAATGTGGACATGTGACTATTACCAGAGGACGTTAATAAGATAAAATATTAGTTCAGCATGGTGACTCTGGAAGGGTAAAGTTACAAAAGATCTTAGGACTGAAGTGAGGGAATAGAGTAGAAATACTTCTATTTTACAATGAAGGATAGTTTAGGAAACTACATGTGATCAGGGCATTTTTATGGCTAAAGAATAATTTATAGCCTAAAATCAAAGATAGGAAACAGACTTAAAGCCCTGCCACAAAAATTTTTCTTTCATAAATGAATAGGGAATTTATAGAATTGGTTTTACCATTAGACTAAGAGTACTGAAATTACAATGAATAAATGGTAAAATACCGGGCAAAGCCAGTTAGTTCAAATCTAATTACAAAAAAGTAGAAAAGTCCTAGAGATCCCAGGAAGTATTTTCCTTAGTTTTGGGTTTTATTGGGGGGCGGAGGGGGGTGGGAGTTGTTTTTTGCTTGGTTGGCTTTTTTGTTTTTTGGTTTTTTTGTGCATGTATATGTATGCTTGTGTGTAAACCAACGGCCTCTGCATGCTAAGCCAATGCTCTACCACCAAACCTTGCCCTTCGCCCAAAAACTGCTTTTTGAATCAGTCAATATTAGTAGTATTAGACAGCCTAAAGGAATATGTTCTATAACTTCGTTTTCTAATTTCAGGTTGAAGAACTTAAAAGTGTACCTACCAAGAGTAAAAATATCATAACTGAGACAACAACTAGAAGTAATTCCCTTGAGAAGGAAAAAGAGAAAGAAGAAAAAAAATTAAAGGAAGTTATGGATAGCCTTAAACAGGAAACACAAGGACTTCAGAAAGAAAAAGAAGTGAGATTTGTCTCAGTGTTTATTTTGGTGGTGGGTGAGGGGGCAATAAACTTGAAGATTGTTTCTGTAGTAATACTACAAGCTAAATTATAAAATCTCATATTCCTAAAACTACTCAGTCGGTACTCTTTCCCCTTTTATTTTCTGCTTTCACATTTTACAATTAAAGAATTGAGATTTGTAATGATTTTTAAAAATGTACTGTCCAATACTTTGGCATATAGCCACTCTTAAGCCTATTGAATCATAACGTTTTTTCTTATCTCTTTGATAACTAGAGTGTTGGCCACCTATAAAATTTGTGTCCTTACAAAACACAGAATAACTTTTTTTTTTTTTAATAGCACTGGGGTTTGAACCCAGGTGTGCCCTACCACTGAGCTATACCCCTACCCTTTTTTTATTTTATATTGAGACAGGGTTTTGCTAAAGGCTGCCCTTGAACTTGGGATCCTTCTACCTGATCCTCCTGCGTCAGCCTCTCAAGTATCTGGGATTATGGGCATGTACCACCACTTTTATGGCTCTTGAATAATAGTTAAATACTGTAGCACTTTTATTCTTGGTTCAAATCCTAGCTCAGTCACTTACTATCTCTACTTTGTGCACTTTGTTAGTTCTCTAGATCATCTTCCTCAAAATAAGAAAGAAAACGTCTACTTAGGATAAATTAAAAATGAGTAAATTTATATTAAGTGCTTAGAATGTAAGGAATTATTAAATGTTACCTCTTAAGTTATTTTATAATTTCATTAAGAAAATAAGAGCATGTGGTGTCACATTGATGTGTGTTATCTACTCAACAGAAGGGTGAAATTAGCTTTGATTTTATTCAAGACAGTCTTTTGAAAATGCTAAGCATGTAAAATGCACACTTTACTAAATAATGATAATTGAATTTTATAAGTAGAATACTTGTGTCATTAAGTGGCAAATGTAGTTAAGTTTTATAATGGAATATTAATGAATGGTAGATTTGTATGTTTGCTTATTTAATGTATGTTGAGTACTTCTGTGTACCTTGCATCCAATGTCAGAGCCAGGATTTGAATATCTTTATTCTTCAGCATAATATAAAATATAAATTCACTTGAGAATTTTCCAAGTAGTTCTTACACTTGGTAATCTGGAAAGATTGTGAAATCTAAACTTAAGACCAATGTTTTTCTCTTTGAATTATTCTTTTTTGTTTTAATCTTAAAATGAGTATACTAAGATCTACCTCATGATGCTCTTATGTGATCACTTGGGAAGACTTTATGTACAGTGAACACTGGCAACTAGGAATGAATTATTTGTCTGTTCCATTCATAAGAATTGTTTATTTCTATATACTATGCTTGTTAAATCACCTTTCTTAAATTGACTTCAAAATTTATGGTTTTCATTTCAGTTTAGGTTTGAAAATAAATACATTTCAGAATTAATGGAATCATATTTTAACAGAGTCGAGAGAACGAACTTATGGGTTTCAACAAATCAGTAAATGAAGCACGTTCAAAGATGGATGTAGCCCAGTCAGAACTCGATATCTATCTCAGTTGTCATAATACTGCAGTGTCTCAATTAAGTAAAGCAAAAGAAGCTCTAATTGTAGCTTCTGAGACTCTCAAAGAAAGGAAAGCTGCAATTGGAGATATACAGGCAAAACTTCCTCAAACGGAACAAGAATTAAAGGAGGTAATAAATCTTTGCTTTTGTATTTTGCCTAAAAATTATGTGTCAACTAGTTTTGTAGATTTGTATAGTTGTTTTTAATCTCAGCAGCTAAGTGATTATAGATATCTTTTCATTTAGTCTAATCTCAAAAGAATGGGGTCAGCATTTCATTATCCCATATTCGAAAGAAGAAACTGGGGCTGTGGTGGGGGAGGAGGGCTGGAAAAAGGAAGATACTGGGGAATGAGATTAAGGAAATTATGTGCATGTACAAATATGGCATAAAGAATCCCATTATTATGTGTAATGCACCAATAAAATTTTTTTTTTAAAGAAAACTAGGGCTGGGGTGTAGATCAGTCAAAGAGACCTTGGCTAATATGTGCAAGGGCCCTTGGATTGATCCCCAACATCACAAAATAAAAAGAACCTTATCCTCAGAAGCATCAAATAGCAAGTAATCAGCACCAAAATTCCATGCAAATAATTTAAACAAAAGAACATTTGTGTTTCTCTAAATCTCAAGCGTAGACAACTTATGTTAAGAGTAAATGAAAAACAATGAATGTATAAACTTTTTGGTACCAGGGAGCTTAACCACTGAGCCATGTCCCCAGACCTTTTTATGTTTTATTTTGAGACAAAATCTTAAGTTGCTGAGGCTGGCTTTGAACTTGCTATCCTCCTGTCTGAGCCTCCTAAGCTGCTGGGATTACAGGCATGTGCCACCACTCCTGGTTGCAGACTATCTTAATGTATTTTTTTCTGTTTTTGAATCTATGGATGTAGTTTGTTCTCTTTCTGGAACTCCAGAATATTATGTATTAATGAAGATACCTCACTTAGCTCATCAGTATGCCACAGGCCCCAATCCTTGAGTGAATAAGATGACTAACAAATTTCATAAACTTTATAATCTCCAAAGCCTCAGTAGGCAAGATGACAATAGAAAATGCTATTTGGGTGAGGTGTTATGTGTCTGTATTTCCAGCTACTTGGGAGATTTAGTCATGAAAAGAGTTGAAGCCATCCTGGGCAGCATAGCAAAACTGTATCTTAAAAAAGAAGAAAATGGCTCTTTTTCATTTTAGTATATTTGTAGTAATCTGATCATGAGGGGCTTTTGTGACCATGTAGAATTTTAATATAAATTAAATTATATCCAACGTTTATTCTATTTTCCCTGGTGATTCACTTTATTTTTTGAAAAATTATATCTATAACTTGAGTATTTACCAGTTAGTAGAAATAATTTAAAGGTAAGAAGTGGGGGAGAATACCAGGTAGAAAAGATAACTAAATTGGAGATTGAGAAATTGAGAATTTCATTTGTCTGTAGTTCCTCTTACTGGCAGCTTATCTTTTTCCCCTTTATACTTTTTTTGTTTTCTTTCGTTTTGTTCTTTTATTTAACCAGAAAACAAAGCACATCATAATTGTAGTAGCCCAGTCACACATACCTAGGATCCTGTTCTGAGATCTGCTTTTGATTAGCGAAAAACTTAAGTAGGACATACTTAAACATGACATTACGGTGGGTGCCAAACTGGGATTTTCAGATTTTCATAGCTGTAGCTCTGCTTCATCGGGGTGGACTGTTCCTGGAACCATATTGTACCTATTTTCCCTTTTATTAACCCAAATAATGTATATCTTTTTATAGAGACCCATCCATATTTTTCATAGCCAGACCATTGAATGTTATATGAAAGCTTAGTTTGGGCTCATGTGTGTATTTTCGGTCTTTTCTTTAATTGTTATTGAAGCATTACAATTAAATCTATGTATAATTGGACATATTTAGGATCTAATGTTTCAGAGTTTGATTTTTTTTTAACTTTTCACTTATAGAAAGAAAAAGAACTTCAAAAACTTACACAAGAAGAAATAAACTTCAAAAGTTTGGTTCATGATCTTTTTCAAAAAGTTGAAGAAGCAAAGAGTTCCTTAGCAATGAATCGAAGTAGGGGGAAAGTCCTTGATGCAATAATTCAAGAAAAAAAATCTGGAAGGATTCCAGGAATATATGGACGATTGGTAAAGTAGATTTGTTTGGGAAAGGTTATATTTTCTAGACAAAACATTGAAAATTATATTCTTATTTTGACTTAACTATATAGAGGGTCATTGTATATAAAATAACATTTTTGCTGGAGTGACAACTCATTTTTTAAATATTTTGCTATTATAGTTTTTTATTTAATAGTTTTAGGTAATTATAATTTTATATATACCAAGAAAAAAACTAATAGTGATAAGCAAACGTAATATATCCTATTTTTTAAAATAAGAATTTGATATATTCTGGGTTTAATAACACACTTAAGGTTTTGGTTATGGTAATTGTGTGCTAATTTTTTTATCCCTCTTAATTATTAGGGGGACTTAGGAGCCATTGATGAAAAGTATGATGTTGCTATTTCATCCTGTTGTCAAGCATTAGATTACATTGTTGTTGATTCTATTGATACAGCCCAAGAATGTGTAAACTTCCTTAAAAGACAAAATATTGGAGTTGCAACTTTTATAGGTTTAGATAAGGTAGGTATTCATATTAAGCTACTTATAATTTAATTTTTTTCGTGCCAACTTTTTTTTTTTTTTTTCTCTTTCTAGTTTTTCTTTTACCACTATTTAATAAACACCAATAAGTTTTGAGGATGATTTTTACATGGTTGTGGGGAAAAAATCTTGGAATGCTTCTACTAAAGCAATACACATTTCAGTGTTGGAGGGACTGGCAGTTTGTTTTTCTGACTTTCATCAATAACTACTTTTCCTCAACAAAACTATAATATTAACTCACACAGTAAAATTCACTACATTTAAATATGCAGTTGAGTGGGTTTTAGTATATTTTATATTTGCAGGGTTGTTTATCCATGAACATCTAATTCCGGAAAATTCTCTGCCCCCTAGGCATTAGCAGTCATACCCAATATCCCTCTCTCTCTCTCTCTCTTTTTTCTCTTTCTCTCTCTCTCTCTCTCTCTCTCTCACACACACACACACACATACACACACACACACAAACACAACAACCAGTGTTTTTGTCTCTGTAGATTTATCTATTCTGGACATTTTATATAAATGGAATGATATGTGGTCTTTTGTGCATAGCTACATTAGACACCTATTTTGTAGTATGTGCCCATCCTTCATTCCTTTTTGTTGCTGAGTGATAATCCATTGTGTGGATAAATTTGTTTCTCCATTTGATGATAGATGGACACTAGGATTGTTTCCAGTTTTTGGTTCTGGGTTTACCTGGTTATATCTTGCATTGGCAATAATGCTGCTGTGAAGATTCATATACAAGATTTTGTGTGAATGTGTTTTCAGTTCTCTTATAGTAATTCCACTCATAGGTATTTACCTGTCATTGTAATTCTATGTTTAACTTTTTAAGGAGCTGTCCATCTGTTTTCCACAGCGGGTATACTATTTCCTACCAGTCTATGAGTTCAAATTTTTTCACATTCTTTACCAACATTTGTTATTGTCTTTATGATTACAGTTTATCTTAATAGATGTGAAGTGGTGTGTCATTGTGCCTCACCACCTCCCCCACCACCCTTTTTTTTTTAACATTCAGATGACAGTATGGGCAAAAAAAATGAACAAAATTCAAACTCCTGAAAATACTCCTCGATTGTTTGATTTAGTTAAAGTAAAAGATGAGGAAATCCGCCAAGCTTTTTACTTCGCTTTACGAGATACCTTGGTAGCTGACAACTTGGATCAAGCCACAAGATTAGCATATCAAAAAGATAAAAGATGGAGAGTGGTAACTTTAAAGGGGCAAATCATAGAACAGTCAGGTAAGAGTTTTTTGGTTTTTTTTTCCCCCCCCTGCCATTGAATTTTATTGTTGATGGGTAAGACATCTAAGAATGGCCTCTCTCCCATGTTCTCCAGGTACAATGACTGGTGGTGGAAGCAAAGTAAGGAAAGGAAGAATGGGTTCATCATTGGTCATGGAAATCTCTGAAGAGGAGGTCAGGATATGTAAAATTGTAGTCAGGCTTTGTTTTGTGGTTTGTTTTTTAAACAGGTTTACTGAGGTAAAACCTACACACTATACAATTGGGCTGTTTTTAAAAACTGTATTCAAATTTTAAGTTAACAGATTGAATTTTCTGTTGACAATTATATATGGCGTTGGGAGTTTTTAATGTAAAGTTCTAAGAATGAAACATGTTAATTAGAAAGTTTATGTACCTCAGTGGTAGATCATCCCCAGTACCAAAAAAAAAAAAAAAAAAAAAAGCTTTAAGTAAAAATACAAGCTAAATATATACATCTTTTCAATTATTATATTTAAATCATACAGGTATTTCGTAGTTCACTTAAATGTTCATGTACTAGTTGATATTTAATGTTCACTCACAGAATTATTGCTGCATTGTGTAATATCCAGTATTTTCTGTTTCTGAATAACTCTTTTAAGATGTATGATTATTGTTCACACATTTTCTTTCAGGACAACTGTAGGTATAGTTCAGCACTTGCCTGTAATGCTCATGCCCTGGCTTTAATCCCTAGCACTAAAAAAAGGGGGAATGAATTTTTTTCCTGTACTTATTATTCCACAAAAGGTAGATGAGAATATAAAAATATCCAGTTCCATTATCACCCTCAGGACAGTATATAAACTTCTTTCTTGAAAACATATTTTTCCCCTAACTTTACCCAATGTTACTGGCCTCATGTCTGTAATAAAATTTAAAAGGTTGATGATTGGTTCTTTTTGGTTTCTTTTAAAAAAAAAAACAAAACATGTTCTTGGCTGGGAAGGGGATAGATAGTTCAATGGTAAGTTCATATGCTGGTTACCTTTTTCAAAATGTTGGGTTTCTCTCCCAGCCCCCCACCCTCCATATTCTGAACTAGTGGCAAGTTTACAACACGATTTATTGGCCATCTGCGAAGCTTACAGTGTTGGCATTGTTTGATGTTCTAGTCATTAAAATCAGAAATTGGGGCTTTCTTTGTTCATAAGTTGACTTTGCTATCAATTTGAAATGACCTGTAGAGAAAGCTGAACTTTATTCATACTTTTCTTTTTAGGTAAATAAAATGGAGTTGCAATTGCAAAGGGATTCTAGAAAAGCTGTGGAAATCCAAGAACAGAAAGTACAACTTGAAGAAGCAGTAGTTAGATTAAGGCATAATGAACGAGAAATGAGGAATACCTTAGAAAAGTTTACTGCAAGCATCCAGGTATTGTATATGAGGGAGAGCAAAACTGTTGGAGTTCTGCAGCACTTTGGCAGAACCATTTTTAAATATAAGGGATAATTTTGTTTCCCTGAATACTAGTGGGTATTTCCCTGAGTATTAGCACCCACCAAAGCCATTCCTGTTTTCCATTTGTATGCAATAGAAAAAAGAATTCCCTTAGCCAACATATTACCATTTATTTCATTCTCTTGAAAGTGGAATGTTTTGTCAATTTTTAAAAAGCAGTGCATTTTAAAAATGCACTGCCTAAAAAAAAAGAAAAAGAGCCAAAGGATCTTCAAAATGTTTAGTGTGCATGTAATGTTTGCATGTGGTATTTTAATTTCATAGTAACTTTACTTCCCTTAATACATTTTTCTTTTCAAGCCAGTATAAATTTCCTTTGTTTTCAGTTGCTCAAGAGCATCTAATTTATCATATTTTGATAAGTTTTTCTGCACACTCATGCAATTATTTTAAATTCCTAAAATTAAAAGTATATTACACAATATATGTACAATGTTTAAGGCATTTGTTGTATAATCCCAAATTGCCCTCAAAATGGGTTCTTATTCATGCACTACAGGTAGCATATACAAATAATTATTTTTCCAAGTCTTTGAAAACTAGTCTTAAGTATATTTTAAGTTTGCTACCTTCTGTATAAAAAGTGGCATTTTAACTTTTCTTTATAATGTGCTTACACATTTTCTTTTGTTGGCAATTTTTACTTTCTGTATTGTTCATGTTTTCTGCTCTTTTCCTGTTAGTGTTTGTCTTAAAGATTTCAGTAGCATTTATTAAAAATTCAAAGTGTTGAAAACAGTGTTATTGTTACTGAGCTAAGATGTTGACCTTAAATATTAAACATTTTTATAGCGTTTATCGGAGCAAGAAGAGTATTTAAGTGTCCAAGTTAAGGAACTTCAAGCTAATGTACTTGCTACAGCCCCTGACAAAAAAAAGCAGAAATTGCTAGAAGAAAATGTCAATGCTTTCAAAACAGGTTTGTTTAAAGAGGCCGATTGTTTGAAATATTTTTAAGTTTGCATTGTAGGATAAATTGCAGTTACATAATTATGTATAAGGCACTATACTGCCTGTTTTATGGTTTTTACTATTTAGTCTTCATAGCCTCGTTTGACAGCACTGAGTGTTTTATATATAATATGCCTAAGGTCCTACAGCATATGGTGGTATACGTGATACGATCTGATTCCAGAGCCCATATTTTAAATTTTATATTCATGTACCTTGGTCCTAATCTTCACAAGAAAGCTTCAAGATAATAAATTTATAGATTTGGAGGAATCAAATCACTCAAAAGAAAAGCAAACAGGAAATAAATTATATGCACACAAAGCAAAACAATATTTATTTGAGAGAGAAAGACAGGGTCTCGCTTGCCAAGTTACTTTGGGTCTCCCTGAATTGCTGAGGCTGGCCTTGAACTTGCAGTCCTTTGCCTTGGCCTCCCAAGCCGCTGACTACAGCCTTTCTTCTTGTGCTATATGCATATGTAAACATCCTGCCAAAATAGAATCTTTAAGCAAGAAAGTAAATTCATAGGCAGAATTGGCTCTGTAGCCTTTATTAGAGTCCCCTGTTTGTGTACTTGAGTACAACCCTGCTTCTGTTTCCATGTTGGCTCTAAACAAAGGAAATGGTAGTTTATGCCACAGACCTCTTCTAGGCTTATAGCATCTTGGGTACTGGCTCCAGAAAAACACAGTGGGCCTTCATTATTGCCTTAATAGGCATCACTGTTACATTTTGGTTCATGAGCCAAGGAACACAAATATTGACTGTCCCAAGAAACTGATAAGGAAGCCAAACATAATGATATCCACCTCCAGTGCTTCATTGGAGCATTACTTGAACTCAGGAGTTTAAGACCAACCTAGGCACCATAGCAAAACCCCATCTCAAACAAAAAACTTGGGAATTAGAGCAATTATCTATATGCTCCAAGTAATAAGGGAGTTTTGTCTAGAAAGATTCTAAGCAGGCATGTCTAGTGTGCACATCAGATATTCACCTATACCCATACTTTTTGTATTTATTAGTTTTTTTCTTTTGTTTTGTTTTGCTTTGTTTTTTAATTTGTTGGGTTGTTTTTGTGGTGATAGGTATTAAAGCCAGAGCCCCACAACACTATGCAAGTGCTCTACTACTGAACTGCAAATCCCCAGCCCTATGTGCATTTTTAATATTCAAGCATTTGCTTATTTGGTATCTGCTACTGGCAACCTTTCATTTAGGTGCTACAGACTTAGTGGTATATAAAATATCCCTCTTTCTAACGAGCTCACAGTTAAAATGGTACAGAGTTTGAGCAGAAGACCCAAAGGAAGTGTAAGTATAACCTTGTAAATAATTTGGGAGAAAAGCCTTCTAAGAATGTAGAGGAGTAAAATGCAAAAGCCCTGAGGAGTATAGTACAGTGTTCAAGGATGGAGAACTCTATATCTATAAGGGCTTTATAGGCCATGATAAAGATTCTAAGTGAAATAGAAAGCCATTACGACAAGTGGCATTATCTGACGGTTTGGTGTTTTTGGTGGGTTTTTTCCTTATTGAATTTATTTTCTCTTTAATTCATTTTTGCTGACACTGACTTGACAGACTCCTCGCCCCATATATAACTATTTCTGTGGCTGTTTTTATCATGTCGTTGATAACAGCCCTTTCTTAGGAAAGCTGAAGGAATCTGTTATCATAAATTGAAAAAGATTATTTAACTTTATTAGGTACTCTATATATCTCCTCTCATAGAAATGCTAGGTATTATCAGTAGACTCTAATCTGATATGGAAGACCCATTTCAACAAGCGTAACATTAAGATTCAATAGGTAATTTGGTAGAAATTTAAGTTGGAAAAAAAATTGTCTCTGGGTGAGGCGACAAGGTGAAAGCAGAGAAATTGGTGTGTTATTGCAGCAATTCAGGCAGTAGGTGGTGACTCATAACTAGTGTCTAAGTCTTGATCATGTCAATGTTTTGAAATAATAAATGGCTAGATAAACCTTTAATTTTACAAGCATCTTATTTTTTAGATAAGTTGTTAAATGCAGAATAGCATCTTCAAAATTACAGGCTAGAGTTTTCTACTTCTAATGGACATACTACTATAGATATTTAAAAACAAATACATGGTGGGTACTTGGAAACGAGATTCCTTCTAAAAAATCTCATGGAGGCTGATTAGGGGTGGAAACTTTCTAGGCTGCATACTTGACCCATCCCTCAGTCAATGTCATGGTGGTAATGGCCCCCAAAGCAGCTTATGCTCTACCCACAAGTGAGCTGAGCACAGAGGCATCCTAATAGTAGTGTAATCACAAAGGTCATCGCTGTAAGATAATTCCATCAACACAAATGCAGTTACTCAGATCTGTAAAAAGCAAATACCAGTGTAAGCAATATATAAGATGTTTATAATATCCTTAGGAAGAAAAAAACAGGAGTTGTTTTGTTTTGTTTTTTTTTTTAAGAGCCAAATAGTGATCTCAGAAATATAAAAACTATGGATGTTGGAATTAACTTAGGAGATGGGCTAAAAGATAGTTTTAAGCATATCTGGTAATGTAATATATAACGGTAAAGAAATGAGAGCTATGGATCCTAGCTAGTGGTAGAATCATTGTCTAGTTTGCTCAAGGGCCTAGATTTGACTCCCAGCACCATTGAAAAAAAGAAATGAAAAAGTTAAGAAGTTTTGAAATTCTACCACCTACCGAACAGGATAAACAAAAGAAAGAAATAGTTAAGACTCTCCTTTTCTCTCAGCAAATATTTTTTCTTTTTTCTATACCTATAGGAGCTTTGTGAGGATCTCTGTCCAACCAGCTTAGCTCAGTGTTTCTGATTGCCTTCCTAAACAGGAATATTCTTGGTAGCTTCAATTTCCCACCTTTTTGCCACTTTTAACTTTCCTGTATTGGATAGTGATTAAGATTCAAGTGTGGAGAACAGAATCCACACTAACTACCTGGCAGTGTTCATAGTTTATTGACTGACCACCAGAATCTCTTAACTCCCTTACAAAAAAAATCCCGACTTCTCTGTGACTGCTTGCCAACAGAAACATGTCCAGTTCACAATTTATGCCTTCCAAGTTACACAACTAGCTTTGATTGGATGGACCTAAATAGTGTCTAAACCCTAGGTACACAAGAATCTGGGAAATGTTTACCCTTCTTAACCATAAGAGCAAGTACCACTTCATCTTATATCCTTCCATTTTATTATAACATGAAGAAAAAGTTAGGTTAGCAAAGGAAAATAACCACAATATTTTCACCAGACAAGTTTATACATTAGTCTAAAAGCTAAAAAATGTGAAACCAGTAGTCAATGAAGTACCCTAAGAAAAAGTTGAAGAGATCTTTGAAAACTGCAACCTGAGTGTAAAGCCATTAAGAAATTAATGGGGGCTGAGGTTGTGGCTCAGTGGTAGAGCGCTCGCCTAGCGTGCAAGGCCCTGGGTTCAATCCTTGGCACCACATGAAAACAAATAAATAAAAAAAGGTATTGTGTCCAATTACAACTAAAAGATAATTTTTTTTTTTTTTTTTAAGAAAGAAATGGGATGGGCACAGTGGCACATACCTGTAATCCCACCAGCTCAGAAGGCTGAGGCAGAAGGTTCACAAATTCAAACCCAGCCTCAGCAAATGTAAGGCACTAAGCAACTCAGTGAGACCCTGTATCTAAATAAAATACAAAATAGGACTATGGATGTGGCGTAGTGGCTGAGTGCCCCTGAGTTCAATCCCTCTTACCCCACCCTCCAAAAAAGAAATCAATGTTTGTGTTCCCAGCTTAAGCAGAGAATTTAAGCTTGTGCATTTGTTATGACATGGTGTTCTGGCTTTTTAAATACTTTTTCCTAAATGTCTTAAAATTTGTTATCACGCATCAGGGTTAGGTCATTAAAGAAACTTAAAACAAATGTGCTCTTTAGCACAGAAATATGAATTAAACTCTTTTATTTTTTAATTTTAGAATATGATGATGTGGCTGAGAAAGCTGGCAAAGTTGAAGCTGAGGTTAAACGGTTACACAGTCTCATTGTAGAAATTAATAACCATAAACTCCAGGCCCAACAAGATAAACTTGACAAAATAAATAAGCAATTAGATGAATGTGCTTCTACTATTACTAAAGCCCAAGTTGCAATCAAGACTGCTGACAGGTACAGTATGCATACTGCCCCATCTCTTTTTCTCTACCTCCACATTGGAAAGGGGATTATATTTAAATATAACATTCCACTAAGTATTTCTTGTGTTGTTACTTACTAAATCTGACTTGTTCTTACCTAGCAGGACTTCAGTAAGTGAAAATTTATAATGAACATTGATCATATAGCCAATTTAAAAATTATTATAGTAAACAGGTATGCTTTGAGGGGCTGGAGTTGTGTAACTCCAATAGTTGTGAAGGGCATTAGACATGAAAGTTTTGTTTATCTACTTCAGGCAATTAGATGTAACTTAAATAGATTTAGCCTTAAGAAAATAGGAGGTAAGAATGGGGTCTTTTTGCAACATTGTCTTGGTAATAATATGTGTGTGTTGCTGGGAATGGAACCCAGGGCCTCCCACCTGCTATGCATGTATTCTCTTGCTGAGGAACTCCAACCCCAGTCCCTAAATTTTTAATTGGAGGATTCCATCATCCTAACTAACAAAAAATGGATCTTTATCCATTCATGGATTTTAGTTTGAAGTATTGAAATACTTAAAATACTATATACATAAAATGTTGAGATTATAACAGCTATTTCATTTTATCAGAATAATCTGGTTAATCCACTGTCTTTTCTTCAAAGATAACAGGAAAACCACTTGTTTATTGTTAGGAGCAAATGAATGCTTAACACAGGTACTGTGCTGTATACCTGTAATCCCAATGACATGGGAGACAGAGACAGGAGGATCGCAAATTCAAGGCCAGACTCAGCAACTCTGTTAGACCATGTCTCAAGATAATAAATAAAAAGGCCTGGTAGTGTAGCTCAGTGATAAAGCATCCTTGTGTTCAATCCCCTGTACCAAAAAAAAGAATGCTTAAGAGATTCTTCAGTCTCTAAATCTGATAATTGACAAAAATGCTTGATGATCTAATAGATAACTTGACATGATAGTCAAAGATTGGATGACAACAGAAGTTTATATAATATAAAGAAGTTTTATTAATATATTGAGTGTGGTAAAATAATTGATTCCATAGGTACTTATAAATGCATAAGAACTAAGAATGATTCAGTAAACCATAAACTTAAAAATCTGATTGGAGAAAAAAAATGTCACTGAAAGTTCTTTGGTAGGGCTGAGGATGTGGCTCAGTGGTATATTTATGGAAGCAACAGATTAACCACATTTTTTTGTCATTTTGGTTCTTTAGAAATCTTAAAAAGGCACAAGACTCAATTGTTCTCACAGAGAAAGAAATAAAAGACACTGAGAAAGAAGTTAGTGACTTAACAGCAGAGCTAAAAAGTCTTGAGGACAAAGCAACAGAGGTCATAAACAATACAAATGCTGCAGAGGTAAGAATTGGATATACAACCTCAGTGTCTTATAGTAAGTTAGTAGGTTAAAAGTTTTTATAACTAAGCTTATGAAAGCTACAGCTTTTCTGTGAATTAAGGTGCTTTATTTAAAGTGGAAGGGATATTGGGAGAGATTGCTAACTCCCATCTTTGTAATGTGAAAATATATATCTATTCTATTTGGGAAGACCATAACCTTATAGCAGTTCTTGATTTTTAGAAATCCTTACCAGAGATCCAGAAAGAACATCGTGATCTACTTCAAGAATTAAAAGTTATTCAAGAAAATGAACATGCTCTTCAAAAAGATGCACTTAGTATTAAGTTGAAACTTGAACAAATAGATGGTCACATTGCTGAACATAATTCTAAAATAAAATATTGGCAAAAAGAGGTGAGATTGCAGGGGCTGGGGTTGTAGCTCAGTGGTAGAGTGCTTGCCTAGCATGTGTGAGGCACTGGGTTGAATTCTCAGGACTGCATATAAATAAATAAAGGTTCATCAACAACTAAAAAACAATTTTAAGAAAAAGGTGAGATTGCTGCCATTAGTTAACTTTATACCAATTTTTCATGAAAAAAGGTTTGGAGTATTTTGAAATATATTTTGACTTAATTCTGTGATATAATCAGTTTTCAGGTTTATAAGGGGTATAATGACCAGTAGTAATATTAAGAGAAATCTGTTTAGTAGTTAGTATAGGGCAGTTCCTTTCTCATCCCATGTTTTCATGACTACTTTTTCATGTTCATTTAAAAAAAAAAAAAAAATAGTGACCTATGCCCATAATCCCAGCAACTGAAAAGGCTATAACAGAAGGATTGCAATTTCAAGGCCAGCCTTGGCAACTTGATAAGACCATAACTTACACAAAAAGCATTGTGGATATAGCTTAGTGGTAGAGCTCCCCTGGGTTCAATTCCCAATATTACAAAAAACTAATAATGAATCATAGAACCATTTCTTCTTTCTCATATAAATTGAACTTTCAGATTTCAAAAATATCATTACATCCTATAGAAGATGATCCTGTTGAAGAGGTTTCAGTTCTGAGCCAAGAGGATCTCAAAGCAATCGAGAATCCAGATTCTATAACAAATCAGATTGCACTTATGGAAGCGCAGTGTCATGAAATGAAACCAAACCTCGGTGCCATTGCAGAATATAAAAAGAAGGTATGGATGGACTATTTATATGTAATAGTCAAATTCTTTTAGTTCTTAGTATAAATTAGGACCTTTAATGCTAATTCAGATCTCAAATTTATATCTGAATAGATTTTTCTCACAATCTTTTCACAGGAAGAATTGTATTTGCAACGGGTAGCAGAATTGGACAAAATTACTTCTGAAAGAGATAGCTTTAGACAGGCTTATGAAGATCTTCGAAAACAAAGGCTTAATGAATTTATGGCAGGTTTTTATATAATAACAAATAAATTAAAGGAAAATTACCAAATGCTTACTTTAGGAGGAGATGCTGAACTGGAGCTTGTAGACAGCTTGGATCCTTTCTCTGAAGGAATCATGTTCAGGTTTGTAAAGTTTAGAATCCTGTGGCCTATTTTACATGTTCTCCAAATTGACATTTCTTGAGAAATGTGAAGGTTGGATCTACACATCTTGGTTAGAAGGTCAATATTTATCTGTTTAAATGTAATGGCAATTTACAGCATAAATTACATGCAAATAGCAGATATTTAATCTTTCTCTGATTCCTACATTTTTAATTTTCAAGCCTTTTCAATCTACATAAAGACTGAGAAATTATACAGAATAAGGAGAAAGGATAGCAAGCAGTACATGACACTGCTGTTTAGTATATGTTCCAACTGGTAAAATTCATATTTTTGAAAAAACAAATGAGATTTCTAAGTAAAAAGATGGTAGAAATCAGTTATAGAAAACAAATCATGAAGTGTTAACCTCAGCTTTACAAGTAATGTAACTGAAAGATTTTCATAATTATTGCAGTGTTCGACCACCTAAGAAAAGTTGGAAGAAGATCTTCAACCTTTCAGGAGGAGAGAAGACACTTAGCTCATTGGCCTTAGTATTTGCTCTTCACCATTACAAACCCACTCCTCTTTATTTCATGGATGAGATTGATGCAGCCCTTGATTTTAAAAATGTGTCCATTGTTGCATTTTATATATATGTAAGTAATGGTGGATTTTGTTGTTTTTTTAATTCTGGAAGATTTGTGGTTTCCATACACATTACATATAGATAGAATTCCTTAAATTCTTTCTTATTACTGAGCTTTTATCCCTATTCTCTAACTCCCCGTCTTCTGGTATCAAAGGAAACCAAATAATTTCTTATTTATTTTGAAGAATAAATTGATGATGCAAATTAGTAGAATCATAACTAGAATCCCAGGTCTCCTCCTAGATCTTTTCTATTAGATTTCTACAGTTATGCTCCCATATTTTCCTCTTAAGCTCACACTGATTAAATGTTAACAATCTATGTAATGTTGAACTTACACTGCCAAAAAAAAAAAAAAATACTTGAAAGTAAAGTTTAGCTGTTTATTATGTGATTTACCTGCTACTACTTAATATTCCTTATTGTTTTTCTCTTTAGGAACAAACAAAAAATGCTCAGTTCATAATAATTTCTCTTCGAAATAACATGTTTGAGATTTCAGATCGACTTATTGGAATTTATAAGACATACAATATTACAAAAAGTGTTGCAGTAAACCCAAAAGAAATTGCATCAAAAGGACTTTGTTGAACTTTTTCATGCTGAAGAGTCTTCAAACTGAATTAGAGTTGTATAAATATTCCTAAACTGTATGACAAAAAGCTTCTATTTTATTTTATGCTGTTATTGTATAAAATAAATATATATATATATTTCTCTATATTGGGAAATTGTAAGAATGTGTTTTGTTTGTTAAGTGCAAACTGGAGGAAAATAAAATGCCAGAGAGTAGGTGACTTGCCCTACTTGGCCTACATTGGAAAGGCTAGCTAATCTTGTTCAAATTCTTAAGGCATTCCACTCAATTTACTAATTCTGACAATCACTGTTTTTATTACCTAAATAGGAACATTTTCTTGCAAACCAGTCATTCTGAATTTTTACAGGGAAGAGTTTTAAATGTACATTTCTAAAACTTGATGTGCCCATTTAAAACTTAGAGTGTTACCTAACAGATTGTCAGGATTTTATTAGGAAGTTATGCTACTAGAAATAGTCTGGGAAACAGTTTTCAGAAGGAATTTTTGTATTGAATCAAGTCTTTGCCTTAGCTCTTCAATCTCTAGATATGCTCATTAGTTAACTCCTCATTCATTAGGTATTAAAAATCCAACATAGTTTGCATCATACTAAAGCCATTGAAAATGTAAACACTGGCAGCATGAACCTAAATAAAGCAAAATCTGAAACTTCTAGTATTGTCATTGCTTGAAATCAAGGTTTCATAAGGGAAAAATAAGTTTAATAAGGGCTGGGATATGGTTTGGTATCAGCACTGCTATAATCAAGTACTAAAATTGGAGAGAGAAATGAATGAAATTATTGAACAGCTAAGACCAAAATACCTAATGCCCATATGAAAATTCCAAAGCTACCATCCTAATTTTGACCACCTCATTAAGCCAGTCAATGCAAATAAAATACCAAAAGGAGTTTATTAAAATGAATTACTTACACATAAGAAAATTTCAAGATTATGTACTTAAAGGGGTACAGTCTCATCCTGTGAAATACAAAAGAAGCATAGTAGTCTCATTAATGTCAAGCCTAAATTGCTGTATTGCTGTTAATGGGCATACACTTTGATTTCTAGCTACAAGTAATTCTTAGAACACCTAATTTATTAATTAGTCTTGGCCAATTCAATTTGAGCATAAACTGAAAAGAATCCATGGGTTCTCCCATGTGTTACTACCTATATGACCTTGTGTGTTTTCTTATGTGCAAAAAAATGGGTTAAGCTAACACTGGAAACATAGGATAATTGAATTTGATCTTAATGGTCATTAAACTACAATGTCCTTTATTGTTTTTTTAGATTTCTAAGCAAACATTTAGTGCTTAAGTCTATGTACCAGATACCGCTGTTTCTTACAATTGTCTTTAATAGCTGGACATAACTCACCTCTCATTAACACCCTTCCAATGTTCTGACCACACAATGATTGTGCTGAATGTAGACCAATTGTGATCCTATATTAATGTAATGCCATCATCTGTGTTGACTTAGTCTCAGCTGGTAATAAGACCTTAGGAGTTCTTTAGAACTAGTTCCCTGAACAAAGTTTCATTCATTCATTATAACCTAGCTATACATAATCTGTAGGGCTAAGAACATTACTGACCTGGAAAGTCTCTGAACCAAGTAAGGCCCAGAAAGGGCATCCAAGAGCAGCCAGTCTGCGATTTTTGGAAAGCAAATGAGTTTGTATGCTCTGGATTTCACAGGTAATGGGCTAAAAGTCCTCCAGCAAGCACCACAACTACAGCCCATTAAGGGAATTTGAGTTCTGGCTTAATAGGCTCCTCCCTTGAGAAAAGTTCAATATAAATTTGCATTACCCATGGGAACATGTGACAAAATTTTATTTTTTTAAGATGAATATAATGCTATCAAAATCTGTTGGAAATGAAGTATATCATCAGCATGACTATCTAGTAACACGTTTTACAGTTTTTATCCAAGAACTGATTTGACTAAAACATTACAAAATATTTTTTGGTAGTGCTGTAGATCACATAGGCAAGAGCTCCACTACTGAGCCATAACCCCAGTTCTTAAAAAAAATTAAAAAAAAATTTGAGAAACGAGCTGGGGGAGGGGATCTTGCTATATTGCCCAGGCTGACCTTGAACTTGAGATTCTTATAACTCAGCCTCCCAAATAACTAGGACTACAGGCCCATACCACCACACCCAGCTCCCGAATGACAAATCTTAATATTAGAAATTGTCATTGTTCACTAACATTGACTATCCAAAAGCTTTATTTGGAAAGGTATTAAACATTTTGGCACTCTTTATCTAGTTCTGTTTGACCAAAAAGATCTTAAAGCAGTCCTTTGTCACAAGACTTTGCTGCTTAACCTTTTAATCTTTTTAACATCCTTATTCATCCATTCAAAGGCTTCAAACTTTTAAGGATTTTTTTTTTTTTTTTTGAGAATTTTGCCATCTTTTAATCTAAAAACTATACAGAGAGAAAGATGCAAAGCCAATAGTATAAAATGTTTAAATAGTCCCAGCAGCTTTAAATCAACCTCTTTCATTCAAACCAATAAAAATTAATTTCCAAATCAATTACTAGATTTTATTGTAGTTTTCTAATTATGACTTAACTATTATGTCTGACATCTCTTCAACAAAAGCATAAGTTTTAACATTTCTATATATTTATATTTGTTGCAAATCAAGTTTGGTTGCTATTTATGCTACCCCTATTTCTCCATTTAGCAGTGGTTAGCTTCTGCTATATACAATGAGCCTATTTACAATTCTGATTTAAGTTTTCAATAAGAAACTATTTTCCACATGAATTCCTTTAGCAAATATAAGGTATGACACAGTATATTTCTTAAATCATTAAGATTGTTAGATAAACTTTGGTAAATAGACAGAGAGACTTCAGAAAAACATATTGAAGTGATTTCATTTAAGAAGGTTATTATGTGTTGGTTGAAAAAGAGTATCAACATTAATATCACTGAAATTAGTGTAACTATAACAATGTTTAAAATTTTAAAAAATTCTACTTCTTTTTCATCCTTATCAGGCCAGGAACATGGCATTCTTTTTGAAGAGATTTTCATTTCAGGAATGAGAGCTTTCTTAATTTGTCCAATTTCTGTTCTGCTCCACTCTTCTTTTAATATTTTGCTTACTCGAGGATAAATTTCAACAGGCTGAACCTCAGGAAGTGGTCTTTGTTTCAAGATCTGCACACGTTGGCGGACATCATCAATTTTTTCAAGAAATTTAAGTGGAGACTCATCTTGTAATGAAGTTGTCACTGTCATTAATTCAAGCTGCTGCTCTCTTATTTCTTTCATTCTTTCAATTTGTGGAGTATATTCTTGATTAATCAGATTGCCAACATCACAGAGAGCTGTTAGGAAAAATTTTTTTTTCTGTTCCAATGTATCCATAAGCTCCTTAAAATACTGGAGAACAACTTCCTTATCACCTTGGACCATTTTCTCAGAATGCGATTTTTGTTCCTCTAGCTTTTCAATAAGACGAGTAAGATCTGTCCAGTGTGTATCAGTTAACTGTTTAAGCAGTTTTTGAGGTGTGTCCTTTTCTTTCATATAAGCACTCTGAAGATCATCTATAGGATGACCATGATGTTGACCTATAGTGAGGCAATGACCACAAACTAATTTTTTATCTAGTAGACAATAAACATTTAATGGCTGCCGATAATGTTCAGGGCAGGTGACAATATCTGGATGGTCTTCTTGCTGGTACTTTTCAATAATAGCCCTTAATGCAAAATTAACAGGTAATGATTCAATACCAGTTGGAGCAATTTCAATAATACTTCTGCAATTAGGGCACTTGAGTGGAATTCGTAAAGGTCTCCATATATAAAAGTTACCAGATGCCTGAAGAACATTTTCCAAACAATTTCTACAAAATGTATGAGAGCATGGTAGTACACGAGGATCTTCAAATATACTGTAACAAATGGGACACGTTAACTCATCCTCAAAATTGTGCATTTCCTGTCAAGAAAAAGAAGTATATTTAAAGTTTACATATAACAAATACATCTATTATATAAAGTTTCAGTCATTAACCTCCACTATACTTGTCACTGAAAAGGACAATTATTAAAAATTTTAAAAATGACATTCTTAGTAATTCAAATCCTAATCTAATATTGAATTGATAATCTTTAAGAGTTTATTGAAAAGTCAACCCAAGCAAAATGATTCCAATTAGTTCGTAATACAATGCTTCAAATTAGTCGTTTAAATTTGTTACCATGTACTGAAGACTTAAGAAAAATTCAAAATATTCTGCTGAAATCTAATTACAACTACTATATGCAACTTTTTTTTCATTATGCTAAAATCAAAGTTTATAGCTAAATGAATTTTTAACATTTTCAATAAGAAAGTTTGCATTGTCAAAAGATATGTATATAATGAATAAACAAAAATAAATATTTCTACTACATAATGTTACACAGAGTTAGCAATATAATATTTTTTAATTCAAAAGGAAAAAACATGCTTCGAGTTGGCTCAGTTCTTTAATTCAAAAGGAAACATAGTCCCCAGTTGGCTCATTCATGTTTTGTTCTTTTTGTACTGGGAACTGAATCAACCTAGTCCTTTTTTGTTTGTTTGTTTTAGATAGGATCTCACTAAATTGCCTAGACTGACTTCTAACTTGCAATCCTGTCTCAGTCTCCCAAATTGCTGGGATTATAGATGAATGCTGCTGTTTTTGCAGTGCTGAAAACAGAACATAGCCTTGTACATGCTAAGAAAGCCCTTTACCAATGAGCTAGGAATTAAACCAGTCCACAGTGTAATTTTCTAAAGCAATAATTTTAACTTGAATATTTGGAAAAGGATTTTAAATAGACCTTGAAATAAAAATCAGTTCGAAATATGAAAAAGTTGATTCTGATGACTCTGAAGCACTGAGTAGTGAAAAACTAAAGTAAAGATGCTAAAGAAGATAAAGGACACCATTAATCATCTTTCCTTCACTAAAAAATGTGTATGAGACAGAAAAATAAATCCAGTAATAGTTCAGAAATTTACTGACACGAGTAACGACTTCTTCGCAAGCTATTGATATTTTCAACAACAGAAGCCTGACTTACCCCTTTGATGGAAAAAAAAAAAGTTATATCACTGTTAAAACACACAAAACAAGAAAATCCAAGTGCTATTCATGTAACATACTATTGAATATCAAATCCTCCTGTATTACACCAGATTTTTAGATTAAAAGTCTGTGAAAACAGCATCTAAAAATAACTAAATACACTTTTAAGAAAGATTAAAAACCTCTGTAGACTTTAGCTGTTTAGCTTCCTTTACTATATACCAAACTCCTATCCTTCAGCATGAAGCTGGCTCTGCACCAGTTTAGGACTCTGTTAATCTTATTGCACTTTTATTTCCTAGCACATAAGAGATTTATAAGAATTTTGTACCAGGCACAGTAGCCCAGACCTACAATCCCAGCAACTTTCGAGGCTAAGTAAGGTGGTAGGATCACAAGGAGGCCAGTTTTGACAACTTGGTGAGACCCTGTCTCGAGAAATAAAGGTCTAGAGATGTATGTAGCTCAGCGGTTGAGCATTCCTAGATTCAATTAAAAAAAAAATTGAATAAGGATAGGAATTATGTCTAAACTATGCTATATTTCTACAGTCTACACACACAACTTAACACATTAAACATTCATTCCCCATTGGTTGAATCTTAAAAGTTTTTTTAATAGCAAAATTTCTATTTAGGAAAAGCTTTAGCAGGAGAGTCCATCAGGAAATACTCTATTCAGACTGACAAAATTCAGATCCCTAACGAGCCAAGCTGTGTCATACAGAGACTAAATTTGAATTGTGAAGCATTCCAGGAAACTAAAGTTAATTGGACAATAGCATAGAAGATAATAGTCACTGCAGATAAATTCAAGTGAATGCATGTTGGAAAACCTTTACCACTCTACTCACACCTACAGAGACACTGAAGTCATTCAAACACCATCCAAGAAAAACAAACATATTTCTCAAGAGTATTTCAGTGATGTCATAATGCACAATGAAGGAATACACAGAGCAGCTAGAATAAAATTTAAATAGACATTCAACCTAGATTTAATATTATTAGAGTTATTTAATGTACAACTAGCATAACTAACCCTAAAAAATCTTAACATTTCATTCCAAAGCCCTTTTTGTATACTTGTCAAAATGCTAGAGAAAACTTCTCTGAGAATGTATTTAGGGACCCAAAAGCTTGATTTTCTTTAGAATGAGAATATTCAAATAATAATAATAAGCCATCTCCAGTGCTTATATAAAATGGAACATAATAGAATAAAAAATCATGGTCTCAAAGTTACTGCTACAGTATGTAGAATTTTTATTAAAATTTAACCAGAAACTTACAGATTAAATTTAAATATCAGTGAAATCAAATTTTATTCTGACTACCCTCTTGCAGATTTCTTAAAAACTGTGGGTATCAAATTAGATAGAAATCACAACGTAAAAGGGACATGCCAAAAAAATTTTTTTTTTAATAAGGCCAGGAACTTTCTGACTGGTTACTGCCTAAGAACTACAGGATTACAGGTTGCTATCACACTTGGGCACTATTTTTCCAGAAATCAGTATGACACTGTAGACCAATGGTACAGAATAGAGGACACAGAGACTAACCCACATAATTACAGTTATCTTATATTAGACAGAGGTGTCTAAAACATACACTGGAGAAAAGATAATCTCTTCAACAAATGGTGCTGGGGAAACAGGAAATCCATATGCAACAAAATGAAATTAAACACTATTTCTCACCATGCACAAAACTCAACTCAAAGTGGATCAAGGACCTAGGAATTAAACCAGAGACCTTGTGTCCAATAAAAGAAAAAGTAGGCCCAAATCTCCATCGTGTGGGATTAGGCCCCAACTTTCTTAATAAGACTCTAATAGCACAAGAATTAAAATCAAGAATCAATAAATGGGATGGATTCAAACAAAAAAAGCTTCTCAGCAAAAGAAACAATCAGTGAGGTGAATAGAAAGCCCACATCTTAGGAGCAAATTTTTACCACTCACACATCAGATAGAGCACTAATCTCTAAGGTATATAAAGAACTCAAAAAGCTAAACACCAAAAAAACAAATAACCCAATCAATAAATGGGCCAAGGAACTGAACAGATACTTCTCAGAAGATGATATAAAATCAATCAACAAATATATGAAAAAAAATGTTCAACAACTCTAGCAACTAGAGAAATGCAAATCAAAACTACATTACATCTCAACATAGTGTTGGCGAGGATGTGGATTAAAAGGCACAATCATACATTGCTGGTGGGACTGCAAATTGGTGCAGCCAATATGGAAAGCAGTATGGAGATTTCTTGGAAAACTGGGAATAGAATCACCATTTGACCCAGCTATCCCACTCCTTGGTCTATACCCAAAGGACTTAAAAACAGCATACTACAGGGACACAGCCAAATCAATGTTTATAGCAGCACAATTCACAATAGCTAAACTATGGAACCAACCTAGATGCTCTTCAGTAGATGAATAGATAAAGAAAATGTGGCATATATACACAATGGAATATTACTCAGCAATAAAAGAGACTAAAATCATGGCATTGGCAGGTAAATGGATGGAGTTGGAGAATATAATGCTAAGTGAAGTTAGCCAATCCCCCCCAAAAAAATGCCAAATGTTTTCTCTGATATAAGAGGATGATTCACAGTGGGGTTGGGAGGGGGAGCATGGGAGGATTAGATGAACTGGATAGGGCAAAGGGGTGGGAGGGGAAGGGAAAGGGCATGGGGGTAGGAAAGCCGGTGGAATGAGATAGACCTCATTACCCTAAGTAGTATGAAGACACAAATGGTGTGATGATACTTTGTATACAATCAGAGATACGAAAAATTGTGCTCTATATGTATAATATGAATTGTAAGGCATTCTGCTGACATATATAACAAATTAGAATAAAAAATAAATTTAAAAAAGAGATAATAACCTAATAGCTAAAAAAAAAAATTATACAGTTGAGATGGATGCAGTTTGTTGTGCCTCTTACAACCCAATAAAGCTGCTTTTAACAAAAAAATAAAACTTTATGCACCAAAAAAATAAAACTTTATGCAACCTGCAGTGGGGTGGAGGGGATGACAACTTTATATGAACCTCTTAAATTTACTAAGTTTTAGAAAGTGAAAACATCAATAATGACACTGGAAACTAGAAAACAATGAAGCAATGCTTTCGATATTCTCAGGGGACAAAAAGCCTTCCTTAATGGAACCTAAAATACATTTTGATATAAAGGTAACTAGACATGAAACCTCTCACAAATGAGACCCTGCCAATCATTCTTAATGAAGCTACTGCAGGAGAAAAGAAAATAATTCTCATCAGGATAACAAGGAAACAAAGTCCAGAACAACAGTACAGTCCTAAAGAACAGTGTGTCTAAAAAAGACATACAGGGGTGTCTTTAGGTAAATAAAGGAACTGACAACATTTTTCATGTACTTGAACATACTGAGAGGTCATAAAAAAAAAAACTAAATTTAGGAAAAAGGAATAGATATAAAAAGAGAATAATATTATATATCCTAGCTGTTTTATTAACATAGTCATATTACATTACATGTGTACACACACACACATATATCATAAAACTGATTTTACCAGAGCAACAAAAAAATGTGGGGTTTTTTTTGGAGGGGGTAGGGTCAGGTTTCTGGGCATTGAAACCCAGGGACTTTCTACCACTGAGCTACATTCCCATCTCTTTTTTGACTTTTTTTTTATTTATTTTTTTATTATTTAGTTTGAGGTGACACATTATCTTTATTTTATATTTATGTGGTGCTGAGATCGAACCCAGTGCTTCACACATAACAGGTGAGCTATCACTGAGCCACAATCCCACCCCCTTGATTTTTTATTTTGAGACAAGGTCTCACTAGGTTGTCCAGGCTGGCCTCAAACTCTCCTGTCTCAGCCTCCTAAATCCCTGGGATTACAGGAATGGGCCACTGTGCCCAGCAAAAACTAATTATTAATCTTCCCTTATAAGAAAGCCATTACATACTTGGGGGAAAAAAATAGTAAAAGCATATTATTTGAAAATACAGAAGTAAATACCAAAAGAAACAGTTAAAAGAGATGATTTTATTTCTGGACAGTAGAAATCATGAGTAGGGAAAGTGTGGGCAAGGGTCTGCTATTTTTATTATTACACAGTGGTTTCACTTTTAATCATTAACATGCAAATAAAAATATGTTAGCCAGCTGTGGTGACTCTAGCCTGAATCCCAAACTACTAGAGGCTGAAGTGGGACTGCAAGCTGGTGGCCAGACTGGGCAATTTTGCTAAACCCCTAAATTTTTTAAAAAATGTATAAAATGTTAAAGATACATAGACAACCCTACAAGCACACAGGCAGAAAGGCAGGATGAAAAAAGCAAAACAAAACTATAATGGTCTCAAGATTCTCCTCTGGATGATCCTAATTTTTTTGGATGATCCTAATTTTCAAAAAAAGAATGGCCACAATTATCTCTCATATATGCTTTCTATGATGTGCCCTTTTTGCTACTCTCCAGTCAAGAGATGAAATCTATTCTCCCCCTAGGAAAATAAGGGATGGCTCTGACCAATAGGATACGGTTGAAGCAATGTTTTGAGTTCTAGGTATAGCCCTTAAGATGTCTGACTGGGCTGGGTGTGTTGCCCGGTGGTACAGTGTGCTTGCTTAGCATGCTCAAGGACCTGGGCTCAATCCCCAGAACTGTCAATTAAGAAAAAAAAAGAGGAAGAATTCTGGCAACCAGTTGCTATATAAGAAATCTAGGCTAGGGCTGGTGTTGTGGCTCAGTGGTAGAGTGCTCAACCTAGCATGCACAAGGGACTAGGTTCAATCCTCAGCACCACATAAATGTAAAATAAAGATATTGTGTCCATCTAAAACTTAAAAATAAATTAAAAAAAAAAAAAAGAATAGAAATCTAGGATACTCTGCTGAAGAGAGGCCAGGTGAAAAGCAATGAGATGTCAGATATGTTAGTGAAAAAAACTTCTTGGACATACAACTAGCCAAACCTTCAGAATTTTGTTACACAGTAGATAACCAGAATATATATAATGAGTGAAAAAAAAATTCTACAGACAAAACTGAAGCCATATACTTTCATTAATCAAAGAAAAAAAGAAGGAATATAAAAATGAAGATTCTGCTAAAAAACAGTTTGAGTCAAGTACAACAGTAAATGTTTATACTCCTAGCTACCTTGTAAGCTGAGGCAGGAGAATCACTTGAGCCCACAAGTTCAATACCAGCCTGGGCAACACAGCCAGACCCCATTTCTCAAAAAACAACCTGAATAAAATAATAAAGGTACTAGAAAAATTAAAATTGTAGTGGGATGTAGCTCAGTGGCAAGAGTGCTAGCATGAATGAGGTCCTGGGTTCATTCCCAATATCAACAAGAAAAAAAGAAAGAAAACACAAACTTACAAGAGTAAAGCCAGGCACAGTAATGAACGCCTGTAATCACAGCAAGACAAAAGGATTTCAAGTTCAAAGGCAGCCTGCTGAGGCCCCAAGCAACTTAGCTAGACCCTGTTTCAAAATATTAAAAGGGCTGGGGCTAGGGCTCAGTAGTAGAGCCCTTTCCTCACATGGGTGAGGCACTGGGTTCAAACCTCAGCACCACATAAAAATAAATAAAAATATGGTGTCCACCTACAACTTTTTAATATATAAATATTAAAAAGGGGGGTGCCCTGGGGATGTGGCTCAGTGGTTGAGCACCCTGGTTCAATCTTCAGTACCAAAAATAAATTGTTAGAGTGCAAACCTTACCCTCTTAAGCTGGTTTGTTTATTTTAATAAATAAACAAGCCTTAGCTATCCGTGATAGGCAGTCAGCCTCTAAAATGGCCTCCAACAACCTCTACTTCCTGGGTTCTTTTCTAATCTCCTCCCCTTGAGTGTGGACTGAACCAAGTGACTCCCTTTTAACACAAAAAATACACAGAAGTGAGGGTACTATTATCACCTGTAAGTAATAAAAGACCACAGCTTCTGTCTCTTTACCTCTCTTGAAGCACTCTCACTGAGGGAAACAAGCTACCAATGTTATAAGCAGACCAAGGCACACTTGGTATGATGAGGAACTAAGCCCTTAAGTATAATACCCCACAAGGAACTAAGACTGCAAGCTTCCACATAAGTGAGCTTGAAAGCAATACTTCAGGCCCAGTAAAGTCTATGACTCCAACAGCTTCACTTCAAACTCATTAAGTGGCAGCGGACATAAGGCACCAGCTAAGCCACTCCTAGATTTCTGATCCATAGAAACTATGTTTTAATACTTGCTGTTTTAAAGCTAGGTAATAACACAATCCTGTAATGTCAGCCACACAAGAGAGTAAGGTAGGAGGATCCCAAGTTCAAGGCCAGCCTGAGCAACAACCTTCTCAAATTTTTATTAAAAAAAAAAGGGGGGGGCTGGGGATGTGGCTCAAGCGGTAGCACGCTCGCCTGGCATGCGTGCGGCCCGGGTTCGATCCTCAGCACCACATACAAAACAAAGATGTTGTGTCTGCCGAAAAATAAAAAATAAATATTAAAATTCTCTCTCTCTCTCTGTCTCTATCACTCTCTCTTTAAAAAAAAAAAAAAAGGAATGGGGATGGGGATGTAGCTCACTGGTCAAGCTCTTGCCTAATATGTGCAAGAAATACCTGCTGGATTCCAAAATACTCTGGGACCAGGACCAGGGCTCATAGGGTATCTACTGAGGGGTGGAAGGAGGGAAGAGTCTCTTGAATTCTGTCAAATGTTAAAGAAACAATTTCTTGCTCAACTGTAACAGAAAGTAAATATAAGAAGTTTGCAAATTGTTTTGAAGACAGTATAACAGGATTCCAAAATCTAACAGAATATAAACTAAAAATAGGCCAATTTCAAAAATGGAAACTAAGCCAGCAGGACACCCTACACCTGTAATCCCAGAAGTTCAGGAGGCGGAATCAGAGAGGATCACAAGTTAAAAGCCAGCCTCAGCAACTCAGCAAGACCCTGTCTCAAAAATAAAAAATTTTTAAAAAAGGGTAGAGATGTGGCTCAGTGGCTAAGCACTCCTAGGTTCAACCCCTGGAACCAAAAAAAAAAAAAGGAAACTGATGTAAAATCCTACACACAATATTAACAAAAACAATTCAGGAGTATAAAAAAATATTGTATCGTGACTCGGCTAAAAGAGTAGTTCAGTGGTAAACATGATTAGCATGAGGGAGGCCCTAGATTCAATCCCCAGCATGTGCGTGCACTCACTTGTGTGTACACACATAATATTCTACCACTCTACCAGTACTAAATAGTTAATTCAGTAGCAGAAAATCTACTAATACAATTCATTCAATTATGTCAATGGAAGAAAAAATCCATTTTTCACATTAGATCTGAAAAAAAGTAAGCAATCCAGAGAAAGGAAGTAGAATGGCAGTTGTCAGGACCTGAGAGAGGGGAGACTGTAGTTATTGGTTAATGAGTGCAGAACTTCAGTCTAGGAAGATGAAAACATTCTGGAAATAGTTACCAAAAAAAAAAAAAATGAGAATGTATATAATGCGACTGAACTGTACATTTCTTAAAATGAATAGTTTAAATGTTAGGGCTGGGGTTGTGCCTCAGCAGCAGTAGAGCGCTTGATTAGCATGTGTGAAGCCCTGGGTTCACTCCTCAGCACCACAAAAAAATAAATAAAGGTATTATGTACAACTAAAAAAAAAATTTTTAAAAAAGAAACTGAATTTTTAAAAAAATATTAAAATCATGTTATGTATTTTATTTTTTTTAAATATTTTTTCAGTTGTAGTTGGACACAATACCTTTATTTTTTTAGTTTTTTAGTTTTTAGTTGTAGACGGACATAATACCTTTATTTTTTGTTTATTTTTATGTGGTGCTAAGGCTCGAACCCAGAGCCTCACACAAGCTAGGCAAGTGCTCTACCACTGAGCCACAACCCCAGCCCCATGTTATGTATTTTAATACAATAAAAAACCTAAAAAAAGTTTTTAACTGTCATGATTATTATCAAGTCTTTCCTCTGCCAAAATAATCTCAAAATCAGTTTATATTATTTCATGCTTTTAAAACACACACAAAAAAGTTGCTGGGTGCAGTGGTACGCGCCCATAAGCCCAGCAGTCTGGGAGGCTGAGGGAGAAGGATCCTGAGTTCCAAGCCAGCCTCAGCAACTGAGTGAGGCCCTGATGAACTCGGCAAAACTCTTGTCTCTAAATAAAATATAAAAAAGGGCTGGAGATGTGACTCAGTGGTTAAGTGCCTCTGGGTTCAATCCCTGATACAAAAAGAAAAAAAAAAAAAAAAACGTAAAATCAAAGACACATATTTTCCTCCAGTGAGTACTAAAAGCTTAACTACTTAGTTCAAGTTTCCCACTTTTTTTGAAAGCACCAAGAAATATGAATATTTTTTAAATCTCAGAAAAATGAAGCTGAATTATCTACTTACAAATTATTTCACAAATTTCTTGTGTTTAAATGTCAAAAACATGTTTGAACTTCCAAACTTTTTATGAAGTCTTTGACCAGAAAGGGCTGACTTGTGCCTCCATAGTATCTAACCAGCATATAAGATAACAGATATGATGATAATAGAAGGAGAATTACACAACAGCAAAAATACTATACTCATTCTCCTCTGTAAACAACTTTTTAGGTTTCAAATTCATAAACCTTTACTGTCTTTCATCTCCAAACATGAGAATGGTTATAAAACATTTATTAGATTTTGTAATATTTGAAAAGAAATGATATTTACTATATTACAGAGTTAGATGACTTATCACAGGACTTCTGGTAAGAAACCTGTAAGTCTAGGAAAATTCAAGTGGTGCCATCACCCAGACTGAGGCTCACATCTTTGTGGCCCTGATAAAAACTGCATTTCACGCAATTCAAGACTTCCTTAAGAAAAGCTACCACTGTTATCACCTACATACATACATGATTTTTGTATATGTGGCACTGGGGATTGAATCCATAGCCTCATGCATGAAAGAGCTCTACCACTTAGCTACATCTTCAGCCTTTTTAAATTTTATTTTGAGTCAGGATCTCCTCTAAATTTCCCAGTAACTTTTAACTTTCAACCTCCTGCCTCAACCTCCAGAATAGCTAGGAATGATAGGTATACCTGACCAGCATAAGAGAAAATTTTTAGAAATTACTTTGCCATGTATAAATATACACAAAAATAATAAAGCATCACCATAACTCTCAAACTTAAAAAGAAAAAAATTCTATGATCAGATATGATTTTAATTCTTTACCCATTGTGTACTTTTTTCTTTTATTATATCAACCTGTTTTTTCCCAAAAATAAGAAAGCATTAATGAAAAGTTAAGGTTTTAATTGCTTTTTTAATACTTTTCAAAGTGAAAATAGTGAAAAACACTCAGCAAAATATTTACTCAAAGGTCAATATTAGCATTACCTAAAGTCAAATTTGCATCTTGCTTGATTAAATTATGATACCTTCCTTCAAAGGACAGCTAGTTATGACTCACCAAAAATGATTGAGATCAATATGTAAATGCATAATAAAAATTTATCCAAATAACAAAAAATTTAATTTGCATATCTGCATGGATGAAATAATTCAATTTGTGTGTGTGTGTGTGTGTGTTGAGATGTACACATCCTTGTAAAATTTCTGGAATGGTATGAAAGCGTCAACAATGACTACCTTTAAAGTCAGATGATGGCATTATTTACTTTTCACTTTATGCTCCTTCTATAATGTTATAATTTTATACACCACCAACGTATACCTTTTTTCAAGAGACTTTTAAATTTCACCTTACAGTTTAAATCATACACTATGAAATCATAAAAATCTCTTTTATATTCACTTAAGCTCTGAGTTTACCTCCTTTATTGATCTCCTGTTTCGGATACTGGATATACTTTATCTTCTCCAACTTTTCCAGATTCTTTGTTGTTCTAAAATTAAAATAATTTTATCTTTAGTATTCAGATTTAGTTTCTCAAAAAAATATATTAAATACGATGTCACGGGAATGACTGCTAATTCACTGTCTTCGATGTGTACCTTTCAGAACTTAGACCTCATTGTGTTTTTAGAAAAGTAGTGACAAATGCCAACAGTTGTTGGACTGCAAGTGGAGCTATCGATTGCATCTTGAAAACCCAATTTTGACACAAAGGAACTTTTTTTTTTTTTTTTGTACTGAGGATTGAGCCCAGGCACTTAAATCACTGAGCCCCATCCCCAGACCTTTTTGAGACAGGGTCTCTCACTAAACTGCTGAGGCTGGCTTGGAAACTGTGCTCCTCCTGCCTCAGCTTTCTGAGCCGCTGGGATTACAGGGGTGGGTCACTGCGCCGGGCATACAAAGGAACTCTTTTAATGGCATCAAATATCTCACGAGCTTTCGACGCTTTAACTAACATGGTGACGACGAACAAAATATTCAGTCATTTTAGATTGCTTAAAATTAACAGGAAGACAAGTAGCATCCATAAAAGACTTGACCACTCACTCAAATCTCTATTGATTTAGGTTATTCAAATCTCACAGTTCTGGTACAGAAAAGTTGTGGGACTCTGGGTCTGTTTTAACTAATACTCTCAAAAGTGAAGTTTCAAATCTGCAAAATGGGCATACTAACAACTTCCCCTGTTAACTCTGTGAAAACTTCACACAAAGAAGGGGCTCAAAATGGCAGCACTCTTCCTTCCCCTTCTCGAAGGTTTCTAACAAACCTCCTCAGGCTCCCAGCTAACATGCCACCTCCACATCCGCGATCTCCCGCCCCAGGCTCCGCCAAGGTTGACCCTGTCGGCATAGTCCCGCTAAGCTCACCATCACCCCCAACAGAGCACCTTCTCCTTCAGAGCAATGCAGTTCCAGACTGGAGAAAGGGAAGTTGTTCCCCAAACACATGTGGCAAACAAGGGAATGGATGCAGCACCCAAGCCCACCCACCCTCTCCATCATCAAGCCCCCACCTTCCCCGCCAAATACACCAGTACAGCAGCCTGCGTTACAGCAAAAGAAAAGGGACTTACAGCCGCCTTCTCAGATCGGAAAAGAAAGTCCTCAGACTCACCGCGAGGAGGTGGGCGACGAAGTAAGTCCACCACGAGGACACAGAACACCACAGCACCGCCAGATGAGAGGTGCCAGGCGTCCCAGTCCTCCTCCGCCCCACAGGACTTCAGGTGCCCCAAAGAGGCGGGGCCTTGCAGAGCCTGACTGCGCAGACGCAGTCTCCAAGCAACGTTCAACTGCGCAACATCTGCCAATGGGAAAAAGCGCGGGGCCGCTGTTCGAAAGTAAACGGCCGCTGGCGCCAGCAGAGGTGGGGCGTGAGCAACAGGGCGCGGCCTGAGGCGGACGCCCAGCTTTCTACGCCTGCGCAAAAGGCGCAAGCGGCCAAACTCGGAGAGGTGCTGGGAGAGAGAGCAGTTCCTCTGCTGTGGGGCGCTTGGGTGGGTGTGGTGCGCTTCGCGGGCTGGGGTCCCGCCTGAGGAAGCGTCTTGGCGCTGAGGGCTGCGGGAGAGGCGGGGTCGGGCGGGCCTGAGCTACGCTAGGACGGCTGATGGTTTCTTGAGGGATCTTTGTGGGAATGTTTATTACATGGAGGCACGCTGCCACGGTGTGATGCTAGGATTTTAAAGCACTGCCATAGTTACCTCAGGAGTTCCGTGGTCCCCGAAGTCTCCACAGCCCCGAGGGCACACGTGCATCGTCCTTTGAGCTGAGTTGCCCTTTGCCTCCACGTTTTGGAGACCTAGACCCACGGGGTAACTGAGCATAGAAGGGGCTTTAGAGCTCTCTTGTACTCAGAGAAGTGAAAGATTTAGTAGGAACCTTAGGACTCATTAGGAAGTCCTCTCGCCCGCCCTTCTTCCCCCCCCCCTTTTTTTTTATCATTTTGTGAAATTTCCTAGAGATGACGGTTGCAAAAGAATTACCAGCTTTTAGTTAACAGTTTGTTCATCTGCACCCAATTCCTCATAGGATTAGAAAGCAAAGGCCAAAAGGCCTTTCCCCTTTTTTTCTTGAATAGTTTCTCAACTGTTAACTCAAGACCCTCCTAATACAGCTTCCCTGGCCTAAAATTCTTTTATCTACTGCTGTGATAAAACTATGGACTTAGTGTATTTGGTATTGCCAATACATTCAGGTATTAGGCTTTTAACCAGTAGATTACAGAAAAATATCAACGAGAATATAAAGCAGAAATCAAGACAATATTAATGAGACCTTAGTCAATCTCAGGTGTCTTCACCAATTCAGCTGTGACATATCTTCCTAAAAGGTTGTTTATGAAATGTGGATTCTAGGGATACCCACCGTTTCATGCTGGCGCATTTATATGTGTGTGGTTGTGTGTGTGTGTGTATTTCAATTTTATTGTACTTTTGTTACTTAAACTTTGTAGTTTCCTAATAGCTTTTTAGCTTCTGGTAAAAAAAAAAAAAAAAGTATCTTTGCATGGCAATAAATGCTCTATACTTTTATGAAATTATTCCCTCCCATAACGGTAGTTGCCTCTAGGATTAAATTAATATAGCTGAGCATTAATGTTTTTAGATCTAATTTTCTCAACCTGTTGTCCCCTAGGCTTCCCTACTGCAAAAATTTTAATGCATGTGACAAGAAAGCAGAATTAGCTCTCCTTACTCTCTGGATTTTGTTTTACAAAAAAGCCTGAGCAGATTAGAAAAATAACTTTCGAGGGAAGAAGCAGTTAATGCTGGAAGAAGTAGAAAAAAAAAGTATGATAGTCCCAAAACAGATTACTGAGGTCCTGATAGGAGGAAGTTAAAGACATCACAAAGGAGGGACTACTCTGTTCCTCTAGGGAGTCTTGTTTACAGGCCCAGGAGGTTCCCAACTGTGCCAAAGATTTCTGTAATCCCACATGGGGGAAGAGAGGAGATGGTAGAGAACTACAGGAGCCTACAGAAACAGCAGCAGCCTCATTAGTGACAGACACCATGACGGATTTGTAGACTGCAATTCTTGCATTCTACCTACAGAGGTACTATTGGTTTGGAAAGGTGGGACAAAAGAATAAAAACTCAAATGCAGGAGTAAATGCTTAAAATTCACAAACATAAAAATCACATGCTGAATACTCAGCACCCCACCCCGCGCCCCCCCAAAAAAAGGGGGGGGGAGGTGAAAAAATTCAGCTGCTTTGGGTCTACCTATATACTCCCTATATATGAATCTCCTTTTGATAGAATAATGGAAGAAGATACAACATTTGCAATTATTAGCAGGTACATCAAGGGAGCAAGAAAAAGTAAATTTTATGGTAACTTTTTGGTTCTCAGGTTTGTCTCCCTACTTAGATATTTTCTGTCTTAATCACTAAAATAGAAGATCTCAGTAACAGAGAAGTGCCCTGCAGGTGAGCCAAAACACTTTATGATTTGGGGTTTTAATAGCTACAGACTAAATATCCCTCTGTAATCTCCCATCGCAGTGATCTCAGCAGAATTATAATAAAGACAACATGTGATTTCCAAAGTTAGAAGGCTCCTGTGGTTCATTTCTATGACTTCAAAGAAAACATAGCATCAACTGGCATCATGACTGTAGTGACAGTGAACCTTAAACACTTGAGTTGCCCTTTTAATAAATCTTAACAGTTCATAAAAGGTCATTTTTCCTTGGGAAAAAACACTCAGCTGTGTGATGCAATGGAGAACATAAATTGAGACATTTGGACTTGGGAAGGATCTTGGAGTCTGTCTAGAAAAAATGTCATTTTCAGAGGAGAAAACCCTGTCAACAATGTTGGTGTCACCTTAAACTGAGTTTGAGCCCATATTAGTACTCATATTAGTACTTAAATATATATAAGCTACATAATTTTAAACTCTAAAGCATTACATAAAATTTGTTTCCACAAAGCCCTTTTTCAGCAGTATCTTTGAATAAAAATTGGAAGATTACAAGGATGTTTTTGTTCAGTTACAGTTTACCTTCTAATTTCCCTTTCATTTTCTGTCTACCACTAAAAATAATTTTGAGGGGCTGCGGATGTAGCTCACTCACTGATAGAGCTTTTGCTTAACATGTTTGAGGCCCTGGGTTAAATCCCCAGCCCTTCAAAATATTGATGATGTGATGAAGAAGAAGGAAATAATATAGGCACTTACCCAATTTTCCAGGACATTCTGTTTATAATTGTTATGCAAGCATTTAATTATCCACACATTTTGAATTTTAAGAACTTTTTCTTATAAATCAGTCATAGAATTTTCATTTTGATACAGTATTATGTGTTTCTCTAATCCATTTCATCAAAACAATATTTGTTATTTGCCTGGTGAATACACAGCATTAAAGAGGTCAAGAACACCACAGGTTTTATACTTACCTTATCTTTTAGTGGCATCCCCTCCTTCACAAAAAAATCTTAACTAAGCTTCTCCAGAAATCTTCACCATAATTGATTTTTAAGACTATAAGCAAAATAGTCTCTGCAAAAAAAGAGTTCAATGTAGATAAATTTCCTATTTTCTTGTTGCTCTATTTTACTTGGCTGCTAGCCTGGAAGAAATCAGCACTCCAGGTGCTGGACACCCCCATACTAGTTTTTCACAAACATTTATCCAGTATAGTAGTTTGTAGAAATGTGTAAACAAGGCCTCTGGCCTTGAGCTGGAGCTTCACAGAGATATCTACATTTCTAAGATAAAAGTAGTTGCCAATTGGGCTCCGTGGTAACAGCTGGCTGGGGGAGGAAAGAAAGGGGAGAAAAAGCTCTCTCCTCATATGCTGTCCTTGAAGGGTTAACTTGCCCAGAACGGTGAAAGAAAAAGCTGCTTTTATGTGAACTTCTGCAAACTGTGAACTTCTGAGCCCCTCCCCTTACATGCTGGGTATAAAACTCTGAAACTCCGTGATCTGGGGTTCAGGGGATTGATTAATTACAGCAAAAGCTGTGCCCTCTGAACCTGGCTGCAGCCAAATAAAACTGTTTCCTGCTATCTTCGGTGCTTTGCATTGTCTATTTCTACAACAATCTAAATGAACTAACATACAAATAAGGAAATACAAATAGTTGCCTTTTTAATAAAAAATTACGCAGATTTGGAGACAGAGCACATGGTTTGGTTGGACTTGTACCCAGTCTCATTTTTAGATGATCCTAGCAATGTGTGCGTAAACATGTTAAGTTTTAGAAAAAGCATTAAAAGAAGGAAGGGATTGCCTTCTCATATGTGTAATGGTGTCAATTACAATGACTAACTTACTATGAACCAGGCACTGTTCTAAATCATTCATTATCTTCCTTATTCTTCACAAACACCTTATAATATAGTCACTATTTTTAAAAATTTTAAATGAAATACAAAAAAAAAGTGGTCTCTTTTTTATTTTATTCTTATTTTTACAAAGGAAGGAACTAAATGTTATCAAAGTCTCAAGGCTACTCAATGTGTTTCTCTCACTACTCAATGTGTTTCTCTCATTCCAAAGCAGGAGCCTTTCACTGCTTTTATTTTCTTCTTCACCTTCTACATGAGTTTCCTAGGGTTACTGTAACAAGTTCCCCAAAACATGGTGTCCTAAAATAGTAGAAATGGTTTTCTCTTCTAGTTATGGAGGTAAAAGTGTGGGGAAAACTGTGTTCCCTCTGAAGGCAGGAGAATCTGTCCTGGCCTTTTCCTGCTCTCTGCCTCTTCCTCTTCATGGACTTCTCCTCCCTCTGTCTTCTTTTCTGTCTCCCATAAGAACACTTATCATTGAAATTAGGGACTACCTGTACAATCCAGAATGATCTCAATTCAAGATCCTTAATTATATCTGCAAAAGACTGTTTTTCAAAATAAGGTCACATTCACAGGTTCTGAGAGTTAAGATGTTGACATAGCTTTTGGAGAACTATATTTAACACACTACATTGTCCTAATAAGATTCCTGTGGGTTGGAATTGTCACTTATACAGTGTTGAGAGCTTAGTCTTGTAGACTTAATGGAGAATGAATCCCAGAAATCATCTCCTCCTTTTTAGCAAAATGAACTTATCCCCAAGGAAAAGTACTTTGTTCAAGGTAAACAGCAAGTTTACAGCAGATTCAAGCCACACTAAAACTTTCTGTTCTCACCAATAGCCATTTCACACCGTAGGGGAGAGTTTCCCCGCACTTCCTCTCAGTTCTGTGCGGCTCTTTGACTGAATATAGGAACACAATTAATGCAAGAGCTGATTAACAAAAGACAAACATAATTTTTTTTTAATCTTAGATGTACATGGGGATCTTCATGGGTGAGTAAAGTGAAGAACTTTTGAAAGCATGATGTTTTATACTTTTTAGACAAAGAACAATACATTTGTGAAGGAATGACAGGATAAATGGGTATCTGAACTAGGGTGGTAATTTCTAGGGATTTACTGAGGGTAATAATTTAGAAGCTATTGGAAGACAAAGATTATGTCAAAAAGTTTGTTTATTCAGATTCACTGCAGCCCCATTACCAGTCTCTGGTGATCGAAGCTATTTTCTGGTCTTGATATATGAAGGACATCCCTCCCAAAAGAATATAGCTTGCTGCATGTAGGAAAAGACAGGTTAAATGACCCTTTCTGACATTACAATTTCTCAAGCAATTTCAACTTAAAATAATCCCTAGATTACCAAACCCAGATTCAAAAATTCATCTTATGGAAAAACCAATGCCCAAAAGATGACTGTTGGGGAGAAAGGCTCTTTTGGTGGTCAAAAACAGAGAAGTGGAGACCAATGCTCACAAATCAGCTTCTCAATTCCAAAAGAATTGAGGAGTCACACACATATAGGATAGGAATAATGAGGGAGAGGGAGAGAGACTCATAAAGAGGGGAATATTCATGTATTTTCTTGGAATTGGTGGAGATCTTCCAGAAATTCAAGTGCCACCTCTTTTCATTCCTTTCATGGCCTAGTATTTCTGGTCATGATGGCTGGTAGGTATGTCTTTAGTCTTGAAGGAATAGAAGAGAGGCTAGGTCAAGGTAACTCAGTCTTAAGAGTTCCAGACAAAATATTTCCTGAATGATCACTGTGTCTATAGGCAGAGCTGAGCTGACTAAAATGTTAAAGCAGCAAAGGAGACAGAACCACTATGATGAAGGCAAAGAAGCCAAGCCTTTTCACCCCATTGCAGTCAACCATCAGATATCTGCAGGCTCAAGTAAAGTCAGTGTTTTTAGTAAAAGTAGTCTTCAAGTCTCTGAGAAGTAACCTAGGCAACCGTTATCATCATAACCCACATGTCAGAGGTGTTATCTACAGCAAAGCTAGAGGCAGACTAATACTGTATTTCCTGGCTGTGTGATCTCCAAAATTAGAGATTTACAAGTCAATTAAGAATGAGTGAAGCTAGAGGGTTTATTCAGTTTTTCCTCAGTAAAAATATACCAATTTGGCACGTCTTTGAATGGTACATATTTAACTCCTTCAAAGCTATCATAATATACATCATGTTGTTAAGAATATTTTTCATCTCATACTATTTTCATCTGTTGAAGGATCATGGTAAAAATAATTACCAGTATGACTATGACAAATTTCTCTCAGATCTCAGGCCCACAAAACATGTTTTTAACCGATAGGCTGTTTCATGTGTTAATCAGCTTTTCTTTGTTGTAAGCAAAATGCCTGACATAAACAACTTAAAAGAGAAAAAGTTTATTTTGGCTTAAGTTTTTAGAGTGCACGGTTAGCTGGCACCATTGTTTTGGACCTGAGGAGAGGCAGAATGTCATGGTGGAAGGGCTTGGTTGAGAAAAGTTTAGTTCATGCCAGCTGGAAAGCAAAGTTAATGAGAGAGAAAGAATCAGGGAAAAAATATAATCCCCAGGGGCACGCCCACAAAGGAACCAATCCCTAACCCAGGTCCTACCTCCCACAAACTCCACCACCACCTTCAGTAGTCCCTTCAGCTATCAATAGGTAAATCCACTGATAAAGTAACAACTCTATGATCCAATCACTTCCTCAAAGCCCCACCGCTGAACTTTGCTGCACTGGGAACCAAGCCCTCAACACTTGACTCTCTAGGAAACACCTCACATCCTAATCATAACATTTCACATAGTGATGAAAGTCACAAAATCATAACTCTTTGAAGCCAGTTGCTAAGAAATTGAATTTACATCTTACCAATTCTCTTCTTTCCATGCCAAATAATTTTTTTCTCAGAAGGCTTATGTATTAGCTGCAACTTCAAGATATAAGATATCAAATGTCAAAGTAAACAGTGAAGCAAACCACTTTGGGAAACAGAACATAGAGATTTGAGAATGATGAGGGAAATCCTAAATTCTTGACCTCAAGAATTCTTGTGCAAGAATTGGAGAGAGGATTTATAAGGATTCTCTTGGAAAGGGTTGGAGGGGGATGCTTTCAGTCTTACCTCTCCCCCAGTGACTGCCCCTCACTTCAAGCCTAGTGAGAAGGGCTCAGTAAAGTCTATCCTGCATTGGAGAGATTGAATAGACTGGCATTTACTAAATCTTAGGAAATGTAAGAGGTTAGAGATAGCTGACTACCCTGATGGCCACTATGAAGGAGAGTCCTTGCTGCATTCCCAGAGTTGGTAGATGCTGAAGAAGCCTGAGTGTTCCCAAGGATCAGATGAGCAGATGTGTTGCCTACAGTCCTGTCCAAATATGCCAACTAGAGGAACAAAATACAAAAAGTATCATAGCACTCCTAGGTGCTGCAGAAAGATACACAATGAGCCTGAGGGAAGCATATCCACTAGGTCAAGCAAACTGCAAGTGAGAAATCCCCAGTGGTACATTGCAAAGCACCCATGAAAGAATTCCAGAGTCTCAAATAAACACAGAAGTGACCAATAAGAAAAAAAAGTCAGCTTTAAACATCACCCAGGTCTTCTAGAGAATATGAACTGAGCTTCCACAGTGTAGATCAAATAAGAACTCTCCCACTCCCTTCTCCTTCTCTCTGCTCCAATGCAGGAAGGATGAGAAAGAGCAGAAAAGAAACAGCAGTTAGTTGCAGGTAGAGGAAGATGGAAAGGAGGTAATTTGGAAAGAAGAAGCCAACTCCATACATTCCCCAGGAGCCAGCTACCCCTCTGGAGCTGGCCTTATATGAGGAAGTGGGAGTAACTATAGCTTCAAATGAAGAGTCAAGCTTTGACAGTGGCACTAATTTCTGAAATGAGACTATACTTTGCAATTTAAAGGGGCCTCAGGACTTTGGATTATCAAGCAGCATGGGTCTCCTGGTGCTTCTATCCAGAGTCAGGAGAAGAACTTTCCCCGCTGAGTAAATTTTAAAGGGATTATTGAAGAACAATTAAACTTCCTATGTAAGTAATATGTTCTTGTTCAAATTATCAGTTACACTGTGTTGAAAACAAATCACAATTTCAACCACCTGTTGATGAACAATTGGAGATCTATTACACTTAAACAAAAAGATGTTTGTTATAGTGAGACAATGTTGGCAGAGATGGGCCCCATCTTGTGATGACTTTAGCAGACTGCCACTATTCACCATCGGCTGCCATTGCCTCCCTTCATTTCACCAGATTTCTCTTCCATTTCTTATTATGTTAGCTCCTGACTCCCATTCTCACAGGATCAAACTGTTTTTTCTAAAACAAATGATAATTCCTTCTCTAATAATGATTTTGATGTCGACTGAAGAGACACTGTTTTTATCTCCACCATACTTAATAATAACCAAAAATGAGCTTCCCATTTTGTATATTTTACAGGTAATCTTTCCTTTCCAGTAAAAATCACATACAGTCAAAATCATAAAAGTCCCATGTATCGGGCGATTTCACTTGGTTGTAATTTAGTTGTTCTGGCCCCTACTTATTATTATTAAGGAATTGAAAGCTTCACATTCATTCACATCTTCTGAATTCTTGCTCATAAAGTATACTTAATTGACTTGTAGGGTTGATGAAAGTATTTAGCGCCAAATTAGTGGCAAGGCTATTGGCAATGATTTGATGACATTTCCAATAGGACAAAAGTCTGAATGTCATAAAACCAGGAGGCTTTCTAGCATTTAAAACTATTCAGCTAAAGAATGTTCTGCTAGGGCTGGGGTTGTAGCTCTGTGGTAGAGCGCTTTCCTAGCATGTGGGAGGCACCGGGTTCGATTCCCAGCACCACATATAAATAATGAATAAAATAAAGTTTCATCAACAACTAAAATATATATATATATATATATATATATATATATATATATATAAAATTTTTTTAATATTCTGCTAATAATCATAGACAAGAAACAACTGAAAAATTGGAAGAATATATTTTTAACATGTATCAGAAACAAAGGGTTAATATTCCTAAAATATAAAAAACTCTTAAAATTGAGGGACAAAATCTGCTATAGTCGCACACACCTGTAATCCCAGCTACTCAGGAGCCTGAAACAGTAGGATCGCAAATTCGAGGACCACTTACCCAATATAGCAAGACTTATTAATAAAATAAAAAAGGGCTGGAAATGTAGCTCAGTAGTGAAGCTTCCTGGGTTAAATATCCAGTACAACAACAACAAAATTTCAGGGAAAAAGTACCATAAACTGGATATAAAAATGGGGGAAACATAAAAATTCACCAAGAATGATATAAAATGGACCTTAAACAAAAAGATACTTCTAACTCACTGTACTTAGAGAAATGCAAATTAAAATATTATCATTTCTCACCTCTAATGTTGATGAAAATTATAAATTAAGACTCATGACATCTCTCCAGCTACTAGGAAGGATAAAGCAGAAGGATCACTTGAGTCCAAGAATTGGTCAGCTAGGGCAATAAAATCCTGTTTCAAAGTCAGCCTCAGCAACTTAGCAGGACTCTGTCTCAAAATAAAACATAAAAAAAGGCTGGGGATGTGGCTCAGTGATTGAGCACCCCTGGATTCAATCCCTGGTATTAAATGAATAAATAAATACATAAATAATAAATAAATTTCTGTCTCGTATATATACATTATATACTAACACATTTCTGTGATGAGGCTCTAGGGAAATAAATAGGCAGTCTCATGCATTGCTGTTGGGAATGTAAACCTTTTGGAGCAGAATATGGCAATATTTAATAAAACTATCTATACACTTACATTTTGATCCAGTAATCCTTCTGGGAATTTACCCCAAAGACATGCTTTCAACAATATAAAAATACATTTGCATAAAATTATTTGCTGCAACACTGTTTGTATTTGCAAAATATTAGAAATAATCTAAATGCCTATACATAGAAAAATAGTTAAATTATGGTATACATAATTATACAGTGGATCTCTCATGTATTTGTTATAGTAATAGAAAGCAGACTAAAATGCTATTAAGTGAAAAAAAAACAAAATACAAAAGAATATCTATAACATACTATCTTCTAGAAAGAAAATATAAGTGTGTAGATGTATTTTCTCATCTGTCCAAAATGAAACACAGGAAGTATAATCTGAAAACTAATAATTGATTGGTTATCTATTGGAAATAAAGGGGAAAGTGGGAGAAGCATGGGAGGGTGGGAAAATTGGGGAGAGCAACATTTCTCTAAATATAACTTTCAATATAGTTTTGACCTTTAGAACTAGGTTAGTATTCTCTATACTCAAAAGACAAATAAATGAATGAATTAATAAATAAGATGTGAGTAAAACCCAAAATGAAACACAAAAGTAAAAAGGAATAACATATCCATACTAAAAGGGGGAAGGAAGAAAAGAACTAAACTAAGTAACTTTAGTAAATAATATTGATACTATGAATTATAATTCAATAATTATAAACAAATATCATACAATTATTAGTCAAAAATGTTTTATCACATATCATAATGATTTTCCTTATTATTTTTATAGCTGTGAGTTAACAGTCCTGAAACCATTTTCTGTGTATTCTAGGATGGAGCAAATTTGTAAATATATTATGAATAATGAAAACCATGTTTGTCATTGTCAGAAAAAGAAGGGAGCCAGGGACATGAATGTAGTCCCATCATTTGGGAGGCTGAGGCAAGAGGATTGCTTGAGCCTGGGAGTTTAAGACCAGCCTGAGCAACATAAGAGACCTCATCTCAAATTTAATTCATTTATTAATAAGGAGAGGGAGATGAACTCTGTAGGTGATGGTTTGGAATTAGAAGAAACATTGTGAACTCATGAATTTTACAGATAGGTGTGATATTAGCTTTTCATTTTTGTCACCAAAATACCTAAAAGAACAACTTAGAGGAAGAAAAGTTTATTTTCACTCAAGGTTTCACAGGTCTCAGTCCGTAGTTGGTCAGCTCCAAGGTGAAGCAAAACATCATGGTGGAAGGGTGTGATGGAAGAAAGCTGCTCAGTTCACAGCAGCCAGGAAGCAGAGATGCAGGATGGGGGGAATGAAAAGATACACCTTTCCAAGGCATCTTTCCAGTGACCTACTTCTTCCAACTGATATTAATCCACTGATGATCCAATCATTGTGTAAAAGCCCAACTTCTGAACCTTACTGCATCAGAGACCATGCATCCAACATGAGCTTTTGGGAAGACATTTTAGATCCAAACCATAGCAGATGTACATGTAGATATAGGTTTTTTATATATATATATATATATATATATATATATATATATATATATATATATCTCCATAATTTATTTAAATTTCGTTCCTTGAGTTTTAGAGTACAATTCCTTTAAACCACTCCCCACCCTCAATTTCTACCACCTGCAGAAATTTTCAAGTGCTTCTCCAAGATTTATGAAACTTGCCGGGCATGGTGGTGTACACCTAGAATCCCTGTGGCTTGGGAGGCTGAGGAAGGAGGATCACAAATTTGAGGTCAGCCTCAGCAATTTAGTAAATTCCTAAGCAACTTGGTGAGACAGTGTCTCAATATAAAATATAAAAAGGACTGGGGATATGGTTTGGCGGTTAAGCACCCCTAGGTTCAATCCCTAGTACCAAAACAAAACAAAACCAAAAAAAAAACAACAATTTATGAAAACTTTATGGAGTTAGTTTTAAGTTCTACTGGCCCCATGCATAATGTATATTTCACCCTCATGTCATCTCAGAAAGCAGTGTTCAATCCTATTTTCAACTTACACAAGAAATCTCTTCACTGCAAGCATGTTGTGTTTCAACTCTTTACCAAAGTTGGAAGATTGCATCACACAGTGTCCAGTATCCCACAAGCCTCTTGCCTCCTTCTTCTTTCCTCCTTTCCTCCTGGATCCCCATTTCCCCAACTCCCAATTCCTTCCCTCAGTTATTCAAGCAATATCTTCCTTTTTATAAGCCAGTAGTTCTCAAAATGTGGTCTCTAAACTTGCACCATCAGCACACCCACGTGTGTCAGAAATGCAGACTCTCTGCCCTACCTCAGATCTATTGAATCAGAAACTCTGGGATTAGTGGTCATTTACAGTCCCACCCCCAACAGGCCTTACAGCATTTTACTCCCTTAACCACTTCAATCTTCTAGAAAGCTTCTCATTTTGGCTTCCAGAACCCCACCTCTTTTGATCTTCCCCCTTCCTTTCTGGCTTCATTTTCTCCTTTGGAACTCCATTTTGTTTTTAAAAAGTGGGGAGTGAGTAACTCAGTAATAGAGCATGTATTCAGCATGCAAGAGGCCTTGGGTTCAATTGCCAGCATCCATGCACACACACAAACGCACACAAAGAGAGAAATGGGAAGTTGCTATGTTGCCCAGGCTGGCTCAAGACAGCTTCCTGCCTGAGCCTCCCAAGTAGCTGAGATCACAGATGCACAACACCAGGACCAGCCTGGAATGCCTTTTCTATGCCCAAACCTACATGTTGATGCTCCTCTCCCAGGCCCCATTTTCCCTTCACTATATACATTTGATGTATCTCAGACCTCCTTCTCTGCTCCAGAGTCACATGCTGACCTGCACACTGAATATGGTTTCATAGATGTCTTCCAGGTAATTTATCAATAGCATGTCCTAACTTGTAGTTTCTCCCTATAAACTAGCTCTTCCCTTATGTTCCTCATCTTAGTAAACAGCACCATTACCCTTCCAGTTGCCCAAGACCAAGGGTCTCTTCTACTTTCCCTTCACTACCTACAATCAGTAAATTATAATGTCCAGAATCAGGTCTTGATCTCTTGATTCAGGTCAATATAATTCCCACCTGGATTTCCTATCTAACCAGAGTCTCAGCCAATGGTTTTCTCTCCTCCAAGGCAGTGCTTTCTAGTCTGTTTCTCATTATAGTGAAATAGACTGAATTCAGGCCCTCCTCCATCTGAAATTGGGAATGGCTTCCTACTGCTGAGAAAAGAAGCTGAAAGGCCATGACCACCCTATTCTGACAAATGCCAAAGAAGATGGGAGCAGAAATTGTCCATTTAGGCCTAACACAGGCTGGCTAATTAGATCTACGTGTTTGTTACCTGGCTTTTGTTTGTATAAATTATAAATGTTGCTTGGGACAGGCAAAGAGAAGCAATCTAGCTACTTCTCCTGGGTTTGGTCAAACTGCATGAAGTTCATTTTTCCATTTTCTACCTCTTGTCTATTTCTATTTGAGTAGGCAGCCAAATCCAACCAGTCAGGATCCAGGAAGGGTCCCTGGGCAAGGCTGCTGATAAGAATAGCACACACATGAAATGACATTTTGAATAGCACACTGGGATAAACACTCAAGGCTAGAGGAAGCTACCCCTAGGTTCTGTTTACTGCCACAGAGGCTATCTTGGCACAAAGCCAAACCATTCCACAGCCAGAATGATCTTTTTTTTTCTTCTAATGTTGGGGACTGAACCTAGGTCCTTGTATGTACCCTGAGCTACATCTACAACCCCAGACTGATCTTTCTAAAGCACAGAATTACCAGCCCTCTGTTCTGCTTAAACCTTTCTATGCCTATTCAAGATCTGACCCCACTTCACTCCCTCTTGCCCTCTCCTCACATTCCCTTCCCCATGTTCCAATCACACCAAAATGACTTGCCATTATTACATACAGAGGCCTGTGAGCTCTTACCTCTAGACATCCTCATCCCTCCCACAGCATCTGTATCTACTCCGAGGCTGTACTCACTACTGTCTTAACACAAATTATGATTTACTTGGGACAGGGATTGTGTCCAGAATTATGCCTGGCTCATAGTGAAGACTCAAATGTTTTTTGAAGAATGAGTGTTTGAATAAGTCAGCTTTTGCAATAGAGCAGTAAACCAAGGGGAATAAACTTGGATCCTTTGCTCTGCCATTAATCTGTTAAAATACTCTGGATACCCCTCTCTGGGCCTCTGCCTCTTCTCACCAAAAGAGAGCATCCATCTCTGAATTCCCTTCCAGGCTCTGTGGCTCTCAGAAGTTCTGCAAAGTTATACAATTCTTCACCTTTGCAAATATATATTTAAATCAGCAGAAATAGAAAAGTAACTAACTGTAAATACTATCTTTTTAATAATACATTTTAAAGTTCTACATTTGGGGAAAGCAGCAAATCCTGAATTCCTTCCCTCCCCTGCACTTGGTCTGAGGGGGTAAAGCTTGTAACTGTGGAGGAGGGAGAATTCCTGTCCTGTGCCTTTCCTCTTCCTCCTTCTTTCCCTTGATTCCCTCCTCCACATCATTCATTTGAATCCAGAAAAGAATAGATAACACTGTTTCAAAGCTGACTATGAAATAAGATCCAAGGGAAAGAAGTAGAGAGGTAGGTAACCCAAGGACTGAGAGGCAGGCTCTTCAATCAGTCCTTTCAAGATTGTACTGATCTTCCCAGACCATAGTCACCAAACAAAAAGCTTTAGTCATCATGAGGAAAATGGGGTACATTAATGCTACACTTTATATTGCATAGTGACTCTAAATGAAAACGATGCTAATAAATGATCCAACCTAAGAATAAAGAGAAATGTCAATCTTCCCATGGAAAAGAACTTAAGAAACTTAGTCACTGTTAAAAAACCTTTTATCCTGAAGTTCTATTGGTGTGTTTAAAATTGAAACAAAGCCTCAAAATGAAGTGATTGTTCCCATTAGGGTTCTTGCCAGGTAAAAATTTTACAGTTCAAAGGCCTTGCTAATAGCAACTGATCGTAATAATGTTAGCTATCAAGGACTGAACTATTAATTGTTGTATCTTTTATAGACAAAGCAAAGATTTCAGTATTCTTTTTTCCATGTATGTATCCCCACCCTTTGCCCCTGCTGAAGATTAAATTCAGGAGTGTTCTATCACTGTATTCTACCAACCCTTTTTATTTTTGTTTTGAAATAGGATCTGACTAAATTGCCCAGACTGGCCCTTAACTTGTAGTCCTACTGCCTCGGCATCCTTAGTAGCTAGAATCACAGGTGTGGGCCTCTGTGTCCAGCTATGTACTTGTTCTTTAGTTTGAAGGAAAAAATCACTTTAGTAACCATATACATATATTAATACACACGTGCACATACATATAGTTCCTTTTGTATGTAATCTAAATTTATAGAATCATGATTATTTTTGTTTTTTCTCCTCCTCCTCCTCATGCATGGTGGGCAAAGTGCTTTACTACTAAGCTACATCCCCAGACGTTTCTATTTTATTTTTGAGACAGGGTTTCCCTAAGTTGCCTAGGTTGTTCTTAAACTTGTGATCTTCTTGCCTCAGCCTCCATAGTAACTGGAATTATAGATGTGTGCCATCATATCCTATTCATGGTGATTTTTGTTTCATAGATCTTTACCTTTTTAGGTGTTAGGAATTTGATGGCCTGAGAAATTTGGAAACATGTCCATTGTCAGGGGTGGGAGGTGAGAATGAAGAGTGATAGAGAAAAAATAAAAGAGAGAGCAAAGTTTCCATTTCAGCAACTTATCATTTTTTCTGCATGTGCCCCTAGAGACAAAAGGACTTTTCTTCTGGCTTGATAGCAAGGGATGCCAGGTTTGTCTTGAGAGCTGAGTACTGCCTCCTTGAGGGTGGCTGCTTGAAGGAGGATGAGACCAGATCTCTATTTTCCAGGAAGAGGGGTCATCAGTCCTCTTGGTTTTAAGGGTTGAAAAGAAAAAGTTGAGCAACCCAAGAGGGAATAGGGATAGTGGTTTTAGTACACAAGGAGTGAATGCTGAAACTGGCCAGGATACTGACTTCTAAGCTAGGGAATGACCTGTCAAGGACTCACTAGGATAGTACCCTAACAGTTAACCCCAAGTGATGGTACTCCTTGACTAAGTCTAGCACCGACGAAGGCAGTATCCTGTCTCAAAGGATTGCTTCAATCTTGTACCCCTCTGGGTCTGTGGTACATCATCACTCAGTGGATAATAGTAACTGTCCATAATAATGGGGGACCAGCCTTGAAAGATGACATCAAATTCCAGTCAGACACAAAGGTTGCAATGGCTGTCTGATGATTAGACAAGGGTGCTTTCCTACCTTGGGGTCCCAGTAAAACATTGCCCTGAACTTATTTTTGTTTCTCTCTCCCCACCACCCCGTTGTTTTTTTTAGAGGGGAGTATGCCCCAATTATTTTTATTATTATAATTTTGTTTGAGGGTAAGTAATTGAAATAGTAATTGTATTACCCACTTTTAAATAGGGGGTAGGCTCTGAGATTTTGGAGAGCTGGGAAGGGAAGATTTTGCAGTTTAAAAATCCATTGGTTTATGTGCAAGCCAATCTTAAGGTAGAGATAGGTGATTTAGAGAGTCTTTTTAGGTCTCAGGTACTTCTTATTCCACATCAAACTACCTATTTGAATAGTCAAAATTCTGTGACAAACCTTGGTGTAGGATTTAAGGTACAGGTGACATTGTAAAGACCAATGAGTCTTGAAATCGCTCTTTGTACTCAAGGTGAGCTTCAGTTTTTGCATGTCATCCACAGGCAAATACAATTTTCTGTTTCAAAGGAAAAGGGGGGTGGGCGGGGACAAGAACTCTGAAGAGGTCTGAGTCCTCTGTGACCACCTGAACCTGTGTTGGGAAATTGGAATTGCTAAGAAGCCTTTACCTCTCCTTTATCGTCTTCCCACTGGTGAAATCTCCCTGGAGCCTATGATTAAGTCCCAATGAAACTGTTCATTGCAACAAAGACAGGCCCAATAAAACAGTATTGTAACTCTTATTGTAACCAGTAAAACATTGCCCTGAATTTCTTTTTTGCTTCCTCCTCCTCCTCCCTTTTTTGGATGAGAACCCAATTATTATAATTTCATTTGAAAATAATTGAAATAATAATTGTTTAGTGATACTTTAAACAATTTTTTAAAGAATTTCAACTGCATAGTTGATATTGAAGCTGTTAAGTGATTACCCCATGGTAAAATAAGAATATGTATATTTATTAGGAAGCATATTAATTGTTTTTATTATTTCATGTATTCAACACCTACTAAGTGCAAGTATAAAAAATGACTAAAGGTAGATTAGATAAATAAGAATATGAGTTCCTTGAGTCTAGGGGAAAAACCTATCACTTTCCAAATTGGTTACATTTCAGATATTTGCTTTCAAATTATTTGGAAATCTAAATGTGTTTTCCCATAGGTATGGCAAGAACTACAGAAACTAGGAAGGCAAGTACAACTTTTAAAAAGTAGTCTCAGAATCAATTAGGATCCAGGTGTAGTGATGAATGCCTGTAATTCCAGTTACTCTAAGGCTGAGGCAGGAGGACTGCGAGTTTGAGGCCAGTCTGGATAATTTACCCAGATCTGTCTCAGATTTAAAAATCCAAAAAAGGGCTGGGAATGTAGCTCAGTAGTAGAAAACACCAGGGTTCAATCTCCAGTAACACACATACACACACACACACACACACAAATTAGGATTAATAACTTCCTGCTACAGAATTTGATAAAAAGAAAGGAAACAATGAAAAGCTGGGAGAGCACAGAACAGCCTGATTACTTTCCTGAGTAACTGCCTTTCATGGGGACTGCATAGCTACCGCCTCCTTGAGATAGCGTATAGTTATCTGTTTTTACAAAATAACTCAGATTTGTGTCCCTTGATCGTCACTGCATGTACAATCCAAAATCATCATTTTAATCGCCAATGAGTTAAACTTGATACAGAATCCCTTCTTTCCTCCCATGGAGTACACAGAATCTTTACTTATAAACAGCCTCCCTCATTTATCCATTATTTTTTCCCTTGGGACAACAGAAGACTCACTCTTATAGAAAGAACCTTTCCAACTCAGACTACTGGAACATATCATCATATTTTGACACTACCTAGAGGGAGGTGACATCTACTTCTGTATATAGCGTTCAGGCAACCTTGAATTTCTTCTAATCTACTTGGCCCTTGGGAAAAAATTTTGTGATTTAGTTTTTGTTTTCCTTTGATTATGGTGCTGGCAACTTTGCCCATGTTATGCAAATACTCTACCACCAAGTCACATACCCAGCTCCTAAATGATCCATTTTAAATGAGACTGACTTTCAATAAACAAGAAATTTTTGTGTGTGCATGTGGTACTAGGGATTGAACCCAGGGCCTCATGTTTGTCAAGCAACTGCTCTAGCACTGAGCTATATTCCCATTCCATTTTTAATTTTTATTTTGAAACAGGGTCTCGCTCAGTTGCCCAACCTGACCAAGAACTTGCCATCCTCCTTCGTTGGCCTCCTGAGTAGCTGGAATTACAGGTATGTGTCGCTGTATGCCCAAATATAGAAGAATGTGGTTGAGTGGGTACCAGGAATTTGAACTCAGGGGCACTTGACTATTGAGCCACATCCACAGCTCTATTTTGTATTTTATTTAGAGAAAGTGTCTTATTGAGTTGCTTAGCATCTCACTTTTGCTGAGGCTGGCTTTGGGCTTATGATTCCTCCTGCCTCAGCCTCCTGAGCTGCTGGGATTACAGGTGTATACCACCGTACCTGGCTATAGAAGGAATTTTTAAAAATGAGAACATTTTTGTTTGATTTTAAATTAATTTTTTTTCTAAAAATTACTTTTATTTCAAAGATATTACAAATTGTTTAATGTCTCATAGACTATCATTCATTAGTTATGATTAAAATCTAATACTTTAAACAAATACATAGTAGAAGAAATAGATAGATCCATCTAACTTTCATGATCCTTTACAGTTCTCTCTGCATATTACAGCTCAACTATGAATGTAGAACAGTATGACACATTATAAGAATAACATTAAGAAAAATTAGAGGGGCTGGGGTTATAGCTCAGTGGTGGAGCACTTGCCTCTCACATGTGAGGCACTGGGTTCAATTCTCAGTACCACATAATAATAAAGGTATTGTGTTTATCTACAACTAAAAAAAATTTAAAAAAAGAAAAACTTGATAGGCACACTAGTTATTTTATGGTAGCACATTTACTTATTTAATAGGTTATGGGTTATTCTTCATATTCCATTACATGAAAGTACATCTTATGTAGAAGCAATGATTTGCTTGCTTATGAAATCAAACCCATGGTTGATTAGGGTGTCATTATATTTAGCATTATTTGCTGGGAAAATCAAATGAATAACCCTATTATTCCTATCTACACACTATTCAAGGATATTGAAGAAACTGTAAGTTAGATAAACATTTACACATAGATTTTAATTTTCCTAACAAACAGTTGCTGGCTTAATTTTTTATAAACCATCCCAATCTTTGCTGCTGCTAAAAGACCAAGACTGGTCTTTGATATTTACTTGATGTTTATTACACAGAGATGATTTTGTTTTCATAGCCACAGCACCTCTAAACTTTTCTTCAGAAATACGCCTATGGTCAAGGGCAGTGAGTCATAAAAAGCATGAAGATGACTGAGAAAAACTCCCAGTACACATTATTTTGAATGCATGGTCTTAGGTGTTTCCGTACATGAAGAGCAAATTATTTTGTTCTTTCTATTTATATTGACATCCCATCTCATTTCACAAAGGATTTAAGGCAACCACAATTCTTAATCCACAGTTAAAAATTGATTATTGAGAAATCCACAAGGAATAAAAGAAATTATCTCTGAAAACAATTTAAAAAATTGACCCTTATATTCTCCACCTTCCAATGTTGAGGCACTTGTATAAACTCCTCCCCTGAGTGTGGGTGAGAACTGTATCTGGCTTGTAGATACAGGTAGAGTGCATAGCAAAGATAATGGGATGTCACTCCTGTAATTTATGTTTATGAGATTCCATCTTGCCAGCAGTCTTGTTCTAGCTCTGCTGGCTTTGAAGAAGCAAGCATCCATACTGTGAATTGCCTGTGGAGGGACCCACATGGCAAGGAGCTGCAGATAACTTGTAGGAGCAGAGGGCCTATAGCTTCAAGGGATTTAAGTAAACCAATAATCTGAGGGACCTTGAAATAGATACTTCTGCAGGGTTAAAAAAATTAAAGCATTTGATGTTGAGAAAAATGTACAGTATTTTAATCTCTAGCTGATCTAATAGATCTGGTGATTTGCTCAAAAACCTCTCAGTCACTAGTTTATACATAAACAAAAAGTAAAGATTGGGTGCTCTCACCCTGGGCAATGCTACCCCTTGGTGCTCCCTGATTGTCCTCTGGCTCCTGCTGCCTGCAGACTCCTGAGTCTCTGGCATCACTTCCAGTCTTCCTGTCTTTGTCTCCACTGTGAACTTGGGGAGAGTGTAAGTTACCTTGCTCTGCCTCACTAGGCCTCAGGGCAGATATGATGCTATAATTCAGACTGAACTGCGAGGGAACGGAGGGTGGATCAAGCAAGCTAAACAAGAGGGCCTCTTTCTGTGCTACATCACTAAATTGATGTGGCAGCTTGAGAGGTGGTGCTTTCCTAGAGTTTGAACAAAGTTGTATGTCCATCCTCTTTCCCCTTCCCATTTCCTTTCGTTTCTACTCAAAAGATTTAGGAGAAAAATAGAACAATGAGACAATTTAGAGTAGCTGGGAGATGATTTTGTCCTTGGTAGTCCCTAAACAGCCTTCAGGCAAACTACTAGGGAGTAAAGTTAAAGAACTCTAATTAGAGTTTCAAAATCAAACTCAAGACAACACAGTACTTGATTGAATAATCTAAATAGTTTTTAGAAAAATAAGAGCTGCAGGTGTGTTGACAGGCATATAAGAAGGTGGAACCTGAAGAGAAACGAGCAGGTAGCTCTGAGGCAATGCTACTGTTCTTAATTATCCCCTTGATATTTATGGAAAATGTGTTACAGAAAGAAGGACTATGCTGACTCTGTCCAGTTCTTTCTCAGACTTGCATGGACTGATAATTGGCCTGTATTTGGAGTTACAAATATAACGGCTAAAGATAAATGTTTCTATAGTCCTCTGTTATAATTAGCTCTAGTATAAACTCTGTGAGAGGAGTAACTTTGTCTTAACTTTATTTACTACTGAACACAGCACTCAGTAATTAGAAGGTGCTTAGGAAGCATTTGTGGCTTGATTAATGATTATTTTATAAATTATGTGATGTGTTGAAATGCTTTTATTCTATATTGGATATATCCTTCTCTCCTATGTTGAAGGCAATATTCGATAGTGTATTCACTTAAGATTTTTCATATACTAAATTTGGAACTATACTTTAGATATATAACATTTATCACAATGCTAGTTCTACCCATTAAAAGAGGTTTTTACAGAATTTTTTGAGGTAATTGTTTATGTATGTGTGGTTTTGTATTTGTCGTTTTAGGGTACTGGATTGAAACCAAGACCCTGTATATAATAGGCAAGTTCTCTACCACTGAGCTACCTCCCCAGGCATGTTTGTTATTTTGCATAATCAAAAGATATAATTCTGTAATTATGGCAAAATATATATATGGTAATTTTGAAAATATCAAATGAGGCATTTTTTGAGAACAAAGAAAGTTACTAATGTCAATTTAATATGCTATTATAGGATTTCAATGACATCCAATTTATCCAGTATTTATGAAATATTAATTGTGATAACCCAGATATTTGACATTTATAAGCTATGATCCCAGTCTTCTATTCCTTTGGAGTCAGAAAATATCTAAGTAATAATATAGTAAATGTAATATTAGAATGCTCAAATGTGTCTGGAGATGCAGCCTAATGGTAGCGTGCATGGCTAATATATTTGAGGTCCTGGGTTCAATCTCCAGCACACATACAAAAAGATGCTTAAATAAGTGACATCAATGGTGAATGCTCTGAGAACTTTATGAAAGGCAAAAGTGAGGTCAATGTGAACTTTAAAAAACAAAGAAGACTTCAGGAAAATAAAACGGAGTCAGATCTGGATCAGAAATAGTCCCCCACCTAGGAACTAGGCTTACAGGCCAACTCTGGCCTTTCTGTATTCATACCCCAGCTCAAGAATAATAAATCTCTGAGAAAATGCCTGTTTTGTGTACTGGGACTCCCATATTCTGGCCAAATACCCTGAGTCTACATCCAGGACCTGCACAGGACTTTTTCTGAGGTATCCAGAGCCAGGTGAAGGACTGAGCAGAAGTTAGACAAGCAGCAGAGTGGAGATGGGTACTGTAGTGCATGTCTGTAGCCTCAGCTACTTGTGAGGTCAAGGTGGAAGGATCATTTGATCCCAGGAGTTTGAGACCAGCCTGGGCAGCAATATAGTAAAACCCCAGTTAAAGAAAAACAAAACAAAACAGCTAACTAATGAAGGCCAAGGGTTGGTTCTTCCTCTACTATTACATGCTGGCATGAAGGAATAATTAGAACTCAGCCTTCCAGGTTATTACAAAGATATATTTGTTAAGGCAAGAAAATAGAGCACATCTTCTTTTTTAAAAATTTAGAGTAATTGGTAACATTAAAATATTTAGACATATGTAATACTGACTCAAATTTGTTCTTTAATTCCATGCCTGACAAATTTTAGGGGCAGTCCTGGTCAAAAAGAATAGAGGAGTAATAAATGGTATGGAGGGAGAAAAGAATATGAAGAAGAAATGCTGTAAAGTGAGTCCATGCAAGTGGTAAAAGGGGATCTCTTATACTATTTGGGAAGATGAATGGTAGTTAGATTCATCTTTTCAATTAATAAGAAAAGTTCTTATCTATATTTGTGTGTTTATGATTTATGTTTTTTTGGTGGACTTCTTGCTTTCCTTTCAAGAAATTCCTTTGTTACAAAGTGCAGGCATATCTTCCCCCCCCCCTTCTGATGGTGCTGGGGATTGAACCCAGGGCTTCATACATGCAAGGCAAGGACTCTACCACAAAGTCATATTCCCAGCACATTGTAAGTATATCTTGAAGACATGGTGAGTTGGGTTCCAGACCATTGCAATATGGCCTGGAACAAGCAAATATTTCAATAACTCAAGCCACACAAAGATTTTGGTATCCCAGTGCATATAAAAGTTATGTTTGCACTCAACTGTAGTCTCTTAAGTGTACAATATCATTGTATCTCAAAAGTACAGATCCTAATTTTAAAAACTTCATTGCTAAAAATGTTAATGATCATCTGAGCCTTCAATGAGTCATAATCTTTTTGCTGGCTGAGTGTCTTGGCTTGATGTTGATGACTTCAAACTGATCAGAGTGGTGCTTGCTGAAGGTTGGGTTGGCTGTGACAATTAAAATAAGACAACAATATAGTCTGTCACATTAATGACCTCTTCCTTCCATGAAAGATTTCTTGGTAGCATGTGATGTTATACAATAGCATGTTGCCCACAACAGAATTTATTTGAGAATTGGAGTCAGCCCTCTCAAGTTGCCAGGTACAGTGGTGCATACCTATAATCCCACAGACTCAGAAGTCTGAGGCAGGAGGATAGTTAAGTTTGAAGCCAGTCTTATCATCTTAGACCCTCAGCAACTTAGTGAGACTCAGTTCCAAAATAAAAAATAAAAAGCACTGGGGATATAGCTCAGTGGTAAAGTGCTCCTATGTTTATGTAATATTTGAAATCCTCTGTTGTCATTCAACAATATCTATAGAATCTTTATTAGGAGTTAGTTCAGTCTTAAGAAACTACTTTCTCTGCTCATCTATAAGCAACTGTTCATCCATTCAAATTTTATCATGACATTACAGCAATTCAGTCACATGCGCAGGCTCCTCTTCTAATTCTAATTCTCTTGCTATTTTTACCACCTCTGCCAAAGTCTTGAACACCTCACTGCCATCCACAAGGCCTGGAATTATCTTCATCGGAACTACTGTTAGTGACCTTCTCCCATGAATCACAAAGGTTTTTAGTGACATATAGAAAGGCAAATCCTTTCCAGAAAGTTTTCAATTTACTTTTCCCAGATCTACCAGAGGAACCACTATCTATGGCAGTTATTACCTTATGAAATGTATTTCTTAAATAATAACAATACTTAAAGGTCAGAATTACTACCTAATCTGTGGGGTACAGAATGGATATTGTGTTACCAGAGACGAAAACAATATTAATCTCATTATACAGCTCCATCAGAACTCTTGGGTGCATTGTCAATTAGCATAATATTTTGAAAGAAATATTATTTTCTGAGCAGTGGATCTGAATAGTGGACTTAAAATATTAAGTAAGCCATTTTGTAAACAGATATGCTGTCATCTAGGCTTTGTTCTTTCATTTATAGAGCATAGGCAGAGTAGATTTAGTATACTTTTTAAGGGCCCTATGGTTTTCAGAATGGTAAATGAGCATTGACTTTGATTTAAAGTCACCAGCTACATTATTTCCTAATAAGACAGTTAAACCTGCCTTTGAAACTTTGAAGTTAGGCATTGACCTCTGTAGCTATTAAAGTCTGAGACGGCATCTTCTTCTACTAGGCACCCTTCCACTAGGTTCCACTCCAGGTACCCTTGTTTAGTATAGCCATTTTAATCAATTATCTTAGCACAATCTTCTGAATGATTTGTTGCTACTTTTATATCAGCACTTGCTTCTTCACTTAAAAGCGTGTTTTGTTGTTGTTGTTTTGGTATTGGGGATTGAACCTACAGCTTCAATAACATGGTAGGCAAAAACTGAGCTACATCCCCAATTAGTGAGATACTAATTTTCCCAGGCTAACCTGTAACTTGCCATCCTCCTGCCTCAGTCTACCAAGTATCTGGGATTATAAACACTCACCCTTACACCTGCTTGCACTTCGATATTAGGAAAGGACTTTTTTCCTTAATCTCATCAACAAAACTCTGCTAGCTTCAGACTTTTCTTCTGCAGCTTCCTCACCTCTCAAAACCTTGAATGAATTGAAGAGAGTGAGAAAGGAGGAAATGGCAACAGAAAAAGACAAAGAGGAAATGGAAAAGCACATAAGGTTATCCACTTAACAACATTTGGAAAGGCAGAAATAATTAAAGCCTAATGGAACAGTGACCTCCTTGAAATAGATCAAGCAGTATAAAACAAATCCTGGATAGAAAGCCCTACCAGGCTTTGCAAAATGGTTGTAAATCAAGACAGCATCTCCAGAGAGCAGCAAATTAACTCAGAGGTTCACTTAAGAATCCATCTAGGAAGAACTTGTAGAGAGATAGTTATTAGCCGAAAGTTGCTGAAACCCCCTCCCCATTACCGAGAATGAGGGGAACAGGGTGGAGTAACCCACCCAGGAAGTGCTCGCCAAACTCCACAAAGCCTGTGCAGAAGCCTGGTAGAGACAGAGCAGACACCCACAATTCAGCGTGGTTGAAGTGAGAGCTCCAATGTGAACAGCAAAGAAGTTTTGGATCCCTGAGCAGCGGGAAGGGGAAAGAGGAGCTTTTAGAATTACTGCTACTGCTGCTACCTGCTAACATGATAGACAAGGCAGGAAGTTGCATCATGAGTACTAAGAAGCCTAGAGAGACAGTCCATCTGATCGTGGCCACAATCTACGTGGGGCCATCCAAGAGGGAAGCTGCCTGGATATCCAGTGGCATAGAGGAATGGTTCCCCAGATTGTAGCAGCAGTTGGCAGAAGGCCAGCTAATGAGAAGTTGCCTTGAGTCCCCAGAAAGCTTAAAGGAGAAGTGCCTGGATGTTACCGTAGCTAGCAGGAGGTCAGTCAAAAGCAGAAAGCTGCCTGAGTCCAAGGCAATGGAGAGCAATGGGCCCCAGCCTGACCCAGCTTGCAGCCTGACCTTTGACCACAACTGTCAAGTGATAGGGCACTGTTTGGATATTGGCAGGACCATGCTTCAGTCACAGTCAGCAGAGAGAATCGGCACCCACTATTCATAACCTGAAGCAATGGAAACTAGAACCCAGGTGAACCAGCTGAATCCCTTTAGTCAATAGTAAGGAGCATACTTCATTGAGCTTCATAGTCCAGGGTGAATGATTCTGCACTGTAGACCACCCAAGGAAAATCCCCAACTATAGGACCTGTGCTTATAGATGACCACTTCTACACCAACATGAAAAGGATCCTGTAGAGGGGAGCTATAGTAATCACAGCCTAAAACCCTGCACCCTGAACTCCTGCCCGTGCGTGTGTGTGTGCGCGCACACACACACACACACACACAAACAAACATAATAGTACATTCTCCAAACAGTTAGCCACTGATTGAGCTGACAAACCAGAACTGGTTGGTGAAGCCCATAGCAACTAGAGGGGTGGCTCCTGTGCCTCTGGATCCATTCTGGAGGGACATCTTCTAAATGTCCTAAATCCTAATGAAATCCAAGCCAAGATTCAACAAGAAATTTCTTCACCTTGGCATGGTTGACAATAAATAACAAACAACAACTTTGATCATATGTTATTCTTTTTCCTGATTGTTAATAGTTACCCAATAGCAAACATTTTTTCCCTTAATCTACTTGAATGTATTTCTTCTAATGGTTTAAAGGACTAATTGGAATAATTCTCCCTATCTTAGTTTTCCTAGTTCTCTTGCTTCTCTTATCCCTTATTCTCCCTCTTACATTATCTGTTACAACCTAAAATACTCCTCATCTATTTTTTTTTCTCCTTTTCACCTTGGTGTGTATTACTCTTTTCTAGCTCTCTTTCTTTCTTTCTCTTTTGCCCAGTATTTCTTCATCCTCTTTGCAGCTCTCGTACAAAGTTGCAGCAATTTTACTATATTTAATAACTAATTTTTCAACCTGTTCCAGAACTTTAGTACAAGTTTATGCCTGGATTAGAGGAACATGGAAAACAATATCAACATGTTTTCTTTCTTTCTTTCTTTTTATTTTATAAAATTGACTAGTATGTGACTTGGTTCTGAAGTGATTGTGATAAGTAGGGTTTAGTGACTTCTCTCAAAGTGGTGCTGATACTGGGATCAGCAGAGGCCACAGAGCTATTAATTATTAATTAAGTATTAATACCTGGATATTTGCCCAGCTCAAAGCTCTTATGAGAAAGAATCTCATGAAGTAATCTCTTGCCTAAAAGAAGTAATAACCGGGGCTGGGGAAGTGGCTCAAGCGGTAGCGTGCTAGCCTGCATGCGGCCCGGGTTCGATCCTCAACACCACATACAAACAATGATGTTGTGTCCGCCAAAAACTAAAAAATAAATATCAAAAAATTCTCTCTCTAAAAAAAAAAAAAAAAGAAGTAATAACCATCACATAGATGGAAAGACATACAGGCAATATGAAAAAGCTGGGGGAAAAGACCACCCCAAACAGCCCATAACATTTCAATAACTGACTCTATTGACACCACAGTAGGAAAATGTCAGAGAAATAATTTATAAAGTCCATAGTTAAAATGTTCAGTGAGCTAAAAGAAAATGTAAGGAGTGAGTTGGGCGCTGTGGCACATGCCTGTAATCCTAGTGGTATGGGAGGCTAAGGCAGGAAGTTCAAAGCCAGCCTCAGTAAAAGCAAGGCACTAAGCAATTCTGTGAGACCCTTTCTCTAAATAAAATATAAAAAAAAATATGGCTGGGGATGTGGCTCGGTAGTTGAGTGCCCCTGAGTTCAATTTTCAATCTCTGGTACCAAAAAAAAAAAAAGAAGAAGAAGAAGAAGAAGTAGTAGTAATAGTTGTAGTAATAAGGAGTGAAATTAGATGGAATAGATGGAAAATACAGGAAGTGAAAGATTGCTTCAATAAAAAGAGATTCAGAAAAAAAAATCCTGAAAATGAAAGACTCAATAAACTAAATTAAAAAATTCAATGGAAAGTATCACCAACAATTTAGACCACCTTGAAGTTAGATTTTTCAAGACTTAAGACAAACTATATAATCTTTAAAATAAATTTGACCATAAAGAAAAGATACTAAGAGACCATGGCCAGAATATTCAAGAAATCTGGGATAACACAAAGAGACCAACTTTAAGAATCACTAGAGGGCTGGGGATGTGGCTCAAGCGGTAACCCGCTTGCCTGGCATGCGCGGGGCGCTGGGTTCGATCCTTAGCACCACACAAAAATAAAACAATAGAGATGTTGTGTCCACCAAAAAAAATCTGAAAAATAAATATTAAAAAAATTTCTCTCTCTTCTCTTTCTCTCTCTCTTAAAAAAATAAATAAATAAAAAAGAATCATTAGGATATGAAGGCTCCAAAATACAAACTACAAGAATGCACAATCTTTTCAATGAAACAATATTGGAATTTTTTCCAAATCTTAAGAAAGAGATGGAAATTCAAATACAAGAGGCATATAGAACTCCAAATAGATGGAATCACAATATATCCACCCCAAGACACATTATAATGAAAATGCCTAATATACAAAATAAGGATAGCTTTTAAAAGCTGAAAGAAAAAAAATGACTGGTCACATTTAGAGGTAAACCAATTTGGATTTCAACTGATTTCTCAACCCAGATGTTAAAGCCAGGAGGCCTGGGAATAATATATACTAATTTTTCAAAGAAAATGGGTGCCAACCAAGATTACTATACCCAGCAAAATTAGCGTTCTAAATTGATGATGAAATAAAAACCTTCCATGAAAAGCAGAAACTAAAAGAATTCATAACTACAAAGACTACACTAGAAAACATACTCAATTAAATATTTCATGAAGAAGAAATGAAAAATAAAGATGAAAGCCAGCAAAGGAAGGAATTGCACTAGAAGAATAGTCAATTAAAGGAGAACTAAGTCTGAATTGAACATCAGAAATAAAGCAAAATGAAGTTGGGCATGGTGGTGCACACCTGTAATTCCCATGGCTTGGGAAGCTTAGGCAGAAGGATCATGAATTCAAAGCCAGCCTTAATAACTCAGCAAGGGCCTAAGCATCTTAGTGAGACTCTGTCTCTAAGTGAAATATAGCCCCAGATATGGCTCAGTGATTAAGTATCCCTGGGTTCAATCCCTATTACAAAAAAGAAAGGAAGGAAGGGAGGGAGGGAGAAAGAGAGATAGAGTGAAAGGAAGGGAGGGAGGAAAAACAAGATGACAGGAAATTAAAAAAAATCATCTTTCTACACTAACATTGAATGTAAATGGCCTAAACTCTTCAATCAAAAAACATATATTAGCAGATTAGATTTTAGAACAGGACCAAACAGTATGTAAGAGACACACCTTACAGACAAAGACATCCATAGACTGAAGGTGAAACAATGGGAAAAGATATGCCATGCGAATGGTATCCATAAAGAAGCAGGGGCAGCTATTCTCATATCAGACAAAATGGACTTCAAGCTAAAATTAATCAGAAGACACAAAGAAGGTAATTTCATACTGTTTAAGGTAATAATCCAATAAGATATAATGATTGTAAGTATTTATTCTCCACCCACTTGTGCCATCTATGTACATATAACCAACTCTTCTCAATAGTAAGATCAAATAGACCAGTGTAACTCCCCATCATGTACAACCACAAAAATGTGAAGTAATACTCCATGCATGTATGATATGTCAAAATACATTCTACTGTCATGTATAACTAAAAAGAACAATTTTTTAAAAAAAATTTTAAAAAGAAATGAAAAAAAAAATCGAACACAATATAATAATACTAGTGACTTCTTCATACTGCTACATACTTCTACATACTGCTGTCAACACTAGACAGATCACTAAGTAAAGATTCTTCAGAGGGCTGGGGTTGTGGCTCAATGGTAGAACACTTGCTTAGAATGTGTGAGGAGCTGAATTAGATTCTCAGCACGACATAAATAAATAAATAAATAAATAAAATGTCCATCAACAACTAAAAAAAAAAAATTAAAAAAGATTCTTCAGAACTAAAAAACACTATTAATCAAATGAACCTAACAGACATCTATAGAACATTTATCCATCAATGGCTGAATTACTTTATTCTCAGCAGTACATGGAACATTTTCTAAAATAGATCATATTTTAGGTCACAAAGCAAATCTTAGGAAATAAAAAAAATTGAGATGATTTCTTGCATCCTATCAGTTCATAATGGAATAAAATTTGAAATTAATAAAATAAAAAACAGAACCAGATCTGGGGATGTGGCTCAAGTGATAGCGCGCTCACCTGGCTTGCATGCGGCCTGGGTTTGATCCTCAGCACCACATACAAACAAAGATGTTGTGTCCGCCGAAAACTAAAAAATATATATTAAAAAAATTCTCTCTCTCTCTTTAAAAAAAAATAGAACCACTCAAACATCTGGAGACTAAATAATATACTTTTGAATGATGAATGGATAGCAGAAGAAATCAGGGGAAAAATTTAAAAATTCTTATCAATAAATGAGAATAGTGATAAACTTATCAAAATCTCTGACAGTATTAAGGCAGTTCTAAGTACTGAGTTTATACATTAAAAAAATAGAAGACACCAAATAAATAATCTAACACTATACTTCAAGGGCCTAGAGAAAGAAGAACAAACCAACACCAAAATCAGAAGAAGACAGGAAATAATTAAAATAAGAGCCAAAAATCAATGAAATTGAGAATTTTTTAAAAAGTACAAAGGTTTAATAAAACAAAGAGTTGGTGTTTTGAAAGGATAAACAAGACTGATAAACCCTTAGCCAAACTAACCAAAATAAAGAGAGAAAAGACTCAAAATTAGAGGTGAAAAAGGAAATATCACCACAGACACTACTGAAATCCAGAGGATCATCAGAAACTATTTTGAAAATTTATATTTCAATAAGCTAGAAAATCCCGAAGACATGGACAAATTCTTAGTGATATAAAAAACTTAAACAGATCTATATCAAGTAATGAAATTGAAGCAGTTATCAAAAGTCTTCCAACAAAGAAAAGTCCAGGACCAGACAGATTCTCAGATGTGTTCTACCAGACCTTTGAAGAAGAACCAGTACCTTCTTATTCCATGAAATAGAAAAGCAGGGAACACAGCCAAATTCATTCCACGAAACCTGTATCACCCTGATACCAAAACCAGACAAAGACACATCAAGGGCAGACAACTCCAGGCCAATATCCTTCATGAACATAAATGCAAAAATTCTTAATAAAATATTGGCAAACTGCATACAAAAACACATTAAAAAGATAGTATACTATGATCAAGTTGGTTTCATAACAGGGAAGCAAGGTTGGTTCAACAAACACAAATCAATAAAGGTAATTCACCACATAAATAGAGTTAAGGACTAGAATCACATGCTTATCTTGATAGATGCAGAAGAGCATTTGACAAAGTCCAGCATTCATTCGTGTTAAAAATATTAGAGAAACGAGGCATAGAAGAAACTTACCTCAACATTGTAAAGGCTATATAAGACCACATCACACTAAATGGAGAAAAACTGAAAGCATTTCCTCTAAAAACAGGAATAAGATAAGGATGCCCACTCACAACACTCCTATTAAACATAATACTTGAAACTCTGGCCAGAGCAATCAGCTAAGAGAAGGAAATTAAAGGAATACAATTAGGAAAAGAAGCCAAATTATCCATGACATCATCCTATACTTAGATGACCCAAAAAACTTCACCAGAAGACTTTTGGAGCTGATAAACAAATTCAGTAAAGTAGCATAACACAAGATCAACATACAAAATTGATACCTTTTCTATAAATGAATATGCTAAAAAGAAATCAGGAAAACTATCCCATTTACAATAACCTAAAAAAATACTTGGGAATTAATCTAATGAGGGATGTGAAGGACATGTACAATGAAAATTACAGAACAATGAAGAAAGAAATTTAAAAAGACCTTATAAGGTGGAAAGCCCTTCCTATGTTCTTGGATAGGCAGAATTAATATTATCAAAATGGCCATACTTGGGCTGGGGTTGTGGCTCAATGGTAGAGTGTTCACCTAGCTCACCTACCATTGAACCCTGGGTTCAATCCTCAGCACCACATATAAATAAATAAAATAAAGGCATTGTGTCCAACTACAACTAAAAAATGAATATTAAAAAAATGGCCATATTACTGGGATGGGGCTGAAGCTCACTGGTAGAGTCCTTGCCTCGCACATGTGAGGCACTGGGTTTGAGCTTTAGCACCACATATAAAAAATTAATTAATTAATTAATTAATAAACAAAAATATTGGCCATACTACTAAAAGCATTATACATATTCAATAAAATCCCCATCAAACTACCAATGACATTCTTCACAGAACTAGAAAAAGCAGATCAAAATTTATTTGAAAAAATAAAAGACCCTGAATAGCTATAGCAATCCTGAGCAAAAAGAGCAATGCTGGAGGCATCACAATACCTGTACCTCCAATTATACTACAGAGCTATAGTAACAAAAACAGGATGGTACTGGTACCAAAACAGACATGAATACCAGTGGAATAGAATAGAAGACAGAGATAAACCCACATAAATACAGTTATCTGATGCTAGACAAAAATGTAAAAAACATGTGTTGTAGAAAAGAGAGCCTTTTAAACAAATGGTTCTGGAAATACATATGTAGAAGAATGAAACTTGACCTCTCTCACACTGCACAAACAGTCAACTCAAAGTGGATCAAAGACCTATGAATTAGACCATAAACTCTGCAAACACTAGAAGAAAATGTAGGCCCAACACTCCAACATGTCAGCATTAAGAACTGACTTCCTTAATAAAACTCCTAAAACACAAGAAATAAAACCAAGAATAAGTGGGATGGCAGCAAATCAAAAGTCTTATGAACAGCAAAGTAAATAATTAAGAGTGTGAAGAGAGAGTGTGTAGAAAGGAAGCTCTTTGCCACCTGCTCCTTCAATAGGGGATTAATATCCAGAATATATAAAGAACTCAAAAAAAGTAACAGCAAACAACAACAAAAACAAATAACCTAATTAACAAATGAGCAAAAAAACTAAACAGGCACTCTCAAAAGAAGAAATACAAATGGCCAATAAATAAACATGTTAAAAATTTTTAGCAATTAGGGAAATTGAAATCAAAACTACATTGAGATTTTATCTCATTCTGGTCAGATTGGCAATTATCATGAATATAAAAAACGAAAAGTTGGTGAGGATGTGGGGAAAATGTACATTCATACGTTGTTGAAGGGACTGCAAATTAGAACAATCACTCTGGAAAGAATTATGAAAATTCCTGAAACAACTAGAAATGGAATCACCATATGACCTAGCTATTCCACTTCACAGAATACATCCAAAAGATGTGAAATCAGCATACTATAGGGATACAGCCACATCAATGTTTATGGCAACATAATTCACAAGAGCCAATTCTCAGTGACCTTCAATAGATGAATGGATTTGACCCAGCTATCCCACTCCTTGTTTATATCAAAAGGACTATACTATACTATAGTGACATAGCCACACCAGTGTTTATAGCAGCACAATTTACAATAGCTAAACTGTGGAACCAACCTAGATGCCCTTCAATAGATGAATGGATAAAGAAATTGTGGTATAAATACACAATGGAACATTTCTTAGCATTAAAAGAGAATAAGAAAAAAAAAGAAAAAAACATAAAAAATTTTAAAAAATAAAAATTAAAATTTTTTTTTTTAAAAAAGAGAATAAGATTGTGGCATTTGCAGGTAAATGGATGGAGTTGGAGACTATCATGCTAAACTAAGTACGCCAGTCCCAAAAAACTAAAGGCCAAATGTTTTCTCTGATTAGTGGATGCTGATCTATGAGGGGGAGTGTGGGAAGAATAAAGGATCTTTGGATTGGGCAAAGGGGAGGGTGCAGAGGGGTCATAAGGGTAGGAGAGATGGTAGAATGATGAGATGGACATCATTATCCTAGGTAATGATGTATGATGTGTGATTGCACAAATGGTGTGTCTCTACACCATGTACAGAGAATTGAAATGTTGCGCTCCAATTGTGTATGATGAATTGAAATGAATTCTGCTGTCATGTACAACTAAGTAGAACAAATAAAAAATAAATATAATAAAAAATAGATCAGTGATCTAGATGAAGGAGATTGATGGGGAAAGAAGAGAAATGGAAGAACAGTGGAATTAATATGACATAACCCTCCTATGTACATATATGAACATATCACAGTATATTATGTATATCATGTATATCCCCAAGACACTAATTTAAAAAACACTATAAGCAAGTAGCATAGAGTGACTGTGACAAGGAGAGGGTGGAGACAAGAGAAAGGGGAAGTACTAGGACTGAGTAAGAACAAATTATATTCCATGATTTTTTTAGATGATTTTGAGGCAAAATGAATTCTAATGTTATGTATAACTAAAAAGAACCAATAAAAATATTTTTAAAAATAAAATTTAAGGGCTGAGGATGTGGCTCAAGCGGTAGCTCGCTCGCCTGGCATGTGCGGGGCGCTGGGTTCAATCCTCAGCACCACATAAAATTAAAAATAAAGATGTGGTGTCCACCGAAAACTAAAAAATAAATATTAAAAAATTCTCTCTCTCTCTTAAAAAAATAAAATAAAATTTAAAAGCTGTTATAAACACACACATATGATCTGAGGCTAATACATGGCAGAACTAAAAGTTATTCCCAGGGGCTGGTGTTGTAGCTCAGTGACAGAGTACTTGTTTAGCATGTGTAAGGTACTGGGTTAAATCCTCAGCATCACATAAAAATAAATAAATAAAAGTATTCTGATCCTCTACAAAAAATATACATATAAGCATGTATATATATGCATATATATATGTGTGTGTATGCATGTGTGTATATATATATATATATATGTATGCATGTGTGTGTGTGTATATATATATATATGTGTATATATATATATATATATATATATATATATATATATATACCTCCAGAGGATTCCAGTTAAATTTTATAATAGAACACGTGTATTTTCTCCATTCTCTTATGAGAACCTGTTCAGATCTTGAAATGAAAATGATCATGTAGGAAACCAAACCAAAAAGATGAGAATGTCCAATTTGATAATGGTAGCAGGATTTACCCTATATATCATTAAGTTTCAGAAGGCCAAATATAAAGGGTCATAAAAGATTCAGAAGGGGGATAAACAGACCACAAATGGGGAAGAGAAATAAATTGGCATAAGATTTATCATCTTAATATTAGGTGTCAAAAGATTCTTGGAATTCTGTGTTGGATAGATTAATATAAAGGTAAGATACAGATAAAATTTGAAATAAAATAACTTCCAGGAACCATTTCTGAGGAAGTTACTTGAGGATGAATGTTTATAAAACAAGAGAAATAAATGAAAATGAGAAAAACAGGATTCAAGAAAGGATTGATTAATCCCAGAATTATAACTATGCAATGAGGTCACATTGGAGAAGAAGATGGAAGACTCTTGAAGGGATGTCTCAGGAGAAACAAAGGAGATTGTGCACAATAATCAGTATGATTAAGAGGCTGGATAAATTTGAAGACATGGCAACTACACTTATTTTATGTGTACACAATTAGAAACCTGAAGGTAAAAAGTACAACTATACAAGATGATTTAAATGTAAAGCAAATTTAAGGGTGGCATGATTTTGAGGCATTGACAGAAACCATTCTGGGGGGGGGTTGTGGCTCAGTGGTTAGAGTGCTCACCTAGCATGCATGAGGCACTGGGTTTGATCCTCAGCAGCACCTTAAAAAAATAAAATAAAGATACTGTGTGTCCACCTACAACTAAAAAATTAATATTAAAAAAAAAGAAACCCTTTAATCCTTTTCTTTTTTATTGTTTTTTTTATTGGTTGTTCAAAACATTACAAAGCTCTTGACATATCATGTTTCATACATTAGATTCAAGTGGGTTATGAACTCCTATTTTTACCACAAATACAGATTGCAGAATCATATCGGTTACACATCCACATTTTTACATAATGCCATATTAGTAACTGTTGTATTCTGCTACCTTTCCTATCCTTTGCTATCCCCCCTCCCCTCCCCTCCCATCTTCTCTCTCTACCCCATCTACTGTAATTCATTTCTCTCCTTGTTTTTTTTCCCATTCCCCTCACAGCCTATTATATGTAATTTTGTATAACAATGAGGGTCTCCTTCCATTTCCATGCAATTTTCCTTTTCTCTCCCTTTCCCTCCCACCTCATGTCTCTGTTAAATGTTAATCTTTTCCTCCTGTTCTTCCTCCCTGCTCTGTTCTTAGTTGCTCTCCTTATATCAAAGAAGACATTTGGCATTTGTTTTTTAGGGATTGGCTAGCTTCACTTAGCATAATCTGCTCTAGTGCCATCCATTTCCCTGCAAATTCCATGATTTTGTCATTTTTTAGTGCTGCGTAATACTCCATGGTGTATAAATGCCACATTTTTTTTTTATCCATTTATCTATTGAAGGGCATCTGGGTTGGTTCCACAGTCTAGCTATTGTGAATTGTGCTGCTATGAACATCGATGTGGCAGTATCCCTGTAGTACACTCTTTTAAGGTCTTCAGGGAATAGTCCGAGAAGGGCAATAGCTGGGTCAAATGGTGGTTCCATTCCCAGATTTCCCAGGAATCTCCATACTGCTTTCCAAATTGGCCGCACCAATTTGCAGTCCCACCAGCAATGTACAAGAGTACCCTTTTCCCCACATCCTCGCCAGCACTTGTTGTTTGACTTCAGAATGGCTGCCAATCTTACTGGAGTGAGATGGTATCTTAGGGTGGTTTTGATTTGAATTTCTCTGACTGCTAGAGATGGTGAGCATTTTTTCATGTACTTGTTGATTGATTGTATGTCCTCCTCTGAGAAGTGTCTGTTCAGGTCCTTGGCCCATTTGTTGATTGGGTTATTTGTTATCTTATTGTCTAATTTTTTGAGTTCTTTGTATACTCTGGATATTAGGGCTCTATCTGAAGTGTGAGGAGTAAAAATTTGTTCCCATGATGTAGGCTCCCTATTTACCTCTCTTATTGTTTCTCTTGCTGAGAAAAAACTTTTTAGTTTAAGTAAGTCCCATTTGTTGATTCTTGTTATTAACTCTTGTGCTATGGGTGTCCTATTGCATTAAACCTATAGAGAACTTTTGGTAATATCGCCATTTTGATGATGTTGGTTCTGCCTATCCGTGAACAGGGTATATTTTTCCATCTTCTAAGATCTTCTTCTATTTCTCTCTTTAGGGTTCTGTAGTTTTCATTGTATAAGTCTTTCACCTCTTTTGTTAGGTTGATTCCCAAGTATTTTATTTTTTTTTGAGGATATTGTGAATGGAGTGGTTGTCCTCATTTCCATTTCAGAGGATTTGTCGCTGATATACAGGAATGCCTTTCATTTATGCGTGTTGATTTTATATCCTGCCACTTTGCTGAATTCATTTATTAGCTCTAATAGTTTCTTTGTAGACCCTTTTGGGTCTGCTAGGTATAGAATCATGTCATCTGGAAATAGTGATAATTTAAGTTCTTCTTTTCCTATATTTATGCCTTTAATTTCTTTCGTCTAATTGCTCTGGCCAGTGTTTCGAGAACTATGTTGAACAGAAGTGGTGAGAGAGGGCATCCCTGTCTTGTTCCAGATTTTAGAGGGAATGCCTTCAATTTTTCTCCATTCAGAATGATGCTAGCCTGAGGCTTAGCATAGATAGCTTTTACAATGTTGAGGTAAGTTCCTGTTATCCCTAGTTTTTCTAATGGTTTGAACATAAAGGGATGCTGTACTTTGTCGAATGCTTTTTCTGCATCTATCGAGATGATCATATGGTTCTTATCTTTAAGTCTATTGATGTGGTGAATAACATTTATTGATTTCCGTATATTGAACCATACTTGCATCCCAGGGATGAATCCTACTTGATCATGGTGCACAATTTTTTGGTGTGTTTTTGTATCCGATTCGCCAGAATTTTATTGAGGATTTTTGCATCTAGGTTCATTAGAGATATTGGTCTGTAGTTTTCTTTCTTTGAGGTGTCTTTGTCTGGTTTCGGAATCAGGGTGATGTTGGCCTCATAGAATGAATTTGGAAGAGCTCCCTCTTTTTCTATTTCCTGAAATAACTTGAAAAGTATTGGTATTAATTCTTCTTTAAAGGTTTTGTAAAACTCCGCTGTATACCTATCCAGTCCTGGGCTTTTCTTGGTTGGTAGTCTTTTGATTGCTTCTTCTATTTCATCCATTAATATTGGTCTATTCAAATTGTGTGTATCCTCCTGACTCAGTCTGGGCAAATCATATGACTTAAGAAATTTATCGATGTCTTCACTATCTTCTATTTTATTGGAATATAGGTTTTCAAAATAATTTCTAACTGTCTTCTGTATTTCTGTAGCATCTGTTGTGATATTGCCTTTTTCATCCCGTATGTTAGTAATTTGAGTTCTCTTTCTTCTTCTCTTTGTTAGCATGGCTAAGGGTCTGTCGATCTTATTTATTTTTTCAAAGAACCAACTTTTAGTTTTGTAAATTTTTTCAATAGTTTCTTTTGTTTCAATTTCATTGATTTCCCCTCTGATTTTAATTATTTCTTGCCTTCTGCTACATTTGCTGTTGTTTTGCTCTTCCTTTTCTAGGGCTTTGAGATGAAGTGTGAGCTCATTTATTTGTTGGTTTTTTCTTTTTTTGAGGAATGACCTCCAGGCGATGAATTTCCCTCTTAAAACTGCTTTTATTGTGTCCCATAGATTCCGATATGTTGTGTCTGTATTTTCATTTATCTCTAAGAATTTTTTGATTTCCTTCTTTATGTCTTCTGTAACCCATTGATCATTCAGTAACATATTGTTCATTTTCCATGTGATGTAGGATTTTTCTTTCCTTCTTTTATCATTGATTTCCAGTTTCATTCCATTATGATCAGATAAAATGCATGGTATTATCTCCACCCCTTTATATTTACTGAGGGTTGCCCTATGGCATAATATATGGTCTATTTTTGAGAAGGATCCATGTGCTACTGCGAAAGAAGTATATCCACTTGATGATGGTTGATATATTCTATATATGTCAGTTAAGTCTAGGTTATTGATTGTGATATTGAGTTCTATAGTTTCTTTATTCAACTTTTGTTTGGAGGATCTGTCCAATGGTGAGAGAGGTGTGTTGAAGTCACCCATAATTATTGTGTTGTGGTCTATTTGATTCTTGAACTTGAGGAGAATTGGTTTTATGAACATCGCAGAACCATTATTTGGTGCATAAATATTGATAATTGTTATGTCTTGTTGGTGAATGTTTCCTTTTAACAGTATATAATGTCCTTCCTTATCCCTTTTGATTAACTTAGTCTTGAAGTCGATTTTATTCGATATGAGGATGGCCACCCCTGCTTGCTTACGAGGACCGTGTGAGTGGTATATTTTTTCCCAACCTTTCACCTTCAGCCTGTGTATGTCTTTTCCAATCAGATGTGTCTCCTGGAGGCAGCATATTGTTGGATTTGTTTTTTTAATCCATGTTACCAGCCTATGTCGCTTTATTGGAGAGTTTAAGCCATTAACGTTTAGAGTTACTGTTGATATATGGTTTGTACTTCCAGCCATGTTTGATTATTTATCTTTTTTTTTTAATTTAGTTTGTTTCTCCATGATCAGCTTTCCCCCCGCCCTCTGTCTTTACTGAGGCACTTCCCACTGATGGTTTTGGTTATTGTTTTTCATTTCTTCCTAGTGTAGTATTTTGCTCAAGATGCTTTGCAATGCTGGTTTTCTGGCTGCAAATTCTTTTAACTTTTGTTTATCATGAAAGATTTTTATTTTGTTGTCGTACCTGAAGCTTAATTTTGCTGGATACAGAATTCTTGGTTGGCATCCATTGTCTTTCAGTGTTTGAAATACGTTGTTCCAGGATCTTCTCGCTTTCAGCGTCTGTGATGAAAAATCCGTTGTTAACCTTATTGGTTTACCCCTGAATGTAATCTGCCTCCTTTCTCTTGTAGCTTTTAATATTTTCTCTTTGTTCTGTATATTGGATATCTTCATAACAATGTGTCTTGGTGTTGGTCTACTGTGATTTTGTATGCTCGGTGTCCTGTATGCATCTACAATTTGTATATCCGTTTCCTTTTTTATTTCTGGAAAGTTTTCTGTAATTATTTCATTCAGCAGGTTACTCATTCCCTTGGTTTGAACCTCTATACCTTCCTCTATCCCGATGACTCTTAAGTTTGGTTTTTTTATGTTATCCCATATCTCTTGGATGTTTTTCTCGTGATTTTTTACCAGCCTTTCTGAGTTGGCTAGACTCTTTTCAAGATGATATATTTTGTCTTCATTATCTGACATTCTGGCTTCTACTTGCTCCACTCTGTTAGTGATACTCTCATTTGAGTTTTTTAATTTGGTTTATAGTTTCCTTCATTTCTAGAATTATTGTTTGATTTTTTTTATAATCTCTATCTCCTGATAAAGATGCTTAACTTCTTCTTTTATCTGTTTATGTAATTCATTTTCAATGTGTTCTTTCACTGTTTGAATTTGCTGTCTCATATCCATTCCATCTGTCTAAGGTATTCCTTGAGTTCTTTATTTGACCATCTTTCTGATGACTCTAGGTCCTCCTGAATATTTAGGCTGTCCTGCATTGTTTGTACTCCTTTTCTTCCTTGCTTTTTCATGCTGCTCATGTTACTTCTTGTTCTGTTTGACTGCTGAGTTACTGTTTACTCCTATAAATTTATTTGATGCTGTGGCCGCTGGTTTCAATGAAGTTATCTCCTCTGCCGCATTCTGGTGACTTAATCCTTTTCTTGTGGTAATAGGGATTGAAGCAGGGGCGCTTAACCACTGAGCCACATCCCCCTTTTGTGCTTTATTTAGAGACCGGGTCTCACTGAGTTGCTTAGTGCCTCGTTAAATTGCTGAGGCTGGCTTTGAATTTGAGATCTTCCTGCCTCACCTCCCAAACCACTGGGATTACAGGCGTGTGCCACTATGCCCAGCTGGAACCCATTTAATCTTGTTGCTAAAATTATATATGGAGTGATGGCACATGCTGTAATTCTAGTGACTCTGGAAGCGGAGGGAGGAGGATCCCAAAGTCAAGGCCAGCCTTGACTACTTAGTGAGAACTTCAGCAATTTAGCAATACCCTGTCTCAAAATAAAGAAACAAAAGGACTTGGGGTGTGTAACTCAGTGGTAAAGCACCCCTCAGTTCAATCCCCAGTTCCAAAAAAAAAAAAAAGTAGTTGTCTTTGGGAATGGAAGTAGCATGGAAAGACTGTGTTGTTTCATTAAATATTATTTTGTAATATTTTTTTTCTTACCATGGGTCTATAGTGCTTTAATGAAATCAAAATAAAATAACTATGATTATAAAATTAGGAAAATAAAGAAAATTTTTTTATGTAGATCCCCAAATATGCTAAGATACATTTCGAGTATTTTCAATCCTTGATACCTGAAAAATATGGGCCAAATACAAAAATTTCTACCATGTGACTAAGTGTCAAAATGTTTTTTTAATAAAGCCTTTAACACTGCCACCTTGTGGCAGCAAAAACAAACTATATGTAAAGATTATATAATTTCTATCATTCATGATTCAAAATTCTGAAAATATTTTCTTAATGTAACATGATAAAAGTCTCTCAGCAAAGTGGGGTGTAGCTCATTGGTAGAGCACTTACCTAGCACATATGAGGTCCTTGCTTAGATCCTCAGCATCACAAAATAAATAAATAAAAACTCTCTTTTCAATCTTTCAGAAATGCAGTTTGTTTCCATAGAAAATTTAATTTTATTACTTGAGTATATTTCAAGCATATCAAGCAATTTTTTGTGTATATATATATATATATATATATATATATATATATATATAAACCTTTTTCATATAAATATTAAAGTGTGATGCTTTACAAGTCTTTTAATATTTTGGTGATTTTTTTCTATAACAATACACAAAAAGTCTTCCTTATTTTTTAATATATCTCTAATAGTCCATTATATGAAGGTTGATTATTAACCAGCCCTCTATTGATGATTGATTCCACTCTTTTGATTTTCCAAATGATGCTGCAATGAATAAACATGTATGTATGACATTTTGAACACTTTGGGAAGGGTACATGCATTTATAATACTGATAACATACTTCACCTTCACATTGTACCAATGTATACTCCAAACTCCAAGGTATAAGAGCACTGTTTTCCCAAACAAATAATATCTTCTTATTCAGACTCTTTTAAAATATTTCTTGCAGTTTTAACTTGAATTTCACTCATTCTGGGGAGACCATATACTTTCAGATGTAGAACCTATATTAGTTTGCTAGAGTTACTGTGATAAAATTATGCAAATTTGATGGCTTAAACAACAGAGATTTATTGTTACAATTCTAGAGGTTAGAACTCTGAGATCAATGTAACATAGGGTCAGTTACTTCTGAGAGATGTGAGAAAGGATCTTTTCCACACCTGTCCCCTAGCTTCTGATAGGTTGCTGTCAATACCTAGCATTCCTTGCCTTGTGAAAGCATCACTCAGATTTCTGCTTTCATCTTTGTATGGCATTCTCTCTTGTATATATGTCCCTCAACGCTTTCAAGGATATTAGTCATACTGAATTTAGGCCTACCCTACTGACCTCATTTTCACTTGATCACTTCTCTAAAGGCCCTAACTCCATATGAAAGCACATCCTGAGATAATGGGGTTAAGATGTCAACATCTGAATTTTAAAGAAACACATTTCGTTTTCTTTTTTTTCTTCAAAAATAGTTTATGCTTTATTCTTTTTAAGATTTTTGTTTTAATTAGTTATACATGACAGTAGAATGCATTTATGCACTTTGATTCAACCTGTATCAAAGCCATTCATATATTTTACATTTTTTCCCCATTGAACTGGGGGTAGAGCTCTTGCCTAGTATGTGAGAGACCCTAGGTTTAAGCCCTGGTACCACACACAGTTTTTCTTTTCCCTTTGTGTAAAAAGATGTTCCTGGACAGTTGGGTGCAGTGGCGCAAGCCTATAATCCCAATGGCCAGGAAGCTGAGGCAGGAGGATCATGAGTTCAAAGCCAGCCTCAGCAACTGAGGTGCTGAGCAACTCAGTGAGATCCTGTCTCTAAATACAAAATAAGGCTGAGGATGTGGTTCAGTGGTAGAGTGCCCCTGAGTTCAATCACTGGTACCCCCTCCCCCCAAAAAAAGATGTTTCTGCACAAATAATTTTATTTTTACAGATTACTTTATTTTTTTTAGTTGTAGTTGGACACAATAACTTTTATTTATTTTTATGTGGTGCTGAGGATTGAACCCAGCGTCTTGCATGTGCTAGGTGAGCTCTCTATGGCTGAGCCACAACCCCAGCCCCTAATTTTATTTTTTTTAATATTTATTTTTAGTTTTCGGCGGAACAACATCTTTGTTTGTATGTGGTGCTGAGGATCGTACCCGGGCCGCACGCATGCCAGGCGAGCGTGCTACCGTTTGAGCCACATCCCCAGCCTCTAATTTTATTTTTTATGTAAGTAAATTTATTAATTTCTTGTTTCTAGCACTTGAGTTTTTGTATATATCCAGAAAGATCTTATCCTACAGCTAATCCTAGTGCATTTATAGAGTTTATTTTATTTGGATTTTTTTTCCTGTTATGAGGTATGAGGTATGAAGCCAACTTTCTTTCTAGATGTCTACTCCATTTTCCATTACAACTTACTGAATTACTCATCTTTTCCCCACTTAGTTGAGATGCTATCTTCAAAATATACTCTGTTCTGGACTGGGGGTATTGCTAGGTGGTAAATGCTTTTCTAGCATGCCCAAGGCCCTGGTTCAGTCCCCAGCAACATACACACACAAATTCCTAAAAGGGTCTGGAGTTTACTTATGAATTTTTTTAAAAATTTGGCTCTAAGACTAGGAGTGTAGCTCTATGGTAGAGTGATTCCTACCATGCATAAGGCTCTGGGTTTGATCTTAAGCACTGGAAAAAGAAAACGAAAAAAGGAGGAGGAGGAGCAGCAGGAGAGGGAGGAAGGAAGGAAGGAAGGAAGGAAGGAAGGAAGGAAGGAAGGAAAGAAGGGAGGAAGGAGCAAGCTCCAGTGAACTTTCCCAATGAGCAATTCTACACAGTTTTGCAGTCCTGTGGATCAAATCCAGGGCCTCAAATGCACAAGGGAAGCACTTTAACACTAAGCTATACTCTCCTCTAACAGTAGCAGTTTTTAAAATTGAAGTATAAATCACATGTAGACATGATCTCCCTTTTTAGTACACAGTTCTATGATTTTTCTTTTCTTTTTTTTTTTTTTTTGGTACTGGGGATTGAACCCAGGGACACTTAAACACTGAGCCACATCCCCAAGGCCTTTATGTAGTTTATTTAGAGGCAGGGTCTCACCAATTTTTGCTTAGAGCCTTGCTAACTTGCTAAGGCTGGCTTTGAACTTGTGATCCTTCTACCCTCAGCCTCCTCAGCCTCTGGGATTACAGGTGTGTGCTGCTGCTCCTAGCAGTTCTATGAATTTTGACACATGAATATAGTTGAGTAACCACCCAATAATCAAAATATAGCACTTCTCTATCACCCCTAAAATTTCCTGTGGGCTTCTCCCTACTGTATGTGGCCACTGATCAGTGTTATCTTTATAGTTTTGCCTATTCCATATTGTCATATAAATGGAATCATACAGCATGAAATCTTTGAATCTTTTTAAAATGCACTCATATTGTTTCTTTTTATTGATAAGTAAAACATATTGATGTAATAGTTTTATTCATTCATCAATTGAAAGAAATTTTGAGTTATTTCCAGTTTGGGTTGATTACCAGTACAGGTTTTTGTGTGAATGAAGTTTTCATTTCACTTGAGTAAATGACTATGAGTGGGATTGGTGGTCAAAGGACATTACTTACAGAAGAAGGCCCTTGTACCCACTTCACTTGTTTATTTCTAAGTCAGTCAGAAGGTCTCTACCTCCTTTAAGAAGACCTCCTGGACAACTCCTCTTCCTCATGTCTGGACTAAGTAGTCATCTTCTTTTCTCCTATAAATCTGTATATTCACTCATTAAATAATACTTGTAGGGCTGGAGTTATAGCTCCAGGGTAGAGCACTACTTAGCAAGCACAAGACCCTGGGTTATATCTCTAATACTAGATAAATAAAATAAAAATAAATCAAAAAATATTTGCGCTTAACGTTCTAGGCAATGTTCTTTCTACATGTTTGGTGCTAGAGTCTAGCAAAGTATAAATTTTAGTTGTAGTTAAATTTCAATATACTCTAAAGAAAAGGAATGGAATTCTGAGTTGTTTGTGGTAATGGGAATGGAACCCAAGGCCTTACACATGCTAGATCTGAGCTGTACCCCTAGCACAACATATTCTTGAAGTGCTGGGTATGAGAACTTTTAATAAAGTTTTATAAAAAACCAGAGTGGCTGAAATGCAGAGCAGTTGAAATAGAAGAGTGGTATGTATGAGAACTGTCTTAGAGAAGTAGACAGAAGCCAGAAAATGAAAGGTCATGGCCATGTTAAGTAATTTGTCTTAAATCAAGGACATTTAAATATCAATTAAATACTTGCATTGAGGAATTTTGATTTTTTTAAAAGAGGTGATAATAGCACTGTAGCTATGCTAAACAAAGATTAATTTTTATTGAGATATATAAGAAAATTTCTGGAATTTGCTTCAAAATAATCCAAGGGAGATAGGAAATGTGGGTAGGCCAGTGGAAAAAGTTAAATTATGTGTTTGTTGATGATGGTTTAAAGTGGGTGTGCATACAGGATTATTTTATTCTAATTTTCCCATGCATTAAACTTCCAATAACTTAATCCAGAGGAAAAAAAAGACATTTGTTTTTATTCTAAGAGCAATGAGAATATATGAAAAGTATGATTGTTAGCACACTTACATTTGATTTTAAAAAGATTATTCTACCTTCAATGTAGAGATCGGATTGGAAGAAGGCCAGAATGGCTTTGGGAGAACACTTTTATGCACCTTTACAATGGTTCAAGAAGAGATGATGGTCACACTAAGAAGGCAGAAATGGAAATAAGTGAAGAGACAGAAAAGCCATTCTGGAATATATTAAGAGTGAGGGGAGGTGACATTCACTGAGACAGAGAACAGTGCGACAGGGGAGAAAGGAAGACCAGGGGCTTGGTCTTGGACAAGTTGAATTGTGGTTGTCTTTCAGGTATGGATTCTAGGTAATGATTTCAAAGAGGTAGTATGGAACTTTTAGAGAAAGCTAATACATAATGTGGATCAGTGGCATGTCATAGATGGATCATTGAAAATGTGATCATTTTATTTTTCTATAGAATAAAGGGAGTTTGGTGAGAGTATAGAACTTTGGGATGAGAAAAACAGCGAAAAAGATGTGCTAGAAAAAAGACAAAATACTGGGTAAGGATCTGGGAGGAAGGATGGGGGGTAGTGGTCACAGAGAAAAACAATGTGGTGGTTGTGAAAATCTAGAATACAATGGTCAAGTTAAAGACAAACAATACCCATTTAATTTAATAATTTATTACAGTAAGCACTGGTGATTTTTTTTCGAGTTTTATGGATGGGGGCAATGACAGACTGAAATGAGGAGAAATGAATGGGATTTGAGCAATTGAAGACAGCAAATTGTAAGAACTTCCCTGCCAGGGTAATGAGAGGATCAGGGAGGAGGTGGAATAGGAGGGTTGAGCTTTCTTAAGAGGAGGGGGAAAAAAAAAAACCAACCAACCAACCAAACAAACCCTGAGCATGTTTAAATGTTATGGGAAGGATCACACTGAAGGGAAACAGCTAAACATAAAGAGGAAATGAGCCATAATTCATAGTATGAGATCAGTGAGAATCAGCAGGAGATAGGATATAAGACAATGAGATTTCCTTAGTTATGAGGAAAGACACTTCCTCCTCATTAGGAGGGGATGAATGCTCTCAGTGGATTTCCAAGAAGAAAGTGTGCTTATTTCACTTCTCCTTGTGAAATAAGAAAGGTCACTTACTAAGGGTAAAAGAGAAGCAGGGAGTTGGAAATTGGGAGAACAATGAAGTCTGAACAGTCAAATGTCTGAAGTTGGGAGTAACGAATTGAGAAATATAAAGTTTAAAATTTTTGCGTGCTCCACCAAATGTACTGTTGCAGTCCTAAAGTAGTAAAGTTTAACTTCAGGTATCATGTACATTTATCACTGCTTTTATCTATCATTTTATTTTCTATCATTGTTTTTCTTATTCACTTTTGACTGTTTTTCTTCCAGGAAACTAAATGACAGCAAATACATTTTAGTTAATTTTGCTACCCTAAACTACTGGTTTAATGTCTATTCCAATGTGGGTTCTCAAATATTATCAAAGCTTCTGCCTTTACTTGCAGCAAGCTACTTTTGAGACAAGATCTCACATTGCCCATGTTAGCCTCCAAATGACAATCCTCCAGCCTCAGCATCCAAGTAAGTGGGATTACAGGTGTGTGCTATCACACTTGGCTATAGCAAACTTTAAAGAGATTTTACCCTAAAAGCTATAAATGCTTCATCTACCTAGGATTTTCCTATGTACTTTACATGAATTAATCATTAAAACCATAAAATAACTGACCAAGGTAGGTATTATTACTGTTTTCCACTTTTCAGATGAAGAAACCGAAACAACACAGAGATGAAATAAGTTTGGAAGGTACCACAGGAGTTAAGCAGCTGAGCCAAGGTTAGAAGCCAGTTAACCTATCAAAAAGGTAAACAGTAAAATAATGGATAAACACCATAGTAATTGTCAGAATTACTTAGAATGGGACTAAATAAAATTGAGCATTCCTTGTATTTACTTCTAATTATTTCTAGCAAGTGAAAGTCTGCAATTTCTATTCAAACAGAAGAAAGCTTATGCAATTTTGTAGTTATCATGATCAAATAACATGGCAATATAAACAAACCAAAACATTCTATTAATTGCATGCTATAGCTGACAAAAGCAGCAATCACTTATTTTTATGGTTTTATTCTTTATTAAAAAACAAAACTATTAACATGTAAAGTTATTTCAATAAGTTGATATATTTCAAAAAATGAATTGTGTCAATAGTATAGAGGACATTAGGTCAACTTTGCTTCATAATATGTAAAATTGGTATTTGAAAAAGCACATGAGAACTGGTAATTCCAGCTACTCAGGAGCTGAAGCAGGAGAATCTCAAATTCAAGGCCAGCTCAGGCAATTTAGCAAGATATTGTCTCAAAAAGTAAAGGGCTGGGGATGAGCTGAGTGCTATAGAAAAATAAGCATCCATCTGGTAAGGAATAAACCATCTTTCCTTCCTACATAAAGCCTTCTAATCCTCAAATGTACTGAGGCAAATTTTAAAATCCAAATTGAAATGACTTTGAGAGGTAGTCACTACAATCAGTTCATATGAGAAGTTCCATCTTTATCACAAATGTTTATTGAATGCCCATAGAACTCATGGTTCCTTCATGGTGTTTACAGAGCTTTGCTTTTATTCTGACCTTGCCCTTAAGGAGCTTACAATCTAGTGGACAAACAGACGGAGGAACACAGATGTAATGAGTGAACAGACTTTAGACTGAAAAATTACCATAAATCTAAAACATACTGCAAAATGAGGGTTAATGGGGATGGCAAGGACGGCAAACAGTCCTGGATGTTTTCCTGATTTCTTGAAGGAAAGAAATCACTATAATATTCAAGGGGCACAGAATGGAAAAAAAAAAAATTCTGATTGCAAACAAAACTATGCTGCTCTCGTTTCTTACTCCCTGCAGCTGGGGAGGATCACAGAATGAGTATGGGGATGGAGATTATGGGCAAACTTTGCTGTACTTTTAGCACCTCTATTACAAGCTACTATTTAAGGTAACAGTTGCCTTAGACAATACTGAACCGGTTAAAAGGGGAGGAGGGAAGGGAGAATGTGAGTTTATCTGCATCAGTTCTATATACACAAATAACAGTTAACTTTAATTAAGAATATTAAGATAACCAAAACTATTACTAAAGAACACTGAACTGGACATAACAATACAGATGTAGCAGAATTAATTGCTAGTTATATAGTGAGAGTGCATCCTGAACATTGTACTGGGAAACACTAGATTTGTAGAATATACCTATTTATGGAGGCAGCACATTGCAAATATAAACTGAAAATATTGGAGATAGAAAATACCCACAATAGTTAAGTTTTATGCTGGGTTGAACAGGGGGTCAATCAAGAAACAAGTAGTATGGTGATATTGTAGGAGAGGGAATAAGGTCATTATTGATTCCCCCACAATTATGAGTCAAAATATGGTTTTCTTTTTGAAAGAAAAATACCATTTAGCAGAGCCCTAGAGTTGGATAGTATCACTTCACTAAAGAGTTAAAAAGGTAGACTGAGGATGTAGCTCAGAGGTATTGTGTGCACAAGGCCCTGAGTTTAATCCCCAGCACTGAAAGAAAAATAAAGAAGGTAACTATGTACACAAGATGAGGGAAGGGCGGCTCAAAGGGCTCAAAACTCAGAGAAATAGAATACTGAGGGAATTATCTGGAAGGCAAGCAACTAGAGATTGTACCATAAAAGCCATGTAGATTTAAGATCATTAGAAATTTTTAACAGTTGTTTCAAAGAATACAAACAGGCTAGAGAAAATCTTGGGTAAAACTAAAATAGCCACAGTTCAGGAGTTCATTAGTTATTACTAGGATTGAGAGTCTCCCAGGGCTCCAAGAGTTGAAATTTAATTCCCATTATGAGGTATTAAGAGGGTGAAGACTTCTCAACTATGTTTAGAGTTGAAGCCTTTGGGGATTTTTTAAGATTAGACAAAGTCGTCACAGTGGAGTCGTGATTGAATTCTTGTAGTGTGAGAAGAGAAGCCAGGTAGACACACATATACACACATGCGATACTCTTGGTATGAGATACTCTGGATCACCAGGACTCTTTCAGCAAGACCACCATCACCAGATGAGGTCCCTTGAGCTTGGACTGGAACTGTGAGTCAAAATAATTAACTCTTTTCTTTAAAACTTATCCTGTTTTAAGGTATTCAATTATCAACAGAAAAACAGACTATTACAACCTTTCGATCAGAAATAAAATATGATCAGGGAAACTAGAATTCATGCTTGAAGAATAATAAAAATGTAAGTAGTAAAAGGTATAAAAATTTCCTTTCCAAAGAACAACACTGGAAGAAACGATGGTCTGTAATAGCAAAGAAACCTTGAATAGGCAGCACATTTAAATACAAAAGATGAAATTTGTGAGATTAGGACACAGAATATAAGTGATAAGGGAATGCAGCAGTCCTCTGGTGAGACGTAGATTTGAGAGTATGTAGGAACATTTTTCTTCACACTTAGCTACTCAAAGTGTGTAGCTGTCAATCAATTTTATAAATACAGTTCGGTATGGACATTCCAAATCAAACTCCCATTACTTAAAGGTCTATTAGAAATGAAGGTTATTGCTAGGTTTAATTTTTAAAGAAGTTTTTATTTTGCCTTGTCCTTGACTATTTTTAATTTTCTTTTATTTTTATGTTGTACTGAGGATCAAACCCAGTGCCTCACACATGCTAGGCAAGCGCTCCACCATTGAGCCCCAGCCCCGTCCGTGACTATTTAATAACAAAATGAGTTGCTTCTAATCACACTGTTTCACAAATAATTTTTTCCAAATTTATTAACTAAAAAATCAACTTGTATTATGGAGCCAGGTGCAGTGGCGTGTGCCTACAGTTCCAACTACTGGGGAGGCCAAGGAAGGAGAATCACTTGAGCTAAGTTAGAGACCAGCCTGAGCAAGACACTATCTCCGCCCCCACCCCCTACTCTGCCCCCAAAAGCACTTTGGTCATCAGTTTATGTTTTGATTTGACCTAAAGCATCAATTTTTTTTATTACTGTGATTGTTTTTAAAATATATTTTTAGACGTTGATGGACCTTTATTCATTTATTTGTATGTGGTGCTGAGAATCAAACCCAGTACCTCACACATGCTAGGAAAGTGCTCCACCACTGAGGCACAAGCCCAGCCCTTATTACTGTGATTTTTTTTTTAAAAAAGTTTTTTTGTATTTCTTTTTTGGTGGCGTTGGGGATCAAACCCAGGGCTTTGTACATGCTTGGCAAGCACTCTATTCCTGAGTTACATCCCTAATCCTAACAAAACAAAATAAAACTTAATTAATGTGCTTATATAAAAAGTTTTAAGTCCCCCTCAACTCCTAAAATGTTCAAAACAATAAACTTGGGAATACTAGATCAGGTGTCTGTCTGGGCAAACTGTTTCCCTTCCCTCATATTAAATTTGATGACATATAATAGATTTTTCCAATGAGTAAATAATCAATAAGTGAAAATTATTTAAGAATACTCAGATAGCTAGACCTTTAAAAAGTCAATAATAATTCTAACTTAAGTTTCATACATAAAAAGGTAAACTCCAGGTAATTGTCTTTGATTAAAGCGAAGTAGACCAGTTTACATACAAGACAAGACAGCAAGATGCAAAAACATTCTTTTTTGCCTTTGGTTCACAAACTTAAATAAATTGAGATTAGTTGTAAATTAATTGGAAGAATCACTGCATGGTATGGTAACAAAGATCTGGGCCTCAATGGCCCTTAAGAGCTGTATGGTCTTGGCCAATCACTTTTTAATTTCAAACTCAATTGTTTGAGGGGAGTGTTGGGACAGATTACTTGTACTCTGTAATTCACAGACTCCTAGAATTCTCTAATAAAACTATATGGAAACTGCATGTGTGTGTGCACTTTTGATGTAAATAGTCCAGTTTTCCTTAGGTTCTCATAGGATATCTTGACCCCCAAATAGGCTTGCAGTGTAAGAGAATAATCACTTCTAATATAAGTTCCAAAAACTTGTATTCCTTCATGATATGTAGAACTCTACAAAGGCTGAGGCTTCCTTGATATGCAAACACTGTGTAATTCCTTGAGTGTGGCAGGTTATGTAAATATAATGGATACAACTAACCCCTGTGATAGAACTAGAATATGGACAAAGGTGAAGGAATTTGGTGGTGTAATTAAGGCTCTAAGTTAACCAAAAGGGACAGGAGAGGGATTTGAGCTAATCAGGTGGGACCTTTGAAAGAAGGCTTGGGTCTTCCTCAAGATCACAGATTCTCTTGCTAGCCGTAAAGAAGCATGCGGCCATGCAAGGAAATGAATTCTGTCCTAAAGGTATAGAAGACGACCCCCAGCTTCAGAAGCTGACTGGCTGACTGTAGCCTTGTGAGGCCCTAAACAGAGAACTGTAGCTAGACTCTTGACCCACAACTGAAATAATAAATACATGTCATGTTTTAAGCCACTAAGTTTGAGGTAATTTGTTATATAGCAATCAGTCTTAAAAGCCAACTTAGCTTAATTTCTGCAACTTTTCCTGAGGGAACTAAAGCAATGGAGTCTTGGAAAAGGCTGTCCCAAGTTACACTGAGGTTACAACAAACTCAGTCATTTTACAATGCCTTAAACAAACAAACAGCCTCAACCTATGAATTGTGGTCAAGGAAAGCTCAAACTAAACAATACCCTACTCCCCCAAATGCTTCCACACGCACTTTTAATGATTAGATTGCTTCAATTATAGAAATGCTCTAGGTTTGGTCCAGAGCAATGAGGAAAGTACTAATACCACTATATCAAACAATTACTAAAATCTTTGAAAACTACCATGGCTTTTCATACACCTTAATATAACATTCTTTTTTAAAATTGTAGCACTGAAGAGGGCTCAGTGCTTAGATAAGGCAGTTTAAGAAATGAAAAGTCAAGAACATTTAGGCTTGTGAGGCTTATTATTCCATCCTCCCCAGCCCCCCAGAAGATGTTAGCAGACTGTGTTAAAAAAAAAAAATCCATTTCCTAGATTGCTGGATTATTAAAAAAAAAAAAGTCGTGTTTAAATCTGTAACTCTGGTACTCTGATGATCTGTACTGAAACATTTCAGACAGAAAAAACCCACTTAAGAATTTCATTAGAAAATGAATGTCTTATAGTTAGAAATATTTAGAACATCAGGAAGACCTTGGAATAATTAAAGATACATATTCTATAAAATAATTTGGCCTATTACCAGCTCATTGGCTTTGAACTACACTACTTCCTAAAAAACAAGAATTATGCAAAGTATTCTTATGTTCACTTTCTAGTAATGTCTTCTATTAAAAAAAAAGCTTTGTATGCAATTTGTAGCCATATAAGTTATGTTAATACTTAAAATGAAGCTCAAGTTGTCTATTTGTCTGGGAGAGTGAAGAAGGCCAAAACCCTGGTTTTAATAGGAAGAAAGCATAATTATAGATAGTGTCCAGACTGATATTACAGAACTTATGAAACTTCTTGTTATGTTGGTTCTAGTTTAAAAAGTTGAAGAAAGACAAGAATAGGAGCCACTGAGTTACACACTTTAACTCAACAGTAATATTTAAAAAAAAAATCCACACATCACACACACACCCCATGTAAAACATTGCTTTAAGTTTTAATGTTTATTTCCCCAAGACAGCCTAGCCTGCACTCTACTTGGATAAATTTTACAAGCTAGTTTTCTGCTGCTTCTAGTTTTAAACTTTAACCATGTTTCTGATGACAAGGAATGCTGCAAAAATACTCTAGTTCAACAAAGAGTTATGATCACAAAATAATTTTTATCCATTCTACAGTGTTTCAGAATTACCAGTTGATTTTTAAACACAAAGTAGATATAGATGCTAATGGTGGCTAATCTGGTATGTTTCTTATAGCAAACTGTTGTTCATGCAACACTTGTGCTCAAAGGGGAAGGCACAGGATTTCCTACAATGAGCCACCTTATAAAGAGTTCTGTTTGTACAAATTAATTTATGTCACATTTAATTTAGTGTGCATAACCTCAAAACTGAGGCATTATTCCAATTTATAAAAACCACTTGCATAACTTTTATGCAAGTTTTAAAAATACAAAGTTTTCTCCCTAAAGTGGCTCAAAATAGATTGTTCATGGCTGCCTACATCTAAGATAAAAAGATTTTCTAAAACAATTGAACATATTAGGCATATTATTAAAGGTGTTCAAACCATTACTTGATTTGTACATCTACTCAAACCTCTTCATCGGTCTTTATTCAGCAGTACATATGCACCAAATTCCATTTTAGAAGTTTCCATATCATTTTCATAGAAAACAAAATTTGAAAACAAGTAACATTTAAACACAGCACGGTATTCTATCACAACTGAAACTTTTTTCTTCTTCTTCTTTACAGGACTCAACAAAATCTAAAAATGAACTATGCTGTAGATTTACCTCATGCAAAGGTCTTTATGTTATCTCTGAAAATGAAAAGAATGGCCTTTTAAGCACATTTTACTGTTTTATACTATTATGGTAACTTGTGTACTGCAACAGTCTATTTTGAGGGAAATTTATGATTTTTTTACATGCAAAAATCTACACAAATTAGTTTTGATGATATGGAAAGCTTTTCATAGCATCAAACATTCATCTGGTGCAAATGCACAGGGAAACCTTCCTGAAAAGTTTTCTGACTTGAGAAGCAACTAAAAGAGCCATACTAGGTAAATAAAAATAGGGGGGGAGGGAGGGACGACAAAACAAAAAAAATGGGGTGAGGGTTTTGGGGGAGAGGGAAATAGAAAACACAGGCTGCAGAATAAACCAATGTCTGCTGCTAAACCGGTCTTTGTTTTTATGTCCAGTGTACATTAACACTTGTGATCTCACTTTGATGATTTACTATGTTTGTTATCAGCCCCCCGAAGGCGAATCAAGCTTGCATGCGTTCACATACAGCACCACAACCACACTCTCGTACACAGTCACTCCAGGACTAGGAGTCTGCTTCATGAGTGAAGAGCCCTAGATTTGAAAGATGAACCTGGCTCTCTATCACCGAGCCAGACATTCATTCAACATTGTCCATTCACACACTGCTTTATAGCAAGGCCTGGGCTCATTTTCTTTGACTTATATGGGCACTCTATTCTCTTTTATGCTTACAAGGCTTGAAGATGACAGTATTTCACTTTCTCCTCAATTGATATAGAGTAAGTCAATGTTCCTTCTCAGGCACTGAAGATCTGTGACCCGTAGCCCTTTTTACTTTGAACAACCTAAATAAGCATCCACGTAAAGTTTTCATTACATTTTGCCACTCATTCTCACTCGCACCCACTCGCCATCTTGACCTCATTTGGGCATTTCCTGTGATTCCAAATGAAATCTTCACATTTTCTTTCCCGATTTAATGCAGCAGCAGATCCCATGAGCCAAGCTTGATGGATCAAACCTTTTTATATATATGTATATATATATATATATATATATCTGAGTGCTGCATTGTACCTAACTTCCACAATATCTTTCTAAAACTGGAACCCTTCTGTTGGTACATTGGCTGATGAATTGAAACCAAATGTTCCACCTTGAATTGCCTCTGGAACAAGGCTAGGATCTTCATCAATCTAGGGGGGAAAAAAAATTAGTTTTAGTTTTAAAGTATACACAAGAAGCATTAGAGTAATTGTTTTACTACCCTTAACAATGGTATAAGAACTAGGTGATGAGTGCCAACAATGTGCTACCATCCTTTGGAAAGTTGAAACACTTTACAATGTAAAGTCTTTTTCTTTCCTTTCAAAGCCACCACTTTTGGAAAGTAAGTGTATTATTTGGTCAATCCCCCTTCCATCTTTTGGGTACTAGAAATTGAACTCAGGGATTTGTACATACTAAGCATGTACTCTACCAGTGAGTTTTACTCCTAGCCCCTAGTTAATCTTTTAATACAACTAGGGACATATAACCTTAAAACAGTAAAACAAGAGCTTGCTAATAGTGGCTAATATTTTATATGCTTTATACTATATTTGTTTTTAAATTCCACAAAATTACAAACCTAGGGTGTGGCTTTTATAACCATGTACATCATTTAAATTATTTTTCTCACAATGTAAGAGAGTAAAAAAGATATTAGAAAACACAGGCCTTGTCACCTTACTGAAATTAGTCACCTAACTACAAATTAGTACATCTAAAATCCCAACTTTAAGATACATGATTAAAGCTACCTGTAAGAGCATGTTTTTCTTGGATTTTATTTCTGATTTAACTGGGCATCATTAATCTAAATAGGCTTTAGTGTGAACATCTCTAAGTAAACAGTCTATAATTTCCTTTTCTACAAATTTTCTACCACATTGTGATTAATGTTCAAATATTAACAAAAGGTTTAGTAGCTTTTTATTTTTTGGGCAGGGGTGGGGATTGAACTCAGGGCCTCCCACATGCTAGGCAAATGCTCTACCACTAAGCTACATACCCAACCCCTATTGTCCTCTTTTAAAGACTTATTCTTTGAAAAGTTGAAAAATCATCCAAGAAATCCACTGTTGGTTGTATTTAACCACTCTATTTTTTTTTAAAGGAGAAACTACTTTAATTTTAGATTTACTCTTTCAAAGAGGCAATAAAAATAATTTCTTAACTCCAACTACTATATGGTTACAGTCTGAAGAAATTTTTGTATATCATACCTTATACTATATAGTGCCTTATCATTTTTGGTGATTTTAATTTGATCTATTATCTTCACATTTGGTCTTAGTCACCAAATAAAAATGACAACATATGCAAATGTATATTAACTAATTGCTATTATAAAGGATATACTAGTGACTCACTCAGTGTTATTAGAAATTTAAAAATACTGAAATATTTGTTAACAAAGCAAGTGACATCACAGTCACATACCTATTTTAATTCAATTGCAGAAAGGACATACATGCATATGCCTCTAGCTTACTATATACTATTTTGTTCAAACTTATTATGTTTTAACATAAAACTAAGAAAACTACAAAATTATTAAATACATCATCTGAAGAGAAGAACTGATCAATGATCTCATAGGCCAATTTGTAGATGTCTTCATTTTCATGATTTTGAAGTTGTTCGATTTTCTCCAGTCCTGCAAGAGATTTTATGAAGTGAAACAATAATATTAAAAAAAAAAAAAAATAGTGACAGGTTACAATAATCTTGAATGTATAACCCAATTTTGTATTGCAAAATTTTTGGATTATAATTTTTGGAACGCTATAGGTAAATCTTAAATATAAAAAGATTTAATTCAGGAAGATAAGCATATTTATTTTAAAAAGATTAACAATCTTAGTGTCTAATATCATGTAAATGCATAAGCAAACAATGGGACATCTATTTATAAAGCAAAATAATAGGTAACCAATGCTTATAAAGAACAATAACATGTAAAATTGCTTTTGTTTGTTAAAAATAAAAAAGCGGAATTCCTGTTTTCTAACATCTGCCAAGTTTTTCTAATGGACTAAAAAGAAACTGAAGATACTGGCAATTAACAAATTTGATCCATAAGACAGCTATTAAGCATACTTAAACATGAAAAAAAAAAAGAGAGATCACAATATTTCAGGGGAAAAGGGATTTTCCCTGTAAACATTAATAAATTTATTATATCAGAGGCAGAAACTTGTTGATCTACAAATTGGATCTTGGAGCAATAATAATAAGAAATTGGAGCAATAATAATAAGACCTATGAAATAAAGTGAAATTGCTCCTTTCACTTATGTTCTTCCTCTATCCATTTCTTAAGTGAACGAAATTACCTCGGGCCCCTATTTCACTCTACACACTCTACTTTTGGTGATCCTTTCATTAAAAAATTTAGCTACTAATTATGGGTGGAGGATTTACAATAATCTGTAGCTTTTGTAGCTTCACTTATTTTCAGAGCTTTACTAGTACAAAATTCAAATGCCTACAAAATTCTACAAGGACATTTAGGCTCCTAAATCTCAAACTATCTAGAACAGTTTGTTAACTCTCCTTCCTCATTTAAACTATTCATCCTACAATTCTTACTTGTTGATACTCACTAAATAGCTTGAAATCTGAGATCTAAGATTTCCTTTTCCTCAATCAAATATCAAAACTCTGTTCATCCATTTCTAAATTCTGTCATCTCCCCTTTGTCTCTGTTATTATGGCCTTCATTTACTCTGGCCTGAACAGTATATGCTTTCCTAATTGGTCTGCCTTCTGTCTCCAAAGGCTCCATTCCTCAGTTATTTAAGCACCAATCCTCTAGGAAAATCCTCCAATGGCCTATCATACCCTATGGCAAAATCCTTTGGGAAGTTTATAAAACACATATTTCTGTTTCATATCTCCAGTGAGGGAGGCAATATTTGAGAATCAATCAATATCTACATATAAAATACCTGTTGTTCATTTTACTAATTCTTATTCCCTAATTAGTTCCTAACATCATTCTCCATTTCCCTTTTTCTAACTGGATGGTTATACATTACTTGTTGTTATTCCAATTGTCACTTTAGTAACTTCAAACATGCTTTACTTCAAGTCTTGATTCCTCCACTTAGTTGATATGGGTTCTCTCATTATTGTTGTTACCTCTCCTCTCATTCACTTTTCAGCTCCTGTCAGAAATACCTTTACTTTTATGATTATTCAAGTTGGAAACATTTATTTTCTGTTCCATAGCCACATTTTGGACTCCCGTTTTCTGCCTATATAAGAACTCTGAGATTGAAATCTAATGTGTTGTTTACACTCTAGATGACTTTGGTGCACAGCCAGATTGGTAACTACTGCCTTACTGAATAAAGTATCTGCTGTGCTATGAAACTTATAAGACTTCAAAGGAGTATGGTTATTGGCTATTTCTCCAGCTTCATCTCTTGGCAGTTTCTACCCCATACTTTGTGATTCAGCAACACTGAACTACTTATAATTTGCTGAATGCTATTTCTCACCTCAGACTTTGCTCATGGTGTTATCTCTGCCTGGAACACCTTTCATCCCTTTTTACTTTATTAATCCTTATTCATCTCTCAAAATCCAGCTCAGATGTCACTTCCTGCTTCTTCCAGGATGGATTAGGTATCCCATTTTGCTGTACATTTCTATTAGGGTAATTAGCACATTAAATCAGTTCATATTTATCTTCAAAACTAGACTACATGCCTGAGGGCAAGGACTGTGTTTTGTTTACCACTGTCTTTCCAATACTTTTAGCACAGGGCCTGTTCAATATAAGGCAACAATTCAGTTACCTAAATACATGCAAGAGGCTGAGCAGGACTATATATAGAATATAGTATTTTATTAATTTCTTCTGTTACTTGACTAATCTAAGACAGAAAACTACAGAAGTGGTATATTAGTCAGAAAATAAAAATAGTTACAAAAAAAAATTAGAATGTGGAATAACAGCTAATAAAGAACTTACCTCCACATTCTTCTATAAGATTGGCTATGGTTTCTGCCTCATCTTCAGCCATTTTTAATATATTACTTAATCCATCGAGTACTACTTGCACAACCTGTGCATCTTTTACAGTCAGTAAGTTGCAAAAAGGCGGGATAACATTTTGTTGAATAAGGTAGGCCACCTAAAGAATTAAAAAAAACATGAAAAAATAAAATGTAGGCAAAATCTGTATATCAAGATGTTTTAACAGAATGCTTTTCACTTTGAAATTTTGAGTACGGACACATGACTTCATCTCTAGGACACAGTTAAAACTTCATTATTAACTTGATTTTCCTTTCTTTTTAAAGTAGCAAGTTTGTTTTCCTTGAATTTAAGGGGGGAAAAAAACTGAAGTGAAAATGAAGGAATCACTCAACTTATTATTTCTTAACATTTCTTTGCTTTAAGGAGTACTTCTTTTGAAAATCATTTCCTCTTTAAAAGTAAGAAAGTAAGCTGGGCATGGCAATGTATAACTATATTCCCAGCAACGTGGGAAGCTGACATACGAAGATCACAAGTTCGAGATCAGCCTCAGCAACCTAGTGAGTCCCTCAGTAACTTAGTAAACCCTGTCTCAAAAAATAGAAAGGGCAGACAATGTGTCTCAGTGATAATGTAGCCCTGGAATCCCCAGCTTTTAAGTTTTAAACCCTATGCACCTCACGTTTCTCACCCTAGTTCCTAGACGCAGCCATCTAGTAAAGTTTAATTTCTAACTGCTGAGGAATTTGCTGTTGCCGATGATTTTTAAAATTTTTGCTCCTGTTGTTCATTTGTTAGGAGAATCTGTGAGACAATTTCTTTCTGCCATATTCACCACCCCCAAAATCTGTTCTTAGTACTGTTAAAAAAACAACCCAACCCTAATTTTAGGCCCCTTGATTTTATTATAGGTTAGAAATTCTTCTAAGATTTCTGGGGATTTGGCACAGTGGTAGAGAATTTACTGGCCTACAAAAGGTTCTAGGTTCAATCCCTAGCTCCTGGACAGGTAGGGGAAAAAAAAAAAATCACCTCTCTTTTTTGATTAAAAAAGGTCAAAGAGTGGGGGCTGGGGTTGTGGCTCAGCGGTAAAGTGCTTGCCTAGCATTCATGAGGCACTGGGTTCGATCCTCAGCACCACATAAAAATGAAATAAATATACTGCGTCCACCTACAACTAAAAAAAAAAAAACATATATTAAAAAAAAGGCCAAAGGATGATATTCTATATGAAAAAAAAATCATAGAAGAGTGGCTGGAAGTATACAGCTCAGCAGTAGAGCAAATTCTTAGCATGTATAAAGTCCTGGGTTCAATCCCCAGTAATATCCCCACACACCCCTCCTACCCCCTGTCCCCCCAAATCACATAATATTTATCTTGCTATTATTTTAAATTGTGGTTTACTTATATCTAAATCATATAATCTGTTTGTACTATTTTTTTTTTTAACACCACTTTTAAGAAATAAGTAAAAGTTAAACTTACTTGATCTTTCCTTCCACTAATTGTTAAGTTACTTATGGCCCAAGCAGCTTCTTTCTGAGTGCCAAAATCCCCCTAAAAAAAATAAAAGCAAAGCAAAAGGCTACTGTTGGCAATATAAGGATAACTAAAGAGAATGTTTTCTGGAATTATTTTTCAAGTGCTTATTTCTCCAGGTTTCCTTCTAGCTTTTCTACATATATATATAATTTTTACTTACTAGGATAAGATTTGTAACATGCAATCTACCCTGAACAAAGGAATTTTCTTTTTGGAAACTCTCCTGGAAACAATTTGACTTAATGTTACTATTCAATGCTATCACATTAAATAAAGATGACAATAAGGATGAAATAAAATCAGTAAAGAAAATTTTGGAAAAATCTGTAACTTCACTACAAAAATACAAATTGAAAAAATATTTAAAAATAACTTAAAAAGATGTGTATATATATTTGTTTATATAAATAAAAAAGATACACATGTGTATGTAAATATTTCTGAATATGTATACATATATGTGCTTTTTGAAGCTATTTATATAATGAGATCTATATCTTTATAATCTCATCTTTTAGAATTTACCAAGAAAATATGGGAATTGCACAGCCAAAAAGTAAAAATCAACTGAAATCTTTATAATAGGAATATAACTAATTACAGATACCTACTAAATGAGCAGTACTAAATGAGGTTAAGAAAATCCAAGTATTTGTCAGTGAAGTTGGTGGGAGTACAAAAAGGCACAGTCCTCAAAGAGGGGGAATTGACACTATATAACAAAATTTACATATGTTTTTGTATATTTCCAGTAATCCTAAATACAACCTGGGAAAAGGGTAAAAACAAAACAAAACAAACCCCTTACAAGCTATTTGTGAAAGCACCACTATTTTCAACAGCAAAATACTAGAAATATCTCAAATGTCATGCATAATTGATTATGTTATAGTGCATCCATATAATGTATTATTCATAGTACTATATAATAAAAAGAAGAATAAGGGAAATACAAACAGGGAATAAAGCAGCTCTCTTTATAATGTCATGAAAGTGATCTCCAGTGTATGCATGAGTATATGTGCGTGTGTATACATGGATATACACACACACACACATATATTTATATATCATGGTAGCACACTCTATAATCCCAGAGACTTGGAAGGCTGAGACAAGAGGATATATATGGATAACTAGAGAAAATGTTTTCTGGAAAGATTTTTCAAGTGCTTATACACACATACCCACACACACAGACACACATTTATCTATGTGCACACACACAAACATACCAGTATCCCGAGGATATGCAGTATATTATTTTCTGTATAAGGGTGGAAATAACCACATACATATCCATTTGCTTCTATTTTAGAAAGAAATAATGGAAGGATAAATCAAAAGTGGGTAAAATGATTAGCTAAAGGAATAAGGAGGGAGGAGCGGAAATGAAAATCAGACCTCTGAATATGTGCCCTGAAAACAAAAGTATATTTTTAACAAGAAATGAAAAACCAAGGTAACATGCTTATCAAAAATAAAAAACAGGGACTGGGCTGTAGATCAGTGGCAGAGCACTTGCCTAGCATGTGTGAGGCACTGGGTTCCATCCTCAGCACCACATAAAAATAAACAAATAAAATAAAGGCATTCTGTCCATCTACAACTATAAAAACAAACAAACAATCTGTGTGTCAAGTTGGTGGCTTAACCACACTCAGAGGTACACATTAAGTATTTCGCTAATGAAATACATCTTTTAGAAATACATCTTTTAAAAGTACATTCAAAGGTTGGGGTTGTGGCTCAGTGGTAGAGTGCTTGCCTAGCATGTGCGAGGACTTGGTTCAATTCTCAGCACCACATATAATTAAATGAATAAAATAAAGATCAATCAACATCTTTAAAAAATTTTTTAAAAAGTACATTCAAAGCCAGGCGTGGTAGCACTTGCCTATAATCCCAGTAGCTTGGGAGGCTGAGGCAGAAGGATCACAAATACAAAGCCAGCCCAGCAAAAGCAAGGCACTAAGCAACTCAGTGAGACCCTGTTCCCCACGTACACCCCCCCCCCCCAAAAAAAAAAACAACAAAATAGGGCTGGGGATATGGTGCAGTGGTCAAGTATCCCTGAGTTCAATCCCCTATATCCCCTGACCCAAAAGTACATTCAGTAGTCAACCCTCAGTAGTCATGTTGTTTATGGCAATGTGACTTGTTATTTTGATACTATAAATATATTTTACATATATTTACATCTCTTCCTTAGGCTGAAAACAATTTTTTATCCATAAGATATATGCCATCAATGGTATGCCTCAAAAAATGTATAACTGTACTGTATATAAAAGATAACCCTATAATATTTGATAGCTTCCTTTCATGATTCATTTCTTCAGAATTCTCATATTTGGGAGAATTAACAAGACCCTAAACAACTTATTAAGACCCTGTCTCAAAATAAAAAAATAAAAAAGACTGGGAATGGGACTCAATGGTAAAGCACACCTGGGTTCAATCCTCAGTCCCTTCCCCCACCTCAAAAATGAGTTCTTATAATGGAAGGGAGAGGAAGGGAAACCAGTTGAGTAGAGAAAGTGGACCAGGGAGAAGGAGATGGTAAGGGAAAGGGGAAGAACTGGGAAATGAAACTGACCAAATGATATCATATGCATGTAGTAATATGTCACAATGAATCCCATTAGTATGTGTAATTATAATATACCAATAAGTCAATGAATAAATAACTTGCTAAAAAAGTTCTCACGATCATCAACTCATCGTCAAAAATATTACCTATTGCTCACTCCAAAATATAGTCTGTATGGGAAAAGCATGATAAATCCTTAATGCTTAATTCTTTTTTCCTATCAGTCATTTTTTACACTTTATAACATGAATACAAAAATACCTGTCACTTATTTTATATTTACTGAAGCTGACAAAAAATTATACCCTTGCCAGGCTCAGTGGCACATGCCTGTAAACCCAATGGCTAGGGAGGCTGAGACAGGCATTTTATATCACAGGTCCTTCATCTATTAGGGTGAATACCTAACTTTTTTGGGAAGAAAAAATACAGAAGGGCCAGAGGTTTCCAAGAAGAAATGAATCATATTAAAAAACTGCTGGATTCAAAAGCTTCAATACGAACACTATTTTACCTGTAATATTAGCATCACTATAGGATCTAATCAAATAAACAAAGAAAAAAAAGTATATATTTAGGGACTGGGAGTATGTCTTAGTGGTAGAGCACCTGCCTAATGTGTGAGGCTCTGGTTTGATTCCCAGCATCATAAAACAAACAAGTTAAAAAAAAAAGGAAGATTACCTCTAGATAGGGAATAGGGGTGGGAGGGAAAGGAAGAGAGAAGGGGAATAGCATGGATGGTGGAAGGAGACCCTCATCATTATACAGAATACACGTATGAAGATGTGAATTTGGTGTTAACATACCTTATATACAATCAGAGATATGATAAATTGTGGTATAAAGATGTATTAAGAATTGCAATGCAAAAATAAATAAATAAAAAATAAAGCAGACTATATATTATATATAATCCTTTCCCCTTATTTAGATGTGTACAATATGATCTTCTTACCTTATCCAAAAGGTGTATTATCATTGGTACAAGATTGGCATCAATAACTGCCTGTACCTGCTGTTGATTTCCTGCAGTGATGTTAGAGAGGAACCACACTGCTTCCTGTAGAAGAAGATCCTTTCAATATTTCTCATTAAAATATAAAATCTGTATCTGAACTAAGAAAAAAAGCATTTGTACTGTGTCCAAATGATTTTACTACTGAGTAAACTCCATAATAAAAATCTTGGGAATTTCAATTCTTCCCCCTTTCCATATATTCTTTGAACAAATAGCTAATGGCCCCTAATCCAAATCACAATGAACTAACCCTTCTAAAGAATTCTCAATGACAATGCTCCCAAAGAGTATGACTCCAAAGAAGCTTGCATGGTTGGATAAATACCCAAAAAACAATAAGCTGTAAAAGAAATTCAAAACTAAAACTTTTATAAATGACAATCAATAGCCTTCTCTCCTGTAATAAGCTTTATTGTCTATTCTACCCTTAGACTCCTAACCAAAGTAGGTAAATATCAACTATTCATAACAATGGAGACATCAGAAATAAAACAGTGGGCTGTTTTAGTTTATTTTATAATACTCAATCATTTGCACCATTTCTCTGAAAAGCTGAAGTGGACCCAGATGCTTGACTACTTTATTGGTCTACCTTAATAATCTTGTAATGTTATCTTTTATATTACAATGGTGCTATACTTTTGTAAAGGTGATGGTCATCCCAAAGTGTTTTAAAGTTTCAAAGATAATAAATGCAATTACTAAAGCCACAGTTGGCATGAAATAAGATAAAATATCTACCTATATGCTATGTAGGATATTATCAGAATTTTCCTAACTAAAATTTATTAAACTTACCTATTTTTTTAAAAGGGAAACGTTTTCTCTATTCCTACAAACTGTTAAAACATGTTTTGTTCTAAAAAATATTAGCATTGACTACTATACAATAGGCTCTTTTGGATCAGATCACAGGACCATGTTTAATGAACCTGTTAGAGATTTTAGGGTGCTGGGCTAGTTAGGTGAGCTGCTTTGGGGTTATAATCATTGGCAATGTTGTAAATCAACAACCCCTATTATTTCTACAACAGCCTCAGATGCACTCCAATATCAGCATCACCATTCAGTGCCCCCTTTCCATAGCCAAAAACACACACATACACACACACAAACAATTAACTACCATAAAATACTAATCTAGAATTAATATATTAAAAATTTTCAGTCATACAACATTCAACACCCAAGTATCTCCATTTCATCATTTCCAAAAGAGCCAAAAAACTCCACACTATAAATGTGGGTGTAGCTCAGAGGTGAAGCACATGCTTATAAGTAGATCATGTGAGGCTCAGGGTTTAACCCTCAGCACCAAAGAAGAAAAAGAGAACAAAAAAAAAAAAAAAAGAAAAAAGAAAAGAAAAACACTTGTGCAACTTATTTTATATATGTAAAAATTATATACCAATTTGTGTTTCTAAAGAGTAATATACTTTCTCTTGATACATACATGACAGTTTAAATTAATAACATTACAGATACTTCTGGGACCCAAATTATATAAATGAAAACTACCAGTTTAATACTATTTTAAAATACTTACTTTATTAATTTTCTCTTTGGGATGTGTCAGGAGTGCTGGAAAGTGTGAGAGGGCATCACAGTTCAAAACTACTTGTGTTTGTTCATCAGTTCCAGTAACAATGTTGCCCACTGCTCTAAGTGCAGCTGTCTGAAATGTAAAAAGATATGTCTATCTTTGAATGCCATGTTTAAAGTAACTAATGGTAAGAAAACATGATTTTATCAAGAACAAACTTACCTGAACTTTAACTTCCTGGTGGCTGAGTAGAGGAACCAAGTGAGGAACTATTCCAGAGTCTATTACCATCTGTATCTGTTCATTGCCAGCATCAGTAAGATAAGAGAGGGCCCAGACCGTATCTACCAATATCTAATAAATAAAAGTTCCAACAGTCTTTGAATATTTTCTCATTGCAGTAATTTTTACCCATACTCCTAAGATTGTTCTATTTTCTTCTCTTACCATAATTCATTAGAATCTTTATTGTGCATCATTTAGCCAAATTCAGAAGTGTAGGTTAATTATGGTCCCAAATCCATGCCAATATCTATTTTTAATTCACCAACCTATATATGTACTACAAAGCACATGAAATAGGAAAAAAAGTAATTTTCTTTCTCAAATGCTCAGGCTAAGGGATAACAGGCCCACAAATATTGTAGCTTATGTATATAGCTGGAAAGACTATAGGTATCCAACATGCACAATGGTTTAAACATCTATACTATATGGATATACCATACAGGTATACTTAAAGACAATATTAGTATTAGTTTATAGTGGTATTAGTTTTATAGCAGTTTAATCTTCTCCAACTAGTTTGCATTGCCTTATAAAACTGGAGGCAACTTCCTAAATACAAGAAAGACCCCAAAGCTACAGATCAAAACATTAAAACAACAAGCAAGCAAAAAAAAAAAACTTTACACCAGCTGCTACTCAAAAAAAAAAAAAAAAACGGCCTACAAATTTTTAGCGAGTATATTCTGAAGTGCAGCAGGTCATGTTTGATCTTTCTTTCTTTGGGTGTTAAGTACCAATTAGAAATTATGGCCAAAGAGTAGTATCACAACTATTTAACTGCTGCATATAAATACAATTATTGACCAAAAAAGTAAGAGAAAAAGAAAGAAACCACAGGAAAGATAACTGTGCCTGGAACTTTACTTCCAAAATCTTTCTTGAATGTCAACACTGTATCAAAGGATAAGCCAGAAGTTTAAAACTTTTAAGATTACAAACAAATGTTATACTTTAAGACAATCAAGGAGGCCCTAAAAAGGAGACAACAGCACTTTGTCATTATTCTTTCAGAAACTCAAGAAAATGCTTAAGGATGTGTTTCAATGTAAAAGAAGACATTCATGAAAATAACTCAAATATACTAGTATCAATATACGTGAAACAACTATTTCAATTTTCAAATGGAACTATTTCTTTTCCTGTAGCGTTAACAGAATCTGTTAATACAGGCCAAAAATTTCAAGTTACTTGCTCATGACTGCACATAAAAACCTGGCATCCTTCCCTTTTTAAAAGTCTAATGCTAAACATGTCATTCATGTGCTCAGATCCAACTTACAACCCAATTCAAACTAGATCTCTAACATATTTTTAAAATTTTAATAAAAATAGTTATACATGGACACAATATTTTGTTTGTGGTGCTAAAGATCGAACCCAGAACCTCACATGTGCAAGGAAAGCGCTCTGCCACTGAGCCACAACCCCCACCCTCTAGCATATTTTTTTGTATCAAAGTTTACATTCTACTATAAGTTTTCTAACTGTAACTACAGCGTAATGTCAGTGTAATGGCACTGTTCGTGAAAGCAGTTTTTATAACATCTTTGATGGCATAATTTAAGAATTTATTGTTAGAGCTTATCTAAGATTTTATTTTTAGTTAAACAATATTTAGTACACTACATTATAAGAAGAACAATGCAAATGAATTCCTCCAAGATACATCAAAAATAAGAAAAATGGAATTATAACCTCATCTAGATTGGAGTGAATAGGCAGAAAGAACAAAATATACTGCTAAGTAAAGTCAAGTAAAATGCCTGATTTTCCAAAAAAGATATAAACTTGGAGATTAATCTTCCCCGTGAATCTTTCAAAAACAAAATACTAAAATTTGTAATTTAACCAAAATTTTCGCTATAAGGAGCCAAAAGCAAAAATTGCTTGTTATATATTATATATATGTATATTTTTAAGTCCTAGACTATCTGGAGCTTAAAAAAACATTTTTTTTAGAGTAGAGATCATGTTTACCTATGAATTTTGTAAATTATGTCATTACTTGCCACAGTATATTCTATCTTTAATTTGCCTTATGTGCTTTAGAGAAATATATCCCTAGAAACTGGGCAACAACAGCTTAAAACTGGTCACCATATCAAATGTTTATCTTTTTCTTTTTTTTTTGAAAGAGAAGGTCTTGCTATGTTGCCCAGGTAGGCCTCAAATTCCTAGAGTCTATTATCGTCATACCTCAGTTTCCCTAGTGACTGAAAACTATAAATTTGTACCACTAAACTCAGCTGCTGAACTTTTTTTTTGGTGATAATATTCGAGATTGAGCCTAGGGACACTTACTTTACCACTGAATTACACCCTCAGTTCTTTGCATTTCTTTCTTTCCTTCTTTTTTTGAGACAGAGTCTTGCTAAGTTGCTAAGGCTATTCTCAAACTTGTGATCCTCCTGCCTCAGTCTCCCATGTCACTGGGATTATAGACAGGCAACTTTGTGCCGACTATTTTTAAAGAATTCCTGATTGTCACTATATATTCATGTGTTTTTCCTTACCTACTATATTGCTTGTATGGGTGTGTGTGTGTTTGTGTGTGTGTTTTCTTTTTTTCTGCTGGGGATTGAACCTACCACAGAGTTATACCCCTAGCACACATTCTTAGTTTAACACACCAAAGGCTAGTCTGGCTGGTCTGGCTTTTATAAGCAGTCACAGCAGTTTTCCACTTTATTTATATTCCCTGCATTGTTTTTTCGTTTGTTATTTGTGTTAGTAAGAATAAGCAAGATATCTTTGTAATGTCTTTAACATTACAAAGATTTTATCTTGCCTGTACTGACTTTTCTCCCCTTGTTAGTTGGACAACCAATAGTTCTCCCTATACTAACTGAAGCTAAAAGTCACTATAACTGGAGAAACAAAGTAAAAACAGAATTAAGAGCAACTGATTTTCATGTGTACATATGGATACAAACTCATGCATATAAGCCAGGCACAATGGCATACTCCTATAATCTTAATGACTTAGGAGACTGAGGCAGGAAGACACCAAGTTTAAAGCCAGCCTCAGCAACTTAGGGAGGCCATAAGCATTTAGCAAAACCAATTCCCCACCCCCCACCCCCGCCGCCAAAAAAAAATGTGTGTGGGGGTGTGGGGGCTGGCGGCACCTACCAGGGATATGGCTCAGTGGTTAAGCACCCCTGGGTTCTATCCCTGATACCAAAAAATAAAAAAAATTCAAGCATGTGAGCACCAATATTTCTCTTTATCTTTCAAAAACAAAAAAACCACCATATGCATTCAATAGCCAGACTGCCAAAATGAGATTCCATAAAAAGTGCATAAATATAAAACATGATCTTAGTGAGAGTGATTACTAAGTGCCAACTTTATAATAGGCTCTATTTCTTTACTGAAATTGTATTTTGTGACACAGGAAAAACAGAGTAAATAAAAAGATACCAGATATGCATTGTAGGTCTTAGAATAGTAAAATCTGACAGAGAATACACTATCATGATCTTGATATATTTTTTACTCTACGTCGCATGGGGAGCCCTACATATACAAACATGCACATATACACATACATGCAGGTAAAAAAATATATGATGAGGAACATTTACTCACATTTACATCTGTGTGATGTATTAAAACACAAAGGGCTGGAAGTATCTGAGGAGAGAATACACAGATTTAAAAACAAATAAAAACATACACATAATAGTAACTAATTTACTTATTGATTTTTAAAATTTGTTTACCTCTTGAATGGTTTCCATTGGTGGTGGTGGGTCTTTGTGACGACATAAGTTGACCATAACCCAAGTAACATTTCTTAAGAATGTTATAGGAATAGATGGACTTATGAATGAAAGTAAAGGTTTCACAACTCCAAGACTTATGACATAATCTCTACACTGTGGCCCGTCACCTGTAGAAAAGATTAATTAATTAACAATAAGCATTTTTAGAAAACATAAAGCACCAGGTACAAAATGCTCCTTTAAGTATTTTAGCCAGAGTACAATTCAGTTTTATGCAAACGTTTTAGCAATAAGACAACTAATTTCATTCTAGGTCTTTTACCTAGAGTGCTAAGGTATTCTTTTGCACATTATTTACAACTTCAGCCTTATAAGCTGTCAGTTATAAAATATATTTATGCCAGTTGAACTCTGGAAGCCTAAGTCTTTAAAAATAACTCTGTGAACCAAGAACCATTTCTTTTATTTTTCCAAAAATCAATAGAATGCTTAGTGTAACACATTTTCATCTAATGAAAAAGATATATCAACAGTTGGGCATGGTGGCACATGCCTATTACCCCAGCTACCCAGGAGGCTGACGCAGGATTACAAATTCCAGGGGAGGATGGGCCACCTAGCAACATCCTGTCTCAAAATAAAAATAAAAAGGGTTGGAGATGTACTTCAGTGGCAGAGTGCTTGCCTAGCATATGCATGGCCTGAGTTCAATCCCCAGTAATACCCTTCTCCTCCCGCCCCATGTGTAAAATGCCATTAAAAAGAAAAAATATAGAGAGAGTTCATACTTATCCACTATCAGAGAACCAAGAGTAGGGACTATAACTTATAGCTTTAGAAAACTATGTCAGAAAAAAAAAAAAAAGGAGAGAACTAAATAGTAGTAGAGTAGTGATTTCTGAGCTAAAGCCCAGAAATAATAATTAAGCAGAAACTGTGGGTACAGGATTCTGTATTTTAACAAGCTCTCCATGTGATTCTGACAACACACTAAAGTTTAAGAACCAGTACTGTAGATAGCAGTCAAATTTAATTTCTATATCTATAGTGTGTCACTATAATTTCTAATATGAAGCAGCGATGAAGTATTCCCATTAAAATAAAGACCTTTCCTTACACTACTATATCTGGAGATAAGAAAGCAAAGGAGTAAGGATCCCTTGCATATACAAATAATGTAATTCCTATAGCAATAGTCCCTATGCTGGGATCATTTTATAGAGAAAATCCTCCCATTAAAAAAACAATCATAACCATGCCATTTTCCATGCTGTTCCTTTCAGAGGACAACAAAGAGGTACATCACATCATGAAGGCTATATTCCACAATCCAAAGCCAACATCATACTGAATGGAGAAAAGCTGAAGGTATTTCCTCTAAAAACAGGAACAAAACAAGAATGCCCACTCTAAACATTCCTATTCAACACAGTTCTTGAAACTCTAGCCAGAGCAATCAAGCAAGAGAAGGAAATTAAAGAAATATAAATATGAAAAAGAAGTCAATTATCTGTTTGCTAATGACACCATTCTATACTTCGAAGATCCAAAAAACTCCAGAAGACTTTTGGAGCTGATAAACAAATTATTCTGGATAATACAAGATCAACATACAAAATAAATAGCATTTACATACCACAATAATGAATCTGCTGAGAAAGAAATCAGGAGAACAATTCCATTCACAACAGTTTCAAAAATAAAAAAACAAACAAAAGGAAAAAACCCAGAACTCCCCCCAACTCCAAAATCTTGGAAATAAATATAACCAAAGAGATACAAGACCTCTACAATGAAAATTATGGAACACTGAAGAAACAAATTGAAGATGACCTTGGAAGATGAAAAGATGTCCCATGTTCTTGGCTAGGTAGTATCAATATGGAAAAATTAGTCACATTACCCAAAGTGATCTACAGATTGAATGCAATCCCCATTATATACCAATGATTTTCTTCACAGATATAGAAAATACAGTACTAAAATTCACATGAAAGAAAAAAAGACCCAGAACAGTCAAATTATACTATGATGCCAATAGCATAACACTGGCTGATCTCAAATTATACTACAGAGCTATAGTAACAAACCAGCATGGTATTGTCATAAAAACAGATGTGAAGACCAATGGAATAAAACTTAGAAACAAGCTAACATAAATACAGTCATCTGATCCTCAACAAAGGGGCCAAAACCCTATGTTAGAGGAAAAAATAGCTGCCCTCCTACTTTTGGAACAGAGGATTGAACCCAAGGGCACTTAACCATCGAGCCATATCCTAGGCCTTTTTATTAAAAAGAAATTTTAAGGGTCCCTGTAAGTTGCTGGGTCTGGTTTTAAACTTGTGATCCTCCTGAGTAGCTGGGATTACAGGCATTTACTACAACACCCGGTTGAAAAGATAGCCTTTAAAAAAAAAATAGCCTTTTTCTTGGTGGTGGTGGGGGGCAGGGATTGAATTCAGGGACACTTGATTGAGCCATATCCCCTATTTTGTCTTTTATCTAGAGACAGGGTCTCACTGAGATGCTCAGTACCTCACTTTTGCTGGGGCTGGCTATTTGATCTTGTGATCCTCCTGCCTCAGCCTTCTAAGTCGCCGGGATTACAGGTGGGTGCCACCACACCTGGCAATAAATAGCTTTTTAAAAAAATGATATTGGGAAAACTAGAAAACCACATGAAGAGGAATAAAACTGGATCCTTACCCCTCACCCTGTACAAAAATCAACTTCAAGTGGATAAAGATCTAGACAAAACACAGGATCATTCCAACATATAGGCATGGGCACCAATTTCCTTAATAAGATTTCTCAAGCTCAAGAAATAAAGAACCAATAAATGGGATGGCATCAAATTAAAAAGCTTTTTTACAGCAAAGGAAACAAGAGCATAAAAAGAGTCTACAGAATGGGAGAAAACCTTTGCCAGCTAGTATTCCAATAGAGGATTAATATGCATGATATATAAAGAACTCAACCTCTCCCAATAACCCAACTGATAAATGTGCAAAATGATCTCAACAGACATTTCTCAAAAGAAGAGAAAATGGCCAATATATGAAAAAATGTTCAACATTTTCAGCAATTAGGGAAGCACAAATCAAAATCACACTGAGACTTCATCTCACTCCAGTCAAAATGGCAATCATCAAAAATACTAATAAGAATAACTTCTGCATGGAAATGGAAGGAGACCCTCATTGTTATACAAAATTACATATAAGAGGAAGTGAGGGGAAAGGGGAAAAAAAACAAGGGAGAGAAATGAATTGCAGTAGATGGGGTAGAGAGAGAAGATGGGAGGGGAGGGGAGAGGAGGGGAGGGGGGATAGTAGAGGATAGGAAAGGCAACAGAATACAACAGACACTAGTATGGCAATATGTAAAAATGTGGATGTGTAACCGATGTGATTCTGCAATCTGTATACGGGGTAAAAATGGGAGTTCATAACCCACTTGAATCGAATGTATGAAATATGCTATGTTAAGAACTATGTAATGTTTTGAACAACTAATAATAAAAAAAAAGAATAACTTCTGTCAAGGATGTGGGGGGGCAGGGAATACACTAATATACTGTTGGTGAGATGCCAAATTATTACAACCACTTTGGAAAGCAGTACAGAGATTCTTTGAAAGTCTAACAAGGGAACCACCATATGATCCAGCTTATTTCACTCCTTGGTAAATACTCAAACAAACTAAAATCAGCATACTATAGTGATACATGTTTAGAGCAGCACAATTCACAGTAGCCAAGTTATAAAACCAGTCTAGTTCCTGTCAACAATCAAAAGTAGAAAGAAAATGTGGTTTATATACACAATGGAGTTTTAGTCAGCCATAAAGAAGAATAAAATTATGCCATGTGCTGGTAAATGGATGGAACTGGAAAGCATCTGTGAAGTTAAATAAGTCAAGAGTGGAATCTCTTCTAATATGTGGAAGAGAGACTAGGGAGGAAAGAGAACAAAAAGTGTGTGTGTGTGTGTGTGTGTGGGGGGGGGGCCCTACGTGGGAGACCCTTATGAAAATAGAAGGAACACCAATAAAGTAAAGTCAGGGAGTGTGGGGAAGTACTGGAAAATAAAATCTATGAAATTATGCTATGTAAGTATGAATATATCATGATAATTCCTGCTTTTATATATAATTATAATTAAAATAATAATAGTAGAAGGGAAATCAGTAGAGTAGAGCAAGTGGATCAGGAGGAGGGAGGAGGGAAAGAAAAGGGAAGGTACTAGGGAATGAGATGGATCAAGTTATGTGTATGTACAAATATGGCATAATGAATCCCACTATTAAGTATAATTATATACATTAATGAAAATTTAAACAAAAAAAGGCACATCAAAACAATATTAGTTACTTCCATGCAAGAACAACAATATATCTGTGGCAAGAGTAACTCAGAAACCTCACTTACTGAAATAAACACACCTATAAGAAAGGTGCTCTCTCTCAATAACATCTCTCTCTACATCAGGGACACAGAATAATTCAGACCCTAGATTTTTTCCCATTCTCTACTGAAGAGAATTCCTTGATTTTTTGAGTTTGGATGATCTTAGTTCCTAATTCTTGAAATATTAAAATTATCTTTAATTATTCTTTATAGAATTATTTATCAGAGAACACCTAATAGGTATAGTAATTGTGGTTGTGTTGTGCAACATTTAATAAGCATTTAATACAACATTTAATACTTCCTACTGATTCATGGTAGGAGATACCACTGTACTTTATAAATTACTAAATTTGAATGTGATAAAGTCTGTAAAAGATTAACAAAAAGTCATTTTAAACTCAAAACTTCCATTAAAGAGGAAAATTACTGGTTTAAGTTTTGCCACCATCCCCGTTTTTTTTTAATATTGTCTTTGATGGAGAAAGGTGAGAAATAGAATGGATTTCAAGATAAAAAACGATAAAATCTAAATCATATTTTATAATTCTTCAAGTAATTTTAAAGTTGACTATATATAAACAGTATTTTAAGCAACAAAAATGTTCCTTCTGTTTTTCAAAGGCTTTATACTTACATACAAAATTTCTGGAAGCTTTCTCACAAAAACAAGTACTGAAGACAAATTGTTTTTCGTTTTCATCTATTAGTAGTAATTTTTATTACCTAGCATATGGCAATAATTGTTGGATTAGCATTATAAGTTTTATACAAACCTATGATATTTCCCAATGCCCACACTGCCTGCTCACAGACATTCTGATGAGGTGAATGAAGAAGCCTCAGGAAAAGTGGCACAGCATCTGAAGCAGGAAAACATGTTCACACTTAAGGCTGAAGACCATACTATAAAACAAAAATTAATCTTGATTTTCTGCTGAGATCTCAAAAAATATATATGTATGCATATGTACATGTATGTGTGTATGGAAATCTATTAAAAATATATCCTGGCTGATCTCTTTTTTAAGTTAGAATTGCGTTACTGTAAGAATTTTTGACTAGCAGTTTCCTTATTCAGTATCAAAAAGAATTTTAAAATATAGACAACTGTCAAATTCAACCTTAACTTAATATAATGGTGGGGGGTTGGGGAATCAAAGTCAGCCTTAACCACGATCTTAATTCCAAAATAAAGATTCCTTAAAAAGTAAATATCACCCACAAATAAAACAAAGATTAAACTTTTAAGAAACTATTTAAGAAATTCTGAATATATAAAATTAGTATGATTGTGGGTCCTTAGGCCTGTGATTCCTGGGCCACTTGAGACCTGAATCAGCTGGTTAATAAAGATGGGAACAACAGTCAGATCTGTAAATGAACAGAATAATAAAACACTAAACAAATGATATCTCCTTCCTTCAGATACCACTTTGAAGAAAACTATGTAGGTGTATGTAAATCAATCATATTAACTTACAATAAAAATTCACTTATCTATTTTTGGTATATTAAGACAGACTAGCAGTGATAAATTCTAAGCCTCTTTCTAATCTTTAAGGATGGCATAAAACAGGAAAGAGCAGAGGTATGAATAAGACATTATGAAATCCTAAGTTTACCTGATAGCCAACTATATTAAAAAAAAAAAAAAAAGCCAAAACACAAAACAAAATATACTTAAACCCAAAACTAAACAAGTTTTAGTAGGATGTAAGATGATTATTTTTCCTAAATTATAACACACGTTAGAATATAAAATGTTTGCATGGCTAACATCTGCTCCCCACACCTTCAAAACCATTAAGAAATTAGTGCTTATGATTTGAACTAGTTTATACATGGCTTACGTTTAACAATCCTTAAAATATCTTTTTAAAAAATGATTACTCTTTGGTAGAAGAATGAAATAGTATTCATGAAAAAAATACACCTAAGTTACTATATCTCATAGTAATTTTCCACTTATAACTCTTGAAATACTCAGTTTTAGAAAGTAATCTAAGAGAAAATGTCAGTCACCTGAACAAGTTGATTAAAGTAACATATTTAAATTAGCTATTTCAACAGCCCTAAACGCTAATGGGTAGCTATTATTTTACAATGTAAATAGTTATATACTTTACTGACTTAAAAATCACAATTTTGTTCGTTAATAAACAACTTACTGGACTGAACCACTGCTTGAGTTTGTTCAGAGGTTCCAGATGCAATATTTGTCAAAGCCCATGCAGCTTCAAACTGTAAAGAAGGACTATAAAACAACAAAATTATTTAAACAGATGATTTTTACACTGACCCAAATATCACCAATCATTTCCTACCTCTAGCTTTTAATATGTTTAAAATGCATCATCTATCTATCCAGCATTTAAAAACAAAACAAAAAACCCAAAAAACCCCAATCACTGTTCAAAACATTTTACTTCTATATAAAGATATATATATATTACCTCTTCCTATATCTTTATTTTTTGTAATATATCTTTATTAAGATACTTGTATATTACTCCCCTAGTTTTGTCTTCTGTCCATTTTCAAGCCTTACAAGTTAAATTGATAACTTGATAATGATAAATTTATCAAGTTAAACTAACTCCTACTTGGCCTTTGCCTGCATCTCCTGACATTAACTTATTTTGCATTGCTTTTCACTTTTGACTTTAATTCCATCCCACAACCTTCTTTTCTTTAAAGATCAAACTTAAATACTAGGAAATCTTGCCGTCTCCAAAGGATATATTCTAAATTTATTAAATAATGTACTTACTTGTCATCTCTTTCAAGACAATGGACTAAAATAGGCAATATTCCAGATTTTATTAAGTCATCAATTGGTGGATTTCGATCACTGGACAAAAGCTTCCTGTAAGATACATAACCTCTTTGTAACTTAATGACATACACAATTATATATTTGGTAAATATATTATCAGATCTTAAATATATGGCACAAGTACCTTCTTTGAAAGTTAATTTTTATAACTTATATAATGCAATAGTTTCTCTAATTATAAAAGACTATTTTGTAAATTAAATTTAGAGATGATCAATAATTAGGAAAATACGATGGACATTTTATCACTTTTATTAATATAATATTATATTCCCTCAGTGAAGTTCTGAATATGGCTTATAACTAAATGTTTTTATATGCTTTACCTTTGGTTTTAATTAAATTTTGGGCTCAGAGAAAATAGTTGGCAAACTTTGACCTAGCATTTACTCTGCTAAAAAAGAAATAAAGGTCATTGAAACATCCAAATGATTCATATTAAGTCACAAAAGAGTCAAGGGCAAGAACAAGTAGGCTGCTGATTTATGTTTATAGCTGACACTAGTATTCAATTTTTTATCCTATTCTGTACACTAAATTGAGTGTACAGAACACTCTCATCTCACCAACTAAAAATGAATGGAATAATGACAGCAATACACAGGAAAATACCCAAAGAGATGCTGGAGACTGAGACAGATTAGATACATCCCTGCTCTCATGGAGCTTATAAGATAAAAACAAACAAAACCCAGCTAATACTTATTTTCACATGTGGGAGACTGCAGTTAGCAGATTAAACCCTAAATGTGACCTGACACAAATCTTTACATTGGAATCCCCTGTATTATTAGTATACAAAGAAAAGGCTTAATGGGACTGGGGTTGTGGCTCAGTGGTTGAGCGCTTGCCTCGGACATGTGAGGCCCTGGGTTTGATCCTCAGCACCACATATAAATAAAACAAAGGTATTTTGTCCATCTACAACTAAAAACAACATTTAAAAAAATAAAAGAAAAGGCTTAAGAACCAACACACCTGAGGCAGGAGTGTTGCAAGGTCAAAGCCTCAGCAATTTAGTGAAACCCTATCTCAAAACACAAAAATAAAATAAAAAGGGTTGGAAATATGGCTCAGTAGTAAGCTTCCCTGGGTTCAATTCCTAGTACCAAAACAAACAAACAAAATGAATAAATAAAAGGAACCAGCCTGGTGGCATACACCTTAGCGAAGCTGAGGCAGGGGGATTCCAAGTTCAAAACCAGTTTCAGCAATTTAGCCAGGCCCTAAGCAACTTATCAAGATCCTGTCTCAAAATAAAAAATTAAAAAGCCTGGAGATGTAGCTTAGTTGTAGGATACCCCTGAGTTTAGTTTAGTTAATTCCCAGAACCAAAAACAAAACAAAAAAACCCTTAAGCAGCTCATCTCCCCCATGTAAACTGACAGTTGCTTATTTACTACCCTATGAATATACAACTCCTTGACCTAGCTTTAAACTGCTCTACAAATTGGCTCTACTTTACCTAATTAATCTTACTCTCTGTAACTCAAAAACAACAACAGCTCAGTTGTCACACCACCACAATCTCATTTTTTGTTTGCTTTTTGCTACTGTGGATTGAACCCAGGAGTACTTTACTACTGAACTATACCATCCTGCCTCAGCCAACTGAAGTGCTGGGATTCCAGGTGCACACTATCACACCTGACTTCTATCTCATTTCTAAGTCCTTTCTTATATGCTACTCCCCTCTCTGTTAATGCCTAAGCACCTCTCTATTCAAATGCTATCTCTTCCAAGTCCATCTCAAGTTCTATGTTTTACACAATACCATCTATCTATTCTGAGCATTTACAGAGCACAGTCCTAATTTGCTACTAAGTATCATTACTTCCTATGTAGTTCTGCATTCCCAATTAGATTCTAAACTTAAGAGAAAAATTAGATCACATGGAGTTTTCCAAAACATAAGGCACAGTAATTAGCACAAGTAGAAATAAAAAAAAATTATAAAAATCGTAACACCAAATTTTTCTCATTCAAGGTTGTAGGAAATCAAAGGTAATGATTTTTTTAAAGAAATATTTTTTTCAATATTTTTTTTTTAGTTGTAGTTGGACACAATACCTTTATTTTCTTTATTTATTTTTATGTGGTGCTGAGAATCAAACCCAATGCCTCACACATGCTGGGCAAGCACTTTACCTTTGAGCCACAACCCCAACCCCAAAGGGTAAAGATTTAATAAAAATATTTTACTGCTTCACCAAGGACAGAAATGGCTTTTATTCTTTTGATAATAAAGAACACAATTAGATGGGCACGGTGGCACAAGCCTGTAATCCCAGCGGCTCGGGAGGTGGAGGCAGGAGGATCTTGAATTCAAAGCCAGCCTCAGCAATTTAGTGAGGCACTAAGCAACTCAGTGAGACCCTGTCTCTAATAAAATATAAAACAAGGCTGGGGATGTGGCTCAGTGGTCAAGTGCCCCTCAGTTCAATCCCCAGTAAGCTCCCTCCCAAAAAAGAATACAGTATATACAACATATAATATAAAACCAGTTTGGTGCCCATCTTGATCTGTGTTAAGGTTCCAGCAGTTTTACCCATTGTTCCTTTTGCAACATCAATGTACAGGTTACTAACATGATGAAAAAGGGCAAAAAAAAAAAAAAAGTCTTAAAATTAGTTTGTTTTTTATGCCTGAAATTGTCTCAGATCTTTAGGAATGCACAGACCATGCTTTGAGAACCTCTTAAGATGCACTGGGCTTTAATTTTCTTGCAGAGCTCATACACTCACAGAAACAGTTAACAAACAACACTAACAATTTCTTAATTATTAGCCTTTCTGAGATGTGAATAGTTTTGTAGTTTTTCTTCCTACATGCCTTAGTATTCTCTAAAAAGTTTTTTATGTAATTCTATATTTCCCTATTTGTTCTAAGTTATTTAAGGTGAATACACAAAAGTAGAAAGTAGAACAAAATACAAAAAGGATTCATGCATTGGATAAGATAATGGATGGACCTGTGAAATTTTTTTTCCAGTTTGAAATTCTATTAACTAAGATCAATTTATTGTGTGTCTCTTTCCCACTAATAATCATATCATATGGTGGTGTTATTATATTCATAAATATACAAAGCAACTACCATTTGCATAATGGTACGACCTGACTTCTCCCAATTTATTTGTTCATGCAGATGCCTTCGTAATAATTTTTTTCTTCTGGTTTTTCCCTTAACATATGAGGGCACAGGATTCACAACAAAAATGTACAAAATAACTTGGTATTTCTGGCCTGGAAAGACACCAAGAGCATATGCAGCTATATATCTTGAAGTCTGTTACACACTGATATAGTATGCTTATTGGTATCAGAAAAATTAGCTGACTGTTAAGTGTCTGAATAATATGACTTTTATAAAATAAAGCCTATAAATTAGTAACAGCTAAAGCTTTGTAAATAATGCTTTTATATTATTCTAAGCAGTAATCCGTTAAATCAACTTTTCCCTAGAATTTTGATGTATTATGTACATGAAAGATTCACTGTATTTATTTAAGCTCATGAGGATTTAAAAATTGCCACCAATGTTAGTACTCTAAATCAAAGAACAATTTTGTGGAATAAATTTAGTTTTTCTATTACTGTTTACTGTTTGTCAAAGTTAAATTTGACTGTAACCCTAAACAGTACCCCTATATAACACATAAAATTTAAATCTGTCTTCAAAACTTAACTTACCTAGCAGCTTGTACTGCACTTAATTGAATTCCTTGGTTATCACTTGAAGCATTCTATAAAAAAAAATAAGACAAATTATGATGGAGAGACATAATAATTAATTGCTGAGTCCAGGAAATACAAAGGGGTGGGGAGAAGCTACTTACCTGAACAATAGCTTCTAGAGAGGTATTTTGCTGGGGAAAAAGTTAAAGAGAACAAATAAAGTTAAAAAGTCACCTGAGAAAGCTATATTTATGTGAAATCTTTCACAAGTTACCAGAATAATAGTAACTTACCACTCTATAATCACCATCTATATCAGAGTCTTCACAGATATCTTCATGTGGTACATTTCTTCTCTTTAAGAGATGTTCATCTCTTTTATTCTTTAAAAAATAAAAATAAAAAAAGAAAGTCAAACAAAGAATTTCTGTTCAAAAAAAAAAAAAAAAAAAAAAGCCAAACACCAAAGGTTAGATTTGCAGGATTCGGCCTATAGAAACATGAAGTGTCTTTTAAAACTCAAATGCAAAAAAATTAAACAACAGTGTGAACCAAACACTTAACTGATACTAATTTAAGTCCCAAATCACAAATATGTATAGTTTTAAGCCAGAACCAAACATATATATTTTTACTTAAAAGTACTAAACCATTTTACACATCATCTGGGAGTTTCTTTTTATCACCTAAAAGCAAAGTCAAAGCAAAAATTGGACAATTCAAATCAATAATGTCTTACAAAAATCAAGGGCCACTTGAATTTCACTAAAAATGTTTGAGGCAAATTTACAAATATATCCTCAACTACACAATCTACTTTTAATACTTGAAAATTTGATAAAATTTATAAGTAACAAGTTTTCTCAAGGCCTATCACCTATTAATTATTAGAATTACTTATATATCTCTATAACTTATACTTTACATAAATTAATAAAAATCACAAAAAATCTGGTAAGTTGTTATATCTACTTTTGCACAGTGGACAAGTCCTATCTTGCCAATTTCAATAGCTTTTCAAAACTTCCTTTTGTAAAAGAAAAAGAATGTTGAACATCTAAGATTTAAAAAAAGCTTAACTATATTCAATCAAAAAAATTAGTTACACAATAGGAAATATATTTGCATAAAAATATATACTTAACGACTTCTATATATTCTATATTGACTTCTATATATTCTATATTGCTGTTAGAATTATGCCTGGAAGTTCCAATATTTATCAGACTCACCTTCCTTAATTCAACTACAACTTCATTTCGCTGTCTTCTCATAGTCTACAAAAAAAAAATAAAATAAAAAAATTTAAAATCACCTCAAATTCCATTACCCAGAGAAAACCACTATTAACATTTTAATGCACAACCTAATCTTTTCTTCTAGTTAAATAGGCAAATAGTCATATATTACTCATCTCATTATCATACTATATAGGTGATTTTCCATCTTTAGTTCACATTTATATTTCCTTTAAAATTACTAGTATTATTATTATAATACTGGCTATATTATAATTTTAAAATACTGGCTATATTATAATTTTAAAAACTGTTACATAAAATTTATAAAAAAAAGATTGTCATTCTTTCTAATTTAACCATTCTATCACATCCAGTTACCACTCTTATTTTGTAACAAGTTTTTTTTTTACAATTTTTTAAGTTAACTAATACATGGATACATATTCATTTCATTCTTTCTGATAACGCAAATGTCAAGATATATTAAGTGAAAATACCAAATCACAAAGTGATATTTATATGTCTAACAAATATCTCAAACTTATACCCAAAACTGAATTTTTTGAAACAGACTCTACCACCTCAGCAAATAGCAAGTCCATCCTTCTTTCCACAGATCCTAATCCTTGGAGCCATCCTTTTCTTCTCATCCAAAGTTGCACCACTTATCACTACCTCCTCCTCCACTAATCTGGTCCAACTAACCATTACCCCTCATCAAGATTACTGCAAAAGTCTTCTAAGATGTATCCCTCCTTTTCTTACCCTCCATTTTTCTTCCTCCCCAGTCTACTCTTATCATAGCAGCCATAGTAATCTTTACACAATCTTTTATGCGCTATGGACTCCTTTGGCAGCCTGGTGAAATCAACTGAACATCGTTCAGTGTTTTTAAGTACACAAAAAATTACATGGGATTACTAAGAAAACCAATTATATTGATATAGAGTTATTAAAATATATATTAAAGACAATTTGCTTTTTAATTAGTGCATTAAGTGGGATCTAGCAGTGGGTCTAAGAATTTATAATTTCAAAGTAATGATGACCTTAAATGCTACTTCAAGATATCTGCAACAATGTGATATGTACTGGCCATGACAAAGTCACAGGTAACTTCAGTACTACTCTGGTTTGTTAACTACATTATGTGAAGAAACCACTGTTTCAATCAGAAGTTTAGTGAAAATACTCCTAAATGCCCAGGCTATCCTGAATTCTACCCATAAATTCCATGGGGAAAAGGATCCAAGGACTCTTATCAAGAACTACTTGAGGGGCTGGGATTGTGGCTCAGAGGTAGAGCACTCGCCTCACATGCATGAGGCACTGGGTTCGATCCTCAGCACCACATAAAAATAAAGATATTGTGTCCACCTATAACTAAAAAATAAATATTAAAAAAGAGAGAAATACTGGAAAGTCAGACAAATCCTGTCACTCTCCTTTTCAAAACCATTCAATGGCCCTCCACTTTAGAGTAAAAGCTCAATCTTTACAATGGCTGAAGTTGTTGAATCTTCGCATCTCATTCACTTTCCAATTACCACCACTTAGACTTTAGTTTCTACCATTCTCCATTCATTTTGCTGTACCCACACCAATTTTGCTATTACTCAAACACACTGGAAACTCTTGCCTCATGACTAATATACTTTGTAGCAATTCCTAAGAAAATGGAATTTTCTGCATGGATTCAATGTCTTGAACATCCTATTTACTAGCTCTCTGCATTTCGGTTTCCTTGTCTATAAAATGGGAGCGGTAAAAATATCTACTTCATAGGCTTACTGTAAGGCTTAAATAAATAAATATTTGTTAAGTATACAGTTCCTGGCACACAACAGTATATGTGTTAATTATTATACTATTACTTCCTCAGTCTGAAATGGTATTCCCCACTATCTGAGTACTGAGTCCCTCACCACTGTTTTGAGGTCTTCCCCTTTCTGATCATCCACAAACTTCCATCTGGGTACTCTCTCTCCCTTCTCTGCCTCATTTTTCTTCATACCACTTACTACCTTCTAATATAAAATTCTACTACATACTTTCATTTATACTGGTACCTCTGCCACTATACTACATTTTAAGTTCTATATATATATAAGGAATAACAAGAAACAATTATTATCTTAAATGTTATGACTAATCTTATATGTACATAAATTTTTGCCTCAATTTTCTTTTCTTGGGGGGGGTATAGGGGATTGAACTCAGGGGCTCTTGACCACTGAGTCATATCTCCAGCCATATTTTGTATTTTTTTAGAGACAGGGTCTCACTGAATTGTTTAGTGTCTCCTTTTGGTGAGGCTGGCTTTGAACTCACAATCCTCCTGCTTTAGCCTCCCGAGCCATTGGGATTTCAGGCGTGTGCCACTACACCTGGCTCAATTTTTGACCAGACCATTTTATTCTAATTTTGCTTAAGTGAAGTTCTGGAGATCTTCTGAGCTTTGGTACAGATATAGATTTTAAAAACAATGATTCAATTATAAAAATACTAATGAATGAATAATGAAACATGAATAAAAACAATTAGCTAAGCACTACTATAACAGTTCTTAACAGAATTCAAGATGGCAGATTATAGAAAGGCTGCATTTCCAGTTGCTCCATGGGTTGGTATTCAAACTGAAGAAGTACTGCTTCTCAACAAGGTGGGTGAAAAAAGGAATTCACTGAAATTCAAGATCAAACAGAGACTCTTAAGAGACCCAGAAACTTAGATATGTTAACTAAAGGACAAGAAAGAGCAAAATGAAGCCAAGCTGGTGGTGGCAGCGCCAGTGTCATCAGTTTGCTACACAGAGGAACACAGGTGAAGGATAACACAAACTGAGAAATACGATGAAGAAATGTGGCACGGGAAAATCTGTAGAACAGAGAAGCAGTTTCAATTTAGCTGAATGAGTTTCTCAGTGAGCTGGTGTCTGAAAATTGCTTGGAGTTTCTCGATTGGCAAGCAGAGAACTGAGGTGGAGAGGACTTCTAGAGAAGGCAAAAGTTGCAGCTTGCTGCTATGGCAGCACAGGAGATCAGAGCAAACACTGCCATACTGTCCTGGCAAGTGACTGCTGAGTGGCCTAGAGTGTGCCTAGCAGAATGAGATTGAATCAGGCACAGAGAAGATTATACCTAGGGGGGAGACTCAAGTGGAGGGGAATGCAACTCATTTTTCCTGAGTCTCGCACCTCATGTGACCAGCTGAATAGGGTAGAGACACTAAACAGGTGGACATGATTATACTCTGGGACTGAGTCAGGGAAGGCAATATTTGTGGATGGTGGATTATGAGAGACTTGTGGAGGGTTAACTCCCCCACCCTATGGAAAGAATTCTCGGGAGGCACCTGAGATCCAGACACTCCGTATGGATCTGTACCTGGTTGGCCAAGGGGTATATGCTGATCTAATCTCTCCAGAACCAATACCATCTGACCAAGTCCCAAAGGTCTGATTAGAGTTAAAATCCAGCCAGAGAATTTCCCACTTAGAACTGTGCAGCAGCTCCACCTTGGGAGTGCATCAATTTGGTCTATCCAGACAAAACGCCCATTGACAGCACTTTCCATTCACTCTACCATATACTGGTGAGAAGGGAAGCTGAGAGCTATTTCAACCAGCTTCAGTTGCAGAATTCTCCAGCTGGCAACCTGGTGAGTAACAAAAAAAGAGGAAGGATTTAACAACCCCTAGTCCTTGCTTTAAGGAGTACACAGCTTAAAAAGCAACAGAAAGCAGGGCTCTCTGGCACAGGAAGAGAACATACATACATTCCTGTTGAAAGTTTTGACTATATCTGTGGAGACAACTTTTTCATTTTTCATTAAGAGTTTTCTCCCCCCCGCATCCTTTGGTGTTCCTACTGTACTGATTCTAGCATGGATATATATATACACATATAGCTATGTGCATTTTTTCATACTTTTAGCATTGTCTTATGTTCTTTGTTTTTCTTTGCTTTGTCTTTTGAGGATTGGAGTTTTCTGTTTATTTTGGGTTTCTCATTTATTTCTCTTCTTTCTTCACCGCCTAAATTTATTTTTTCTCCTACTACTTTAAAGCCATCACTTGCTACATTTCATCTGCTTTCTCTCTGCTCACATTTTGAACATTCCAAACTCTCTTCTAGCTTCCTATTTTCTCTTAAAGAAGTGTATTTTTACCATCTTGAGGAACTATTTGGTTTATATAATTTCTGCCTTCACCATTCACGTAGCTGAGGTTATTAGTACTTGTGGATGACATAGTTGACAACTGTTGTTTAATGCCAAATCCAGTTCATGACTATTTATTATTGTTGCTGCTGGCAACTGCTTACCATTCCATTCCTGTTTTTGTGGTAACTAGTATTGTAGACGTTGCAGGAGGCATCAGGTATTTGTTCATTACTGTTGTATGTTTACCCCTTTTCTGTGAAGTGCTGGTAATCTACTGGAAAACTTCAAGTTCACGAGTAGAGATTTGCTACTGAGCTATATCCAAAACCCAGCAGAGACAGCATATCTTGCTCTACACACAAACCAACCATGCTCAGACTTCAACAATACTTTAATATGAAAAACAGGGGAGATGAAAACCCCAAATTAATTACCAGGGCCCAAATAGGAACAGTAAGGAGAGGGGGAATAAGCCCCCAAGTCTGATTTGTGGGTCCATGTCTGACCCACTCCTATAGCAAAAACAGAATTAACACCAAGACTATGGACACAACACCCTTGAGGAGTGTCAATCTAAGTTGCTCCCACACTCCTTTAGAATACAGAGTGTAAGTGAAGAAGAGCAATCAGAGAGGGTCTATCTCACATCCCTGCTGCATAAACACAATCACCCCATCTTCAAGGACACCACTCTTGTGAGAACTCCAGAGAAAGTAGAATTCTCAAACTTTAACCCAATACACACTGTATCAAAATACACTAATCACCACCAAAGAACTATCAAAGAAACTACTACAAAATCCACTGGGAAATATATTGAAAAATTCAGAACAATCTGACATCCCAGAACACTTTGCTAAGGGAAGGATGTGCCCTAAAAAGGTTCACACGATAGAAGTGAAAGAAAAATCCATTCCAATAGGTACACAAAACTCAATACGATGAATATGAAAAACAAAAACAAGGTAGTAACACCTTCTAAGGTTCATAATTCACCAGCAACTGACTCCAAAAATATTAAAGTGGATAAAATATCAGAAAGAAATTCAAAAGGATGATTATAAAAATATCAATAAATTTGAAGCAAACAGAAAAAAATAACTGAATTAATTAAGAAAGTTAGTACAGGATGTGAATCAGGAAATTTAATAAGAAGATAAAGATACTGAAAAAGAACCAAATAGAAATCTTGGAAATGAAAGGAACAACATACTAAAAAGTTCAGTTGAAAGTCTCTCCATTAGAACAGGCTATGCACAAGACAAAATATCAGACCTGGAAAACCAAGTGGCCATCCTTGAACATTCAGAGTATTAAAGAAAGTAAGTAACCATGACCAGAATATAAAAGAACTCTAGACAAACATTAAGAGACCAAATTTAACAATCACTGGAATTGAAGAGGGTTGTAAGAAGCAAACAAAAGGCATAGATAATCTCTTCAGCTAAAATACAGAAAACTTTCCAAACCTTGAAAATGAAATTGATATCCAGATATAGGAATCATTCAGAACCTCAAACAGACAAGATCAAAAAAGAACTTCTCTACAACACATTATAATTAAAGTGCATAACAAACGAGGATAAGTTTTTTTGTTTTGCAGTGCTGAGGGCTTTGTACACATTAGGCAAGTGCTTTTCCACTATGCTACATCCACAGCCCCCAAGATAGAATTTTAGAAGCTTCAAGGGCCAAATATCAGGTCACATAAAGAGGCAAGCCATTAGAACTACTCTTCTATTGTCATGTATAACTAATTAGAACAAAAAAAAAGTAATATTAAAAAGAATTATTCTTGATTTCTAAGTACAAACTCTAAAATCCGGGAGAGACTGGAATGAAGCATTCCAAGTCCTGAAAGATAGTAACTGTCAAACAAGATCGCTATATCCAGCAAAGCTATCCTTTAGAATTGAGGAGGAAATAAAAACCTTCCAATAGAAGCAGAAACTAAAAGAATTACTATAAACTACTATATAAGTACTACCGAAAATACCTAAAGAAATACTATATAAGAGAAATCAACAAATCCCAGAGCTTGCAAATGGACAAATCTCATTTGAAGAGTGCCTAAGCAAATAAGTTGCAGGACCAACTAAATTAGGCCAGCCAACTAAATTAAAAAACAAGACCAAACTATATGTTGTTTGCAAGAGACTCATCTTACAGAAAAGATATCCACTGGCTGAAAGTGAAAAGATGGAAATTGACATACCATGCAAATGAAGCCAAACAAGCAAATGAGTAGTTACTCTCATATCTGACAAAACATACTTCAAGCCAAAATTAATCAGAAGAGACCAGAAAAGGTCACTTCATACTGGTAAAGGGAAAATCCAACAAGATATGATAGTAAATAATTGTGCCCCAAATATCAATCAATGACCTAATAACATAAAATTGAGACTCCTTGACTTGAAGACTCAGACTCCAGGACAATAATACTAGGTAATTTCAACATACCTCTCTCACTGATAGGTCATCCAGACATCATCTCAGTAAGACTTCACACCTAAAACATTGTAAGTCAAATGGGTTTAACAAATATAAAATATTTCATCTAACAACAAATTTCACTTTCTTCTCAACTGCTCATGAAAACTTCTCCAAAAAAGACTGTATTTTAGGGTATAAAGTAACTCTTAGCAAATACAGAAAAGTTTATATATATTCCTTGCATCTTATCTTCTGATCACAATGGATTAAAGTTACTAATCAACATGCAAAAAAAAAAAAAAAAAAAAACCCACAGAAACTATGTGTACATACCGAGTTTAAGCAACACACTTTTAAATGATGAATGGATGACAGAAGAAATCAGAAGAGAAAGTAAAAACATTCTTTAAAGCAAACAAGAACAGTGATACAACATACTAGAACCTCTGGAACATTCTAAGAGGAAAGCATATGAGTGCCTACATAAGAAAAATCAGAAAGATCCCAAATAAATAACCTCATGATGTATTTCAAGACATTTAGAAAACAAGAACAAATTCTAAAACCAGTAGAGAAATAATTAAGATCAAAGCCAAATTAATGAAACATAGAATTAAAAAATAAAAAGAAAATCAATGAAACAGTTGGTTCTTTGAAAAGATAAACAAGAATGAGAAACCCTCATCCAAACTAACCAAAAGTCTTCCAACAAAGAAAAGTCCAGGAACAGACATATTCTCAGCTGAACTTTAAAGAACTAATTACAAAACTCCTCAAATTATTCCATGAAATAGAAAGGGGTGGAACACTTCCAAATTCATTCTATGAAGCCAGTATCACACTCATACCAAAACCAGAGGACACATCAAGGAAAAAAACCACAGACCAATATCCCTGATGAACTTGGATGCAAGAATACTCTACATTAGCAAGTCATATTTATAACACATTAAGAAGATTGTACAACATGACTAAGTTGATTTCATTCCAGGATTATAAGAATGGCTAAACATATCAAATCAATAAAGTAATTTACCACATAAAGAGAATCGAGGACAAAAATCACATGATCATCACAACAGATTTAGAGAAGGCCTTCAACAAAATTCACCCATTTTAGTCAGTCAGCTTTTTCGCTGCTGTGAACAAAAGACCAACAAAAACAATTAGAGGAGAAAAAAGTTTGTTTTGGGGCTCCTGGTTTCAGATGTCTCAGTCCATTAATGGCCAATTTAATTCCTCAGGGACCAAGATGAGGCAGAACATCATGAAGAAGTGTGTGGTAGAGGAAAGCAGCTGGGGACATGACACCAGAAAGCAGGGAGAGTTCCTCACAAGAGACAAAATACATATCCCAAAGGCGTACTCCCAATGACCCACCTCCTCCAGCCACACTGTAATCTGCCTACAGTTACTACTCAGTTAATCCCTATCAGGAGACTAATTAGATTAAAGCTCTTGTAACCCAATCAATTTACCTCTCAACTTTCTTGCACTGTCTCACACATGAGCTTTTGGGGGATAACTAATACCATAACCATAACATTCTGCCCCTGGCCTCCAAAAGCTCATGCCCACTTCACAATGAAAAATACATTTAGTCCATTTCCAAAAGTCCCCATAATTTTAATAATTGTTCAAACATTGCCCAAAAGTATAAGTCCAAAGTCTCCTTGAGACTCAAGGCAAACTCAGTGTAAGCTCCTGTAAAAATCAAACACAAGTTACATGTATCTAACATATAAAGATAAATATTTCCAGGGCTGGGGTTATGGCTCAGCAGTAGAGTGCTTGCTTCACATGTACAAAGCCCTGCTTTGATCCTCAGCACCACATAAAAACAAACAAACAAACAAATAAAGTTATTGTGTACAACTACAAAAAAATATTTTAAAAAAAGATAAATATTTCCACTCCATAAGGGAGCAAAGAAGGCATAAAAAAGAAGGGATGGGGGGCTGGGATTGTGGCTCAACGGTAGAGCGCTTGCCTAGCACGTGCAGGGCCCTGGGTTCAATCCTCAGCACCACATAAAAATAAATAAGTAAAATAAAGTTATTGTGTCCAACTACAATTAAAATAAATAAATATTAAAAAAAATTAAGGGATGGGACCAAAGCAGGACTGAAATCCAGCTGGGCAAACAAGTGCTGTAGCTCCATGTCCAGCATTTGAAGCACTTGGCATTATGACATTCTCTTCCAAAACTCTGCCCCTATGACTTTGTTGGTTTCAGTCCATGTGGCCTCTTTGTTGGTTAGTCTCTGCTTAATTCCTGAAACTTTCTTCAGCAGATGTTCCATGGTACTGGCCTTTCTTAAAATTGGGGGTTTCCACTGCAGTATGGGGTTCCTCCTCACATCACCACATATTGCTCTATTAAGGGCAGCTTGCAGGGACTCCAACCCTGCTGCACTTTGTTTGGTCTCCCAGGTCTTCCTTTGAAATCTCGGTGTAAGCCTCCATGACCCCTGAACTCTGGCATCATTCATTCCTACAGAACCAGCACCACATGATTTACACCAAAGTCTGTCACCACCTCGAGTAGTAGGCCAAGAATTTCATGGCTACAGCAGGTTTATTGCCGGGGCAGCAGAGCACAGTCAAACAACTTCCAAGGCCCTCTTATTTAAGCAGAGTGCCCCACTAATCTCTTATCAAAAAATTTTACTTGTCTGCCCTTAAGTCTGAAATGCCCCCAAGTCATCTTTCCTATAGTCTCTTGAGCAAAGTCTCTCATTCCATAGCTCCAGTTTTACTCACATTTTCTGGTCAAACTCCAAGTTTTTCAAATCTTTTTTTTTTTTTAATATTTATTTTTTAGTTGTAGTTGGACACAATATTTTTATTCATATGTGGTGCTGAGAATTGAACCCAGGGCCTCGCACGTGCTTGGCGAGTGCTCTACCACTGAGCCACAACCACAGCCCCCAATTTTTCAAATCTTTCTGCTTTGCTTTCTACTCTTGATCTTCACAATAAACTTGGCTAAAAGCCACTAGCAATATCCATGCCATTGCCTGAATGCTATGCTGCCTAGACATATTTCCTACATTGAGATTTCATCTCACTGCAATTAGAATGGCAGCCATCAAGAATACAAATATTAAAAATGCTTAGAGAGGATGTGGAGAAAAGGGGAACACCGTTGGTGAGATTAGTACAACCACTATGGAAATCAGCATGGAGGTTTCTGAAAAAAAATCGAGGAATGCCACTACCATATGACCCAGCTATATAACACTCGTTGGTATTTACCCTCAAGAATTAAAGTCAGCATACTATATTGTCATACTTATATTTATAGCTGCACAATTCATAATAGCCAAATTATGGAACAAGTATAGCTGTCTGTTAACAAACAAATGGATAAAGAAAATGTATACAATGATGTCATAAAGAAGAATGGAATTATGTCAACTGAAGAAAACTAGATTAAACTTGAGAGCATTAAGTGAAATAAGCTAAATTCAGTATATTTTCTCTCATTTGTGGAAGTTAAAGAGAAGAAAAAGGAAAAGAAATGCATTAGGGGAACCTCATGAAAATCTAAGGGATACTAGTTAAGATAAGGAAAGGCATTGGGGGGAGGAAGGGAGGAAAAGGGGATATATGGAGAGTGATATTGACCAAATTAAATTGTTATATCATCTGCATGTATGAATATGTAACAATGAACCCCATTATCTATAAATGTAATGCATCAATAAAAGAACGGAAAAAGAGTTTTAACATCCACTATAACCTCAAGAGTGAAGAAGAAACCTTATTTTTTTTAAACAAATAAGCAGACTGAGGCTTAGAGAAATTAAAGTACTTGTCCAATGACTGCCAGGATTAGAACCCAAAGCCAACAAAGCCATCCATTAAGCCACAGTCTCCCATACATATGAAAGACAGAATAAGCCAATTTGAGAACACAAGTTGCGCATCACTAATCTGAAAATCTGAAATGTTGCAAATATCAGAATTTTTTTTTTTTTTTTTTTTTTGGTACTGAGGATTGAACCCAAGGGTGCTTAACCACTGAGTGACACCCCTGTCATTTTTTAAAAAAATATTTTGTTTTTAGTTGTAGTTCGATAGTTCGACACAATACTTTTTTTTAATGTGGTACTAAGGATCGAACCCAACAACCTGCATGTGCTAGGCAAAAGCTCTACTGCTGAGTCACAACCCCAGCCCACCCCTACCATTTTTTTGAAAAATTATTTTTATTTTGAGAGAGAGTCTCACCAAGTTGCTGAGGGTGAATTTGAACTTGGGATCCTCCTGCCTCAGCCTCGTGAGTTTCTGGGATTACAGGCATGCTCAGGAAAAAAAGCTGAACATTTCTGAGTGTTAACATATGCCCAAAGTGAAAAACTTCACACCATGAAACTGTTTCATACTAAAATTATTAAAAGTAGTACATAAAATTACCTTCAGAGTATGTGTATAAGAGGTATATGAAATATACACGAATTTTGTGTTCAGACTTGGGTCCCATCCTCAGGATATCTCATTATGTATATGCAAATAGTGGAAAATATGAAAACACTTTGGTCCCAAACACTTCAGATAAGGAATACTCAATTTGTATTAGCAGGACAAAGGGACTTTGCATATAACCGAAAAGCAATAAACTCTAATATTAATTTTTAAAAAAACTATGTCCTACATCTCACACAAAAGATGTATTACTTAAAAAACTGCTTTCAATAAAGTTAATAAAGCAGACTTCTGAGGTCCAGAGTTATTTCTAATTTATAAAAAGTTTTGGACTGGGATTGTGGCTCAAGCCAGCCTCAGCAGATTAGCGAGGTCCTAAGCAACTTAGGGTTCAATCCTCAGCACCACATAAAAACGAATAAAGATATTGTGTCCAACTACAACTAAAGAAAAAAAAAAATTTAAGTTTTTATGGGGCTGGGGTTGTGGCTCAGTGGTAGAGTGCTTGCTTAGCATGTGTGAGGCAATTAGTTTGAGCCTCAGCACCACATAAAAATAAAATAAAAATAAAAGGTTTAAAACAATTAAACCTTAAAAAAAAAAGAAGTTTTTATTAGTAACCCCTCCATCTAATGTACCAGGATTGGGGTATAATGTGCTCTAACTTCTTTTCATTAAAGCAAACTATTAAATAAGTCCTTCCACTATAGTACATTTTATTAAATTTAGAGATTGATAATTTAGAACTATTAAAGAATTTATAAATCAACATTAGCAAGAACATAAGATTAAGGCTATTACTACTCATAGAAACTCTTTGCAAAGTAAGAGTGCTAACAATCTTTGCTATAGGGCAAGAAAAGATCATAAACAAACTGATAGAAAACATCCTATGCACTTGGCCTGGCAACATTTACCCATGCTTTTCATTCAAAAATCCAATCCCTTAGAAGTGGTATTAGAAATTTAGACACTCAAAGTCACAACCCATTATAAAATCAAGGACTTTCATTTCTGAGGGCCTGTGAAAGAGTACGTAAGGTTTCTTATTTCTAAGTTTCCCCTTAACTTAGACATGTTTTGCATATTCCCTGAAAATCAGTTTATGTATTCACAATTTACATTGATCCAGTAAGCAATGCTGTCAATTAGAACCTCCACAAACTACCAAACTGGTCAAAAGCTTATTCATTAGCTGAAGAGCTATGCAAAGGACAAAGTCTATAAAGGGGGAAGGAGAAAAAGATAGGAGGCAGAGGATGGGAAGATGGGAAGTTGGGAGGTTGAGAGGTCTACAATTTAGGCAGTATAGTTTCTATAAGAATCATAAAAAAAAGTCAGTTCAAAATCGCAATGTAAAGCTACTTTGTGACTCTGGTATAGTTGCTCAGTGCTTTCCTATTTTACACTTTTCTCACCTTAAATTGTAATGTAATACCAAAAGGATATAGAAATCACTGAGCTTTCAATAGTTAGTTTTGGTAGTAGAGATGATTATTAAACAAGAAACGTGTGTGTGTGTGTGTGTGTGTGTGAGAGTCAACAAATGGAGCTGGGCATGGTGGTGCATGCTTAAGCAGCTCAGGAGGCTGAGACAGGAGGATCATGAGTTCAAAGCAAGCCTCAGCAGATTAGTGAGGCCCTAACCAACTTAGAGACCCTGTCTCTAAATAAAATATAAAAATGGGCTGGGGATATGGCTCAGGTGTGCCTGTGGATTCAATATCTGATACCAAAAACAAACAAATAAACACCACCAACAAAAAAACTCAACAAATGGAAAAAAATATTAGGAAACATTACTGAGGAAGGGCTGGGGATGTACCTCAGTGGTAAAAAGTGCTTGCTTACTATGTGTGAGGCGCTGGTTTGCTGGATTCCCAGAAAAGACAGACAGACTAAGAAACAATAGGAGATGAAGTGAAATACAATTAAATAAAGTCAATACAAATCAAGCTTTAACATGATTGCTGAAGGAATCTAATTTCTCTGCTGATGTGGTATATTCCCAGATGAAAAAAAATATTTTTTTTCCAGTTTATAAAACAATGTTAAAAGGAAGTTTAAAAATCAAGAGAGACTAAGGAACATTTACTTCCCTTCTATTTTATAAGAATACATTTAAATTCATGTTTTTCTTATGGAAACATTTAAACAAAGAGCATTACAGGATTCTGCTGCTAGGAAGAACAGAAATCATTTAAACTACTTAATTTTATTTATAGAGAAAGAAACTAAGTCCCAGTGACTACCACAAGAATACTAAGGCTCAGATATTCTGGACCCAGTCCAAGTGTTCTTTCTACCACACCACATATTATTTTTTCATTGAAGGTGTCTACCTGTTGCATACCTCTTCAAATAAACTACTTTTCTGTTCCCCCTCGGTGTTCAATAATAATATTTTGCTGGGTGGCACACACCTATAATCCCAGCAACTCAGGAGGTTGAGGCAACAGGATCACTAGTTCAAAGCCAGCTTCAGCAGAATAGTGGGGCACTTAGCAACTCAGCAAGACCCTGTCTCTAAATAAAATATAAAAAAGGGCTGGGGATGTGGCTAAGTAGTTAATCACTGCTGGGTTCAATCCCTGGTACCCCCCTGCCCCCACCACAATTAACCAATTAATTTTTCTTTGTGAGTTCAGAGTCAAAGTTTTCAAATTTAACAGGAAAATCTTCATAAAAAGGATTTTTTTTAAAAGGAAGGTTTATTGCTTTGCTAGCAAAAGAGAAACAAAGGGGAATCCTTGTCCCAGAGGCTGTGATTCTGCCCATCAGCAGGAATACTTTTTTAAAAATTATTTTTACTTGTAGATGGACATAATATCTTTATTTTGTTAATTTATTTGTTGTTGTTTTTTTTTAAATGTAGTGCTGGGGATCAAACCCAGTGCCTCATGCGTGCTAGGCAAGTGCTCTACCACTGAGCCACAACCCCAGCCTATAAAAAGGAAAATTAATGAATTATTTTGCTAAAGCAGTATAATGGAATTGCCATTTCTAAGATAGGGCAGACTGATTAGCAGGTTTGGTGAGTAATACCACTTTCCAACATGCTAAATTCAAGATGCTTATTATAATATATCAAAATGAAATGGTAAGGAGTCAAATGAGCCTGCAGTTCAAGAAAGGCTGGGTCTAAAATTATCAATTTAGAAAGCTATCAATTTAGAAATAATATTTAATAGAGTGAGCACAACCCTAGGCATCACAAAATAAGAAACAATGAACAGTCATTGACATTGAAAATCATCAGGAATCTATGGAAATCTGGAACTAAGTAAAAAAGTTACTTTCCAAGGGAGTATAATTAATTATATCAAGTGCTAGTGATTGATGGACCAAATGTCAACTGAGGACCACTGAATTACTAAATATATATAAATATATATATACACATAAAGTAATTTGACACAGTTAATTATCATCAAAGAATCAGATTCTAATACTCCCTTTCCCACATCCAATATAAATCCTGATCTGTTTCTATTATTATTTATTCCCCTATCTGGGCATTTCAACAAGCTTAACCATATTACTCAAGATCTAATGCTTCTAACCTACATCTCACTTACTTGCTACAGTATTTCACCTGAGTAAGTTACAGAACTAAAACTAAGTGCTGGTATCAACAAAACATTAAAATTTCTCTAAAACAAAACCAAACCCACAGTTTAAGGACAGTTCCATTTCTGATGAAGTCATGGTATTATTAGGACAATCCTTTGACTAAATTTGATTAAACTGTCCTTTAGCTAACGTAGCCAGTGCATAGATTACATTTTAATATAAACATTCTCAAGGTAACTACGTCTCTAAGATGGACTTAAATTTCAACCATGAAATATGTCAAATATACAAAAAGGAAAAATTCACGACACTCGTGGTTTTTTTTGTTTTGTTTTGTTTTTTTTTAAATGTGTGTATTGCCAGGGATCAAACCTAGGGCTTTACCCATGCTGGCAACCACTTACCCAATGAGTTCCAAATGCAGCCCAATACTCACGCTTTAATACATGTCACTATTATTTGTTATTTTTAAAAGAAATTTAAATTTTAGAGTGTTATAAGGGCTGCTAAAATCTCACTTCACTGACAACCCTGTTCATGCCTTTTTTCCTACCCAGAAACAACTGAATTTGATTAATTTTCATGGTTGTTTTAGCTGTATATCACCATGTCTACAATAGTTTTATAATTTCAATTTTTTACAAGTATGGTATCATACCATACATACTCTTTAAAAAATTTTCAGGGAAGTTCTGGGTTCAGAGGAAAGCTAGAGTGGAAGGTATAGATTATTTGCATATATTCTCCACACCCACTCCCAAAGCCTCCTATCAACCTTGTTACTAGAACGGTATATTTGTTACAATTGATGAACCTACATTTACATATCATTACCACCCAAAGGGACAGCATACATTAAGAAATCACTTCTGGTATACATTCTCTGTTTTTTAAAATATTTTTTGAGTTGTTGATGGACCTTTATTTTATTCATTCATTTATATGTGGTGCTGAGAATTGAACCCAGTGCCTCACACATGCCAGGCAAGCGCTCTACCACTGAGCCACAACCCCAGGCCATTCTGTGGGTTTTTATAAATGTGTAATGATACAACTACTATTATAGTATCAAGAGTACTTTCACTGTCCTAAGAATCCCATGTGTTCTAATGCAGACCCTTCGTAACCAATGACTGTAAATTTTAACGGTCTCCACAGTTTTTCCTTTTCCAGATCATCATATAGCTGGAATTGTGTAGCATGTAGCCTTTTTGGATTGACTTCTTTTATTTAGTGACATACAGTGAAGGTTCTTCCATGTCTTTAACATGGCTCAGTGGCTCATTTCTTCCTAGTGCTGGATAATATTCCATTGTCGGTATGTATCATAGTTTACTTATCCATTCTCCTACTGAAGGACACATCTTGGGAGCTTCCAAGTTTTGGTGATTTTAAACAAAGTTACCATGTGAAAACATAAGTTTTCAACTTGTCTGGGTTACTACCAAGGTGTACAACTGCTGGATTATATGGTAAGAGTACACTCAGTTTTGTAAGAAAACTGCCACAGTGTCTTCTCAAGTGGCCCTTTTCATTTTGTCTAAGATACCAGCAATGAATGAGAATTCCTAATTTTCACCAGCATTTGAAGTTATCAGGGTTTTGTTAACTGTAAAATAAAACGTAACATAAAATGTATTATCTTTCCATTTTAAAAAATTGTAGTAAAAAACCCCAAACATAAAACTTTACTATCTTAATACTACTGAACTATATACTTGAAAATTATTAAGTTCACATTATTGTGCATCCAATCTCCAAAACACTTTTCATTTGGAAAAACTGAAACCATATACCTAAGCAACTACTCCCTACTTCTCCATTTCCCCAACCCCTGGCAACCATGATTCTATTCTTTGTTTCTATGCATTTGGCTATCCTAATATCTAAGGGGAATCATAATATTATCTTTTTAAAAATTACATAATGACACACACACAGAATTGTATCCATTTATCCTTTAAAGGACACTTGGATTGCTTCCATCTTTTGAATGTTGTGAATAATGCTGCTATAAACACAGGGTACAAATATCTCTTTGAGTTCCTGCTTTCAATTCATTTGGGTAGATACCTGGAAGTGAAATTGCTGGAACATATAATCCTATTTTTAGTTTCTTTTGGAAGTATAAACACAGGGCCTTGCCCATGCTAGGCAAGTGCTTTACCACTGAACTATACTTCCAACCCTTCTTAAAATTCAGAGACAGGTTCCTGCTAACTGACCCAGGCTGGCTTCAAACTTGCAATCTTCCTTCCTCAGCATCCCAAATATCTGGAATTACCTATATATGCAACCACACCCAGTTCTGCTTGTAATTTTCTGAGTGACTGTTTTCTATAGTAGATACACCATTTACTTTAGCACTTATAATGTACAAGGTTTCCAATCTTTTTTTTTAAGTTGTAAGTGGACACAACACCTTTATTTTTATTTATTTATTTATTTTTATGTGGTACTGAGGATCATACTCAGTGTCTCACCTGCACTGGGTGAGCACTCTACCACTAAGCACAACCCCAGGTCCAATTTCTCTATCTTCACCAACACCATTTTCTGTTCTTTTTTTTTTTAAACAGTGGTTTTCTAGTGGGCCAGAGGTCATACCTCATTGAATCTCCCAAATGATGTCAAACATCTTTTTCATGTGCTTGTTGGTTATTTGTATATCTTCTTTGGAGAAATATCTACAAATCCTTTGCCTATTTTAAAATAAGGCTGTTTGGGTTTTACTGTTACTGAGTTTAAGCAGTTCTTTACATATTTTGGATAATAACCCCTGATCAGATAGATCTATCATTTGCCTATGTTTTCTCCCATACCACAGGACACCTTTTCATTCTCTTGATTGTTTGCCTTTTATTTTGATGTAGTACCACTTGTCTATTTCTATTTTAAGAGCTTTTTGTTTCTGAGATGTAGCCTATGTTGCCCAGACTGTTTTATTATGTGTAGGTGCCAAATGATCCTCCCACCCTAGCCTTCTAAGCAACAGATTATAAGCACATACCATTGTATCCAGCTAATAGTTTTGTTTTGCTATAAAATGTTTGCTTTTTCAGAGTCCCATGAATGGGATGAGGGCCTGGTAAGAGAACTCAGCAAACTCCCTGGCCTTCTACCCTGTGAAATATCACTCAGTTGTTAAGCACTCTGGGTTCAATTCCCAGTACCAAAAAAAAAAAAAAAAGCTGTCAGTTTTCCATCACTGAATTATGATGGCCTATTTTTCACATATGTCCTTTATTATGTTGAGCAAATTCTTTTACCAATTTGTTGAATGTTTTTATCATGAAAGGGTTCTGAATTGCCTAAGGGTCTTTTTACATCAAGGGATATCATCATGTACATCTTGTCTTTCATTCTGTGTGTACTACATTGATTGATTTTCATCTGTTAAATAATCCTTGAACCCTAGAGATAAATCCTACTTGGTCAGAGTGGATGATCCTTCTAAAGGGCTGTGCAAGGCAGTGTTAGTGTTTTCTTGAGGAATTCTATATGTATATTCATCATGGATAGTGGTCTGTGATTTTCTTATAGTGTCTTTTTCTGGCTTTGGTAGTCTCATAACTTTGGAATAGTCTCTTCTCTTCAAATTTTTGGAAGTTTGAGTAAGACTGGTATCAGTTTTTCAAGAATTCTCAAATATTTGATAGAATTTACCAGTGATACTATCTAGTCCTAAGTTGTCTTCATTGGGAGATTTTTAAACTACTGACACATTCTTCCTACTAGTTAAAATCTATTCAATTTTTTTTTTTAATTTTTAGTTGTAGATGAACACAATATCTTTTATTTATTTATTTTTTTATGTGGTGCTGAGGATTGAACCCAGTGCCTCACGCAAGTGAGGCAAGCGCTCAACCACTGAGCTACAACCTCAGCCAATTTTTTTCTTTATGATCTAGGGGATGGGGATATGGCTTAGTTGGTAGAGTGCTTGCCTCGCATGCACAAGGCCCTGGGTTCAATCTCCAGTAACACACACACACACACACACACACCCCCCCACACACAGATTCTTCAACATGATTTAATCTAAACAAATTGTGTATTTTAGGAATTTATCCACTTCATCTAATTTATCTACTTTGTTGGCATACAAACCATACATATCCTATTAAAATACACTTTCTTAAATTACAAAAACAAAACCTGACAAGTAAAATCACTATTTACATGAAAAAATACCAAAATATGAATACATAAAATAATTACTCTAAGAATTCAATAAAGGAGTGATCAATATGAATTGTTATGATCAGTACAAATTTAACCAAGGCCCAGAGCCTTAACTTCAACCAGAAAGCATAAATAAGTAATGGAAAGGAAAAGGGAAAACTAGAAATGAAAGTATTTCTAATAGAGACCCAACAAAAGTTAAGATAAAATTAAAGCAAAATCAAACGTTAAATGTGAGATGGGTTCACTTGCCTAAAGTGGAAGGAGGGTCAGAGATAAAGTTACATGGCTCAAGAGAGTTATAAACGAAAAATATTTAATTTAGTGTTCATAATTTTACATATCATATATTTAAATATCTCCTAGGTTGAACTGAGAATTTGAAATTCCTAGACTATAAAGAAAATCTGACAGCCACTTAAGAGACAACCAGTGAAGGTACCTCGGGTGAAAATGAAAATAGCAATGGTGTTCTGGGAAGTTTACTTAAGTATCTACATTTTAGTGGTCCTCATCTAAGGTGATGCCACTTGGAGGACATATGGCAAGTTTTGGAGAACATTTTGTTTGTTGTAACAGAGAGGGAAAGTATGTGCTACTGGCCTCTAGTAGGTAAAAGGCCATGAACACTGTCAAACATCCTACAAACAACAACCCAGCCCCTCCACCAACAAATTATCATTGCTGTGTTCTAATGATAATTATTTATTTATTCTCACAAGAACCCAATTTAGTTCAACTATCTGTGGGAAAAATATATACAAGAAGCAGAAACATTCCAAAAGATTAATAATAGTGAGAATATTATTTTTTCACTTTTCTAAAAAAAATTTAAATTATCATACATTACTAAAAATAAAGAGAAAAATGAACTTGACTTAAAAATTCTCATTTAACTACCAATTCTGAGCAGAATACTCATGTTATTCATCCTCTCTTTTAAAAACAAATTTATTTAATTCCCTCAAATATTTACTTAAATGCCAACTATATGCCAGGCATGGTGATGTGCACCTATAGTACTAAGTACTTAAGAAGCTGAAGCAGAATTGCTTAAGCCCAGGAGTTTGAGGCTAGCCTGGGCAACATAAATAACACAGTAAGACCCCCATCTCCAAAAAAAGTAGTGTACAAAACAGAAAAGGTCCACAGTCTTCAGGAAGCTTATAGTCTGATGGGAGAAACATTAAACAAGAGTGTCGTTTTTGTTCCCCCCTATAGTACTGGGAATTGAGGGATTGAACCAAAGGTGCTTTACCACTGAACTACACCTCCTATCCTTTTCATTATTTCTTTTGAGAAAGTATCTCACCAAGTTGCCAAGGCTGGCCTTTGAACTCAGACCCCTGAGTTGCTGAGATTACAGGTATGCACCACAGCACCCTGTACATAAATTATCCTTACTGGAAAAGCCAGGTGGGCTTAACTTTCAGTTAGCTTGTTTAGGGACAGCATCTATGAGTAAATGACACTGAAGCAGTGATCCAGGGGATGAGAAATAATCATGCATGCGAACAAAAGGGAATAGGGATGACCAGGAATTCTGGAAGAATACATGAATGGCCTGAAGGAGCGAGCCATTGATTCATAATAGTTCAGAGGAAATGTAGATAACAGTATAGTAATTAAGGAAGACTGTAAAGTCAAAGACGCGGGAGTAGAAGACAAGGACCAAATTTGGCAAGACCTTGGAGGTTTAAGGAGTTTAGAAGCTAATGTGCTGGGAAGCTACAGAAGCAGAGGAGGGGCAAGATTTTACTTCTGTTTTGTTTTTGATGGTGCTGGGAATTGAAATCAGGGCCTTACACATGATAAGCAAGTGCTCCACCACTGAGCTACATCCCCAACCCTGATTTACTTTATTTTTAGAAGAACCACACAGGTTATTTATGAGTTAGAAAACAGCAATAGCAGAAACAAGGCAACCATTTTGACTATGAGACAAGGATTTGCTCCAGATTATAGCTATGAGAAGAAAGTTAACAGAAAAGAACTAATGAAAATGACATTAACTAAATAATGTCATACTTAAAAGCTTGTCTAAAACAAGAAAAAAAAAAAAACCTGCTCTTTCTAGGGGATGCTCTGAAGAAGCAAAGCATATTGCCTACTAAGTTGACACCCTTCTCCACACCACAGCTGACTGGTGCTGGAACACAGGAAAGCACCTGACCTGAAAAATAAAACTTCATCGCTGACTTGGTGTCCACAGGCAATATAGTGTGTGTGTGTGGGGAAATTCCATATGTTCTCACAAAGCCAATCCTATCAGAAATATTTAGTATAATTTGAGAACTGGCCCCTTAACTTTCCTAACAACCTACCCTACTTGAACAAGTCTGAATAAAGGTACATTTCTTGTATTACTAAAAGACTAATTCACCTACTAATGAAAATAATGGGCAAAGCCTTCTGTTGTTACCTTTTCACTCATAAACACGTAAAAAGTTTACTGGAGAAAAATCCTTTGCATGTAAAATGTAGTAAATCAATTTTCCTGGTCACATTTAACGACATGACAGGACTCACACTGTGGAATAACTTTTTTTCTTTTTGTACTGGGGATTTAGCCCTGGGGATGCTCTACCACTGAGCCATATCCTTAGTCCTTTTTTTAGAAAATTTTTATTTGTTGATGCACCTTCCTTCCTTCATTCATTCATTAATGTGGTGCTGAGGATCAAACCTAGTGCCTCACACATGCTGGGCAAGTGCTCTGCCACTGAGCCACAACTCCATCTCCACTCCAGTCCTTCTTATTTTTTATTTTGAGACAAGGACTTGCTGAGTTGCTTAGGGCCTTACTAAGTTGTTGAAGCTGTTCTCAAACTTGTGATCCTTCAGCCTCAGCCTCCTGAGTTGCTGGGATTACAAGTATATGCTACCATGTCCAACTGAATAACTCTTTTAAAAATGTAAAAAAAAAAAAAAGGCAAATAACTGTTTTCCCCTGAATGTGTGATGTTCATTTTTCTTCTCATATGTGAAAGTACTTATGGAGAGAAACCCTTTGAATGTTGAAACATGTGGGAAGCCTTACAGTATTTCCAGTTCCTTGTAAGGACTGGGAAGATTCATGCCAAAAAACAAAAACAAACAAACAAACAAAAACCCTATGCAAATAAATGTAAAGGCTTCAGATGGTCAAGTTTTGTTCAGTGGTATGAAAGGACTCATACAGTAGAAAAAACCCTGTGAATAAGCAATGTGGGGAAGTATTCAACTTTCACAGTTTCCTTTAAAGACACAAAAGGATTCACATTAGGGAAAAAACCCTTTTGCCCTTTAAGAAAGGTGGTAACACTTTCAACTTTCCAGTTCTCTTTGAATAGCATGAAGAACTCACAATGGAGAAGACCCTTGTCTATGGAAATGTGGTGATGCCTTCAGTTGTTCAGATCCATTCAGACTTAGGTGAATTTTTTTTTTTTTGTATCAGGGATTAAACCCAAAGGTGCTTAACCACTGATCTACATCCCATCCCTTTTTAAATTTTTAAAAAAATTGAGACATGGTCTCACTGAATTACTTAGGGCCTAAAGTTGCTGAGGCTGGCTTTGAACTTGTGATCCTTCTGCCTCAGCCTTCTGAGCCACTGGAATTACAGTCGCACACTTCCTTCAGCTAGTGACCTCTTTCTTGACAAAAGCACCTGAGGTGTCTAAGAAGGGTCATAAAAATGTACTCTGGGTTGGGCATGAGCATTACATCAGCGTGAATATATGAAAGCAACATGCTTTTCTGGTAAATCTCTCTTTGTATATCGTTAGACTCAATTTTCTTATATCTAAGTTTTTTGCATCTGTATAATGTTGTACAATTGTGCATGTATGTGTGTGTAAAATCTAGTATATAGTATAAGTTTGTACATAAGTATATATTACATAGAATATAATATTTGTAGTTAAAACTTATTAACATTTTTTTTGCAACATTTTCTTTTAATTCTTTGAGTTTCCATCTCTCTACTTCCCTTAAATACATTTTCTTAAATGTTGTCCATTTTTTCCACTAAAGGCCTTAGCAAATACATCATATAAAAAACAAATAAAAAAGACTAATTCAAAACAAATATCTGCTAAGATAGAATTTTAATTTTATAGATGCAGAAAATGAAAACTGAAAAGAATATTAAACTTTCCTCATGGCATATAGCTAATGAGATACAAGTCTAGGTCATCCAATTCTTAGGGGAAAAAAAAAAAAAATCAAGCTTTTCCACAAATCTCAAGGTAAGAGTTATCAGACACGAAATATTTAGGATTTCCTTTCTCTTCAAACTTAAAGAATATAATTTAAGTTAAGGAATAAAAAGATAAGTGATCTACTACAACCTATGGTCCCCATAGGGTCTTCAGGCCAGGGATTTGAGAGATCTTGACCTGCTAGAATAGGAACTTAACCTGTGTTATTCACTGCTTTGTCCTCATTGCTTACAACAGAACTTTGAACACAATGCTGAACAATTATTTGTTGAACAAATGATTTCAAAACAGGGAAGAGAATAAGGGGAAGTCAGTGAAAAAGAGCTACTTAAATAAGTTCAGATGTGACTCTCAGGTAGTAGAAAGCTGCCACAGTCCCAACTCATTTATCTTAATTAAGCTGTTAATTATCACAACAGCATTATTAAAATATCACTCATCATACAGTTCAAAGAGTACAACACCATAGTTTTTAGTATATTCACAAAGTTGTGCACTGATCACCACTAACTCCAGATGACTCTGATCATTAGAAACACAATTCTATCTCCTTAGCAGTCATTCTTCAATTTCCCTTTGTTCTAACCCTTGGCAACTAATTCATTATCTGTCTTTATGGAATTATCTATCCCAGGCATTTAATATTATAATTTGATGGAATTTGATCCTATGACACATGCTGCTTCTAAAATCCTTTAGAATCTACTTTTCTTTCTTTCGTTTCTTTCTTTCTTTTTTTTAATACCAGCAATTATACCCAGGGGTGTTAAACTTAACCGCTGAACCACATCCCCAGTCCTTTTTTTTTTACTTTGTGACAGGGTCTAAGTTGCTTAGGGTCTCTACTAATTTGCTGAGGTTGGCTTTGAACTTGCAATCCTCCTGCCTCAGTCTCCTGAGTCAATGGATTATAGGTGTGCACCACCACATCTGGGATCTCTTGGAATTTCTGAAGGCACAAAAATGTTTTTAGTATGCTACTGAGATGACTAGTTAGGCTGGAGGACCCCAGAATGGGCTGTTCACCTAAAATACCAAAATATGATGAGACAGCAGGGACTTTTTCAGCCTTAACTCCCAACCTCTGGGGAAGAGTGGAGAAGGTTAACTGATAACCAATGGTTAATGATTAGTAAATCATGTCTATGTACTGAAGCTTCATAAAACGTGTCCCCTCACCACCACCCCCAGCCAAAGATTGGGGGGGGGGACTTGTTTGGCATGCTTCCCAGCTAGCTGAACATATGGTGGTGCCTAAAGGGTGGAATACTAGGAAAGGACATGGAAGCTCTGTGACACTTTTCATATACCTTACTCATCTGGCTATTGATCTACATCCTTTGTAACGTCTTTAAGTAAACTGTGTCCCTGAGCTCTGCGAGCTGCTCTTGCAAATTAACTGAACCAGGAGGGGGTCATGAAAATATTAATTTATAGCCATTTGATAAGAAAAGGCCACAACAACCTGTGCTTCCAACTGGCATCTAAAAGTGAGGGGCAGTCTTGTGGAAATGAGCCCTCAACCTGTAATCTGATGCTACCTTTGGGTAAATAGTGTCAGATGTCAGAACTGAATTGGAGGACACCCAACTAGTGCTTTACTAAAGAACTAAATGCTTGCCTCACACGTGAAAAACCTCCCTAAATATTGGGTGTCAGAAGTACTATTGAGTGACAGCAGAGTAGAAAAAACAGTTTTGGGGGGTTGGTGAGGGGAAGTTTTCTCCTCTTTTCACATGCACACAGAATTACAGAATATGTGATCTTTTGTGACTGGCTTCTTACAAGCAGCATGTTTTCAAGGTACATCCATACTGCTTCATGTATCAATACTTCATTCCTTTTTATACCAGAATAATACTCCATTGTATGGCTATACCACATTTTAGTTGTCCATTCATCAGTTGATGGATATTTGGGTTGCTTCTTTATCTTGAATAGTACTGCTATGAACATTCACATATGAGTTTTTGTTGCAGAAAAATGTTTTCAATTATCCTTGCCATCTAGAAGTGGAACTGCTGGGTCACAAGTTAACAGTTCAACTTCCTGAAGAACTGCCAAACTACATTTCAAAGAAGCTGTACCTTCATTTAATTTTATTTATGGTGCTAGGGATCAAATTCAGGGTCCAGTGCATGCCAGGTAAGCAGTCTACTACTGATCTATACCCCAGACCACGGCCACACAATTGTGTATTTCCATAACCAGGTGTGAGGATACCACTTTCTCCAGATCCTCAACACTGTTTTCTTTTGGGGCACTGTCATCTAGTGGGCATGAAGTGGTATCTCATGGTTTTGATCTGTATTTCCCTAATTACTAATGATGTTGATTATGTATGTTTCTTATTTATTGGTCTTAATTAAGCTTTTCATCATTTATTTTTTTTAATATTTTGTTTATTTAGTTGTAGTTAGACACTATATCTTTATTTTATTTTTATGTGGTGCTGAGGATCAAACCCAGGGCCTCCCACATGCTAGGCGAGCCCTCTACTGCTGAGTCACAACCCCAGCCCAAGCTTTTCATCATTTAAAGATAATACTGTTCCTGTTTTAAAGCTGGGGACCAAAAGGGAATTAAGAAAAAGTATTTAAGACATTAAGAAGAAAATTGTGAATAAATACTTTAAGATGCCTAATAACTTATGAATAATGAATCCAATTCCATGGATATTCTTCTGATATAGTGAGTATCTCCATATAATATTCAAAGACAAAATAAGGAACCAAGCACCTACATCTATACTGGACAGTGGTACTTTATAATATTGTCTTCAAAAGGTTGTTTTCTTCCTTTTTTTCTTACCCAACAAACCCCTCCTTCCGTGGCAAATCTGTGGTTTGAGTTAAGGGACCAATAGCCCTCCTCATCTCCAACATAGACAATTAGACATATGGCACAAGACCCTGCACTGGCCAATCACAGAACTATATTCCACTGTCCAATGATTATTAGTTCAGGTATAAGTATTCAATCAAGGCCAAACAAAGCCCATCCTAGACATTGATTAGTACTCTTAATTAATTAATTAATGTGAGCTGTGACCTTTGATTTACATGGTTATGAGAGCATGACTCTCTCATTATGCTTACACTAATCTGAGCTAGGTTTCTGTTCCCTAAAACAACTACATAATACAAAAATCAGTTTTTACTGCCTGAAGTTACAGACTTAATTTTTGATGTTAACATTATCTAAAAAGACCATAAAACCCTTAAAACCACTATTCTAAAGAGAGCCAGAAAATACTTGGGTTTTAGACCTGCCTACTAAAAAAGGAGGATGATGTAACAGTTACTTGAAATTTTTAAGACCATTATTTTCCTTGTTTTTCTGAACCAGTAACAATTGAAAGTGACAAAAGAACCAGGGTAAAGAAGCAGGACAGGGACACTTAATACAACCAAGCAGAGACAACTTAATGTAGGAGCTTTCAGGATCCAACTACTAAATAAATTTATATAATATAATTGCTATTTCAAAGGATCACAAACATAGGCTAAAAACTAAATCAGGTATTAAAGAGTAGATATTGGACAATTGAAGTTTTCAGGAAGAGGACAATGGGCCCACTGAAATAGCTCAGCTGGGAGAGCAACAGACTGAAGAACAAGACACTGAGATACAATATGACTTGAATACGATTTGCTTTCTCATATTAGAAAATTTGCCCGTAATCAAATTAGGAAATCCTATGTTATCTGAGAATTCTGACTTTGTTAATAAAAATTTAAGGAAATTCTAGGTTTGCCAAAATACAACATTTAAAATGTAATTTACATTAAGTTCAATGTGAATTACAGGGTAAAAGTAACTGGTGACCAAATTTTTTCTAATAGCAAACATATAATGACATAAAAAAGTTTAGCATGCTTAATAATCAAGCTAATCTTACATTACTTGCAAATGTCTACAATCTTAAATCCTTATGAATACTGAACATTGTGAATTAAACCTGTTTTCAGTTTAAATTTACAACCAATGGGAAAACAATTACGAAATCTGCACAAAGGATTTATTAATTGACAACACAGATCAGAAAAACTAGTAATTTTTTTGACAATTTGGTTGAAATACAGAGAAGAAATCCAGCTTTTAATGAAGGGGAAAGGAATTCTTCCCCAATTTGTGTTATATGTTATATATACTTTGGATTATGGCATACAGTGGTAAAAAAAATTGCAAACAAAACATTATTCTGAGAGGGAACACAGGAATATACTAGGATGTAATATATGCTGGAGAAGTAAGCTGGTAGAAATAGTAAGATCTTCCATTCACTCTGCATGTTCTACATTGCTAGGCAGTGCTGAGAATTTCAATGACTTAGAGACATTGAAATTTCAATGACTTAGAGACATTAAGTTAACCTTCATAACTTTTAAATGGAGGAACCAGGGTTCAAACCCAAGTCTAAGTGACTCCACAGTCCATATTCTTTTAACCCCTATCCTATATAAAGTCTTTTAAGAGCCTGCATTAATTAAAGTGAAAGTCATCTGTGATAGAAGCAATCATGATAAACTAAAACATTGGTTCTCAAAAGTATGGTCCAGTGTCCTAATAGGGGGTTCCAGATACCTTCTCACAGAGTTCACAAAGTCAAATTTATTCTCTCCATAAAATTGTTATGTGTGAGAGTATACAATGTTAACAGCTGTATTAATGCAAAGAAGGAAAAACTGCTATCACTTTAGTATAAATTAAGGCAACACAAAACACAAAGCTGTAATAGTGTCTTTACATTTCAGATAAAAAAATTTTAGAAATCAGCTCACTTAAGAATGTCCTTGATGAGCCAGTAAAAAATAACGACTTTTACTAAATACTGGTCTTTTCTTTCCAATTGTATGATAAACAGGGATTACACATAAATCTCTTCTACAACATAACTTCTACAGTTGGATGACTGTTTCAAGGAAAAAAATTACTTATGTGATTGAGTTGTAAAGTAAACTAGCCACTTTTTTCAGGGAACACTACTTAATACTTGAAAGAAAGATAAATTATGGTCATTTAGACTTGGTAAGTGGAAGATATTTTCACAAAAATGACAAATCCAGCCTATGGTTTAAAAGGAAATCATTTCTAGGATCAGTATTTTCTACTAATGATAAAATTTGAGCTTTCAAGTGAAAATCTGAATTTTAAAAAATTTGTGCCTACCATTGCAGGTTTGACAGATTTGTAATACTCAAGAATTTCCTGAACTGTGTGGTTACAATAACTGTGAATTATTTCACTGTATAATAAAATGTGTCAGCATTTGGAAGATTTATATAACCAGCTTTTTTTTCCTTTGTCAATGACATGATGATTTCCAAATAGCCTAAAATATATAACAAAATCAGGCAGCCAAAAGATTCATTGAAGTGCAAGTTACACCAATGTCTGTAGACCAATAGATTTTAATGTAACAGTATAAGAAAAGTTTGAAACTATCATTTGTGTACAATCAAAAAATAATCTCCATAAATATCCTGAAAAGGTGATTAGTTTTTTCAAATGCCTATTTGTATGAAGGTGGATATTCTTTATACTTCAACCAAGGGTGTAGCACAAAACATTGAATTCAGAAATAGGTATGAGAGCCAGGCACAGTGGTGCACACCTGTAACCTCAGCAGCTTGGAAGGCTGAGGTATGAGGATCACAAGTTCTAGACCAGCCTTAGCAATTTTGCAAGACCCCAAGCAACCTAGTGAGAGCCTGCCTCAATAAAAATGTTTAAGGGCTGGGGATGTGGCTCAAGTGGTAGCGCACTCGCCTGGCATGCGTGCGGCCCGAGTTCGATCCTCAGCACCACATACAAACAAAGATGTTGTGTCGGCCGAAATCTAAAAAATAATGAATAATAAAATTCTCTCAAAAAAAAAAAAAAATAGTTTAAAAAAAAATTTTTAAAAAAGCAATAGATATGAGAATCCTGCTGTTTTCTCTTAAGCCAAATATTAAAAGAGACTTGAAAAAAACAAAGTTAAACATGGCCATTCTTCTCATTTAATATTTTTGGTTTTGAAAAACAAATAATTTTTCTATTAAAAATTTTATGTTTATATAAAATTCATTTATTATTTTTATGTTTAAACACTTAAAATAAAGGTATAAAAAAATAATGTTTATTTACTTTTATGTGGTGCTGAGGATGGAACCCAGGGGCTCGCACGTGATAGGTGAGTGCTCTGCCACAGAGCCCCAACCCCAGCCCCTAAACATTTTTATATATTCTTTCTTAGTTATATATAACACGAGGACACACCCTGACATGATCACAAAAACATGGAACACAACCTGCTCCAATTCAGTCCCCAGTACTACCTGGCTTTCCCCCTCCAATCAATCAATCAATCAATCTATTTACTTATTATTAGCGTCTTGTGGATACACCTGATACAAGGACCCACCGTGCCCCCATACATGCATATACATGCATGTCAGATGCATCCCACTATTCTTCCCTTTTCCCAATCCCTTCTTCCTCCTCCTTAATCCCCTTTACCTACTCTACTGATTCTTTCTCTATTTTGATGAAATTCCCTTAACACTTAAGTATGTTTAAAGACATTCTTAATTTTGATTTTTAAAATGTAAAATATCAATAGAAATCCATCTTTAATAAGTCTTGAGCCCAAAACCTTTGAAAACTTCTGAATAAAGTCCATTACGATAACATATATATTGTCTTTATTTTGTTTGTGCCAATCAAAAAGATTGTTCTCATATTAACTGTAGAAAAGAGAGCCTCCTCCAAGCCTGTCTTTTACCAAATCTAAATAGAAAGCATAGAAAATAGATTGTGTTCTCTAATGTTTAAAGTTCACAAATGATACACAATTTTACAAAACTCTCTAGAGGGGAAAAAAAACGTACTGAATATCTATTACACTTCTACAAACTCTAGGTGCTTTCACTTAATAAAATTTCAGATCTGCATTAAAGCTGAGAAAAGTTAAAGGTAAAGTAGTATGATACAGTATAAAATGTATAGACTTTGGCATACCTGAATTAAAATTATTCCTTTAACTGTTATGTTGTCAAAGACAAATGCACAGTTTCTTCTTTAACATGCACTTAATAAAGGCAGCAGCTACTCAGGGGGCTGAGGCAGAAGGCCAGCAAGTTGAAGGCCAGCCTCAGCAATTTAGCAAGACCCTCAGCAACTTAGTGAGACCTTCTCTCAAAAAAAGGATGCCAGACATCCTGGCTCAGCCTGTAGTCCCAGCAGCTGAGAGGCTGAGTCAGGAGGATTGCAAGTTCAAAGCCAGCCTCAGAAACTTAAGGAAGCACTAAGCAACTCAGTGAGACCCTGTCTCTAAATAAAATACAAACTAGGGCTGGGGATGTGGCTCAGTGGTTGAGTGCCCCTGAGTTTAATCCAGCTACCAAATAAATAAATAAATAAATGAACTGGGAAGTCACTCAATGGTGAAAGCACCCCTGGGTTCAATCCCCAGTACCAAACAACAAAATAACTCAATAATTCCTACTTCTAAGACTGAAAGACATGAGAATACAATTAAAGGTATATGAAGAAGGTGTTCAAAAAGTCCCTTTCAATCATACTCTTCCCTCTGTTCTAAAACTAAACCAGAGAACAAGAAAGTCAGCAAATAAGGTTAAAATTTGATGACATACTCTCATTTCATCTTTATAGGATTCAAATAGATGCTACTCCAGATAACATCCAAAACTATTTTAAGGACCCAAAACTATTTTAAGAACCCTATCAGTGATTAGGATTCAATGTTTAAAAACTACCAATGCTAGGATGCATGAAGATCTGGGTTCAATCCCCAGCACCACAAAACAAAACAAAACAAAACACCCTTCTTTCAAACCTAAATCACTCCTACACTTCTTCTTAATTTTGAATATTCACTTGACACACTAGTGATAAGAAAAACAATGACATCTTAATATCACTAAGAAAATTATCAATGAAACAATTCTGAAATTGGTCATTTTAGAAATCAGTAAAGCTGGCAGGAAGCACAAAAATAATTGTTTTTAACTATATTTCCATCAGATATTTCATATCATCACATGGTTGAACTATTATATTGAAAATTAGGCAATAGTTATTTTAAGTACAGTAAATATGTTCCAAGATTTGTGATGAGATAGATCAGTCTCTAAAAGTTAACAAGACTTAATAGCTTAACAATGCTTTTCACTCTACACTTCAACAAATCACTAAGGCTATTTCCAAAAAACAAAATAGATGATTAATTTTATTAAACTCTTGTCAACCAAACACTTTTAAAAAAAAATTTCAAGCAGACTTCATAGTTTGTGTGGAAAATCAAATTATGTAGCATTTTAATTTATTTTTACATAAGATCTAATTATTTTTCTAACATGTTATACTCTCAGAACTTTTATAGAAACTATGCAGGTTTACGCTACAAAAGAAGTCCTCTCTAAAAAGTAAGCTGAATGAACTTAATTTTATCCTGATTAATTTCTTATTGCAAGTTTGGTTACTAACCATTTCCTGTGTTGTAGGTTTACCCTCTCTAGGGCTGGGGAAGCATGCAAATCAGTGATAAAGCACTTGTCTAGCAATTCGCCAATCCCTGGGTTCAATCCCAAGCTCAACAACAAACTGTTCACTCTCTCTATAGTTACTATTCCAAAGCTAGTAACTGTGATCCTTTACTACACTACAAGGAAGAAGACAAGCACTGGTGGATATCATCTGACAATTCCTGAAAATTATTTCAAATGGATACTCACATATATTTCCTTTGATGCTTTTGTGTTCCAAGAAAGTTAGCATGACCATATTTTGGAGGAGCCAGAATGGTATACTGAAAGGGAGCAATGAATATCAGATTGAAAGCTATGAATCAGTTTCAACTTTTAACACTCAGAAATTATGACTATAGAAGGGTCACTAATTCCCTGTTGCCCACATTATTCAGTGAGCAATCACATGTCCCTGTATTAAAAAGCATTCCCCAATAACTCTTTAATGTAACAAAGTTTAGTGTGACTTAAGCTATATATACACACAGAGAGAAAAAACAGAGCCAACTGCAAATAAGGGACAGAATCAATTACATTTAATCCTATAAAGTCCTCAAAACCCCAAAAAGAAAAGCTAAAGATAAAATGCTTAGAGAATTGCCAGACCATCTCCCTAACATTAACCTATCAATCTTCAAAACACTCATGAAGCAGATGTCAAGCACCTCTAGTTTTACAGAGGAAAGAACCCTAAGACTAAGTGACTTCCTCCATTATCACATAAAAAGTTAAAGATCAGATTAAAATAAACTCTAGGACTCTGTACTCGTCCATTAATCAAGAAAACTGTTAGCTCAAACCCCAAAATGCTACAATTACCTCACTCTATATGTATCCCCCCTCTTTCTCTCTCTATATATACATATATAATGCTGTCCATTAAGGTACCCACTAGCCATGAAATGCAGCTACTCCAAAAGAGAATGTCAACTACAAATTAGATTCTGAAAACTTAGTATTAGGATAATATAAAATTTTGATTTTCTTTTCTTCTTTTTTTTTTAAACACAGATCACATGTTGTAATGGTATTTTGGACATACAGAATTAAAATTCATTGTACAGCACTGGTTCATACTTCTTTCCAAACACCTCCCAATGAAAACAGATGTCATTTTAATATTTAAACCAAAATGCAATTATTTTCAAAACTGTTACATCCTTATATACATTATGTATGTAACATATTTGGAGAGATATAAGAACATATACAAATAAACACAAAATAGGTGATCATAGTAGTCACAAAACATTTTTTAAAAAAATGTTTCTATCTATCTCATTACAAGTATATGGGATTTTATGGTTTTTGTTATTGTTGTTGTTGTTTTGTGTGTGTGTGGTTGAGGATCAACCTCAAGGACTCACCCATGCTAAGCAAGTCCTCTACAATCCAACAAGTAGAAGTGATTTTGAACAAGTCACAGTGAGGAGAAAGTATGACTCTCCATTACAGTAATATATCATTTTCTCAGATGGAAAATAAAAAATATTCCTAATGTACATGGAGAGATATCAATCATCACAGGTTGATGAACCTCAAAATATCTGCCTAACATGTACCCACAGTAGGGCTTTTTTTTTTTTTTTTTTTTTTTTAGGTGGACCTGGTATGTTGCCCAGGCTAAAGCATGGGCTAAAGCAATCCTTCCATCTTAATCTCCCAAGTAAGTGGACTACAGGCCTGTACTACCACATCTGTGTTATAGTTATTTAACTACATATAATATGCTAATACATATTCAGCATTTGATCTCATTTTGACTAAAGAAGCAAGAAATATATAGTTAACAGGAAAAATCAGTTTTAAAACCCAGGACAACTTTAGAAAATAATCTGACAATCTCATAAAAGGTTAAATATCAGGTTTCCATATAACCAGAAAACTCCACTCCCAGGTTTTATAACCAAGATAAATTAAAACAGGTCCAAACAAAAAATGTGTACACGAATGTTCTTAGCAGCACTATGTATAATAGCTAAAAAGTGTGAACAATGCAAATGTCCATTGACTGATGAAAACACACAATGTGGTATATATTCATAAGCCAGACTACTTTTCCCTTAAAAGAAATGAAACACTGATACACTGTTATAACATTAATGAACCTTGAAAACATACTACCTTGAAAGATGGCTGTCATAAAAGATGACACATTGTATAATTCCATTTATATGAAATGTCCAGAATAGGCAAATCTATAAAGACAGAAAGTAGTTGCTTGGGGTTGGGGTAAAAGGAAACTGATAATCACTGCTAATGAAGAATGGTTTCTTTCTAGGATGGTGACAATGTTCTAAGATTGATTTTGATGATTGTTGTACAACTATGTGAATGCACCAAAAGCCACTTTAAATGGGTGACTTGGATGGTATGTGAATCACATCTCAGTGAACCTGTCAGAAATACAAATCAGAGGGAAAAAAGGATTACAGGGATTCATCAAACACCTAATAGCTACTTTTCTGGATTTTGTAACTGTGATATTTATCAGTTTTTAAGGTTGTGATTTTTTTTCTCATTCTAAATATTCATATTAGTAAAAAAAAAAATTTCCATCACATTCTTGCACAACCTTAAAGTCATAAACTGTACTGACTTTTATGGCATGTTAATTATTTCAATAAAGAGTTCTTTTCATTAGAAGGATAACAGGGCAATCATTCTCATGTTAACCTTAACACAATCAGAGAATAGCCACACCTCCAGACATGTACTCCCTCAAAATATGAAAACCACTAAAGGAACACAAACTACCTTAAAAGATGAATAGTTTTGGGAAAGCTCAAAAAAAGTTACTAACTTAACCAATTAAATAATCAAGATTAGACAAACATCATAGGGATTTGAAGATCACAGTATTAAAATATGCAGAGGGACAACATAAAATATACTACTTTACCACTTTTTCTTAAAAGCTAAACTCCTGACTCAGAATGGATTAAAAAATTAGGAACCTAAATTCTTAAAGCTGAGATGAAGTATTTTATCAAAAATCTCGGCGGTGAGTGCGTGCATTTAACACATAACACCTTATGTAGACTGACAATTTCGGAAGCAGCTGAATCTAAGACAATGAAGCTTTTTTTTTTTCTTTTTAAAATCATAAAACGTGATGGTGCCATTCCACAGCCCACCCCATCCCCCATTACCACCACCAGCAGGTGGAGGGAAAGGATACTGTAGACTAGAGGATGACAGCTTTGTATAACCCTTTGGACTTTAAATGTAAGAATGCAGCTGGTGGTCTCTCAGGAGGGGCTAAAGAGATTTGTGAACAAGCTGAAATAAGGGGTATCCTTTGCCTGGAAGTGGGCACACCGTGAGCCACATCTTGAATCAGCTATATCCAGAGTAAAACACAGGCCGCTGGAAGGCACTGTTAGCATCACCAGGATGGCCTCTCACGCCGGGGGTGTTTTTTTCAACGGAGAAGTTGACTCCTGTAGTTTGGACATTGAGGGGAGGCAGGGGTAAAGCGGGAGTCGGGAAGACCAGAAAAAATGCCTTTAAGTGGAGACGCCTTGGGTCTCGCTGAGGAAGTTCCGACCCCACTCGGTCGCACACGCTCGCCTCCCGCAACTCCCTTCTACCCGCGGCGCCAGACGGCGGTGCCCGAGCGAGAGCAGGAATCTCCGCCGCTGCCGGGGAGCTGGCCGCGGCAGGGGGGCAGCGCGGGCCACACACACACACACACACACACACACACACACACACACACACACACGCCTACTCCGCACTCGCTGCGCCCGGCCTCCCCGCCGCGCGGCCCAGCCCCTCGCACCCGCAGCTGGTCGGCTCCACGGGGCAGGCCTAGGCCGCGCCAGCCGTGCCCCGGCACCTCGTTCCCGGGCGGAGGCGGAGCAGGCCCTACACAAACTTCCCGGCGCGTTAGCAGAGGCGTCACCGACGGGCCGGCCCCCAGCGCCATTCCCTCGCGGCCCGGCGGCGGCGCCCGCCCCTACCCCCTGCACTCGGAGTCCCGGCGGAGACCGGCCCAAGGCCCACGGCCCCCACCCGCCGGCGCCCCGGAATTTACCTCCAAGTCACGGCCTTTGTTCTTGAAATTCTTGAGCCGTTGGTTGTCTAATTTCTCGTTGTCCGCCATGGCCGGGCCGGTGACTCCTTCCCCCGCCCGGGCCCCGCGGGATCCGCCCCAACCACCGCGCCGCACCGACACTCCCAGGAACCCGGCCGCCGCCTGAGCTGCTATGCCCTCCGGGCGGCCGCTTCCTTCCTCCTCTCACTTGCCTCCGCCGCGGCCTTCTCCTGCTCTCCCCGCCCGCCCCCCCTCCCTAACCCCAGAACGACAGCAGCTCCAGTGAAGACAACTGCGGGGCCGGGCGGCGGCAACGGCGGCGGAATGTGCGGCCGGCTGAGAGGGGGAGGCAGCCTCGATATGGGAGCCCCGGCGCCGCGGCCACGCCCATCGCCACCAGTCCAGCTCGCCGATTGGCCAACCAGGCTCCGGTGCGCTCGGCCAATCAGAAGGGACGATGGAGAGCGAACAGAAAGGGGAAGAAAGCGACGCTGGGAGGAAACGGCCCAGGGCTGGGTGAGTGGGAGGGGAAAGGAGGGGTGCGGTGAGGGTAACGCTGGGAGGGACCTAGTATCTCCGGAGAGAGGGTGAGGAAGTGAGAGAAAGTAGATTTCCGAGGAGAGAGGGTAAAAGAAGGAGAAGCCGGGAGACTGGGTGGGGACAAGCTGGTTTGCTGCGGTTGTCAGGGCAGCCCCAAACGTCTGGGGTCCAGGGTCAAAGTAACGTTCTTTTCTCCTCTGGTGCGCCCTCTCTTCCAGGGCATTTCTTGAGCGCTCCGCTCGCTTTTCGAGGAGAGAGAGCTGCGCCTTGGCTCCACGCCGGATAGGGCCAAACCTCCAAGGGCCAGGTCTGGAGCTGAGGACTGGCAGGGGCTACAAGCGTTCCGGAGGCGCTGAGCAAAGTGAGAGGGTGGTGATGGAAAAGAAAAGCGGTCCGTTAGATGAATTGGATTTATCCTGAGTACCCGCAACAGGTAGGAAACTAGGTAGAGTTGATGAGCCTGTGATGATACCGCTTCCTAGGTGTTTCCTCATAGAAACTTGAAGAAGTTACTTGGCCACAAAATGCAAACTTCTGCAGGGCGGGGATCGTGGCACATAGCCATGTAACATTGTAACTCTTGAGAAAAGAAATGAATTCCAAGGGTAGCAGGGGCAAAAATAACGCAAACACAAAAGAATGTACTTAGATTTTTCAAAAAAGAAGATGCAGTATCCCAAAGATACAGTGTTACGTGAAATAGCAATTAGGATGCGAGCGGGGAACCGAGACATTGAATGTATTTCTATGTGGCAAGGTAGGAGGAAGAGACCCTAACACAAACCCTTTCTGGAACTTTTTAAACTTTTGGTCCCGTCTGGTATATTTTGTTATGGTGGAGCAAAATACAGAAATAAACGTTTAAAGTGGAAGCGTTTCTTAAAGAAACACTTTTAAGGCAAAGGAGGGTTTTCGTTTGTTTTGTTATACACACACACACACACACATATATATATATATATATGTTTTATATGTATATTTATATATATTTATATTATATATATATACATATATGCTTTTTTTTTTTGAAGAAAGTCAGTGGGTTTATAGAACTCAGCACTGGAATACTATTGAAGTCACTTGAAGGTGTTACAATGAAGGAAAGGTGAAAATAAACTTAGCAAACAATCTATGCCTAGAAATAATTCACACCGAAGATTAACTTGATTGTAAATTAAATGCAGACCTTAAAATAAAACTGGTAAGAATGTAAACTTTTATTTCCCAGAGACTTGTTTAATTAAAAAAGAATTATATTTGAATGCTAGAGTACTGATGTATTTAAAAGTTTAGGATAAGAAAATTAAGTTGTAAAGCATGTGTGCTTTTCACCATCATGGATTTGTTTATAAGTAGGATTCAAGGAAAAAATGCATTGATGAATTCTATTCTGCTATTAGAAGTTATCCTGTCAACGTGCAGTATAGGTGAATACTTTGTACTTCTGGAAATAAATTTTATGATAGTTTTTGTGATGAAGTTCATGGAGTTGTCTACTGTTGTGTAGGTCTTCATGTCTTCCATCTACAACTGGTTATATCTGATAATAAAACAGCCCAAAATTCTCTTTGCAGAATACTCCTTAAATGGGTTTGACGACTGTTACCAACTGGGAGAGATGTAATCCAAATAATAATTAAACACATCTTATAATTTTATTTGTCTAATGTCTGGCTGAGGTCTGCCTTCCTCTCCAGACAGTAAGCTCTTTGAAATCAAGGATCATATTTATTTTGTACACTATGTATATATAGAATGCAGTAGTACTCAGCACATTGTATGTTCTTGCCAGTTAGGTGGCCAATCTGCATTTAGAACTATTACCAACTCCCTGAAAAACTTCCTTGATAAATTATTTATCTTCTATATCAGAAGAACTGTAAGTACAGACACCAAACATGTAAACTTGTTGGCAAAAAACTAGTAACAACTTCAAGTGAAAAACTTAAGCCAGCAAACAGATTACCTATGAATTATAATTAAAGAAAACTGTCTTAACAAAGTGTGTCCAACTGCTTTTAAATGTGGGGGCAGGGCATGTCTTGCCCTGAATCATGCCTGACTTATTCCTTAAATTTTAATCCTGAAATTAGTATGGATATCAAATCAAATTTTAGATCAAACAGTGTAAATTAGAAGTAATAACAACTCAATGTACATTTATATCAAGAAGTGTTAACTTGTTTTTCAACTAAGTCTGGTTAGGAGGTTTGGGAAATTTAATTTGTTGAGCTAAGGAAGTAGTAAACTGCATAACTATTAATACCATTTTGACATTATTTTAGTTGGGTTGCTATAATAAGTTAAACATATACTTGGTGGCTTAAAAAGCAGACAGTTTGAAGGACATGAAGTCCAATATTAAGGTGCTGGCAGATCTAGTAACTGGTGAGGGCTTTCTTCCTGGCTTGTAGATGGCTTATCTTCTCTTTGTATTTTCGTGTGGTAGAGAGCCGCCAGAGAATAAACTCTCTCATGATTTCATTACCTTTAGTGTCACTTCTTAATACTGTCACATAGGGGATTAGAATTTCAACATGAATTTTGGGAGAGACACAAAAATTCAAGTCCATAAAAAATATGGACTAATTTAATAAAGAGGTTTTTGGAGCGTATGAGATATAGTTATTATAACCAAGCACTATAAAACCTACTCTACATTTAAGACCTGTTTCCAATAGCCTATTCAATATTAGGTAACTTAATACCCCCAACTTATTATTTTTGGTATAGGGAAAGTCTAAAATATTATAGAGCTATTTGCTTTCAGTGTATCATGAAGTTCTCTTAAAGTCTTGAATAAAGAAGTTTTCTGTTCTGCAACAGATTTGTGAGGGGATTGTGAAACCTCACACAAGGGTTCAGTTGGTAGATGGTCATCTCAAAAGGAATTGTAATTTTTAATTATTTCAGCAGTTTGGACTATTCATGTATACATTAAGTTGAGGATTATAGAATCTCTAATATGGATTTTTTGGTCTCTATATTTGGGGAATACCTTTAATTATGTATGATTTCTTGAGCAATATTTTGGGTAGTACTGGCTGAAAAAAAGAAGGAAATATACATGTTGCTAGGACAGTTGGGTTAGATCTTATTTTAGAGAAAAATATTGAACCTTTGGTAATTGCTATCGTTTAGATGTAGTTTGTTTCCCAAATATTCATGTATTGGCAACTTGGTCACTTGTGTGGTAATGTTGAGAGGTTGTGGGACCTTTAAGAAGTGGGACTTAGGGCCTGGGTTTGTGGCTTAGTGGTAGAGTGCCCAGCAAGTGTGAGGCACTAGGTTCAATTCTCAGCACCACATATAAATAAATAAATAAATAGAATGAATGAATAAATAAATAACATGAAGGTCAATTGACAACTAAAAAAAATACTGAGGGGGTGGGGAGAAGAAGTGGGACCTAGTAGGAGTTGATTAGATGTTTTGGGTAATTGCCCTGGGAAGGGATTAAGGTACTTCTCATGTGACCCTGAGTTAGTTCTCAAGATTAGGTTGTTGTAAAAAATGCAAACCTGGCCTCTCTCCTCCCTTTGACTATCTGTCACACCTTGTGTGTGATCTTTCCCTCTCACACTCACTTTGTCCCTGATGCCATCTGTCTTCATGTGATAAAGCTGGGGAATCCTCACCAGAGCCATTACTATGCTGTTTGAACTTTGAGCCTCCCCACTGTGAGCTATGTAAACCTCTTTTCTAAAATTTCTTTAGAAAGTACCCAGCCTCAGGTGTTTCTTTAATCGAATATAAAATGGGCTAATACAAGAATGTCCCTTTATTTTCTCTGGAAAGTAAAATCGACCAGGTATTAGAGGACTTTGCTCCTTTCTCTCCATTGCCAGACTTTTCTGACTTATAACCTGGGGAGACTGGAGAAGATGACTTCTTTATTTTGACTAAAGTTCTGAATGAAAAGATGAAGATGAGTTAAAAATTAATATTAAAGTGAGAGAGGTGAATCACCTAGTATTTATTTAGCTTATTTCTTTAAAAACTTAGTTTTGAGTCAGGCATGGTGGTACACACCTGTAATTCCAGTGACTTAGGAAGCTGGTACAAGAGGATCGAATGTTCAAGGCCAGCCTCAGCAACGTAGCAAGGCCCTATCTCAAAATTTAAAAAAAAAAAAAAAGGGGATTGGGGTATTGCTCAGTGGTAAAGCACCTCTGAGTTCAATCCCTGTTACCAAATATAAACAAACAAACTTAGTTTTGACAATTTAATTGGAGAAAAACTGAGTTTTCCCCCCCAATGTCCACCTGATTACTTACTTCAGACATTTATAACCCTATTTTTAAAAAATTTTATTTTTAAGTAATCACAGGAATTGAAAAAAAAAGTACAAGAAGGTCCCATCTACTCTTTACTGTCTCCCCCAATCATTGCATGTTACCTAACTATAGTATACTATCAAGAAAAGGCAATTAATATTGGTATTATTATTATTGAAGTTATTCAGAGGAGAGGGAAGACATTAGAATATAAATAATATGTGAAGGTATCAGGGGTCCCCATATACTAGAAACTCTACAATCCTACACTTTATGGGAAAGAATTCTATAGTTACAGTAATAATTACTGTTACCAAATATTGAATATCTACTATACTCGAGTCAAGGTGTTTTATTTGCATGAGGTATTGATTATTGTTGTATTTGTATTTCTTCTATTATAGAGAGATAACAGTTATTGAGCACTTATGGGGTAGGCATTCTCTAAGCAATTCTATAAATTTATATATACACTATATAAGTCACACATATATATACAAATAAACACATTGAATCCTCAAAACCTGTGAAGTAAGAGTAATCACTTTACAAATGAGAAAATTGAAGCACAGAGGTGTAGTCATTTGCCCAAGATCACGCAGTGATAGAGCTGACATTTTGAACTAGGCCTGACATTACAGCCAACACTCCTGATTATCACAGAGATACATAAACTTCAGTATTCATAGTAACCTTTCAAAGTGGGTATTATTGTTTCTATTTTCTTTATGAGGAAGTTAAGTGACTTGCTTAAGATCCTACACAACTAGAGGGTGCTGGAATTCCAGTTTGATTCTAGGTCTGCCTAGTTGAAAAACCTCACTGTTTCTAGTTGACCCTTCTGCCTCCCTAGCCTCTCACACAGATCTCAGCTGGATCTCTATAAAGAGCTAGTTCTGAAGACTGACAGTGTTTCTCAAACCTGAGTGTATCAGAATCACCTGAGAGGCTTAAAACCCAAATTGGGAGATTCTGTCCCTAGGACTTCTGTTTTAGTAGGCCTGCATAGCCTTTGAAGAGCTGAATTTCTAGCAGAAGCTCAGGTGATGCTAATGATGTTTTACGTTCTTGAACATCCTTTGAGAACTACCCTAACAGAACTTATTATAAGGTGGCAGCCTTAAGATAAGGGCAAAGTTAAAATAAGAGTAATTGTGCATCACAATAATAGATCATATGTCATACAACTATAATGCATAGGTAAGTCATGGTTATATATCTCTTACTCAAAAATGTACCAAATAATGTTTTAAGAACAGAATTTTCTAGGCCATAACATCCAATTGCATATTTTAATAGATTTACGCAATGTTTTCCCTGTGTCTAATTTTTCTCTTGAGTTTTCTCAAATACCAGTTTATGGCATTTTTCACAGTAAGTGGCTCCACTGGGCCTGTTAAGTCTATTTTGAGTTTCTTGGTGTTAGCTTAAATCTTATATACTCTGCCATTGCCCTTCTAGCTCCTTAAAGGCTCAGACTTGTCCCAGTTCTTGAGTCAATTCCCAAAGAGGCAAAGTGTGACTCCATTAACTGTTCTTCCTTCTGAATTCCAGTCTATTTGCCAGGCATGCTAGTTTACTTCTACTAGTCTCTTTCTCAGGCCCTGCCCCTGCAGGCACAGAGGAATGGGGTTTCCTGCCACACCTGACCAACCTCTTGGAATCATCTCTGATACCAATAAACAAAACAGAAATGCAGATTTAGCATCTTTATTTTTAGTTGTCCTGTTCAGAGATTCCTTCACAATCATAACAATGGGGAAAAATCCATTAATACCCAGTCACTTCTACTAATTGTGCTACTCAGTTTCTTGAGTTGAAATATTAGGTATCTTTGATTCTTCATTCTTTTCTCCTACATCCCATGTTGAGTAAGTACAAAATTGTAATAAATAAATAGAACATCTTCATGAATTTGTCTTCTTTCCATTCCAATCCTCTGTCATCCCTGTATAATGTCTATAAGAATTGTTTCATGTTCCTGATGTCTTGGAATTATATTGTCATAGCCCATTTAGTCTTCATAGGACACTGTTAAAAAGTGCTTCTTGATAAACATTTATATATGTAACAATCATTTAAAACAAAAAAAATTCATCATAAGACAAAGATAAAGGCAGATAAATATCTATGGAGATAACCAAAGGTAAATCATTAAATAGAGTTTTACTTTTGTTTGTGAAAATGATAGATTCCTACCTTTAGTAATATATCGTACTTGGAAATTTGAGAATAGTAGTACTAAACAGATTGGTGAAAATTCTTGTTAATATGACTGGCTTTAATAACTTTAGTGAAGACAAACTGATGCTCTAAAACAAATGACTGCTTTGGATAATCACATATAAGTAGAATTCTCTGGTGCATTTATTAGGTTTTTTTTGTCTCTATTACTGAGCATACATTATATGTGACATATGGTACCATGTATACACATGTAATTCTGGAATGAGAATTTAAAAATAGTACAAAATTGAACACTTTCAAGGCACATAAATTAGTCTTGAAATACACACCTCATAGGATTCATCAACTTTCTATTTATAGTTTGTCACCATGTTATACAAAACCCTGAAATGTCTTAGAGAACTTCTCAAATAAGAGTTTTGACAGATTCTCTAGATACTTACAAAGTCAAATGTTTATAGCTTTTGATGTGTCATGTAGATTTAGTTGTCACTGATTACCTTATGATGAACTTCAGAAAAATCTTTAACAACAAATCTTTTAATGTTTTTCTCCAGCACACTATTAAATCCTAGAAACCTTTGTCATTTCACCTGTATGCTTATTCCAACATTCTTATTAGGACCTGTTGAAGGTTGCTGATTATATGACTAATGAGAATGAGAACCTGGTAAGTGTTAGGCCATCTTATTTATAAGTCATTAGATATTAGAATGTCTTGTACTCTTGCCTTTTGGCTACAACCCTAAGATCTGCCTAATCAAACCTTGATGTTCTACATGGCAGAACATAAGCTACCATACTGATCCCAAATTAGACTTCCCAGGTTTTTAGTTCTGCTTATGAATAGAAGCATCAAAGGAAACATTTAACTTGTGGGAAGATCAAGTCAACTAATGACTAATAATACTACTATTTTGTTAATTCGTGGCTATCATGGGACCCTTTAGAGCAGTAGAAAGATATCAATACCCAGGTGACCTGGTAGAGCTATTAAATTAAATACCTTAGAAAAATTATTTCTAAGGACTGAAAATTCTTAAGTTTTATATTTTTATTCTTATTTTTCTTATACTTCTATTTTGCATGTGAAAGGAGGAAAAAATCACCTTGCATTTATCTATCCTAATAATCATTAGTATGTGAAACTCTTTTTAAAAAAAAAAAAAAAGTAATTCAAGTTAGCCATAGATATCTTTTAAGAGCCACACATCTCTGTCTACTGGTTGGATTTCTGTCAGTCTTCTTGGAGGCACTCTGGTGGCATTGAGTTGATCTATAGGATACACTGGCAAACTGGCTAATTTCAGTGCCCTCCCCAGTAATAATTTAAACACACTGTGTTGCTTATATCACAAACTGTATTGACCTTAAAAAAAAAACAGGAAAGGGAGGAAAAGATAAACTACCTTATATATTTCTACCCACCTATCCATGTGCAACAACTTACTATGGTGTGTATCTTAGCCTATGTTTTATGATGTAATATATAATACAATTTAGTGTATACCTAAGTGTATAGTCAGGTACTGCTTTATGAACATGTGACCCATACAATCACATAGAGTCCCATGCTTGGCTTAATGCTCTGTTGTCACTGTCTTGAAATTCTTAGGTTCTTAGGTTTGAAACATGGAGCTCCACATTTTCATTCTGCTCTAGTCCCTGCAAGTTATGGTATAGTATAGAGTACATTCTTATAACTAGTTACAATTCTTTTTTTTTCAGCCTTTTCAAAAAATGCTTGTATAATATTTGTATTTTAAATGTAAATAAGTACTTTAAATGTAAATAGGATCACACTATATACCATTCTAAACCTGCTTTTTCATTTCATAGAGAGACATTAATTTATCATACTTTTTGGTGGCTGAAGAGTAGTCTTTTATATGGGTAAACCTTAATTTATTTAATCAATCACTTACTGATAGACACATGTTGCCTTCTATTCTTTGTTGTGATAGAGTAAACATATTTGAATATACATATTTGTGTACCTGCCCCACTATTTTCCTAGGATAAATTTCTGAAGTGAAATTGCTGAGAGCATTTTAAAATGTGATACATACCACCTGGTTGCTCCTCAGAAAGATCATACTAGATTATATCAATCTAAATCCCATCAAGAGTGTACAAACATTGTCATTGCCCCACAAGCTAACTGAGCATAGTAACTCAATTTCATCTCTGCCAATCTGATAGCGCCTATCTAATGGTCTTAGCTTACATTATTATCTCACTAGGATACCATTGATTCCACTAATATGAAATGGCTATCAAAGTGAGTACCATTAGGTGGTGATTCTGTTTTGGCCTACTAGCTAAATATGTGAGGTATATAAAAGTCCTCGACTTTTCTTTAAAAATAATAATATTCTCGCTTGCCACATGTAACATTCACAGATACTGTATATGCTCAAAGAGACTAAGGACACTAATTTACTGTCCTTCTGCTCTTAACCCCTCAACTATTAAAAAACATAATTTTGACATAATTTCAGTGTTGTAAGAAAATACAAGGCTGTAAGAAAATAGTACAAAGAATTCCTTCACAAAGATTCTCTAAATGTTAGTATTTTACCACATTGACTTTCACATCCTCTCTTTTTGTCTGACCTCTGATAGTAAATTGCAGGCATGATGTTTTTATGCTCCAAATGCTTCCATTCCATTTTCTTTCCTAATTGCAGAATAATTACCTAAATGAGAAAAACTGATACAAAATTATTTATATATATATAAAACCAACATTTACATTTTCCTAGTAATACTCTAATTTTTAGAAAAGGAAGGGAAAAAATTCTTGTCCAGAATTCAAACCAGGAATATATATTATTTTCAGTCTTCATGAGTCTCTCCTCCACTTTTTTTGAGTCAGATTTTCCAAGACAAATCCTATAATGGTATAAGGAATTACTTTTTGGAAACCTGAATTCCAAAAATCTGGTTGGTTAGCTTTTTTTGTTTGTTTGTATGTTTAAAACAGAAACGTTGCTTAAAAAGGAAAAAAAATCAGATCCAGTAGGTTAAAGAAGTAGCATACTTGACTATAGATAACAGGAATTTGCTGCTTATGATTTGCTTAAACTCAAAAAATGAAAATTCCACAGGGCATGGTGGCTCATGCATATAATCCCAGCAAGCAGGGAGGTTGAGACAAGAGGATTGCAAGTTTGAGGCCTACCTGGGCAATCTTAGTGAGACCAAAATAAAAAGAACTGGGGATGTAGCTCAGTGGTAAAGCGCTCCCAGATTCAATTCCCAGTATCCGCCCCCCCCCCCATTTTTTTTTTTTTTTTAGTCTTTTGAAAATGCTCTGAACTTTTAAGTTTCCCAGAGCCTTTCTAAAAAGATTGCTTACCACCTTGGCTAAAGGTACCAGGTGTTGAAAAAACTCCTATATGATTATATGCAAATACAGTTACCTCCACATCCCTAAAGAATCAAGGGAAAGGAAAAATGAAACTTATAACAAGAAATACCATTTCCTAAATCAGCAGTAGAAACAAAGGGCATTTATGTTTTTATTAGGTTGACACTTAGCGGCTTTCTGTTCTTGGAATATTATTAAAAACCAAACTAGTGTAAACTATGTTGATAGGTTAAATTGAATCTTTATCTGTGGTTAGCATAGGAATGGCCTTCCGAAGCACTGGGGTGGGGAATTGCCATCAGCTAACCTGAAAGCATGTAGAACTTCTAGGTGAGTTCATAAATAAGGAGCAGATGGATATTTTACTTAACATTCAAAAAGTACTCAGTGTTAAGCAAGGTTTTAAGCACTTTGAATGAAAACTCATTATCCTATTATTTTTTCCCTCCTATTTACTCTCCTATTTTACCCATGAGGAAGGGGAAGCACAGAAAGAATGAGCAATTTGTCCAAAATCACACAGCTAGTATGGCAGAAGTAGAAGACTATGAGAATCTCCAGGAGAGGCCTGTAGGGGACTGAATAGTTTTTTGTTGTTGTTGTTGTTTGTTTGTTTTTAATATCTTTATTTATTTTTTAATGTGGTGCTGAGACCCAGGGCCTCACACGTGCTAGGCAAGCTGTGTGTTTTTTTAATGTTTTTTTAGTTGTAGATGGACACAATATCTTTGTTTTTTTTTTTAATTAATTAGTTTATTTATTTATATGGTGCTTAGGATCCAACCCAGGGCCTTACACTTGCCAGGCAAGCACTCTACTACTGAGCCACAGCCTTAGCCCCTGAATAGTTTAGTTTAATGGACTTTTGAAATTGATCCACAAGTTTTATTTCCAGGTTGGGACCTCACATTGGGGAGAAATGACTAGAAATGCAGTCAAACAGGGATAATGGAGAAGGAAAGAGAGATCCAAACTAAAATGGGATAAGGGAACAGAGTCAGAAACTACTGAAAGCAAGCTCCCATGATTTTTTTTTTTAATTTTTACTTATTTTTTAGTTGTAGTTGGATACAATACCTTTGTTTTATTTATTTATTTTTATGTGGTGCTGAGAATCAAACTCAGGACCTCACATTTGCTAGGCGAGTGCACTACGCTGAGCCACAACCCCAGCTCAAGCTCCCATGTTTTTTTTTGTTTTTGTTTTTTTATATTTATTTTTTAGTTTTTGGCGGCCCAACATCTTTGTTTGTATGTGGTGCTGAGGATCGAACCTGGGCTGCACACATGCCAGGCGAGTGTGCTACCACTTGAGCCACATCCCCAGCCCAAGCTCCCATGTTTTTAAAAAACCAAGTTGTTAAGGTTATCTGAATAATGCTTTATTCTTAAAGTCCAGGAAAACTAAATTCATGTAAAAATGAGCAACAGGAAAATATCCAGGTTAGATGTCATACAAAGTTGTAATAAAGAAATAAAATAAGGAGTAAAACAACATCCATGCAGACAAGAGTATGCCAGGAAAATGTACTCACAAAGCAGTACCAACACACTGCATTATTTCACAGTGAGGTTAAAAAAAAAAAAATTCAGGAAATTATATAAGAAATAAAAGAATAAGAATTCAAAAACAAAATGAAAGAAGTCAGAAAAGAACTAAAAATCTTGGTAGCAGGATTTGGATTCCCACTCTATGACTTGACTATAGGATTCATGTGCTGAGAGCCCCAATGGCAGTGGTGTCCAAGGTTGTTAATGAAAGAAAGGAATTTGTTTTATTTCGTTTTAACCAGGGATTGAACCTAGGGGCACTTAACCACTGAGCCACATCCCCAGCCCATTGATTTTTTTATTGTGACAGGGTCTCACTAAATTGCTGAGGCTGACTTGGAATTTCTGATCCTCCTGCCTCAGCCATCCTGAGCCTCTGGGATTACAAGCATGTGCCACATGGCCTTGCTGAATTTCTTTACTTTTGAAAATGGGTTTAAAATGTTTTTAAACAAAGGGTTAGGGTTGTAGCCCAGTGGTAGAGACCTTGCCTACTATGTGAGAGGCACTGGGTTCGATCCTCAGCACAACATATAAAAAAATAAAGGTATTGCTTCCACCTACAACTAAAAATATTTTTTAAATTTTTAAGCAATAAATGTTGTTGAGCTATTTTAGTAAAGGTGATTGCTTTAAATACAAGAATGTTGTGGCTGTTTCAGTAGATAATTAAAATTTAAATCTCAAGATGTGTACTTTCAGTCCAAAGACTGACACCTTACATATAACTATAATTTTGTGAATAGTGAATAAATTTTTTGGAAACCAAAACCATAAAAATGAATTTAATACATAGTAGCAAATGTCACAATATATTATGGAAACATTATAATTATATAGACACTCATTCCAACTTTATTATAACAATCTTTTTAACGTCACTATGCATTATTATAAGGTTGAAATTTTGCCATTATAAAGGTCTAAGAAAAGTGTGCTGTTAGAGGAAGAATTGAATGGTAAACTTAGAGCAATCATTCTTAAGGTAGGAGAGTGTGTGTAGTTTAAAAAAGCTTATTCAGTATGACTATTGTTTTCCTAACACAAACCAAGAAAATTAAGCTTGATAAAATTTGTTCAATTGATGGATATGTTCTACTGAGAGAAGGCACTATAATGGGATAAGATAAAATCTGAAATATAGTGACATAGACTGAGTATGTGTACATGTGTGTGAATGTGTACTTTGGAAGTGAATAGGTACACACTCAATGAATTCACAAAACTATGGCAGATTTTCCAAACTATACTACACAGTTCAAACCCATATGAATTGAAAACCACATATATGTACTATTATGGGCAATTTGAGAGATATTTGAACTATGTACAGAGATTGTTACATTCTGGTATAGATCATCTTGGAAATTTTTCCTAACCCTAAAATTTTTTGCACGAAAACATTTTATTCAAAAGTCTTAAAGGAAAAAGAATGGCTTTGTCAGCAAGTTGTTTTAAAATTAGAACTTATTCCATTTCTTGAATCAACATAGTTAAAAGTGAGAAAAAAAATTCAAACCAGATTTTTATGACAATGTAAGTCCTATGTTCTGATGTGGACTTCAAAGCAATTTTTCATCTGGATTTTGGAGCCCTAAGTAGACATGCCTCGCCAAAAAAGGAAATGTGGGTGACCTAGGTCTCTTTGCCCACTCTTTTTTTGTTCTTGATCTGTTAGATTTTTTTGTGTGTGTGTGCTGGGGATTGAACCCAGGGCCTTGTGCATGCGAGGCAAGCACTCTACCAGCTGAGCTATCTTTCCAGCCCTTGCCCAATCTTATTAATAAGTTAATTTACTAGTACAGCTGATCCACAGATGAACCAAAATAGCATTAGTGAATTTATCTGAAGCTCTTTTCTAGGTGAATTGGGACCCTGGATCTGAGGTAGTTAAGTTCTGCCTGCTTTATTTCCTAGCATCTTAACTTCTGTGCTACATACAGACAATTCTTTCTTACTCAGTGACTTAATCTCTTCAAAATTCACCCAGATTCTCTGATTAATTTTAATGCATTTTTACTACTCATGATGCATTCATTGGAGCTCAAAACTTATGAAAAAAATAGAGAATTTAATTCAATTTAGCCTATTTTATTCTTTATTAGCTTTAACAAAAAGTCATGGGGTAGAATCAAAACTTTTGAATAAAAATATCTTCATTTTAAAGAGTTCAGTTTATTTTTGGTATCATAACCCTGGGACCATAGAGAATTAACTTGTTCCTCTTGCATATACAGAGTTTCTGCTTTGTTTGTTATATAATAGAGAATTTAATAGTATGACTATCACTAAGTTCTATGGAACTTTGGGAAAAGCACTATCTCCAAGATAGATGCAGAAAACTAATTATATGGTTTTGTTTCATCATGTGACTAACTTTGTTATTGTTTTAAAATTGTGATTTGTGATTATTATAGGGCTATACATGCATGTGGAAAGAATATATATACTAAGAAAATAAAACATTAGGAGGTTAGCCAGTTAACCTGCTCCTGAGTCTGCCAGTTTCCCTCTGAAGAGACTACCAGTTTCTGTCACTGAGGTAAATGAGCAACCCTTCTTGCAGTGCAGTCTTTAAAGTCTTAAAAAAAACACACATTAGGCTATGTACCTTGGCACTGTTGGAGAGGGCCATACAGCATTGGTTTCCTGAGTCATCATTGGTGTTGCTTACACATAAAATGTAAATGATCCAAAATTTATAAATGATTGCATAATAAAAGTTAGAATGCCCTGTTGTGGATCATTCAAAAGGCACCACTGAGGTTATAGTTTAACCATGCTTTTAAAAAATTATGGAAACAAATGATAATAAGTCAAACATGCTGAGAGATTTTAAATAATTAATTGCATAATTTATGGAATATTTCCTTTCTCTTAATGGCATACAATTTGAATAACTGTTTAATTATTGTCTTTAACTGAATAGATTTTTCAAAAAGCTATACGCATTGCCAGAAAAATCCATTTTGTATTTTAATAAACCTAATTGTGAATGTTTATATTTACTGCTCTCTGTTTGTTTGTAGCATAAGAAATTACTTGTGTATATATGTGGGAACTTGGAGCAAACTCTCCTCTCAGGGAATGGCTCCTCATACCTTATCAGATCCCCCATATTAGTTACTTATTTTAACCACTGGACTTCAAAACTCAACAGTTTGATAGACACTTTGAGATCTTAGACCCTATCAGGGCTGCACTCTTATCTTTGGCAGGCATTGGAGCTTTGGAGCTTCCCCATCAACACCCAACCTGCTCTCTTGCATCAGGTGGACCTCTGATGTGGTGGTTAAGCCAGTTTATCCTGAGAACCACTTGTATAAATGCACACCTCAAACTTTAATTAGACATTACTTTTCAGAGACTGGGTTCCATCTTAGTTGAGCAATTGAACTTCAACAATTTTGGAACTCACTCAACTATGTTTTCAGTGTCCCTGTCTTTTGAGTATATCCTCTGTGACCTTTGTTCATATTATTCACCCTTGGCCCCTTTTTTTGAGGTTGCGGGGGTATCTGGGATTGAACTTAGGGGTACTCGACCAATGAGCCACACCCCAGCCACATTTTGTGTTTTATTTAGAGACAGGGTCTCATTGAGTTGCTTAGTACTTGAGGTCACTGAGGCTAGCTTTGAACTCACAATCCTCCTGCCTCAGCCTCCAGAACTGCTAGGATTACAGGCCTGCACCACCATGCCCAGCCCCACCCTTGGCCCTTTTTAAGCACTGTAAACCTAAGGAGTTCTTTTTGCATGGCAACAAATAGTGATTTGTGAACTCCTTTAAAGAAAAAAATAAATTACTTGTGTTGTCATAGTCAACAACAGCTTGTATTTGAACTCTATTTACTACATTTCTAAAATCATGGTAAATATAGTCTCCCTTTATTGTTCATTGAATTAAGCTACTATCTTGGAACACTAAGTAGTTATTTTCTATAAACAAGTTATTTTGTTACACTGTGATAATTCAGAACCTAGTGTTTCATTAGTATGGTCTGAATTATCTTCCAATTTATTTATCTGGATATTTACCTACATTGAAGTCACTATCATATTTCTGCATCTTTTTCTTAGAACTATAATCTACAAAATATTCATTTCTTCAAACACTCACTGAATATACATTACAGGTGAAAGGTGTATAAGACATAGTGCTATTTCTAGCAGCCTCACAATGTTTGTCCTGACAGTCCAATCAGCATGGAAAAGCAAAACACTTGGACAAATCAATTTTATATAATCTGAATACAGAAGATAAATTCATAATCTGAACACTTCCATGATGGTGAAACAGTGCTGTAATAATGTTGGTAGATAAAGCTTTATTCTTGGGGCTGGGCTGTGGCTCACTTGCCTAGCATGCATGAGGCACTGAGTTTGATCCCTGGTACCATATACATTAAACAAATAAAACAAAGGTATTGTGTCCATCTACAACTACAAAAATATATTTTTTTAAAAAAAAATAAGCTTTATTCTTGCTTAGAAAAACAATTGCCTGCTGTCCTCAGGTAATAGAACAAGAATTTAGAAATTCTCTTAATCCCTAAAAGAAATATTGGGTCATTCATGACTTTAATTTTGTTTAGTTTGGTCCTGGCAAAAAGATTTTACTTTTTGTTAGTTACTATATTGATGGAGGTAAGATTGATCAAGCTTGGTTTGCTTAGTACTGACTTGCTAGAGTTGATTATGGGGGAACTTTGCCAAAATAAGATTGCTTCACTGAGAAGTAAATTATAGGAAAAGTCCAAAAAGATTGCTCTGTAGCATCTTGGTTGCTTCTCTAGCAGATATATTTATTTCTAAAGCACAGTGCATTAAATGTACTAAAAAGCAAAAGTTGTATGGTTCAATCATTACCTAATTCTACATTCTTTTATTATCATTGTTTTACCATAGACAAGAGAAGGAAGCATCTCTCATCTCCTAACTAAAGCCTCTTGAACCCCCCAAATCTAATTGCACTTAGTTTTTCCTTTTAATAGTCAGTAGTAACTTTATCCTCCCAAATGGCTCTGCCAGAAATGTGGTTGTCATCCTTGAAAATTCCATATCTCTACTAAGGGTTGATATCTCCGGATGACTATGAAAACCTCACTGTCTATTCTATATCTAAACTTGCCCCTTCAATCAAATTTCCAATAGTTATAAGAGTGTCAACTTATAAGGGACATGATATTATGTCATTTCTCTGCTTAAAATCTTCTAGTGGCTTTGCATTTTTTTTAATATTTATTATTTGGGGGTTGGCAACTTTATTTTTTTAAGAGAGAGAGGGAGAGAATTTTAACATTTATTTTTTAGTTTTCGGCGGACACAACATCTTTGTTTCTATGTGGTGCTGAAGATCGAATCCGGGCCGCACGCATGCCAGGCAAACGCTCTACAGCTTAAGACACATCCGCAGCCGGGGCTTTACATTTTTCTTAAATAAAATTAAAAATCTTTGACTTGGCTTACCATGCCCTACATGATTGCTTCTGTAATTTTAAGCTGCCACCATGCTGGAGCCATGTTAGCTTCCCAGCTACTGCAGTCCAACTTAAATTCCTTTTCCCCTTAGGACCTTATGTGTTATTTCCTCTGCTGGCAAATACTTTCTCTAACTTTTGGTGGAACCCCTACCTTCACTACCTCTGCAATCCTGATCCTGCAGGCTCAATTGAATTCTTCTATTATATTTTTTTCAAAACCCTCTATCCTTGTCTTTTATAGCACTCACCATTAATAATTACATGGTTATTTGCATAATTATTTATTCCCGCACTTTCCCTACTACTTACAAGCTCTTTGAAAGTTGAAACCTCACCTGTTTTTTGCTCATACTCTATTCCAAGCAACTAGTGCATTCCCTAAAACAATAACTGCTAAAAAATTGCCACAGTCTGGCTGGGCACACAATCACGAGCCACCACACAGCTTGTAGATTCAAACAGCAACTCTTTATTCCCGAACTCACACCAGCCGTCTACAATCACGTTCTGGGGAAATCCACGTTCTCTGCCCAAATCCACGTTCTCTGCCCAAATTCACGTTCTCTGCCCAAAATCCACCTCCACTGGGCTTCTATCTCCAAAATATACTGTCTAAATCCCGTGAGAACTCAAGGGGAACTCAGGCAGCAGGATACGCCCTATTCCCAGCAGGAATAATCTTAAACCTTAAACCTGGAACCTAAACTGGGAACGCCCTAAACACGATTATCTTAAAACTGGGAACACCCTAATCTGCCTTGGTCCTTGAGCAAGGTCACCTACATTCAATGTCGCTGCAACATGTCAGCAACATGGGGTACGCTGGCAAGGAAATTGTCATACCTACTTGGCTAATGGCTCCCAGCATCTCCCCCCTTCTGATTAATTAAACAACAAGCAATATGGCTTAAGGACCGTGCCTGGTAGGTTGTCCAATTCAACATATGGTTCTTACCCGTCATCGGAAAACTGACCTTTAGGCGTCAGCCTCCTGTCTTAGGTTGATACCACTGCAATTGAATCATACCCGTCACTGACTACCGGTCCAGCATACAGCCATACTTGTGGATAGGTCTATGCACCAGTGGGGGGGTGAGGTTCTTTGCCTCACCTCTGTTGGCCCCCAAATTTGGCCTTGGTGCCAGTGGGGGAGTGAGGTTAATGTGGCTTATGGACCGTGCCTGGTAGGTTGTCCAATTCAACATATGGTTCTTACCCGTCATCGGAAAACTGACCTTTAGGCGTCAGCCTCCTGTCTTAGGTTGATACCACTGCAATTGAATCATACCCGTCACTGACTACCGGTCCAGCATAAGCCATTGGCCCCCAAATTTTAGACCATCACTAGCAGAAGGGAGGAGGATACAGAAATGCCACGACACCAAGCCAATTGACGGCTCCTTGGGAAAAAATGCATCACTGGTGACACCATCAGCAAAGATATGCCAGCACTACCACAATTAACATGGGGTGCGCTGGCAAGGAAATAAAAATTGCATCACTAGTGACACCATCAGCAAAGATATGCCAGCATTACCACAATTCGCTGCACCAAACGATAGTTACATAGTCCAGGCAAGTTCTGCAAGCAGTTCAAAGCAGAGGAATCTATCAATATGTCCATTTCCTCCCAAAATCCGTTTCCTCCCAAAGTAAGTTGACTCCTTGATTGAGCATTACTTGTTGAGTTATATTCATTGATGCATCAGTTTATACAGCTTACTGTGATAGCTATCATAGAAGCTGTCTTCACCGGCACTGGGATGGAGATGGGAATTCTGGCAATGATGCTAAAAAGACATTATCCTGAAAAGAATTATTAAATATAATGAAAAGGAAAGGTGAAAGTAAACAAACAGATCTGTTAACCTACTTTAAAAACAATCCTTAACAGCTGTTTACCTAATTTAAATTAAACCATTTAAATCACGTGAATAAAAAAATAATAATTCGGATCCATTTTTTCATGAGCGCTCCTCATATAAGAAATATGGACATACGCACGTACAGACATACAACACAAAACACAAGAGTGTACACAAACGTACAACACATAAGAAAATAGTAAAGGCCCTGTAGCTTTACCTGGGTGAAATCTCCATTGCAATGTTTAAAAACTCCACAGTCAAAAAATAAAACTGATCAGAAAAACATTAACCTAGGTTTGTATGAGCTCAAAAAATAAAATAGAACCTTATGATGTGGAAAAATGCAATAATAAAATAGCTATTGAAAAAAGCATCCTGGTTAATCACTGTCGCAGATGTAAGAATGGCCAAGCTGGAGTTCTGGATATCAGCTGTTATGGATTTGAGTCAAATCATCTTCTTTTCGATCTGTAGAAACTGTTTTAGTTAATCTCTCTGGAATCCAAATGGGCTGCTGTTCTCCCTGTGGAAAAACACAAACAGACCCCCGACTCCAGACAATCACTGGGTCAGGACCTTTCCATTGTCCTGTTAGAATATCTTTCCAAAGTACTTTAGGCTTATGTACATTTTTTGGATACATATGCCTTTCCGCAGCACTAAGTCCTGATGAATCCAAATTTAAAAAGTTTAGAGTAAAAAGCATTATTTTAAGTTTATCTTTGGGGGATATATACCCCCTTCCAATTCCCTCTTTTTGCTTTAATAAGTATGTTTTAATAGTTTGATGAGCTCTTTCAACTATGCCTTGTCCCTGTGGATTGTATGGGATTCCTGTTATATGAGTAATACCAAATGATGAGCAAAATTGTTTAAAAGAGGTAGAGGTATAGCCAGGACCATTATCGGTTTTTAACTGTTTAGGAACGCCCACAGTGGCAAAATTTTGTAAGCAATGAGCTATAACATCTTTAGTTTTTTCTCCGGCATGAAGGGAGCCCATCAAAAATCCAGAAGAAGTATCAACTGTAACGTGTAAATATTTTAATTTTCCAAATTCTGGCAAGTGTGTGACGTCCATCTGCCAAATATGGTTAGGTATCAGTCCTCTAGGATTGACTCCAAGATTAACTTGTGGTAAAAATGTCACACAATTTTGACATTGTTTTATTATATGTCTGGTTTGTTCCTTAGTTATTTTAAAACGCTTTTGTAAAGTATTAGCATTAACATGAAACCTTTTATGAAAATTTGTAGCTTCTTCAAATGTAGAGAAAATATGTATGTCATGTGTAGTTTTATCTGCTAAATCATTGCCTAAACTAAGGGCTCCAGGCAATCCTGTATGTGCCCTAATATGTCCTATGAAGAATGGATCTTTTCTGTCCCAGATTAGACTTTGTATAGTGGAAAACAAAGAGAAAACAGTAGAAGAAGGGGAAATCCTACCAGCATCTTCAAGAGATACTATAGCATTAACTACATACTGACTATCAGAAAATAAATTAAATACAGAATCTTTAAACATCAAAAAAGCTTGTAAAACTGCATTAAGCTCTACCTTTTGAGCTGATTGTTTCGGTACTAAAAATGTAAAAGTTCGATCTGGGGTAACTACTGCTGCTGTACCATTATTAGACCCATCAGTGAATATATTTGGAGCATTCATGATAGGTGTTTTTCTTGTCATTTTAGGAAAAACTACAGGATGCTTAGACCAAAAAGACAACAAACAATTAGATGGTAAATGATTATCAAATGAAACATTAGATTTACACATGATTATTGCCCAAGTATTTAACTCATTAGCTAACTCATCAATTTGATCCATAGTATATGGAGTAATAATTTTATTGGGAGAAATTCCAAACACTCCCTTCGCTGCTTTTATTCCTTTGAGTATTAATTGTCCTACAGCCTCAGGATACCTAGTAAGAATAGTGTTAAGAGAATAAGATAAATGTATCCACAATAATGGAACTTCTTGCCAAAATACTCCTGTAGGAATATTTTTTGTTGGTAGTACAATAAATAATAAAGGCAAACTTATATCAATCTATCCAAATGTATGTTTTCCATATATGTTTCAATAATTTTTAATGCCTTTCTTGCTTTAGGAGTTAACATACGGGGTGAATTTGGATCTGATGGACCTTTTAGAATATCAAATAAAGGTCCCAACTCTCCTGTTGGTATACCTAGATAAGGCCTTATCCAATTTATGTCTCCCAATAACTTTTGAAAGTCGTTAAGTGATTTGAGTTGATCTACTCGTATTTGAATTTTTGGTGGACGGACCATGGTTGAGGATAATAGAACTCCTAAATAATTAATTGGAAAATTTAATTGTACTTTATCTATTGCTATCTCTAGATTATAATTTTTTAATAAGTTTGTAAGTGTGGCATAACATTCCAGCAATATGTTTTTATCTTTATGTGCCAATAATACATCATCCATATAGTGAAATATTTGTAGTTCAGGATTTTGATTTCTAAGTGGCTGGATTGCTTTGTTAACATATATTTGACACATGGTTGGACTGTTAGCCATCCCTTGAGGGAGTACTTTCCATTCATATCTCTGATCAGGACCTTCATGATTTAATGCAGGGATAGTAAATGCAAAACGTGGACTATCCTCGGGATGAATTGGAATTGAAAAAAAAAACAATCTTTAATATCTATAGCTAAAACATGCCAGGTTTTTGGCAAAGCAGACAATTGAGGAATCCCTGATTGAGCAGGTCCCATAATAACCATCTCATTATTAATGGCTCTTAAATCTTGCAATAATCTCCATTTACCAGATTTCTTTTTGATGACAAAAATGGGAGTATTATGGGGAGATATGGAAGGTTGTATATGTCCTTCCGCTAATTGTTGTTTGACCAGATCATGGGCTACTTGTATCTTTTCTTTAGTCGGGGCCACTGAGGAACCCACACTGGTCTTTCTGATTTCCAAGTAATTTTGATTGTCTCAGTGGCCCTTTCTGAAAATCCAACCCATGTCTGTCTGTTCCTTGATCTATTTGTATTGGTGCTGCTATACCTTGCCCTTGTTTTCCTAATCTTTTTTCTTTCCTAAAGCCTTGTCTAGCCCTAGTAGTGGGCGCATTAGGATTGATGTTATTTGTTAACGTCAAACCTAATTGATCTAGGACATCTCGTCCCCATAAATTTATAGGAAGATGATCCAATACATATGGCTGTATAGTTCCTTCACATCCTTCAGGATCCTTCCAATCTAATATCATAGAACTTCTATGGGGATTAGTCGCCACTCCTAGGCCTCAAAGCGTTTGAGTGGCTTGTTGTAATGGCCAATGTTTTGGCCATTCTTGACGAGATATGATGCTAAGGTCAGCTCCTGTGTCCAGTAGTCCATTAAACTCATGACCTTGAATATTTAGTTTTAGCATTGGGCGAGAATCTAAATTTAAAGACAACATAGCCCAATCTACACCTGTGGAGCCTAATCCCCTGGAACCTCTTTCTACACTATGACTAGGAAATTTATTATGTAGGCTGGGTATTATTAACAACTGTGCTATTCTATCTCCAGGTGAAATTACTGATATACCTCTTGGAGAACTAGCTATAATTTTTATTTCACCTACATAATCAGGATCAATTACCCCAGGACTTATCATAAGTCCTTTTAATGTAGATGAACTACGTCCCAATAATAAGCCTACTGTTCCTTGGGGAAGAGGTCCTTTTACTCCTGTGGGAATGATTTGAACTCCCATCTCTGGAGTTAATACTGCTCTGGCAGAGGTGCAGATATCCAACCCTGCGCTCCCTCGGGTTTGTCTGATGAGGGATTTAATGGAAAATGTGTCCTGGGCACTAGCCTGATGGTGTTGCTGGGTTCTTCCACTGCCCCGTAGATTTGTGGTTGTGGGCCCCGGGGCATTGGGCCCCCCTGTCCGTTTTTTGGCAATGGAGCCTGATGCCTTTCTCCACGATATCTTGGATAAATACCTGGTCTTTGTCCGTTTTTTGATAAGGGAGTACCTTCTATGGTGGTTTGAGAATGGCATTCATTAGCCCAATGTCTCCCTCTACGGCATCGTGGGCAAATACCCGGTATTCTATTCCTTTGATACCTACTTTTGTTAAACCCTCCTCCTATGGGGCAATTCCTTTTAAAATGTCCTGTTTGTTCACAATCATAGCATGTTTTTGGCCTGGCATCTAAAGCCTGTTGTACTGCAGCTGCCAAGACCTGCCCTTGTTCATTAATATCTCTACATAATTTAATATATGTGTTTAAATCTTCATGTCTCCATGGTCTAATAACCTCTCTGCAGCAACGATTTGCTTGGTCATAAGCCAGTTGTTTTATTAATGGCATTGCTTGTTCTGTATCCCCAAAAATTTTGGCAGCCGTTTGAATTAGCCTATCTACAAAGTCAGCGTAAGGTTCATTAGCTCTCTGTATTACCTTAGATAGCTGACCTTGTAAATCTCCATGTCCTTGTAAAGTCTTCCATGCCCTAACTGCGTCTGCAGCAATTTGTGCATATATAGCAGGATCATATTCAATTTGTTGCCGTTGACCCTCATAAGGTCCTTTTCCTAACAACATATCTAGATTTCTTTGAGGGTAACTGGCTGCTGCATTTCGCCTAGCTGTCTCCGTGCAAAATTCCTCATTGGCAACCTTCCATAACAAATATTGTCCTCCATTTAGTACAGATTTACACATGCTAGCCCAATCTGCTGGTGTCATGTCCAAGTTAGTAATGGACTCGACCATGCTTACCGTGAAGGGAGCTTGGGGACCATAGGTTGTTACAGCCTCCTTTAACTGCTTCACTGTTTTAAAATCTAAAGCATGGTGAATTCGCTGCCCTCCTGCCTGTTCAAGTACAGGGCATGCTAATCTTTGAGGTCCTGTCTCAGGATCCCATTTATCAACTACGGGGTTTGAGGGCCACTCAGCTGTCTCCATCGGTGGGGCTGTTGGTTGAATTACGCCCTCTTGTGATAAAACGGAGTTAGTAACAGCCTCCTGTTGTGGCCTTTTTCCTAACAACCCCTTTTCCTTTAAATTTTCTTCCTCTGTCTGACTAGCTCGAGAGAACTTCTCTTTTGCTTGATCTAAAATGTCTTTCTCCATGGTCTGAACCTCTAACAATTTACTTAATATCTTTTCGGTTTGTTTTTTACTAATTTCTAATCTACTATAAAGATAACGCAACCCACTAAGATAGCACAAAACAAAGCCGAAACTGAATGAAACAAAAACGGAATAAAAAATCATTGTATCAATTTTCTCTTCCTCAGGGCCGACAAACTTCAAACCTTTAGTCAACCATTTTTTCCAGTTTGCCTGAGAAATTTCTAGGGATAGGCAGCTTGAAACAAAAACAAGATAAATCAAAACAATAACACATTGTTTTTTGAATTGGTCACCCATTCTTTCGCTCTTCCTCAGGGGCGAGCAATTTCACTTACCTCCAAGCTTTAGAAGTTCCCTGTACGGGGCCACCAAATGCCACAGTCTGGCTGGGCACACAATCACGAGCCACCACACAGCTTGTAGATTCAAACAGCAACTCTTTATTCCCGAACTCACACCAGCGGTCTATAATCACGTTCTGGGGAAATCCACGTTCTCTGCCCAAATCCACGTTCTCTGCCCAAATTCACGTTCTCTGCCCAAAATCCACCTCCACTGGGCTTCTATCTCCAAAATATACTGTCTAAATCCCGTGAGAACTCAAGGGGAACTCAGGCAGCAGGATACGCCCTATTCCCAGCAGGAATAATCTTAAACCTTAAACCTGGAACCTAAACTGGGAACACCCTAATCTGCCTTGGTCCTTGAGCAAGGTCACCTACATTCAATGTCGCTGCAACATGTCAGCAACATGGGGTACGCTGGCAAGGAAATTGTCATACCTACTTGGCTAATGGCTCCCAGCAAAAAATATTTATCAAAAGCAAATGAGGGGCTGGGATTGTAGCTCAGTGGTAGGCACTTGCCTAGCATGCATGAGGCCCTGGGTTCAATCCTTAGCACCACATGCTATAGCACTTTTGGTAGTATGGTCATTTTGACAATATTAATTCTGCCTTTCCAAGAACAAGGGACATCTTTCCATCTTCTAAAGTTTTGTTTAATTTCTTTCTTTAGTGTTCTGTAATTTTCATTATAGAGGTCTTTTACCTCTTTCATTAAGTTGATTCCTAAGTATTTTATTTATTTATTTATCTATTTATTTATTTTGAGGCTATTGTAAATCCCTGTTAAAAGAGAAACTTCACCATGTACTCATTTTTTTTTCCTGTGGGGCAGTGAGCAAATTTTCCTCTGCTATTGTTAAATCCTCTGGCTAGCACTACCTGAACATCCCCAGTTTCTGAAATTCCTGAAGAAAGTCAATCACCTTATCTTCCCATTGATTTCACCAGGACTTTTATGTAGTTCCAAATTTTGCTTCTGTATCTTATTTCTCAGATATTCTAAGTCCATATACTGCTTGCCAGTGTTATTGCTACTGTTGCTGCTTATTATTTGCATTGACCAGTCTTTGCTTCTTATTGCCATGATATTTCACTATTTAGAAAAGTATTTCTTTTAGAAAACTGGAAGATTTTGTTATTTTCCCTCTCTTCCAGATCATTTAAAAGCATTAATTAAAATGGTCTTCTCAAAGATAGTTTGGGCATCACTGTGACATCTTTCCCTAAGTTTTAGCCCTAAGCCAGTTTTCTGTTGTGTAGGACTTAACCCCTTTCAAACCCTTGGGTAATTCCTTTCCCTCAAGAGTGTGTGGGCCATGCAATTTGCTTTTAACTTTGTGTTATATTGATAATATAACAAAGATGATAGGATATAAGCGGTTACATTTATTTGATTATGTTAACTAATTGTAACATCTGTCTTTTTTTCCTTGCTGGTTTTGAAGAAGTAATCTACTGTGATGTCAGCTTCCCTGTGGAGAGGACTGTGTGGTAAGGATCTGAGGGAAGCCTCTAAACAACAGTTAAACAAGAAATAGGATCACAGTCTGTCATACTGAAGAGAACTGAATGCTGCACATGAACATAAAAGTAGATCCTTTCCAGTCGAACTCAGTCCTGGCTAACACCACTATTTCAGTCTTACAGAGGACCCAGCTCAGCAGTACCTGAACATTTAACTCACAAAAATGAGTTGAAGCCATTAAGTTTACAGTAATATAATTTACGGATGGGAAAACTTTCAACGTAGAACTTGGTCAAATCTTTTTTGAGAAAATAAATATACATCTTCCTTCCTCATTTGTAATTATTTACCTACAAAAATCATCTAATTAAGTATGACTTTTGCCTTAAAAATATTTATGATTATTCCTTCTGGCCCCAGGGATTATTTATATGTACATTGCTTTAGTCAGCTTTTTTACTGCTGTGACGAAAAGACCAGACCAGAACAATTGTGGAGGAGGAAAAGTTTATTTGAGGACTCCGGGATTCAGAGGTCTTAATCCGTAGAAGGCCTGCTCCATTCCTCAGGGCTCAAGGTGAGAGTGTGGCAGAGGGAAATGGCTCACATGATGATCCAGAAGTAGAGAGAGACTCCACTTACAAAGATAGACCCCACAGCCACGCCCCAACTCTCATCTCCTCCAGCCACTCCCTACCTCTCCAATTACCACTCAGTTAGTCCCTCTCAGGGGATTAATTCACTGATTGTGTTAAGACTCACAACCCAGTCATTTCTCCTCTGAACCTTCTTGTGTTGTCTCACACGTAAGCTTCTGGGGACACCTCACATCCAAACCATAACATACATATGCAGAAGTTATGCCTCTTACAATTAATTTCACTGGTTCCTATCTAAGGAAATAGGGTTGAGACTACTCTGTCCTTCACAGAACCATAGTGTAATCAAATATGATGTCATTTTATTTGATTGATTTTGATACTGGGGATTGAAACCAGAGTTGCTTAACCACTGAGTCACATCCCCAGCCCTTTTTTACTTTTTATTTTGAGACAAGGTCTTACTAAATTGCTTAGGGCCTTGCTAAATTACTGAGGCTGTCCTCAAACTTGCAATCCTCCTGCCTCAGGCTCCTTAGTTCCTGGAAGTATAGATGTGTGCCACCATGCTCAGCTACAATGTCATTTAAAAATATATATATTCTAAATATATTTTTCTTAAAAAATGTCTGAGTGTTCATTTCTACTATGTATATCATAGCAATAAGTATGAATTAGAGTGTACTTGATCCCAAAAGTGGCTGGATATGTAGGTTAAGCTTTAGGTTAATACTTCCAAGTGGAAATATAATACAAGTTACATATTTAATTTTAAATTTTATAGAAGCTACCAGGTGTGGTGTAAGTCCAAGTGCACAGGCTTATGACCCAGGAACTCTGATGTCCCAGGAGCAGGAAAAAATGAATTCTTAGCTTAAGAAGAGACAGTGAAGCTTGGTATGATGGTGCACACCTTAATCCCAGCTACTCAGAGAGGTTGAGGCAAGAGGACTGCAGGTTCAAAACCAGCCTGGTCAACTTGGTGAGACCCTATCTCAACATAACATTTTTTTTAATAAAGGGAGGCCTGGGAATATAGCTCAGTAGTAGAGCACTTGCCTAGCATGTGTGAGGCCTGTGTTTAACCACCAGCACCACCCACCCACACACACAAATACACACACCAAAACAAAACAAAACAAAAATTTAAAAAAAGGAAGAAAAAGCAAATTTGTTCTGTCTCTGCCTTTGTGCTCTTTTCAGACCCTTAATGGATTAGGTGATGTCTACCAACATTGATGAGGGTGAATCTTTTTTTTTTTTTTTAATATTTATTTTTTAGTTTTTTAGATGGACACAATATCTTTATTTTATTTTATGTGGTGTTGAGGATCGAACCCAGCATGCTGCGCATGCCAGGCAAGCGGGCTACCGCTTGAGCCACATCCCCAGCCCGAGGGTGAATCTTTACTTAGCCTACTAATTTAAAAGCTAATCTCTTCCATAAGGACCTTCACAGACACACCAGAAGTAATTTCTCACCAGCTCTCTGGACATCTCTTAGAATAGTCATGTTGATAACTGTCACAGGAGCCATTGTAGGTAGGTACTATGATTATATATATATATATATATATATATATATATATATATATATATATATATATATATATATATATATAATGGATCCTTAGCAAAAGCCAGTTTTACATTTGTACTACTACTTGGCCAACAGTGATTCTAAATGATCTTGAAGTATATATCTTTTAAATATGCCATGGTGTGAATTTGAAGTGGCTTGACTAAAGGAGCAGCCCCTTGTCTGATGGGTGTGTGTGACCTCCATTTGTCTGCATTTCTTTATTTAACTCATAGTGATAATGTTCACTAAAAGCCTGAATGAATCACTTTAAGTATTTCCATTTATATTTGTGTCATTTTATGGAAGACAGCACATGCTTAGTAGAATATACAGTCTGAAAGTCATGCCCATACTGAAACTGAATCCTTAACCAATGTCAGATTTTGATGGAGGTACTAGGGGCTTGTAAGGTTAGACTAGATTTTCCCATCTGATCCCATTTAAGCAAAGACTGTAGAATTCCCATGATGTTTTATGACCCACTTATTGAGTTTTTATCATAGCATCCTATAATTTTTCTTTCTTTTTGAGATATTATGCTATCTTAATAATATTCATTAATATCGTTGTTTAATGAAACAAATAGAAATTTCTTACCCTTAATTTAATAAACTATTCCTTTCAGATTTTTTTTTTTAATTCTGTGAAAGAGAAAGACCTTTCTTAACCTGAAGATATTTGGCTACTTTTCTTTAAATGCAACTGGTTCTCAGCTATAGAGGGCTAGAATGTTTCTCAAGAATTATGCAGACTAATAGCTCCATTTCTTTTTCCTTCCTTTGGAAGAGGTTGTGATTTTTGTGTTATGGTAAGTATGTAGATGTCTGTTTTACTATGTTTTAAGTACATTTTAAATATTTTATAATTTTAAAAATTAGTTTTGTTTTCTGATCTCTTTTCACTAATAATTCCCTTTATCAATGGAAAGAGAACTACTGACCTATTGGCACAGATAACTCTTTGTTTTTAGGATCCCTGGCCTCTTGTCTACCAAATGCCATGATCTTATGTTTGTTCATTCATTTCTATTCCAATAGTCATTAGTTAATATTTTGGACCCTCATCACCTCTCACTTGACTCCATATTAGTCTTTGAACTAGGCTATCCAATCTTTTTCCTTGTTAATATATCCTCCAGGTTACCATAAGTATAATGCTTATAATTTATTAGCATTTACTATGTACCATGCAAGTGTGTTGAGTACTTTCATTTGTCAAATCTACTTTGACTTGATGAAATTGAGAAGCAGGGAAGTTAAGTAATTTGCCCCAAAGGACACTGTGAATACAAGAGAAGATCCAAATGAAGGTCTGCTTAACTTCAGAGTCTGTGTTCTATATGTCATCAGAGAGCCTAAAACATATTATGTTCCTAACATGTGAACAGAAATTGTTACTTCCTTTTCACAAACTTCAGTGGCTCCCCAGTGCATGTCTCAGGGTACTCTTCAAGGCAGTGTGACTCATGCATTCCTTTCTGGCATTTTCTCCCACTAAATATTTCCTTGCACATTTTATTCTTATTTTGCTGGACGGTGTTTATGTGTGTGTGTACCTATGTGTGTGCTGCTGAGATAGAACTACGGGCTTCACTCATGCTAGGCAATCAGTCCACTGCTAAGCTGCATTCCTAGCCCTAACTGGATTATATTCTTATCTCTAGACTTGCTTCAATAGGCTGAATGTTATGTCTCCTCAAAATTCATATGTTGACATCCTAACCCTTTAGGTGATAGTATCAGGAGATTGGGCCTTTGGAAGGTGATTAGGTCTTGAGGGCAAAGCCCTCATCATCGAAATTAGTGATCTTAGTAAAGAGACTCCAGAGAACTAGCGAACCTCTTCTACCATGTAAGAATATATGAATGAATGAATACATGACAATAGAAAATTTGAAAAATACTGGTGAAAAATAATTCATAATCTTACTACAGAGATTTTGGGAAATATCTTTCTGATTAACTGATGTTGAGCGTATGGCTTGAAAAATCACCAGTAGTAGGTATCATTTGGTATAGGGTGGACCACAGAAGGCCCACATTTTCCAGATCCCTGTCTTCTTACCACCTTGCACTTGTGGATAAATGTTTATATAGATATTTTTATGTATAGGCATAAAATTCAAAAGTTACAAAAGGGTACATAGTGAAAAATAAATGTCTTTCCCCTCTCATGTTTGGGCCACCCAGTTCTTCTCACTAGAGGCAATCATTGTTACTGATAGATTTTACCAATTTTATGAGCTGATTGTTATGGCCTGAATGTGTCTCCTAGAATTCTAGGTTTGTATTAGTAAAGGTTCTCTAGAGGAACAGAATCAACAGGAAGTATAATTATAAAAGGGGGATTTATTATGTTGGCTTATGTAACCAGAAGCTGGATAATCCACAATGACTGTCTGCAGGCTGAAGCACTGGAAGAACCAGTAGCTGTGCGATCCAAGAGGCTGAAGCCCCAGAACAAGAGGGCAGTCCTACCCTAGTCTGAGATCGAAGGCTACTGGAGAATCACTGGCAGAATCTGCTTTGGAAGAGTGAAGAAGCAAGAGTCCAATGTCCTCAGACAATAGCAGCAGCAATCAAGAACCTGTTCAAGAAGCATTGAGCTTGCATCTGCTGCTGCTTCCTTGTTCTTCCAACTTTTATTCCATCCAAGCCATCATTATTGGACAGTGCTGCCAATGCTTAGGGAGGGTCTCCATTTCAGTTGACTATCCCACATGCAATCATTCCTAGACATACCCTCACCAACACACCCGTAAGGCTCTTAATTGTCAGCACCTCTTAATCAGATCACGTTGACATTCAAATTGACTCTTGAAACTTTCAAAATATGATAATATTAAGAAATGAAATCTTCAAAGAGAGAAAGGTTTGTTTTCTTCTGCTCTTTCACTGAGCAGATGAGGATACCTGAAGGTGTCTTCTACAAAAACAAACTTTCACAAGACACCAGCCCTACCAGTGCTTTGATCTTAGACCTCTCAGCCTCTAGAACTGAAACATTAATAGTTGCTCTTATCCAAACTCAAGCATTTTGATAAAATAACACAAATGACCTAAGACAATAATTATTTCAAATATTTTTTTATATTATTCTTAAGAGAGAAATGTGTTACAGTAGATGGGGTAGAGAGAGGTGAGGGGAGGGGAGCGGGGATAGGAAGGGGATAGGAAGGGCAGCAGAATACAACAGACACTAGTATGGCAATATGTATAAATGTGGCTGTATAACCAATGTGATCCTGCAGTCTGTATACATGGGAAAAATAAGAATTCATACCCCATTTGAATCAAATGTATGATATATGTCAAGATCATTGTAATGTTTTGAGCAACTAAAAAAAAAATCTAATACCTAAATTGGGCATGATTGTGCATGTCTATAATCCCAGTGAATCAGGAGGCTAAGGCAGGAGGATCACAAGTTTAAGAACAGCCTCAGAAAAAAAAAAAATTAAAAAGGACTGGAGATGCCCCTGGGTTCAATTCCCACTACAATTAATCAGTCAGCCAACCAATCTAATATCTAAAGAATAACATTGATTTAGCTTGAATTACCAATAAATTCACTTTTGAACTAGTGATTATTTTTAACACAAACAAATTATAGTGTTAAGATATATTTGTCCATTATGGTGTTTTTGGTGTCTTCAGTGGGTTATAGTAGGCTTCTGGTTGGGTGTGGGGGGAACAATCATATAATTTGGCATCTGCAAACTGACCCAAATTCTATCTTTGTTTTACAAATCACATATCTCGTATGAGTAGCTAATTCAAACCCTAATTCTTCACATCTTTGACCCTTCCTTACTTTTAGCTGATGACCTTGCCTCCTCTTTATTGAAGAAAAAAAATTATAATCAAGATTTTCTCTCCAGATGTAGTATTGCATACCTATAATCCCAGCAATTTTGGAGGCTGATACAGGAGGACCGAAAGTTCAAGACCAGTCTCAACAACTTGGCGAGGCCCTAAGCAATTTAGAAAGACTGTGTCTCAAATAAGTAAATAAATAAATAGGGCTGGGAATGTGACTCGGTGTTTAAGTGCCCCTAGGTTAAGTCTTCAGTAACCCCCCCCCCAAAAAAAAGGCAATAATATTTTCTCATAATAACATGCTCATTCCAAGCAGATGCATGTGTACTTTTTCAATTAGAGATTTATAATTACATATAGTGGTTGGGTTCATTCTGACAAAACTCATACTTGCATGGAATTTGTTTTTAGTTCATTCAATTTCAGTTCATTCGATTTCAGATCCCCACCCTGTTCCCTCCAGCCCTCCCTCCCCTTCCTCATTCTCCTTCTTCTACTCTTCTAAACTTACTTTCACTGGTCTATTTATATTTGATTGGTTCTTTTTACTTATACATAAAGGTAAAATTCTCAGTAGTATATTTATATATGCACATAACATGATTTTTGAGTATTTCATTATGTATTGCCTCCCCTTTCCTATCCCTCCACTCTGGCTCTCAGTTGTCTTCTATGTTACTGATCTTTATGATATCCTATCCTTTCCTCCCCCTTTTCTTTATTTTACTTTAGCTTCTGCTTAAGAGAGAAAACATTAAGCCTTTCATTTTCTGAGTTTGGCTAATTTCACTTAGCATGATATTCTCCATTTCCACCTATTTACTGGCAAATACCAGAATTTCATTCTTCTTAATGACTGAGTAGAACTTCCTTGTGTTTATATATCACAATTTCTTAATCCATCTATTGACAGGCACCTGGGTTGATTCCATAACTCCCCTATTGTGAATTGTGCTGCAAAAAACATTGAGGTGTTTGTATTGCTATACTACGCTAACTTTAGATCTTTGGGGAAAATATCAGGGAGTAGGATACTTAGGTCATATGGTGGTTCCATCCCTAGTTTTTTGAGGAATCTCCACACAGCTTTCCTTAGTGGTCAAACTAATCTGCAGTCCCACTAATGATGTATAAATGTACCTCTTTCCCCGTAGCCTTGCCAGAATTTATCATTGTTTGTATTCTTAATCATTGCCATTCTGATTAGAGTAAGCTTAGTTTTCATTTGCATTTCTCTGATTGCTACAGATGCTGAACTGTTTTTCATATATTTGTTAGTTATTTGTGTTTTTTGGTTTTTTTTGTTTTTGTTTTTGTTTTTTGCTATCAGGGATTAAACTCAAGAGCACTCAACCCAGCCCTATTTTGTATTTTATTTAGAGACAGGGTCTTGCTGAGTTGCTTAGCGCCTCACCATTGCTGAGGCTGGCTTTGAACTCGTGATCTTCCTGCCTCAGCCTCCTGAGCCCTTTGCTGTGCAGAAGCTTTTTAATTGGATGGCATCTGCTTATTGATTCTTGGTTTTATTTCTTGCACTTTAGGGATCTTGTTAAGAAAGTTGGTACCAGCACTTATATGATAGAGCACTATATTTTCTAACAGTTGCTAGATTTCTGGTCTAATTCCTAAGTCTTTGATTCATTTTGATTTGAGTTCTGTGTAGGGTGAGAGACAGGGGTCTAGTTTCATTTTTCTACATGTAGCTATCCAGTTTTCCAAGCATAATTTGTTAAAAAGGGTATCTTTTCTCCAAAATATATTTTTGGCACCTTTGACAAGTATCAGATGGCTGAAGATATGTGGATTTCTCTCTGTGTTTTCTATTCTGTTCTGTTGGTCTTTTATTTTGATTACACCATGGTGTTTTTGTTAACTACTCGGTATAATTTCAGATCAGGTATTGTGACGCCTCCTGCTTTGGTTTTTCTTGCTTAGGAAAAATGTTTTTCCTTCTGTCCTTATTCTGGTCTCTTATTCTTCCAAATGAATTTTTATTTATTTTTTTAATTCTGTGAAGAAAGTCATTGATATTTTTATGGAGATTGCATTGAATCTGTACATTGATTTTGGTTGTATGGCCATTTTTTTTTTAATTTTTTATTGTGGGTTGTTCAAAACATTACAAATTTCTTGACATATCATATTCCACACTTTGATTCAAGTGGGTTATGAACTCCCACCTTCACCCCATACACAGATTGCAGAATCACATCAGTTACACATCCATTGATTTACATATTGCCATACTGTGTCTGTTGTGCTCCGCTGCCTTTCCCATCCTCCACCCTCCCCCCTCCCCACCTCTCCCCTCCCCTCCCCTCCTCTCTCTCTACCCCCTCCACTGTATAACCCTGAGGGTCTCCTTCCATTACCATGCAATTTCCCTTCTCTCTCCCTTTCCCTCCCACCTCTCATCCCTGTTAAATGTTAATCTTCTTCTACTGCTCTTCGTCCCTACTCTGATCTTAGTTACTCTCCTTATATCAAAGAAGACATTTGGCATTTGTTTTTTAGGGATTGGCTAGCTTCACTTAGCATAATCTGCTCTAATGCCATCCATTTCCCTGTAAATTCTATGATTTTGTCATTTTTTAATGCAGAGTAATACTCCATTGTGTATAAATGCCACATTTTTTTTATCCATTCGTCTATTGAAGGGCATCTAGGTTGGTTCCACAGTCTTGCTATTGTGAACTGTGCTGCTATGAACATCGATGTAGCAGTGTCCCTGTAGCATGCTCTTTTTAGGTCTTTAGGGAATAGACCAAGAAGGGGAATAGCTGGGTCAAATGGTGGCTCCATTCCCAGCTTTCCAAGAAATCTCCATACTGCTTTCCAAATTGGCTGCACCAATCTGCAGTCCCACCAGCAATGTACAAGTGTACCCTTTTCCCCACATCCTCGCCAGCACTTGTTGTTGTTTGACTTCATAATGGCTGCCAATCTTACTGGAGTGAGATGGTATCTTAGGGTGGTTTTGATTTGCATTTCTCTGACAGCTAGAGATGTTGAGCATTTTTTCATCTACTTGTTGATTGACTGTATGTCCTCCTCTGAGAAGTGTCTGTTCAGGTCCTTGGCCCATTTGTTGATTGGGTTGTTTGTTCTCTTATTGTCTAATTTTTTGAGTTCTTTGTATACTCTGGATATTAGGGCTCTATCTGAAGTGTGAGGAGTAAAGATTTGTTCCCAGGGTGTAGGCTCCCTATTTACCTCTCTTATTGTTTCTTTTGCTGAGAAAAAACTTTTTAGTTTGAGTAAGTCCCATTTGTTGATTCTAGTTATTAACTTTTGTGCTATGGGTGTCCTATTGAGGAATTTGGAGCCCGACCCCACCAACTGTAGATCGTAGCCAACTTTTTCTTCTATCAGACGGCGTGTCTCTGATTTGATATCAAGCTCCTTGATCCATTTTGAATTCACTTTTGTGCATGGCGAGAGAAAGGGATTCAGTTTCATTTTGTTGCATATGGATTTCCAGTTTTCCCAGCACCTTTGTTGAAGATGCTATCCTTCCTCTTGCATGCTTTTAGCCCCTTTATCAAATATAAGATAGTTGTAGTTTTGTGGATTGGTGTCTGTGTCCTCTATTCTGTACCATTGGTCCACCCGCCTGTTTTGGTACCAGTACCATGCTGTTTTTGTTACTATTTCTCTGTAGTATAGTTTGAAGTCTGGTATCGCTATACCGCCTGATTCACACTTCCTGCTTAGCATCGTTTTTGCTATTCTGGGTCGTTTATTTTTCCATATGAATTTCATGATTGCTTTCTCTATTTCTACAAGAAATGCCGTTGGGATTTTGATTGGCATTGCATTAAACCTATAGAGAACTTTTGGTAATATCGCCATTTTGATGATGTTAGTTCTGCCTATCCATGAACAGGGTATATTTTTCCATCTTCTAAGATCTTCTTCTATTTCTCTCTTTAGGGTTCTGTAGTTTTCATTGTATAAGTCTTTCACCTCTTTTGTTAGGTTGATTCCCAAGTATTTTTTTTTTTTGAGGATATTTTGAATGGAGTGGTTGTCCTCATTTCCATTTCAGGGATTTGTCGCTGATATACAGGAATGCCTTTGATTTATGCGTGTTGATTTTATATCCTGCCACTTTGCTGAATTCATTTATTAGCTCTAATAGTTTCTTTGTAGACCCTTTTGGGTCTGCTAGGTATAGAATCATATCATCTGCAAATAGTGATAATTTAAGTTCTTCTTTTCCTATTTTTATGCCTTTAATTTCTTTCGTCTGTCTAATTGCTCTGGCCAGTGTTTCGAGAACTATGTTGAACAGAAGTGGTGAGAGAGGGCATCCCTGTCTTGTTCCAGATTTTAGAGGGAATGCCTTCAGTTTTTCTCCATTCAGAATGATGCTAGCCTGAGGCTTAGCATAGATAGCTTTTACAATATTGAGGTATGTTCCTGTTATCCCTAGTTTTTCTAGAGTTTTGAACATAAAGGGATGCTGTACTTTGTCGAATGCTTTTTCTGCATCTATCAAGATGATCATATGGTTCTTATTTTTAAGTCTATTGATGTGGTGAATAACATTTATTGATTTCCGTATATTGAACCAGCCTTGCATCCCAGGGATGAATCCTACTTGATCATGGTGTACAATTTTTTTGATATGTTTTTGTATCCGATTCGCCAGAATTTTATTGAGGATTTTTGCATCTAGGTTCATTAGAGATATTGGTCTGTAGTTTTCTTTCTTTGAAGTGTCTTTGTCTGGTTTAGGTATCAGGGTGATGTTGGCCTCATAGAATGAATTTGGAAGTTCTCCCTCTTTTTCTATTTCCTGAAGTAGCTTGAAAAGTATTGGTATTAGTTCTTCTTTAAAGGTTTTGTAAAATTCTGCTGTATACCCATCCGGTCCTGGGCTTTTCTTAGTTGGTAGTCTTTTTATGGTTTCTTCTATTTCCTCAATTGATATTGGTCTGTTTAGGTTTTCTATATCCTCCTGACTCAATCTGGGCAGATCATATGACTTAAGAAATTTATCTATGCCTTCACTATCTTCTAATTTATTGGAGTATAAGGATTCAAAATAGTTTTTGATTATCTTCTGTATTTCTGAAGTGTCTGTTGTGATATTGCCTTTTTCATCCCGTATGCTAGTAATTTGAGTTCTCTCTCTTCTTCTCTTCGCTAGCATCGCTAAGGGTCTGTCGATTTTGTTTATTTTTTCAAAGAACCAACTTTTAGTTTTGTCAATTTTTTCAATTGTTTCTTTTGTTTTGATTTCATTAATTTCAGCTCTGATTTTAATTATTTCTTGCCTTCTAATTCTTTTGCTGTTGTTTTGCTCTTCTTTTTCAAGGATTTTGAGATGAAGTATGAGATCATTTATTTGTTGGTTTTTTCTTTTTTTAAGGAATGAACTCCAAGCAATGAATTTTCCTCTTAGAACTGCTTTCAATGTGTCCCATAGATTCCGATATGTTGTGTCTGTGTTTTCATTTATCTCTAAGAGTTTTTTAATTTCCTCCTTGATGTCTTCTATAACCCATTGATCATTCAGTAACCTATTGTTCATTCTCCAAGTGATGTATGCTTTTTCCTTCCTTCTTTTATCGTTGATTTTCAATTTCATTCCATTATGATCAGATAAGATGCATGGTATTATCTCTACTCCTTTATATTGTCTAAGAGTTGCCCTGTGACATAATATATGATCTATTTTTGAGAAGGATCCATGTGCTGCTGAGAAAAAAGTGTAACTGCTTGATGTTGGGTGGTATACTCTATATATGTCAATTAGGTCTAGGTTATTAATAGTGTTATTGAGTTCTATAGTTTCCTTATTCAACTTTTGTTTGGAAGATCTGTCCAGTGGCGAGAGAGGTGTGTTGAAGTCTCCCATGATTATGGTATGGTGGTCTATTAGACTCTTGAACTTGAGAAGAGTTTGTTTAACGAACACAGCTGCACCATTGTTTGGGGCATAAATATTTATGATTGTTATGTCTTGTTGGTGTATGGTTCCCTTAAGCAGTATGTAGTGTCCCTCTTTATCCCTTTTGATTAACTTTGGCTTGAAATCTATTTTATTCGATATGAGTATGGACACTCCTGCTTGTTTCCGAAGTTCATATGAGTGATATGATTTTTCCCAACCTTTCACCTTCAGCCTATGTATGTCTTTTCCTATCAGGCGTCTCCTGTAGGCAGCATATTGTTGGGTCTTGTTTTGTGATCCATTCTACTAGCCTGTGTCTCTTAATTGGTGAGTTTAAGCCATTAACATTTAGGGTTATTATTGAGATATGGGTTGTTCTTCCAGCCATATTTGTTTATTTCTGTTACTAAACATGGTTTGTTTTCCTCTTTGATTATTTTCCCCCCCTTTACTGTCCTACCTCCCACTGTTGGTTTTCATTGTTATTTTCCATTTCCTCTTCCTGTAATGCTTTGGCGAGGATGTTTTGAAGAGATGGTTTTCTAGCTGCAAATTCTTTTAACTTTTGTTTATCATGGAAGGTTTTAATTTCATCTTCCATCCTGACGCTTAATTTCGCTGGATACACAATTTTTGGTTGGAACCCATTTTCTTTCAGTGTTTGAAATATGTTATTCCAGGATCTTCTAGCTTTCAGAGTCTGTGTTGAAAGATCAGCTGTTATCCTGATTGGCTTACCCCTAAATGTAATCTGCTTCCTTTCTCTCGTAGCTTTTAAAATTCTCTCCTTATTCTGTATGTTGGGCATCTTCATTATAATGTGTCTAGGTGTGGATCTCTTATGATTTTGCACATTCGGCATCCTGTAGGCTTCTAGGATTTGGGATTCTGTCTCATTCTTCAAGTCTGGGAAGTTTTCTCGTATTATTTCATTGAATAGACTGCTCATTCCTTTGGTTTGGAGCTCTGTACTTTCCTGTATCCCAATGACTCTTAAGTTTGGTCTCTTAATGTTATCCCATATTTCTTGGATGTTCTGCTCATGGTTTCTTAACAGTCTTGCTGAGCTGTCTGTGTTCTTTTCCAGTTGAAATACTTTGTCTTCATTGTCTGATGTTCTATCTTCTAAGTGTTCTACTCTGCTGGTAGTATTCTCCATTGAGTTTTTAAGTTGGTTTATTGCTTCCTGCATTTCTAGGATTTCTGTTTGTTTGTTTTTTATAACCTCTATCTCCCTGTATAGTTGATCCTTTGCTTCCTGGATTTGTTTGCGTAATTCATTGTCAAAGTGATCTTTCATTGTCTGATTTTGCTGTTTAATGTCTTCCTTGATACTCCAGATCATCTGAAGCATGTATATCCTGAATTCTTTATCTGACATTCCATCTGCTGCAGCTGTTACCTCTTCTAAAGTTGCGTTGACCTGCATTGCTTGTGGTCCTTTCTTTCCTTGTCTTTTCATACTGCTTGCGTATCTTTCCTGCAGGCGCGGGCGGCGGCTCTGCTCTCTCCTTATTCCAATTGGGGTGTCGTGGCTACCACGCCGGCAGGTCACTGGGCCTCTTCTGGGCGCTGGCGGCGGCTCTGTTCTGCCCCTACTCCAATTGGGGTGACGAGTGTACCACGCCGGCAGGCCACCGGGCCTGATCCGCCGGTCGGTTGCAGGTTTGCCTACCCTGCAGGCGCGGGCGGCGGCTCTACTCTGCCCCTACTGCAAATGGGGTGACGTGTCTGTCGTACCGGCAGGCCACTGGGCCTGTCCCGCTGGTCGGTCGCAGATCTGCCCACCTTTCGGGCACGGGTGGAGGCTCTGCTCTGCCCCTACTCCAATTGGGGTGTCGTGACTACCCCGCCTGCAGGACGCTGGGCCTGTTCCTGGCACGGGCGGCGACTCTGCTCTGCCCCTACTCCAATTAGGGTGGTGTGTGTACCACGCCGGCAGGCTCCTGGGCCTGATCCGCCGGTCTGTCGCAGGTCTGCCTACCTTGGAGGCGCGGGCGGCGGATCTGCCCTGCCCCTCCTACCACGCCTGCGGACCCCTGGGCCTGATCTGCAGGTTGGTCACAGGTCTGCTCACCCTGCGGGCACGGGTGGCGGTTCCGCTCTGCCCCCACTCCTATTGGGGTCACGTGGCCACCACACCGGCAGGGCCTGATCCGGGCGTGGGAGAAGGATCTGCTCTGCCCCTACTCCAGTTGGGGTGACGTGTGTACCACACTGGCAGGCCACTGGGCCTGACCCGCCAGGCTGTCACAGGTCTGTTTACCTTGCAAGCGCAAACGGCGGCTCTGCCCTGCCCCTCCTACCACGCCCATGTACCACTGGGTCGCGGGTCTGCCCACCTTGCGGGTGCGGGTGGCGGCTCTGCTCCGCCCCCTCTCCAATTGGGGTCACGCGGTCACCATGCTGGCGAGCCGCTGGGCCTGCTCCGGGCGCTGGCGGCGGCCCGGCTCCTCCCCCTGTATGGCCATTTTTGACAATATTAAATTTGCTTACCTAAGAACATGAAATGTCTTTCCACCTTCTCTGGTCTTCTTCAGTTTCTTTGTTCAATGTCTATAATTTTCACTGTAGAGCTCTTTTACTTCCTTGGCTAGATTAATTCCCATTTTTTTAATGTTATTAAGAATGGAAAGTTTTCCTGAATTCTTTCTCAGCTGAATCACTGTTGGAGTATAGGAAAACTATTGATTTATGGGTGTTGATCTTATATCCTGCTGCTTTGCTGCACTCATTTATAAGTCTTCTGGTGGAGTTTTTTGGGGTCTTCTAGATATAGTATCCTTTCATCAGCAAACAGAGAAAGTTTGACTTCTTTTCCCTTTGTATCCCTTTGATTTCCTTTCCTTGCCTGATCACTTTGGCTAATGTTTCAAGGATTATATTCAGTAGGAATGGTAAAAGGGACATCCTTGTCTTATTTCTGATTTTTGAGGAAATGCTTTTAGTTTTTCTCCATTCAATATGATGTTGGCTTTGGGTTTATCATAAATTGTCTTTATGATGTTTAGGCACATTCCTGTGATGTTTAAGTAGTTCCCTACCTTCTGTAGCATTTTTAACATGAGTGGCTGTTGGATTTCATCAAAGGCCTTTTCTGTATCTATTGAGATGATCATGTGATTCTTGTCCATAATTCTGTTTAAGTGGTGTTTTAGTCAACTTTTCACTACTGTGACTAAAAGACCAGACACAAACAATTTTAGAGTAGGAAAGTTTATTTGGGGTCTCAGTCCAGAGACAGCCATCTCCATTCTTCAGGGCTTGAGGTGAGGCAGAATATCAGGGTAAAATAGTGGTAGAGGGAAGCAGCCCATATGATGATCAGGAAGCAGAGAGGGAGAGTTCTCTTACCAGATTCAAGATATATACCCAAAGGCATGGCCCCAGTGACCACTTCCTTCAGCCACACCTTCAATCACAAATCAATTAATCCCATCAGGGAATTAATTTATTGATTGGGTTAAGGCTTTCATAACCCAATCATTTGTCTTCTAAGCCTTCTTGTATTATCTCCCACATGAGCTTTTGGGGAATAAATCACAGCCAAACCCTAATAAGTGGTGTATTATGTTTATTGATTTGTGCATTTTGAACCAACCTAGCATACCTGGAATGAAACCCACCTGATCATCGTGTATTATCTTTTTGACGGGTTTTTTTAATGTGGTTTGCTAATATTAGGGATTTTTGCATCTATGTTCATCAAGGATATGGGTCTGTAGGTTTTGTTCCTTGATGCTTCTTTATCTGGTTTTAGTATTATGTTTATATTGGCTTCATAGACTGTATTTGGGAGTGTTCTCTCCTTTCAATTTTATGGAATAATTTGAGAAAGACTGGTGTTAGTTCTTCCATAAAAGTTTGATAGAACACAGCAAAGAATCCATTCAGTTCTGGGCTTTTCTTTTCTTGCTTGCTTTTTTTTTTTTTTTTTTTTTGTATTTTTAGTTGTTGATGGACCTTTATTTTATTTATTTATATGTGGTGCTGAGATTTGAACCCAGGGCCTCACACATGCCAGACACGTGCTCTATCACTGAGCCATAACCCCAGCCCAATGGGCTTTTATTTTTTGGAAGGCTTTTATTGATATTTCAATTTCATTACTTGATATTGGTCTGTTTAGATTTTCTATATCTTCCTGACTCAATTTGGGCAGGTCATATGTGTCTGGAAATTCATCAATATTTTCCAGTTTATTGAAGTATAAATTTTCAAATAGATTCTGATAATCCTCTGGATTTCAGAAGGGTCTGTGGTGATCTCTCTTTTTTCATCTTTGATTGTGTTGATTTGGGTCTTCTCACTCTTTCTTTTGGTTACTTTGGCTAAGGGTTTGTCAATCTTGTTTATCTTTTCAAAGAACCAACTCTTTGTTGCATTGATTCTGACTCTGATTTTAATTATTTCCCGCCTTCTACTAATTTTGAAATTAGTTTGTTCTTTTTTTCCCCTAAGGCCTTGAGATAAAGCATAAGCCTATTTATTTGGAAACTCTATTTCTTAATGTGGGCATTCATTGATATAAATTTTCCTCTTAGAACTGTTTGCATAACTCAAAGTGCATCAAAGACTTAAACATTAAAACAGAGATCCTGCACCTAATAGAAGAAAAAGAAGGCCCAAATCTTCACCATGTCAGCCCTAGGATCTGACTTCCTTAACAACACTCCTAAAGCAAGGAAATAGATTACACATATGTTCAAAATTGACTTTCCACACTGGGGCTGACAGTTACTTCATCTTCTGTGTCTCCCACACTTAAACAGTGACCCATACTTGAGCCCTGATCCAGCTCCCAGCCCTTGAATATCAACTAGCTGTCAAGTGGCATGTTAATTATATAAGCCTGTTTCCATCAGAAAGTGGGCAGCATTTTTCCTCATTATAATATATATCTATTATAGATGCAGATTTATTTTTCTTGCATGCCAAATTGTTATCTGCATGGTCATCTATAGCCTACTAAATACCTGTGTTCTTGGTATGTCCTTAACCGTGCTTCTGACCTGAGAATTTGTTTATTGATAAATGAAGTAAATTATTAAACTGATAATTTTTGGGGGGGGCACTAGGGATTGAACCCAGTGGTGCTTAACCACTGAGCCACATCTCCAGCCCTTTTTATTTTTTATTTTGAGACAAGGTCTCAATAAGTTGCTTAGAGCCTTGCTTTTAGAGCCTCACTAAGTTGCTGAGGCTGGCTTTGAACTTGCAATTCTCCTACATCAGCCTCGTGAGCCGTTGGGATTATAAACATGTAGCAACATGCCAAGCTAAACTAGTATCATTGAGATTCACTGGTCTTACTATGTATCCCATCATCCAGAAGTAGACAAGCTTTTAGAAGTAGAAGGTCCTTTGGGAGACCCAGCACTTAGCTGAGAGATCTCCCCTTTTTTAGCTTCTCTCTGTGTTCCTCCTCAGTATTCTCCAAGGGACCCTCTTTCTCTGCTGCTAATCCTTAAATTAGTATTCATTACTGTTCTATACTGAATCTGTTTCTCACTTTTTTGATTCAGGGGTGATTTTAGATTTTCTCTACTTTCACAGTTTTAATTAATTCCTACACTTCTGACTCCCCCATTAATTTTTTTTAGGACAGTCATCTCTCCTAAGCATCAACTACAGTCTGAGTATTTCTACCTCAGTGTCTCAGTCAGTTTAAGCACAGGATGGATGAATCAAAACTCTGTAGCTTCCTCCTCTCACCTCCTCAAAATCCCTAAAATTGGCAAAATATTCCTTGATTGTATTCCCTATCACAGTGAATGGCACCACAATTCACAAGTGTTGCTCCAGCCAATAAAGATACCACTTATTAGGCTGGGGATGTAGCTCAGTTGGTAGAGTGCTTGCATTGCATGCACAAGATCCTGGATTCAATCCCCAGCACCAAAAAAAAAAAAAAAAAAAAAAAAAAAAAAAAAAAGATACCACTTGTCATTTGCCTCTCTAATCTACTTAACCAATCAGTCTTCAAATCTTTCCATTTTAGCTTCTGAAATAATGTTCTTTTTAAAAAATTTCTACTGCCTTAGTTGTTGTTGTTGTTATTATTATTATTTGCAGTGTTGGGGATTGAACCCAGGGAAATCTTACCACTGAGTTATATCCCCAGTCCTTTTAATTTTTTTTATTTTGAGACAGGGTCTCACTAAGTTGCTGAGACTGACCTTGAACTTGTGCTCCTGTTTCAGCCTTTCAAGTCACTGGGATTACAGGCATGCACCATCATGCCATATTCTACTGCCTTAGTTTTATTAATTTTTTCTTTTTTGGATATGGGGTATTAAAACCAAGGACATTTTACCACTGAGCTACATCTCAGCCCCTTTTAATTTTTTTTTCTCATTTTGAGACAGTGTCTTGTTAAGTTCCTAAGGCTGACCTTAAACTTGGGATCCTCCTGCCTCAGCCTCCCAAACTGCTGGGATTACAGGTGAGTGCTTCCACTACTGCCTTAGTTTTAGATATCATTATTTCCAGTCTACTTTACTGCAGCAGCCTCCTAGCTAGTCTTTCTTCCTTAAATCTTGTCTCCCTTTCGTTCATTCTTCATATTGAAGACAGACTAATATATTTGGAACACATGGAGTCAAGTCTTTTGTCCACAGAATAACATCCTTCACAGGGCTTACTGGGTCTTCCATGCATTGGCTTCTCTAGCATCATTTATTGCATGCCTTTCTCTCTCTAGCATGCTTTAAGTTCAGCCTTACTGAACTTCTCTCAGGTCATAGTTTATGCCATGTTCTCTTTGGCTCATGGGACAGTGTGCTTTTCCTGCTCTAAAGGTACTGATTTTAAGTCAGATATTACTATCGTCAATAAGTCTTTCACTTCCAGATTTTTGCTCCTGCTCTGTTCTTCATCAGCAAGGGAAGTACCCTCTACTTCCCATATAATTCATTTGTGACTTGCAATTGCACGTATTGATTTACTTTTCTGTCTTGTCCAGATAGAATTCGCTCTCTGGAGAAAAGAACTGTGCTGCTCCTTGTTGATGGTCCCATCATCTAGCAGAGTACCTGGCACTTAAAAATTTGTGAAATGAGCAACGATTGACACAACTAGTAGGGTAGCATATGATAGGGAGTAATAAGAAAATTGTTGTTAGCTGGGCTCAGTTTTGCGTATCTGTAATCCCAGCCACTTGGGAGTCTGATGAAGGAGGATTGTGAGTTCAAAGACAGCCTCAGCAAAAGTGAGGCACTGAGCAACTCAGTGAGACCCTGTCTCTAAATAAAATACAAAATAGGGCTGGAGATGTGACTCAGTGATTGAATGCCCTTGAGTTCAATACCCTGTACCCAGAATAAAAAAAATAGTTGTTCATTAACTACTGCCTAGTAACCATGATTGTAAAGATTTAGGATTAACTAAAATGAAACACTTGAATAAATTCCAGTCGCTATCAAGCCTCTTAATTTATGTGAATGTTATCATCCCTGTTTCTTTCTATATTACAAACTTTTAAAAAAAGTTTTATTGAAGTACGATTTACAATAAAATGTATAAATTTTAAGTTTAAGCTTGAGTGATTTTTCCTTATGTATACTCTTGGGTAGCCACTACTCAGATCAATATATAGAATATTTTAAGTACCTCAGAAGGCTCCCTTTCTCCCTTTCCCAATTATCCTCCCCCAAATAAGCACTATTTTGATTTCTCTCTTTCCCTTCCCCGCCCTCTCCCTCTCCCTCTCTCTTTAACCAGGGATTGAGCTAAGGGCAGTTAACCACTCAGCCATTTTCCTAGATCTTTTTTTATATTTTATTTAGAGACAGTCTCACAGAGTTGCTTAGGGCCTTGCTAAGTTGCTGAGGCTGGCTTTGAACTCACAATCCTCTTGCCTTAGCCTCCCATGCCACTGGGATTACAGTTGTGTGTCACCGTGCCTGGCACTATTTTGACTTCTAACATCATGAATGTGTTTACCTGATTTCAGACTCTACATAATGGAACTATAATGTCTGTACTTTTTTTGTCCATGTCCTTTACTCAACTTCATATTGGTAAGACTGATTCTTTTTCATTGTTGTCTGTATTCTACTCTTAAAGGGCATTTAGATTTTTTCATGTTTGGGCTTATGAATGAAAGTGTTATGAATATTCTTCTGTATGTCTTTTAGTAGACATAAGCACTAATATCTGTTGGGTTTATAGTCAGGAGAGGATTTGGTTGATCATAAGATATGCACATAATAGCTTAAGGATATATTACCAAACATTTACCAAAGTCATTATCCCAATTTATATTCCCATCAGTAAATGTATAAAAGTTCCAACTGTTCTGCATCCTTGATGTCATTTCATGTTGTCTTTTGCCAACTTATCAAAATGTACACAATTATCTGAGATGAAAATGAAATTACAAATTGCTGATATAATGAAAACATCTAACATTAGCTTTCTGAGGTTGGTGAGTTTTCAGGGATAAAATATTAAGAATGAATAACATTTATTGGATATGTGCTGCCTGCCAGGCATATTCTAGGCACTTCAGATAGGCTATCTTATTTAATCACCACTACAGCTCTGTGAAGTAAGTACTGTTGTCCTCATTTTATGGATGAGGAATTTGAGGCATAGAGAGACAACATTAACTTCAAAGACTTGAAGAGCTGGCTAGAAGTACTTGTATAGATCAGTTTATGCAATTTCTCTTTGACCTGACAAAAAAGAGCTACCTCAGAGAGCAGGCTATGAAAGGAAGACCACTCAGTAGAGAGAGATTCTGGATTCAAATCCAGATCTCACCTATCCTGATAATAAATAATAATTGATAATAAATCAATAGTATACAAATGAGATAATATTAACAGTTATCAAAATAAATACATTTTTAAATGATTCATTTCATTCAGAATTTAGGAATTATGAGTGATCTGTGGAATAGTTTCATTTGGTTGTAAAACCATTTTATTTGATACTGAGAATTGAAGCCAGGGGCACTTTACTATTGAGCAACATCCTCAAATCTTTTTTTGTAGCAGGGGGACACTAGGGATCAAACCCACTGAGCCTCATCCTCAGCTCTTTTTATATTTTGCTTAGAGACAGGGCTTAGGTAAATTGCTTAGGGCCTCACTATGTTGCTGAAGCTAGCTTTGAACTCAGGAACCTCCTGCCTCAGCTCCTGAGCTGCTGAGATTATATGTGTGGGCCACTGTGCCTGGCTCCCCAACCCTATTTATTTCTATTTTTTATTTTGAGAAAGGGTCTTGCTAAGCTGCTGAAGCTGCCTCAACCTCCCTAGTTGGTAGGATTAGGGGCCTGTGCCACCATGCCCTGCTCTAAAAAGTATCAAATCAAGATTAGATAAGAAAAAGATTCACATTTTGTGAGCCAAAAGCTAATACAACTTGGGGAAGAAGGTTATTAGGAAAAAGAATATTAAAAAAATCTTACTTTGTAAATGTTATAAAAATATGTCATGTGACCATATTGCTAAAACCTGATGGTAGCCAGCTTCTAATTGTGAAGATTTTTCCCAATAATCCTATCTCCTAGTTTTTATGTCCTTGGATAGTTCCTCCTTCATGTTGTATTGGAGTTGGTCTATGAGGCCACTCTGGAGTAACCCAGCTACCATATTGTAGGAATCTTCGACAATCCTGTAGAAAAGTCTTGATGGTAAGAAACTGAGACTTTAGCCTACAGTCATGTGAGGGAACCATTTTGGAAGTGGATCTTCCAGGCCTGGTCAAAACTTAAGATAATGGCACTCCTGGCTGACAGTTTGATTACAATCTCATGAGATTTCCATGTCAGAACCTCTCTAATGTGCCACTCCTAAATTCTTTACTCTCAGAAAAAGTATGAGATAATAAATCTATTATTTTAAGCTGGTATGTTTAACTTATTATATAGAAATTGATAATAAAAAATTTTAATTGCTTTTATTTTTTAAATACATGACATCAAATGCATCACAATTCTTATTACACATATAGAACACAATGTTTCATATCTCTGTATATAAAGTATGTTCACACCAATTCATGTCTTCATACATATAGTTTGGATAATGATGTCCATTACATTCCTCCATCATTGCTAACCCCCTGCCCCCTCCCTTCCCCTCACACTCCTCTGCCCTATCTAGAGTTCGTCAATTCCTCCCATGCTCCCTCCTTCCTACCCAACTATGAGTCAGTCACCTTATATCAGACAAAACATTTGCCATTTGTTTTTTTGGGACTGGATAAATTCACTTAGCATTATCTTCTCCAACTGCATCCATTTACCTGCAAATGCCATGATTTTATTCTCTTTTATTGCTGAGTAATGTTCCATTGTATATATATGCCACATTTTTTAATCCATTCATCTACTGAAGGACATCTAGGTTGGTTCCACAGTTTAGCTATTGTGAATTGTGCTGCTATAAACATTGATGTGACTGTGTCCCTATAGTATACTATTTTTAAGTCCTTTGGGTATAGACCGAGGAGAGGGGTAGCTGGGTCAAATGGTGATTCCGTTCCAAGTTTTCCAAGGAATCTCCATACTGCTTTCCATATTGGCTGCACCATTTTACAGTCCCACTAGTAATGTATGAGTGTGCCTTTTTTCCCACACCCTCACCAACACTTATTGTTGTTTGTCTTCATAATAGCTGCCATTCTGACTGGAGTGAGATGGTATCTTAGAGTAGTTTTGATTTGCATTTCTCTAATTGCTAGAGATGATGGACATTTTTTTCATATATTTGTTGATTAAAAAAAGAAATTGATAATTAATACAGACTTCTCTTAGGGCCTTAGAAGGATTCATGCAAGTAAGAGACCCTAACTTTCAAATTTCAGAAGCATTATGATTAATTGATCTCTGCCTTATGTTAATGAGCAAACCTAAAAAGATCCTGTAGCAGAGAAAACTAATTTTCCATCAAAATTTATCATTTCTTCCACTGCAGTTTTAAGTTGATTATGCCTGTTGTGTTAGTTTTCTGTTACTGTAACAAATACCTGAAGTAATCAATTTATAAAGAGAAAAGATTTATATTTTAAGGCTAACAGTTTTGACAGTTTTAGTCCATGATTAATTGGCTTCATTGCTTTGGATGAGTGATAAGGCAGAACATCAGGGTTGAAGCATGTGAGAATAAAACAACTAACCTAAGAGCTTGGAAGCCAAAGAGAGGAAGAGAGTGGGGTCCCACAATTCCTTGCTAGGGCATGCAGCCAATGACCTGAAGACCTCCTACGAGGCCCCGCCTCTTAAAGTTTCCACCATCTCCCAAGAGCACCATCAAGGTGGGGACCAAGCCTTTAATGTGCACGTTCCAGACCCAAACTATAGCACCTGTCAAACCACAAGCCACATTGCCCAGCTTCCTTTGCAGCTAGCTAAGTGATTCCTGTGACAAAGCTCTTGTTTATGGAATGTGAACAAAAGTAATTATGTACCCTCTGGACTGTGTTTTCAAGAGACTGGGCATTGTACTACTTTTATCCTTCTCGTGGCCAAGCTGGTGACAAACAAAATGACCTTGGAAGTCACACTGAATATGGCAGAACCTCCATTTAACTGAGTCTCTGAATGACTTCATGGAGCACAGCTTCTCTCTTTCCAGTCCAGAACACTACCCTGAACCATTTTTTTAGAGAAAAATAAGCTTCTATTGTGTTTGCATGTTTATCTTTTAAGGTCTGTGTATTAAGATGGGTTAACCTACCTTAAGTAATTGTTGCTATATTCTCTAAACTTTAAATACTTTTCTTCCCAGAGTCTAGTCTTGATTTTACTGTATTTGTTTCATCATTCATTTGTTAATTTATTAACGTTTTAATCTGTAAATTTTTAAATACACAAAAATAAAGGTAATTATATAATGAAGCCTCATACCCATAATTCAGCCTCACTGTTTATAAGGCCATTCCTATGCCCTGTGTATTTATGCCATTTTCTACATATATGTGGTCATTCCTGTTTATTGATAGCCATTTCTCTTTATTCTCCCTTCTGGATCACTTTAAAGCAAATGTCAGAATTTTTAACATCATATGATTTTGTTGAAGAAGATTTAAAAATCATAAGAAACCTCCTCCACCTTCCCTGGAATTCAGTGCTCTTTGTAAGGCCAATTTCCTTTTGCTCTGATTAGCTTAGCTTCTCTCTGCTCACCAATAGCCAGATTTGACTCAGACAATTGTAGATAATCTAGGATATGCAGAGGAAGTAGACACCTCATTTTTAGACTTTAATGACTTTCCTCAAGCGTAAAATGCCCCTTTCTGGATTACTGAGCTCAGTTCCAAGTAGCATCATGGTATTGGGGAAGGTTGGAAATGACAGGAAAAGAGGCTGAACGAGTTGTTTTCTCCTTGCACTTTAGGTTCCTAAGCTTGCTCTGCCTGTAGAACAGCTCTGAACTCTCATGCTGACTTCCTTATTCTTCACTCTAATCTTTGACCTTGCTTTTACTTTTTACCTCTGTTTTCTTTCTTTGTTTACAATATTTCAGTAACATCATCATAGAACTATTTTTGAAGAGGAAATGTACAATAATTAATGTGAAAAATAAACAACATGTTTTTCTTCTCTTCTTTTAAAAAATATTTTATTAGTTGCTGTTGGACCTTTATTTATTTTCATGTGGTGCTGAGAATCGAACCTAGCGCCTCACACATGCTAGGCAAGCAAGTGCTCTACCACTGAGTCACAATCCCAGCCCTGTTTTTCTTCTCTTTTGATTCGGTTTGAAATGTTTCTCCTTTTTGGTTTCTGGGATTTAAAAAAATTACATTATAAGCACCTGTCATATTAGAGCCTTTTTCTTTTTTAAAATTTATTATTTTAGAATAGTTTTAGATTTACCAAAAAGTTGCAAAGATAGTACCAAAAGTTTGTATATGCCCCTGAACCAATTTCTGCTATTGTTAACATCAATATGATCAGGTACATTGGTTACAACTTAGAATTAAACATTGGTACATCCTATTAACTAGCTCCAGACTTCATTTGGAGTTTGCTAGTTTTTCTACTAATGACCTTCTACTGTTTTGGACTCCACCAGGAGACCACATTACATTTAGAGGTCATGTCTTTTTAGTGTGCTCTGATCTGAGACAGTTTTTCAGGCTTTTTTGTCCAAATTAAAAACTGTTTATATATATATATATATATACATACATATATATATATATATATATATATATATATATATATATATATATTTCTTTTTGAATTTAAAGTTCATAGGCAAAATTAATCATACTCAGTTCATGGCATGTTATCATTATTGGTCCATGATAAAAAAATGTCCCTCTCATATATTTTGTTAATTTCCTTCTATTGCTGTGCTCTACTCCCATTACCACTGACCTTATAGGCCATAATTCTATAGCACTTAATGACCATCATTTCTTTATATGTGTTCTTGTGAAATGTATATTATTATTTTCTGTGTATGAATTTCTCTCTGTTATAAAAATAGCATTTTAGCCAAGCACAGTGGCATGTGCCTGTAGTTCCAGAATCTTGGGAGGCCAAGGCAGGAGGATCTAAGCCCAGGAGTTTGCAGCAAACCTGGGTCAACATAGAACTATTTTCTTTCTTTCTTTCTTTCTTCTTCTTCTTCTTCTTCTTCTTCTTCTTCTTCTTCTTCTTCTTCTTCTTCTTCTTCTTCTTCTTCTCTCTCTCTCTCTCTCTCTCTCTCAAGACTGGGGATATAACTCAGGCAAAACACCCCAGGTACAATTCCAAGTCCAAAAATAAAAATAAAAATAAATAAAAATTGTGTGTGTGTGTGTGTGTGTGTGTAAATTTCTGCTCTGTGAAATACACTGTTAAAAGAATGAAGAAACAAGCCACAGAGCAGAAGTCCCATCTGACTGAAATTTTTATATTTTAATGAAGTCATATTTTCTCTTGCAGATTGTACTTTGAGTGTTATATTATACAACATGATAGTAGAATGCATTTCAATTCATAGTATACATATAGAGCACAATTTTTCATATGTCTGGTTGTACTTGATGGTTTCTTTCTGGTGGTGCACACCTGTAATCGCAGCGGCTCAAGAGGCTGAGGCAGGAGGATCACAAGTTTAAAGCCAGACTCAGCATCTAAGCTACTCAGCAAGACCCTGTCTCTAAATAAAATATGAAAAAGGGCTGGGGCTATTGCTAAGTGGTTAAGCACTCCTGGGTTCAATCCCCTTACCCGCCAAATTCTTTAGATTTGTGATCACAATTGGAGTTACTGGGTGATAGAGTATACTTAATTGACCTAAGTAGTGATGGGCTGCTCTTCATCATGGCTGCACTATTCTGCACTCCTACCTACAGCGTCATCTTGCTGACACATTATAAAGAATTATCTAGGTTTTCCTAGAGTAGTATTTGTAAAATATCCCATTGTCATTTAAATTTCTATTTCTCTAATAATCATTGATATATTTTAAATTCTAACATATGGCAATGTTAACACTGTAAGATTTATCAGACAATCAGATAATTCCTGGTTAATTTTTATTTACTTATTAGAAGTATAAAAAAACACTCTATTATTAAAGTGACCTTCAGGTGATATAACACAAAATTAAAATGACTTGGATTGTCTCTTCTTAACTAAGAAGTACAATGATGAAGAACAAATATCCCAGATTTACTTTATGAATAAATATAAAGAGAAGAATTTTCAATTAAATTCCTACTTTGAGAAACTTTGGAGTTCAACTCCACCTGATAATGAAAGGAGGCCCATTGATGTGGACTTTCAAGATAATATTTGAAAAAGAGGTAACCTTTTTAAACAAATAAAATTTCAGGTTCATATAAAGGTTAGTTGGTTACCTTTTGAATATCATCTGTCTTAGAAATAAAGAATTACACAGTGCTGCATGGTAAGGGAGCCTCTTGATTACCAATAAATAGCAGTGCTTTTTAATCATAAAACTCCAAACTATTATACAAAAAGGGGACAGATCAATTATATTTTTCTTTTCCTTCTGATTTGAAAACTCTTGACTTATCTTCAAAGTGAAAAAGAACAGAGTACATTACAAATTCTTTGATTTTATACTTAGGAGAAATAATTTCAAAGTTAGTTTTCAGTTCAGTTCTTTGAATTACATTGAAAAGAGAAACCATCAAGTACAACCAGAGACATGAAAACTTGTGCTCTCTTTGTGTACGATGAATTGAAATGCATTCTACTATCATTGTATAACAAATTAGAATAAATAAATAAATTTAAAATTAAAAAAAGAAACCATCAACATCTAGAGAGATGTTTGAAATTATTCTAATGGTGACTTTCATGTGAGAATGGGATAGGTCCAAAGATACCCACAGTAAAAAGAAATTTCTATTTGTGTCAGGGAGGCTATGGGAAAACAGGCACCGTCTACATTTCTGGGAACATGGTTACTACTCCTCTAAGAAGCATCTTGGCAATATATGTCAAACGATAACATGTACCTACTCTACAGCCATGGAAATTCAGTTTACACTTAATCTGTACATTATTTCTTCCCCAGTAGGACTGGATATAAATCTCATTGAAAAAGCCTCAGTATGGGAGAATACAGAAGTAGAAATATACAAAGAGCCATAAGTGTGCAAACTGGTGCTGATCTGCAAGAGTAAAAAGCTGGTGGTAGGTTCAGCTCAGTGTATTCAAGGAAGGCTAGACCCATAGGCAGAGTGATGTCATTAAAAATCTGAACTTGAGCAATTACAGATACTTATGAGAATTCCTTTAAATTACTCTTAAGAAAACCGTTATTCCAGGGCAAACTGGTGTGTGATAAAAATAAAGTGTGTAACTTGAAGGAGTACCAGTAGAGCCTGAATAAGATGGAGGTAAAATCTAGTTGGAAACAAATATTTCCTGAGAATTGCTTAAAAATTTCCACCATTTCTCTAGTCAAGAGACGTTGGAATATGACACTGGAATACCTCTGCTCCATATTTGTAATGAGTATAATTAGCAAACCGCTTGGATTTTTTTTTTTAATGCTGTGATTTGGTCAGTTTCAATTGGTCATTGGATTTTTTTAAAAAAGCCCCAAACTAAAGAACCCCTCTAGAATTGTTATAGGTAGTGGTCAAGGCTGTAAGAAACTACATTGACAATTGCAGTCAATTGCTTAAATGACTTTTCCTCCGGCAACATAGTGCTTTATTTTTCTGTCTTGTATGGTGCTTGGTACAGTAGTATTGGGCAAGAAGTGATGTTCATCATGATGACTGGCCCCACGAGAAAAGAGTACTTTATGTTTAGTTCACTTTTCTGTTCAGAAAGCAAAAAAGTATGTCATTTATTACAGAAATAATTTCATGTAATGTAGTTTCACTGTGAAGTTGAGTCATTTAGAGTGCTGTTTAAAACACAGATTGCTGGGTCTCATCCTAGACTTTCTGATTCAATAGGTCTGGAGTGGGCCCAAGACTTTTCATAGTGAACTTCTCTTATCTAGAACATCCACGGGGTAAATTTCTTATTCCTCATGATGCCAGACACTTAAGATGCATTGCTAAGTGACATGGAAAGCAGAGTACTCATTTCAGCCAAACCCACTTCCTTTCCTGCATCAAACTTACTGAACCACTCAACTACACTTTCTTCATCCTTCCAGCAGCACCCACCTCCAAATCAGAATGTACAATAGGGGGAATCCCCTCTTGACTTTCACTCCTCTCTTCATTATTTTTTCCTTCTCTTTCTTTTATTTCCTGGCATTAGTACATATAAAACAATTGTGAATAATACATAACAGGATATAATTTAGCCAGTTGTGTTTTAGGAATTTAGAGAAGGGCAATCAAGAAAGATCACGATGGAATTGAAATGTAAGCTGGACCTTGACAGAGGATGACATTTGGTTAGTCAGGAGATAGTAATACATTTCAGACCAAGGCATCGTGTTGGGCAAAGGCCCAGAGGCAGGACATGAGAGACAGGCCTGAAAGAAGGGAATTTGAAGAAGGAAGGTTGAATAGGCAGAGTTCCGAATTGATTTAGTAAAGACATGGGAGGGTGTTGAGGGTTTATTGTGATTAAAGTCCTGTTTCTTGTTTCAGGCAGATTACTTAGGCAATGGGGTGTGCAGGATGGCTTGACAGTGGAGGCCACCTACCAGGCTGTTCTGGAAATTCAAACCTGAACAAACTATCACTAGGCTCCTCCTTAAAAACAAGAAATGTATCTAATTCCACTATCTAAGACATCTCTAGACATTGTTACCTAATATGTTTAGGCAAGCTTGGCCAGTTCTGCTCACTAAAAATCACTTTCACTTATGTGGGAGTGTGTGTGTGTGTCAAAGCATGATGATGATGATGATGATGATGATGATATGATGATTTTGGTACTTGGGATTGAACCCAGGGGTACTTTACCACTGAGCTACATCCCCAGCCCTTTTCATTTTTGTATTTTGAGACAGAGTCTCACTCAATTGTTAGCACCTCAAACTTGCTGCAGCTGACCTGGAACCTGCAGTCCTCCTGTCTCAGCCTTCAGAGTCATTGGGATTACAGGTGTGCACCACTGGGTCTGTCCCTCAAAGCATTACCTTTACAAGCTCAAAATTTAATCTTTCCATTTCACAATGTTATTTTTTCCAGACGAGTCTTTGGTTTTCTTGTATCATCTCACTTTCTCATCAGTTCAAATTCTTTCTTTCCTGGCACAATAACTTTTTTCCTTATTTGATGATCTTTATGTTCTCTTCCACTTGGCTTAGTTTAGAGATAAGCATTTTCCTTTGCTTGATGATCAGACTCACTAAAATATACAGTGACAGATGGCTTTTTCCCCCCAATGTGGCTTCCATTTAATTTATGTCATATGATTCATAGATCATCTCAGAATTCAAAACAGGGTATCTTCCTTATTTGAAAAAGGGAATAGAAAAACTATCCCCTATGTTGTATGTGTAACCCACATTTTCCTAGGCCATACTGACAAAGCAGCAACATGTGGCTTAGTCTGCATCAGCAAAATATAGTCAGTCAGGCTAGACCCTTCGTAGAACCCTTAGGTGTCTTCAGGGAGTGCCTTCCTCACTCTCTGGAGCCTTCATTTGTCTTTCTGATACCAGCCATATAGTTCCCATTGTCCTGACATCCCAACACTGGTGTGTTCAGCATTGCTCCATACCTCTATTCTCAATGGCTGTTTTGCCACCCTTCTTTCCCAGCTTGCACTCTTCCTGGGCACAGACATGCTTTGTGCTCTGTGGTTTACAGGGCTCTGTTCTTTATTATTGCCCCTTTCCAAGAACAAAGCTCAAGCCCTGGGGCTGGGCTGAGCAGCAATCACAGGGACACCTCACTGTGCTGCCTCATGGCCATCCTCTCTTTGATCTCTTCCAGTGCACCCAGATCAAGCATGTGCAACCTGGTTCTCTTCACAGGGAACAAACAGAATCATGAATTATGTTGCATGATTTATGTAGCTGATTTTGTGAAGTTTTATCACAGTTTTTACAACTATAAATCTTTGTCTTTGGGAAATTTTGAAAGTGATGGTGGGGTAACTTTCCTCGACTCTCCTGTTTCTTACCCCTCTCATAATGGCTTTAGTGCATCCAGAAATATTGTTCCTGATGCCCCTCACCACTCTTTTAAGTGCTAGAAATTGAACCCAGAGCTGCATTACCACTGACCTGCATCCCCAGCTTTTTTAATTTTTTTTTTTTTAATTTTGAGACAGGGTCTCACTAAGTTGCTTAGGGCCTTGCTAAGTTGTTAAGGCTGGCCTTGAACTAGTGATCCTTCTGCATCAATCTCCCGAGTCTCTGGGATTACTGGCATGTACCACTGCACTGGGTTTCTAATGTCCTCATTCAAAACTACCAGCTCTATCAGCATCCAAATACTAAAAAAAAAAAAAAAATTAGATTTTCAATGTACATAGTTGAAGTCCCATTCATTCATTCAGAATACATTTTTTGAGCATATACTCTGTGTCAAGCATTGTTCTTAACACTTTGGATTATAGCAGTGAACAAGAAAGATTAAATCCCTGCTCTCAGAGAATGTTTACTTAGAAGAGAGAGTAAATAAACAAATTCAGAGACTGATAAGTGCTGTGAAGAAAATAATAGAAGGTAAGATGATAGTCAGTAATGGGTACAGTGAGGGTGAACTCTAAGTAGTTGACCTCAATGACCTCAATGATAAGAAAGAGGAACCATAAGAGCCCTAGGTAGACAGAATTCCACAAAGCAGGAGGAAGATTAAGTATACAGACATGAATTGAAAGTGAACCTGAATGTCACAGAAATGGGATAAGGAATTTGGGAATTGTTGGGAAATGAGAGGCGGCTAGGGGTTGTATGTAGGAGCCTGAAGGGAAGAAGATTGGATTTTATTTGAGTGCAATAGGAAACCACTAAAAAGCTTAACCAATGGAGGGTCGTGATCTAATTGAGATATAATATAATTCACATAGCATCACCATTTTAAAGTATACACTACATTGGTTTTTAGCATTTTACATTGTCTGCTACCAGCAACACAAATTCCAATACATTTTCATCACCCTAAAAAGAAACTCTGTATCTCATCTCTTAACAGTTATTCCCCATTCCCCATTCCCCTCAGCCCCTGGCAGCCACTAATTTACTTTTTGTCTCTATGGATTTACCTATCCTGAACATTTCATGTAAATAGATTCATATAGCCTCCTTGTGTCTGGTTTATTCACTTGGCATAATTTTTTCAAGGTTCATCCATGTTGTAGATGTAATACATACATTCCTTTTGAGGGAAAAATAGTATTCCATTGCATGTATATACTACATTTTATTTATCCATTTGTCTGTTAATAAGCAATTTGAGGCGTTTTAGTGTTTAGCTATTATGAATAATGCTGCCATGCGCATCCATAAATCAATATTTATATAAACATATGCTTTTCATTTCATTTCTATATAACTAGGAGTGCAATTGCTAGGTTACATAACTCTATGTTTAACTATTAAAGGGGTGCCAAACTCTTTTCCAAAGTAGGTATACCATTTTACATTCCCACTATAGTGTATAAAGATTCTGGTTTCTTCACATCCTGGATAATACCTGATATTTCTGTTTGAGATTATAGTCATCTCTGTGGATGTGAAGTGGTATCTCAGTGTAGATTGTATGTGGGGTAGAGATTGAACATAGGGGTGCTTAACCATTTAAGCTACATCCCCAGACCTTTTTTTTTTTTTTTTTTTTGAGATGGTATCTCACTAAGTTGTGAAGCTGTCCTCAAACTTGTGATTCTCCTACCTCAGCCTCCAGAGTACCTGGGATTACAAGCATGAACCACCATGCCTGGGGTCAATGTAGTTTTGATTTGCACTCAGTAATGACTAATGATGTTGAATATCATTTCATGTACTTATAGGCTATTTGTAGGTCTTTTATGAGAAATGTATACCCAAGTCCTTTTCCCCTTTTAAAATTACATTGTGTATTGGTCAAATTATATTGCTATATTGTGTGCATATATGAATATGTAAAAACAAATCCCATCATTATGTACAACTACAATGAACAAATAAAAAATCTGAAATAAAAAGCAAAATAAAATCTAAAAGGTTAAAAAAAAACTTGAGTTGTTTGTCTTTTTATTGTTGAGTTGGAAGAGGTCTTTACATACTCAGTGTATCTGGTTCTTATCAAATATACGATTTACGAAAATTTTCTCCTGTCCTATGAGTTGTCTTACTTTCTTGCTAGTGTCCTTTGACCTTATGTAAGTTGTTAAAAATATCAGTCTTGCAGCTATGTAGAAGCTTTATTGTGGAAGGAATGATGGCTGAGAGACAAGTTAGAAACTATTGTCATGACCCAAGCAAGAAATAGAGATGGCTTAGATGGTAAACAAGATTCTGGTTTTAAATTCTTATTGCCAGCTATAGATAAGCAGTGCTGTAACTGTTGTCTGAAATTTTATTCCATTTTACATTGTTTTGAGCCCAAGAGAGAAAATTATGACATAACTAACTATTCACATGACTTATCTGTAGGCTTAATAATCAGCCCTTCTTCCAGGCCCAGTGGCACACACCTGTAATCCCAATGGTTTGGGAAGTTGAGGCAGGAGGACTGCAAGTTTAAGACCAGCCTCAGCAACTTAGTGAAACCAAAACCAGCTTTTATTCAAAGCTGGATTTGAGTAAGATAGAGGAAAATTTTCTGTGTCTAATCTCCATCTCAGGGACTTGGTGGTACAGAAAGTTGGTTTTCTTTTTCTCTCTCTCTCTCTCTCTGTAGATTTTTTTATTTGTTCTTTTTTGTTATACCTGATAGTAGAATGTATTTTGACATAATATACATACATGGAGCATAACTTCCCATGGTGTGGAGTTACACTGGTTGTGTATTCATATGTGAAAATAGGAAACTTATGTCTGATTAATTCTACTGTCTTTTCCATTCTTATCCCCCCTCCCTTCTCCCCATTCCCCCCTCTCCAATCTAGTGAACCTGCATTCCACACACCCCATTATCAGTCAGCATCTGCATATCAGAAAGAACATTAGATCTTTGGGTTTGGGGGATTGGCTTATTTCACAACTCAGCATGATAGCCTCCCATTCCATCCCTTTACCAGCAAATGCCATAATTTCATTCTTCTTTATAGCTGAGTAATATTCCATTGTGTATATGTACCACATTTTCTTTATCCATTCATCTGTGGAAGAGTACCAAGGTTGGTTCCATAGCTTATCTATTATGACTAGGTGAAAATCCCTACTGTAGACAGATTGACCCCTGAGCCTTTTCACGAACAGAAACCTGGCAATTGGTGCCCACTCCAGTTGGGCTAACCGGGCTGCGCAAAGTAACCACACAAGAGAGACAAATACCTTTTGCATTGGGGTTGCTGTGACGGCCCCTTTGACCTTGTCCACAGGCAGAGAGAGAGAGAGAGAGAGCACATGCTGACCCCTTTTATTAAGGAGAAGCTATTCAAATGAGGCAAGGGGTCAGGATTCAGGGGGCTGAGTCTATTTTCATGATGTCCACTGTCAGCAGGTTGACTGACATCTGGGTAGGCCATACCCAAAGGCACATAAGAGAAGGGGACACACACAAGGCACTTCCATGGAAGATTCTATCCTAAACAGGGCAGGGATTATATTACAAAGGAACAGTGAGAGATTGGTCTCCTACACTCACTGAATTGCTTAGCACCTTGCTTTGGCTGAGGCTGGCTTTAAACTCATGATCCTCCTTCCTTAGCCTCCCAAGTGGCTGAGATTATAGGCGTGCATCACTGTGCCTGGCTACTCATGGTTATGGATGAGACATTCAATTTTGCACTAGGGTGTCAGAAATGTGGAGTTAAAAAAAGAAAGAAAGAAAGAAAAAAACACAGAAATTTAAAGATTATAAGTAAATAGGTGAAGGTGGGTGCACATTAAAAATTCCTGGTGATTTAGGCTGTTATGTTTCAACTTTCTAATTTTGCAAGAAGATTGTAATGTCTCAAATCTACTTTATTCTCCTTTTCTTTCTTCTTTCTTTTTCTTACTTGGTACTGAGGATTGAATGCCAGGGTAATTTTGACTCTGAGCTACATTCCTACTCCTTTTTTTTATTTTTTAATTTGAGAGAGGGTCTCGCTGTACAGAGGCTAAATTGGAACTTGTAGTCCTCCTACCTCAGTCTCCCACAGTGCTGGGATTACAGACATGCACCATTGCTCCTGGCTCAAATTCTACTATTTTAGAAAGAGATCTAATCCCTAGCTCTCCCCACCAACAGATACATAGATACATGATGTCAAAATAACTGCTGGATGGGAGGTTGATCTAGATTCAGTATAAATTTAGATTGCAAGTTTCAGAGAACTATTCCAGACTGACTGTCATCATGGAGAAGCTAAACCAAATTATTTTCTTGGTCTGACCTCCTTCAATACAGTCCCATTAAATCACTACTAGGGTCTTTGGCAAGTAGTGATTCTGGGTTTTGGAAACATAGAGCCCAGATAACAATATTGATAACAATATTGGCTCATTTTCTAGAGTTGGTAGTTTGTAGGCCAGTGCTGTGATAGTCTTCTGTGTTCTGTTAAATCTTAAAATATGGAGAATACTGGAGATGAATTCAATGTTTAAAGTCCTAAAGGACCCACATCCACTGAAGATTACCCAGGTTGCATCTGCTCAGCTCTATCTGGCCACTAAAATCCTAGTACATGATACTAGGTTGAATAAGAAATTGGGGAGAATAAACCAGTTGTGGTGGTAGTGCATACCTGTAACCCCTGTTACTCAGGAGGCTAAGGTAGGAAGATCAGACCAGCTGGGGAAACTCAGTGAGACTCTGTCTTAAAATAAAACTTTAGAAAAGGGGAAGGGTTGAAGATATAGCTCAATTATAGAGCCATTCCCTAGCATGTGTAAGGCCCCAGTACTGCAAAATTTATTTATTTATTATTATTATCTTTGGTACTGGCTATTGAATCCAGGGGCCATATCCCTATCTATCCCTTTTTATATTTTATTAGAGATAGTGTTTCACTGAGTTGCTTAGGGCCTAGCTAAGTTGCTGAGACTGGCTTTAAACTGGTGATCCTCCTGCCTCAGCCTCCTGAGCCACTGGGATTACAGATATATGCCACCACACTTGTCCAAGTACTACAAAAAATTTTTTAAAAAAAGAGAAATTGGGGGAGAATAAAGTTTGGACTTCAATTTCTTTGGATTTTTAACTCCTGAGTACATGAGAATATGATTTTGGGACTTTAATTCTTTGACCTCTAAAATGTTTGGATTAATTTGCATGGAGATTTAATTTTTAACTTCAGTTTTCTCTTGTAATATCCACTTAAAAAGTCAGCTAATATTCAAATCTGGGACTTTGTATGTTGCTGGCATTTTTATTTCTAGAGTAGTTTTATGTTGTTATTTTAATTTCATTGCCAAGCCTTTGATGAGCTATACTGGATAATGTGACAAAACTTAGTTTGGGATGGGAAATAGAATAAAGAAAGAATTTACAGATTGGAATGCAGAGCTTAGAAATATTTTAATTAACATGCTATTCTGAGCTATTTTAAAGTCTCTTGGGGTTAAAAAATAAAACACTGCCCACCAGCATCTCAGGAGAGTCATGGTTGGTGCTGAGGGAATAATCTTTAGTCTTATCCCCAAAGGAGGGCAGCTACACCACCACTTAATGATTAAGCCTAGAGGGGTAAAACAACAAAAAACTGGGGAATGTTGAAGAAAGGGAATCTTCTTTCCTGTGACTTACTGGTTACCTTCTTTATGGTTCACTCTTTCCAGAACCTGTTGGACTTAGAGCAGGGCAGGCAGGGCTGAATTGAGCCAGAATGCTTCCCACCCCTTCCAGCCTCAAGATCTGCCTACCTGCACATCGAAGATGCTGAAAATGTGTGTTCTGGCCTATTCCTCAGTTCTGTAATTATTACAGGAGCAGGCATTCTGCCCTACACAGTGATATGTGTGCTGCTGCCTGGGACTAGAAGGGAAGCCTGTCTATCTGTGGATTCACTATTATGATGCTTTCTTACCAATAGGTAGAAGAATGAACTATCAATATTAACTCTTTTAGTGAGTAGTATTTTGATCTCCATTGTCTGATTTGGGTCAGTCCCAAACCTAGGGTCTCACTCATGCCTGGAAGGTGCTCTACAACTGAACTATATCTCTAGTCCCTGGTTCTTAAGTTGGGGGTGGGAACATAAGCATCAATTATTGGGCAAACTCTTGACTATAAGAATTACTATAAAGCAGGGCATGGTAGCAAATGCCTGTAATCCCAGCAGTTTGGGATGCTGAGGAAGGAGGATCACGAGTTCAAAGCCATTCTTATCAATTTAGCGAGGCCCTAAGGAACTCATCGAGATCCTATATCTAGATAAGATTTAAAAAAGGGATATGATTTAGTGGTTAAGCACACCTGAGTTCAATCCCCAGTACAAAAAAAAAAAAAAAGAATTACTATAAATATTTGGAGGTAAAGCTGATTAAGCACTTGCTGATTAATTAGATGGGGATATGAAAGAAAATGGCAAATGAGGGATAATTCCTAGTTTTGGGCTTGAGTGACTAGGTCAAGAGTGATTCTATTTAATGACAAAGGAGTCCTAATTCTGAGATTAGAGGTATATATGTGGTAAGAAAGAACAGCTTGCGTTGGAGGCTACATTTATGAATGATGCAGTGGGGAGGGCAGTACACGAAACGAGAATGACTTAGTGGGGGTGGGATGGCCTGGAGCTAGGAAGAGTTGAGAGGAGGCCATTGATACAATTCAGATAACAGATGAAAGCTGCAAGTAAGGTACTGGGAATAGAGAAGGGGGGATTAATGTCAAAGATATTTAGGAGGTAAAATTATTAGAACCTGGTGACTAGTTGGATATAGAGAGATAAGGAGAGGAAGTCAAGAGAGACTGCAGTGTTACAAGTTTGTAAACTTGCCCATCTAAATCAAACATTAGAGAGTTACATAAAGATGTTAATTTTATAGATTCTGCCATCTCAAATTTGATAACTCTAGCCACAGTAAAGACATGCAGGGTACAGAGAAAGAAAAATAGATAACATCTAGAGATGTTAGACCCTAGAGGGTCTAAGTCTTCTGTTCAAGAGAAAAAGCAAAAAGGCATCTATGCAAAACCCTTAAAATCAGCAGCTCAGATAATTTCTTTGGGTTGGGATGGTCTTGCTTTTAGACATGATACACTATACCAAGGTAGGCAAGCTTTTTCTATAAGGAAACAGTAATATTGGGCTTTGAGAATCATATGATCACTGTTGCAACTACTCATTTTTGTTGTTTTAGAGCAGAAGTACTTATAAACAACAGGTAATAAATGAGCATAGTCTTGCTCCGATAAAACTTTACTTATAAAACAGATCATAAGGGCTAGGGTTGTGGCTCAGTGGCAGAGCACTTGCTTTGCACATATAAGGCACTGGGTTCTGTCTTCAGCATCACATAAAAATAAATAAATAAAATAAATGTATTGTGTCCATCTACAACTAAAAAAAAAAATTTAAAAACAAAAACAGGTAATGGGCTAGATTTGTCTCACAAGCCATAGCCATGATTTGCTAACCTGTGCACTTTTCTCCCTCAATGCTCAGTAGGGTGCAAAGGCTAGTCTCATGACTAGTTAGTAAAAAGGAGTCTTGTAACGTTATACAAAGTTGGGAAGAAAGTGATGCTCTTTTGATTGATTAGTCATAATAGAAAGGGGAATATGATTTACATGTAAGGACCTATTGAGTTATTGGCAGAGATTGGGAGTGCAAGATGTCCGAATTTTTTAATGGACCAGCCAAAGCAGAACACACACACACAATAAAAGAAAACAAAGTTCTTCAGCCCATGTCCTTCTGACTACATTCCATCTTCGGGATACAAACTTTCCCTCTCCCCTAGCTTGTACAAACAGAAGGAAGAGCAAGAAATTATTATTTTTAGTCTGTGCCAGGTACTGAGATTTCCAGGTCATAGGAGGGGGCCCACAACTTGCTAATATTGGAGAAGGGCCATTCCTGGAGAGGGAAGGTAGGGATGATAGGTGGGGAAAAAGAAAAAAGTGAAATACAATGATAGGAGGAAAGGTGGAGGTGTGAAGAGAGATGAGGATTTTATAATAACATTTTCCACTGGCAAGGAAACATCCACAGGGGAATAATATCCTCAAGATCTAGTCAGTGATGCCTATCCTCCTGGACCATGTTCAGAGATGAAGCAGTTTGATGAGGAGGGCAGTGGTGAAAACAGTGAACTTCATACTACTACTAGACTCTCACAATTTGGATCTGTCTCTAAGAATGTCTGAGAGTTGTTTGACCTCTAAGTGTACGTGTGTGTGTGTGTGTGTGTGTGTGTGTGTGTGTGTTCACTTAGCCAGAAGGCCCATAGATCTTTCCCAAAGCCCCACCAGTTAATAGCAGGTACCAGAGACATTTAATGATATACATAAAAACAAGAGAAATGGTATCAAACTAAAAAGCTTCTTCACAGCAGAGGAAACAATCAAGAATGTGAACAGAGAGTCTATAGAAGGGGAGAAAATCTTTGCCACCTGCACCTCAGATAGAGCATTAAACTCCAGGATGTATAAAGAACTCAAAAAACTTGGGCTGGAGTTAATGGAGTTAAGGCTCAGCGGTAGAGCACTTGCCTAGCATGTGTGAGACCCTGGGTTCGGTCCTCATCACTACATAAAAATAAATAAATAAAATAAAGCTATTGTGTCCAACTACAACTAAAAAGTAAATATTAAAAAAAAAACACCAAAAAAACCCCCAAATAACCCAATCAATAGATAAGGAACTGAAAAGATGCTTCATAGAAAAAGAAATTCAATTGGTCAACAAATATATGAAAAAATGTTCAACATCACTAGCAATTAGAAAAATGCGAATTAAAACTACACTGAGCCAGGCATGGTGGCACATGCCTCTAATCCCAGCAGTTTGTTAGGCTGAGGCAGGAATATTAAGAGTTGAAAGCCAGTCTCAGCAAAAGCAAGGCACTAAGCAACTAAGTAAGACCCCATCTCCAAATAAAGTACAAAGTAGGGCTGGGGATGTGGCTCAGTGACTCAGTACCCTGAGTTCAATACACAGTACAAAATATATATATATATATATACTGAGATTCTATTTCACTCCAGTCAGAATGGCAATTATCAAGAATACATGGTGGAATGAGATGGACATCATTACTCTAGGTACATGTATGACTGCACATAGGGTGTGATGCTGCATTGTGTGCAATCATAGAAATGTAAAGTTGTGCTGCAATTGTGTACATTGAATCAAAATGCATTCTGCTGTCATATATACCTAGTTAAAATTAATTAATTAAAGAAAAAAGAATACAAGCAACAATAAATGTTGGCAAGGATATGAGGAAAAAGGTAAACTTTTCCTTTTTTTTTTTTTACATTGCTGGTGGGACTGCAAATTCGTACAACCACTCTGGAAAACAGCATGGAGATTCCTCAGGAAACTTGGAATGGACCCATTTGACCCAGTTATCCCACTCCCTGGTTTATACACAAAGCATTTAAAATAAGCATGCTATAGTAATACAAACACATCAATATTTATAGTAGCTCAATTCACAATAGCTAAACTATGGAACCAACCTAGGTGCCCATCAACAGATGAAAGGATAAGGAAAATGTGGTATATATACACAATGGAATATTATCAGCCATAAACAAAAATGAAATTATGGCATTTGGTAGTAAATGGAGTGAAGTGGAGACCATCATGCTAAGTGAAATAAGCCAATCCCATAAAACCAAAGACTAAATGTTTTCTCTGATAGGTGGATGCTAACACGCAATAAGGGGAGTGGAGAGGAAAAAATCTAAATTCATTGGATTAGACAAAGGGGAATGAAGGGAAGGCTGGGGGAAATGGGAGTAGGAAAGACAATAGAATGAATCAGACATAACTCTCCTATGTTCATATATGAATACATGACCAGTGTAACTCCACATCATGTACTACCACAGGAATGAGAAGTTAGACTCCATATAAACATAATATGTCAAAAATACACTCTACTGTCATGTATATCTAAAAAGAACAATTTTTTTTTAAAAAAAGAGAGAAGCCAAGATAATTCTGATGTGTATTAGTCTTACAGCAGGCCACAGAACTGGAAAGGACTATGAAAAACTATTTGACCAATGGGCACAGTGGCCCTTGCCTGTAATCCCAGCAGCTCAGGAAGCTGAGGCAGGAGGAGGAGAGTTCAAAGCCAGCCTCAGAAAAAGTGAGGCACTAAGCAACACAATGAGACACTGTCTCCAAATAAAATACAAAATAGGGCTTGGAATGTGGCTTGGTGGTCAAGTGCCTCTGAGTTCAATCCCCAGTAACCCCAAAAGACTATTTGACCTATTTGTATGCCTTCAGAAAAGTTTTGTCTTTCTAAACGATGTGCTTGGCAAAAGATGGACATTCCCCCCACCCCACCCCACCCTCTCTCTCTCTCTCTCTCTCTCTCTCTCTGGTATTGGAGATTGAATCCAAAGGAACTCTCCCATGGAGATACATCCAGACCTTTTAATTTTTTATTTTGACACAGGGTCTGACTAAGTTACTTAGGGCCTCACTAAATTGCTGAGACTTGCCTGAAATTTGCAATCCTCCTGTTTCAACCTCCTGAGTCACTGGGATTACAGATGCAATCTGCAATCCTAAATCACTGGGATTACAGACGTGTGCCACTACATCCAGTAGCATTCTCTCTTAATCATATGTTCCAATATTTTCTCCATTCTGGAAGTCTGGAAGTTCTTTATGTCCAATAGAAATTTATCCTGCTTTACTCTCATTTTCTTTTATTTGATCTTCTGTGACATAGACAAAGCAGAGACCCTTTAAGACATAATAGAGGTTGGTTCATTAAGGCATTTGAACCCTGGGGATATATGTTTTTGTAGTACTGGGGATCAAAGTCATGGCCTCATGCATGCTAAGCAACACTCTACCACTGAGCCATATGCCCAGCCCACAAACAACAGAATTGTGATGATTGTTTCCTCTGCCAATCTTGGTTAATGTCCTGGATCACCCTGTGTGGATGGGGTGGTTCAGATTATAACAACACATAGAAGATGACCTTGTCAGTAGCTATTTTAGGAGAAAGAATCTTATACATTTCATATGAAATAAAGTCCATTTACTAGTGAGCAGAAAAAACTACTGTTGTACAGTCCCAAATAGACATTTGAAAGGAAAAGGGCTGCCAAAGCAAGCAGACATTGATACATCTGTTCTAATGAGTGTTGCATTCACATCTCTTTAGTTTTGCCAGAAGCAATTTCAACAAATTCTGTAACCAATTTCCTCACACTTTTCTCAGCAGGCAAACAACAATTTCACAATAAGCAAAAATGATTTACTTTTTTGTTATCATATTTTGCTTTTTGAGGAGTTATTTTAAGGAAACTAATAGACATCATGAATTCTTTTTTTTAAGTGTGAAATTGAAAAGCATAATCTGTTTGTGTTTTTGACATCATTAAATATTTAGAATTTTCATAATGTACTACATTTTTTCATTGTTTCTTTCAGGTAACTCCATATATTTTTGCTTAATGGAAAATGAAAACAAATGCTAAATCTATTCTTTATTTGATTAACTATTATTGAATAAAATGTTCTCTCTAAGACATGCAAAGCTTTAAACTTATGCATTTATTTACTTTGCTTATTAAACATTTTCCACTTTAGGTACTATTGTGTATTAATCAGACTATGATAGACTATACCATATGACAAATTAACCTCTAAATCTCAGTGGCTTCGTATAACAAAGACCTATTTCTTGCTCACATTACATGCTTACTTGGATCAGTGGGGGGCTCTCTTCACATAATCTCTCAGGGATCTGGACTGCTGGAAACTCTGACACATTATAAGTAGCATCAACTGGATCATCAGGCCAGCATGGTTGCTATAGCAGAAAAGAGCTACAAAGTCACACATCATCTTTGGAATCCTTTCTTCCAAACTGACATGGAATTTACCAAAAGGTGTTTTATTCTATCACAATGTCCTTTTGCAATTAAGATATTTTACAGTCTCTATATCACTTAATCTAAAACTCTATGATTGCTTGATCTTCTCTTATGTCACCCTTATCCACCTTCTCTTAAGACAAATTCTACTTTTTGTTTTGTTTTGTTTTTGTTTTTTGGGGGGGTTTTGTTTGTTTATTATTTATTTATTTTCTTCTTCTAAAACTCTACTTTTGTTAGTGTTTTCTGTCAGCATTTTTAATTGCAAGTAGAAACTCAACTCTAGTTCATTTTAATGGTAAGGAACTTCTTAAGGTAAGTTAGGAAGCTCAGGTACTCACTAGAAAGGTTGGAGCAACAGGTTTGAGACTGAGCCACCACCAATCCTAGAATCAAACCATCTTTGTTACAATGGTGAAGCTACCATTCTGAGGGATGATTCCAGAACAATGACATCAATGCTATCTGGGCCAGCAGAATGACTTTCTGGACCCTACCTGTTCTTTTTTTTTTTTTGTACCAGGGACACTTAACCACTGAGCTATATTCTCAGCCCTTTTTACTCCTTATTTTGAGACATAGTCTTGCTAAGTTGCTGAGGGCCTTGCTAAATTGTTGAGACTGGCCCCAAACTTGCAATCCTCCTGTCTCATCCTCTCAAGTGGCTGGGATTACAGGCTTGCACCATCATAGCCAGCTCTGAGCCCAATCTGTTCTTCAGATAATTTCTGACCAGGAGCAACAGAGAGCTAGAAGCAGGTGTAGGACCTAAGAGGCTAGAGGCTAGAAATATTAGGAAAGGGTAAGTTTCAGAATTTATTTTGGGAAGATCATATATGGTATGGAGAACTATAAAAATGGGGGTGGTTTTGCAAAAAAACTTTTGGAATTGCCATGAATAACACATACTCACTATACTTTCTTTCTTTTTTGTTTTTTTGGTACTGAGGATTGAACTCAGGGGCACTTGACCACTGAGCCACATCCCCAGCCCTATTTTGTATTTTATTTAGAGACAGGGTCTCACTGAGTTGCTCAGTGGTTTTGAACTCAGAATCTTCCTGTCTCAGCCTCCCAAGCCACTGGGATATACACCTTGTCCAACTATACTTTCTTTTATAGAACTCGTTTTACTTGGACTTATAAATATGAGAGATACGACGAAGTGCTCATATTGCCACTGCCCTAACACAGTTAATGTTATTATGTGGGTATATCCTCTTTTCGCCCTTTTTCTGTGTAGAATTCTTTTATATAAAAGTATATGAAAATAAATATAGATTTCCTAGTGAAATATTAGAATACCATCTTTTTATTCATGTTTTCGTATTATCTTCAAAATCATGAATTTTAGTGCAAGATGGTGACAGTTGGAATGGTCCAACATATATATAACATTGCGATGCAAGTTGATGGGTATGACTTCTTTTCACTTTCACTGTAATTAAGTCAACATCTTATGGTTACCTTATTTTCCAGTTTTCCTCAGTATGTGTGACTATCCAGAGACACAGCCTAACACTAAATGTATATAGGAAAAGGAATAAGAAAATTCCAGGCAATTGTTTTTTAAGTACAAAAATAAAATCTTCAGATTCCATTCGTATGAGGTACCCCAAGTAGTCAAATTCATGAAGACAAAAAGTAAAATGGTGGTTTTCGGGAGATGGGGCAAAGGAAGAGTAATGAGCAGTTATAATTTAATGGGTTTCAGTTTGGGAAGTCAAAAAATTGGGATGTGGATAGTGGTTATTGTAGCACAACAATATTCTTGGTGTTTCTGAACTATACACTTAAAATTGTTAAAATGGTGAATTCTATGTTTTGTACAGTTTACCATAATTTTTAAAAAAATTTAAATAAAAAATGTCATTGGCAAAACATAAACCAATGAAAAGCTTAAAAAAAAAAAAAAAACGTGATCTGAGTGTGGTGGTACACACCTACAAGCTCAGTGACTCTGCGGGGCTGAGGCAGGAGAAATGGAGTTCAAAGCCAGCCTCTGTAACTCAGTGGAGACCCTGTCCAAAATATAAAATAAAAAGAGTTTGGAATGTGGCTCAGTGGTTAGGTGGCCATGGGTTCAATTCCCAATACCAAAAAAAAAAAAAAAAAAAAGAAAGAAAAAAGAAAAGAAAAGAAAGGCAAGGGGACTTTTAGTATGCATTATCCATGGTAGTGCCAATCTTCCTTTATATAATGTCAGATAATTTTTTAAAATTCCAGATAACTGTCCATCATTTATTTGTCTATGTCATTGTAAACTTACTGTAGTTTCTAAATATCATGTAGAGCAAAAAGTGAAATCTAATTTTACCAAACTACACCAAGAAAAGTGAAATTAAATTAAATAGGAAAAACAGTCACACACACACACACACACACACACTGTAAAATTTGTTCATTTGAGATATACATTTGACGTATTCACTCTGACAAACAACTCTGCTAGGTTTGTGTGAACAAAAAGATGTATAACAAATGACTCTGCTGACATTTAAATTCTCTTATCAGAAAAAAAAATTAAAGCAGCAGTGTGTTAGACTGCATAGTTTTTCAGTATTGGGGATTGAATCCAGGGGACCTCACACTTGCTAAGCAAGCACTCTACCACAGACCTACATCTCTTTTTATTTTTTATTTATTTTATTTTATTTTTTTTAATTGACTTTTTTTTAGTTGTTGATGGACCTCTATTTTATTTTTTTATTTGTTTGTTTGTTTATTTATTTATTTATATGTAGTGCTGAGGATCAAACCCAGTACCTTACACATTCGAGGCAAGCATTCTACCACTGAGCTATGACCCCAGCCCTTACTTTTTTTTATTTTGAAACAGGTTCTTGTAAAGTTGCCCTAATTAGCCTTAAACTTGTGATCCTTCTGCCTCAGCTTCCTCAGTAACTGGGATTATAGGTGTGTTGCACCTTACTTTCAACTGCTTTTTAAGTTTGTTTTTGTTTATTTGTTTGTTTTTAACTACTAAAAGGACATTGAATTGGCAACCAGAAACTTGAGTGGTTTTTTTTTGGTACTGGGGACTGAACCACTGAGCTACATCCCAGCCCTTTTCATTTTTTATTTTGAGACAGAATCTCACTAAGTTTCTCTGGGCCTCACTAAACTGCTAAGACTGGCTTTGAACTTGCACTCTTCCTGCCTTAGCCTTCCGAGTCACTGGGATTACCAGTGTGTGCCAGCACACCCAGTGAGACTTAAATTCTATTCACAATTCTAGTACTGTCTGATTTTGGACAAGTTACGGAAATTCTCTGGGCATCAAGTTTCCTTATCTGTTAAAAAAGCTTAGTAGACTAGTTAAGAATTCAGATTTATCATCTCTTACATTGTAAAAACACATCCACAGGTTGTCTGTTCAGTGGTTCTTTGTCCAAAAATAATAGTAAACAAATACATATACACAGGTATACACATACAAATGATATTTGCTTTGAAAAAGTTTATGAAATGAGTATTCTGTATAAAATTAATGAAGTACTTATATAACCTTAAAAACTATAATGAAAAGAAAAAATTACCCCTCAAGCATTAACAATAGCACCTGTAGCCTCTCTATCTGCTTAGATTCTTTCAAAATATATTCATTCAAACCACTGGCCAACATTTTCTTGAATGAGATCATTTAGTCTCATGATGAGGTACTGGATTCCATTCAAACAGAATAGGTACTATTTTTAAGTGAATAATGAACAGCCAGGCTCTGAACAAGGCACTCTTCAAATGTAATTTTATTTAATCCTCACAGCAGCCCAATGAGGGAGGAATTATATTGCTTTACAGACAAGCAAACTGAGACTCAAGGGTCAAGTAATTTTTCAAAAGCCACACAGCCAGTCCGTAGCTGAGCCAATTTTCCAGCCTAATTTTATCAACTCCAGAGTCTAGTGCTTTCCATCACAACCCGCTTTGTAGATCTCTCCATGAATGTAGTTAATATTGATTTTCCTCTTATTATAATAACCATACCTTATCTGAGCTAATTTCTCAAATCCTGCACATTACTTTTCTTTCTTTTTCTTTTTCTGGTATTGGGGATTGAACCCAGGGGTGCTTAATAACTGAGCCACATCTCCCAGCCTTTTTTAAAATTTTATTAAGAGACAGGGTCTCACTGAGTTGCTTAAGGATTCCCTAAGTTGCTGAGACTGGCTTTGAACTCATGAACCTCCTTCCCCAGGCTCCCAAGTGGCTGGGATTATAGGTGTGAAATACTGTGCCTGGACCTGCACATTACTTTTAGTTGTGGTAGAACGTAGTAAAATCATTTAAGGAAATGAGGTAATTTTACAAATAATTCAGTTTAAAATATATTTTAGTTAAATTATTTGGATATTTTATGCAAAACTCCTTTTTTTGGTCTAAATTGCTAGGAAAAATCTAACATTTTTCACAAAAATTATATATATACTGGCATTAGTAGAGAGAATCATTATTTTAGGCATAAATAATTTTCTTTTCTGTTCTTTCACATTTACCTTTCTAGAATGAGATAAAGAAGAACTCTCCCCCACTGAACCGCTAGCTGATCAAAAATATTTGAGTCAAAAGTCAAATTTCTTTTTGAGTGTCATTCTGGCATAAATCCCAAGTAGTTTCTTTTAAATGACATCTCATCTTTTATTAGTAATATTTAGCTTGCAACTAGTAAGTACATAGTCTTGCAAAGCCTTTTCCTATTATTATCTAACAAATTCTTCCAACATCTTATGGGAGGACCAACATTTTTGAAAAAAGCAAATTGAGATGTAGATGTATTAATTTAGTTGACCAGAGTGACATAGTGAATTTCCACAGATATAGTCAAGGAAGTGTTGAATCAGTCTTGGATTATTATGACAGAAACTCTGCTCCTTGAATGATAACACTTAAAAACTGCACTGATCCTATAATTGCAGAATAGCCTACTTCACTTTGGAAGTGAACCAATGGTAGGAGTACCTTTCCAGAAATCCCAATGTTTTTCAGTTTCCTTTCAATTGTTTGCCCTTAAATTAATTGATAAAAGCCTTCTTTAGCTCTTCATTTTGTCTTTCATTTTTGAAACCAATTTCAAAATGAGAGACATAATGCTGTTTTGTTTGTAAAAGGATTATTTCTCAGCATTTGGCTTGCACTTTTAAATTATTCTATTAACACGAGGCTTAATGCTAAAAAAGAAGTATGAGAGAGAAGTTGCATCTCTTCCCATAAAAATATGTTCTGTATTTGACTTCCAGCCATATTCACCTGAACATAGGTCCCTATTATTAAATCAATATTTTCTGATTTATTTTACTGTTCACTCTTGGCATGAGGAGTTTCCGTCTTTTAACCATTCTGATGATTAAGCTGAATATGTCTTTGGTTGAGGTGAATAATTAAACAGCTAAAAGGAGGCAGTAAATTTTCATTATATGGCTAATAAATAAGACTGTGCTGTTTTATATTTGATTTCTTAATGCTTTGAATTTAGAGTTAATAAGTAGATTCTCCAACATCATATTATAAATGAAATGCCAACTTCATTTAAAATTTTATGTTTGGTCATATGATAATTTGGCAATAATTTTGAAGAACTACAAAGAAAGCACCAGCAGAATCTATTTAAAATGCTGTGTCATCCTGTACATTTATAATCAGAACAATAAAACTTCAGTAACTGAAACACTAGGATGTCTTATCAGGTAAAATCTGAACAGTCTTCAGATTGATTTGTTGGTAATTGTACAGCTGGAATATTTATTAATTTCTCTGAACTATAACTTAGACATTTTGGAAGACAGATAATTTCCTTACTTGACAAAAATTGGCAGACTTCTTTGCAATTGATTTCTCCGAACTGTCCTTTAAAGATATTTTCTTAAAGTCATGATGATATTTTGTTTAATTTAATCTTTTGAATTAAATTGCCTCTTTAAAATATTTTTGTGAGATAAGTTTTCCTGGGAAATCCACATTAAGTGGAAATAAACTTCTGCATATGTATAATATATATGCATATATATATATATATGCAAAATTTATGTTTGATAATTCTAATATTATATATTTTAGCCTTTATAGAATTAATTATGGAAGGAATTGAATTAGTCAAATAATGTTTTTGCCACTAGACTATTCAGTTGACTCATTTCTTGGCAAAGGAAGTGAAGCTGTCCATATGAGGTAGTCCCTGAATTGGAGACCCAGAATGACTGGGTCCAAACCCCGGCTCTGTTGTTGATGAGTCACTTCATGTCCGTGCATCAGGTTCCCATCCATAAAATGTCATAATGTTATTTTTAGGTTTAGATGGATGATAAAGAATATTTTATCAAATGCTTATAAAATGTTTTTAAGGTTACAATTATTAAATGTCATTAGAGCACAATATTCAAGGTACATAGAGCATTAAAAAGCTGCTTTCCTTTACAACCATGTTTGAATGGATTTCTTAGGTTTGGGAAACTCACTTGGTAAAATACAGAGCCCAGTTGCCGATATTCAAAGGAAAACCTACTATATAGGACTCATGGAGCAAAATAGTATGTCAGTCTCTAATGTAGCTTGGATATGGATTTAATCCTATTGATTAACTTGTTTTGGTCCTTTGGACAATTCACAATTTTATTAACTTTATGTTGGTCCTCTTGTCACAGGAAATCAGGAAACTGAAACTCCAAACCTTAGTTCTTGTGTTCCAAAGAAAGAAAATTTAAAGTCAGACACCAAAAGTCATATAAGAGAACTTTATTATAAGTGAAAGTGAGGCTTGAGCAGAGAGCACTCTCAAGAGAGAGTGGGACCTCTCAGAGTAGAGAATGACAAAGGAGACAACACTGTCTCCAAATTTATTGTTTGATGTTTACCGGGAGAACTGGGGGCCATATTCTGTACTCTTTGCCAATCAGGTGTTCAACTCCTCCTGCACATCAGGCAGTAGAGTTTTTGACCTTAGTTGATCCACTCTGGAACTATCATGGTCGCCATCCTATTTTTTTAGGGGGGGTGGGGGGTTCATCTACAAGGCAATCGCACGTTAACATGGGCACTGGGGTCAAGATCTGGTCAGAAGTTACCTTAGTGTGCCTGCACTACTAAAGGAACCTTCCATCCTAGACAAATGGAGACATCTATAGCCATAATTCCTAGGTTCACATCAGTATCAATGGACTCTGTCAATAATTAGTCTCATTGATCCTTTTCTTTCTTTTTTTTTTTTTTTGTAGTTATAGATGGACAGAATACCTTTATTTTATTTGGTTATTTTTATGTGGTGCTGAGGATCCAACCCAGTGTCTCACGCATGCTAGGCAAGCCACTGAGCTACAGCTACAGCCCCCATTAATCCTTTTCTTTTGACGTATTTTCCCATTAGCGTCTTTGCTTCTGTTTATTTTCTACAAATTAACTACTACCCTTTGCTTTCTTGTCTACTTTGAAGGTAGTTTAAAGAAGACCCTAAAGTAATTTAAAGAACACTTGTGACCTTGCCACACATTTCCTCTTGCTAGCTAGTACCTTACTCTAGAGATTTCATAATTTTAATTTCGAATTATTCATTTTAACAGTATTTTTGTTACAGTGGTTTACCTTATGCTTTTACTATATCCCTTGTTACTCTAAAACTCACATTTTTTTCTTTTTCCCAATCTTCTCCTCCCTGATCTTCTTCTGATACAGACTGAATTGTGTCCCCTTGAATTCATATGTTGAAGTTCTAACCCCAAATGTGACTGTTCTTGGATATAGGGCTTTTAAGAAGATAATTAAGGTTAACTGGTGATGTAAGGGTGGGACCCTTATCTAATAAGACTGATTTTCTTATAAAAAGAAAAAGTTTTATACAGAATTTTATACAGAGGAAAGTCCCTATAAGGACACAATGAGAAAGCATCTGTCTGTCTGTCTGCCAGGAAGAGAAGCCTCATCAGAAACCAACCCTGCAGACACCTTAATCTTGGGCTCCCATGGGGGTGGGGATGTGGCTCAAGCGGTAGCGCGCTTGCCTGGCATGCGTGCGGCCCGGGTTGGGTTCTCAGCACCACATGCAAACAAAGATGTTGTGTCCACTAAAAAATAAATATCAAAATTTTTCTCTCTCTCTTAAAAAAAAAAAAAAAATCTTGAGCTCCCAGGCCTCAGAATTGGGAGAACATAAACTTCTATGGTTTAAGCCACACAGTCTGATATTCTGTCATGGCAGCCATAGCAGACTAATACAAAAAGGAAAAATCATTCTGACCTTACACATTCTCCTCAGGAAAAATATTTATGACATTAATTTTAACTTTTTGATCCTCAAAAACCTTCTCTTGGTCTGTTTGTAACAGCAGTCCACTTTATGCTTTGAATATAGCCCTTTCTGCTCTGCCCCTGCAACTTATTTTTAAAATGGACATGTTTCTTTTTCTTCCCCTCTCCCTGTTTCTCCCTAATGTCTCCCCTAATTTTAGGGGAAACAGTATTACTTTCTTCCCCATCATAGGCAGAGTTATCTGTCCTTCAGTATACATCTACCATGGGAGCAAAGTAATCTAGGCATTGGGGATGGTACCAGAAGATCTCAGAAATGCCTCCCTCTCATATTAACAAGTGAATTACAACTCCAACAGAAAACACAGGGAATGTAGCCTTGATCACCTCTTTAAAAGCCCCATGTTTCCCCTGATGGGCAGAATCACAGCCTCTAGGACAGAAGTCCCTTGTGTTTCTCCTTTGCTAGGAAAGCAATAAAACCTTCTTTTTCCTTTTTCTTAAAACTGTGTCCTCCTTATTGTATTGGCATTGGGGACAAAGACTGAGCTTTTAGCAACTTATTAACTGTGCCTGGAATTTTTAAAGACCTATTTTGAAATCAAGTTGAGTGAGAATTGCGTCTGTTCTCTGCTGTCTATTGTGAATTTCCTTCTGCAATGGCCATTGAATCAGCTACTCTCTGCTGCTTCAAGTTGAGGAGGAGTTACAGACCAAAAGGGAAATATGCAGAACGAAAAATACACTGCTTAATATCAAAATAGCAATCTAAAACTGCAGTTATATTTTGCTTTTCTTCATTATATCAAAACTCAGGAGGATCTGATTTCATTTATTTTGTCATGCATTAATTTGATTCATATTTATGGCTTACAGATTGATTTTGTATGCTTTAGAATCAATAGCTTTTAGACAGAATTTGCATTAAAAATTTCAGGTTTTGATTTCACAACTGAAGGTATTATTCTCTGTTACAGGAAATGAAAGTATTATAGAAATTGTGTAAGTGGTAGAGAGGTGGTTGAAGGTACCAAAATCCTGTTGTCCATATCATTATAGCTCAGAAAATTTTTTAGCTTTGGGGAGACTTTGTATCCCTTTTTATTTTTTATTTTTGAGGCAGGGTCTCACTAAGTTGAATAGGCCCTCACTTAATTGCTGAGGCTGACAACAAACTTGGGACCCTCCTGCCTCAACCTCCCGAGTTGCTAGGATTACAGGTATGCACCACTGCACCAGGCTAGCTTCTTTAATCTTAACTAATCTCTCCTTAACCAATCTTTAACTTTAACCAATAATTGAAATTGTTCAGTTATCCAAATACTACATAAAATTACCCTCATTGTAACTATTACAGTTTGTATGTGATTTTAGATGTTCCCCAAAGGTTCATATGCTAGAATCTTGGTCCCCAGTGTGATGTGGGACCTAGTGAGAGGTAATTAGGTCATTGGGCATATCACTTTTGGAAGGAATGAAAGCTAGTCTCAAAGAGTGAGTTCTCACCAGGTATGATGGCACATGTCCATAGTCCCAGCAGCTAGGATGGCTGAGGCAGTAGGATCAGAGGTTCAAAGCCAGCCTCAGCAACTCCACAAGGATGTAAGCAACCTAGCAAGACCCTGTCTCAAAATATGTATGTAAATTTATATGAATCCTTTTTTAAAAAAATATTTTTAGTTGTCGATGGACACTTTTATTTTATTTATATATTTTTATGTGGTGCTGAGGATCAAACCCAGTGCCTTACACATGCTAGGCAAGTGCTCTACCACTGAGCTACAACCCCAACCCCATGTATATGAATCTTTATGTCTTGTTAATACTTTCTTCTACTGTTTTTTGATGTTTTGATTTTGTTTAAGATGTTGTTTTCATAGAAAAATTATAAATGTTTATGCAGTTAAATATATTATTCAATATTAATTCTAGGTTTACTGTTTCAATTAAGAAAGCTTTCTATAATCAAGACTATTAAGATATCCTTCATTTTAGTGAACTCTAAAATGAGTACAGTCTCACTAAAAATCCAAATAATTTCTAGTAATATGATGAACCATGCCTTAATTAAAAATCCTTCCCAGTATAGCACACTCAAAAATAAAATATAGAGGGGCTGGGGATATAGCTCAGTTGGTAGAGTGCTTGCCTCGCATGCACAAGGTCATAGGTTCAGTCCCTGGTCACTCACACACAAAAAAAAAAAAAAAAAAGAAAGAAAGAAAGAACAAATGAAATGAAATGAAGTATAGAGCTGGGTGCAGTGGCAAGTGCCTAAAATGCCAGCAGCTCCAGAGGCTGAGGCAGGAGGATCTAAGTCCACAGCCAGCCTCAGTAACTTAATGAGGCTCTAAGCAACTTAGTGAGACCCTGTCTCAAAATAAAAGAACTGGGGATATGGCTTAGTGGTTAAATGCCCCTGGGTTCCATCCCTGATATAAACAAAGAAAAGAAAAGAATAAAAAATAAAAATGCTTGGAGATACTGCTTAGTGGTAAAGTATCTCTGGATTCAATCCCTAGCACCAAATAAACAAAACAAAATTAAATATGAATTTTACAATTTCTAAGGTAATTGTGTTTATTTACTATTGTTGCATACAAATTACCACAAATTTAGCAACTTAACATTTATATTTCTCCATTTCCATGAATTAGGAGTCATGCTCTGAATCTTTCTTCAGGAAGGGCCCTGTCTCTTTTAAAAGTTTGCCTGATTAAGTCAGGCCCACCAAGGTCAATTTTCCTTGGATTAGTGAATCCAAGCTAACCACATGAGATACCTTAATTACATCTTCAGAAATACTCTGCTTTTGTCACATAATTCAATCATAAGAGTGACATCTATCATATTCACAATCCCACTCACATTCAACACTAGTTTTAGATTAGTGGTTATCACTCTGGGAGAAGGGGAGAGATACAGTTTTTTAGGGCCACACAGAGGTCTTCAGTGGTATTAGTGATATTCTTTTTCTTTTTTTTCTGGGTGATATATACACTTTTAAAAAAAGTTTTATTATTTTTTATAAATACACGACAACAGTGGAATGCATTACAATCCTTATTACACATATAGAGCACAATTTTTAGTATATATGTATATAAAGTATGTTCATGCCAATTTATGCTATTATACATGTACTTGGGGTTTTTTGCATTACAATTCTTTTTTTTTAATCTTTATTTTATTTATATGTGGTGCTGAGGATGGAACCCAGGGCTTCACACGTGGTAGACGAGCACTCTACCTCTGAGCCACAACTCAAGACCTACAATTCTTAATACACATATATACCACAAATTTTCATACCTCTGTTTGTATATAAGGTATGTTGACACCCAATTCAAGTCTTCATACATGTACTTTGTATAATGATGACAATCACATACACTTTTTAATCACTTAAATTTTTATTTCTATTCTTTTTTGTATGTAAATATATATTATGTAATTTTATTCCATGTGTTTTTTTTAAATAAAAAAATCCACTAATTTGCAGTCCCACCAGCAGTGTATGAATGTACCTTTTTCCCCACATCCTCGCCAACACTTATTGTTGTTTGTCTTCATAATAGCTGCCATTCTGACTGGAATGAGATGATATCTTAGAGTGTTTTGATTTGCATTTCTCTAATTGCTAGAGATGATAAATATTTTTTCATATATTTGTTGATTGATTGTATATCCTCTTCTGCGAAGTGTCTGTTCAGGTCCTTGGCCCATTTATTATTTGGGTTATTTGTTTTTTGGTGCTTAGCTTTTTGAGTTCTTTATATATCCTAGAGATTAGTGCTCTGATTTGTGAGGGGTAAAAATTTGCTCCGAGATGTAGGCTCTCTATTTTTTTACCTCACAGAGTGTTTCTTTTGCTGAGAAGAAACTTTTTAGTTTGAATCCATTGGTGCAGCCAATATGGAAGGAGGTATAGAGATTCCTTGGAAACTTGTACTGGAACCACCATTTGACCCAGCTATCCCTCTCCTCGGTCCATACTCAAAGGACTTAAAAACAACATACTACAGGGACACAGCCACATCAATGTTTATAGCAGCACAATTCACAATAGCTAAACTGTGGAACCAACCTAGATGCTCTTCAGTAGATGAATGGATAAAAAAATGTGGAATATATACACAATGGAATATTACTCAGCAATAAAAGAGAATATAGTGTTGGGGAAGATAATGCTAAGTGAAGTCAGCCAATCCCCCCAAAACAAATGCCAAATGTTTTCTCTGATTTAAGGAGGCTGATTCATAGTGGGGTAGGGAGGGGGAACATGGGAGGGATGGGAAGAAAAAGGATGGGGCAGGGGATTAGCAACAATGGTGAATGTGATGAATATCATTATTCAAACTACATGTATGAAGACACGAATTGGTGTCAACAAACTTTTATACAACCAGAGATATATATATATATCTTTTATATAACCAGAGATATGAAAATTTGTGCTATATATGTGTAATAAGAATTGTGATGCATTTATTAAAAAATAAAAGCAATTAAAAAAAGAATTGTAATGCATTCTGCTGTGAGTTATTTTTTAAAAATCAATTTTAAAAAATCTTTAAAAATCCACTAAATACAGATAAAGCAAGCTTCTCCCAGAGGTAACCACTCTTATTTGCTTCACGTGTACCTTTCTAAATATTTCCCATGTTTTAATATACATTTGTCTGTAGAAATATAGTTTGTTTCTGGGGGAATAGAAGTTAACATAGGTGGTACTATATCAATTGTACTATTTTAGAATTCTTTTTTTCCCCTTAATAATAAATACCTCTTAGAAAGGTTTCCATGTAAGTACATGGGCATCTATCTCATCTATCTCATTTTTTTGAAACCCACACACAGTATGACAATATTTGGGTAAATTCTGTTTTGGGGTGAGGAGTACTAGAGATTTAACCCAGGGACAACTTAAAACTAAGCTGCATCCCTAGACCTTTTTATGTTTTATTTTGAAAAAGGGGCTAAGTTACTGATATCCTTGCTAAATTGCTGAGGCTGGTCTTGAACTTGCCATACTCCTGTCTTGGCCCTCCAGGCTGCTGGGATTACAGGTGTGCGTCAGCACGCCTGGCCAAATTTAGAATCTTGGTAGCTTGTAACAGAAACTTTATTTTCATCCTCATGCTGTCCATTTGAACTGGCTGGAGTTTTGCATCATGTTTCCTTACTCTGGGACCAAGGCTGTTAGAGCAGCCACTACCACAAACGTTACTGGTTACCCTGGAGTAGGGGAGAGACATCTCTAAATATTCTTACCTAGGCAATTAAATACTCTGGGCCAGAAGTGCCCCTGTGACTTCCACTCGACAATGTATTGACCAGAACCAGTTGCCTGGCCCCATTTAGTGACAAGGAAGTGGAAAGCATAGTCCCACTCTGCCCAGAAAAGGAGCAAACCAGATCTATATGGTGAATAGTACTAATAACAACCTCACCCTATCAATGGTCTTCTGCTTTAATCATTTGTGCTTTGTTAGGTTTAGTTCTCTAATTACTAATACTTGATTTAAAAGTCCTCTATTTAAGACTTATGTTTGGTTTCAAGCAATAGATCCAAAAATGTGCCAATGGGTTAAACAAATTAAAGATTTCATTTGCCCTCACATGAAGAATCTAAAGGAAGGCAGTCTGGGGTGGTCTTTGATGTCATCAAACATCCGGCCTTCTCTTGTCTTGTTGCTCAGCCATCTTGTTAGAGCCATTTCTACCTGCCAAGGACAATTGAAAGCCAGGTATGGTCGCACATGCCTGTAATACCTGCAACTCAGGGGGCTGAGGAGGGAGGATCACAAGTTCCAGGCCAACCTGGGCAAAAACAAAAGGGCTAGATGTGTAGCCCAGTGGTACAGTGCTTGCCTATCATGTGGGAGGCAAACAAACAAAGGCAATTAAAGATATTAGAGATAAAGGGATTAAAAAAAAAAAAGACATTGCCTACATGCCTACATTGGCAAACGTATTTGTGTGTGTAATTGTATGTATATGTGCACTTGTTTCTCTGAAATTTCTGTAAATATTTCATGAAAAAATCCTGAAAAGATTTTCATTCTGTATGAATGTTTTGACTTGGCAAATATTTATTAAATGGTTGCTGTACTTCCTATTTGATTCTGTTTGTTTTTCCATCTTGGGGATTGAACCCAGGGGTACCTTACTGCTGAGCTACATCGTCAGTCCTTTTAACTTTTTATTTTGGTACAGGATCTCACCAGTAGCCAAGGCTGGCCTGAAACTTTAGATCCTTGTGCTTCAGCCTCCTGAGTCACTGGGGATTACAGGCCTGTGTCACGATGCCAAGTGTTCTATTTATTTTTATTGCTTATTTTTTATGATTGTTTTGGTTCTTTTTGTCCATTTTCTCTTTTATGTCAGATTTCCATCAACTTCCCAAGTTTATTAAAGAACTGATATGTTAACTATAGTTTTCTCTTTAAATCCTTCTTCTGTCGTCACAGTTGTTGAAATAAAAATCTGAGGCACTATCTTGATGCTCTCTCCCTTCCCCATACCTAGCAAGTCCTGTGGCTGTTGCCTCCAAATGATTTTTCACTTCCTCCTCTTCTACTATCCTAGTCCATACTGCTATCATCTCCTTCCAGGACAACGTTGATATTTTCCTACTTTCCCTGCCTCCATGTTTCTTACCCTCCCTCAGCACCTGCGCATTGGCCACAAGGCAGTCAAAATGGTCCTCTGATGATGTCATTTCTCTGCTTACAATTGTCCAGTGGTTTCCCAAAGGAATATAGAATAAAGTTCAAGTTTGTCACTATAGCCCACAATCCCTACCCAATTGGCTCTACTGAGGCTCTAGTTTATCTTCCCCAGTTTTCTCCCTTTTTGACCAGGTTCCAACCTTAGCCTGTTCATTCATGTCCATTGTGTTTTAGGTTGAACTTTTTTTTTGTGTGTGTATGTGTAACTAGGCATTGAACCAGAGGTGCTCTGCCACTGAGCTACATCCCCAATTCCTTTTATATTTTATTTTAAGACACAGTCTTGCTAAATTGCTGAATCTGGCCTGGAACTTGTGATCTTCCTGCCTCAGTCTCTAGAGTCACTGGGATAACGAGGGTGGGCAGGGGTACCAAGTCCCACTAGGGCCTTTTTTCTTGCTTCTCCTGTTGCTTTCCATGATCTAGTTTTCATTTCACCTTTTCAGGGAGGTTTTCTTTATCATCCTAGTTAGAACAGAGTTCCTTGCTCTACCCTATTCTTGTTAGTCGCCATCAATGATTTCTTTTCCACAGCATTTATGATTATCTGAAATTATCTTCTTGTCATTATTTGGTACCAGAAGATTGAACCCAGAGGTGCTTAACCACTGAGCCACATCCCTAGTCCTTTTAACTTTTTATTCAGAGACATGGTCTTGCTAAGTTGCTTAGGGCCTGGCTAACATATCTCCAAAGCTTAGCAACTGATGCATAATTAAATGTTCTACAAATATTTGTTCCCATTTTTATTATATATATATATATATATTAGTTTCAGCGGATACAACATCGTTATTTGTATGTGGTGCTGAGGATCAAACCCAGGCGGCACGCATGCCAGGCGAGTGCGCTACCGCTTGAGCCACATCCCCAGCCCTCCCATTTTTAATTAGGACTGAATTTAACTTGAAGATTAAGTTGTGACTGAACTGGCAATTTTACAATGCTCTCTGTCTTCCTGGAATCAGTTATTTTTTAAGATAAGCAGTAAAAATTTGTAAATTGCTTTTTTGGGGGGTGGGGGTGGGGGATTTCCTGGGGATTGAGCTCAGGGGCACTTGACCGCTGAGCCATATCCCCAGACCTATTTTGTATTTTTTTATGGAGACAGAGTCTCATTGAGTTGTTTAGTCCCTTGCTGTTGCTGAGGCTAGTTTTGAACTTGAGATCCTCCTGCCTCAGCCTCCTGAGCCACTGGGATTACAGGCATATGCCACACCACACCTGGTAAGATTTGTGAATTTCTTCATGTGTACATGTATTGAGTTTGTTCTCAAATATTTCACATTCTTTGTCACTATTGGGAATGGGGATCTTTCTCAATTATTATTGACTAAGAATAATGCTACTTATCTTCGTATGTTAATCTTATGACTGGCCACAATGTTCTTAGTTTGTCATCCTATTCTCTAGGTTTTCTAGATAGTTGATCATATCATCTGTAAGTGTTCTTGCTTTTCCCTCTAACTTGGGACTCTTGGGTGACTGTCATATTCTTGAACTCCCTAAGTGCTTTTTAATTTAACATTTAATGATATTTTGACACTAAAACTTTACTTATTTGTTCTTCTGAATTACAACCAAGACAATAAGTCCCTCATCTTTCCTTAGTGAAAATTATGTCTGTTACTTTAGTAGGCTATGTCAGATATTGGGTTATTAGGAACTTGTAAGGATTCTGGAGACCATTTGCAAGTGAATGTGAACAAAAAAAAATTTTGTTTTTCAGGGATTGAAACCAAGGGCACTTTATCAACTGAGCCACATCCTCAGCCCTTTTTATTTTGAGACAGGGTCTCACTAAGTTACTTAGAGCTTTGATAAATTATTGAGGCTGGCCTCAACTTGCAATCCTCCTGCTTCAACTTCCTGAGCCTCTGGGCATGCACCACTGCCCAGCAAAAGAAAATCATTTTCAAATATCTGAGGAAATGCAAGGAGCTAATAATATAATAATAATAGCTAATTATATAATAATATAAGCTAATAATAATATAATAATATAAGCTGCAGAAAAGCTTAGCTAGGTCATCAAGCTGGAGATGTTGGCCATCTAGCTCCTGAACATGACCCAAGAAATGGAGGAACTTCTGTAGCTGAAACAGAGCAGACATCAAGACTCTCTTTCCGGGTCCTTTCTTTCTATATCCCTAGAGAAGCAACACTTCATAGGAGGTGGTAATATTCATATTCTCATGGTAAAGAGAGCTGCAGCCTCTGTGAAGGGACCCCACAATCTGCTCCAAATAATCCCAAGGAATAATAAATTACTTTTTTACCCCTCATCAGCATGATATAGTGGGCCTCAGACTGGGCAGCAATATAGTCTCCCTGGGAAGGCTGTACTGACCAAGGCTTTCTTAGTAGCCTGTACTAACTACCCTCCTAGTACCCAGCACTGGGCTTGACATGTAGCAGTTAACAAATATTTGTCTAATTGCTGGCATAAAGATATTTTTTGAATGAATGAATTTAATTTCTATCAACCCATGAAATAAAAGAGAGAAAAAAATTTTGAATACTAGATTTGAGAGAAAAATCCCATTATATAATCTGTGAATTTTAGATCTTCCTTACTTCTAAGTATTTATACTTTATACTGAGCTTTTGTAACAGTGGTCCACTTTATTTGAATGTAGCCCTTGCTGCTCTGCCACTGCAACTTATTTTTAAAATGGACATGTTTCTTTCTCTTCCTCTCTCCCTGCTCTTCCCTAATCTTTCCCCTTCCCTAATCTCTCAGGGGAAACAGAATTACCTTTCTTCCCCATCACAGGCAGAGTTAACTGTCCTTGAGAACACATGTACCACAGGAGAGAAATAATTCAGACTTTGGGATGTCACCATATGATCTCAGAAATGACTGTCTTCCAAATTAACAAGTGAATTACAACTCCAACAGAAAACATGTGAAATGTAGCCTTTGATCACCCCTTCAAAAGTGCCATGTTCCCCCTGATGGGCAGAATCACAGCCTCTGGGACAGAAGTTCCCTGTGTTTCTCCTTTGCTAGCAAAGAAATAAACCTTTCTCCTTTTTCTCAAAACTGTGTTGTCCTTATTGGATTGGCACTGGGGACAAGGATGGAGATTTTAACAACAAGAGGTCTCTCTCTCTCTCTTTTCTGTCCTTTAAATAAAACTTTTTGCTCTTGCCTTGGCATTTCTTGGGTGTTTAGTCTTAAACACAGGAGTGGGGGGATGATAGGACCCCATCCTGATTTTCAAGACAAGTTTTGGATGGGGTCTGCAGGGGTCATCACCAGGGTAAGCTCCTCTGCACCCCACATCTGAGGTGTGCCTTTCTGTCTTTCTTTCTGGAGGACAATAATGGGTACTTGTTAGCTAATTAAATGCAGTTAGGGCAAGCTGCCCTCTACAAGACTCAGGTGTTGGGATTCATGGCCTATGTGGCTCCTAATCACCTGTGCTGCAGGTTAGGTATGTTGGCTTCTGCCAAAGTCATCTCTCACTATCCTATCCATGCTTGAACCTTGTCTGGCATGGGTACATAGAGTCTCAAATTCCAGGCTGCCATTAGATGCATGGAGATGAACAAAGGGTTGGAACAACTGCAAGATTCTGGCTGGGGCCACCCCTCAGTGAACCTCAAAGGTATCTTCCCCAACTCTTCTCCTGATCGCCCTTATGGAGTATCCTGTAGTGATTGGTTGATGAAAAGGTGCTCTGCAAAAGCCCCAATGACACACAGCTTCAGATGAGCCGAACTGCACTCTCCCATACTCATTCCTTCTGAGCAGTCCCCTCCCCTTGTTGACCAGCCTCTAGTCATTGAGAGAGGGACATTTTACTTGGAGTGGTTCATAAAGAAATGCCTGGGTTTCCTTTGTTTGCATATGAAGCCTTTGCAAGCCTGTAGGGCTTCTCCCCATTGTTGTTTTCTGTGCTCCACCAGTTTATTTGGCTGCAAAAGCAAGGCATTTTCAATTCAACCCTGTCATAAACTCTTCTGGGAAGCCAGGCACTGTGGTGCATGCCTGTAATCCCAGTAATCTGGAGGCTGAAACAGGAGGATCATGAGTTCAAAGCCAGCCAGCCTCAGCAATGGTGAGGTGCTAAGCAACTCAGTGACACCCTGTCCCTAAATAAGATACAACAAACTTCCTCTGGGAAAGGGGCATTAAGAATCTAATCGCCGTTAGATGTCCTCCTTACCCTCCAGAGATTCCTTTGGACCACGGAATAGAGAGAAATCCCACGTAGGTCATTTTTTCCCCATGGGTTATCACATTTAGAAGTTTGTAGTGGCAGGAGAGGTCAGTCATGCCTCTAAGTCTGAACTCTCCAGGGTCGTGAGGCAAAACAAAAGCTCCTGTTTGTTCTGCCACTTAAGCCAGCAATAGATTTGACAGAACCATGTAGTGAGAGAAGGGTTGGCTGGCCATCAGAAGCTCATAGGGAAACATCCTTAAAGAGAAAAATGGAGTTTTCTCTGACACAGGCAGTCAGCTGATCTTGGCTAGAAATGCCAAGGCAAGAGCAAAAAGTTTTATTTAAAGAAGAGAGAGAGAGAGAGAGAGAGAGAGAGAGAGAGAGCTCTTGTTGTTAAAATCTCTGTCCTTGTCCCCAGTGCCAATCCAATAAGGACAACACAGTATTGAGAAAAAGGAGAAAGATTTATTTCTTTGCTCACAGGGGGACTTCTGACGCAGAGGCTGTGATTCTGCCCATCAGGGGAAACATGGCACTTTAAAAGGGGTGCCAAAGGCTACATTCCACAGGTTTTCTGTTGGAGTTGTAATTCACTTGTTAATTTGGAAGACAGTCATTTCTGAGTATGAGTTCAGTTTTCTCATACTCAAGAGGGAACTTTGTTTCTCAACTATTATATCAGGTTCACCACTACTCTGCATACTAAAAAAAATGGGATTCATGTTGTTCAGAGGGGAGCCTCATCCTTGAAAAGGAGGGGTGGAAACTGCTGGACTCTAGAGGCTCTGAGAGGTAGATGCTCAAAAATTGCCTCATTTTCTGCTGCTGCCAGGCCTGGGAAATGACCTAATCATAGTTGACAAAGGAGAGGTCTCATAATTTTCTGCATCCAACCTGGACTGATTACCAACTGGGGGATTGAAAACTGGTCTCTGGAGGAAACTATAGGACCACATTTTAAAAGACTGATTTTACAAAAGAAAAAAAAATGGTTTTAAAATGTCCTATGTATGAGGTTTTCTCTCTCCTTTTTTGGGGGAGTGGGTACTGGGGATTGAACTCAGGGGCACTTGGCCACTGAACCACATCCCCAGACCTATTTTGTATTATTTTAAATAAAGACAGGGTCTCACTGAGTTGCATAGTGCATCACTTTTGCTGAAGCTGGTTTGAACTTGTATTCCTCCTGTCTCAGCCTCCTGAGCCACTGGAATTACAAGCATGTGCCACCACACCTGACTGATGGTTTTGCAGTAGCTTCCCTTACATCTTAGCTTCTGCCAGATCTCTCCAAGGCTCAGTGTGCAGAGCTTGCAAGACTTACAAGGCTTGCAGAGGACCAGTTTGAAACCAAATAAAATAAAAAAAGTGTCACTTTTAAATTCACTTACCATAATAATATTTTCAAGATTTATCCATATTGAAGCATGTGTTATAATTCATTTAAGGCTGAATAGTAATCCATTCTATATATGTGAATAGAATAATATTTCATCCTATGGCCCATTTTGTTTATCCATTCATCTGCCAATGAACATTTCAGTTGCTTCTACCTTTTGACTACTACAAATAATGTTGCTGTGAATGTTGATGTACAAATACCTGTTCAAGTCTTTGCTTTTAATGTGTGAAATTTCTAAATCATCTGGTAATTACCTGCTTAATTCTTTGAAAACTTGCCATTGGGTTTTCTACAGTAACTGTCCCATTTTAAATTCCCATCAACTATGCATAAGTGATCCATTTTCTCCCCATTCTCAATAACATTTTTTTGTTTCCTGGTGTTGTTTGTTGGGTACTGGGGATTGAACTCAGGGCCACTCGACCACTGAGCCATATCCCCAACCCTGTTTTGTATTTTATTTAGACACAGGGTCTCACTGAGTTGCTTAGTGCCTCTCTGTTGCTGAATTCATGATCCTCCTGCATCAGCTCCCACTCTGCTGGGATTACAGGTGTGCACCACCTCATCTGGCTGTTTATTTGCTTTATAATAGCCATCCTCCTAATGAGTGTAAAGTGGTAACTCATTATAATTTTGTTTTTTTTTATCAAGTAGCTTTTTTTTTAAGTGAGTTTTTTTTATTGTTAGTTGTTCAAAACATTACAGAGCTCTTGACATATCATATTTCATACATTTGATTCAAATGGATTATGAACTCCCATTTTTACCCCGTATATAGATTGCAGAATCACATCGGTTACACATCCACATTTTTACATACTGTCATACTAGTATCTGTTGTATTCTGCTGCCCTTCCTATCCCCTTCCTATCCCCCCTCCCCTCCCCTCCCCTCCCCTTCATTATAATTTTGATGTAAGTGTTGGGTTTCTCTTTTTTATTTGCAAGATCACTTTTTTAAAAACAATGAAATTATGGCATTTGCCAGTACCTGAATAGTTATGGAGAATATCATGCTAAGTGAAAAAAGCCAAACTCAGAAACTCAAAGGTTGAATGTTTTCTCTCAAATACAGAAGCTAGAGCAAAATAAAGGGGAGGGAAGGATAGGATAACACAAAGAATCAATCAAATATAAATTAATAGACATTAATATTTTTGGTGTATTTATTGAAAATGTGTTCTCAGTTTTGTTTACCTTTTAATTTTGTGTAAAATTATGAATGTAAAATGTTTTTTAATGTAATAAAATTTATTAATCACATTATTAGCATCATCTAAGTTTACTTGTGTTTCCCTCTCCATCAAGCTGATAAGTATTAAGTATATTGTTTCCTTTTCCTTTTAATTCTTTATCTGAAATTAATGTCAGGTAGATGAAGTAACAGTCTAATCCATGTGTGTTTCACATAGTTATAATTAATGGTTCCAGCATCACTTACCAAGTGAGATTTTATTTCCCTGATTTGTGACCACCATTTACAACAGACACTGAGTTCTTCATATACGCTATGATCTGGGGAGTGGACCTTGAGAGGTCCTCCCAGATTCCCCTTCAGGAATGAAGAATTTACCTGCCCACTTGCAGGGGTGTAGGTGGAAGACATCCCAAATTTGCAGACTGCCTCCCCTCCTTCCAGGGACAGACCGCATCCAATCAGTGGTCACTATAGGGCATAAAGGCCTAGCCACTTTGCCTCAGTACAGGGCAGTTTTGAAGGTCCACATGACCTTTGGGTTTGCTGAGCTTTTATTGGGCCCCCAACCTCAGGTGACTCCCCTCTGCTCAGTCTTTCATCTTCTCCTTCCTGTCCATGGATGATTATCCCCAAATCATTCTCTGTAAATATCCTGCATGTTGATCTCTAGAGTCTCTGTGTAGGTAATTTGTTTCATTGATCTGTTGATTTTAGCACTACATATTTTTTTTTTGCGTAGTTTTCAAATAAAGTGATAGCAACTAATTCTTAGTTGTTATCATTTGAATCTGTAGAGGTATTACAAAACATCATATGAGCACTAGCAGTGTAGGTCAGTGGTAAAGTTCTTGCCTAGCATACATGAGGCAAGGCCCTGGGTTGTATCCACAGTACATTAAACACACACACAAACACAAAATATCCACTAATGAATTCACCTAGTAGTCCCCACTCAAACATCTTCTTTTTTAAAAAAAACTAGCATCTTGAGCCAGGCATGATGGCTAGGCTAATCACAGCTATTCAGAAGATCACAAGCTCAAGGCCAGCCTCGGTAGCATACTAGAACCCTATCTCAAAAAATAAATCAAGGGACTGGAGTTGTAGCTCAGTGGTTGAGCAGTAGCCTGGCATATATGAGGCACTGGGTTTAATCCTCAGCACCAAATAAAAAATAACTAAAGAAATAAACAAAATAAATATATTGTGTCCATCTACAACTAAAAAAAATTAAAAAAAAATTTAAAAACAAAAGTGAAATAAGTCAATCACATGAAACCAAAGGTCGAATGAGTGTTCTCTCTGATATGCAGATGCTAACACAAAATAATGGGTTGGGGGGGCAGGCAGAGGAAAAAATAGAAGTTCATTGGATTAGACAAGTGGGAATGAATGGAAGGGAGGGTTAAGGGAATAGGAAAGACAGTAGAATAAATCAGACATAACTTGTGTTCATACATGAACACACCACTAGTGAAACGCCACATTGTGTATAACCACAAAATTGGAAGTTATACTCCATGTATGTATAATATGTTAAAATACACTCTAGTGCCATGTATATCTTAAAAAATAAAAATATTAATAACAAAAACAAAGCAAACCAACAACACACTAATATCTTTCTTTCCCATCAATCTCAGCTGCAATGTAAAACATTTTTACAATGACAACTTATTACAAAGTGAATTTAAAATTTTTGCAAGCAGTATTTCATGATGTCAGTAGAATTGATACTAGAATTCCACTTAAATTACTTCAAAGCCAACAACTAATAAGAATCTAGTCTAAAACTGGTAAAAATTGAAAAAGGGTTAGTTGGCTCTTCTAAAGAAGACTTTGGGTTCACTGGTAAATTCCATCCAAACCTTTAAAGAATAAACACCACTTCTTCTCAAATTCTACCAAGAAGTAAAAGAGGAAGGAACAAATCTCAACTCATTTTACAGGATCAATAGTACCCTGATACCAAAGCCAGACAAAGATATCACAGGGAAAAACTAAGACAAATACCCCTATGAGTATAGATTCAATATTCTTTTTTTTTTTTTAAAGAGAGAGAGAGAGAGAGAGAGAGAGAGAATTTTTCAATTTTTTTTTTTTTTTTTTTAGTTCTCGGCGGACACAACATCTTTATTTTATTTTTATGTGGTGCTGAGAATTGAACCCAGTGCCCCGTGCATGCCAGGCGAGTGCGCTATCGCTTAAGCCACATCCCCAGCCCCAAGATTCAAATATTCTTAAAACAAAACAAAACAAAACACCTAATAACCCAAAGTCAGCATCATATGAAAAAGATTATATATCATTGCCACTGGGATTAATCCCAGAAATGCAAGAAAGATTAAACATAAAAATGGAGTGTAGCTTGGCATGGAGGTGCACACCTATAGTTCCAGTGATTCTGGAGGCTGAGACAGGAGGATTGCAAGTTCGAGGCCAGCCTCAGCAACTTATTCAGGTACTTAATAACTTAATGAGACCCTGATTCAACTAAAAATAGAAAGGACAGGGAATAAAACTCAGTGGTAAAGCAAGGTTAAATCCCCAGTATACCACCCCCACCAAAAAAAAAAGAGTCATATCAGGGATATTCTGATATATTATCACCAAACTCAGAACTGGGGAGATGGCAAAGATTGACTCCAACATCATGCAGGTTCTCACTTCGGTGGGCACATGCTCTTGCAATGAATGCAAGATACATGTCAGATCACATCTCATCAGATCATTGCAGGAAATGACAATATTGCTAATCACATCCTGACCTCATAACTCAGTCTGGGTTGGAAGAGTTTGAAAACAAAATTGAAGGTGGCTAGTAGTTTACACTGAACTCTGGAACAATTTTCCTAAGCTAAGAATGTTTTTTAGCAGTTAACTACTATGTATAAAAGGTTTTATATCATAATGCACATTCTTATCACATACTATGTAGTTAGTTTATAGAGTGACTCCCCCACCAGTTTCATGAACATAGTATCTTCATGTCTTAGACCTGGTCAGTCATGCTATTAATTATTAAACACTAAAACTTGGAATAATGCCAATTATGTAGTACACCACATTAATAGTAAAGGAAAAACTCAACATGATCATTTGAAGCAGAAAAAGCATTTGACAAAAATCTAATACCTTTCCATAATTAAACACGCATGCATTCACAAACACAAAAAAAAAAAAAAGAAAAAGAAACTTCCTCAACCTGATGAAGGATATTAATGAAAAATCTAACATCATATTATTAAAAATTACAGCCACAGAAATTAGGCAAGAAAAAAATTAAAATATCCAATTGAGAAAGAAAGAGGAAAAACTATTTGCAGATGGTAAGATCTTGCATATAGCAAATCCTAAGCTGCTTATGGCAGTGAACTCCTGGTAAAACCTTGGAGGCTGTGTGGGAGGCTGAGACAGGAGGACCACAAGTTGGAGGCCAGTCTGATCAATTTAGTGAGACCATGTCTGAAAATAAAAAAGGGCTAAAGATGTAGCTTAGTAGTAGGATGCTTGCCTACCATGCCTAAGGCCCTGGGTTGATTGGATTTGATCCCCAGTACCACACATAACATCTCTCTCTCTCTCTCTCTCTCTCTCTCTCTCTCTCTCTCTCTCTCTCTCTCTCTCACACACACACACACACACAATCTTAAAGAATACACACATGTGCATACACACAATTAGAACCAATAATAAATAAGTTCCCTTTCTATTTGGTATTATTCTGGCTGGTGAGTTTTCTCTCCTCTCATCTCCAGCCCTTTCCAGAAAGCCAGCCAGGTCAGTTGCTGTGATTATTATTGTTGCCACATTTTAAAAATTATACATAGACACAATATCTTTATTTTGTTTATTTATTTTTATGTGGTGCTGAGGATCAAACCCAGTGTCTCACATGTGTGAGGTAAGTGCTCTGCCACTGAGCCACAACCCCAGCCCACTGTTGCCACATTTTAAGGATGAGAGAAATGCTGAGTGTCTTGCCCAAGGTCAAAGGGCCAGACAGTGTTGGTTCCTGAGCTTGGGTCTCCAGAGAGCAATGCTCTTCCCTTCTAGGAGGCATTGGTCCCATCCCCTCAGAAATTCCCCATATGCCCAGGAAACAGGCTTCCTTGAACATAGAAGAGATGGCAGGGCAGCCATAAAAAGCAACAAAAAATAAATTTATAAGGATTAAATAGTTATGGGGTACATGGCACTCCCAACAGGGGAGTGAGTGAGGAGGACTCAGGCCCAAAACGGGGGTCTTGTATCCTGGCATCACTAGGTGGTATGGGGCCTCCTGCTGCAGCACTGGGCTCATGGGAAGATAAACACAGAGTCAGTATTTGGGGGCTCTCCCTGACCTCCACCTGACAGCTCACTGTCAAGTTCCTGAGCCCCTGGAGGCAGGAAAAAGGAGAGGGCTGGCACTACAAGTTATTGTAAGAGCCCTTGGGGGAGATTGTGGGTTACCTATCCCACTGCACCCCTAATGCTTCACTCTGCATGTTTCACAAGGGACTTCAAGTAAAATTTTCCAATTAAAAAAAAATCTCCTTTAAAATATTATAAACTACTGGGCTAGTCTCAGTCCTTATTAACAGCTAAGGAAACTGAGGCCCAGGAAGATAAGGGACTGGCCCAAGGCCAACCAGCTAGTTAGCAGTGCAGTCTTTTCTCATTGTCTATCCAGGGACACCTGGGTGTGCTCTGAAGCCCAGTGACCTGGACTCTGCATCTTCCATGTTCACAATCCTGCTCCTTAAGCTCCAAGTGCTTTAGCTTCACTGTCAACCTCACCTCAAGGGCTTCCCCAACACATGTGCAACCCACAGACACCTCTCTCCTAATGCACAACCACTACTCCTCACCTCCTAGATAGCAGCAGCCTCATCACTCCTTGGGAGGGCCTGCCCACATGAGTTAAAATACATTGTAAAAAGTATGTATAAACGTGGCTGTATAACCAATGTGATCCTGCAATCTGTACACGTGGAAAAATAAGAATTCATACCCCATTTGAATCAAATGTATGATATATGATATGTTAAGATCATTGTAATGTTTTGAGCAACTAATAAAAAGAAAGAAAGAAAGAAATTTTTAAGCAAATGTAAGCATCATCACATTTTCTTTATAAAATAAAATTTCTACTTAATATTAATTAGAATTGCTTACTGAACTACCAATTTCATGGAATGCCTTAATTAAAATTAAGCATAAAAATTATAAGTATATATTGGTGCTTATAATGTATTGTTTAAATAAAACAATATGAATAATAAGAAAAAAAATACATTGTAAAAAAGTTGGGCCCAGGGAGGTCTGTGGGATGATGTGCTAGGTAGTATCTTGCTGACCGCAGGACCTCCATTGAATCCCACTCAGTCCCCTCCTCCCTCTGGACACAGCTAAGCCAGGGCTAAACCCAGGCCTGAAGCAATACTCCAAGGTCAGGGAAGCTCAAGAGTCACCCAGGGCATTCTGTCTTCCTGGGGTGAGTGACAACGAAGAGTGACCTCCTTTAACCCACTTGTGAGCAGCTCTCCCCATACAGGCTTACACTGCACCTAGCCCTCCTGCTTTCTCAGGGCTCCCTCATCACCTGTATCGCCCTCTGCAGCATCATTTCTCTGTCTCCATTGGCCACACCTGTCCTCCCACCATGCCTTCCAGATACCGTATAAGCTCTTCCTTGTGCTGCACAACTGCTCCAAAGACAGTGTCACCACCCCATTCCCACTTCACTTTCCACCTCTCTTATTTTCCTATATAAGTGACCTCATTGAATTTCACTATCTGGAAGAGCAGTGGCAGCGGGAATGCCCTATCATATTTGCTTAGTCAAAACTCATATGGCCCAGGAAATTGTGGGTTGAAGCCCTTCAGTACACAAAGCAGTAAAGGTCAAGCTCAAAATCAAGACCTCTCCCTGGACACTGGCTTCTCCTCTTCCTTATTCCACTTTATCCTTCCCCACACTCCATCCACCTATCTCACTCCCCCTATCCCTATCCCAAGACCAGATTAAGTTTCACCCTACTTCATGAGCTTTATTTAGCAAATATTCTGTCATAATGGGAAGTGGCCCAGAGCAGCACCTCTGTCCACCCCCAACTCTCCCATGGCCCACACATGAAGAATTTGATCTTTGACACTATTTTTCACTAGAAGAAACTAGGATTCCACATCAGGACAGCTCTAGAATATCCCACCATGTCTGAAAATCAACAGAAACCATTGTGCTCTATGAGGTTCTGCCTCCTCTAAGGTGTTCACAGCACTTAAGAAACTAATATCTAGCCAGGTGCAGTGGAACATGCCTGTAATTCCAGTGACTTGGGAGACTGAGGCAGAAGGATTGCATCAAGGCCAGCCTCGGCAACTTAGCAAGGCTCTCAGCAACTTAGTGAAACCCTATTTCAAAACAAAACATAACAAGAATTGGGGATAGAGCTTCAGTGGTGATGCACCCCTGGGTTCAATCCCTAGTACCAGAAAAAAATAAATTAATGGCAGAGCATTAAAAAAAATTGCAGAACTTTTAAATTTGGGGAAAAAATTTTTGATTAGGCATTTATAAAGTATAGAAAATATTGCCTATACATCAGGTATATAAAATCTCTAAAGAAATGATAATTAATAAATTTCTAAGAACTGAGCAGTAAATTTGAATACCTTCCTCTCCCCACATGGAACCCTGTTAGACATGAATAAGTCCAGCAGCTCTGAAGCCACCCAGACAAGCTTCTCTCACTGGTTTCACTCCTGGGGCTCCTGCTCCAATTCTGTGTCTCAAAACCTTCATACTCCCCAGGACCAAAATCAATTGGCATCTTCTTCTTGCCCCATCTTCTGCCCAACTTCCTGCCGCCTCTCCTTCTTCTCTCCTTATGCCAGGGAGATCAGGGTATCAGGATTATCTCTGTTCCTTTCTCTCTTTTCTTCTATCCCCAAATGTTCACTCATTTATTTAGATTTCTTTTCTTTGTGTGCTGGGGAATTGATGAATCCAGGGCCTTGTGTATGGTAAGCACACACTCTACCACTCAGATACACCCCCACCCAGAAATATTTCATGGCATCAAAAAAGCCTCAGTCAAGCTGGACACAGTGGTGAACACCTGAGATCCAAGGGACTTGGGAGATTGAGGTAGGAGGTGAGAAACTGATGTGACTCCATTTTGGAGAAACCAGCCTCTACATCTGAGCAAAGCCTGTCCAAGGAAGGGGGCGTGACCCTTGTCCTTGGAAAAACCCACAGAGCACTCCTAAGCACATACCCACCCTGCTGAGTTGTTTATCTGCAAATAACAGGAGAGATCTGTGGCGCTAGGTGTCCCTGACTCAGTTAGGCTAGGTGAGGACCCATGGCAATCCCCCTAGCAACCACCAATCAACATGAGACAGGGGAAATACCTGTGATGCCAGATGACCCTCAGTAGTTTATGGTGGTTGATAACATGTTGGGAAACCATGTAGTTTAGCATGTACACCCCTCGTGGCCTAAACCAATCAGTTCAAAGGAATCCCCCTCTTGTACTAACCAATCACCCCTACCCAACTTGTTCCCGCCAGTGAATGTGCTAATCAATGTTAAGAGTTGTTGTTTGATTTCCCCGCGGTGTGAAATGATTTGCTGTGTGATGTTGTGACACATAGAGTATCCCCCCAAAACCTATAAAATCTCACTGAACAAAGGACTGGGACTCACTCCCTGGGACCGCTGGGTCGGAAACAGTTGTGAGTCCAAGCTCCAGCTTGCAATAAAGACTCTTGTGTGATTGCATTGGATTCGGCTCCTGGAGGTCAACTGGGGTCCCACGAATCTGGCATTACAGAGGAAGGCAAGTTTAAGACCAGCCTTAGCAACTTAGTGAGACCCTGTTTCAAAATTAAAAAATGGAAGGGATTGGAGATGTAGCTCAGTGTTAAAGTGCCCCTGGGTTCAATTCCCAGTAGCAAAAAGATAAAGTCCTGTCATTGCACTGGACGGTTGAAAGCATACTACAATGAAAATGGCCAGCCTACTTTCCCAGGGTAGTAAGGCCAGGAGCAATGCAAGGCCCTAAGCATCATGGGGAGAGGCTAGGGTAGTGCAGAGAGAGGGTATCATGGGAAAAGAGTAGGCAACCCAGCCCACAGCACCCAGGTACATGCAAAAGAAAAACCAAGAGAGTTAAGTGCTAAAACATGCAAGAGGGCTATTTCAGCTACTTCCAATTTCAGAGGCTGTAAAACCAACTTAGGGGCTGGAGTTGGCTGATGTGGGCCAGGAAGTGAAGGGTGGAGCTAGTGAGCATGGTTAACTCTTTCATGGAATAAGGGACAGAGAGTACATCAGGTGGAATGGAGGCCTGGGACATTAAGGTTGGGACTTGTTTGGCTTTAAGATGAGGCACAAACGTGTGTAAATGACTATGAGGAGGAATGGTAATAATAGTACAGAAGCACATAGGCATTTTCTGGTACCAGCCACTGTTCTCTGTGTCTTTTGTGAACTAACCCACACTTTCTTCTTTTACCAATAAGGAATTGAGTGACCAGGTACTGGTATATTGTACAGCTGTAATTTGGACAGAGTCCTTGTCACCAACCACCAAGCAAGTAACTCCAGGAGGAGTTGCAGTCAGGGAATGGGGTAGGGAGGGAATGAAAGTGGGAGCATGTAATCAGTGCCTGAAGTGGGTGCTGCCAAGTAATGCAAAGAAGCCCTGTCTGGTGAATCCCAGAGGGCAGACCACATTTAGGTCCCTTGAGACTGGGGATCTTGGACTTGGAGGGCCTCATTCTGAGCAGAGGAGGAAGGGCAATGGCCTATGGCCTAATCTGGGGCTGGAAGAACCACAGGATAGAGGAAGGGAAAAGGCTGCCAGGCAAACTCAATAATGGACTGAAACTGGAGAGAGGAGAAGACAGGCAGACCATGGGGCTGAGGAATAAAGTCTAAGCACAGGAGTCACAGGTGGGAGGAAATCAGATATGGCAGTGGAGGGGTGGTGACTAAAAGGATGGGAGGTGATAAGCAGAGAGGCTCCTCTGTCTGTTCAGCTGTCTCAGAGTCTGCAGTTTACCCCTCCCCCATTGATGCTGCCCACCAGTCTTCCTGAAAGAGCCTTTAGTCAAGAGATTGTCATACTAAAGGAATCCCAGGGCAAAGATGTCCAATCTTAGCATTCCTATTCAACACTAAACAGAACAAGAAATAAAGACACACAGTTTGGAAAGAAGGTAATGAATCTGTTTTTCACAAAGGACATAATTTTCCATGTACAATGAACAACAACACTCAGTGGTAAGCACCCCTGGTTCAATCCCCAGTATTGGAGAAACATCAACACTAAGAACTTCTGCTTCTTTACAAGATGCTATGAAGAAAATGAGGCAACAAGCCACAGATTGAAAAAAAAAAAAAAAAAAAGATTTGCAAAACGTAGATCTGAATCCACTATAGAAAACTCTTAAAACTCAGTAAGGAAACAACCCATTTTTTTTTTTTAATGGGCAAAAGATTGGAGCAAACACTTTTCCAAAGACATACCGATGGCCAAAAAGACAATGCTCAACATCATTATTCGTTAGAAAAACATAACCTGGAATCTTAATGAGATACCACTACTCATTTATTAGACAGGCTACAATGAAAAGATGAAACAAACTAACAGATGACAGTTTCAAATGTTCATGAGGATGTGGAGCAACTGGAATTCTCATGCATTGCTGGTAGAAATTAGGAATGGTACAATGCTTTTGTAAGACAAATTTGGCAATTTTCTATAAAGTTCTACACATGGTTACCTTATGATTCAGCAATGCTACCCCTAAGAATTTACCCAACAGAAATGAAAACTTATGTTTCACATGCCTGTACACCAACATTTGTAGCAGCTTTATTTATAATTGTAAAAAACTGGCTGGGCTCAGTGGCCCATGCCTGAATATTAGTGGCTTGGGAGGCCGAGGCTGGAGGATTGCAAGTTCAAAGCTAGCCTTAGCAACTTAGTGAGGCCCTAAGCAACCTAATGAGACCCTGACTCAAAAAGAAAAATAAATAAATAAATAATTTTTTTAAAGAAAAAAAAAAAGAGAGAGAGAGATGGGGGGTGGCTGGGAATGTAGCTCAGTGGTTAAGCAGCCCTGGGTTCAGTCCCTGGTACAAAAAAAAAAAAAAAAAAAACAAAACCCTGCCCCCCCAAAAAAAATAGATACAATGAACAATACTTCGATAAACTACTGATAGGAACAACACATGGATGCATCTCAAATGCATTGTATTAAATGAATGAAGACAGATTAAAAAGGCAAAGACTCCATTTATATGTGATTCTGGAAAAAGAAAAACCAGAAGGATATAGGGAGAGAAATTGACAACAAAAGGTGATGAAAGAAACTGCTCCGGGCTGGGGATGTGGCTCAAGCCGTAGAGCGCTCGCCTGGCATGTGTGCGGCCCGGGTTCGATCCTCAGCACCACATACAAAGATGTTGTGTCTGCCGAGAACTAAAAAATAAAAATATTAAAAAAAAAAAAAAGAAAGAAAAAAGAAAAAGAAACTGCTCCAACCTCAATCATGGTGGAGAGTGCAGGATGGTATTCATTTGTCAAAATCCTTAATTGTAGTCTAAAAAGGATGAATTTTACTGTGTGTAAATTATTCCTCAAGAAACAACTTAAAAAAAAAAATTCTACTATAGACCCAGGTTTTTACTTCATCCAACCTAAATTCCATGCTTGGCTTTCTGGGCCTTTTAAATCTTGACCCCCACTGAGTCACCTTCATTGTCCATGCTACCTTGTGCTTGAATTAGAGTCGTATCCTCATCATTCACTTAACATACTACTTTTGGATTCTCTCACAGACAATGCCCTCCTGTCCTCTGCCTCTCCACAATTATACCTAGGACAGGTAGCGTGGCATGTCCTACTCTACAATAAAGGCCTTGCCAAACTCTGTTTCTTTCAGTCCACTACACCACTCAGGACCAAACCCTTCTCACAGTGTTCCTGGGTGTTTACAGTGTCATTCTGATCTCAGATTGCTTATCAACACAAAGGCAGGATGTACTTACTCACCTCTATACCCATCTCTCAAATAACACGCAGCCCAGCACACAGTAGGCTCTGGAAGCAAAGCACCCAGGAGGGAGAATGACCAGCGAGCTCCAGGGGGAGGAGAGATTTGCGCTGCACGTTATAAAGATGGGTCTGGAAGGACTAATGAGGCACCATCAGGGCCAAGGGCAGTGGAGAAAGCCCAGAAAGTGCCAGGTGGCAGAGGTGCAAGTTGCCTCCGACAACCGGGTATCCCAGCACAGGCACTGGGCCCCATTTACCTGACCCTCGTAGGGGCGCTTGGCGGTGCTCATTGCTACAGTCTGGATCAGCAGCCCCAAGATGAGAGGCAGCAAGGTACTGGGACAGCCACCATGAAGCTGTGCGCCCGCTAAGAAACCAAGCTGCTGGACAGTTCCTCAGGGGCCCGGCCGCCCCCCTCCCCAACTCCGCCCTCCCTGCGCCTGCCCCATGTGGCCCCGCCCACTTACTCTTCCTCCCTGAACTGGACTGTTGGTCCAGTACACCCAAGGGAAACCTCACTCCACCACGCTATCCTCCTGCCTGTCCCTTTTCTACCTTCCTTGCCCCTCTCTATGGTCCCGCTAGATTCTCAACTAGACAGTGCATCCGACCCCACCTATCTCCCTGACCCTGCTCATCTTCAACATGTCCTTGACAGGTCCTCCCAAGGGGCTTTTCCCTCTAGCCCCACCCACATCAGTCTGGCCCTTGGTTACCCCACCCCTTGGCCCTCCACCCCTCTGTCCCCACAACCCCTGCTGTTCCCAGTGTGGGCCCTTGGGACTATGTGGCTATGCCGTGACTTGTCCAAGGAGAATGTGATCTCGTTGGTGCTCACAAGGAAGATGATGCACATCACCAGCAGGGCACCCAGGTACAGGCAAGGGGACATGAGCAGCAGCAGGAAGAGCTGGATGTTACAATGCCCCACGCACTTGTTCACCCACCTACAGTGGTGGTCAAACTCCTATCAGAGAGTACAAGCCTGGAGAGTCTATCTGGCCTCCATACTCCCTGAATGCTTAGGCCTTCCACAACACTGCCCTCTAGGCCACCTGCTCTTGGCCCTACAAGCGGGTTTCATCTCAGGGAGAACCTGGCACTTTCCAGTGTTAGAACACAATTAGGACTCCATAGTTCATTAGGTCACCATGTCATGAATGAGGTCTTTAGAGACCTGCCTAGTGTCATTTGGAAGAGGATATAGAATAACTCTGGGTCTCTATTTTCTCAGATACTGGATATGGATGGAAAGAACTCCCTTGCCCAGCCAGCCTTTTGCACTTGGAAACCTGTGCAGTGTGTATACATGAGAGAAGAGCACTCAGAACCCAGGAAACACTCCAAATTGGACACCCAGATGAAGACAGGCAAAGATCCCCAGAACGGGGCTGCAGCTGGACTAAGAGTTTGGGTATCTAGTATCAGCAAATTAGGAGTGGGACAGGCACTGCCTTTCCTCCCCCTGATTCTGCCCTTTGCATGTCAGCACCTGTGCAAACAGGGTGAGCCTCTCAGGACTGGTACAGACACAGAGGCAATAACAGATGTAAGTGACCAAGAGGGGCTGGGAGCCACTTTTGACAGTCTGGGAAGATGGTCTCATACCCACCCCTGGCCCACATAAGCTGTGAGTTTCCTGGTCTTGACCAGATGTGTGATGGGTTAGGGAGTAGACAGGGAGGAGGAGTACTCGCCTCCACATATATGTTACAACATTCACAGTGGACGGTCCTGGGTGGGTGGGTCGTGGAAGGAGCAATGGGGGCACTAGGGCATTTGAAAGACCCTTTTTACATCTAGGCCATGTAAGCTGCCTCAGAGTCCAGCTCAAAGGAGCCTGGCTTGGGAAGAGGTTTGGGCAATGTCAGGAGGCCTTCCATCATGTGGCTGCCCCGTAGCATCACTGGGCAACAGGAAGCATGGGGAAGAGGTGGGCAGGGGAATCCTAATCCCTGTAGAGCAAGCTAACAACTCCAATGGGCTGGCAAAGAGAAGGGGCTCCAGCTACAAGAGCTCTCTGTAGAGCTTCTGTCTTTGGAAAAGTGATCAGTAAAATAAATACATAATTAAGAATAATGGTATATGATGCCAACTGAAGGGGAAAAAAAAGAAAAGCGGGGGATGTGGCTCCAGTGGTAGCGCGCTCGCCTGGCATGCATGCGGCCCAGGTTCAATCCCCAGCACCAGGAAGAGTGAACTGTGTGGTTTGGTAGAGACTGCTAGCCTCTGTTGCCAGCTTGCCTTGTCCTCCCTTCTAAAGCCACTGGAAAACCTCCATGATTCTGTTTATTCATAGCTCAGTAGCTTGGGAAATGAAGTATCAGGGTCTAAGTAATGATGACATAGAGAGAAGGGATCCTGAGCCATAGGTGCGGTTAGCACTTCAGTAATCACCTTGTCGGCATCAGCCCTTGGGGTGCCACCTCCTTCTCCCGAGGTCTGAGGCCTTACTTCACTGCAAGATGTCAGAGTCAGAAAATTTTAGGGAAACCAGGCTGCAGAAACCAGGTGAACACTAACAGAAGGTCAGTAATGAGGGCAAAGCCCCACTCCCCATTCAGGGCAAGCCATCTGATCTGAAACCAGAGGCAGACTAAGTTCTAGCCTGGGGCAACCCAGAGCGCTTCATAAGGTCTGGCTCATCTGAGGTAGGACTCACAGACCTTAGGGACAGATCAAAATATCCAGGCTAGAGACAGACCACGGAGACTCTACCAAACATCACCGGCATTACCAGCTACCTGCAGTTCCCTAAATGCATCAGGCACTCTAGACCTCTGTGCTTCTAACTATATATGCTCTTCTTCCTCCTAACCCTCTCTCTCTACTTCTCTATGTCTGGACTATCACTGTTTATTTTTCCTTCTCTTTATAAGAAACCTGACAGCTTGCATGGAGACTCATGGAAAAACAAAGAAGACACCACTGACGTTCAGCAGCAGCACCACATTGAATGTGGCAAAGAGACTTGGGATAAATCAAGCATTTCCAACCATACATTGGGTTGGGGGCTTCAAGTCATTGGAGAACTCCATGGCCAGGCCTCCAGTCCTCAGCAAAATGAAGCCACCAGTGACCTCCTCTGGGTTGCCACCCAGGGCTGTGACAGCAGCAGAGAAGAAAGGAAGTATCAAGTGTGACATCACAATGTAAGGGTAAAAGAAATTGAAGTTAAAGCGTAAAAGTTAAAGGGTAAAAGACCGGGTGTTGTAAAAGTTTCTAAGCTGCAAGGTCTGAGTTAGCTGTTAAGACAATGCTTAGAACCGCCCAGTAAACATTTCCCCTGATTGTCTGGTTGTTTAATAACTGAAGGGGTCTGTGTGGTTGCACGCAGGCATTGCAGGGCCTGGACCAATCAGTTTAAATGTAACCCCCTCCTTAGGAATGACCTATCACTCCAGCCTGACCTGTTCCCACCAATGAATGAACTAATCAGGTTTAGGAGTTGTTGTTCAATTTTCCCGCGCCTCATGATGATTTGTTCTGATGTATACAAAGCCCTCCGCCCTCCCCAAAAAGTGTACTTAAGCAGTGCTCAGCCCCTGCTCGGGGCTCTGGGCTGCTTTCCCTTCTTGAGTGGGCACAGAGCCCCAGCATGCTGGTTCAATAAATTCCCCCCTTCTGCCAATTGCATGAGTGGTCACTTGGTGGTCTCTTTCTCCGACGTTTCACGGGACCCTTACAACAGAGGTTCCAGAATGATGGCTCTGGCTGCTTCCAGTGACTTCTGAGAGCAACCTTTCTTCACACACATGTTGTAGACTGGGACATCTTGCTCTAAAGATGTGGGCTTTGTTGGAGCATGTGATGAGGTGGGTGTGGTTTTTCCCCCAAAGGTTCATAGGCTGGACCTTGGTTCTCATTGTGGTAGTGTTGAGGTGGTAGAACCTGTAAGAGGTTGAGCCTAGTGTGAGGTAAATTGGTCACTGGAGATGATGCCCTTGGAAGGGCGTAGTGTACTTCTCATGCGCCCCCATTATTCCTGTGAGAGCAGGTTTTTAACAAAGAACAAGACTCGCTCCTCCTCAGGTTTCTGGTCCTGCAATCTCTACCCCTTGCATGCCCTCCCACTGAAGCCAGATTTAAAGATAGGAAGTCAGTGTAGTTAGGTAAATCGGGTCTAATATCGAGTAAAACCAAAAATGAAGGCCATGTTGAGAATGAAGTCTGGGAAAAGCAGAACAACTCTTGGAATGTTAATGTCCCCAAGGCCCAGAGCCCATCCCTAAGAAATGTTAATGAAACAGCTCCCAGCAAACTTAAACCCAAATGTCCTTCCTGCCCAGATTACTTCTTTGACCCACCTGTGCCCCACCCTTTGGGCCTTGCCACCTACATTCCTTCACTGAAAGATAACAGAACAAAGGACAGGAATGGGGGGAAACTAGATGAAGACCTTAGCTATAAAAAGGGGAATACATTCGCCCTTCCATGGATTCCACCTCTTGGGTCCCCTTCTTCCTCTGGGAGAAGTCTTTTCTGCTGTCCTTTAATAAAGCTTCTATTTTCCACTCTGACCTTGCCTCGGTGTGCTTCTCTGGTGTTATACTTCAACATTGGGGAAGCAAGGACTCTTCACTGGTAAACAACGGTAACACCACCATGATGACTCTCATCAAAAGTCAGTCACAGGGGCTGCCAAATCTTGGACTCTGAGCTAAATAAATGTCATCTCTTTATAAAATACCCATTTTTCTGTATTTTGTTAGAGCAGCAAGGAGTAGGCTAAATAAAATGCCAATACAGAGTCTCTGGGGAGATGGCATGGGGATAAATTGGCTGATTCTTATCACCCTTTCAGGCCTAGTGCTACTTGAATCAGATTATGCTCTTTGCTTATTCTATCTCCATTTCTTCCTTTTTGTTCTAACAGAGTTCCAGTTTGGGGAAGGGCATAGCAATCTACCCAATTAAATAACTTCCCAGGTTCCCTGATTTCAAGGGACACAAGTCTGGTTAAAGAGATGTGTGCAAGTGTCTATTGAGGTTTTCTGGAAAATGTTTTGTATTTTCAATGACAGAAAAGATGACGCAGCTAGCAGAGCTCTGTTCCCCTTCTTTCTGTCTTGAAGATAGACCTGCTGGTTGGGGTGCCACCTGGAAAACTTGAGGCAACAAGTCATGGTACCCAGACACAACTTGTGACATCATTGAATCACAACGATCCCTCAACTTCTTCCCCCTGAGCTGCATATTATGGGAAAATAATTTGGTTTCTCTTACACTGACATGTTTCTTTTTATTGGCCACTGAGCACCTAAAACCCTTTGTGTTTGGCAGATTCTTGCCATCATAAGTCTTGATGAGAGGCAGAAATAATTTTCCCATCCCAATTGGAAGTGAAAATGCCAAGTATTTGTGATTTCTCTCACAATGATTACAGAGGCCTGTGAAACAGGTGACATCAATTTCACTCTAGAACTATTACCACCCACTGACTGAGAAGTCCGTGCTGAGATGTGCAAAGCCCATATGTAGCCGCCGCCCCCCCCCCCCCCCCGTTTTTTTTGGACTGGGGATTGAACTCAGGAGCAGTGAGCTATATCCCATCCCTTTTATTTTGGGATAGGATCTCACTAAGTTGTTGAGGCTGGATTTGAATTTGTGATCTTCCTTCCTCAGCCTCCCAAACCACTTGGATTACAGGTTGTGACACAAGGCCTGACCAAGGAAATAAACTGATTATAAGTAGATCAGGGCTGATGGCTTTAAGACCATGGGAAAAAGGACAGTGTAGATAATGAATGATTGGGTCAGGAAGATTCAAAAGGAAATAAAATGCTAATACCTCCAGAGCACTTCCCCTTCCTCCAACATTTTGCCCTGTTTACCTGCTTCTAAGGAATTGTTCCTCCATCAAGGAGTTGTTAATGTGTACCCCCTGTGTGGCTCCCTTCCTGCCTTTATGGGCAGATGTGAAAAATAGGGAGAGGCACCAGAATGGCTCTCTTTCTGCCTTTTGGCCATGGAGGAAGGGCACATGAGAAGAAAGGAAACCTGAAATCTTTAAAAGGTGCATGACTCCCCCACTCCCTCAGACACCAGCTCTGGACCCCTTCCTCTCCAGAGTGTAACAATGGTCCATTTTATGCTTTGAATATAACCCTTGCTGCTCTACCACTACAATTGATTTTTAAAATGGATATGTTTATTTCTCTTCCTGTCTCCATGTTCCTCCCTAATCTCTCCCCCTCCCTAATCTCAGGGAAAAGGGGATTACCTTTCATCTCCATTTTAGGCAGATTTATCTGTCTTTGAGAACACATGCATCATAGGAACAATGTAATTCAGATTTTGGGATGGTACCAAAAAATCTCAGAAATTACTATCTCCCAAATTAACAAGTGAATTATAATTTCAACAGAGAACTCCTAGAATGTAGCCTTTGAATCTCCTCTTTTATAGCCCTGTTCCTGCTGATGGGCAACATCACAGCATTTGGGATAGGAGTCCCCTGTGTTTCTCCTGCAACAAATTTGGCATCCCAAATAGGACCTGAGAGTAGCCCTCACTCCAGATTTTTGGGGCAGGCCTGGCTCTCCAAGGAACCCCACTTCCATACTGAGGATTCAAGGTGCTGGTGAAGTTGTTGAGAGCCAACTGCAGGAGAGTTAGGAGATAGGTGGGTTTGCCCTTGGGTTGAACCATAGGAGAGTTATTCCTGTGAGTAAAGGGAGAGATTGGGGGCCATTCCAGCAGCTGCTGAAACTTCTTTTGCTTTGGAGAGCTCCTGCCTTCTATCCCTGAATGTTACTGGTTTCTCCATCATGGTGCACTTTGACAAAAAGGAAACTGAACTCAGTAAAGATGCAACACCCTTGGCAGTTCAGTAAGCTCCTCTGGTGTGCACACTGAGACCCTTGATTCCCCCTTGGTTCCCTTTGTTTGGTTCTCTTTTGGGGGGACATTCTACACTATTGGTGTAGAATTCATGGTTAAATGGGAGTTGGTAGAGTGGAGTAAAGACTTAGGAAGTAGAACAGAGACCTGTGCCTAAAGAAAAAGAAAAAGTAGCCCCAAATCTTCAACATGTTGGCTTAGGACCTGACTTCCTTAATAAGACTCCTAAAGTGCAAGAAGTAAAATCAAGAATTAATAAATGGGATGGATTCAAATTAAAAAGCTTCTTCTCAGCAAAGAATGCCATCAATAACATGAAGAGAGAATCTACAGAATGGGAGAAAATCTTTACCACATACACTCAAATAGAGCACTAATCTCCAGGATATATAAAAATCTCAAAAAACTTAACACCAGCCAGGAATGGTGGCACACACCTGTAATTCCAGCAGCTCAAGATCACAAGTTCAAAGCCAGCCCCAGCAAGGACGAGACACTAAGCAACTCAGTGAGACCCTATCTCTAAATAAAATACAAAAAATAGGGCTGGGATGTGGCTCAGTGGTTAAGTGTTCCTGAGTTTAATCCCAAGTATCCCAAGTAAAAAAAAAAAAAAAAAAAAAAAAAAAAAAAAAACCTTAACACACACACACACACACACACAAACCAAATAACCCAAACAATAAATGGGCTAGGGAACTAAATAGAACTTCACAGAAGAAGAAATACAATAGATCAATAAATATACATAAAAATGTTCAACATCTCTAGCAATTAGAAAAATACACATCAAAACCATTCTAAGGTTTTATCTCACTGCAGTCAGAATGGCAATTATTGAGAACACAACAATAAATGTTGGTGAGGATGTGGGGGAAAAGATACACTCATATATTGCTGGTGGAACTGCAAATTTAGACAACCATTTTGGAAAGCAGTATGGAGATTCCTCCAAAAACTTGGAATATAATTACCATTTGACCCAGCTATCCCACTCCTTGGTTTATACCCAAAGGACTTAAAAGTCAGCATACTACAGTGACATAGCCACATCAATTTTTATAGCAGCTCAATCACCATAGCTAAACTCTCAAGCCAACCTAGATGCCTCTCAATAGATGAAAGGATAAAGAAAATGTAGTATATGTACACACAATGGTATATTACTCAGCCTTAAATAAGAATGAAATTATGGCATTTGAATGTAAATGGATGGAGCTGGAAGATATCATGCTAAGTTGAAATAAGCCAATCTTCCAAAAGGAAGGCTAAATGTTTTCTCTGATATGTAGATGCTGATCCATAATGGGGTGGGGGGACTGGGGAAGAATGGAGGAACTTTGGATTGGGCAGAGGGGAGTGAGGGGAGGGGAGGAGTAAGGAGGTGCGAAGTATGGTGAAATGTGATGGACATTATTATCCTACATATATGTATGATTGCACAACTGGTGTGTACAGCCAGCCGAATGAGAAGTTGTGCTCCATTTGTGCACAATGTGCCAAAATATGCATTCTGCTGTCATGTATAACTAATATGAACCAAAAGAAGAAGAAGAAGAAGAAGAGGAGGAGGAGGAGGAGGAGGAGGAGGAGGAGGAGGAGGAGGAGGAGGAGGAGGAGGAAGAGGAGGAGGAGGAGGAGGAGGAAGGGAAGAAAGAAAAATGAAAGTTGGGAATTTGGGATTTTTCTCCTATCTGGTCTGTACGTTTTAAAGGTTACTATCTATCAGCTGTGGTTTGGGAATTTCCTCTGATTGCCTGTGTTTTTGTTTTGCTTGTATCTGTTACTGCCCCTTTTAAGACATGGGCCAAGGTGCATTGGTCTTATCCATAGTCTCTTTAGCAGAGAGATCTTGGCTGCATGAGCCAGCCATATGTATAAGCCTGTCTATGAGAAAGAGGTTTTACTGTAACACAATCTGGCCTTTGAATGTCTTTTTTTTTTTTCTGTAATATTATGCAATCTTAACATTGAAATTGGTCTGTCAGGGGTAAAGCATATAAAAGAGACCCTGTACGTACATAGGTTTATTCCAATATTTGATAAGGGGCCTAAACCATGAAGAACTAATTTGAAGGTGCCAAAAAGCACTGCCTCTGGTGTGCAAGGATAGCAGGACACCAGAAGAAAGGGTTAATAAAAGATTTAAATCTTTTAAATCAGTGCTGCCCCAGGCAGCCACAGATCATTTCACTGTGGGTCGAGGACACTAGCCCTAAACTGGGGGTGGGGGTGGGGGGAATCCCAGAAAAGCTTCCTGGGCTATAGAAAAATCTCCATAGAGAAACTGGCCTTTGTCCTGCCTTTCAGCTCCTTTTGCTCCTGGAGGAGGGTGAAGGCTTCTGGCCACAAAGACTGTGGTAGTAGGTTCCAGCACTGTCAGTTTATGACTTGAGGATAGGAATAGTCTCCCCTTTTAAGATCTGAGAGGACACCCCATTTGGCCAGGTGATATTCATCGCTGGGGCAGAGCAATTCTTGCTATAAAAGTATCCCATGAAATTAAATGCCTGAAAAGAATGGCAGAATAAATAACTGCACCCAGAAAAGAAAAAGACAGAAACTAAGGCCAACCTGTGTTTTGGAGGCAGCCTCTGCAAAAGGATCTTCATGGAAACCTGAAGAAAAATGATGGAAAGGGCCTCCTTCATTGCATATCAATATGCCTAGTATATTTTTTAAAAGGCCCCACAGGAGCCTCTGGATACAATTGACAGTGAGGAACTCACTTAAAGTTGATGGTTTTATGATCATGATAACAGAGATAGGTCAAGCTCAAAAATATCCTGTGCTCCCACCACTTGAATGCAACCTGGGTGAAAAAAAGATTAAGGCACAGTTTTTGTGTATGCTGGATTGTCCAACCCTCTCCTGGGATGAAGTTTGTTGTGTAAATTAAAGGTACAGATAACATTCAGACTGTTTCAGAATATGAATTTAATAAAGGGTCCAAAACTAAAAGATAAAAGAAAGTTATAGGTATGGAAATATATTTTAGTATGGAAAATTAGAACATAAAAGAAATGTTTCTAGATAAAAAAGTATTTTGTCTGGAAAAGTAATATTTTTGGGCTAAAATCCATGATAAAAGAGGATAAAACTAAGGTGTAAAGAACCTTTGTGGAAGGTAAATTTCAAAAAGTTTGTGTTTGTGGTTAAATTGGCTACAATTGGCACAGTTATTTAAATTTTATGCACTGATATAAAACAAAGTTTGAAACATTGATCTGCTCTTATCTATCATGACAATTTTCTTGTATTTGTTAGGTTTTATTACTTGGGGAAACTAAATCTTAAAGGAATCAGGGTTTGTAACAGTTTTAAAGTCTTAAATGATTACTTTGTAACTGGTTAAACTAACAAATGTTATTTAGGTTATAAAAATATTGTTGACACCCTAAATATATGCAACTATGTATACATATGCATCTGAGATCTATATCTAAGCCTTGTCTAAATGTTATATAAAAGTTTATAAAAATGAGAGTTTATGTAAGTTTACTGGCAAGACAACCAATACGTGCTTTCTTTTATACATTGTATCTGACATGGAAGGGCCACACTGTCATTTGAAGACCTGTCCTATATCTGTTTGCTTTGACTAAGTAAATTTCTGATCATTAATACTGTTTTCTAAATGTATAAGATATTTAAGGCTATCCTTTGATCTTTTGTTAACCCATGCAGACTTGTGATTATTGTTATCATACACTCTGGATTCTAAATTGTACTTTAAAAAGTTAAAGAGTTAAATGTAAAGCTTAGGAGAGCACTTGGACAAGTTGGTGTTCTCCAAACTAAAATTATCTATAGCAAAAGTCTCAGATTTGTATAGAAATAATAAATATGGTTGGTATTTATTCATGTCATTTGATGTTTTATAGCTGGATAAAGCAACCTGTTGTCAATAACTTATTTATACAATTTGGTGTTACTCTTCATGCTGGAATTAGAATTTAAATGCATTTTTGGAAGATAATGAAAGCCTGATCTGTTTGAAGGTAACATTGTAAAACATGGAAACATTCTGCCACTTTTTCCACAAAAAGAAAGTTAAAAGCTCTCTTAGCCTTTCTTTAATTTGTGTTTCAGATTAATGTTATATTGTGTTATTTGTGAAGAGCTTGCCTTATCTGAGATAAGGCTCTGCCTCCCAACTTACTCCATGTTAGAATGGCTCCAAAATAGGCTAGATTTCAGCTCATTTAAAGTTGTGTTCAAAGATTGATTTATTATTGTAAAGATTACATCTGTAAGGCTTGATGGCTCATGCCAATAATCCCAGCAGTTTAGGTGGCTGAGGCAGGAGGTTTGTGAGTTCAAAGACAGCCTCAGCAAAAGCAAGGCACTATGCAACTCAGTGAGACCCTATCTCTAAATAAAATACAAAATAGGGCTGGGGATGTTGTTCAGTGGCCAAGTGCCCCTGAGTTTAAACCCCAGTACCCTATACCCCCCCCAAATTATTATTATCTCAATAGGGAAAATAATAATATATAATTAAGTAAAGATTCAAGGTTATAGGAATATAGCTGTTACACAAACTGAATATGTTTTTGCTCTGTTAATTTTATTTTGTATTTTTCTTGTAAACTTTATAACTCTTGCCTATTAGTGTTTTACAGAGGTACTGCTTAAAACAAACAAACAAACAACAACAACAACAACAAAAAAAAACCTGTGTTAATTTGAGATAATAAGCCATCACCCACAGGACATTATATAATGCTGACTTCCAGTACTAGTGTAGTACTAACTACAATTAAATGAAAGGGGTCACTGTGAAATTATAAATATTGAAGTTTTGACCAGTTATTCCCTCTTTAAGACTGATGAAAGTGGCTTGCTGAGTATTTAAAACCAAAAACTTGGAGACCAAATTCAAGGAAATAAAAGGGCCCAAAAAAAAAAAAAAAAAAAGCAGCCAACACTTTGGCTTTTGCCCTCTAAAGTTAGCCACCCAAAGGATGATGGGACCCCTCTGGGCCTTGCAACTCCAGTGAGTCACCTGATCTGCTTTTTAAGAGAGATTGAGAGGACCCTAGAGAGCCAACCAGGGCACGTTCTGCAAAGACAAGGGTCATTGTAGACAGAAATGCCCCTGATGCTTCCAAGAGAAGCCACATATTGTCAGCAAGACCCTGACCCATCTTGGCACATGGCACCACTGGTAGAGGAAAGCTAAAGGAGCCAAGAGGTTTTGCACACATTCCCAAGAGTGATCTCTGAATGCTACCCTGCATTCTATCAGATCATAATGGAATGAAACTAGAAATTAATGATAAAATTTAAAAAATAAAAGCCACTTCAACACCTGGAGACTAAATATTATGCTATTAAATGATGAATGGAGAGTAGAATAAATCAGGGAGGAAATTAAAAAATACATAGATGTAAATGAGAACACCAATACAACATATCAAAATCTCTGGAACACTATGAAGGCAGTACTAAGAGGAAAGTTCATTTCATTGAGCTCATACACTAAAAGAATAAAAAGTCAACAAATAAATAACCTAACATTACATCAAAAAGCCCTAGAAAAAGAAGAACAAATCAACACCAAAAGCAATAGAAGACAGGAAATAATTAAAATCAGAGCTGAAATCAATGAAACTGAAACAAAAGAAACAATTCAAAAAATAGACACATGAAAAGTTGTTGTTTTTTTTTTTTAATGTAATTTAAGATGTACACTTGTATCAGCCCTACCAAAAGTAAGTAAAGTTTGAGGCTATAAAGGAAGGCTTCTTGTGTGTGAGTGCCTACTATTAATGATCACAAAGAACTCTAAAGAGTCTCAAATTTGTCCTGAGTCAATTTGAGCCTGGTCTCATAGACCTACAAATCTTCCTAACCTCCTTCATTAATAAATTTCTTCTGGTTTTCACTGATAAAATTATGAGTTACTGTCCTCATGGTTTTCAGAGCCTGGCTAAAATACTAATTGGTTTTGTGTTAATTGTTTACCAAAAAGTAATGCTTTATTGTCTTGTTTATTATTGTCTTAACATGATCCCTGCCCTATGTATGGCTTGTCCAGTCACCTACCATCTGCCACTGGGGACCTCTGGACTGTTCTGATGCTGAATGCCCTTAACTGCCCACACTCCACCTGACAGAAGATAACAAGGACTTTGGATTACTTTCCCCAATTTTGCCCCCTTTTAGCAGTCGCCCATTTTTCCATAGAAATGGAATGTAGAAATTGACAGTGAGGAAATATAACAGTGGTCCACTTTATGTTTTGACTATAGCCCTTGCTGCTCTGCCACTGCAACTTATTTTTAAAATGAACATGTTTCTTTATCTTCTCTCTCCCTACTATTCCCTAATGTCTTCCCCTCCCTAATCTCAGGGAAAGTAGGATTACCTTTCTTCCCCATTTTAGGCAGAGTTATCTGTCAGAGTTATCTGTCCTTGAGTACACACCCGCCCTAGGAATGAACTAATCCAGACTTTGTGGATGTCACCAGAAGATCTCAGAAATATTTTTATGTGGTGCCAGGGATCGAACCCAGCGCCTCATGCATGCCAGGCAAGAGCTCTTACACTGAGCCACAATCCTGGCCCCCTATCTCCCAAATTAATAAATGCATTACAACTCCAACAGAGAACAACACATGGATTGCATACAGCCTTTGAATCACCTCTTTAAAATCCCCCTGTTCCTGCTGATGGACAGAATCACAACCTTTGGGACAGGAGTCCTCTGTTTCTATTTTGCTAGCAAAGCAATAAACCTTCTTTTCCCTTTTTCTCAAAACCTGTCCTCGTTATTGGATTGGCATGGGGGAGGGGGCAAGTACCTAGCTTTCAGCAACAGCTGGAGTGGAATTCAGCACAACATAATCACCACATTGTTCCTCACCTGGAAAAGGTTAACATCATTGCTGATATTTTAAAATGTTAGCTAACACACAAAAATTAGGAGAGGGGAAAAACATGAGTCAACCATGAACCACATTCTGTGAAATGTCTTTTCCAGTTTATTTTATGTAATGTAATTATCAGAACTTCCTTGTTGTTAATACTATTCAACATAGCGGGTGCAAGAGGCTAGATTTGAATTTAGATCAGGTGGTTTGCCTATGCAAATGAAAGAAAAGCTCGACACCTTTGGATGTGGGTGAAATCATTGGTTCTTTCTGTAAGAAATGGTACTTAGAAAAGCTTCCAAGGATGGATATGGTGCCCCGTGCCTGAAATCCCAGCAACTCTGGAGGCTGAGTCAGGAGGATCATAAGTTCAAGAAAGCCAGCCCCAGCTGAAGAGAGAAATTATTTTATAGCTTTGGTCTTCTTTGTAAGACTGTTATTTAATTACTGGTCTCTGTAAGAGTGTTGTTTAAATATTCATTTAAATTATAACACTTCTATGCTAGGTTTGAGTTATAGTTCTTAGGAGTGTAAGCTTGCAGTTATCTTGAGAAACTGCTGCTTGTGATAAAAACTGCAGATGTTTCTCTGCCTTGGTTCTGCTTTGGTAAACTGCTTATCTCAAGAATTCCCACCACAAGCTTCCCGCCACAAGCTTACCGCCCTGTGCTAACTGCTTCTTCAGCTTGAGAAGCTACCAATTTGGAAACCACCTAGGAGCAACCAGTATGACCCTTGCAACCTGATCTCCTCCACTGCCCTATAAAAACTGAGTAGCCCCACTGTGGGAGGCCCAGAATTTCAGAGGGATAGCTCTTCTGGGGCAGCAGGCATAAATAAGCCTGAGTTCTCCAACCCAAGAAGAGGTGCTTGGTCTCTTGATGAATGCAATTTCCACAACACAACAACTTAGAGAGGCCTGAAGCAACTAGTGAGACCCTGTCTCTAAGTTTAAGAAAAACATGGAAAGGGCTGGGAATGTGGCTCAGTGGTTAAGAGCCCCTGGTTTCAATTCCTGGTACAAGAGTCACCTCAAGGTCACTCTGACAGCCTGACCTAAACCCCAGAGGATACTCCATCACCATGCAAAGAAATACTGAAAAGCACCTGGTTCCTTATGAAGGAGACATCAAGGATCCCTCCCTAACAACCCCTAGCAACAAATGCAAAAATTTCCTCCTTTAGTCCCTTATATTTACTCCAGGCTATAAACTAAAGACAGGTCTCAGTCTCCACTGGGGCCCCCTCAGCAGGTTTGTCCCAAATAAGCCTGTGTTATGTTGAGCTGCCTCTCATTTCTCTTTATTTCTCTCATTTGGTGCTTTCCTTAGAGGGAAGAGTGTGTTTCCGAAAACTGGATGGATGTAGAAACACTTGAGTTCCGGAATTTTTGTTGTGACAGAATGGAAAATTTAAAACTTTAAGCCTGGCCCTTATACCCTTATATGGGTATTTGCAACTCATATTAACATATTTGAGCTGTACATTTATAATTTCTGCATCTTTCTATATGTATGTTATTAATCAATTTTCCAAAATTTTATTTCAAAAAAGAATTTTTTAAAAAACCAGCAATGTTCTAAGTCTGCATAAGCCAAGCAAGTTACATAACCACATCCTGATTCTTTCTTATTTATCTATAAAAAATAAAGATAATGAAATAAGATGTCACTTTCTTTCAAGAGATAAGTTTCTATATTTTCATTTGGTTTGTACAGTACATGGTTGAGCTTCTAATTTAGGACATTTTGCTTCCCCTTTCCATAAATTAGACTTTTTAAAAATGTTTTTTCCTTTCTTTCCTGTATTTTAAAACAAAATTCCTTTGACACTGCAGAGCCTGCCAGTAACTTTCTCACAATCCCACCTTTATTTACATAATCTTAGAATGATTTACGGAAAACAAACTTTTCTTCTTCCCTCAGGTTTGGCTGGGAGAAATGAATCCCTAAATGTTTTGGGACAATAGGAAAGGATGGTGAAACACTTGTAGACTTCCTTATAGAATTAACATTGAAAAATAAATGGTTTTACTCTCTTTTACAGAAGAAAAACTCATATTTTTATTCAGATATAATATTAATCTTGAATTTAGTCCCTCATTTGTTTGGTATAATTTTGAAACAAAATTTCAAAATTCTTGAAAACAGAAGTCTAATTTGTCAGGAGGGAAAAGAGTAAAGACATAATGCATGATTGTGCTCATTACAGTTAAAATAGAGGATATCCAGTACCAACACTGGACCTCATAAAGAACAGGTATTGAATTTAACTTAACTTCAGTAACTTCAGAGGCTGAGGCAGGATCACAGGTTTGAGACCAGCCTCAGCAACTTATGGAGTTATCGAGACCCTTAGCGATTTAGCAAGATGCTGTCTCCAAAAAAAAAAAAAAAAAATTAAACACACACACACACAAAATGTTAAGCCTCTTTTTAAAAAGCAGACTTATTGGAAATATGGGAGTGGAAAAGAGTTCAAGTGGTAGTGTATTCAGTGTCCTAAATTTCACTTTTTTTTTTTTTTTGTACCAGGAATTGAAACCAAGGTGCTTTACCACTGAGCCACATCCCCAGGCCTGTTTATTTTTTATTTTCAGACAGGGTCTCCCTAAGTTGTTTAGGGCCTTGCTAAATTGCTGAGACTGGCCTTGAACTTGTGATCCTCCTGCCTCAGCCTCCCATGCTGCTGGGACTACAGGCATGTGCCACCATGTCCTGTCCTAATTTTACCTTTGGAAGTGAAGTCCTATTATATACATAACCTAAATTATTTCTTTTATTTTCTTTTTTTGAAAAACAGAAAATAAATTTATTGATGCATTATAATGATACATAATAGAATTCATGATGCCATATCTATAAATGCATGTAATGTGATCAGTGTCCTTCCCCAGCACCTTCTCTTTCCCTCCCCTCCAGCCTCCCCTGAATTATTTCTTTATTACTATGAACTACAGCCTAAATTGGTTACCTTGTTTCAATTATATTCTTTTTGACATATTTTCCCCAAATTTTCAAAGCTAGAAAAAAGTTTAAAAGTTAAAAAAAAAAATTGAATTAATCTAATAGTACTCACCAAGATCCGCCAGTTGTTAATTATTGCCATATATACACACACTCCTCCTCCATATATAGATATCTATCTGGGTGTGTGGTGTGTTTATTGAATCAATTGAAATTAACTTGCGGCTGTCACCCTTTTATATGTATCAAAGATGTTTTCCTACATAACCACAATAACCAACATTGTCCTCATGAAAGTTATCATTGCCTTTTCCCACACCCCCACCCCAGAGACTTTTTTTTTTGGGGGGGGGGGTTGCCAGAGGTTGAACCCAGGGGCTCTTAACCACTGAGCAAGATCCCCAGTACTCTCCCTTTTTTTTGGCGGGGGGCGTGTAAAGAATTGAACTCAGGGATGTTTACCCATGGAACCATATACTCAGCCCTTTTATTTTACTTTTTATATATTTGTAGTTGTAGATGAACACAATACTTTTATTTATTATTATTGATTTATTTTTATGTGGTGCTGAGGATTGAACCCAGTGCCTCATAGGTGCTAGGCAAGCGCGTAACTATTGAGCTACAACTCCAATCCAATCCCCAAATATTTTATTTTGAGACAAGGTCTTGCTAAATTGTTTAGGGCCTGGCTAATTTGCTGAGGCTGGCTTTGAACTCAAGATCCTCCTACCTCAGCATCCCAAGTCCCTGGGATTAGAGCATGTGCCACCATACCCGGCTGCCTTTTTTTTTTTTTTTTTTGGTACTGGGGATTAAACTCAGAGTCACTCAATCACTAAGCCACATCCCCAGCCCTATTTTGTATTTTATTTAGAGACAGAGTCTCACTGAGTTGAGACTCCTTCCTCAGCCTCCCAAGCCGCTAGGATTACAGGAGTGCGCCACCGTGCCTGGCTCCAGCTGCCTTTTAATATATAGTTCATAATCAAACTTCATAATAATTTCTTTAGTTGGAATATTTTTAAAATAGAACCCAAAGATCGCACATTGCATTGAAAAATTGAGTGTCTTTTAATTTAGAGCATTTCTCCTCCCTGCTTCCTCACCTTCCTCTCCATTTTTTCTTCAGTCTTTTATGACACCAGCGTATTTTGAAGAATCCAGATCTGCTTCCTTGATTCTTGTTTTATAATCTAGATTTATCTGATGCTTTTAATAATTACATGTTTATAGAAAAAACCCTACATGTATACAAATTGTTGCTTTTTCAAATCCATCCCATGTTTCTGATTCTACTCACGTAGACCATCTCTTTAATGAATGCCCTTTCCCCACAATATCTCCACAAGCTTGGGTCAATGTTTAATCTTCTCCAGAGATATTTCTCTGATGCCCTCCATCCTGAAATAATTTGTGAATATCCAGAATACCAGTGGTATTTTTTTGTTTTGTTTTGGTACTAAGAATTGAACTCAGCAGCCCTTAACCTCTGACCCCCTTTTCTTGGGTGTGTGGAGGAGTTAGTACCAGGGAGTGAACCCAGGGGCACTTTACCATGGAGTCATAACCCCAGCCCTATTTTGTATTTTATTTAGAGACAAGGTCTCACTGAATTGCTTAATGCCTTGCTTTTGCTGAGTCTGGCTTTGAACTCTCGATTCTCCTGCCTCAGCCTCCTGACTCACTGGGATTACAAGCATGTGCCACTGTGCACACTCCAGCATACATTTTTTTTTTTTTTACTTTATATTATTGTGTTTGTTTATGTATCTTTTATTTTCTCCCCAATGAAAGCCACCTAAAGTCAGGTGTAATTGTGTGATTTATTTTTGTGACCTGGCATCTAGCACATGGTGGTTTTGACAGTAGGGGGAAAATACATATATATTTATATATTTGCTGCATGTATGAATGAATGAATATAAATAGTATCTTCTGTTGGGCATGGTGGTGCACACCTGTAATCCCAGCAATTTGGGAGGCTAAGGCAGGAGGATCATAAATTCAAGGCCAGCCTTATCAACTTAATGAGACTCTGAGCAATTTAGAGAGACTCTGTCTCAAAAACCAAAAAGGGCTTGGGATATGGTTCAGTGGTTAAGTGAGTTCAATCCCCATTACCAAAAATAAATAAATAAATAAAATCTGAGAGACACGATGAGTTTTAAATTGTGAATTGGTTAAGGATTTTTAAAAAGTATTCACATAATTTCTTCTTCTTCTTCTTTTTCGGGGGGTGGGGGGTGGGAGGTGGTACTCAGGATTGAATCCTCTTTCTTTTTATTTTTAATTTTTAGATAGGGTCTGCTAAGTTGCCAGGCCTCCTGATTTAGCCTTCTGAGTTGCTGGAATTACAGGTGTGTAGAACTGTGTTCAGCCCAATCTCTCTCTCTCTGTCTCTCTCTCTCTCTCTCTCTCTCTCTCTCTTTAAGTACTTATTTTCAGTAGAAGAGACTCCAAAGGATTTCTTTAGGTTTTAGGGTGTCAAGTGACAGTGAACTCTCACAAAACAAACTAGATAAAAATTTTTTTGTTGTTAAAAATTACTATGTTTAAGATTAATAGGGCTGGGGATACAGTCAATGGTAGAGTGTATGCCTAGCATGCATAAGACCCTGAGTTAAATCCCCAGAACCACACACACACACACACACACACACACAAAAAAAATATATATATATATATAATGGATATATATATCATTGCCATTTCATGAATGTCTTTTGCATTCATAGAAAGTAACCTAAAGTAACAAAGTAAAACAATAATAGGTGTGCAGTACCTATCGATGTGATAGAAGGGAGTAAAAAGAAGGAAAATGATTAATAATGCAGAGAAGTTATGTGCTGTCTCCTCCTTCAGAATGATGTTATATAAACAACAGGAGCAGTAATGATAGTCAAAATATAATACTACTTAATATTTATGAATAATTTTGTGCCAGAAGTTCTAAGATAGCTCTTTTATTTTATTTTATTTGTTTTTTTTTTAAATATTTTATTAGTCATTGATGGGCCTTTATTTATTTATATGTGGTGCTGAGAATCGAATCCAGTGCCTCACACATGCTAGGCAAGCGCTCTACCACTGAGGCACAACCCCAGCCCCAAGATAGCTCTTTTTAAAAATGATATTGTTAAGCACTAAAAGAAGCCTCTTGATTTGGAGAGTTAATTTTTAGCTTTGGAAAATTGTCCTGCATTGTTTCATTTCTCTCTTGCATATTTTCGGATTCTCTATAGAATAAGGTCCTATAACTCAGGTGTTGAGATATCTGAGTTTATCCTCTACATCTCTTGTCTTACATATTTTCTATATTCTACTTTCTGAAAGAATCCTTCCATATTGTCTTTCTAACCTATTACAGATCTTTAATTTTTTAAAAAATTTATGTTTTTAATGTTCAAGAGTAAAGTGTTTTATGGTAGTGGAGATAGAATTTAGTGGGGTTCTACCACAGAGCTGCATCCCTAGCTCTTTGTAGTTTTTGAGTCAGCATCTCACAAATTTGTCCAGGCTGCCCTGGAACTTAGGATCTTCCGTAGCCTCCCTAGTCACTGGGATTACAGGCCTGGACCATCAAACCCAGTAGTTAAAGGTATTGTTATTTTTTATTTTTATTTTTTATCTTTTTAATAATATCAATTCTTGTTTAATGGACATAATATCTTCTCAAATCTCTATAAAATATTAACTAGATTTAATGAAAATGTTGTTCTGTTCCCCATGTTTAATCTTTCTTAAAGTGTTCTTATTTTTGTTTAGATTTCTCTCTCATTCATATTGAAAACATGCTACAAACTAAGCGTAGAAACTTCTGTGCCTTTTGTAGATGACTGGGAATTCCGTATAAAGAGCAAGTTTGCCAATTGCCAGGATGGCTATAGGTTAATCCAATACTAAGTTATGTATTATGCTGTGGAAACCCCATTTTTTTTTAAGACCAATTTCTTTAGAAAAAAAACACTTTACCTCTTTGCCTAGAACTAAACACCTTATTGCTGAGTAGTCATTCAACTGAGGGGTATGTGTGTGAACAAGTGGGTGCTTTCTGTTCCTTATTTAGACTCTTAGTTATTTCCCTCTATTTTTAGTCCTTTATTTCACTCCTTCTCTCTGCCATTCCTGGAGCCTCTTGTCTATCCCCAGTGACCTAGCACCGCAAGCCTGAGCATTATCATACCATATAAGTTATGGCTCACCTTCCACCTAATTTCCATCTTCCATAGTTTTGTTGAAATATTTCACCCTTTGATGGATTTGCTTGCTCCTCTCGCTATAGGTTTACATATTCTTTTTATTTCTTTGCTGTCATTTAGGTGTAGTCTTGAGAAGAAAAGGAGATAAATACATATATTCAATCTTCTATTTTCAACTAGAATGTCTGCTTAATTCAAAAGTGTTTGTGTGCAAACTTTCCCCTCTAAGTCTGGTTTTGTGAGTAGTGTTAATTCTCTGCCTGGTAGACTCAAGAAACAATGCTCTATCTGATTATGGGAGAAAGGTTCAGATAACCTTGGGTGGTTTAAAATTTCTTACTGAGAAATCTGGTCAAGGGGAAAGTACTTAAGATACTGGGTGGGGGTGGGCAGTAGGAGATAACTCTCTTCATGATTTAAGAACCCTAGTTATTTATTTACTATTGTAATAAGAGAAATAGTCAAGTAACTACAGTTCTACAAAAAAAAATTTTTTTTTTTTTTTTTACAAAATGTTAAACAAAAAGTTTAAAGTTAACTTGAAGATTAGTTAAAAATAAAATACAACAAAAAGTTGTTTTCATTCTGCTTCTAAACCATGTTACTGTGCATGTCTGATCCTTTGATTTCCTCCAAGTTTCTAGCACCTGAAAGGGACAAAAGCTGTAGCATCAGCCAGGCACGCCACTCCTTATCCTACTCATTTACAAAGAATGTCCCCTTTGAGCCACTATGATATTGGCTAGTTACTCACACCACAGATAACTCAGGATTGGCTAGGACTGCAATTAAAATACTGTTTGCCTATAAGAGTTGATAAGCCACAATATAAATGTACACAAGCTCCTGTTCTTGGGCTATATCATAAAGCATTTGCTCTCTTATTTCCTCCTACACAATTTCATGCAAGATCTAGAAAGGACACACCGCCTCTGGTCAGAAGAAAAGATTGTTAAAGAAGAAAAAGCCTCAGATGGGTCTTCTGAGTTCTAAGAACTCCAAAATCAAGCAAGCCCACGTTCTTCTTCTGGGACTTGATTCAGCCGGGAAGTCTACTCTCCTTTACAAACTAAAGCTTGCTAAGGATATTACGACCATGCCAACAATAGGTTTCAATGTGGAGATGATCGAATTGGAAAGCAGCCTTTTGCTCACAGTCTGGGATGTTGGAGGACAGGAAAAAATGAGAACTGTTTGGAGCTATTATTTTGAGAACGCTGATGGGCTGGTGTATGTTGTGGACAGCACAGATCAACAACGACTGGAAGTCTCACGGAAAGAGTTTGAGCACATTTTGAAGAATGAACATATTAAAAATGTGCCTGTTGTCCTATTAGCCAACAAACAAGATGTGCCTGGAGCTCTGACTGCGGAGGACATTACCAGAATATTCAAAGTGAAGAAGCTCTGCAGTGACCGGAACTGGTATGTGCAACCCTGCTGTGCCCTCACAGGCGATGGGCTGATAGAAGGATTCAGGAAATTAACTGGATTCGTGAAAAGTCACATAAAATCAAGAGGAGACACTTTAGCATTCTTCAAGCAAAAATGAGACAGTGGAAAGGTTGAAGCCTCAAAAAAGATAAAGTTGAAAAGGTAATTTTTTTTCCATCTTAAGTGAGAAAAGCAAGTGACTTAAGTTGGCAAATGTTTCCTGAGATTTTTTTTTTCACATAAATTTAGTTAAACAACTCTAGAAAATAGTTATTTTTAGCCAGAAACTAGGAAACTGTATGGTAATGATCAAAAAATGAGGAATTTGTATTTTGCAAAAATTTAACATGTTAGATGATTCAGAATAGTCATACTTGGAACGGGATAAATTATGACTTTATTAATTTTATATGACTTCTAGAACAAAGTTTAAATAACTTGACTGCTAATCAAGTCCGTTTTTTTCAGGCATTGACTTTCTACCCTGCAATAGCTGAGTGGTATGAAAAATGAACTTTATATTACGGAGAGGAAAAAATTGGAAGCTAATATTTTGTATATCCTATTCCCTAAATAAAGCTCCTTTTCTGGATTCCTGCCAGATTTTTGAAACTCATTGCTGGGAACTTCCTCCTAAGTGTCTTAAACAATGAACCTCAGGCTAATTGCCCAGAGGCTATGTTCTGTAGGGAACAGAAGTGTGCATCCAAAAGTTCTGGGCATTATGGTAGTACTGTAGAATTTAGGACAAGTTCTGTGTTTAGGGCTAAGCTCTAGGCTGCAGCCTTAAGATCTGCTTCAGAGGAATTCAGTATTACCTAGCAACACATGTACAGCCTATTGTGCTGATAAGCAACATAAAGCTAGTAGTTTGAATACAGAAGTTAAATTCTGTGTTGTTATTGTAGGAAATGTTGTCTAAGATGTTGTCTAAGAGGTCGCTAACTTCCAGAAAGGTGCAGGTTAGTGACTGGAAGTTTCCATCACTAGGATACTCTCAGAAATACTGTGACAAGGAAAGGGGAGGCAAAACCAAAGATTGAATTGGAATTTCTGTGCCAGGCTCAGAACTCCCAGGGGAGCCCTGGACCTAACAAACTCTCCTCCTACCCTACCTCAATAAGTCTCATTTGGGCTGGAAGCAGGCCTCCAGCTTTCACAGCAGCTTCTTGGACTCCAAATTCCAAGATCATAGAGGAAAATAAAGGTATGGTAAGTCAAGGGTGTTGCCCCTTACATTTTGTGTGTGTTAGTGTTTTTCTCTTTTCCTCTTCATTATGACTTAATTCTTGGCATACTTCCTTCCATGCTACATGGTATAGTTTAAATAATACAGAAGATAAGCCCTTAGTTACTGTTGATTGAATACATGGGTGTGCTAGGCAATAGGCTAAGTGCTTTCATACATCTTCTCATTTAATGTTCATAACTGCCCTGAAAAAAAAATGGCATTATTATCTCAATTTTAACAAAAGTGAGGATGGAGACTAAATAAAGTTAAACTATAAAAACTACAAAAAACAACTTTGTATTTTAACTGAGGAATTGCAGAACCAAAATTCAAATTTAGGTGTGTGTGACTCTAAGGCCTGTGTCATTCATTGTTAATTGCCAAAATATTGTCTTACAGATAAGGTATGATCTCTGTTTTCAATGAGCTTCTAATCCCCAAGTATAAACCCAGGGCTGAGGTGTAGCTCAGGGGCAGAGCACTTCTAGCATATAAGAGTTCCTGATTCAATCCCTGGAAATGGGGGGTGGGGAGGATGCCAGGCCAATATATATTTCTTTTATAATAAGAATGTTTTTAGAATAAATTGTGATAACAGAGATGTAAGAAAGATGCTGAAAGATTGTTGCCAAAAGATTTTCTGATTTCAGGAAGATCTCAGGAGGGTGGCAATGTTAAACATTAATAATAGGATTTTCCCTGAGTTTCCTCAAATGGTTAAAAATTCAAATATACATCTCCCTTTACAATTTCCTTCAGTGTTTTTTTTAAATTGAATCATTCTAGTAATCTTAAAATTAGAAGCCACTAATTTACTTTTTTTTTAAATTTTTTATTGTTGGTTGTTCAAAACATTACATAGTTCTTGATATATCATATTTCACACTTTGATTCAAGTGGGTAAAAAGTTAATTTTATTTTTTTTTAAAGTGAAGATTTATGAGTTATGTCTCTTTTTTTTTGAGAGAGAGAATTTTTTAATATTTATTTTTTAGTTCTCAGCGGACACAACATCTTTGTTTTGTATGTGGTGCTGAGGATCGCCGGGTTCACGCATGCTAGGCGAGTGCGCTGCCGCTTGAGCCACATCCCCAGCCCAAGAAATGACAGTAACAGAATGAGATAAAACCTTGCTTGTTCTTCAGCAATTGAAGTGATTTATTTATTTATTTTTTCAGTTTTCGGTGGACACAACATCTTTGTGGTGCTGAGGATCCAACCCAGCGCCCCGCGCATGCCACTTGAGCCATATCCTCAGCTAATTTACTTCTATAGAAAATATCTGAATAGAAAATGTTTCCTGGTAGCTGGATATAGTGGCATACACTTGTAATACCAGATTTTGGGAGGTTGAGACAGGAGGATTTCAAATCTGAGACCTTGTTTCAAAAAAAAAAAAAAAGACTTTGGTGTAGCTCAGTGGTAAAACACCCCTGGGTTCAATCCCCAGTACTACAAAAATAAAAAATAAAATAAAATTAAGTCTCTGGGTGTTCTAGTAATTTGGTCATCTGAATTAAGCCAAGCCCTTTGTAACCCAGTCATCACGTAAAACTCAAAGAAAACAGTCTGAAAAAATATTGGAAGTCTCTGGTGTGTGTTGTGTGTGGTGGGCAGATAAAATATTTTTTTTCTTTTGAATTCAAGGGTGCTTAACCACTGAGGCACATCCCTAGTGGTTTCAGGAATATTAATAGAGACAGGGTCTCACTAAGTTGCTGAGGCTGGCTTTGAACTTGTGATCTTCAGCCTCAGCCTCCAAAACTGCGGGGATTACAGGCCTGCACCACAAGCCTGTTTTTTTTTCTTTTTCTTTTTTGACTTGGAATTGAACAGTTTGTAGGGGCTCTACCACTGAGTTACAGCCCCAGACATTTTTGTTTTGAGGAGTCTCACTGAATAGCCCATGATGGCTTTGAATTTGTCATTCTACTGCCTCGGCCTCCTGGATCACTGGGCTTACAGCAATGTGCCAGTGTGCCTGGCTGATATAGAATTAAAGTAGAGGAAATTTTATAAAGTAAGTTTTTTCCTATCATTTCAAAATCTTTCCCAGTATAGCAGCCATTCCTCAAAATCTCTGGCAATACTCTCCCAGAAACTTGTATGCTGTTTTACTTTTTCCCTGGGATCTATTTTTTTCCATGAGTAGCTTTCTTTCTTTTTTGATGTTAATTCCATCATTCTTTTCTTTCTTTGCCATTTCCCTCTTGTTCTCCCTAGCTTGTTCCCTCTGTCCTTTAACACACATGGGTGTATGGGTAAACACAAACATACACACATATACCTGTAAACCCTTTACCCAGGTGTACAAATAGTGCTGATAGGGGACAGACAGATATGAGTGTGGGAACATGAGGTTAAGGGAATATTTCTATAAAATGGGTCCACTGTGCTGACCCCCATGTGCTTTCTTTTCCAAGAAGCAATCTACCTGCAGCTCTGCCTAGTTTAAGTCAACAGGATATGTTACATTCCTCAGCAAACTACCTGTTATCTGCAGAATGCAGGCTGAAATAATGTTGATAAGAACACCAGTTACCCTTAAGGGGGGGGGGGGGAAATTTTGTGATCCTTACATGGAAAAGATCCCAGAATTTGGGAAGATAAAGATAATTCCCTCTTACCATAAAATCTGTAAGAACAGATTCCAGTTAGAACCAGCATGGGCCAAAGGGACCTAGAGTTGTCAAGGCAGTGGGGTCTTAAAAATCTGATGTCATCCTGCTGTCAGTCAAAAATCAAGAGGTAGAACCTGAACAGGACTCTCAGGAAACTTCGATGGGATCCCTAATAAAACTGGAGTGAAGGAGAGTCATGTTATCCCTCTTTTCTCTGAGAGAACCCCCTCTATCCCTTGATAGTGCTCCCCCATCCCCTTTCCCATCCCTTCTAATAAACTTATTGCCTGTTACTCTGAAATCTTTCTGACTTGATCACAAAAATCTGGGTTTGAAGGGGGGGTATCTTAGTGCCATCTCAGTTACCAAGATGGCCCCAGCCTTGTAACAGTGACTAAAACTAAGGGAAGATAATAAGACAAGCAAGATAGTAGGAAAATATTCCTTAGCAGATGGGAAGAAAGAAGCTGTGAATATTTATATTTTGATATTTGTTGTTATCATATATTTTATTTTATCATATTTTATTGTGGTGCTAGAGATTGAACCAAGATTCTCACACATGTTCAACAAGTTCTCTACCACTGAGCTAGATCCTGAACCATTTATTTTGCTTTATTTTTGTACATTCTTTCCAAGCATTTCATCAGCATATTTTTTAAAATTTCTTTAAAATTTTTTTAAGAGAGATTTTAATATTTATTTATTTATTTATTTTAGTTTTCGATGGACACAACATCTTTTTGTTTTATTTTAAAACAAATTTTGCATATATTTGAGGTTTACAATGGGATGTTATGGAATACATATAGATAATAAAAAGGCTACTATAGCAGCAAATTATCGTTTCACATAGTTAATCTTTCTGTGGGAAAAGTAGCTAAAAATCTACTTATTTAATAAAAATCCCAAAATCCTTACAATTTTATCTTGTTCCCAATCTGTAACATAGCAAAATTTTTATCAAAGTATCATACCACTGTGGAACTGATAGCAACCAAAATTACACCACTTCAGAAATGATTCTTGGTTAAAGATTTAAAGAGTAAATCTCAAATTTTTGATTTAAAGCTAAGTGTCAGATTTTTTTAAATATTTATTTTTTAGTTGTTATTGAACACAATACCTTTTATTTATTTATGTTTATGTGGTGCTGAGGTTCGAACCCAGAGCCTCGTATGTGTGAGGCAAGCGCTATACTGCTGAGCCACAACCCCAGCCCAGTGTCAGATATTAGGAAAGGTAAATATTAGCTAAATATTTCTATCTGATTTTCTAAATATTCTATGTGAAAAAATTCCTACAGGACATAAGAATAAAGAATGATGAATAAATAAAACAACAGCAATGACTGACATATTAAAATTAATTTGCCCATTTTAAAAGCTGATCATCACTGTATTCTGATGATGTACAAAGTGAGTTTCATCAAGCCAAAGAGGCTGGTAATTTTAGATGAAGAGACTATGGTGCTAGTTTCCCATAAGTGACCCTCAGTCTCAGAGGCTTACTGATCACTGCAGTATACTGGGTATGTGGGAAAACAACCCAAGAAACAGATACCCCTGGGTTCTGTTCTGCAGACCTCTAAGTTGGCAAGTTCTTGTTCACAAGAGCTCTCTCTTCAAAGAGAAGCAAAGTGATTAAGAGAGAGACAGATAGGACTGGGGATGTGGCTCAAGCTGTAATGCACTTGCCTGGCATGCGCGGGCGCTGGGTTCCATCCTCAGCACCACATAAAAAAAAGATGTTGTGTCCACCGAAAACTAAAAAATAAATATTAAAAACTTATCTCTCTCTCTCTCTAAAAAAAAAAAAAAAGAGAGAGACAGACAAACTTCTTCTGGGCAGTGCTAATGAGTATTTTAACATAACAGAAGCTAATGTCATAGGAATTCCAATTCCAGTCCATCACATTTTTACCATAGTGTTCACTATTAGCAACTAAGTTACTTCAAGCATAAGAAAGCATATTTTACCTTGAAAGTGCTACACACATATAAAAGATGGTTATGAGATGACAATCATATGAGTAGTTTTTACAAATACTATCTATCACATATTTTTCTTCACAAAAGTCTTATGAGGGAGCTGGTCTCAGTGGCTCTCCTGCTTGTAATCCCAGTAGCTCTGGAGGCTGAGGCAGGAAGATCACAAGTTCAAAGCCAGCCTCAGCAATTTAGGGAGGCCATCAACAATTTAGTGAGATACTATCTCAAAATCAAAAATAAAAAGGGCTGAGATGTGACTTAGTGATTAAGTGACCCTAGGTTCAATTCCTGGTACAAAACAAAAACACAAAAACCAAAACTCTTTGTTTCTCTAACCAAATGTGACTATGGACCAGTATGCTTCTTGCACCCAAAATTTACAAAGTATCTTCATTTTTTCCTTGGTATCTTATATATACCAACAAATGCTGTCAGTTCTCCCTTTAAAGTACATTTTCCATCTGACCACTGCTCAGTCCTCACCACTGTCAAAAGGCCATCAACAATTCCCATCTACATAACTGCATTTTTCACACAAGTCTGCTGAGATGATCTTTTAAAAATGAAAAACTGATTGTATCATTCCCCTGCTTCACCACACCCCCATTCATTTCTTAGTATATGTGGTGCCCACCTCCTGTTTCTCTTGCCTTCTCTTGCCTCCAGTCCTACTGAGATAGGGACTTAGGATAAAGAGAGTAATATTGTATTTTAAAAGAAACACCCACAAGCCATTGAGATGGAGAAAGCATAGTTGTAAATTTTGAGCAACATGCCCTTAGTCTATGCCCTTGTAAAATGAGGGAAATATGCAAGGGCAGGGAAAACTGGTGCAAAATTGTACAGCTTCATCCTGGATCCACCTCTAGTGATGGCTGCTGATACAGTCCTTCTAATATTTGACCCCGTAGTCCAAGTCAGGGCTTTGGAATCAGAACTGGAATTCTGATTAGTCACTTATTTTGTTTTTTAGGCAGGTTGCTTTACCTCTCTGAATCAGTCTTCCTAATTAGAATTATGACTTGAACAAGAAATAAACTTTTATTAAGCCATGGAAGATCTGTAAATTATTAGAGCCACTGCTGTTAAATTGCCCTAATAAATTAGGATTGTAAAACCCTCCTTTCCCAGTCTCCTTTTCGTCACAAACCCCATCTGACCTGTCTCCCCACATCCATCCTACCACCCTCATTTGCCTCACAGGGAAAAGGGATTTAATTTTTCTTCAACTTTTTATTTTGAAAATTTTCATATCTTTAGAAAAGTTGAAAGAGAAAAGTTAACGCAGATGTACTTAGTTTTGTTTTGTATTTTTTTGGTACTGGGGATTGAACCCAGGGACACTTAACCACCGAGCTACAGCCCCATCCCATTTTTATTTTTATTTTTTTAGATTTATTTATTTATTTAATGTGGTGTTGAGGATTGAACCCAGTATTTCACATATGCCAGGCAAGTGCTCTACCACTGAGCACCCCCCCGCCCCAACCTTTTTTAAAAAATTTGAAACAGGGCCTCACTAAGTTGCTGAGGCTGGTTTTTGAACTTATGATCCTGAGCCTCTGGAGCCACTGTGATTATAGGTGTGTACCACTGCATCTGGCAAACTAGAATTAATTTTTTTAATATATATTTTTAGTTGTAGATGGACACAATACTTTTATTTATTTGTATGTGGTGCTAAGGATCAAACCCAGTGCCTCACACATGCTAGACAAGCTCTCTACCACTGAGCTACAGCCTCAGCCCCCTAGAGTTAATTTTGATGTAATATTGAAATAAGATTCTCTTTTCCTACAAATATTTAACCACTCATCACATAATTTATCAAATTCTGTATTGAATTGCTAATTTTTCCACTGCCACTTTTAAAATAGTCTTTAAATATTATTTTTTATATTTCCATTTTTACTATCCTAGCTTTTCATACTGCCAACTTTCATCTAGATTACTGCTATAGCTTCCCAACTCTTTTCTTGGTCTTCAATCCCTTTCTCTTTTCCTTTTTCTATTTCTCTGTCTCTGTTTCTTGGTCTCACTCTCAATCTCTACACACACACACACACACAGAGTTGCAATCATTCTAATTCTTTATAATTCTTCATGCCTAAATACTTCATCATGTATATCCTTAAATCAACCTTCTTTTATATAACCATAGTACCATTATAAACATCAATTTTTCAGCATTATTAAATATTATTTAGTAGTTCATAATCAAATTTCCTTCATATTATCATTTATAGAATTTATAGAATTTGTTTGATCCAGAATCTATCGTATTTGCTTATGTCACTTTTAATTTTGAACATTTTCCTTACCTTTTCTTGGTTTTCTTCTACCTAGATTTGTTTGTATGTTTTGCCCAGGAGATTGAATTTAGGGTCTTGCTTGTGCTAAGCCAAATATTCTAAGGCCGAACTACCTCACCAGCCACTCCTTCACCTTTAACTCTATTTTGAGACAGAGTCTGGCCAAGTTTAAGGCAGGCTGGCTTTGAACTTGCAATCCTCCTTTCTCAGTCTCCTGAGTCACTGGGATTACAGGTATACACTACCACACCAACCTTATAATTATTACACTAAATTTTCTTTTTGCAGTGTTGGGGATTGAACCCCTGGTGCATGCTAGGCAAGCACTCTCTCACTGAGCTATATGCCAAGTCCTGTTTCTTTTCTTTTTTCTTTCTTTCTTTCTTTTTTTTATTTTTCTTTTTTTTTTGATGGAATCTGGCTTTATTGTGCAGACTACCCTCCAACTCTTGGGTTTAAGCCATTCTCATTCTCAGCCTATTGAGTATCTGGGACTACAGGCATATACCACTATGCCAAGCTCATTAATACTTTTTTTTTCTTTGTGGTATTGAAGATTGAACCCAGAAGCATTCTATCTTTGAGTTACATCCTAAGCCCTTTTTATTTTTCATTTTTTAAAAATTTATTTATTCTAATTTGTTATATATGACAGCAGAATGCATTTCAGTTAATAATACACATATACAGCACAATTTTTCATGTCTCTGGTTATACACAAAATAGAGTCACACCATTTGTGTCTTCATACATGTACTTACAGTAATGATGTCCATCTCATTCCACCATCTTCCCTGCTTCCCTGCCCACTTCCTTCCCCTTTGCCCTATCTAAAGTTCCTCCATTCCTCCCATTCTCCCCCACCTCCATTAAGGATCAGCATCCACATATCAGAGAAAACATTTGGCCTTTGTTTTTTTAGGGTCTTGCTAAATTGCTGAGGCTGGTCTTGAATTTGTAATTCTTCTGCTTCAGCCTCCCTCTGTTTCTTCATGATGTGATTGTGGTTAAATATTTTGAGAAAGAATATTCTACAAACATTTTATTTTCTACTGCATTCACCAGGGAGTCACAGTGTCTGTTTGGAAAACTGGAAACTATAAAATAGTAATTTTTCTATTATTTCTTGTGCATTTTCTGGGTGGCATCCTTCTATAAAAATAAACTTTCTCTTTTATATCCCATCTCCTTAATCTCTACTCAAACGCAGGTCCATGGATCAGCATCAGCAGCACTGCCTGCAAGCTGCTTAGAAAGAACATCCTCAATCCTCACCCAGACTGATGAATCAGGATCTTCAGTGGGGAAGAGGTGTACAAGCTTTTGTGTTGTGACCCAACACCGTTATAATCCATTTCTGGTATTATTCTTATTAATGCTCAACTGTCTCACATTTTCTCAAGGAAGTCCCTGCAAGATAGTTACTATGTACTATTGCTGAGTTTCTATGTGTCTTTGAGTACTTCCTTGTTTGGGGGGAATTCTGAGGTTGTTTCCTAGGTTTACCTTGTACTAATTTCCCTACCTGGATATCTGAGGCCTGAAATTAACTATTTCTCCAAGGAGCTTTGATTTTTTTTTTTTTTTAACTGGGGATAGTATTTGGAAATCAAATAATAAAGCCAGTGTAGTGTTGGTGGTGCACGCCTATAATCTCAGTGACTTCATAGTCTGAGCAGGATTGTAAATGTGAGGCCAGCTTCAGTAATTTAGCAAAACCCTGTTCAAAAAAAAAAAAAGACTGGGGAAGTGATAAAGCGCCTCTGGGTTCAATCCCCAGTAACAACCCCCAGAAAGAAAACAAAAAACAAATCAAATAATGAATGCTAACTCTATTCAGTATGGCTTATAGAAAATGGGGAGGAGGGGTAGAAAAAGAAAGGAAAATAAATATATATTTAAGACCATGTAAATTGGGAATGGTGACATATGCCTGTAATCTCAGCAATTTCTGAGGCTGACAAGAGGATCTCAAATTTCAGGCCAGCCTCAGAAACTTAGCAAATTCTGTCTCAAAAAAATTAATAATTAATAGGACTGGGATATAGCTCAATGGTAAAGTTCCCCTGGGTTAGAGAGAAAAAAGAATATATAGCATCACACACACACACACACACACACACACACACTTTCTTTTAAAAGAATAATACTGACACTTCCAAATTCAATCTACACCATAGGATTTTTCCTTCTCTTTCCCATTCCTTATTTGTAGCCCTTTTCTTCTACAAAGAACTCTGGTTCCAAAAAGCATCAATATATTTACTCATAAATAAACATTAGCAAAATATTTTCAGAATCACTATGCCAACACCATCATCTCTAATAAACCCACTTAGAAGAGTTCAAGATTTTTTTTAGTTCTTTTGATTGTTATTCATAGTGTACTTTTATGTGTATAAAATATTCTGTTGATTTTAAGTTGATTTTTTTGTCTAAATTTTAAAGTTTGCCACTTTTTATACATTAATATTAATATTAAATTTTGAGTTTATAGAATATTTACATGCCTCAAAAGTCAAAATTATATAAAAAGGAATATTTAGAGAAGTCTTCCTTGCTTCCCTAGCCATTCCACCTATCTCTAACATCAACCATTTAAATTATTTTTTGATTATCCTTCCTTTATTTTCTCTTTGCAAAAATAAGTAAATATATATAATTACATGTTTATTTTTCTTTCTTTTTTACACAAAAGACCACTTTTTCTTTTCTTTTCTTTTTGTCCCTGGGATTGAACCCAGGTATGCTTAATCACTGAGTCACACTTCCAGCCCTTTTTAGTTTTTATTTTCAGACATCTGTAAGCTGCTTAGGACCCCATTAAATTGTTGAAGCGGGCCTTCTGCTCTGCCTCCTGAACTGCTATGATTAAAGGCATGGCCACCACGCCCAGTTTACAGCATTTTTAGTTTGAGGCCACACTGGCCTCAATCTTGGAATCCTTCCTGCCTCAGCTTTTTGAGTAACTGGGATTACAGGTGTGGGCCACTATACCCAGACCAACTGGCATTATGTTTCTAAGTCAAGTTGAATTTTCTTTCACTTTAAGGCATTTTTTTTTTCCATTTGGGTCCCATTTATGTACCTTAGTTGCCTACTAGAAAGGAACATGAGAAATTGTGATGACAGGACATCATCTTCTGTTCACCATGGTACAACCCCTATTATCTACATTGTTTCATTTCTCTTCTTTTTTTTTTTTAAGCAAAAGATACATTTTATATTTATACTAAAACTTAATCTTGTATTTAAAACCACACTGATTTCAATTTGTAAAAATAAATCCCATATATCTATATACACATATATGTAAACTTACATAGAAAATATATAAAATATACAAAATGGATGGTTGCATTATAGATGAATAGAATTTTCTAAATTTTGTAGAGTGAGCATGTGTTGCTTTATATTCAGGGATAGAATATATTATTTAAAAATATATAAAAATATTTAAAAAATATTTTTTAGTTGTTGATAGATTTTTATTTTATTTATTTATACATGGTGCTGAGAATGGAACCCAGTGCCTCACACATGCCAGGCAAGTGTGCTACCGCCGAGCCACAACCACAGCTCCATGGAACACATTATTTTTAAAAGAGCTGTTTAATCCTCAGAGCCTACATAAAACATGAGTGGAAAAGATATGGCCCTAGAAATGTCATTTCAAATGTTGTATTAAATTAAAACAATAAGAAATCCTTTCAAAGACCAGAAATATCTCAAAGTATAGAAACATGAGGCACTGTAACCAAGTTATAATATATAAGAAAAACTAAAACCAAAGCCCTAAAAAAACTAACTTACATTGAGAATTCTCTGTTGGCCAGGTTTTTTCTAAGCATTTATAAATATATTATTTAGGGGCTGGGGTTGTGGCTCAGTGGTAGAGCGCTCGCCTAGCACATATGAGGCCCTGGGTTCGATCCTCATCAATACATAAAAATAAATAAAGATACTGTGTCCAACTACAACTAAAAAGATATTTTAAAAAATATCATTTAATTCTCATTTAATTCTATAGGGTAAAACAATTACTATCCTCATTTATAGGGAAATGATATGAGACTCAAACCTATGCAGCCACCTAAGATTGTGAAAAGCATTTACTGTGGTCTTTTGTATAGACTCAAGCATATAATCTCTGTTGTTTGATGAGAATTCTATGCTGTATCTCTGTGCAAAGTTTTGATTCTCTTTTAAATCATGGCATATTTTACATAATCAAATGCTCTGTTTATGTACTCAAGAGTCCAAGAACAGCTAGAAACAGAAAATAGATATTTAACAAAATCTATTTTACATTAGAATATATTGCGAGGTGCGATGGTGCATGCCTGTGATTCCAGCGACTCAGGAAGCTGAGGCAGGAGGAATGCAAGTTTAAAGCCAGCCTCAGCAACTTAGCAAACCTAAGTTTTATATAAATATATACATATATATGTAGATATAGATATAGAGATATATATTATATATTTAAAATTATAATTGTATATTATATAATTATATATATTATATACTATATAATATGTAATTTTGTATATATAATTATAGAAAGTTTGGAAAATACAACTCTATTAGCATTTTGCTGCATTTTCTTGCAGTTTTCATTTTTCTTTATGTATCTATATAGTTAATATATTATTTAAAATTGTATTTGTAACTGGCAAATTACAAATATTTGTGATGTACAATATGATGCTTTGAAATATGCATACATGTGGAATAAATAAATTGAGTAACATACATTATCTTGCATACTTGTCATTTTTTTGCAGTGAGACCACTTAAAATTTGCACTTATTTATTTTTTACTTTTTGGTACTGAGGATTAAGCCTAAAGGAACTTTATCACAGAGCCACATCCTCAGCACTCATTCTATTTTCTTTTAATTTTGAGACAGGGTCTCACTAAATTGCTTAAGGCTTTGCTAACTTATAATCCTCCTGTCTCAGCCTCCTTAGCTGCAGGGATTACAGTCACAGCTGGCATACTGTTAGTTATTTTTAAATTATACTGTTTAAACTACGGTGCAACTAGTGTACAATAGATCTTTTAAACATATTTCTCCCACCCCGCCTATGGAAGGGAATTTGGAAAAATCTAACAGAGCTATCTTTGCATTTACCTTTTAATGTGTGGGAATTTTCCTTGAAGATACATAACCACAGAACTGAAGCAACATATGTGTAAGGTATCATTTGTGGTATCATTTATAATAGCAAAATTTTGGAAATAACCTAAATATTCTTACATAGGAGACTTTTTTAAAAAATATTTTTTAGTTGTTGATAGATTTTATTTTATTTATTTATACATGGTGCTGAGAATGGAACCCAGTGCCTCATGGTGCCATACGGTGGCACATGCCTATAATCCCAGTGGTGAAGCAGGAGGATCACAAGTTCAAAGCCAGCTTCAGCAATTTAGTGAGGCCCTAAGTGATTTATCAAGACCCTGTCTCAAAATAAAAAATAAAGTGGTCTGGGGATCTGGCTCAGTCGTTAAGCACCATGGGTTCAATCCCTGGTACCAAATGATGATGATGATAATAATAAATAATAATAATAATAATAATAATAATAAATACATAAATAAAATTTTAAAAGCTATATTCCCAGTGTGAAATACTATCCAGTCAAACAAATGAATGATAGAGGGGACATGTCAAAGGTAAACTGAAAGGGCCAAGAAACAATGATACCCAGCAACAAGAAGTATAACTAAAGCCCAGATCTAGGTTTCTTAGTATGTTCTCCACTGAAAGTGTTACCCAGTAGCTAGTGATGAGAGTGAAATGCATGGCACGGTTCTTTAAATTACTGTAGGATCTACTTTCAAAGTGAATGAGAAAGCAAAAAGTGGTAGTTAATTTGTAGAAAATAAACGGAAGCAAACACACTAATGGGAAAATATGTCAAAAGAAAAGGATCAATGAGACTAACTCTTGGCAGGCTCCACTGATACTGATGTGAACCTAGGAATTATGGAGACAGGTGTCTCCATTTGTCTGGGATGGAAGGTTCCTTTAGTAGTGCAGGCACACTAAGGTAACTTCTGACCAGATCTTGACCTCAGTGCCCATGTTAACATGCGATTGACTTGTAGATGAAGCGATGGCCACCAGGACAGTTTCAGAGTGGACCAACTAAGGTCAAAAACTCCACTGCTTGATGTGAAGGAGGATTTGAACTCCTTTTTGGCAAAGAGTACAGAATATGGTCCTCAGTTCTCCTGGTTAACATCAAAAAATAAATTTGGAGACAGTGTTGCCTCTTTTGTCATTCTCTACTCTGAGAGGGCTCACTCTCTCTTGAGAGTGCTCTCTGCTCAAGCCTCACTTTTCTCACCTCACTTTCACTTATAATAAAGTTCTCTTTTGACTTTTGGTGTCTGACTTTAAATTTTCTTTCTTTGGAACACAAGAACCAAGGTTAGGAGTTTCAGTTCCCTGCTTTCCTGTGACAAAAGGAACCAGAGCACTTTGAAGAAATGGCAATTCAGATCTGGGGCAGGTGAAGTATAAGATGAACTTGAGGTATCTTTTTGTGCCAAAGAACAAATACTAATGGAGATAGGTTAAAAGGTTTCAGGGCAGCTAAAAGGGACTCCCACTAACCAAATGGTAGACAATTAAGTACCCCAAAATAAATATTTTTAATGTTTATTAAAAATATAAGAAGCAGCAAAGGAGAGAAAAATTGGGTGTTGTAAGAAAAAGAAAGCTCTTTTCTTCAGAAAAATGTAGGGGGTATGATGGAATTGAAAAGTCACTTTTAAAAAAATATTTGTTCTTTTCAGTTATACATGATAGTAGAATATATTTTGACATATTATAATATATGGAGTATAACTTCCTATTCTTGTAATTGTACATGATGTAGAGTTACACTGGTCACATATTCATATATGAACATAGGAAAGTTATGATCAATTCATTCTAATGTTTTTCCTATTCCCATCTCTCTTCCTTCCCTTCATTCCCCTTTGTCTAATCCAATGAATTTATGTTCTTTTAATTTATGTTCTTTTTCCACACCCCCACCTTTTTTGTTTTAAAGAGAGCAAGAGAGAATTTTTTTTTTTTTTAGTACTTATTTTTTAGTTTTCGGTGGACACAACATCTTTATTTTATTTTTATGTGGTGCTGAGGATGGAATCCAGTGCCCCGCACATGCCAGGTGAGCATGCTACCACTTGAGCCACATCCCCAGCCCTCTCCACCTCCCTTATTGTATGTTACCATCCGCATATCAGAGAGAATGTTCGGCCTTTGGTTTTATTGCGATTGGCTTATTTCACTTAGCACATTTTACCATCCACTTACCAGCAAATAATTCCATTCTTCTTTGTGGCTGAGTAATATTCCATACATACATACCACATTTTCTTTATTCATTTATCTGATGAAGGGCATCGAAGTTGGTTCCATAGCTTAGCTATTGTGAATTGAACTGCTATAAACATTGATGTGGCCACATCATTATAGTACACTGATTTTAAGTCTTTGGGTATTGTTATGGTTTGGATTTGAGATGTCCCCCAAAAGTTCATGTGTGAGACAGTGCAAGACAGGAAAAATGATTGGGTTGTGAGAGTCTCACCCAATCAGTGATTTAATCTCCTGGTAGGGATTACCTGAATGGTAACTGAAGCGGTAGGGTGTGGTTGGAGGAGGTAGGAATTGGGGCACAGCTTTGAGTATATATTTATATCTGGTGAGTGGAGTCTCTCTTTCTGCTTTCTGATCATGATGTGAGCTGCTTTCCTCTGCCACCCTCTCCCACCATGATGTTCAACCTCACCTCAAGCCCCAAGGAATGCAATCAGTCTTGTATGGACTAAGGCTTTGAAATGAAAAGACCTGATCAGATAAAGGAAAAGCTATGAAATCCTTACTTTGGCATGTTTTTCCTTTCTCCTGAAAGCTGAAAGTTACCATTTACAAGTCCAAGATGAGGCAGATCCCTAGTTTCCTCACTGTGAATTCTTTTCATTCTTTGTTACATGGCCCCAATGTACACCGGAGCTCCTTGATAAGGGAGCTTCATTATAAACAAACTTAAAACTGAGAGTTAATATCACAATGTGTAGCATAGATAAGTTTAATTTTCCTAATATTCACATCATATTTTTAAAACTGGAGAGAAAAATATCCTGTTTAGTCTATTAAATCAGATAAAATATGGATCCAACGTGAAGCATTGATTTTCTGAGGAAAGTAAAGCCTTCTAGTATCTTCTTGACCCCTAAGATATCAGACTGGAGGGTAGATGTTCTTAATAACATTGGTCCAACTCAATGCTGCCTTGAAGGGGCAGAAAAGGGGACAATCCCTTGTTGTCATCATAAAGGGCTGGAGCTGACACCTCTATCCCAAAAGATTACAAGAGAAAAGCATAACAAATGTATTTGATCATACATGACATGGGAGCCTTCAGACTGAATATCCAAAAATCCAGGTGAATCAGCCCTTTTTAAACTCAAGTTCAAAGGACAGCCATGCAGAAATCTGATTGAACAAAAAGAGTATGACCTAATGCTAATAGGTCAAGTGGGGGTACCCAGCAAGGACTGTCCAGATTTTTAGCCTTTCTGTGCAGCATTCCTTCCTCCAGGGTATGGGGCAAGACACCTTCTGGAATGAGTCTTATGATTTACTGTCAGACAATGTAGGTCAGAGAGTTTCTTTATGGCTAGCTCCAAGACAGAAAGGCAAAAGAAGGCAAGAATAATATTTTTAGGCTTTATGTCTTGCTTCAGGGAAAAGGAGTTCTAGTTTCTATGACTCACCTTGGAAAAGAGAAATTTCTGGCTATGGCTTGCATTGAGGGACAGGAGGAAGCAGGACAGAAGATCAGACAGAAACATAGCTTCTGAGGCTGCTTTTGGAGCTCCAATTTGGAGTATCTCTCCCCTTCCTGCCTTCCTTTTTCCTTCCTGCTTTTCTTTGCAGTACTGGGGATTGAGCCCAGGAGCATTCTACCACTGAGCTGTATCCCCACCCCTATTTATTCATTTATTAATTTTTGTTATAGGGCATTGAATCTAGGGGCATTTAACCCCTCTGCCATATCCCCAGTTCTTTTTATTTTTTTATTTTTATTTTAAAGAGAGAGTGAGAGAGAGAGAGAGAGAATTTTTTTAATATTTATTTTTCAGTTTTCAGCGGACACAACATCTTTTTTGTTTTGTATGTGGTGCTGAGGGTCGAACCCGGGCTGCACGCATGCCAGGCAAGCGCGCCTCCGCTTAAGCCACATCCCCAGCCCCTCTTTTTATTTTTTGTTTTGAGACAGGGCCTTGCTAAATTGCTGAGGCCAGTCTTGAACTTGTGATCTTCCTTTTTCTCAGCCTCTCTAGTTGCTGGGATTACAGATGTGTGTCACTATGCCCAGCTTGGGGTATCATTTTCTAAGCCTCAACAGCTTCCACCCATTTCATCCTGAGATATTAGTCAGTCTAGTGTGCCCATGTTGTTCTGGGGTGTAAACATTAATAGTATTCCCTTTTACTCTTTTTTTAAAACATTTTTTAGTTGTTAATGGATCTTTTTATTTTATTTATTTACTTATATGTGGTGCTGAGGATCAAATCCAGTGCCTCAAGCATGCTAGGCAAGCATTTTACCACTGAGCCACAACTCCAGTTCCCTGAGACACTTTTAAGAGTAAAAGGAAGGGGCTGGAGTTGTGGCTCAGTGGTAGAGGGCTTGCCTGGCATGCATGAGGCCCTGGGTTCAATCCTCAGCACCATATAAAAATAAAATAAAGATATTATATCCACCTAAAACTATAAACTAAAACAAAAAGAAAACAAAATCATAAAAATGTGTCATAGTTTGGAAACAAATTATATGGTTGCCCTGCTTCTAATGCTTTTTAGGGAATTCTTCATTTGCTTAATGTTAAGAGAGAGATACCAAGGTACAGAAAAAAGTAAGGGATGTGGTAGGCAGAATAATGGCCCCATCCAAGATATTCATGTCCTAGCTCCTAGAATGGTAAATATGTCTCACATGGTAAAAGGAAAAAGGGATTAAGTTAAAGATGCTAAAATGGTGAGTTTATCCTGGATTTTCAGGGGAGCCTAATCTTACTATACAGACTTTTAAAAATCAGAAAAACTTCCTTGAGCTCAGAGTTAGAAGATGTGACTATGAAAGAATGCTCAGAGGTATGCATTATTGCTGGTTTTGAAATGAAATATGGGAACCACAAGCCAAGAAATGTGGGCAGCCTTCAGCAGCTGGCAAGGAAACAGATTCTCCCTTAGAACCTCCAGGAAGGGATGCAACCCTGCAAACATCTACAGAATTGCAATATAATACTTTTGTTGTTTCATGTCACCAATTTTATGTAAGTTCTCACAGAAGTAATAGGAAACAGATACATGGAATTGACTACATTTTTAATGATATTCAAAGGCTTCAATGAGCCATTATTCATTTAATAAACACTTAAGTCCTTATATGCCTGACCTAACGGAGAAGATGAACTCCTAAGGAAGTTCATAGTCCTGGAGGAAGAACATACTGAAGCTGAAAAGATCATTTAGACTGTGGGGCTGGGGTTGTGGCTCAGCGGTAGAGCACTCGCCTGGCACATTTGAGGCCCTGGGTTCGATCCTCAGCACCACATATCAATAAATAAATGAAGGTATTGTATCTACTACAACTAAAAAATATTTTTTTTAAAAAAAGATCATTTAGACTATAAAAATCTAAAAGAGTTATTAGAAGGGTGGCCTGAGGTATTTAACAAGCACAGGGACATAAACCAGGAAATGCAAACCTAGGTAAAAGGCATTCCAGGTGAAATGTATGGCATGGATGAAGATTAGGAAGGGGCTTGAAAACACATGGGCTAAGGCAATAACAGCCAGTAGGAAGTATGGCTGGACCAAAAAATAGATTGAGGTTAGAAATAAAGAGTCTGAAGTATATTTGTGACTAAAAGGTAAGGGGCTTAGAAATATCGGTTTGAGTTTTAATTTTAAATTTGGTATGATGGTGTATGCCTATAATAGTAGAGACTCAGGAGGCAAAATTTTAATTTTATCTTTAAAATAGTGGGAAGATATTGAAAGTTTAAAGCATGGAAGGAGACATGGTTACATTCATATTTTATAGCAATTTCTATGCTATCATGGTTACATTCATATTTTATAGCAATTCCTATGCCTAGCTCCACTAGGATGGAGATCAAATTTATTTTTGCTTACCACTGTAAGAAGAAGCCAGGTTATGCCATGGTAACCAACACCTCCAAAAACTCAGTGCTTTAAAACAAAGTTTATTTCCCTCCACCACACATATTCTTCCTGAGTTAATACAGTGACTATTTTCCTAACTATTCAGATATGCTGGCTGATAAAGATATCACCATTTCAAACATCACTGGTATCTGGGCAGAAGAGAAGGAAAAAGACAGCCTGGGTCTTGCTCTTCAAAGTAGCACCTAAATGTTGTCTCTGAAAGTAAGGAAGTAAGTGTGGGGTAGGCGTGGGTCACATCCACTCACCAGGCAGTATATTCCCACCATGTGCTGGGAAGGGGTAAAATTGGAAAGGTTTGGTGAATCAAATAACTAGTAACCACTGATATATAATTATTATGCATTGGTTGAACAAAAGAATAATTTGAAGGAGTAAGGGGTCATTTGATGAGGTCTTACCTAGAGAAAATAGAAAATGAGGAAGGAACAGGAGATGAAGTCAGTGACTATTCAGATGTGGACAGGGTGAAAGAGCAGTTAGATAGCAGATTTTCAGTCTGGATGAGTGTAGGAAGGGTACTGCCAAAGAAAAAACAAGGTGCAAGTTTGGGTGTGACTCTGTAACAGTGGTTCAATGTCTTGAATATAGCCCTTCCTGCTCTGCCCTGCAATCTATTTTTTTAAAATAACAGGTTTCTTTTTCTTCCTCTCTTCCTTCCCCTCCCTATTCTCAGGGGAAACAGGTTTACAGTTCTTCCCCATCCAAGACAAGAGTTATCTGTCCTTGCTCACACACCTACCATAGGAAAGAAGTAATTCAGATTTTGGGGTTGGCTCCAGAAGATCATTTCTTAATGACTATCTCCCAAATCAGCAAGTGAATTACAACTCTAGACAGGGAACACCTGATGCAGGGAACACCTGATGTAGCCTTTGAATCACGTCTTTAAAAACTCTCTGTTCCCTCTGATGGGTAGAGCCACAGCCTCTGGGACAATCTACATTCTGTGTATTCTGAGAGTTGTAATTTGGAGACAGTCATTTCTGAGATCTTCTGGTGCTATCCCAAGTCTGAATTACTTCTTTCCTAAGGTGTGTGTGTGTGTTCAAGGACAGATAACTCTGCCTAGCATGGGGAAGAAAGGTAATTCCCTGAGACTAGAGAGGAGGAGAGATTAGGAACCGGGAAAGACACAGAAACATGCCCTTTAAAAAAATAAGTCGCAATGGCTGAGCACCAAGGACTACATTCAAAGTATATAGTAGACCACTGTTACAAAGCCAGCCTCGGCAACTTGAGATGCTGTCTCAAAATAAAGAATAAGGAAGGACTGGGGATGTTGCTCAGCGATTAAGCACCCCTGGGTTCAACCCTGGTAAAACAAAAAACAAAACACCGCCCCACCCCCAAACAAACAAAAAAGAATTATTAGACTACCTAGAATCCAGCCCTACTGCATAATCTTGCACGAGCTACTTTTCCTTTATTTATTTATTTTTCTTTTTTGTTAAGGTGCTGGGACTCCAATTCAGGGGCTGGAGCACGCCAGGCATGCACTCGACCACAGAGTTACCACCTCAGTCGGCTCCTACTACAACCTCAGCCCAGCCCCTCCATTTTAAATGGTGAATACTACCTACAAGGAGAACTGTGAGGGCCCAGACGCCTCTCACATCTGCCCCGCTCCACGATCGATCGATAAGGGACAGGGGGACCTGATCCCCGCCGGCCGGGGCAGGGAGATGCCATCACACCCCCACCTCACACACCTGCGGGGCAGATTATGGCGAGAGAGCTGCTCGCGCGGCCCACTGACGTCACGTTTTTCCGGCCTGCGCTGCGTGCTGACGTCCGAAGGATGCCGGAAACTCGTTGCTAGAGCGATAGTTCGTTGTGGACAACGACGGGACTTTCAGGAGTCAGGGTGAATGATGGCTTTGGCCATCTTAAAGGGGTGCATCTGAATTTCGGGGGCCCCTTGTCTGGTGGTGGCACTGAGATTATATGCAGTAGGGACTGGTTAGTTCTCCGCGGCGTTGTAGGTGCTGCTCCCCCAGGAGTGGTGATGGAGTTCGTGACCTCTAATCAGAATTCTTCCCCGATTGTATACAACGTGTTACCTCACTCCCCCTTCATTCTAGAACTATTAGCGGTTCCATCTGTAAAAGGTTATTTTTAGAGAAGTAAAATTACAAAATTTATGTAAATATGTAAATATAAAAATGAACGTTTGTTCAAGAATTTAACTCATTAATTAATGAGGGAACCAATAAAATGTTAACCCCCAGCCCGGTTTTTTTTAAAATTAATTAATTAATTATAGTGCTGGGGATTGAATCCAGGGCCTGGTGCATGTGAGACAAGCATTCTACCAACTGAGCTATATCCCCCAGCCCTTAAGGCTGTTTTTGTTGTTTTGCTTTGTTTTTGGTGCCAGGTATTGAACTCAAGGATGTTTAACCCCTGAGCCACATCCCCAGCTCTTTTTATTTTTTTTTGCTTTGAGACAGGGTCTTGGTTGCTTACAGCCTCAGTAAGTTTCTGAGGCTGTCTTGGAACCTTGATCCTCTTGCTTCAGCCCTCCAAGTTGCTGGATTACAGGCCTGCACCACCATGCCTGCTGATCAGCAGAATCTTCTGATTCACCCTTCAAATTGGACTCATCTTTTCTCCAGTTTCACATACAGTTTCACATACAAAGTCTTAGCCTGAAATCATTTGTGGATTCCACCACTGTTCTTCCATTTGGCCTTCCTGCCCTGCAATTCATTCTCTACTGTGTTTTCACTGTGATATTTGAAAAAACAAAGAATAGAATGTTGGGGTAAAATAACTGCTCTTAGAAATACAAGAAAATAGTTCTGAGCCATGACCCAGGTTAGATTCAAGTTACCCTGAATGACATGTTCTTTTGTGGGAGAGGTTATGAGATTTTATAGTCACAGAACAAAAGAAGTCATGGAATCCATGTATTTATTGAATACGCCAGTGAGGTCATCTAGTGGGTGAGCTATAGAAGAACATATATAGGATTCAAATGTTATAGCATTTTGAGCTATAGGGTTGGTGGAAGCTAGAGGTCGGTCAAGGTTAGTGATACATTCTAAGAGTTTTAAAAATATTTTTATTTTTAAGTTATAGGTGGACATAATGTCTTTATTTTACTTTATGTGGTGTTGAAGATCAAACCTAGTGCCTCACGCATGCTAGGCGAGTGTTCTACCTCTGAGCCACAACCCCAGTCCCTAAGACTTTTATTTAATAGGAGGACATTAGATCAGATATAGAGGTTGATAGTAAATAACTACTGAAAGTACAAGAAGATTTTGGCTTTTGGTTTGTAACATTCCATCTTTCCACAACTACAATGTTGTAGTCATATAAGCTCAAATACTTTGCAGATTGGAGATTTAAATTCATATTCTTCATACTTAGAAGGAACTACTGTGTTCTGCTTGTGGGTATACTCCCATCTCATCCACCATTCTGCTTCCTCACTATGCTCCAAAACTTTTGTTTAGTGTCCTTTCCCCTGAATTCTGCACCGTTACCTCCTTTTCCATCATCAGATTTCAGTTTGAATACAATCATACAACACATGACATTTCAGTCAAAGAGGAGTCACTTATCTCAACTATGATATCATAGCTCTCTTAGTTTATGTAAGTATATTCTATGATGTTCACACAAGGATGAAATTGCCTAACAATGCATTTCTCATAGTGTGCCCCTGTCATTAAGTGGCACATGGCTGTACTGCCTTTTAAGGCATTTCCATTGACTGCTTGATGTGATGTGTGTTTTGCTATTAGAATTTTTGTGCATCTTAGTAAATCAGCATTTTAGTTATGATTTATGTGATTATGCTTTGACAACACTAACTCCATTTTTCATTAACAAAAACTAAGTGAACCAAATGACTGGCTGATAGCCACCTTGACAATTGAGATTCAATACACAAATAAGATAGCATCCAAGACTTTCCCCATTCAAAATCAACATCTGGAAGTTGAGATAACACATCTTTTGTAACTATGAATATCAGTGCCTTCACACTGACATTTGAGATACATCTGGCCGTGACTCCATCTTTTCTAAGTATTCACTCTGAAATTACACTGGCCACTAAAGGCTGTGTCTGAGTGAGCACTCCTTTGCCTCATTTCAGACTGGTTTGAGATTCACCTTAGAGGACCAATTTCCTGGACCATTTGGACAGTGTCTTCTATGGATATACAGTGTTTGGTTTACTACAAGTACTCTGCTCCAATGACTTACTTATTTCTCTGTGTGTGTGTGTGTGTGTGTGTGTGTGTATATATATATATATATATATATATATATATATATATTGATTATTTTTGTTTGTTCTGCTTTTGTGTGGCTTTCAATAAAATGCTCAATTCAGGAACTATCTTTGTTTCCCTTGACTTGTCATTTAATTAGAGAATAAAGAGCCTGACTCTTTTGAAGAAATCACAATCCTTGAGCTTAAAATTGCTGCTCTTACTGGAGTCCTAGGCCAGAAGACTGGCTCTGGGCATCTCAATAAGATAGGTATACAAAGAGAGCATTGAATCTCAAAAGATAAATGCCTATAAAACATTAGAATACTGAACAAATAACTACTGAGCAACCCAGCCTCTGTCCTTGCATCTGTATCCTTGCTACAATTACTGATTGGCTGAAAAAGCAAAAACTGCAAGATAACCACGAGGCATGTAGAGGAATCATTTTTTTAGGGAGTATGTGCATTAAAGACTTTGGTGGCTGAAAAATACCCTAGCCTCATTATAAGAGGGAGACATGTCTCTTGGAGATGGAGATTTAAGATGCAAATAAGATATTTTATGGATGCAGGAAGTAGCAAGATTAAAACACGTGAGGGGAAGTTCATGGAAAACAGACATGAAATTGCATAGTCCCTCCATGACTCTAGCTCAGCTCCCTAGTTATTGTCCCTCTAAAAATATTAAAATCTTGGACCAAATTAAAAAACAAAACCAAAAAACCCTGACGAAGACAATACCCGCCCCCTCTGAAATTCTCTATACTCCATGTGGAATACTCCCTTCTGGACTACTGTTCTTATACAAACTAGGAGATATGATATCATAGTTGAGATAAGTGACTCCTCTTTGACTGAAATGTCATGTGTTGTGTGACTGTATTCAAGCTAAGATCTGATGATGGAAAAGGAGGTAACAGTGCAGAATTCAGGGGAAAGGACTAAATCCCTTGCTCTGTTACTCATACCTAGAATATCCTTAAGCTATTTTCTGCAATGTGGTCACCAACCTCGAAGTTTCCAGGTTCTTGGAGACCTCCTTGGACTTTGTGCTGTGACACCAAGAAATCAGGTCTGACCACTCATCCCAAAAACCAAATGGAAAAATAGTGAAAAAAAGGAAAGGCGCTTTAATCAAGTGTAGTTATGTTGTAGGGACAAACGAGGCAAGGCATTGAAGATAGCAGGAAACAGTTTTATTTGGCTGCAGCCAGGTTCAGAGGGCACAGCTTTTGCTGTAATTAATTAATCCCCTGAACCCCGAGTTCAGGGAGTTTCAGAGTTTTATACCCAACATGTAAGGGGAGGGACTCAGAAGTTCACAGTCTACAGAAGTTCACATAAAAGCACCTTTTTCTTTCACTGTTCTGGGCAAGTTAACTCTTCAAGGACAGCACATGAGAAGGGGAGAGCTTCTTCTCCCCTTTCTTTCCTCCCCCTGCCAGCTGTTACCACGGAGCCCAATTGTAACTTATCTTAAAAATGTAGACATCTCTGTGAAGCCCAGCTCAAGGCCAGAGGCCTTGTTTGCACATTTCTACAAAGTACTATACTGAATATGTTTGTGAAAAACTAGTAAAGGGGTGTTCAGCACCTGGAGTGCTGGTATCTTCCCGGCCAGTGGCCAAGTAAAACAGGGCAACACAAAAATAGGAAGTTTATCTACATTGGACTCTTTCACAGAGACTCTTTTGCTGACAGTCCTAAAATCAGCCATAGTGAAGAGGGCTTTTCTGTGGAGAAAGGAGGTGCCACTTCAGTTACACTGGGAAAAATACAGAGACCCAAGTTCTTTGCCCTGCCTTTGGATGTACTGACCGGAGCTTCCAGATTATATAGACAAAGGGGACCAGAAACAAGCATAATCAAACAGTTTAGGTCAAAATGTGATTCGGTTGATCACAATGAAAAGAAAGTTGTTGCCTGGGGGTAGTTTCAACTCATCACAAGATGTTTCTTGATTAAATCTGTTGTTCTGTACACAAGGTGACTCAGAGCAAAATGGAGGTAGAGATGCCAGTCTCCCCCGCCCCACTGGGATTGGGGACTGAACCGAGGGGCACTCAACCACTGCTAAAATTAAATAAATTTTTATTTTAACACAGGGTCTCACTAGTTTTCCCAGGATAATCTGGAACTTCCCAATCTTCTGTCTCAGATAATCTGTAATTTCCCAATCTTCTGTCTCAGATAATCTGTAATTTCCCAATCTTTTGTCTCAGCATCTCAAGTCACTGGGATTACAGGTATGAACCACCATACCCTATCCCCAGTACTTATTTATTTTTTATTTTGGTTTTCACTAAGTTGCTGAGGTTTTATTTTTTAAAAATATTTTAGTTGTAATTGGACACAATATCTTTATTTTATTTTTATGTGGTGCTGAGGATCAAATCCAGGACCTCGATCATGCTAGGCGAGCGCTCTACCGCTGAGCCACAATCTCAGCCCCTATTTTTTATTTTTTTGGTCCCTGGGGTTGAACTCAGGGGCACTTACCACTGAGCCACATCCTCCTGCCTTAGCCTCCCAAGCCACTGGGATTATAGGCATGTGACACCATACCAAAGTTTTAAGTCTCCATGACTTAAATCTCTACCTCCATTTTGCATCACTTTTATACAATTCTCGCTCATTTGTTTATTTTCATCTCCATACCCAATTAAAATGAAAGTGTGTAAATTTGGGGAGAAAAGTCCTAACCTACGTTGCTCACCACTGTATTCTCCACTAACAGAACACTTAACAAGTTGCCCACCCTCTATTTGGGGTTTCATCATTTAAATCAAGTAAGTAATTGTCATAACAAAAGGTCTAACTATTTAAAACAAGTGCTTCATGAGATATGATTTCCAAATTATATTGAGTTATTTTATGTGAAAACCTCTTAAAAGAAACCAATGAAGGCATGATTGTAGTCTATACAGATAATTTTAGGTTGATAATATAATCTAAATTCCTTGGAAACTTTTATTTTTTCTAATATTTTTTTTAGTTGTAGATGGACAAAATACCTTTATTTTATTTATTTATTTTTATGTGGTACTGAGGATCAAAACCAGGACCTCACATGTACTAGGTAAATGTTCTACCTCTGAGCTACAACCCCAGCCTTTTGAAAACTTTTTAAAACTCACTTATTTAGCAGACAGTTTTCCACTTATCTCTAAGCAGGCTCCATATTGGGTGCTAGAGGATTCCAAATAAATCCTGATGGAAGCCACATTCGAGTTCAGTCTTTCTATAAGAGCAAAATGAAAATATAAGTAGGTGAAAATTGAGAAACTGATACTTTAGGCAGATGTGTAAATTCAGGTTGTGTTCAAGAGACAGAATATAAATTGGATTAACTGGAAGGGTCTACAGGAACCAAATTGTTATCATCAAGAGCCATAAAGTTGAAGAGTTCTTGTGTGGAAGTGTTTTTTTTTTTTTTTTTTTTGTACCAGCGAATGAATCCAGGGGTGCTTAAACACTGAACCACATCCCCAGGCCTTTTATGTTTATTTTGAGACAAGTTCTCACTAAATTGCTTAGGACCTTACTACTAAGTTGCTGAGGCTGGCTTTGTGATTCACCTGCCTCAGCCTCCTGAGCCACTGGGATTATAGGGGAGCATCACCATGTCCCGTGTCCTTGGTGAATCTCTACCCTGCCCTAGCCTTGCTTTTCTTTAAGACAGAATCCTAAGAGCCAGAATTTCCTCTTCATATGAGCTTGCTGAAACCAGTTGGGTATAAGAGGGCTACCAGACCAACCATCTGACAACCTCCAACTTCATCATGATCCCATTTGCCTGATAAATGACACTTCCTCCAGCACAGTGACAGTCAATGATTGCCATAATGATCATGAGAAAGAAGCATAAAAGGAGTGAAAAGAGGTAGTGCATGGATTTCAGGAGAAATTTCTGGTCATTCCCAGAAAAGACATGAATAACCTTCTCTTTTGTTAGCCCATCTTTTCCATTCACTTCTCTTACCTTTTTATTTCATTAATTAATTTGTTTATTTTAATTAGGTATATTTGATAGCAGAATGCATTTTGATACATTGACTTCTCTTACCTTTAATCTATAACCTCCCAACCCCAATGGGTAGAGAAGCAGATCTGTGAGCTTTTGTACCTGCTTCTCCTATTCTTGGCCAAGAATAAAAACTTATTTCACTGCTCAGTTGGCACTTGGTCTTATTATTGGTTCCACAATTCTGAGGGGAAAAGGGATCCCATTTGGGGTCAAAATTGGTAACAGTAGTGGGGCATGGTGGCACATGGCTGTCACCCAATTACTTGGAGGTGGAGGAAGTTCAAGCCAGCCTCAACAATTTAGTGAGACCCTGTCTCAAAATAAGAAATTGAAAAAAGGGGGCTGGAGAAATAGTTTAGTGGTACACTATCCCTGCTCAATCCCCAATAACATACCAAAAAAAAAAAGGGTAAGGGTAAACCAAGTGGTACATGCTTGTAATTCCATCTACTCAGGAAGCTGAGACAGGAGGATCTCAAGTTTGAGGCCAGCCTGGGCAATTTTAGTGAGATCATATCTCAAGGTAAAAATAGAAAGGGCTTGTGGGTACAGTGGCGCATGCCTGTAATCTTAGTGGCTGAGGAGGATGAGGGCAGGATGATTGCAAATTCAAAGCCAGCCTCAGCAATTTAGCAAGATTCTAAGCAACTTAGGGACACCCTGTCTCTAAATAAAATATAAAAAGAGCAGGGGATGTGACTCAGTGGTTGAGTGCCTCTCAATTCAATCCCTGGAACCCCCCCGCCCCCCCCAAAAAATAAACCTCATGCTCTCAGTTGGTGCCAGGAACTTGTAGGGATTATAAATAAATGGAGTTTTTTTAATATTTATTTTTTAGTTGTAGTTGGACAAAATACCTTTATATTATTTAGTTATTTATGTGGTGCTGAGGATTGAACCCAGGGCCTTGCACATGCTAGGCAAGCGCTCTACCACTAAGCCACAACCCCAACCCCATGAATAAATGGAGTTTTTAGTAGATCTTTGAATTATACATTAGAGTTGGATGTGGTGGCACACACCTGTAATCCCAGTGACTCAGGAGGCTAAGGCAGGAGGATTACAAAATCAAGGCCAGCCTCAGCAATTTAGCAAGATGCTCAGTAACTTAGTGAGACCCTGTCTCAAATAAAAATAAAAAGGGATTAGAATGTAGCACAGTGTTAAAGCACCTCTGCGTTCAATCACCAATACCAGAAAAAAGAACTATACATTAGGTATAAGTGAAATATTAAGAAAAAATGTTTTCTTTTATTTTCCACAGTTACTTATAGGGCACCAACCAATGAATGAAGCATCTTCAAGCTGTTTTCAGCATGCCAAAGACTTAACAGAAAATTGTACATTTCCCCTCAACAAGACTGAGTAGGATAATCAAATTTCATCTTGTTTACTGTGAGTTGGAATTTATAGGAACTCATTATGGGAATACTGATCAGAAGCTCTGATGATATAATATAGGTCTCCATTTTCTGAGAAGAGAGAATGAGCTGAAATTTAATGTAGTTTGCTAGGTAAATTATTCAGAATGTAGAAAAGCTGATGAAGGAAAGGGAGATGTTCAGGAAAAGTAACGACATTCATATCCCACCTTTGCAAAGTGTCTTTTACGTAAAAGTCAAGACTGCCCTCTATTTTCTGCATCAGTGATGGCCACACAATTCATTCAGCCACAAACCCCAGAAGCTAGGTCATCATTCTCAACTCCTGCTTTCATGCATTTCTCCTCTCTAATCACAATTAAACTATTGACTCTATCTCTGAAACTTTTTAAGAATTGTACCCTCTTCTTTTATCACACTTCTTTGACCTGGTGTTATGGGAAATGCTCTTCTTTCAGTATACCATGTAAGATTTTTTCCTTTGTTTTGCATAGTAGGAGGAACGAGCAAACCAAGATCTATGTGACCCTGTTTAAAAAGGTAAATCATTCCTACTGCAACAGGAATGAAAATGTGTCATCGTTGTGAAATTCTTGTGAGATGTCCTTCTACATTCAGAAGTTAGGCTTGATAGTTTTTACTAGAAAAGAGGAAGAGATGTGTCTTTTCATGTCCTGCATGAACTAGAAAGTTGTGATTGGGTATCATAATTGAACCTGCCTCAAATAATGAAAGGAATGTATGACTGTATGTTACCCATAGTCTTACCATTCCTGTCTGAGGACAATTTAAAGTTATAGTTATGATCAATGCCTTGGTTGTGTGAGGCGGGGAGGAGGGGGAGTACTGGGAATTGAATCCAGGAGCACTCTATCACTGAGATATATCCCCAGCCCCTTTAACCTTTTATTTTGAGACAGGGTGTCATTAAATTGCCCAAACTGGCCTCCAGTTTGCAATCCTCTGCCTTAGCCTCCCTAGTGGCTGGGATCACAGGCATGCACCACTGTGGCTTTTGATGAGTTCTTGAATAAAGTAATAAAAGTAAAAGCAAACAACTTTGAGCACATTCTATGTCTTTGAAAGTACCACATCTTTTCAATTAGAAAACACAGGTAAGATGTAGCTATTTTTTTCTGTTTTTGACACATACTTATATTAATTTAAAAATAATTTTTAATAATTTTATTTTCATTAATCTGAAATTGAAGTATAACTGGAAATTCTGTGTTATAACCAACAGTCATGTTCTTCAATAACATATATTGAGATCAGCAAAAAAATATTTTACAGTGATAATTTTTTCTCTGCTAGTCATGAATTTTATGAGCAATGAGTTACATATACTTACATACACCTGAAATAATTCTGCTTTTAATTTTGATTAAATAATAAAAAGCCATACTGGCAGTATCAAATTATCTTTTTAACAAATATAAACTATTTTTTTTTAAAGATAGAGTGAGAGAGGGAGGGAGAGAGAGAAAGAATTTTTAATATTTATTTTTTAGTTTTTGGCGGACACAACATCTTTGTTTGTATGTGGTGCTGAGGATCGAACCCGGGCCGCACGCAGGCCAGGCGAGCGCGCTACCGCTTGAGCCAAATCCCCAGCCCATAAACTATTATTTTGAAAAAGAAATTAGGCATCCTGACTTAAAAGACAAACAATTCGAAATTTGTACAGGACTTCAAAATGAGGAAAATTAAAAAAAAAAAAAAAAAAGAAGAAGAAGAAATGAAAAGAAAAAGAAAATACTGGTATGCTGTCATACATTCTTCTGTTAGGATCTTTGATTTTTTTTTTTTTTTTTTCCAGTGCTGGGGATCAAACCCAGGGCCTCATGCATGCTAGCCAAGTTCTCTGCCACTGAGCTATATTCCCACCACTCCCCCTCACCTCAAACTTCTACTTTGATTTTTTTGGGACTGTTCACAACTTCATAAATAGTAGAAAACAGGTGGGTGCCAATGCCAGCATCAGCAACTTGGCAAGACCTTAAGCAATTTAGCAAGACCCTGTCTCAACATAAAAAATAAAAAGAGCTGGAGTTGTGGCTCAGTGGTTAAATGCCCTTGGGTTCAATCAAGTGCCAAAATTAATTAATTAGTTAAATGGTAGAAAACAGAGAGCAATGTAAATGACTCTAATCCATAAATGTGCAAATGAATTCTATCCAGGTTAGGGACAATTGACTTCTTTCCCTACCCTCATGGTAAAAACCAATTTTACATCTATTTGTAAATTAATCACAGCATTTCTTATCTATATCTATTTTCTTTTCTTTCTTTCTCTTTTTTTTTTGTGTGTGTGTATGTGGCTGTGCTGGGGATGGAAAACAGAGGCACTGTACCACTGAACTATATCCCCAACCTTTCCCTCACTTTCTTTTTTTTAAAATTAATTAATTAATATTAATTAGGTATATATGACAGCAGAATGAATTTTGATTCATTGTACACAATTGCAGCACAACTTTTCATTTCTCTGTACAATGTAGTCGCACCATATGTGCAGTCACACGTGTACCTAGGGTAATGACATACATCTCATTCCACCATCTTTCCTGCTCCCATGCCCTCCCCACCTTTCCCTCCCCTTTGCCCCATCAAAGCTCCTCCATTTTTCCCATGAGCCCTTCATTATGGATCTGCACCCACTTTATAAGAGAGAACATTCGGCCTTTGGTGTTTTGGGATTGGCTTACTTTATTTAGCATGATATTCTCCAACTCCATCCATTTACCTGCAAATGTCATAAATTTTATTCTCTTTTAATGCTGAGTAATATTCCATTGTGTGTATATACCAGTTTATTCCCTCACTTTTAAAGTTTTAAGACAGTGACTCAGTGAGTTGCCCAGGTTGGCTTTGAAGTTTCCATTCTCCTGTTTTGGCCTCCCAAGTCACTGGGAGCCCAAGGGTGTGTTACTGCACCCAGTCTGTCATCTACTAATATTTATCTCTGTATCTACATATTACTTTGAATTCTCCTTTGAACTAGTTATAATATCTTTTACTGGTTTTCTCACTAAAGAGTTAAATTAAAACTTCCATTTGTCAGAACATGACAAATGTTCATTTTACATTTGTATGAGAATCATTGATTTTACCTTTAGAAATATATACATTTTTAGCCAGGTGCAGTGGTGCATGGCTGTAATCCCAGCAATTCAGGATGTTGAGGCAGGAGGATTGCAAATTTGAGGCCAGACTGGGCAACTTAGTGAAGCCATGAGCAATTTAGTGAGACCCTGTCCAAAATAAAAAATAAAAAAAATTTAAAAGACTGGGGATATGGCTCAGTCGTTAAGTGCCCCTGGGTTCAATCTCTGGTATCAAGATAAATGAATAAATTAAATTAAATTAAAAGAGCTGGGGATGTAGCTCAGTAGTAGAGTCCTCCTGGGTCAAATCTCCAGTAACATAAATAAATAAATAGTAGCGTTCTGTAGCCATCCTTTCTTATCAATATAAAGAGTTGAGAATTTTGATTATACAGGGATAGTATGACAAGGTTTTACAAGCCTAGACACTGGGATAGATTGCCTCAGTTCAAGCGCTAGTACCACAAATTTCTAACTTTGTGAAAGTAAGTTGAATTCTCTGGGCCTTCATTTTCTCACCTCTGAAATGGATTTAGTTACAAAACAAAAAAAATAAAAAAGGGGAAAAAAAGAAAGAAAACAAAAAGAAAAAAGATTATTGCATAGATTAAAGGAGTTAATACATAGCTCAATGCCTGACAGGTATTATTAGTGACTGCTTTAATATCCTAATCATGGACATTTGTGTTGTTTCTTTCTTTCTCTCTTTCTAAATTATTATTATTATTATTATTATTAGTAGTAGTAGTAGTAGTAGCAGTAGTAGTACTGGGGAGTGAACTCAGGGGTACTCTACCACTGAGCTACATCCCAGACCTTTAGTTTTAATTTATTTGTATATTTAAAATTTTTGGAACAGAGTTTAAATTGCTGAGGCTGGCCTCAAGCTTGCAATTCTCCTGTCTCAGCCTTCTGAGTAGCTAGGATTATAGTTATGTATCACGATGCATGGCTTCTTTCTTTTTTAATTTACACAGGTTGAGCATCCAAAAATCTAAAATCCCAAATGTCCAAAATCTGAAGTTTTTTGAGCACTGACATGACATCATAGTGTAAAAGTCTATATATGACCGCATGTCCTGGGGGATTTTATTATCCCATATTCTAAAAAGACTGTATAAAATCATCTTCAGGCTATGTATAAGGTACATATAAAACATGAATTTCATACTTCTACTCGGGTCCCATACCCAAGATATATTACGTGTAAATATTCCAAAATGTGAAAAAAAAAAAAAAAAACAAATCTGAAACACTTCTCATCCCAAGCATTTTGAGTAAGGAATTCTTAAGAAGCATAAACTGCTGCAATGAACATCCTTGCCTCTGCGTCTTATGTTTGTGTGACTATTTTCTTAAGAAAATTCCCAGATAAAAAAATAATGTTTTGAACAACCAACAATAAAAAAATTAAAAAAAAAGAAAAAGAAAATTCCCAGAAATAGTATTTCAAGATCAAAAGTCATGATTTTTTTTCCTCCTGAATACCTTTCATATTCTTCAGAATTTACTTAAGTTTCTAGTATGAAAATTGTGTCCTGCTGGACCATGCTTGTAATACAGATGTTTCCTCTTACCTTGCAGGAGAGGTAAATCAGAAAACAAGGGTTCAAGCTACCATTTAGTGCTTTGTAACTTTTAAATGTCTTCTTATTTCATCCTCTGCATGTTTTGGCATGAATACTAAATCTTTTTTTTTTTTAAAGCGAGAGAGAGAGGATTTTTTAATATTTATTTTTTAGTTTTTAGCAGACACAACATCTTTGTTTGTATGTGGTGCTGAGGATCGAACCCGGGCCACGCGCATGCCAGGCAAGCGCGCTACCGCTTGAGCCACAACCCCAGCCCATGAATACTAAAACTTGACTAAAAAACATCACATTTAGAACAAATGAGGGACGATGGTCTTTTGGAAAGTGGTTTTTGCATCATGATCCAGTAACTTAATGGATGATATCTGAGTCTTGAGGAAAACATTTTGTCAGTCCTCTTAACTTTGGCATCCAGATGTGGCATGTAGATGCTTCATTGTTCTCCTACCCATGGCTTAATTATCCTCATGGCAATGTTTGCTGACTGGTTGCCTATTCCATGGCTCCTTGTCTCTGAGTCTGTGAATCATTGTTGTGTTTCCTCCAGGGAAAAGGAGCCTAATTCCTTCCACTCTCTATATCCCATCTTTGTTTTTTGCTCCTCCGAGGAAATGTCTACCTCATCTCTGTCTTTTTCCTTAAAACGAATTTATTTTTTCCTTGAGATTTTCAGTATTTTTCTTAACCTAGCTTCTGAGTTCCTCTCTCTAGACTTTATTTCCACATAACAGCCCTAATTGAAAGAGAAGCTCATTCATTCCTTTTCTTTGCATATGTTCTAGTAGATGTTAGTCTGGGGAGGTGGTAAAATTGGGTATTCAAATTGATTAAAAGCAGTGTTATATTTTAAAAAAGATGGAAGAAAGAATTTTGAATGTTTGTGCTGTAAAGAAACAATAAATATTTAAAGAGGGAGATATATGTTATGGTTTGGGAATGAAGTATCCCCGGAAAGCTCATGTGAGAGATAATGCAGGAATGTTCCAAGTGAAATGAAATAATTCAATTATGAAAGCTGTGACCTAATCAGTGGAATAATCCATTTGATAGATTAATGATTTGAATGGATTAATGGGTAGTGACTATAGGCTATCTAGGACTGAAAGAAATAGGCCAGTGGGGGCATGTCCTTGGGATTTTATTATCCCTGGATTCTTGCCTTTAAATTCTTTCTGCTTCTTGGCTGTGGTGAAATGAGCAGCTTTCTTCCTCCACACTCTTCTGCTATGATGTTCTGCCTCATGGTAGGCCCAAAGCAATGGAGTTGGCCAATTCAATTCATGGATTGAACCTTGGAAACCATGAGTCAAAGTAAACTTTTCCTACTCTGAATTGTTCTTGTCAAAGTATATTGGTCATAGGGATGCAAAGTTGGTTAAAACAGATGTGTTTAAATTGACTCAAACATTACAAAAACTTCAGTGATTCAGGAGGCTGAGGAAGAAGGCTCACAAGTTCAAAGTCAGCCTCAGCAATTTAGTGAGATTCTAAGCACCTTAGCCAGACTCTGTCTCAAAATAAAAAAAATAAAAATAAAAAGGGCTGGGGATGTGACACAGTGGCTAAGAGCCCCTGGGTCAATCCCTCAATACCAAACAAACAAACAAACAAAAAAACAACAAAAAAAAAAAACCCTTTATATGTATAGCTACATAACATGGTGCCCCATACATATGTACAATTTTTATGTTATGTATCAGTTTTAAAAATTTCTGTTTAAAATTTTTAAATGTGATCTTCATTCATGTTTTTGAGAATCCATTCTTCATTCATGATTCCATTCAAGTTTTTACGTGGGTATCATTCATTTGCTTTGTAATTATGCAATTATTCCTGCACAAAATATTCTCCATACTTGCAATTGGTTTGCATATATTCGTTTCAATACCAATTCATTCATTCATTCATTCATGATTTAATTTGTTCAGATATTGAATTAAGTCTTTCATTTGTGTAGAATTCATATATCCAATCATTTGTTTGTTTGTTATATATGAATGAGGAAACAGGAAAGCAGAGGCACATTCCAATTAATTTGATTTGAAGAGAATCTGGATAAGGGGACTCACCTTCGTAATCCCAGCAACTTTGGAGGCTGAGGCAGCCTGGGCAACTTAATGAGACGCGATCTCAAAAGAAAAAATAATAAGGGCTGGGCATGTAGCTCAAAAACAAACAAAACAAAAAACATGATTTAGAGGAATGATCTCCAAGGGGTAAGCCTAATAATATAGGAAACCTTGGAGAGGGATAAATTGAGTTCTGTTATTGAGGGATATGGTAAGCCCCAGATGGCCTGGATGGGAAAGAGTATGGATATAAATACTATACTAGAATTCTCCTTCTTCTTGCAAATCTCCTGCCTGTGCCTCCTTATCCCCACTATGATCTGAATAAAACTGGAAGTAGTTGTTCAAGGGAGTAGATAGGAGCAGTCCATACTGATCAGCCTTCTCAAAAGCAAAGCAGAAGGAATGTGGGTAAAGGGTAAATCTAAAGAGGTAAATGAAAAATATTTCACATTTCTTAGGTCCTGAGACCGATCAGCTCTGTGTGTTCCCTTGTCTTTCCTGATAGTGGGGAAAAATCAGCAGGAAAATCTCACCTAGGAAACTTTCACAATAGAAAGCCACATCATAGAGTCAGTGTGGTTATCCGTGACTCTGGGAAAGTCCTGTGTTCCTTCACTACCCCACCCAAGAAGGTGTTCTATTCTGGACAATATTTTAGCAACATCTTTTGTCTGGAAGACTGACTATATATTTTGATAATACAGACTGTGTCTCTGTGTCTTATGTGCCCAAATCTTAACCAGAGCCTGGTACAGGGTAAATGTTGAAAGAAAGAATGAATGAAGGCTTGGATGAGAGAGTGCTAAATTTAGATTTATAGGTTCTTGCATTCTTTTACTATTCCACAAGGTGGCAGCATTTACCATGGTTCAATTTTTTTTATGGGTGCCATTCAGGTACTCTTCATGGAAGGTCATACTACTACAATACATCTATTTTTTTTTTTTTTAATTTTTAAAATACCTTCATTTTATTTATTTATTTTTTAATGTGGTGCTGAGGATAGAACCCAGCGCCTCGCACGTGCTAGGTGAGCGCTCTACCACTGAGCCACAACCCCAATCCCAACATCTATTTTTTAAATTATTATATCAAAAAAGAACAATGCACTGATGAAGATTAACAGAAAATTAAACTGTTTACTATAACTAATATATAGGAAGATGAAATATAGAGATAGCTATAATAAATAATGCTATATATTTTATTATTTTTTTAAAATTTTGTAGTTGTAGATGGACAGAATGACTTTATTTTTTATTTGTATATGGTGCTAAGGATCAAACCCAGTGCCTCACACATGCTATTGGGCAAGCCCTCTGCCACTGAGCTACATCCCCAGGCCATATATATTTTATTTTTTTAAAATTAAAATTAACTAATTAATTTTAGAACCAGAGGTTGGACTCAGAAGTGCTTAACCATTGAGCAACATTCCCAGCCCTTTTTATTTTTAAATTTGAGACAGGATCTTTCTTAGTTGCTTAAATTCTCTTAAAGTTGCTGAGGCTGATCTGGAGCTTATGATCTTCCTGCTTCAGCCTCAGCCTCCCAAGACCCTGGAATTATACAGCAGCATCACCATGCCTGGTCTACATATTTTATTTTAAAAGCATTTAGGAAACAAATAAAATTTGCCCTCTATGAAAATGTTGCACAAATTAATTATATATATACCCACATGTGGTGCCGATGTTATATGCTTGCCCCGAATCACTTTGTTGTTTCTCATATACCTTGGTCCTATTTCTTTCTTTCTTCCTTTGTTTTTTTTTTTCTTTTCTTTTGGTACTGGGGATTGAACCAGGGTGCTTAGCCACTGAGCCATACCCCCAGTTCTTTTTTCTCTTTTTATTTTGAGACTAGGTTTTGTTAAGTTGCTTAGGGCCTTGCTAAATTGCTGAGACTGGCTTTAAACTTGTGATCCTCCTGCTTCAGCCTCCTGAGCTGCTAGGATTACAGGTATGCACCATCACGCCCAGCTTGGCCCTATTTCTGACCTCAAAATTAAGAAGTTCTACAGGTTCTAGTTCCTCAAGAGACTTGTTTCTTTCCCTCTCTTCTCTCTAGACACTTCCAACTGTGCAGAGACCATATATTGTATTTTTGTTGTTGTTGTTGTTAGTTTTGTTTCTGAGGATTGAACCCAGGGGCGCTTTGTCACTGAACTCCATCCCCAGCTCTTTTTATTTTGAGACAGGGCCTCACTAAGTTATTTAGGGCCTCACGAAATTCCTGAGACTGTCCTCAAAATTGGAATACTTCTATCTCAGCCTCCAGAGTTCCTGAGATTACAGGAGTGTGCCACTGTTCTCCTCCATACATTGTACTTCTATTTCAGGGCTCTGAATACTTAAATTTGTTGCTGTTTCAAGTTTTTTTGTTTGTTTGTGCTGAGAATTGAACTCAAGGGTGCTCACCCCCTGATCTATATTCCCAGCCCTTTTAAATTTTACTTTGAAATAGGATTTTCCTATACTGCCTAACCTGGCCTCTAACTTGAGACCTTCCTGCTTTGGCCTCCTCAGTCACTGCACATGGGTGCTTTATTTCATATTAACTGTGAAAAAGAACACCATTTTTAAAAAAAAGCTTTTTTTTTTTTTAAATACTGAGGATTGAAACTAGGGGCACTTTACCACTTAACTACATCCCCAACCTATTTCTTTTCTTTCTTTCTTTTTTGAGACAGAGTCTTGCTAAATTGCCCAGGCTGACCTTGAACTCATAATCCTACTGCCTCCACCTTTCAAGTAGCTGGTATCACAGGAGTGAGCCGCCACAGCTGGCAGAAAATTGTCACTAAGTGTTCTTTGTAAGCTCAAGGATGATGTGTCCCAGTGAGGTTGATTGTAAGTTGGTTTTCTTAAAAGTACTTATAATTTTTAAGTGTCTTAGAAATTAAGAGCATCATTTCTGCATTAATTTTTTTTAACTTGCAGAAATCTTGCTTGTATTTTTTTTTTTTTTTACTACTTTTGTACTGCTGCAAAGATTGCCAAGACTTGTCTTCAAATTTACTAATGATTCTGGATTTAGTATAAATTTTGCCCTATTATTTTAACAAAGTTATGTCTAAGAGATTAAAAAGAAAAGAATGCTAAGTAAAAGGAGGGTTTTCCTAGTCGAGGGGTCACTACAGAAGACAAATAAGAAGCCTTAGGGGGTGGATGGTTGGACCATGAATAGATTCTTAATTTAAGATATCTGCCTCACCAGGCATGGTAGTGCATGCCTGTGCATACAGCAGCTTGGGAAGCTGAAGCAGGTAGGAGGATTGCAAGTTTAAGGCCAGACTCAGCAACTTAGGGAGGCCCTAAACAACTTAGTGAGACCCTGTCTCAAAATAAAAAAATAAAAAGGGCTGGAGATGTGGCTCAGTGATTAAGTGCTTCTGGGTTAAATAACCAGTGTGTGTGTGAGTGTGTGTGTGTGTGTGTGTGTTAGATATATGTAATATATATATGTATATACATTATATGTATATATTTTTACATAAAATAATCAGTGTATATATGTGTGTATATATGTGTGTGTGTATATATATATGTATATATACATATACATATATATATATATATATATATATATATATATATATATATAAAAAATAGAATGAACGTGTCAAAAATGTCCTCAACTCAACAAACGAAGGAAGTAGTAAGATGGCAAAGCTGGTACCTAAGAGCATTTGAGGGACAGGGGCATGTATATATCTGCCTCAGCAACAAATATGAATAAGAATGACAAGAAAAATAGGAGGAGAATAAAGAGTCACACAATTTTTTTTTGTTAACACACTGGTTCCTTTGAAGTAAGCCATCTCTAAGTGGTTGCTTCTCCAGAGTCCCCCAGACTTTTTTCAACTGCTAAAGGACAACTCTAACTCATTCAACACCTACTTAACTTCAGGAATCATACCATATTGATAATATTATTCATATTGTATCATTTAAGATCACTTTTTTTGAGGGGGGGGTAACCAGGGATTGAACCCAGAGCGCTCAACCACTGAACCATATCCCCAGCCCTTTTTTATTTTTTATTTTGAGACAGTGTTTCACTAAATTGCTGAAGCTAGCTTTGAACTTGCCTCCTGCCTCAGCATCCCGAGCCACTGAGTTTACAGGCATGCTCCATCACACCTGGCTCTCTTAAGCTTTATAACAGCTCCCTGCTAAAGTACACAATTCAAAAAGTTAAAAACATGATTCACATACATACATAGAATGAACATATCAAAAATATCCTCAACTCAACAAAGGAAGGGAGTAGTAAGATGGTAAAGTGGGTACCCAAGAGCATTCAAGGCACAGAGGCTTAGGTAGTTCACCAGAAAGGATTTTTTAAAAAAGAATGTTAACTCCATTTGTGTACAATGAATCAAAGTGCATTATGATGTCATATATACCCAATTATAAAAAATAAATAAATTTTTAAAAAGAATGTAATGCCTACAGATAATAAAATTAGAACATCTGATATTTTTTCCTATTGGACAAAAATCTACAAATTAATATGTAACTTCATAATGGGGCTCAACAAAATAGCAAATAGCAAAGCCAAACAAAAGCAGGGACTCAAATAATCCTTGGGCAGGTCCCTTGAATAATGACCTCACATGACATTGGAAGGCCATGAAATTGTCATCCTTATTTTTATAATTTCTTGTTTAATCTCCAGTCTTTTCCTCTCTGGTTATAGTTCGATAGATCTAGCAGTTGATTATGTCTGTCTTCCTCACCACTGTGAAAGACATGGAAACACAGTGTGTATTAACAAACACTAAGGATGCCTTGAATAAATGTCTGTTTAGCTGAATTGCATTAAATCAAATAGTAGTTAAGTGAGAATCCCTGATATTGTATAACTTCTCAATAGGGAGGTACGTTAGTTTCCTGGGGCTGATATAATAAATTATTGTAAACTAAGTACATTGAAACAATGGAAATTTTCTCACAGGAGGCTAGACAAAATTAAGGTATTGGCAAGGCCATGCTTCCTTGAGCCTCTGTGGAAGAACCTGTCCTTTCCTCCTCCAGCTTTTGGTGGTTTCCTGCAATGCAAGGCATTCCTTGTCTTCTACCTGCCTCTCCCCACTTTCTGCCTCTGTATTCATGTGGCCATCTTCCCTTTGTGTCTCTGTATTTCTTCTTATAAGGACACCAGTGATTGGATTTAGGGTCCACCCTAATCCAGTCTGACCTCATTCTAACTTGTATCTTAATTAAATCTGCAAAATTCCTATTTCCAAGCAAGGTCACATTCACAGACCTGGGGTTAAGACTTGGACTTATCTGTATGGGAGACACAATTCAACCTATCACAGAAGGCTTTGGAGTCAGGAGGTCTTGATTTGAATGCCTTCAAACCATTTAGTCAGATGAGTATTTCTTTTTTCTTTTTCTTTTTTTTTTTTTTATAAATGAGGTTTTTTTTTCTTAAGAGAGAGTGAGAGAGGAGAGAGAATTTTTTAATATTTATTTTTTTTTTTAGTTTTCGGCAGACACAACATCTTTGTTTGTATGTGGTGCTGAGAATGGAACCCGGGCGGCACTCATGCCAGGCGAGCGCACTACCGCTTTAGCCACATCCCCAGCCCCAGATGAGTATTTCTGAGTCTTGTCTGCATGCTTTCTGCTTCATCAGGTACTGGGGAAAACTGTTCTCAGCAAGGAGGCTAGCCAGGCACTTATTGTGGCTATTATACATCTAGTCACCTTGTTTAGATGTTATATCTTCAGTTCAAATAAAAAATCCCTTTCGTGTTCTTTCAAACTCCCTTCCTTTTGCCCTGATTCTTATAAGTGGGTTCATATTTTCCCCTACCATGTCTGAGGTTTTGTATCTGTTCTCAGTTTCCCTGAGACCTGGTCCATTTCCTGCTTTTGCCAGGGTATCCTGGAACTGTAAGTGCCAGGCGAGAAATGTGAGTTGCTGGATAACAGGGAGGAAACAGATACTCTACTCTGGTTGGCAAAGAGAAAACTGGCTTGGTGTGGCCTGCTTTTGGTGGTTGACTTGGCATTCATGAGGTGTGGACAACAGATTTCTAATCCGGGTAGGTGTCAGTAATGCAGATATTTCATTTAAGTACTAGAGAGACCTTTTGGGGCTTGGGAGAAGCAGCAGTTCTCAGCAGCTAGAGGCTGTATATAGTGATTGTCTTCATGTTTTTAGCTTAAACTTCCAAATTAATTTTGAAAAACTATGAATTGCTTAAAACATTTTTTAACTTTATTTTTTAATCGATTGTTTTTATTTATAAATAACAGTAGAATCCATTTTGACATAATTATAAAAGCATGGAATATATCTTATTCTAATTCAGATCCCAGGACCTCTCTTTTTCCTTCCTTTTCTCTTCTAACTGCTCCCCTCCCTCTATTGATCTTTCTGGCATTTACCCTTAGTCATTATTATTTTTAAAATTAATGTATTGTGGATGTACAGGATGGTGAGATTCACTGTGGTGTATTCATATATGTGCACAGGAAAATTATGTCAAAATCATTCTATTGTCTTTCCTTTTCTTATCAACTTTCCCTTCCCTTCATTCCCCTTTGTTGAATCCACTGAATTTCTATTCTCCTCTCTACCCATTGGAGTAACCTTCCACATATCAGAGAAACATTTGACCTTTGGTTTTTTTGGGACCTTCACGCATTTTTAGAGTTAACATCTTAAGTTTTTCTTTGTAAGTTTATATAACTGCAAAGGATGTAATTATTAACATTTTGTAATCTATTAACATTTAAATGTAAACCTCTATAACATCATACTTTGAATATAGCCCTTGTTGCTCTGTGATAAATTAAAAATAAAACTCATTATTGTTTTAGAAAGTGTCCAGTGGAAGCCAGGCATGGTGGCCCCTACCTTAATTGCAGTAACTTAAGAGACTGAGGCAGGAAGCTCTCATGTTTGAGACCAGCCTGAACAAATTAGCAAGATCTTGTCTCAAAAAAAAAAAAAAAAAAAAGGAAAAGGGTGGGGGATGTAGCTCAGTGACAGAGGACCCTCTGGTTCCATCTCTGGTACCAATACATATATATTTTCTTTTTCACATCATCAAGTAAGATTCATCCCAGGATGTAAGGATGTTTGCATGTGTAAATAAATAAATAAATGTGATACACTGCATCTACAGAATGAAGAATGAAAATCATATGGTCATGTCAATTAGACACAGAAAAAGCATTTGATAAAGTTAAATGACTTTACATTTTAAAAATGCTGACCAAGTTAGGTATATAAAGAGTGTAACTCAACATAATAAAGAATGACAAGCCTACAGGTAACATCATACTGAATGGGGGGAAAGCTGAAAACTTTCTAAGATATGGAAGAAGACTTTAACCACTTTTATTAAATAGAGTACTAGAAGCATTAGCTAGAGCAATCAGGCAAGAGGAGGAAATAAATGACATCCAAATTGGAAAGAAGGAAGTCAAATTATCACTGTTTGCATGATACAATCTTGTTTATAGAAAATCCTACATAGTTTATCAAAAATTATTAGAACTAATAAATTCAGCAAAGTTGCAGGATGCCAAATCAACATACAAAAAATCAGTAGTGCCATGTATGAAAACACGAATGATGTGACTGTACTTTTTATACAACCAGAGACATGAAAAATTGTGCTCTATTTGTGTAATATGAATTGAATTTCATTCCGCTGTCATATATATATATATATAACAAATTAGGATTTAAAAAAATCAGTAATGCTTAGCACAGTGGTTCATGACTGTAATCCCAGTGACTTGGGAGACTGTGGCAGGAGTATGGCAAGTTTAAAGCCAGTTTTGGCAATTTAGTGAGACCCTGTCTCAAAAAAAAATAGAAAGTAAAAAGGGCTGGGGATGTGTCTCAATTGTTGAGATACACCCCCGTTTTCAATCCCTAGTGCTTTCCCCCCAAGTCAATAGCATTGCTCTATGCCAATACTGAATTATCTGGAACAGAAATTGAGAAAGCAATCCCATTTATTACAACTATAAAAAAGTATCTATGTATAAATTTAACAAAAAATGTGAAATATCTCTACAATGAAAACTTAAAAACGTTAATGAAAGAAACTGAAGAGGACACACATACACAAAATGGGAAGACATATCATCTACATGGATTGGAAAAATCAATATTATTTTGAGGGGTGGGTGTTTTGCAAAGTGTATTCAGAATAACAAGAATCAGAGCATGATTTCTTGCCTGAATGCTGGACATCTGTCTAATCAGATGGAGAACAAATGCCCCAGCTGTGTGGTTTGAGCCTCTTGACCTTGATCACCTAACCAATCAAGCTGCCCTTATTCAGAGTGGCAGACCCTCCTAGGGGAAGAAAAGCCTGGACAAGGACATGCCCTCGCCAATCTCTTATTCATTTATTTAAATTAGGTATATATGACAGCAGAATGCATTTTGATTATTGTACACAATTGCAGCACAATTTTTCATTTCTCTGGTTGTAAATGATGTAGCATCACACCATATGTGCAGTCATACATGTACCTAGGGTAATGAGGTTCATCTTATTCCACCATTTTTCCTGCCCCCATGCCTCCTCCCCACATCTACCTCCCCTTTGCCCAATCAAAATTCTTCCATTTTCCATGCCCCTACCCCCATTATGGATCAGCATCCATTTATACGAAAGAACATTCAGCCTTTGATTTTTTGGGATTGGCTTACTTCGCTCAGTATGATATTCTCCAACTCCATCCATCCATTTACCTGCAAATGCCACAATTTTATTCTCTTTTAATGCTGAGTAATATTCCATTGTGTGTGTGTGTGTGTGTATATATCACAGTTTCTTTATCCATTCATCTATTGAAGGGCATCTAAGTTGGTTCCACAGTTTAGCTATTGTGAATTGAGCTGCTATAAACATTGATGTGGCTGTGTCACTATAGAATGCTGACTTTAAGTCCTTTGGGTATAGACCAAGGAGTGGGATAGTTGGGTTGCCCTCACCAATCTTTGGGGAAAACAGGAAGGAGAGAGGGATGTGCTCCAGAGGAATGGGTTATAGGTACTGGTTATTTGGCTGTGGTACCAATAGCAGCAGGGTAGAAAAGTCATTGCTTTACAGAGGGAGCATGGAAGAATCAATATTATTAAAATGTCCATGCTACCCAAAGAAATCTGCAAACTCAATGCAATTCCTATCAAATACCATTGGCTTTCTTCACAGAATTAGAAAAAAAATCCTAAAATTCATGTAAACACACACATACAAATACACACACAATCACAAACTTAAAATAGATAAAACAATCTTGATCAAAAAGAACAAAGCAAGAGGCATTACACTATTTAACTTCAAAATATACCACAAAGCTTTAGTAATCAAAACAGCATGGCATTGACATAAACAAACACATAGACCAATAGAACAGAATAGAGAGCCTAGAAGTAAACGCATGTTTCTATTGCCAACTGATCTTTTGACAAAAGTGCTAAGAATGCACATTGGAGAAAGGGCAGTCTTTTCAATAAAAGATGTTGGGGAAATTGAATATTTACATACAGAAGGATGAAATTGGACCCCTATCTTTCACCATATATAAAAGTCAACTCAAAATGGATTAAAGATTCAAACACAATGCATGAAACTACTAGAAGAAAATATAGGGAAAATGTTTCATGATATGGGTCTGATTTTTTTTTTGGATAAGGCATCAAAAGCATAGGCAACAAAAGCAAAAATAGACAATTGGGATTGCATCAAACTAAAGAGTTTCTGTAGCAAGGTATATTGGCATATAACTATTTAATCCCAGCAACTCAGGAGGCTGAGGCAAGAGGATTGAAAGTTTGAGTCCAATCTCAGCAACTTAGTGAGCAATTTAGTGAGACACTGTCTCAAAATAAAAATAAAAATGGTGGGGATGTTGCTCAGTAAAGTGCCCCTGGTGCCTCTTCCATGTCCCCCTAAAAAAGCAAGCATCTGCACACCAAAGTAAACCATCAGCAGAGGAAGAGACAACCTACAGGGTGAAAGAAAGTATTTGCAAAGTACTCATCTGATAAGGAGTTTATATCCAGAAATGTATAAAGAATTCAAACAAACCAATAGCAAAAAACCCTAAAGAATCTGAATTTAAAATGGACATTTTTCAGAGGAATACATAAAAATAGCCAGGTGGGGTGCTGCATGCTGGCAATCTCAGCTACTCAGGAGGCAAAGGCAGGAGGATTTTAAGTTCAAGGCAAGACAAGACCTTGTCTCAAAATTAAAAATAAAGCTGGGTGTAGTGGTGCATGCTTGTATTCCTAGTGGCTTCAAAGCCAGCCTTAGCAATTTAGTGAGGCCCTAAACAACTTAGCAAAACCCTGTCTCAAAATAAAAATAAATTCATATATAAAAATGCAGGGAATGTTGTTCAGTGGTTGAGTGCCCCAATCCTCAGCACTATTACTTCTATTACTACTAATAATAATAACAATAATAAATAAAAGGGCTAGAGATGTAGTTTAGTGGTAGAGCATCCCTGGGTTCAATCCTAAATACTGCAATAAATAACAAAACCATAAAAACGGCCAATAAATACCTGAGAATATTTTCAACATCACTAATCATCAGAGAAATATAAATCAAAACCATGATGAGTGGGTTAGGGTTGTAGCTCAGTGGTAGAGCACTTACCTAGCATGTGTGAGGCATTGGGTTTGATTCTCAGCACTAAATATAAATAAATAAAATAAAGGTCCAACGGCAACAAAAAATACAAAACAAAAATAAACAAACAAAAAAACTCGAAAAACACCATGACAAGATATCACCTCACCCTAGTTAGAATGGCTATTATCAAAAAGACAAAAGATAACCAGTTGTTATAGTTTGGAAGTGAGGTGTCCCCCAAAAGCTCACATGTGAGACAATGCAAGATGCTTCAGGAGAGAAATGATTGGGTTATGAGCGTCTTAACCCAATCAGTGAATTAATCCCCTGATAGGGATTAACTGAGTGGTAGAGTGGTCACTGAGATGGTAGAGTATGGCTGGAGGAAGTAGGAACTTGGGCGTGGCTTTAAGGTATATATCTATCTGGCAAATGGAGTTTCTCTCTCTCTCTCTGCTTTCTGATCACCCAATTTGAGCTGCTTTCCTCTGCCACCCTCTCCTGCTATTATATTGAGCCTCACCTTGAGCCCTGAGGAATGGAGCCCGCCTTCTATGGGCTAAGATCTCTGAAACCATGAGCCCTCAAATAAACTTTTCTTCCTATAAAATTGTTCTGGTCAAATCCTTTAGCCACAGCAGGGAAAAAGCTAACACACAAGTATTGGCAAAGATATGGAGAAGCAAGAGTCCTTATACACTGTGTAAATTAGTACAACCATTATGGAAAATGGTGTGGAGTTTCCTCAAAAAATCAAAAATAGACAATACCTCTACTGGGCACATAACCAAAGGAAATAAAATCAGTATGTCAAAGTGACATCTGCACTATATGTGTGTTGGAGCAGTATTCACAATAGCCAAGAAATGGAATCAATTAAATATACAACAATTGATAAACAGATAAAAAAAATATTAGACAAACACACACACACAGTGTGGAATACTCTTTAGTCATAAAAAAGGACAGAATTCTGTCAGGCAACAAAATGATAAATGAAATAAACAAGGTACAGAAAGACAAATACCACAGCATCTCACACATATGTAGAATCTCAACAAATTTGTCTCATAGAGGCTGAGAGTAGACTAGTGATTATCTGGGGAGAGTAGTTGAGAGGGAGGGATTGGGAAAAGTGATTAAACAGATACTAAGTTACAGTTAAATAGGAGTAAGAAATTCTGCTGTTCTATTGCACAGTAGGATGACTAGGTAATAATAATGCATTCCTAGAAGAAAGGATATTGTAGTTTTCACCATAAATAAATGATAACTATTGGAGAAGACTGATGTACTTACATTGATTTGAACATTACACAAATGTATATATGAATTGAGACACCATGTGGTACCCCATAAATATGTACAATTTTTACATATCAATTAAAAAATTTTCTTCTAGATTGAATTGTTATAACCATTATTAGTATACAATCAAAATAACATAAGCATAAATATTTTGATAATTAGTATAAATAAAATATAAAATTCTATTGGAAATCAATTTCTAATGAAATGACTGCCACCCCCAATTTATCTTTCTTTAAATAATTATTATTTATTGCTGGAATGAGACAGAGTTTTGTGTTAAAACTATTACTCTTTTTTATTTTATAGATAATGGTGCTAAGAAATATTACTTATATAAATAAGTAGTAAAACCAGAAGAAATTATAGAATGGTTCTTTCTGAATTATGTGCTACAATAATGATACTTATCTAAACTTTAATCTATTCTTGGCAATGTAACTAGGTTCTCCTTCTTCTTTTTTAAAAATATATTTTTAATTGTAGATGGCACAATACCTTTTATTTTCTGAGGATCAAACCCAGAGCCTTCCACATGCAAGGGGAGCACTGTACCACTAAGCTACAACCCCAACCCTAGGTTTTCCTTCTAATTAGTGAAAAAAAATGAATTTGAAACTATGTGATTTGCAAAATGATTTGCTACCCAGTCATAAAAAAGCATTCAATTTCTTACATTTCTTGGAAATCCATCAAAAAGTCTTTATCACGAATTAATGCATGATTATTAATTATATTTACTACTCTTTGATATAATTTGATTAGCTCAATTTACTCACAGAACACTAAAAAAAATAAAATACTGTTTATTTCTTATGCTTTTGCCAATACATCATTGTCTCATCACATAATTTAAATATATTTTCATCTAAATTTTATAGATAAAAGTTTTCTTCATTCAGGAAGTAGAGGGAAATTGGCCAGTGGTCTTTGTTAGTCTTATCATCCCCAATCAGACTATCCAAAAAATTCTGAATTTATTTTTCAAATTAAATATATGTTGTGTATGTTAAAGAATAGTATAAAGACTACTTGACTGCTAGGCACAATGGCACACACCTGTAATCCCAGTGGCTCTGGAGGCTGAGGCAGGTGGGTCACGAGTTCAAAGACAGCCTCAGCAATTTAGTGAGGCCCTAAGCAACTCAATGAGACCCTGTCTCTAAATAGAATACAAAAAGGCTGGGAATGTGACTCAGTGTTTAAGTGCCCCTGGGTTCGATCCCTGGTACCAAAAAAGAAAAAAGACTATCTGAGAAAGGTTATAGAACACATTTGATAAGACAGATTACTAAAAGCAGTCAAGATTTAAATGATATAATTAATTCATTAATGAGTTATAAAAAGATAATAAATCAAAATGCTATTTCTCATTACTTAATTTATAATGATGCAGTGTAATTTGTAGCTTAAAATAGTGTTTATTTATGAGAAAGAAAGCAACATAAAGAGAATGCTCAGATGCTGGTGTTCAGATTTGGGATTAAGTAAAAGTCATATAAAATAAGAATTAACTCCATTAATTGTTTTAGACATCATGATCAAGTTTTTAAAAAATCTATGTATTTCAAGAAAAAAATGTAAATAGTACTGTTAAAAATAATCAGTCCACTAGCAAGTATATATTCATAAAGAAGAAACAAAATACTAAACTGTTCTTAAAATGGAATTATATCAGGATTGTTATACTGGCATGTTAATATTAATGAATTAATTATATTATTTAAATCTTGACTGCTTTTAGTAATCTGTCTTATCAAATGTGTTCTATAACCTTTCTCAGTAAAAATTTCACTGTATGATTTGAAAGAATGGATTATAACTCCACATTGAGTAATATACACTAATTCACTACAATTATCTATAATTGTTATCTCCTAAATCTTATTAGTTTGAGAAAACATTTCGGTGACATTAAGGGTCCAGACATTACTAACTGGTAGACAGTACCTACAGTGACACAATCATTGAGTTCACTTACAGTGAACTCCACTTGGAGTTCATGCCTATGGGAATCCTTTTAACTATAGTTTGGAATTGGAATGTCCCACAAAAGCCTAGGTGTTAAAAGCTTGGTCCTCAGCTTGGCAATATTGGCAGGTGGTGGAAACTTTAAGGGGGAGGGGGCTAGTGGAAGGAAGTTAAGTCAATAGGGTGTGGCCTTGCATGGGATATTGGGACCCTGGTCTCTCCTCTCTCTGTGTCTATTTCCTGGCCACTGGGTGAACAGCCTTTTTCTGCTTTGCCACAATGTACCTGTGCTGTCATCAGCTCAAAGCAACAAGGACAAGTAATAAGGGACTAAAATCTCTGAAATTCTGAGCCAAAATAAACCTTTTTCTTAGGTTTCTCTTAGCTGTTTTGTAACAGTGACAAAAAATTTACTGGCATAACTTCCCTTTAGTTCTAACCAAGATTACAGCAAAGGTGATGGGAAGTAATTCTGTGATTATGTTATAGGAACTCTTTCTTGCTTGAGATACTTACTCTAGAGCCTCTCCTTTTGGGTTTGATAAAGTATTTGTCCATGTTGAAGAAGTTCATGTGGCACAGAACTGCTAGTAACCTCTAGTAGCTGCCAATGTCCTCTAGTTGCTGGTTATGGGTTCATGGAGGTAAATGATGCTGCCAACAGCCAGTCAGCAAGCAGCCAAGGCCTTTTCTTCTATACCTGCCTGGAAATGAATTCTGCCAATAACCTGAGTGAGACTGGGAGTGATTTCTTCTACCGTCAAATACACAGATGAGAATGTAGTCCAATTAACACTTTGATTGCAACTTTGTTAGACCCCAAGGGAAGACTCAGCTAAACCCTAGCCAGACTCCTAACCCACAGGAACAGAAATAATAAATGTGTGATGTTTTAAGCTGCTAAATTCAAGTTTATAGTAATTTTTTTTGTACAGCAAGAGATAACTAATATACTAATCTATTTAGCTCTGGCATTTTGAAGTGTTTAATTTTAAATAATTACAAATTCTAAAAATAATATTAAGATATAAACAGTAATATATTAATATTAAAAATAGCAGAAAGTAATTGCTTAGGTTTAAATAAATTCCTAGGTCAAAATACTCTGTTTATAACACAGCACTTGGCGCTTTTTATTTATTTAATTGGGGGGCACTATTATTATTATTATTATTATTATTATTATTATTGTACCTAGAGGTGCTTAACCACCCAGCCACATTCCCAGCCCATTTTTATTTTTCATTTTGAGACAGGTCTCACTAAATTCCTGAGGTTGGCTTTGAACTTGCGATCCTCCTGCTTCGGCTTCCCAAGCCACTGGGGTTACAGGTATGCACCACACAGCACTTCAGCACTTTGCTGTTAACTGAAGCGTATTTGTGAATGGGGAAAAAATAAGTTGTAATGGTTTATTATGTCCTGATTAACCACTAAAAAGATCAACATCTTTGTATTGTCCCCTGGAAGCTTTTGAATTAAAAAAAAAAAAAGCTCCATTGAAAGACTTGGGATGGTTGAGATGTGTTTTTATTTTGAAAAGTAGAAATGTTGCTCTGAACACTAGCCCGTTCTTTGTACATCACGTTTGGAAAGAGTTTCTTCAGAAGGTAAGAATCTAGAAATTGATTTCTTTTACATTTTTCCTGATGGCATAAGCCTTGGAAAGTGTTAGGACTAGGTGATTAACCAGACACAGTGCAACAATTCAGGGGTGCTGAGGCTTAGAGGCCGAGAACCAGGCTTTAGTTCCCAATGAAAGCACATACAAAGAAAAAAAGGAAATGGAGGGAGACCTCATGGACCAGCAATGTTATATTCAGCACCAAAGGAACATATGGCAGCTGGCTACCACAAGGGTCTGGGTTTTATAGGGTCTTAGCAGAGCCAGGTCATGGGAGGAGTTAATTACTTTTGGCTGGCAGGGCCAGGTTATGGGAGGAGTTTTTGTGGTGGAGATAATTTAGGGCGGGGCAGGAGGCTAGGTTGGGAAACTGTAAGGGACAGGTAGGGAAACTGTAAGTCCCTGGGGCTTATTGTCCATATCCTTCACCCATGATAAGACTAAATGAAAGAAAGACCCCTTCACCCTCTTGACGCTTTCAGCTCGGTGGAGGTCATACAAAATAAAATCCATTAGCTATGTACATTCATGCACCACATACTGACCTTTCAGTCAATGAGAAACTGCACATATAATGGTAGTTTCTTTTTTTTTTAATTGCTTTTATTTTTTTAAATACATGACAGCGGAATGCATCCCAATTCTTATTACACATATAGAACACAATTTTTCATATATCTGTTTGTATATAAAGTATGTTCACATTAATTCATGTCTTCACACACATACTTTGGATAATGATGTCCATCACATTCCACCATCATTGCTAACCCCCTGCCCTCTCCCTTATCCTCCCACCCCTCTGCCCTATCTAGAGTTCGTCTATTCCTCCCATGCTCCCTGTCCCTAGCCCACTATGAGTCAGTCACCTTATATCAGAGAAAACATTCAGCATTTGTTTTTGGGGGGGATTGGCTAACTTCACTTAGCATTATCTTCTCTAACTCCATCCATTTACCTGCAAATGCCATGATTTTATTCTCTTTTATTACTGAGTAATATTCCATTATGTATATACTTATTTTTAAAATCCATTCATCTACTGAAGGGCATCTAGTTTGGTTCCACAGTTTAGCTATTGTGAATTGTGCTGCTATAAACATTGACGTGGCTGTGTCCCTGTAGTATACTGCTTTTAAGTCCTTTGGGTATAGATGGAGGAGAAGGATAGCTGGGTCAAATGGTGGTTCCATTCCAAGTTTTCCAAGGAATCTACATACTGTTTTCCATATTGGTTGCACCAATATTTGTGGTGCCACCAGCAACGTATGAGTGTGCCTTTACCCACCTCGATAACATTTATTATTGTTTGTCTTCATAACAGCTGCCATTCTGACTGGAGTGAGGTGGTATCTTAGAATAGTTTTGATTTGCATTTCTCTAATTGCTAGAGATGATGAACATTTTTTTCATATATTTGTTGATTGATTGAATATCCTTTTCTGAGAAGTATCTGTTCATTTCCTTGGCCCATTTGTTGATTGGGTTATTTGTTTTTTTTGGTGTTTAGCTTTTTGAGTTCTTTATGTACCCTAGAGATTAGTGCTTTATCTGATATGTGAGGTATAATGGTAGTTTCATAAGATTATCTTGAAGCTGAAAAATTCTCCTCACCTAATGACATCGTAGCCATTGTAAAGTGATAGTGCAATGCATGACTCACATTTTTGTGGTGATGATGCTCATGTAAAAATCCTTATGTGCTACAGAGCATGATGGGGGGCATGCCTGTAATCCTAGCGGCTTGGGAAGCTAAGGCAGGAGGATCACAATTTTGAGGCCAGCATCAAAAATTTAGGGAGGCCCTGGCTTAAAATAAAAAATAAAAAGGGCTGAGGATGTGGCTCAGTGGTTAAGCGCCACTGGGTCCAATCCCCAGTACCAAAAGAAAACAAAAAAACAGACGAGCTGATAGTAGAATTAATCAGACATTATCACCCTATGTGCATATATGATTGCACGGTCTGTGTAACTTTATACATCACATACAACTAGAAGAATGAGAAGTTATACTCCATTTATGTATGATGTGCCAAAATTCATTCTACTGTCATATATAACTAATTAGAATAAATTTAAAAAATATGTGGGGCTGGGGATGTGGCTCAAGTGGTAGCATGCTCACCTGGCATGTGTGGGGCTCTGGGTTCGATCCTCAACACCACATAAAAATAAAATAAAGATATTGTGTCCACCTAAAACTAAAAAATAAATATTAAAAAAATGAGGTACCAGCCATATAAAAGTATAGAATCTGTGATTAAATGCAATACATAATACTTGATAATGGTTATAAATGACTATGTTACTGGTTTGTATATTTATTGGACTATACTTTTTATCATTTCAGATTGTACTTTTTTTTAGATACCAATAAAAAATATAAAGTGCTGAGGATGTGACTCAGTAGTCAAGTGCGGGTTTTATGCCCCAGGACCAAAAGAAGGAGGAGGAGGAGGAGGAGGAAGAGGAGGAGAAGGAGGAGGAGGAGGAGGGGGAGGAGAAGGAGAAGAAGAAGAGGAAGAAGGAGAAGGAGAAGGAGAAGGGGGAGGAGAAGTAGAAGAAGAAGAGGAAGAAGGAGAAGGAGAAGGAGAAGGAGGAGGAGGAGGAGAAGGAGAAGAGTTGAATAGGAAAGTCCTCATTGAGCAGATTAAATGTGAGCAAAAATTTGAAGAAGGTGAGGGCAGGAGCCATGTTAATATTTGGGGGAAGTTTTCCTTACGAAGTCAATTGATTCTGGTTAGTATCAAAATTCTCATCCAGTAACATGTTCTGGATAACAATGGAACAATATTTTATAAGATTATGATTTGAATGATTGTATCCTTAGAATTATATACCCAGCCAAATAATAATTCATATATTAGGAGAAGAAAAGGCAATTTTAAATATGTAAGAACTTATGTCCCCTTTAATGTACTTGAATGAGTTATCTCAATCAAATAAATGTAAGTCTGAAAAAAAATAATTCAAGGAAAGAAAAAAAGAACAGGACCATGATCTACAAGAAATAGTGACAAGCAATAGAAATTATAGTGATATCTAAGTAACTGAGGTGTGATTTTAGAGTTTAAGGCAGTGATTAAAAGGACTATTAATATTTTAAAATTAAAACAAAATTTTGAAGTTAAAAAAAAAGATAAGACCAGGGCAAAGTACAGGTAGCTGATTATCAAAGAAAAGGAAATGAGTAGGTAGAACTTCTCCATCAAATCAGTTCCTAGCAACCTCTAGGAGAAGGGAAGGATTGCATCTTCTAACCCAACCCATCACCCCCTGGACAGCTCTCTCTCTGCCTTTTGGTCTCCACCTAGGCATGATGGGGTAGGGGCATGAGAAGAAAGAAACCTAAAATCTATAAAGGGACAGTACACCCCAACTCTTGTGGGCACCAGCTCTGGACTCCCTCCTCTCCAGAGGAATCAATCTCTCTCTTTCTCTCTCTCCCCCACTCCCCACATCCTTACCCCTTCTGTCTTTTAAATAAAATTTACTTTTTGCTCTTGCCTCAGCGTTTCTGGGGTATTTGATCTTCAAAACAGGGGGGAATGAGGACCTGATCCTGATTTTCAAGACTGGTATCAGAGGCACATGCTTGTAATTCCAGCAACTCAGTAGACTGGGGCAGGAGAATCACAGGTTTCAGGCCAGTCTCAGCAACTTGATGAGACCCACAGCAATTTATAGAGACCCTGTATTAAAATAAAAAGGGCTGAAGATGTAACCCACTGATAAAGCACCTCTGGATTCAATCCCCAGTGCCCCTCCCCCCAATTTTTTTAAATTTAAATAAAAAATAGGGACTGGGGTGTAGCTCAGTGGTAAAATACTTAAATGCTTGTTTAGCATGCAGAAAGCCTTGGGTTCAACCCCATGCACTGAAAAAAATAAAATAAAGGGTAATAAAAAAACTTAAAGAGTTTGTAATTTTAGATTCAGATTTTAAAAAAGGAAACCTAGGAAATGACATAGTAGATAAGTAGGGAGAATGATAGTAGAAAAGGGGTAAACAAAAGTGTTCTTGGAGGAAAGACAAAAACTTTCACACTTGACTTTTTGCAGGGATACTGGGGATTGAACAGAGGAGTGCTTTGCCACTGAGCTATATCCCTAGTCTTTTTTTTTATTATTATTTTTGAGACAGAGTCTCTCTAAGTTGCAGACTCACCCTCAAATTTGTGATCTTCCTTTCTAAATGCCTAACTTGATTTTTTTAAAATTTAAAACTTCATATATTAATATATTAACATGTATAATGTTTGTGACATTTTCTGTCACAAAATGGAAAGAATATAGGATTTTCCTTCCATTTTTTAAAAATGAAATCTTCTTAATGTTCCTGGATTCAAACATTTTAGGCCTTTTTGCAGATGTTGTGGAATCTGAGAAAATATCAGAAGATCCTAGATTACCTAGATCCAGGGACATCTCCATCATAAGACAAGGACAGAAGAACTCTATAAATTCTTACCCTTTAGACATATACCCATGACTCCAATAACAGTAAGTTGGTAATAAATGCTTGGAATGTGCAGTGCTCAGGAAACTTTACTGTTATTGACTCCTGAATTGAGAGATCAGCAGGAATAACATGCCTGGAGACAGATGTCTCCAAACTGTGTGATCTCAGATGAATCCTGAGCTTGTGAAGATCCCTTGGGAATTTGAACCAGTGGCAGGGTGAGTGTGGAGCAGAAACGGAGCGTAGCTACATTATTTAGTTTTACACATTGGAATTCTGCTTATCCTTTGAACAAAGGGATTGGAGTTTAAAACAGTTTGAAAACAGTAGCCTCAAAACCTAGTATTTGTGAGATAACTAGTTTAGAGTTGGAAGAAGTGTTAGGTAACTGGAACAGATGTTATTGAGTCTGGCAAATGTATACATGTCAAATTTGTGGCTAGTCAAAGTTTGATCAAGTAGGGGATCAGCAAGGAGCTACCCAGGTACCAGATGACTCTCAAGATCACTGGATTTTATATATACATCACGGAAAATGTAACAAGATGGGGACAAGTCTAATATGAACCCTTCTCTGGAAGAGATGACTAGGTAGTTTCAATCATTTATTCATTAGCTATTTACTGGGAGCCTACTATTGTTTTAGATGCTGGGATGAGAGGTGAGAGCTCTTGTAAAGACTACATGCTAGTGGGGGATATAGGCAGTAAATAGTAAATATATAAAATTTGAGGTGGTGGCAAGGGCTATGAAGAATAAATAAACAAATGATTATCAAGAATACAAGCAATGATAAGTGTTGGTGAGGATGTGGGGGAAAAAGTACACTCATACATTGCTGGTGGCACTGCAAATTGGTGCAACCACTCTGGAAAGTACTGTGGAGATACCTCAGAAAACTTAGAATGGAACCACCATTTGACCCAGCTATTCCACTCCTCAGTCTTCACCCAAAGGACTTAAAATCAGCATACTTTAGTGACACAGCCACATCAATGTTTATAGCAGCTCAATTCACAATACTGAACTGCGGAACCAACTTAAATGCTCTTCAGTAGATGAATGAATAAAGAAACTGTGATATATATATATATATATATATATATATATATATATATATACACACACACACATACATACACACACACAATGGAATATTACTCAGCATTAAAAGAGAATAAATTATGGCATTTTCAGGTAAATGGATGGAGTTGGAGAATATCATGCTAAGTGAGATAAGCCAATCCCCGCAAACCAAAGGCTGAATGCTCTCTCTGATAAGTGGATGCTGATCCATACTGGGGGGAGGGGCATGGGAAGAACAGAAGAATTTTGATTGGGCAAAGGGGAAGGGAGGAGGAAAGGAGGTATGGGGGAGGAATGATGGTGGAATGAGAAGAACATCATTACCCTAGGTACATATATGACTGCACGTATGGTGTGACTCTACAACTTGTACAACCAGAGAAAAGAAAAGTTGTGCTCCAATGAATCCAATGTGTACAATGAATCGAAATGCATTATGCTGTCATATATACCTAATTAGAACAAATTTTTAAAAAGAATGAATAAGCAGATTAAGGGAATAGAGTGATGGGGGAGGGACATTTTAGTGTGGAGAGGGAAGGCTTTTCTCTTCAGGTCACTTTGAACAGCAATCTAAAAAGAGCAAGGGTACAATCAAGAAAAGATACCAGAGAATGTAAAGATTGGCAAGATGGCCAGTGGGCTAGAGTGGAGGGAGACAGAGGAAGGAGGTGGGAAACGATGTGTTTATAAAGTGATATGTGGATATGAGAACTTCAAGGGTTTTCTCAAGGATCAGAAGCAAATATTGCTGAAATTGTTCTAAGATGTATATAGCTCTGCATAGTTTGTTTTCTGAGTGGGAGAGGATGCAAATTCAGAACCAGAGCTGAGCCTCTCAGTAGAGGCAAGCCTGGTTGAACACTGCTACCTGGCACTGTCCTTCTGGGACACTTCCTATGCACAACTCTCCATCCTTCCAATAAATGGTGAGTCAATACCACAAGAACAAAGAATTGAAGTAATTTGAAATTATTAGCCTGCTTAGGTGCCCACTGCTCTAAAACTGTTTTATCTGCTAATCATGTAAAATGAGAAAGTTCTGAAAACTCAGAAAAAAGGGAATTTCTGGGCTCCAGCACCATTCCATTCAAAACCATCAGTGGCTGTTCAGTCCTTTTTCATGACGCAATCTCTCTGTCTCTGTCTCCTCTGTCTTCCTCTTCCCCATTTAAGGACTCTTGTTATTACATTGGGCTCACCCAGATAATCCAGGATAATCTTCTTATTTTAAGGCTGACTGATTAGCAGATTCAATTCCATTTGTAATCTTAATTCTCTGTTGCCATGTAACATAACACATTCACAGGTCCTAGAGATTACTATGTGGATATGATTGAGGTTTGTTATTATCACATTCCATAAATGCAATATAGTCTATCACATTCCATAAATGCAATATAGTCTCCTTCTTATAGCCTTTATTTTCTACTTCAGTGTTAACTTCACTGTATTTATCTTCTTTAGTATAAGCTGTCCCAAACCCATTTTGAAAAAGAGGCAACAAAAAATGAATCTCTAAAATCATAAAAATATATTTGGTCTTTGATTCACTTTCCTGGTAGAGAACTCCTAAAACCCTTAGAATCTCTTGAGAGAAATGTCTTTGCTTTGCTAATGAGATACTGCAGGATGAAGCTGAGGATCTTCAGATTTTGGATGGGGACTTGTCATCAGAAAGACCAAGCTGTGATTTGAGGGTTGGAACTTCTAGCCTTAGCCCTGAAACTCCAGGAAGGTGAGAGGGACTAGAGAGCCATCTAATCACCAAAAGCCAATGATTTAATCAATCATGCCAATGAGCCCTCCCAAAGACCCCCAAATTATAGGGTTCAGCAAGCTCGAAGGTTGGTAAAAACATCAAGGTGCTGGGAGGGTGGCATGCCCCCATAGGGCATGGAGGCTCCATAGCATTTCACCTTCACCCACTTACCTTGTCCTATATATTTCTTACATTTGGGTGCTCATGAGTTGTATTCTTTATAATAAAATGGTGATGGTAACTAAAGTGACTTCCTGATTTCTGTGAGGTGTTCTAGTAAATTATGAAACCTGAGAAGAGGTTCTTGGGAGCCTCTGTATCAGTCTGTCAAAAGTGGAGGAAATTCAAGACTAACAATAGGTGATTGGCATCTGAAGTTTTCACTGAAGTTTCCAGTCTTGTGTTACTGAGCCATTAACTTGTGGGATCTGACATTAGCTCCAGGTAGTATCAGAATTGAATTGAGTTGTAGGACACCTAGTTGTGTCTAGAGTGTTGAAGTATTGTTTGGTGTGAGAAAAACCTCCACACGCTTATTTAACCAATACTAATCCTTGATAGACTATGGTGGTAGAGAAGTCAGATAGTTGTCACAGTTTCCTGCTCACTTTAATCCATATCCCCATTAAACAAAGGGAGTGTGAGTACTTCAAAATATAAGTTGATGAGCTGATGGTCCATTTTCCAAGATTCTCAGCTTCTTTGGGAGAAAAAGTGATAAACTGGCCACTATACTAATTATCTCTTTCTGTTTAACAAGTTCAAAACTTAAAGGTTAAAAACAGAGCATTTATTATATCCCTGTTTTTCCAGGTTAAAAATCTAGATGCAACTCCACTGGGAACCTCTATTCAAGCTACAATCAGAGTGTCATCTAAATGTCACACTGCAGGAGGATTTAGTTCGAAGTTCATTCAGGTGATTGTTGGAAGAATTCAGTTCCTCATGGGTTGTTGAACTGAGTGGTTCATTTGGTGGCTAGGGCTGGAGACTTCCCTCAGCTCCATGTGAGTCTGTCCATAGGGTACTCACAACATGAGCCGGCTGTGCTTCTCCCAAAGTGATAGTGTGAGAGGGAGAGCCCAAGATGGAAGCCATAGTCATTTTGTAACCTAAACTCAGAAGTGATGTTTCACCACGTTTGCCATGCTCTATTCATTCGAAGTGAGTCACTGAGTTGTCAATCCTCAGAGATAATGTCCTACTCAGAGGCTTGACTACTAGGAGAAGAGAATAACTGGGGGCTACTTTAATTGTTGCCTATCATGGCTACCTTCTGAAAATTTCTTTAGTTGAAGCATCAATTTATTTTTATTTTTATTTTTGAAGTGTCAATTTAAAATGCCATTGAAACAATTTATCTGAGATTACTGTAGCCAGTCTTGGAATCTATCCAGCATGTATGAACACACAGAAATATTTGTCAATTTATGATCCATCAAAGAGAGATAAACGAGGATCTGGCACTAGAAAACAATGTACCCCAAAACAAAAAGTTGCAGTATATTTCTATTAAACTTTTTAAAAAGTAAATATGAACTGTTATATCAATAGTCATAATACAATTTTTATTACTATCTTCCATAATAATTACAGATGGAATATTTCTATACTAGAAATATTTTCCCCTTATAGAGTTTGTAATTGACATTACAACAAAACAATGGAAAAGAAGGAGATGTGTGCTGAAATAACTGGAGCCTAAGAGGATGTTATTAGAAAAATGAAAATATTAAATATTAAGCCAAAGCCAATTTCTCCATTACTAGAATTCATTCTGGGGTAGCAGGAAAATGACCATACTAATCAAAACAATAGAACTGAAGAAAAACCAGACATGAGAACATTCACAGAAACCCACAGAATGTCTTTGATTATTGCTAGAAAATTTAATGCAGAATAAATAAGGCATGACAAGTGTAATTTCTATAGTGACAAGATGATGTTATGATGTTATTAAAAAGCTCAAAAGAAATAAGTATTAGACAAACAGTGGTATCTCTGAAAGCATAGATATCACTTGTATTGGGGTGATTTTTTTTAATAGTGACTAGGCACATACAGTTTTTGAAAAATAATTACTTTTATTGTTCCTCCTTCACCAGTTTCCTTTTTCTTCCCTAATTTTTTTTCTCTATTATTTCTTAAGTTATTGTTGGTTAACTTTCTTCTGATCTTAAAAGTATCACTAGGTTTTGCATTAATGTATCTGGAATCACAAGTACATGAAACAAATATTTAGTTTCTATCTGGTTCCTAACATCGTTTCCTCAAATAAAGGTATTGAGAAGATATTAACTTACACATCTGATACACCTTGCTTAGTCAATAGGTTAACTTGAACATTCTCTTCTATTTAATATCTTTGATGTTGAATTCACCCAGGTCAGGATTTTGTGTTTTAATATTTAAACATTGATAAGTTATGATACCACTACCAATAATAATGTGAATACTTCAACAGCATTATTGAGATGTATTTGACATCTAGTAACTTGAACATAAAAGCTTTGATTTTAATTTTACTTTTTTCTTCTTGCTATAAGATTGCACATTGAAAAAGATTTATTTTTTGTTTCATTTTGTTTTTGTGATACTGGGGGTTGAACCCAGGGGTTCACACATGTTAGGCAAATGCTCTACCACTGAGCTACACCCCCAGCCTTTTTTTTTTTAAAAGAGAGAGTGAGAGAGAGAGAATTTTTTAATATTTTTTTTTTTTTTTAGTTTTCGGCGGACACAACATCTTTGTTTGTATGTGGTCCTGAGGATCGAACCTATGCCGCACACATGTCAGGCCAGCGCGCTACCGCTTGAGCCATATCCCCAGCCCCACCCCCAGCCTTTTTTTATTTCTTATTTTGAGACAGAGTTTTGCTAAGTTGCTCAGGTTGGCCTTAAACTTGAAATCCTCTTGCCTCAGCCTCCTGAATTGCTGGGATTACAGGCATGTGCCACTGTGCCCAGCCATCATAGACACTTTGATGATAATGTTGGTGGATATGGTAAACAATGTTATTGCCAATGCAACCTTCTTAAGAACCTTGATTTTGTTCAGATTATACGGTGGCAATGGATGCAATGAAAATGTGTTCTCTCTTGAATCTCAAATATAAACTTTTATTTACTCAACCCATTTATTTTTACTTTTATGTAGTTAAGTGACCCAGTTCTGGCCAGTGAGATGGGAAGCAAAATCTCAGGGCACTTTTGAGATAAAATGTGTTCTCCCCTCTCACCCCTCTGCCCTAACTAGAGTTCATCTATTCTTCCCATGCTCCCCCTCCTAGATGCCCTTCAGTAGATGAATGGATAAAAAAAAATGTGGCATATATACACAATGGACTATTGCTCAGCAATAAAAGAGAATAATATCTTGGCATTTGCAGGTAAATGTATGGAGTTAGAGAAGATAATGCTAAGTGAAATTAGACAATCCCTAAAAAACAAATGCCGAATGTTTTCTCTGCTTACTCATAAAAGAATGTGAGAGGTGGACTAAGCAATGATGTTAGAGCTGAGTACAGTGGCAAATGCCTGTAATCCTAGTGATTTGGGAGGCTGAGACACGAGGATATCAAGTTGGAGGTCAGTCTGGGCAATTTAGTGAGACTCTATCTCAAAAAACAAAAAGAACTGACGTTGTAGTTCGGTGGTAAAGTACCACTGGGATCAATCCCTCCCCCTCCCCACCCCACCCATTGAATGATGTTAGGCCCAGAGATTACTAATAAAGCACAAGATTTAGTTAACTATTTTGGAACTAAGGATAGACCTAGTTATCTGAGAACTTTTGTTAGATTGTGGTTCGAAACATGTGAGATAGAACTTCTGTTTATTTTCATATCTAGCTGTTAAGGCAATCAATAGTGATTTTAAGCAGCTGCCTCAGGAGAAATGTCAAACTCTTTGCTCTTTAAAAATGTTAATGGGAAATTTCAAAGTCTGTGAACTCTTTCAACACCTTTGCTTTTCTGAAATCCAAAATTACTAGTATAAAAAAAGAATGCAATGCAATTCAGTCAAATCCACAGACACTTACTGGCACAGCTGCCATTTGCACCAGAAAATGAAGCAAAATTTGGCAGGATACACCACTAGCTATTTGCAGAGGCACTTGAAATCTTCAGTCTATGTTTGCACAGATGCCTGGCACATGGTATTCGATGGCAAACAATGGTCATCTGAGAGTCTGGCTTAGGTACTCATCACCCTATAAACCTTAAATTTATTTCACACCTGCTTCTGAAACTTGGAAGTAGTGCCAAGTTATTCTCTCAGATGAATTTGGCAAAAATTCTAGTGCACTGCATAACATTATAATCAGACTAAATGCATTTCTTAAATTCATTAAATATCTGGAATCAATTTTTTTTAAAGTGATGTCTACTTAAGAAAGCAATCTGATGTCTACAGAGATCCTTATCACTTTGACCAGAGAGCACAAACTAGGCATGGGAAAGTTGTGATCACAGTGTGTGTTTGACCTGGATTCTCTCTTCAGAAACATTCTTAGTCAGGTGAGGCTATCCATGCCCAAAGCTATAAAGATTTTGTTAGTTTCTCCCAGAAAACCATTCTACAAGCTAATTGCTTTTATTATGGAAATGTATTCCCAAACTGAACTGTAAGGGTGATTTTGAAAATTCAGTGCAATACAATGTGTATATAAAAAGCTGCTTAGGAGGAGAAGGAAGAAGGGAGCCAATGATAATTTCTTACTAATGCTTTAAGATTGTCTCTAGTTTAAGCAATTAACCTTTTATTTTTCCCTCAAATTTTTAGAAAAGACAATTTGGGCACTTTAAATAACCACAGCAATGCTATGTTCACCCTGTAGGCAGAAAATGCAAGTAATGGAAATATCTATATTTCCCCAACTATAAACTCCAGCTTTCTTCTTCCATGTATGAAAAGACTGTAGAGGGTAATTGTTTAGAGCTTGGTTCTAGGCCAGACTGCTCAAATCCTGGGGCTGAATCCTGACTCTGCCATTTATTAACTGGGTGAGCTTGGATAGATCATACACTTTCTGTGCCTTGGATTGTTTATCTGTACAATGAGAATAATAATTACCTGTGTCATAGGGTTATTAGAGATTAAATTAATTAACATATGTAGAACATTTATAGCAGTAAGCACAATTTAAGCACTAGCTATAATTATGAGTCTTCAGACACATTTACCAAAGCACTTCATATTGGAATCCCAAGAAAACTAAGTCAATATATGCTTCCAAATTTTATTTTTTTCAGACAAAAGTATCAGCTTTGAAAAGTCATTTAGCTCTCTTATAAACAGATGAATAACATAATATTAGTTAAAACTAATTTAGGATATTGTAGAAGTTGTCTTCATTTTGTACAAACATTCCAAGATGTCTATTACTTGAAGGTTCTACAAATTATTTAACAAATATTTATAGAACATCCACCGTGTGTGGGTGGGTAGGGCAGCATTCTAGCATGAAAATTAGTGATGCATATGTGTGTGTTTGTATGTATGTATGTATGTGCAAATTCCTTTCTAATATGGAGTTTATATCCCTTCAGGAGTACACAGAAAATAAATTAACTAGCAAATGATACATTGAGGGTGATAAATTCTATGAAAAAATATAAAGCAGAGTCAAGGTAGAGAGAGATGGAGAGTAGGGGTTATAGGGAAGGTCTCTCTGACAAGGTCACATTAGAATGGCCTAGACAAGTGAGGGAATTAGCCATGTGGACATTTTGGGGAAGAGTTATCCAGGAAGAGGAAACAAAGTACAAAGACCCTGAGTTCTGACAATGCTTGGTGTGTTTAAAGAATAGCAGTATGGAATTTAAACCAAGGAAACTTGACTTCAGAACTTGCAATCCATATTCACGCATTATCTTCTGTACTTTCCTTCATAAATGCCCTGTTTCAGATAGGAAGATTGTATTAAAACTTGATAGTCACAGTTAAATATAAATTATACAGTCTTACATTGTGTGTTATTCTGACTTTGATATGGATTTCAAAGAATCACCATAGACAACAAATTTGACTCTACATTTTCAAAAGCAGCTCAGTATATGAAGCAAAATGAATTAAGAGCAGCAACTAGGACATCCTAAAAAAAAAAAAAACTGGAAAAACCCTTAGCTTATGGTTTTAATAAAAACGATGTGTAAAATTTTGCAGCCTAAGTCTTTTTTGGGGGCAGGCAGGTGCTAGATCCTTGCTTGAAAAGTCTCTGACCCCAGTAAGAGCTGACCATATCAGTGAATAGCACTTTAAAACCTAGAAATATTTTTGGTTTTGTTAAAACGAAATCAAAAACAAAAAAACCCCATGGTTCATGCCTGAAATTGCAACTATTAGAGTCTGAGAGGATGATCATGAGTACAAGGACAGCCTGGACAATTTAGAGAGACCCTCAGACTCGAAATAAAATAGGGCTGGGATTGTAGCTTGGTGGTAGAGTGAGTGCAAAAATGTAACAGAAAAATAAACATGCTTTCCTCTTCTTAATTTAAAAAAAAAAGAAGAAAAAGTCTGGAGGAAACCAAAAAAATTTTTTTTTCAGATATTATGGGTAAGGCAGAGAATAATTGGTAATTAGAAGAATTAAATCTGAGGAGCTAAGTCTGGAAGAGCTTTTTTTGAGGATACATTTTAAAGAGCAGAAGATAACTTCATAGAAAAGCAGCCGCCTGGCTAGGGGAATATTCTGAGATTATACGCTTTCTATTTCTGAGGCAGTGCCAAACATTCTAAGTAAAGAGAATCTAAATCAGTGGTTCTTAACTTAGAAAGTATGTTATTCTGGGTCCTCTGAGAGTCAGCTACCAAAATGGAATATAATATGACAGAATTTTATTAGGGAAAACACCTGTGTGAGAGAAAATGGGGAGGAAGGCAGACAGGCTGGGGGAGCCCTCAAACTGTGACACTGTCTGTCTGAATGAAGAAGACAGGAAAGGAAGGTGAGGTGGAAAGGGCCTAAGCCTCCAAGGAAGGCTCAGCAAGTCCTAGAGCTGAAGTCATGCATCAGAGAAGTCCCATGTCTCCTGGGAATGGGCCTGTTTTGGTACTTGGTGTCCCTGCAGCACTCTGTTAATGGATGAGAACAACTCTTAGGATGCCTGACCTCAGCACAAACTCAGAGATGGATTGCAGTGTGGGCCCTTAGCCAATTAAGCTGTAGTTGAAGTGGAGAGACGCAGTCTCGGGACCACAGTGTTATCAGAATTATTCAGGAATCTGTTTCTCTGCATCTTCCACCCACTAGCCAAACCCCTACACCCCAACTCAAGATGTCATCGGCCTGCTGCCTAGAGGAGAAACATGCCCACGCAGCCAAGGACTGATAGGGATGTGTCATGTCCTTCATATATGGTAAAAGAGGTTGAGACCACAGGAAATAGAAAAATATCTTCTGTTTTGATGTTTACTTTATGAATGCTTTAGAAGGAAAAATCTTTTGTAGATGGCTTACTAAGGATTTGTTACAAAGTTACTCAGTAGCTGATAAACTGCTACCTCTGTATCTTTGACTTGTTCTAAAAATTCAAAATATCAGGGGCTGGGGTTGTGGCTTAGCGGTGGAGTGCTTGCCTAGCACGTGCCAAGTGCTGGGTTCAATCCTCAGCACCACATGAAAATAAATAAATAAAATAAAGGTAGTGTGTTCAACTACAACTAAAAATATGAAATTAAAGTAAAAAAATATTCAGAGGATCACATTGTTGAGTAAAGAACTCCTGTGGTTATATGATAGAGCCCAGACTAGTGGAGTCCAGAGGACATTTCAGCAAAAGACAAGCTTAAAGACCTGATGCTGGTAAAGAACAGCTCAATAAAAGCTACACTGTGACTATAGCACAGAGTATTTTACCACATCCACCTCAGTCATAGCCCCCTCAGCTTTCTGCCCTTCCTCCTTACCAAAACCCTCTCCTCTCATACTCTTTCAGTGAAGCACTTTCCACCTACAGTGCACAAGATGTCTCTTCCTCCAATGTGTGATCTGACCTAGAGCATAGTACTTGATTATATAAAGTCTTCTCCCTCCAACCATGAGCAATCCAGTCCTGAAAATCACATTATATGCAACAAAAACTAATGGGTTCCTATTTGCTGTTATTTTATTTTGTACAGGGGATTGAACTGAGGAGCAATCAGCTATTGAGCCACATCCCCAGACCTATTTTGTATTTTTATTTAGAGACAGGGTCTCACTGAGTTGCTTAGTACCTTGCTTTTGCTGAGGCTGGCTTTGAACTCGTGATCCTTCTGTCTCAGCCTCGGGAGCTGCTGGGATTACAGGCATGTGCCACTGCACAGGCTTTATTTTATTCTTTACAGTAATAGGGATTGAACCCAAGGGCTCTCTACCACTGAGCTATAGCCCCAATCCTTTTTCTTTTTCTTTTTTTTTAATATTTATTTTTTAGGTGTAGATGGACTCAACACGATGCCTTTATTTTTATGTGGTGCTAAGGATAGAACCCGGGTCCTGCCCGTGCTAGGCGATCGCTCTACTGCTGAGATACAATCCCAGCCCCCTTTTTCTTTCTTTCCTTTATTTTTTTAGGTACTAGGGATTGAACCCAAGGGTGCTTAAACCACTGAGCCACATCCCCAGCCCTTTTTGTATTTTATTTAGAGACAGGGTCTCACTGAGTTGCTTAGGGCCTTGCTAAATTGTTGAGACTGGTTTGAACTCATGATCCTCCTGCCTTAGCCTCCAGAGACACTGGGATTACAGGTGTGTGCCACTGTGCCTGGCTCAGCCCCAATCCTTTTGAGTCAGGGTCTCACTAACTTGCCCAGGCTGGCCTCATACTTGCAATCCTCCTGTCTTAGCTTCCTGAGTCTTTGGAATTACACCACACCTCACCATGCCCAGTCGTTGTTATTTTAAATGGAAAATCTGTTGTGGTTATTGTTCAATGCTTAAGCATTTCCTAAAATGCAATGTAACATAGTGAAAAGTATAAATATAATTAATAAAATGTATATGTTGAGTTGTAAATTACACTATCACTTTCTGATTACTAAAAGCATTAATATAATTAATATTACTATTTTGTATGCAGCAGCACAATTTGCATATCCTTTGTAGCAGACACTAAATTTAGTGTTAATATACTCTATCACATTTGAAAACAATCAGAAATTGAAAAGTTTTAAAATATGCACGATATTTCCACAGGATTAGAGCTAAACATAAATGAATTAGCCACAGAAAAGTAATTTCAAGAGCAAAATTATAAAAACTCAATAATTATTTTTGGCTAAAGAAATTTAATTTAATATGAAATGCATTTCAATACATTTTATGTGGTATAAAGTGAGGGTCTCCTAAAGTAAGGCCTTGGTGATTATAATAACTTTAAAGCAGGGTGTTAGGGAATTCTTTCCTTGAGGCCACCCAGGAGTCTTGCCTATGACTTTGTTCCCAGGCCTTTTCTTTTTTTCCCTCCCTCCCTCCCCCCCTCCCTGCCTCCCTCCCTCCCTCCCCCCCTCCCTGCCTCCCTCCCTCCCTCCCTCCCTTCCTTCCTTCCTTCCTTCCTTCCTTCCTTCCTTCCTTCCTTCCTTCCTTCCTCTCTCTTTCTTTCTTTCTTCCTATCTATCTTTCTTTCTTCTCAGGGGCACCCAACCACTGAGCCACATCCTCAGTCCTATTTTTTGTATTTTATTTACAGACAGGGTCTCAGTGAGTTGCTAAGTACCTTGTCTTTACTGAGGCTGGCTTTGAACTCATGATATTCCTGACTAAGCCTCCCTAGCCTCTGAGATAATAGGTGTGCACCACCATGCTTGGCGCCTACTCACTTTGGACTGCATAGAGGCAACAGGAATCCTCTGATGGTGGCATCCACTCTCTTCGTCCCAAGTTTGGGCACCAGAACCTGGCCTGGGCTCCCAAGGTAATGAATGTAGTGGTCGTCTTCAAAAATTCACATAGCTCTCCAGGTACACCTTAGTGTTCCTCCTTTCTGAAAACTCTCCAACCCTTCCCAATTCTAGACTCTTCCCCTTCCACAGGTGCAGACTTTCCAAATCAAGGAGAGTTGTTCTTCTGGGGAGCCTTGATACCATCGAATATACTACTAATGCCCATACTACTAATGCCCTTCTGGGGCAAGGGGACTCCAGATATCTAGACCCCAGAGTATGGAACATCTTCCTCACAGGGAAAAAGAAGAAAATTATTTTCCACTTTTTTATTTCCTGCCGAAGTAAAACATAAAAAAAAAAATGGATGGATTTCTTTTTAACTCAACATGTTAAATTTGTAATTCTTTTTAAAAAAAGGATGCTTAAGGGCTGGAGTTGTGGCTCAGCTGTAGAGCGCTTGCCTCGCATGGGTGAGGCACTGGGTTTGATTCTTATTTGAAGCCTCACAGTTTCAGAGGTCTTAGACCATAGAAGGCGGGCTCCATTCCTCAGGGCTTGAGGTGAGGCTGAACATCAGGTTATTGTGTTCACCTCCAACTAAAACAAATATTTTTTTTAAAAAAGGGATGCTTAAAATATACTTTGTGAAGGGGCTGGGTTGTGGCTTAGTGGTAGAGTGCTTGCCTAGCATGTGTGAAGCACTGGGTTTGATTCTCAGCACCACATATAAATAAATAAAGATCCATTGTCAACTAAACAATATTTAAAAAAAAATACTTTGTGAAAATACATTTCTCTCCTGTTATTCAATGCTGATACATGTGCTTTCTTCTTCTTCCTCTTCCTCCTCTTCTTCTTCTCCTTCTTCTCCTTCTTCTCCTTCTTCTCCTTCTTCTCCTTCTTCTCCTTCTTCTCCTTCTTCTCCTTCTTCTCCTTCTTCTCCTTCTTCTCCTTCTTCTCCTTCTTCTCCTTCTTCTTCTTCTTCTTCTTCTTCTTCTTCTTCTTCTTCTTCTTCTTCTTCTTCTTCTTTCCCCTTCCTCCCATGAGAAGCATGGCTGTATTGTTCAGTAACCCTTAATCTTTGGGATGAATGTGAAACAAAATGTACACCCCTCTTAAACTCCCACACCACAGGATATAATTCTGTTGTACAGTTACAGATATTTTAAAATTAGATTCAGACATAAAATCATAGAAATCAGGCCTTCACTTCTACTTCTGGCTGGATCTCATGCAGCAAGAATATATTCTTAGCCAAAGACATTTTCACAGAGTAGTGTTTACAATTACAACAGAGTGATATTTTATACTTATTTTATGTTCTGTTACAACTTTCTCTTCCAAAAAGTGTAATTATGATTTCAACATCTGTCCTAAATGTATTCCTATCATGTTTGAATGCTACCGCCTTTGAGACTTATTGTTTCTTAATGTTTTTGCTAAATTCACATTGGTTTTGAGCTTGACTTCCACAGAATGTGTTGGACCTATTTCCAGATGTGATCAGCTGTTTTTATGGGAATACTATGTAGTAAAAGATGGATCTGATACTATCAGTACATGAATGAATATTCATAAGGCTGGCTCTTCTTTCAAAAAGAACCCCAAAGTATTTTATTAGTGAGAAATACTAAAGTTGCCAGCAGCAAGGTACAATTTTTTTTTATTGTGGTAAAAACCACATGAAACTTACTGTCTTGACATTTTTAAGTGTATGCTTCAGTTGTGTTGCATACATTCATGTTGTTGTGAAGCAGTTTCTAGAACTTTTTCATCTTGGAGAACTGAAACTCTGTTCATTAAAGAATGTCTCATTTCCTTCTCCCTAGTAACCATCATTCTAATTTTTCCTAATTTAGATGCCTCATGTAAGTAGAATCATGCAACACCTGTATTTTTTTTGTTTTTGTTTTTTACTTTTTCCTGGTACTGGGGATTGAACCTAGAGCCTCTCATATGCTAGGTAAGTGCTTCACCACTGAGCTGTACCTCCAGTCACTTCTCCCCCACAGCCCTTTTAAAAATCAGTATTTTTACTTTTTGTGACAGTTTATTTCACTTAGCTAATGTTCTCAAGATTCATCCATGTTGTAGCACCTGAGAGAATTTCCTTTCCTTCAAGACTGAGTAATATTGCTTTGTATATGTACTGCACATTTTATTTATCTATTTGTACATTGATAAACATTTGATTTGCTTCCACCTCTTGAGCTTCTAGAACCTGGGTATGTAAATCTAAAGTATTGAGTTTTGAGGCATCTTTTCCTGTAATAATGATGGACTTGAGTGGATTTAATCATATTCTCCTAACCATACTTCTGATATGTTGTACTTCTTAAAGATGCCAGTCTCCCTATGTGTCCAGTTATTTTGATTTGGATATGAGGTGTCCTTCAAAAGCTCCTGTGTTAATGCAGGAATATTCAGAGGTGTAACTTAATCAGTCTATCCTAGTTTGAATGGACTCACTGGGTGGTAACTGTAGGCAGGTGAGGATTGGCTGGAGGAGATGCTTCACTGGGGATGTGCCCTGGAAGATTTCATCTTCCCTGAGGTCCCTTCTCCTCCTTGTCTTTGCTTCCTGGTTACCATGAAGTGAGCAGTTTTCCTCCACCATGCTCTTCTGCCATGATGATCTGTCTTACCTCAGGCCAAGAGCAATGCAGTTGACTGAACATACATGGAACCTCTGAAACCATGAGCCAAATTAAACTCTCCTCTAAATTGTTCTTGTTGGGTATTTGTTTTACTCAGCTTTTTTGCTGCTGTGACTAAATGGTCCGAACAGCACAATTATAAAGAAGGAAGAGCTTATTTGAAGCCTCACAGTTTCAGAGGTCTTAGACCATAGAAGGCGGGCTCCATTCCTCAGGGCTTGAGGTGAGGCTGAACATCAGGGCAGGAGAGGGTGCAGAGGGAAGCAGCTCACATCGTGGTGATCAGGAAGCAGGAGACTTGACTGGCCAGATACAAATAAAAACCCCAAAGCCACATCCCAATTCTCACCTCCTCCAGCCACATCCTACCACTTCAGTTACCACTCTGTTAATCCCTATCAGAGGATTAAATCAATAATTGGGTTAAGACTCTTGCAACTCAATAATTTCTCAACTCTGAACCTTCTTGCATTGTCTCATACGTGAGCTTTTGGGAAATGCCTCACATCCAAGCCCTAATGCTCCTCTGAGCTTTACTCTTTTTTGAGGTGCTATGAATCAATAGAATGTCATTTCTTCTTTCTGGAAGTCTGTCTCCCTACCGCAAAATCTCTTTTCTGCATGTCAAAATCCTCTCATCCCCAAAACTTCCCATCCCTTTCTTAATGAAGCCTTCTGGATTTCTCCCCAAAATATCTTTCTCCTAAAAATCCCCATAGGGTCCTTGCAATATCATTGTCCAAATGTAAAAGAGTTGCCTGTACTTGTTATCTATTTATCCTCTCCATCTAATAATTTTTCACTTCTAATAAGTTGCATACTATTTTCCAGGCACTATTCTAAGCACTTCATGTATGTTAACTTCTGTAGTTCTTACAATAACCTATAAAATAATTATATCATTTAAATAATCATATCATTTTACAGAAGAGAAATTGAGGTATGGAGAGATTACATAATTTGCCCAGGTACTATGTGTGTGTGTGTGTGTGTGTGTGTGTGTGTAAATAAACTTTAGTTTTTAACAGAATTTTAGGTTCTCAGCTTAAATAGAGTGGAAAGCAAAGAGCTGTCCCATATATCCCCTGCCCCCATATACACACGGTTTCATTTACTATCACAAGCCCATATCAGAGTGCAACATTTGTTACAATCAATGAACTTTCATTGACACATCATTATTACACCAAGTGATAGATTTACTTTTGGTGTTGTACATTCTATGGGTTTGGAAAATTTTATAATATCATATAGAATAGTTTCACTGCCCTAAAAAATCCTCTGTTCTCCAACTATTTATCCCTTCTTTTACATTAATCCCTAATGGTCAGTATTTTTTTTTTACTGTTTCCTAAGTTTTGCTTTTTTCAGAATGTCATATAATCAGAATCATAAATATGTAGCCTGTTCGGATTGACTTCTTTCACTTACTAACATGCTTTTTAGTTTCCTCCATGCCTTTTTATGGCTTTATAGCTCTTTTTGGTACTGGGGATTGAATCCAGGGGCACTTAACCACTGAGCCACATCCCCAGTACTTTAATATATTTAAAATATATATTTTATCTAGAGACAGGGTCTCGCTGAGTTGCTGAAGCTGGCTTTGAGCCCTTGACCACTGAGCCATATCTCCAGCCTGATTTTGCATTTTTATTTAGAGACAGGGTCTTACAGAGTCGCTTAGTGTTTTGCTCTTGCTGGGGCTAGCTTTGAATTCTCGATCCTCCTGAGGAGCCACTGGAATTACAGGCTTGCACCGTTGTGTCAGACTACTCATTTCTTTTTATTGCTGAATAATATTCCACTTTCTGGATATACTGGTTTATCCACTTACCTACTAAAGGATATCTTGTTAACTTCCATATTTAAGAAATTATGAATAAAACTGCTATATTCATTTGCAAGTTTTCATGTGGATATGTTTTGAACTAATTTGGGTAAATACCAAGGAGTGCAGCTGCTGGATTATATAGTAAGAATGTTTAGTTTTCCAAGAAACTGTCAAACGCTTTCAAAGTGGTTATTCCATTTTGCAATTCCTCCAGCAATGAATTTGAATTCCTATTGCTTCACATCTTCTCCAGCATTTGGGATTATTTGTGTTTGATTTTGGCTATTCTAACCAGTATGTTATGTGTTTTGAGTGAAGTTAGACTTATGTTCATACTGAGGTAGAAATACAAGAGAATGACAGGGTGGAGGAAGTAAACACTGGCACAGGGACAGCCAGCCCAATAATGGCAATTTCTTCCATTACAGAAGGACTGCCACCCCTTTTCTTTTGATTTTTACAATTCAGCAAGTTGGAACAGTTAATACAGGAATTATGTTCTGCATGTTCATATTTTTATTAACAACACTGTACAGTGTGTAGTTATAAATGCATAAGTGATTATATATTAAAATTTTATCTTTCTTTTTGGGCATGGTGGTGCACGCCTGTAATCCCAGCAGTTTGGGAGGCTGAGGCAGGAGGATTGCAAGTTCCAAGTCAGCCTCAACTTACCAGGACCCTGTCTCAAAATAAAAAAAAAACAAAAAGGGTTGGAGATGTGGCTCAGTGGTTAAGTGCCCCTGGGTTCAATCCCTGGCAGTAAAAAAAGTCTATGTTTCTCATTACAACCTTTATGAAGATAGGGATTTATTTCCTAGTACAGTGTCTGAAACACACTAGGTACTGAATAAATGATAAATTTATAAATACATGAATTAATGAATGAATGATTTATATCCTGCAGGGTCTCAAGAATGTTGGGAAAATAGCTAAAGCAACAGAAACTTGATGCATAGAAGATTCTTATATGCACAAAGAAATACTTACCTCTTCTAAGCATTATAAAAGGCACATATTATAAAGGAAAAGGTAGAATTGACTTTATAAAAATAAAATGTAAACAACAAAAACCCCAATCAATAAAGCTTTTTGTATTTCAAAATATTATAAATAATGGAAAGGTAAACAATAAAATGGGAAAATATTACTACTTGGATGATAGCCTTAATACATAAAAAAATCTTTAAACATCAGAAAAAAAGACAAATATCCTAATAGAAAACTGAACAAAGGATACCCATTTTGTAAAGATACTTGCTCTTATGAAGAATTATTCTATGTAATGATGTCTTAAGGTAAAGTGAGCAACAATGAGCTGGGGTTGTGAGCTCAGTGGCAGAGCGCTCACCTAGCATGTGCGAGGTCCTGGGTTCGATCCTCAGCACCACATAAAAATAAATAAATAAATAAAATAAAGATATTGTGTCCAACTAAAAGCTAAATACTTTTTTAAAAAAGATATTTATTTATTTAATTTTAGGTGGACACAATATCTTTATTTTTTTATGGTGCTAAGAATTGAACCCAGTGCCTCACGCATGCTAGGCGAGCGCGCTACTACTTGAGCCACATCCCCAGCCCTAAATATTTTTTTAAAGTGAGAAACAATGTAAAAAGTTAAAAATAAAAAGATATATCTTTAATGTTTTCTATCTGCTAATAAAATCAATTTTCAACTATCCATGGGTGCATTATTCTTTCACTTCTTTTTGTTATAATCCATAATTCAAAGTCACATTGATTTTTTTTCACTTATTACCAACAATATAGAGAAACTTTGAGTGGGGCTAAATAATGAACCATTTTCACTCAATCATTAGCCTATATTTATAGTATGTTTACTATGTGCCAGGCATTATACTGGTGCTTGGATTATAATGGAGACAAAAACGGGCATAGTTCATCCCTCAAGGAATATATATATATATATATATATATATATATATATATATATATATATATATATATATATATTAGAGTGTGAGAAAACAGTCATTAATTTAAAAGATCATATATATATATATATATATATATATATATATATATATATATATATTTAATTCTCATGAGCATTCTGAAATAAAAGTACATAAGATGGGGCAAGAGAAGTCGTGTAAGTGTTTTAAGCAAGTTTGTGTTTGTTTATTTTGGTATTTGGAATTGACCAGAGGCACTTAAACACTCAGCCACATCCCTAGCCCCCTTTTTAATTTTTTTTTTTTTGAGACAGGGTCCCATTAAGTTAAGCAAGATATTTTTTTCAGGATTGGATTTGTGACTTTAACTTTTTATAATACCACACCTATTTCTTTCCCTCTGCTAGGTATCTTCTCTGTTATATGCACAGTGGATTGAAAGAGGGTAAGATTGACGATGATCCATACATTGGAAGGCTATAGTAGTGGTCTAGGTGAGAAATGATGGTAGATTGGATGTGAGGTATGATTGCAGACATAAAGAGTAGTGTACATGTTAGTGTTATAGATGTATTCTCACCAGGATTTGGTGATTTGGATATGGGGCCTAAAGGAGATGGAATAAAGAATAATTCCTGGGTTTCTGATTAGTGCAAATGGATGGATGGTGACATCCACAGAGAAAGAAAACATTAGGGAGGGGGCAGTAGCTGGGTTTTGAATGCACTGATTTGAGTTTAGCAGAAATGTTGAGTGAGTAATTGGAAGCAAAAGCTTATTAAGAGATGTCTGACTACAAACACTGAGGAGCATATAATGTAAAGATGATAACTGATGTCTTGGGCTCAGATAGGAACTTCTAGGATAACAATACAGAGTGAGAGAAAAAAATGAACCAAGTCTTGAGAAAATCCAACACTTACTTATTGGAGCATATTTTCCCCTTCTCTACTTCTTGTATGTCCTTTTCATTTCTTATTCTAAAATCAAAATTGTGTTACTTCTTATTCTCATAGTTGAGCTAATTTGCATCTAAAAATTTCTGATTTTGTCTTATTTCTATAATCTAATATTCTCCCCTACTTCCAAGGAGAGAGGTATTTACTCTCTAAGTTAAACTATACTTTAAAAAATTAGACTATTCATTTTTGGATATGGTAATTCCATAAATTGCCTTTGCCTCTAACTTATCTGTAAGTTTTATTTCACTGGTTAAAATAAAACAAATCAGTAAATTAATCTGCAAGGTGAGCAAAGAAGCAAACATTTAGTTGCCCATCCATAGGCTTCTTTACATATTACATTGCTTCAGGAATTTTGCTACTTTCTAAATAGACATTGGGAGAGGTATTAAAGCATGATGAGCCTTCACAGTGTCTCTCATCAGAAAATATAGAGGATAATAACTCAGTGTAAATAAACACATCATCGAGTGTAGAGCACAGAAAGAAAAGAGATGGGAAGACCAGGGGAATAGCTGAAAAAAAATGTATAAAAGATTTTTCACCTATAAGATAATGACTTTTTTTTTTTTAAACAGAAGACTTCCTTCAGGAGCAAAAACTGTTCTGTGATTAAGAAAAATTTGGCAAGGAGATATGCTAAAGGCTTGCTGGACAGAACTGGCAAAACAAAACAAAACATAACAGAATACAATATATGACTAGAAGAGAGATCTGAAGAAAAGGATAAAGTCCATGAGGATTAAAAAATATGTTAATTGGAAACAAGTGAAAATTAGACCTATCTCAGAATAATATGCTTTACCATTACTTAGTGTCCCTCGACTCCCTGCCTGTCTGCCTCCCAGACAAATTAAAAAAAAAGTGCAGAAAGAGAGATGCAGATTAGGGTATAAGGAAATTTTCTGATAGCAAAGAAGTTTTTAAACATTGGATATAATAGTCTCATAAAGAAAAATCACCATTTCTTTCTCAAGGTGTTCTTAAAAGAGAAAAGCAATTTTGTTTGTCTTTTCCTGAATATATGGCTGTGTTCCAATAGACCCAAGGGACTACCTAAGTTAGAAATAAAACAAGCAGAAAATGACCATTTATTCTTTACTGTCAGGTCTCTGATCTTACAAAAAAAAAAAAACCAAAAAACAACAGTGATAATAATAAATAAAGACTGTTATTTTCCTTTTTCTTCACTTAACTGAGCACTCATTTCTTTGACTCTTTTCAGTATCTCTATTGAAAAAAAATCTAAAGAGCAGTAATTGATTAATGCCACAGCATAATCTCAGCATCTAAATTAAATATAAAGTAGCATAATAGAAAAATTAGAATCAGGAACTATGCAGGCACTACCCACTTCTAAATTCCCTCCCTTCCAATCACAGAAATAGATGACTAAAAACTACATTTTTCAGAATTCCTTACAGCTAGAAATTTATAGTTCAATTTCTGCCCCTTAAATGAATTTGTGAGAAATCAATATATCTAGGATAGCTATGGGCATGTTTTTGATGATTGAAAGTCTTTAAAATTATAATATTAGGGAAATATTTATGAAAGTATAATAGTTTGAGAGGGAGGGATGTATATTTTGAGTAGATAGAGAGAAATGGGGAGCCTTTTAAGAAATTTCTCTAGCAAAAGTGTGGCTAGAAACCAGGGATTGAAAAGTTACTTTGCAAGTAGTGCAGTGATGAATTAAAAGTTATTGCTACAAGAAGAATAAAAACTAGACCCTTATCTCTTACTGTGCACAAAAATCAACTCAAAATGGATCAAAGACCACAAATATGCAACTCCTAAAAGAAAACATAGGGTCAACCCTCCAGCTTTTAGGCACAGGCAAGGACTTTCTCAATAGGATCCCTAAAGCTCAGGAAATAATGCCAAGAATTAATAAATGGGACAGCATCAAATTAAAAAGCTTCTGCACAGCAAAAGAAACAATTAGGAATGTGATAAGAAAACACACAGAAAGGGAGGAAATATTTGCTACCTACTCTTCTGATAGAGGATTAATATTATAATACATTAAGAGCTCAAAAACTTTACACACAAAAAATCAAATAATCCAATTAATAAATGGGCAAATGAATTATAGACAGTTCTCAAGAAAAGAAATATAAATGACCAACAAGTATATGAAAAAAGTGTTCAAAATCATTAGCAATTAGGGAAATACAAATAAAAACTACACTGAAATTTCCTCTCATACCAGTCAGAATGGCAAGCATCAAGAATACAAGTAATAAGAAATGCTAGAGAGGATGTGGACTAAAAGAACACTTTTATACTGTTCGTGGGATTGTAAATTAGTAAAACCACTATGGAAGCTTCTCAAAAGATGAGACATGGAACAACCATATGATCTAGCTATACCACTTCTTGGTATTTTCACCGAAGAATTAAAGTCATCTTATTACAGTGCATACCCATGTATAGCAGCACAATTCACAGTAGCCAAACTATGGAACCAGCCTAGGAGTACATCAATGGATGAATGGATAAAAAAATGTGGCATATATACTCAATGGAGTTTTATTCAGCCGTAAAGAAAAAATGAAATTACATCATTTACAGGAAACTGGAAGGAACTAGAGACCATCATGTTAAATGAAATAAGTCAAACACAGATGGTTAAGGGTCATATGTTTTCTCTTATATGCAGAAGGCCAGAGAAGAAATAGGAAAACAAACGTGAGAGTGTATCACCTAAAAATCAAACAAAGATCCGTTGAAGAAAAGGAACAAAGGATGGTAGGCAGGGAAGAAGGGGTAAAGGGCTGGGGTATGATATAGGTCAAATTATATTGTTATATTGTGTGCATGTACGAATATGTAACAAAAAATCTCATCAATATGTACAACTATAATGCACCAATAAAAATATGGAAAAAACCGTTTCGGCTATAGTTGTAAGAAGCTATTCTGGGCATTTTGGCTCAAGTAGCAATGAATGAATGTTGGAGGTTACCGAGGCAACATAAAAAGTAGAAATGAGGAACTCGTTTGAAGGTGCCATGGAAATAGGTCATATGTCCTACCTTTACCTCTGTATCATCTTAGATCACTTGATTTTTTTTTTGTCACAGTCTTTACTTGAAATATTATATATAGGAATCTACCCTCAAGTTATACTATGTGTGACTAAAGATTTTTCATTAGGCCTATCAAGAATCCTACCAAAAGGAAAAAAATATATAAACAGAAACGTTTTGTGAATAATCTTATATTTAAACTATTCAGACTTCTAAATTTAGTCTTTCTATCAGTGCTCCCAACATAAAATAAATGTTTTCAATGGAAACCATTTGGGGAATACAGGAAAATTGAAGAGAATCCAGTTGTTCTTAGTGTACATAGAGGAGCGTTCAAAAGAACTTGGGTATAATATTGGGATGTTAACACTGTATTCTACTAGGTACAATACAAATGTATACCAGCTTGAATTAACTCCAACATTCTTAAGGGCCCTTTTCTTACTTTTCTGCTACACTATACCAATCAGAGTTGGTTGTGTTCTTGAGTCTGTTATTTTTTTCATTTTGAATTACTCAAAAAAAAAAAATGTTCTTACCTCTTATAGGGAAAGATACAAAATTTTATCTTCCACCCATTCTGGTTGTCATCATTGGATCCAGTACAAAAACAGTTATTCAATTATTTACATTTTTTCTCATTTTAAATGTTAGAACATCAGTGTGTGTTAATGAGGATATAAAAACATAGGAAATGCTTAGGTTAACATTAGTATTTAGAAAATTTGTTTGAGAATTATCAGAAAGAAGTCTAGGGCAGGGCTGGGTTTGTGGCTCAGTGGTAGAGTGCCTAGCATGTGTTAGGCACTAGGTTCGATCCTTAGCACCACATAAAAAATAAATAAAATATGTACATCTATACTGAAAATGTTTTTTAAAAAGAAAGAAGTCTAGGGCAATTAGAGGAAGGATTCTTAAGATAAATATGTTTTTCTTTTAAAGGAGAGAGAGAAAGAAAGAGAGAGAGAGAGAGAGAGAGAGAGAGAGAGAGAGAGAGAGAGAGAATGAAGGAATGAAACTTTTTTGTAGATGGACATAACACAATGCCTTTATTTTTATGTGGTCCTGAGAATCGAACCTGGGTCCGCCTGTGCTAGGCGAGCGCTCTACTGCTGAGCCACAATCCCAGCCCATAAATATGGTTTATGTAAACAATTTGTTACAAAGTATGGTTATGTAAATAGATTTATGTAAATAGTTTTATTCAGAAAATAAATATTCTTGATCTATCTCTGTTATTGATATTAAAACTTGTAGAAAACAATCCTATGCTTTTGGAGTCCAATGAAATAGAATTTTACCATACCATAACAATGACCGGTTTCTATTATATTAGTTCTTCATTTGACAGAACACCTGTGATATAAAATAAATCCAAATTGACATACTATTATACTTCTTGTCATAGCTGTACTACTTAAGTATTCTTTGTTTCACATAAAGCACATTTAAAATTAAAGATTTATTAATAAATTTATATCTGGAAATGTTGTATGAGAAACTATGGTTTAATAGTCATGATCATATTTAACCATTTTCTAAAAGAATAAATATTGAAAATTAACTTTAAGAATTCACATTGTTCCTTACTTTAAGGAGTTTTGATTCCATTGTTTGTGGGAGTGTGAATGGGATTAACATAATTTAAAAAATGATTTGACTCTAAATTGTAAAGTTGAACACTTTCATTCTCTACTACCCAGCCATTTCACTCCTAACTTTTGCATATGGTTACCAAGAGATAGTGCAAAAATAATTTATAAAATCATTGATGATAATAACAAAAATTGGAAATTCAAATACCCACAAAAGAAGATGAATACCTTAATTATGGGAGTCACATAATGAAATATTATATAGCAGTAAAAATGATTAAACTATGGGATGAGGTTGTGGCTCAGCGGTGGAGGGCTCGCCCAGCATGTGCGAGGCACTGGGTTTGATCCTCAGCACCAGATAAAAGTAAATAAATAAAATAAAGATCTTGTGTCTGACTACAACTAAAAAAATACTAAAAAAGTGATTAAACTATATGTAGCAATATGGGAGAATCTAGAACTACAGCAAGTAAAAATAAAACACAAGTACTAGAGGACTATGTATAGTAAGATACTGTTTAATAAAGTTCGAAAAACAAGCAAAACTAAAAATATACTACTTAGGGAGGCAGACACATGTGATGAAGTTATTTTTTAAAAAGACAAGGGAGTGATACTCAAGTGGACCAAGGAGGACAGGTGGAGAAGTGGTACAGGGAAAGAACTCCTAGGCAGGCAAAAAGATGTTAACCGTAGCCCTGATTTTTGGTTGGGTGATAGGTTCATAGGTGTAGTAATCATAGTTGTTGTGCTTCCTGACAATACCTACATGCACTGTTTTCTATGTATAACTTGAAAATTTAGCTGTGTGTGGTGGCACATGCCTGTAATTCAAGAGACTCTGGAGGCTGATACAGGAGGATTGCAAGTTCAGGCTAGCCTCAGCAACTCAGCAAGGCTCTAAGCTACTTAGTGAAATCCTGTCTCAAAAAAAAAAAAAAAAAAAAAAGGTGGGGATGTGGCTTGGTGGTAAAGCCCTCTGGGTTCAAAAAAGGTTACATATATTTAGTTGTATATTGATAGAATATTAGTAAGTCTTACTCAATGCTCAGTATATATTTCTGTGCAATGGAAAGAACTATTTAATAATACAACTTTGTATTGGGAAATTTAAAACTCTGCAGAGAACTTAAATATGTTGAGCAACCAATTAAAAAAAAAAAAGGTTCATTTGAGATGATTTCAGTTGGTCTTAAAATCAAATTCATCATCCAGAGGTTCAGCTGATAATCATATTTGATTATTATAACTTTGTACAAGGTGGCAAAAACAAAATGAGGACATCATCATATTTGAAATAGATTTATTGGTTTTGAAATCTTATTTTAACATATTTTATACCTTAAGAGAAACTACACTGAAATTTTTTCTTAGAATAAATTATTATTTAATTTTTTTTTAGTTGAAGATAGACATAATACCTTTATTTTGTTTATTTTTATGTGGTGCCAGGATCAAACCCAGTGCCTCACGCATTCTGGCAAGCACTCTACCTCTGAGCTACAACCCCAGCGCAGAATAAATTTTTTAAAAAGCTATATTTTTAATGTTCTTTATATACTTGTAAGGCTGAGCTGAGCCATTTGATAGTAGAATATGGTTATTACCTAAAAATTATTTTATCACTTTTGTGTCTTATGAAAACCTAGGTTTGCCATTAGCTCTGTGTTCATTCCCAAGTTACTTATAATAATAAAGCATTTGTATAATATACATTTTATTTTTTAAAAAATATTTTTATTAGTTATTGATGGACATTTATTTATTTATAGGTGGTGCTGAGACTTGAACCCAGTGCCTTGCACATGTTAGGCAAGCACTCTACCACTGAGCCACAATCCCAGCCCATAATATACATTTTATAATACCTTTTTTTTCTCTGTGAAATTTAGACAGTATTTCACCTTAGCAGCAGATCTTTTGCGTGTTTAGGTTCAAAGGACAGTTTATTTACACCTGACCCACAGTTATTCTCAATGTGTGAACTAAATACTCACAGGGCAGTGTTTGTCTCAAAGGCTAAAATCAGAATTGCAGAATAAGAATCCATGTATTTTTTTTCTTGAGATTTCTATACAGGGATCCACTGAAATGTATTAGAGAAGTATAAATATTAGACTAATCATCTTGGATGTTAGACTAGTGAATGAGTTATCAGAAGAATTGAACCTCAGTTTTCAACTTCTCATTTGCTGAATTGTGGTATTCATTTAACATCTTTGTTCCTCACTTTCCCTCATATTTATAAACAGATAAGAACTTCTCTATCTTCCTCAGAGGACTGAGGATAAAAGAGTAGAAATGGCTATATATGAAAATCTTTATTTCATTTATTTTTATGAGGTACTGAGGGTCAGACCCAGTGCCTCACATGTGCTAGGCAAGTGCTGTACCACTGAGCCACAACCCCAGCCCTATAAAAATCTTTGTAATTTCACGTAATATGCAAATGTGTTTATCACTAAAATATTTTTTAAAATCTCTAATATATTAGAACTTACAATAAAGTTTAACAAAAAGCTTATTTAAGCATTTTAAAAATTGCCAAGTAAACTATGTGAATTTCTTAATAGGAAAATGCCTAGGGGATTTGCTTGAAAAATTATTTTATTGATTTCCACATAGATGAACTACATAGATGTAAATGTCAAAGCATTATCTCCACAGAATATGCAGGATGTCTGGGTTTATTAATTAATTCATCAAATCGTACCTTGCTAATTAACCTGTAGAGAGATCATTATAGTAACCTGTGTTTTCTACATAGTTATGGGGGAAACAGAGTGTGTGTCCTAAAGTCATCACTATAGGAATGTTACTGAATGTGCTTTTGGGTTTGTGGTTTTACTGCTACTTCAGGGCCTCATCTGATTTATAGTTTTGGAGTCTTTAACAGTTTATCTACAAATTGCTCTTGCCATAGAGAAAGTTTCATGTAATAATGCAATGAAAAGTAAATGGATAATTTACAGTAGTAAATAATGTAAACTTGTCTTCATAGTAACACTGATGAATAACATTTTGTTCTTAAAGGATTTAGTTTATTATCTGATTTGGGAATCTCTTGACTATTGAACAAAATGACCTAATTTATTTTAAACTGTTTTCTTTATCTGGTGGAAAATATTGAAAAGTGTAAAGCAGAGCAGGAAACCATATCCTAGTTTTCAAACAGTATATTCAGTTTTCAACAGTATGTTATGGACTATTAATAGTTCTTCATATTTCCTTTCTTTTTTTTGTATGTTTATATTATTGGGATCATATCCTATGCACATTTAAATGATTAAGTTTTATTTTTTTGTGATGGAAACCTGCCTTTTGTAGGAACTTTGGCAAAGTTGTGGAAAATAAGACAAAAATCTAAAGCAGAAAATGAAAATCACATATTAATCTACTACAGTGGTTAACACTGTGAACATTTTGATGTATTTCCTTCAAGTGCTTTAAAATTTTAATTTTAAAAAAGTAATTGGGATACCATTTCCTGAGATCAGGCAGTTTATATTCTCCAGTCCAGTGGACTGGATGAACCAGATCAGCACTCTTCTTCCTGGACAGGGGTAGTCAGAGTTGATATTTTCCTTTAAAGTTCACTTGTTTCCATATTCTAAGTTGACAAGTACATTGTGCTTTTCTTGTGCAGATTTTCATCTTCAAGGCCCACAGACACCTGCCCAAATTTCAGGTTATACTTGATGGTTTCTGTAAACCTGTACTTTTCTCTGCAGCCCTCGTCGCCTTCTCCTGCTATGGTTGAGAGGCGGCAGGAGGCTGCTACTTGGGAGTTTCAAATCCACTTTTAAACTAGAAAGGCAGTCAGAGAGCTCGCTCCGCTGTGTGGTCAGGAGCGCTTCAGGGTCCTATTCGGAAGCTCAGCGTCGCTTGTGGAAGGACTGTGACCAGGGAAGGCCTTGGTGGCGGGGGCTCCTTGCTCCAGGGACAAAGGCTATTTGAGAGAGGCCAGCCTTTTCTCGCCTCCCGAGGTTGTCATCAGAACGCGCTTGCATGGGACTCCACCTCCCCTATTCTACAGATCTTAGGTGGGAGAAAGTTGCCAGGTCCCAAGGCGTTCTCAGCGTCTCAGGAGATCCCGGCAGGCCTTTGTTGAGGATTGTTTAGGCGGCTGCAAACGGTAGGTTTCTCTCGGTCTCGCTTTTGTGAGTCGGGATAAGTGCGTCCCTTCTCGCTTGCCTTATGTCAGGCGAGGCGAAGAGCGTACTATTTTCCAGTCTGCCGGAGGGGGGGATACTCACGTGCGACTCTCTGCTTCCCGGAGAGCAGCACCGGCTCCCACGAAACTAACGCTCCATCTACTAGGAGGAGATTATATTGTTCCGGGAGCCTGCACAAAGGCAGGAACTACCATCTCCAAGAACGAGGCAATGGACGCGCTCCTTCACTCCCCCACAGTTCGCTTGAATTGGCCCGGTCTGCCCGCGTTAGCCTGCCGCCACAAAGCTCCCTCAGCCTCTGACAGCTCATTGGGGAGCACCTCAGGGTCTCAAATCCTAGCTCAAGGGGCGGGACGAGCGCGCGCGGGGCGGGGCGAGCGCTAGACAGAGTGCTAGCCAGGGGCGCGCGAGCAAAGCCGAAAGGAGCCGAGCCGAGCCGAGCCGAGCCGCGAGGTGCCGGGGAGAGGCAGGCAGAGCCGGGCCGGCCGCCTGCGGCTCAGTGCGGATTGTGCGGTGTAGCCGGGCTCTGCGTCTACCAGCCTCAGCCCAGGCTCCTGCAAAACTTTTATTCTCTTGGGCCCCCCGGGGTGTGTGAAGGCGTCGGAACGTTCTGCTGTCTCCGCGCCCTCTGCAGCGGCGACGGAGGGGACCTGCATCCCTTGCCCGCCGGGCTCTCGTGCCCTCAGCCTCCTCACCTGCCAATCGCTCCCCGGAGCCGCGAGGGGGCACCCCCGGAGGGATCGCGCGGGCCCGGTCGCCCCGAACTCCAGCTTGCCGCGGCAGACCCGCCCGGCGCAACTTTAACTTGGTGCCTCGCGCCCAGCCCCGGCACCCGAGGCTGCCGCCGCCGCCGCCGCCACCACCACCACCACCACCGCCCCCGCCGCCGCCGCGGCTGCCGCGGTTTCACAAAGGGCGCAGGAGGGGAGGCGGCACTGGCGGCAGGCACCGGCCTCCGGGCCGCCGAGGCAGGGAGACAAAAGGGAAACTGCCTCTGCTTGCGGTGCGGGTTTGGAACAACCAGCTCATCCGCCTCTAGCTCGGCTCCGTGCGCCTCCTCCCCCCTACCCTAGGCTACTGCTCCGCCTCCCTCCAGGCGGGCTGTCCCCGCAGTGCTTCGGACCAGGCGAGCCTTCAGGGCGCGCGTCGCTGCTGGTGGTTGGGGCTCTAGCGATAATAAATGATAGAGGATACGATGACTTTGCTGTCTCTGCTGGGTCGCATCATGCGCTACTTCTTGCTTAGACCCGAGACGCTTTTCCTGCTGTGCATCAGCTTAGCGCTCTGGAGTTACTTCTTCCACACGGACGAAGTAAAGACCATCGTCAAGTCCAGCCGGGACGCGGTGAAGATGGTGAAGGGCAAGGTGGCTGAGATTATGCAGAACGATCGACTTGGAGGGCTTGATGTGCTGGAGGCCGAGTTTTCTAAGACCTGGGAGTTCAAGAGCCATAACGTGGCGGTGTATTCCATCCAGGGCCGAAGAGACCACATGGAGGACCGCTTCGAAGTTCTTACCGACCTGGCCAACAAAACGCACCCGTCCATCTTTGGGATCTTCGATGGGCACGGCGGCGAGGTAGGAGTTCCCCTGGGTGCGCTCTCCACCCCCCCCCCCCACCCGTGTGTGTGTGTGTGTGTGTGTGTATGTGTAAACAACAGGATGTCGCATGTGCGACGGGGTAGGACTTGGGTGAGAGGGGCGTGGTGTCTGGACAGATGTGGCTCAAGTTGCCCCAAACACTGCTGTATGGGGACCTTGGAGCCGAGCGACCTGTTAGTAGAGAGTCATTCACCACATATTTCGTGCTGTTTTAATATGAGGTCTCCAAAGCCAAATGACCGTGCTAGTTTTTCGGGAAGAATTAATGGTATTTCCAGTGAACTTTTGTCCCGGGCCTCAGAGCCCCCGTTCTAGGGTTTGAGGATGCATTACCACAAAGAAGGAACACAGTATCTTTGATGTATTCTTAGAGAAAGGGACAAAATCTGCAAGGTAGAGAGTTGGTTGAGGGTGAAGGAAACCGTGACTCTTTCCCTTCGCCTTCACTGTAGGGAGGAACTCTAGAGTGGCTCTGCTCTTCCTCCCAACGCCATCAACTTTGCGAGTTCAACAGAGAGCACCTCGCTGGCCCAAGGGTTTTTTTTTTTTAAAGCTAGATCGCCTCATGGGACCGTGATGCCCCCACCTATGCAGAGATACCCGTGCCCGCAGAACTGGCTGTGCCCTGACCTCACCCCTGTGCCCTAGTCAGCATGGGGGTGCAGATGTCCCCTGGCTTGTAAACACCTTTGTTTGGAGGTTCATTTGGGAGCAGGAGATGGGGCTAAAGGCCAGCTTAGGTCTCTCTCACTTTTCTGCTGCATCTGGGTTGTTTGCTGGGACTTAGTTTCCTGATGATGAGGCTAGGGTTGGCTCCTGTCCTTGGCTTGGACCTGGGCTAAGTCTGGCAAATGTGGCTCCAGTGTCCTGCTCCAAAAAAACATCAGGCCAGTCACCCCATCTTTCTTTGGACAGTTTGTAACAAAGTTTCATTGCTTAATACCCCTTTCCCTTTGGCAGCATACTTTCTTTCTTAATTTTTGGCAGCATACTTTCTTACTCTTCTTTTCCTTTCTTCTTCTCCCCCCACCCCCCATTATTCTTCTTCACTCCCACCTGATTCCCCTTCTTTGCCATCTGATTGTTGTGTGGGTTGTAGGGAACTGTAGGGACTGTCATTCTCTTTCAGGCATTTGCTTGTTCTTTGGCCTTGATTTTGGGTAAACATTGAAAAAAACTTTCAATTGGTTATCTTATCTGCATTCTCCACCCACCATCTGCACATCTTTCCCTGGTTCTGTTCTACTTGCCCTGTAGAACCCACTTTGCCAAGAATGAATAAAACAATTAGAAAACTTTCTTGATAGAACTGAAATCAGTTTTTGCTATTTTCCATCCACCTTAGTCTTTTTTATTGTCTATCTTAAAAATGAAATTTTCTTACTAATAGTAATTTTGTAGCCTTTTGTCTGATGTGGGTTTTCCTCTCCTTGACCACAGCCTAGATGAAAGATGTGAAGTTAATTGGGAAGAGACACTGCATACTTGGGCAAAAACATAGCTGAATGATAAGGTTGCCAGTATAAGGACTGATTTGTCTTCTTGAGTCAGAATGTCTGTATTTTCATTTTATGTTCCTAGACTCAGGAGGGGAGAAGGAAATTATTATTCTATCATTTGTAAATCATTTAATAAACATTCTTTATCATATATTAAAATTGTTGGCTAATGATAATCTGATTTTGGTCTTAGCACAATTTTACTTTTAATTAAAAGGTTTTGATATAATAGTAATTTTGTAAAACTTTGGGTTGTGGTGGTCTAGATGTGATATATTGGCATGTTTTGAGCCTGTGTGTATAAGTGATTGGGTGATTACAATTTTTTTTCTTCTAAATTGATTTTCTAAAACCTGAAAGTTGAAGACCCAAGCAGGTTTCAGGTTGAAATTTTCCAGTACTATCTTGTTTTATGTGTACTTGGCTTTTTCATTAAATTTTTAATATTAAATGAAAATATGGTCATTTTTAGCCAAACTATGATTTTCATTGTGCTTTATGTTGAAATGCATGCTGTTTGCAAAATAATTAATATACCCTCAGAAATAGAATAATGGTTCTCTCTATAACCTTTTACCATGTGCAGCCTGTTCATTCATTTTGGCTGTGGTTTAAAGCAAAATAGGGTAAGTGCTATAAAAGGAGCTATTTAGTTGTTATTGATACTATAGTAATAACAAATACTATTGGATTATTTCTGTCTAGGTTTTTCTTTATATATCATTTGAAGACAATTCCCTGGTCTAATTCTTGTCTTTTGTGTTGTTTAACTCCTTTAACATTCACCAGAGGAGGGTGCCACTGTTTGATTTTGTTATAAATGACAGTTATGTCCTTTCAGAAAAGAAGGAGTACTCCATTACACACACACACACACCTCACACACACACACACATAGAGTCTCTAGAGTGGTAGAGAGGATAAATGAGGAGCTTAATTTTATTTCTAATAATTCACATTAATAAAGAAGCAAAGACCCACCTATAATGATGATCTAGAAGGGACCTTGTATATCTTTGTATATCTATTGTATTGTTGTATACCCATTTCGTTCCACTTTTTTTTAGATTGCTGGGGAAACTGTGACCTTCCAAAGACTACATTGCTAGTTTGAGGGCTTTAGTTTATAGATCTTCATATTAAGCCACTGGAAAAATTGGTTTGCATATTTGCACAGAGAAATAGCACTCTTCGGAAATACAAGGATGATAGAGACATAACCCCTATTTTTAAAAAGTTTCAGTCTAATGAGAGACAGACCTTTATACAAAAAAATTATAGCCATGGCGTGCTTATGATGTTATGGGAACATAGAGGAGAGACATTTAACTCAAACTGAGAAGTGGGAGGCCTAGAGAAAAACAGTGAAGGCATCATTTACTGCAAGATTAAAAGCATGGGCTTTGACTTGAGATCTGGCTTTGAATTTATGTTCTGCCTTAGACTAGTAGTGACCTTGGACAACTTGCTTAAACTGCTTTATCTGGGAGTTTCTTATCTTAAAAATAGAGATAATAATGCATGTAAGGTGTATATACCCTCATCAATTTTATTATGCCCTTCTAGAGAGGTGCTTAATGGACAGAAGGGTATGGAAGAAGAAAGCTCAGGAACTGAGAAGTCAGCTGTGTTGTGGTGGTAATATTCAAGGGAGAGAGACGCTACCAGGGGAAGCCACAAATTTGATCTCTAGAAAGATGAATATAAGGCAGGGATAATTCTTTAGTTATTCCTGAAACTCTCTCTTCGTTCTAACTTATGGTGAACTTCTGATTACTAATTCAGGATTCTGTTTATATGTACATTAATAAAGCAGCATTCTGACATCAAGTGTGAGTTTTCTGGTAAGTGACAAGGAGTATTCTCTATGATTAATTAATAAATTGGTATTCTAATTGTAACTGAACTCTTATGAGTTGGGTTAGCATGTATTAATTCTATTCAACTATGGATTTTTTGGGCGTGGGGTGGGTACCAGGGATTGAACTCAGGGGCAGTCAGCCACATCCCCAGCCCTATTTTGTATTTTATTTAGAGACAGGTCTCACTGAGTTGCTTATGCCTCGCTTTTTGCTGAGGCGAACCTGCAATCCTCCTGTCTCAGCCTCCCAAGCCACTGGGATTAAGGCATGCACTGCTGCATCTGGCAACCATGGATTTTTTGACAGAAATATGTCTCTGGACTCGATATGCTGGAAATTAGATTCTGGGTAGCTGTGATTTTATTTAGGTGGATGAAATCTTAAGGACTATTGTCTCTAAGTTTCTACAGGCCAGCTTCTTCACTTGATCCTCTTGGACATTTGGGACATCTTAATCTCTTAGTCTAGGAGAAGGATGACTGTATATACATATCTAAAGCTATGCGTTGATTATTTTGTGGTATCATGTAAGATTAAAACAAAAAGTAAAAAAAAAAGCTCAGATTGTATCAATTGGTATAGAAAGGTTGTTAGTTTTAAAATTTGAAGTTCAAAATAATGTTTATCTAAGAAAATGACTGCTTTTTGTGCTTATCTGTAGTTTTATCCATAGGCAATAAATTAAAAAAAATACTATGTAGAAAAAATATCACTAATCGTTTGAGGTTCTTTGTCAGTGTTCATAGCGGAAACTTATGTAGGGAATGGATTGTTCTGTGTTACATATGTTTATGGGTGTTGCTAAAAGATTTTGGACACGTGAAACATCTTAACCACCATAGTCCAGTGGAAAGTCATATATATCTTGACAGTTGACACATGACTTGAAAAAGTCCCACATTTCATATCAGTTCCACATTTAGGTGCAATACTTCTCAGAAGCTCAGAAGAGAAATGCTTATGGATGGTTCCCTGAAGGATACCCATAATCCAGCCTAGTTCTTTAGATCAGTGATTCTTAAGTTTTCTTGAGTCATGCTTCCTTTTGAGAATGTTATGAAACTATAGGATATTTCCCAGAAAAAAAACAGATATGCATATCAAACTTTGTTTATAATTTTAAAGGCAAGTGATGCATGAGGCCTCTCTATTTCAGGTTAGTCTGGATAACATAGTCTGTTTCTGGTGAATCTAGACCTGCAAAGAGCCTTCCTCTCCAGCATTTGCATTTATTACTGTCATGTTATCTGTGAGGGTTGTTCTAAGAATGGTCTTCCAAAGCTGTCTGAGAAATCAACTGCAAGGATGTTGCTTGGGTCTTTGTTACATTATATAGCATCCTCTTTATGAAGATCAGGGGAGTAAAAATATTCTAATTCTTTTTTTTTGTTTTATCTTAAGGATATTGAATCATGACAGACTGAGTTATCCTGTGTTTTTTGGCTGCTGGAAGTGTGAAGAGCCCAACTCTGACCCCTAGCATGCACAGAATTTTATAGAATACATTTATTTGATGCATAAACCTTACTTCCAGGACAGCTTATCTTCCCTATATTCAATTTTCTTTTGTTCTTTTTCTTCTTAGATATGTCATTTTATCTTGTTGTATCATATGTATTTTCATTGGATCCTTCTGAAATAAGATATATTCTGAATAAATAAATTATGAATGGCACAGTGAGTGATCTGCTTTTTAGACATTATAACTGAGGTTAGTAAATGTTTGATTCCACATAATGGTATAGAAGAAGCCTAGAGATTTGGTGTTGGCAAACGCCTGATGGCTTAAGAGGAAAGTCGGATTATTTTGGTTTAAAATGGTACATTAAAATTTCTGCTGAAAAAACAAAGCTTTTTTTTTCTTCCTCCCAATTAAATCCTCTCGTGTTTCTGACTGCTGATTTTCTTGTGTCTTTCAATCAGGTTTTTAAGAAATTTAGTTCAATGAAGCCAAAATTTTCTGCCACATGTGGAAAACAGTTGTCTGTGTGATGTCCAAGGATGAATCAGTGCATTCTCTGCCCTCAGGGAGCAGCCTATCTATTTGCAGTGATGAGGTTTTTAAAAATAGCAGAGTTACAAGATGCAATTTTATCTAGAAGAGCTATGAGGTGCCCATTACCTGATGTGCAAGCCTGTCTGAGGGAGCTTGGGAGAGTCTTGGATAATTTTGAGGAGGAATTGACATTTGATTGTATCCTGTCATTTCTGTAGAAAAATTGGGTGGAAGGAGGAGGGGAAGATGACATTACATGTGGAAGAAAAAGTGTGGAAATGGTTTGGAGGAAGTAAAATGTGGGTGCAATTTGAAGACAGACAGGTATCCCATTTGTTTAGAGCAGGCTTTCTCCAAGAGTAGTCATCTAGAAGCCCATTTATTATTTTCTCTGTATTTGAGTACTATTTGTGTTTTGATATACTTGATATTGTTTATACAGATTAGCTGTTTTTTTGTTAAGTAATTTATTTGAAAGTAAATTTCATATCAACACTGTGAGTAGATGACCTATGCAATAAAATTCTTGGCCTTCAACCTGTCAAGAAATGGTCTCCCATCTTGATGGAGTAGAATGGTCTAAAGTAGTTCTTCTCCCAGTCTCTGGTTTCCTCTAGAGTCACTCTGCCTCCTCTCCCCTTGCTTTTTATGAACAGAAAAGTGGCTTTTAAAATTTAATTGCCAAGCCCTGTGCAGTGGCGCATCCCTATAATCTCAGCAGCTCTGGAGGCTGAGACAGGATGATTGAGAGTTCGAAGCCAGCCTCAGCAATGGCAAAGTGCTAAGCAACTCAGTGATACCCTTTCTCTAAATAAAATACAAAAAAGGGCTGGGGATGTGATTCAGTGGTTGAGTGCCCCTGAGCTCAATCCCTGGTAACACCATCAGTGCCCCTCTCCCCCCGAAAAAAGAAAGATTTTATGGGCTGGGGATATAGCTCAGTTGGTAGAGTGCTTGCCTTACATGTACAAGGTCCTGGGTTTAATCCGTAGCACCCCCCCAAAAAAAAGATTAATTGCCATAATTTGAAGCAAGGCAGGCTGCTTGTCCCCTTTATAGGGGAGAGTATTCTCAATGATGCTACTCTTTCAGGAACCCTGGTTTGGAATGTGTCTTTGTATTGTGACTTGTGACAGAGAAGATTTCATGTATAACAAACCTTCATAGAGAGCCCAGAGTTTTAAGTATTTCCCAATGTTCTGGCACAAATTCCACCCCTCTCTCTTTTTTATGGTGGTAGGGATTGAACATAGGTCTGAGCCATATTCCCAGTCCCTCACACTATTTTTTATTTATTTTTCTTTCTTTTCTCTTCTTTTTTTTTTTTTTTGGGATGGTACTAGTGGTAATTGGGCCCAGGGCCTGGCACATTCTAGGAAAGTGCTCTACCATGGAGCCACATCCCCAGCCCTTTTATTTTAATTTGAGACAGTCTCACTAAGTTGCCCAGGGTGGCTTTAAATGTGGATCCTCCTGCTTTAGCCTCCTCAGTATCTGGGATTATAGGCATATGATACCACTCCCAGTTCACCCCCATTTCTAATGCAGGCAAACAAGTGGAATCATAGGAATAAACTTGAATCCTTTCTAGTTTTGTTTTGAAATAGAATTTTAGTAGTTAGCCAGGTTGGCCTCAATTCATAGACTCAAGTCATCTTCCTGCTTCATCCTCCTGTTAGCTGGGAGTATAGGCACATGCCTTTGCATTTAGCTAGTTTAGTTATAAAAAGTAGATAATTTGGGCTGGGGTTGTGGCTTAGTGGTAGAGTGCTCATCTAGCATGTATGAGGCATTGGGTTCGATCCTCAGTACCACATAAAAATAAAATAAAGATATTGTGTCCACCTAAAACTGAAAAATAAATATTTTTTAAAAAAAGTAGATAATTTACATTTTTTGGTACTTGAGCCATTATTGGTCACGATTATTTATGACATACTAATAATGACAAAATATACTAGTATGCTGGGATACACAGTTTAGGAGTTTTGGCCTATGGGTTAGATATACAAGTGAAGAAAGTAGGAGATGCTTCTGGAACTGTTTGTTGTTAGGACTGATATTGAAAGCTATCTGAGGAGCCTGGGTTGTGTTCTGTAAATATTGGAGAACCACTGGATATTTTTGAGCAAAAGGTGGAATAAAATCCATGCTTTAGTAATCTGTTCCTATAATCTACATAAAGGATTTGATTTACATAAAGAAGATAGTAGTGTGAAGTGGGTCACAGTTGGGAAGCCTGGGCCAAAACATTGAAGATGAAGCCCAGGGGTGTGGGCCACAGCTGAGAGGTAGGCTGAGTGTGGATGGAAGAACCCCTACGTGGCACAACTATTTTCAAGATTCCTAGTGTGGAACTATCAACATTAAAAAGAGTGGTTAGATGGAAAAAAAGAGCATACTTTGGACTATAGGGAGTTTGGATGTAAATTTGTTTCGTTTGTCCCTTGTATTTAGACGTTTTCTGGGATTCATAAAATGTACATTCACCATTTAATTTGTCAATTCATAAAACATTTCTGTTATACTTTTCTAGATGGATACATTTTAAAATAAGAATATATATTTTATATAGTACCTGACTTAATCAAATAGAAAAGCTTTTATTATCATTTTACTTTGTTACTAGGATTAATTTAGGTTTTGTTACAAAGAGTAGGTTTTCTAAGAGCAAAAAACTACACGATGTCTTTAGTGCTTTTAAATGATTTCATTATCTTGACAGTGATTTAAAAGATGTAGATCATTCAATCTCAGATTTAAGTGATCCCTTCATTAGAGACTTGTTTTTGAAAAAATAATAGAGTTTAATATTGAAATGCATTTGTTTTATTAATTTCTATTTTGATTTTTAACCACTTCAGGAATATATTTTTGTGGTTTAACTTCTATTAATATTATAATAATCTTAATGAATATTAAATCTGAAGCAAGTAAAACATTTAAAATAAGTTGATTTTAAAATAATAAAAGTAATATAATGACGTTACAGATAGTATAGAAAAGAAAAAATAGTAACTCCAAGTCTTATTACCCTGACACATTCATTGCTATTATTTTGGTATATTGCTTGCTGATCTTTTTTATGAGCATTTTAAATAAATTGTGCTAGTTATAAATAATTTTATTTTTTTTAACTTTGTATATTACTGTAAACACACTGTTATTTTGCTCTATAATTTTTTTTGGGGGGGTGTACAGGGGATTGAACTCAGGGGCACTCAACCACTTAGCCACATCCCCAGCCCTATTTTGTATTTTATTTAGAGACAGGGTCTCACTGAGTTGCTTAGTCCCTCGTCCTTGCTGAGGCTGGCTTTGAACTCATGATCCTTCTGCCTCATCTCCTGAGCTGCTGGGATTATAGGCATGTGCCACTGTGCTGGCTTGCTCTGTAATTCTTTATATTTAATTTTAATTCTTTATATTTTTATTTCTTACTTTTTTTGGGATGGAGTAATATTTTATTGAATAGATGGATATTTGATAAATTACTCAGCTGCTTTATTCATTTACTTTCCTCTTTTTTTGGTACTCGGGATTGAATTCAGGGGCACATGACCACTGAGCTACATCCCCAGCCCTATTTTTTGTATTTTATTTAGAGAAAGGGTCTCACTGAGTTGTTTAGCGCCTCGCTGTCGCTGAGGTTGGCTTTGGACTCTCAATCCTCCAGCCTCAGCCTCTTGAACCTCTGGGATTACAGGAGGGCACCACCCCAACTGGCTTAGTTTCCTAACTTTTTGCCATTGTAATTAACATTGTAATAAATATTTTTGTGTTTCTACTACAAAAGTATGGATTATTTCTTTAGGGCAGATTGCCAGAATTGGAATTTCTGGATCAAAGGAGAAATAAGCCATTACTGGTGGCAATATTAGTAACAATAATGACTGACATTATTTGTAATATGCTAGGCAGAGTTTAAGTACTTTTTATATGTTATCTAATTTTAATTTTCATAAGACTTTGTAAAATCATTATTATTACATTACTCCTGTTTTGTAGATGGGAAAATTAAGGCCCAGAGATATTAAGTAGTTTGTCCAAATTCTCTTTCAGCTCATAGGTGGTAAAACTAAAATTTGAAACTGCTGTTAGACTTAGAACTATCTGTCTCCAGAACTGGTGCTCTCAGTTTCTGATTGAAGTTCTACAAATCTCATAATTTGGGCAGTAAAATGCTGATTGTGTTGTTACATGGACTTTGCCTTGTCTTCTAGTTTTGCTCAGTAGGACTTTGGGTTTCTTATATGATTGATGTTCCTATCATGTGTTATGGTGTCCTTAAAAATTCTATGCTGCAAATGTTGGTAGGTATATTTTATAATTACCTAGCAAAGTCTGTAATTATGAAAAGATAGGATCAGAAGGCAAAGCAGGTGATACCTTACATTCAAACAGAGTTCTGACGTATCCCACTTTTTTCTAGCAGAATATCTCTCCTACTACAGAGTATTCCTAATATTCTTTTGTGTTGGCTTATGAAAGGCTTGTGTAGAAATTAGAGTGGCATTAGCATAGCCAGTTACAATGATCAAAATAATTTGTTATATTTTACTCTGAAGTACAAAAGCTTGCCTTTAGGATAAATATGTATGTGTGCATATTTGTGCAATTTCTCTTTATACTGAAGCACTGATGGTTTGTTTTCCTTTTTGAGAACTAAAATAATTTCCTAATACATCTAACTAACAAATAAACTAACAAATATATTTGTCAATTTATTATTATTGTTTTTTGAGACTAGGGCTTACTAAATTGCTTGGGATCTCGCTAAAGTTGGCCTTGAACATGACTTCTTATTTACTATGATTAATGATTATTTATTTTAAACAGCAAATAGTCTTTTTGTCATTTGTTTGTAATACTGAGTTGGTTTGTTTAGTTTGACTAGATACTGGTCCTGTGTTTCCATTCCAGAGGTTTAATACATTATTCTCTTAGCCATCCTTAAGTCAAGCCCAGGCTTTGGTCATAGATAGTTATAATCTGTTTTTAATACAAATCTTTAAAGGCCAAGTTTAAACAAACAAATGAAGCCATAATTTTCTATATGGTTAATAGAATTTAATAATTTTATAACTTTGTTTTATAATTCTAGGCTCTCCTTTGAAAAATACAAAGCATTTTCAGTAAATATTCTTGTAGATAAAAATTATACATACTGATAAACTGATGTCCTTTCAGTGAAGTTGAAGTCTGTGTATGAGAAAGCTTGACTACTGGGAATTGAACTTAAGCCCTCATGAATGCTGGGCAAGTGCTGTACCACTGAGCTACATCCCCAACCCAAGATATAATATTTCTGAAAAAACAAATCTTAGAGACTTCATCACTTCATCTCTTTGGAGATATTTCATCTTTTTTTTCTTTTTCTATTTCTATTTCTTTATAATAGGGCCCAATTTAATGAAAATTTAGCTGCCTCCAACTTTTCTAGAATGAAAGAGGGCTATAGCAATTGAGTTTGTTATAAATGAAACTTATCTTCCTCCATTCCTAGAAGACAGGGGAGTTCTGATTGGGCATTGGGCTCCTGAAGGTAAGATTGGGGCCACTGCATACATTAGTGAAAGATGTACACTGTACAGTAATTCCATTTCTTATGTATACAGAACTGTCTGCTTCCCAAGTTAAGCATTTATGGGTCTACAATAACTTGAAAATGTTTTTAGTTTGTACAAAGACTGACAGTCTTTTTACCATACCATCCAAGAGCCCTTTTTGTCTTGATCTTGTGTGAGCAGCTGACAGATGATCTTTGTGTGTAAGTTGCTAAATCAAAGACTAGTTTTCAGTTGTATAAGAAGGTAGCAAACCTTGTGACTTCCCTGGAGAAATGAAAACTTATTTGCATTTGCTTTTCAACATTAATATTCCAGATTTTGGTCATTATAAATGTGAGTGGGGGTTTAATGCCTTGAATGAATAGATCTTAATATTTAAAATTGTATTTTTAAAAGGAGAATCTAAATTTAGCAGTACTCTTACATAGCACAGTTGTTAATCTAAATATGTTTTTTTAAAAAAATTCCCTGAGTTATCAAAATAAAAGTTTCTGGGCAATGGCAATTTTCTAACTATATATACTATTTCTAGTACTTTCATTTTACACACACATACACACACATACACAGCCCATTTAGCACATTTATTTATTTATTCGTGGGACTGGGGATTAAACCTAGGGCCTCATACATTCTGGGCAAGTACTGAACTAAATGGTAAGTTGCCCTGGTTGGTCTTAAACTTGTGATCCTCTTGCCTCAGTCTTCTGGGATTACAGTTACTCTGCTTTTTAATTAAATACATTAATTTTCAGTTAAATTAGTCACTGGACATTTTCTAGCAAAGTAAATAAGGGTTTAATAGAATTTTGGGGGGCTGGGGTTGTGGCTCAATAGTGGAGCGCTCGCCTAGCACATTCTAGGCACTGAGTTCGATCCTCAGCATCACATAAAAATAAATATAAATAAATAAAATAAAGGTATTGTGTTCAACCACAACTTAAAAAAATTTAAAAAATAGTAGAATTTTTGATTATACTGTTCAGCTTTTTTGTACCCTAGAATAATGAAGTGAACTCTTTATAATAGCTGGTTTGCATAGGTATATCTACATATGACTATTACAGAATTTGAGATTAAGAAGTTTTTACTTCTATTTTCACACTTAGATGTTTTTATAAATTTTTGTTTAAAAAAATACATTTTCTTTCTATTTAGATAGTTTTGGCAGGGATTTTGAATTGCTATCTAATCTAAATATAGAGTCTAAGTCTTCATGAAATATCTATTTTTAAAAACTTTCATCAAGGAGATTCCACATTCTCCCTGGAGAATGTTTTTTTCTCTATAATTCTTTCTTTCAGGAAATTCATTTTTATATGTGAAGAGCTGGCTTGTTTAAGGGCATTTCTCTTAGACTAGCCTCAACAGAGAGACATAAATTAAGATTAGGCTGTTACATTTTTAAGTCAGTAAGACTTCTATAATTAAAAATTTCCTTTCCTCCCATTATATTAAATAAAAATTACATCAAATTTATGTAAGAACTCATTTCAAAAAGGGAGATACAAAGTAATTTGTATCAAAGAGAAAATAGTTTTCCAGTGATCAATAGCAGCTCCTCTTTGTAAGAGCTACTTTGTCAATAAAGGAAATGTCATCTTCCAGTTTCACAGATTGGTTGGTTTTGTCGATTATGCCTACTGTCAGAGGCTTATGCTATAGGTGGAATAAGTTCCTGCTGTAAATCTAGATGGTGCATTATTTGGAAGTTTTTGATTGTAAGTGACAGAAAAAATTCAAGTAGAAGCAGCTTAAATACTAGGAACAGTTGTTATTTCAGTATCTTGGAAATTCCCTTCATGTTTCCCTCATAGTTGTAAGATGCGATACTTAGAATTGCTAAACCATCTTTGTGTAACTACAATCCAGACACATGAAAGAAATCTTCTGTCCTGTGTTCCTTAACCCTGAAAAAGACCTTTCTAGAAATTACTCCTCACATCTCATAGGTCAAAGTTATGGTGCAGTACATGCCTAAACATGACTTGGTTATGGGAATATGATCTGCATGATTAACTGACCCATCCTAGTTCACTTTGGGTCTGGGGAGGAGCCCACGCCGCTTCTGGAGAAAATGAAAGCCTAGAAAGGTAAGACTAGAGTTTTGATAGCTAGAAAAGGGGAAGTAGAAATGATTGTGGGGCATACAAGTGAGAAAGGGTTTCAGAGAAGATGGCCTGGAACATTCGTTGTTCTGCATGTTAGTAATCTCATTGGTAAAGTGTACTGATGTGGGTAAAAAATCAACTTTAGTGGCTTCTAGAAAAACAGAAACTATTTTATTTTTGAATTGGCTTAGAATGGTTTTACCTGAATACTGAAAGATAAATTTGCTATTTTTGGATCCCGATAAATCTTAAAAACTACTAAGAGGGACTGCGGTTATAGTTCAGTGGTAGAGTGCTTGCCTGGCATGCATGAGGCACTGGGTTCGATCCTCAGCACCACATAAAAATAAATGAGTAAAATAAAGCTATTGTGTCTGTCTACAACTAAAACAAAACAAAACAAAAAAACAAAAACAAAAACAAAAAACTACTAAAAGGTGGTTTTCTAACAGTTCTTTTTCTGTGTTCCGTGTAACCAGCAATAAGAAGAGGTCTGACTATAGAATAGCAAGATGGATTTTTCTCTCTTTGATATATGATTATTGATTCAGTAGGTTCATTTAAAGCTACTGATGAATGTGGAACTGTCACCACAGTTCTACTGTTGGCTGTCCTTTTCTACTTTACAGTCTCCTGTTTTAGACAATGAATTTGTGGGTTAGATCCAGTAGGATTTTTGTTCCTTAATTACTAAATATAAAAAAAAAATTGTTGTTTTAAAAACATTCTAATCTATTCCAGGCCGAATAGGAGATTCCTGGGAGGTTAAGCTCATTTATACTCGTTTTGGAGGGAGATGGCTAGCAGTGGTCTAGGCTATGGTGAGAGGGGACTGCTACAGAGGAATGAGACTTCTGGAAGGGGAGATCTGGAGCCATCTTGCCCTGGCCCATCTGCCAGTTTTGGTGAAAGTTGTCTTCATTTTATTAATTATTATTATTATTATTTTCAGTGTTAGGGATCAAACCCAGGGCCTTGAAGATGCTGGGCAAGGTCTCTGTAACTGACAGAGTTAGCTAGGTCAATACCCTTGACCCTATTGTCTTTATTTTATTTAAGATTTCCTGTGCATAAAATCCTTTCCCTAATTTCTACTACCTGTCCTGTAAGGAAACTGTGACTACTTACAGAAGAGTTAAATAGTGAGTGAAGTTAGATCCCAAGTTGGTATAAAAGACAAAATCATATCTTATCAAAATTTCCCTTGAAAGATCTCTCAAATTGCATGTAAAGAACAGTGTCTATTTTTTTGACATATTACTTTGAGATTAATGAAATCACTACTTTGAGAGTAATATGTAGTTATAAATGTATAATATTTAAAGTAATTTATAATGAAGAATGAAGTATATGCATATCAAATATGCTGTGTTATAAAAAGTGTTATAGAAAGTATCTTGTATTTGTATAGATTCACAAATATTACCATTTCACTGTAACTTGTGTATGATAATAGAATAAGCAGTTGAGGAACATTTTGAGAGTTTTCATGCAGTGATAGAAATCTTTTCTTTTTCTTTTTTTAAAATATCTTTATTTTTGTTAATTTATTTATTTTTATGTGGTGCTAAGGATTGAACCCAGTACCTCATGCTTGCAAGGCAAGCGCTCTACTGCTAAGCTACAACCCAAGCCCTAGAAATCTTTTCTTAAAGAGCATAATATGTATTTCTGTGTGTGATCACTTTGATAAAATGTAGTCTTAGAGTTTTATAGAAACAAAAGAGAATTAATATGTGACTTTTTGGAGTTAGAAGTAAGATTACTTTATCCTCATTATTTTTAAAGTCAATTTTAGGAAGATAATGCCATATTGAATGTGTTATTTTTAATCGAAGTGCCAGCCTAGCTTTGCAACCAGATGGGAATACAGAGTTGGGCACTCAGCCTGGTAATTTATAATCATAAATATGTAGAAAACGTTTTTTTTTTTTTCTGTTTCTTTGTTGCCTCTGGCTTGAGACCCTGAAGAATTTTTTTCTCTAGTGATTTCAGAAGAGAGGCCAGTTGGGCATTCACTCCTTTCCTCTCTTCCTGGCAACTCTTCTGAGCATCTGATATTGTAGCTTGAGGCCTAACCTGTTTTGGTAAACATCTGGTCTTGGGTTAGTTTAAGAGTGAGACTCACAAAGCAGTAAATAATTGTTGGACATGAAATTTGTAGTTTTTATCATCCAGGGGATCTAAGTGACTGCTGCTGAAAACTCTGGGCATCAAGAATCCTAACAGTGGCCTGAGAAGTTCTGTACACCTTCATATGAGAGCCACAGGTCACAGCTCCTCCTCTGTTCTGCAGAGCTACATAATCCCCAAAGGATTATGTAACAATGCAAACAAATTTAGATATGAAAGAGTACAGGTAGGCATGCTTAAGAGGGAACTCTCGGATGAAAAGACAGCTAGGTGTTTGCTTTTTTTCTTAAAATTAGGGTAGCAGTGGAAGTGCCTGAATGTTGTTTCCACTTGACCAAAGGGAAGTCCTCACCACAAGTCTCCAAGGTAGATTTATGCTGTGGGGATAAGGATATCTACCTTCTTCATTAAAAAAAAAAAATCTGGAAAATAATATTGTCTAATACCACAGCTTTATTGAGGTATATGATAAATATATACCATAAACTATACATATTAGTTTTGTATAACTTATAAAATTACAGACCTATGAAACCATCACTGCACTCAAGATAATGAACATAAGTTTTACTCAAATGTTTTGTCATGTTCCTTGGTAATTCCTTTTTTCTCCTTCTTTTATCAAAATTTCCCTAATTTCTAAGGCTCTTTTTTTTTTTTTTCATTATATACTAGGTTTAATTTTATATAAATGGCAAAATTTAGTGTATACTCTTTTTTTTCCCCTGGCTTTCCCCCCCACTTAACACAAACATTTTGAAATCCATATAATTTCATCTATTAATAATTTATTTAAGCAATAATGGTCTATATTATAGTTCATTCATTTTTATTGCTGAATTGTATTCCATTGCATGGATATGTCAAAATTGTTAGACATTTGGATTGTTTGAGGTTTCATCTCCAAGTCTCTATATGGACATGTGCTTCCATTTCTCTTGAGTAAATCTCTGGCTGGATCATCTTGGTAAATATGTACTAACTTTCTGAGAAATGACTAAACTATTTCTGAAGTGGTTGTATTATTTACATTTCCATCAGCAGTGTGTGAGAATTCTAGATGTTTTACATTCTTGCTAATCTTTCAAGTTCTAACCATTCTAGTAGGTGTGTCAATGTAGTGGTGTAGTTTTAGTTTTCATTTTCCCATTGGCAAATAATGTTGAAGATATTTTCATGTACTTTTTGGAATATGGCCTTCTTTTGAGGACATAGAGAGGAATAGTGCATCTTGGTTATTTTGTAAAATCTATGACTTTTGTCCATGTCTCTATGGTGTGAGTGAAAAGGAGAAGTGAAAAGGAAAAGAACGATTGGATGTAACTCTTTCTTACTGAAAGAAGAGAGACCCAAAAGAGCAGGCTAGAAATAAGTTTAGAGAGGTTATACAAGGTAATCAGGAAATCAGATGAAATAGGGAGGACAGAAGAGGAAGATTAGCATCTGTGATCACCAGAGACGGTTTTTATTATCAGAGTCTTTTGATTTCTTAATACTTGGTTTTCCTGTATTCCATGTTAAAAATCTGAATAATTTGCCTTGGGAAACGTAGACTTTATCTTGCTTTTACTTTCTTCTTGCTTAACTCATTTCTTTTTGCCACTTGACACTTTTTCCAAGTTGGGATTTAGAAGATCTCCAGGGGCCTCCTCATAATTGCCTTGTATCGTGGATTGTTTTCAGCCCTTATCTTCTTTGATTTTTTTTTTTTTTTTGGCTTTATTTTTTTCTTTCTTGACCAGAGACTAACTCCCTTGGCCTCAGTGACACAGTGACACCACTTAGCTTTTTTCTTTTTCTTTTCCCTCCTTCTCTGACTTCTTTGGCACTTTGTTTCCTTTGCCAAATATGGATTTCATGGAGGCCTCTGCTCAGGGTGCTGGACTTACATTGTTTCTTTGCATCAGAATATTTACAGCTCCCATGGATTCAGCCATCCTTTCTGAGCCCCTCTATTCATCTAGAGCCTGTATCTCTAAGTGCAATCTAACATTTTCTTTCTGGGTGCTAAGCTGATAACAGTCTGTCTGGATGCCAATTTGCCACCTTTGTCTGTAGATTAGTTTCTTCCCCAGAGCTTTCTTTTCCTCTCATAGAGCTATCATTCTTTCACTCTTGAAACTACCATGTCGTCTTTTGCTTTTTTCCTCTTCGTGAGGTCTGTGAGACTTTCTGTATTGACTCTCATCCCTGTCTCCAACTTTATAGTCACAATGTCACCATCCTAATTCAGGCCTGTATCACTTCATGCTGGGATTGTGATCTGGTTTCCTGATTACTTTGTTTCTGATCTCTCTCTTCTTCAGTTCACTCATAATGTCTGATAGATCAGTCTTCTAAACCCACTGGGATATACATTGTTTCTTTAAAAAACAATCTCTGATTTCCAGTAACCATGATTTGTTTCTCTGAAAAAAATCATTTTGATTCATTTAATAGCATTGCTGACTACTTTCCCTTACTCTTACCTTTTGTTGATCCCCAGCAAAAAATATTGTGGTAGCCAATTTAGTCTGTGGATTGACTGAATCCCTACTGGATACACATGCCCCTAATGTGATTTGTTACCTTTATATCATCCTTGAGGATGTTCTCATTCCTTTTTGCTATAATATATCTTAATCTAATTTCAAGGCTCCTTTCAGTTTCCAGCTCTTCCATGGAGTCTTGCTTGATCATATTAACTTTCCCTCCTTTGTATGGTTGCTTCAGTTTCATGTTTCTAAGTTCCTACAGTATACCCTGTACTGTGCCAGGTGCTTGTGTTCTAATGATAATGACATCTGATAATAATAATTATAAAAATAATGATGCCTAATAAATGAAAAGGAAATGCTAAATTGTGTGACTGCATCTGCTATCACTTCTACCTGTTGGAAATTAAAGAACTGTGCTCATTCTGACTGTTGAGCATGCACTATATGCCGGGTCTCTCAATGAGTCTTCATGGTTTTTGGAGGCAGCTGTTGTAATCCCCATGTTAAGTTTAGGGAAACTAGAGCTCAGACTCCTGTATGTGTTATGGTTTAGATATGAGGTGTTGCCCAAAAACTCACGTGTGAGATAAGCAGGAATGGTCAGAGACATAATGATTAGATTCTGAGAACTGTAATCTAATCAGTGGATTAATCCACTGATATGGATTGACTGGCTGGTAACTGTAGGCAGGTAGGGGTTGTCTGGAGGTAGTAGTTCACTGGGGTATGCCTTTGAGGTTTATATTTTGTCCTTGGTGAGCAAGCTGTCTGCTTCCTGGTTGCCATATCTTGAGCTGCTTTCCTTTTCCACATCCTCTTGCCATGATGTTCTGCTTCACCTCTAGCCCAGAGTTATGGAGTCAGCCAACCTTGGACTGAGTCTCTGAAACCACAAACTAAAATAAACCTTTCCTCTTCTAAGTTGTTCTTGTCAGGTATTTTGGTCAGAGTAATGCAAAAGCTGACTAAAACAGTGCTTTCAGGATTATACAATTGCTAGGTGGCAGAGTTTGGATTAAAATATTTCTCATGTCTGCCTGATTCTAAAAGACATCATCTTCCTTACTATGCTGTCTTTTGCTGTGTGCTGACATGTTTGACAAGGTGCTCATCTGGGAATATTGTCAGCACAGTTTCAAGTATTGCAGATTATCTGTGGAAAATATTTCAAGTTTATGGGAATGAGATTATGTTGAGGAGTTAAAGTAATTCACTTATACCATTGTTCATGTTTACTTTTTTGTTTTTCTCATTATCTCCTGCAGTTTCATAATGTATTTTTCATCTAGAAGTCCTTTAAATAAGGACTAAAGAAAATACAGGTTAAATATGTAGATATCTGAAGGTTGTCCTAGGCAAGTGGTTTTCATCATTTTGCCAGGTAACTCTTTTTGGTATAAGGCAAAAGTTTTGTGAACTGAGGGTGGCTCCTCTAAAGAAGCTAGGCAACAATCTTAAACTTAACTTGGTCTGCCCTTCAAAAGGTGGTTAAATTATTTGGTTAGAAGTGTTATGGATTATGTTAGACATGTATCAATTTTATTTCCTTCCCTTCCCTTCTTTTTCCCTCTCACCTATGTCCTTCTTTCCTTTTTTTTTTTCTCCCTTCCTTCCTTTCGTTAAGGATTGGACCCAGTGGTCTATCTGCAGCCCATTTTTATTTTTAATTTTGATACAGGGTCTAAGTTGCTCAGATTGGTCTCAAAATTCCAATCCTCCTCCCTTAGCCTCCTGAGTAGCTGGGAACATGTATCAATGTTCAAATGTAAGTGGAGAACACATCCTAGAATTCAATTGAAAAGAAAGTTCAATCTATAGTTTCCCTCCTTAAAGGATCATGCAAAATAAAATTATATATAGTATATAGTGAGTACCAAAGTGTGGGGAAATGTAAATGAATAATTTCAGCTACCTGTGGGCAGAAACTTGATCATAGACTTGAGATTTGAAATTCTTAGTTTGTACTCAAAGAAAATCATCAGATAAATTACAAACAAAAACTAGAAAACAGCTTATTGATGGTGTGAATACTTACATCATTCATCTTTCTCTTTCCATATAATATATATATGTACACACATATATGTGTTTATGTATATGTAATATATAAAATTCTATTTCTTTCATTTATATATGTATATATTTAGAGTCTAAAGAATAGCATTTTAGAGTCTGTACAACATGAGAAATTTGTAGAATTCTCATGTGCAAAATGGGTATTATCTACTTTTGGGAGCTTTATGAATCATATTGAAAACCAAAATAATTCTTAAGAGCTAACATCGGTAGCTACCTCTTTATCATAGCCTTCTATGTGGGAAACAAGTTGCAGTGTGTTTTTTTCCCCCATAAAATTATCCAGAGGACGATGGTCTCATAGTATGAAAATATGATGTTTCTTCAAGGGTTAGATTAAACTTCCCTTTTCAGTATGGAATCTAAGCTGAAAAATGAGTTTACTTTCCTTGAATTGAGAAAGAGTTGTGGCTATGAATGTTTAGGCTTGCATTAAGACTATGATTTATGGTTTAGTTGTCTACTTTCAGATATGCTGTACTATCTTGGTACATTGTACAGACTAGGTGCCCTATAAATGTTTGTCAAATTAGTCTTATCATGAAATCAGAGAAGATTATTGAAGTGAAAGTCTTAGTAGCCTTCCTGTTTCTTCTACTATGAGGATTTAGTCTTAATAATTTCTGATATATTCTCATTAACAAATTTTAACTGTGGTAAAAACCACATACCAAAATTGACCATTTTAAGCATACAGTTCAGTAATGTTAAGCATATTCACATTATTAAACAATAAATATTTAGAACTTTTTTTCTTGGAGAACTGAAACTCTTTGCCTATTAATCAATTCCTCATTTTCCATTCCCCTCAGCAGCTGATAGTCACCATTTTACTTTGTTTCTGAATTTGACACTTTTAGATAGTGCATATAAGTAGACTCATTTAGTAATTGCACTTTTGTGACTGACTTATTTCAATTAGCATAATGTACTTCAGATTCATGTTGTAGCTTGTGGCAGGATTTCCTTGTTTTTTAAGACTGAATAATATTCCATTGTATATGTTTATCACATTTGTTTATCTGTTCATCCTTTCTTTTAGTTGTTTTGGATGTATACCTAGAAATTGGGTTGCTGGATCATATGGTAATTTTATTTTAAAAATTTGAGGAATTCATATTGTTTTCCTTAGCAGGTATACCATTTTATACAACGTACAAGGGTGCCAGTTTCTCCACATACTTGTTATTTTCTATTTTTCTAATAATAACTATCCTACGGGGTATAAGGTATGGTTTTTGATTTGTATTTTCCCTAGTGATTAGTAAGTTGAGCATATTTTTCCTCATACTTGTTGGTCATTTGCCTATCATCTTTGATGAAATGTTATTCAGGTTTTTTTGCCCATTTTCTAATTGGGTTATTTGTTTTTTGTTGTTGAGTTACAGGAGGTCTTAATATATTCTGGATACCAACTTCTTATCAGATCTGATTTGTTAAATACAGGAAAGTTTTAAAGACTAGTACAGGAAAGTTTTAAAGACTAGTACAGGAAAGTTTTAAAGTCTAGTACAGATTGAGAATCCTTTATCCAAGGTACTTGGGTAATAAATGTTTGAGAGTTCTTTTGGATTTTGGAATATTTGCATAGATTTTACCAACTGAGCATCTCTAATCTGGAAATCTGAAAATCTGAAACTTTTAAAGCATCATGTTCATATTTTTAGGATTTTGGATTTTCAGTTTATGGATGCTCTTATTCAGAGTTACTCACTTTTTTCCAAAGGGGCATCTGAGTTATTTGACATTGTGTTGAGCCAATCCAGTGAATTGATTTCTTATAGCTATGGGAGAGATAAAAATATAAACACAGTGCTTGTCTGAATATGCAAGATAAATAAGAATGCTTATATAGCATTAAGTACAGATAAGAAAAATACAAGTAAGGACAAAAGTAAGAAGTCAAAAAATAATAATAACGTGTTATTAGAACTGAAGACCTGCTCAATTCTGAACGTGGTGCTATTTCTTTCCTCCATCACCATGAGATTTTTGGCAATGTTTGGAGACATTGCCACAACTGTGAGGAGTATAAGGGAAGTTGTCCTACTGGTGTCCAGGGAGAAGAGGTTAGGGATGCTACTAAATATCTGACAGTGCACAGTATAACCCCATACAACAAGGAATTACCAAAACCCAAACTTTTGACTAGTGACAAGATTGAAGAACCTTGTTTTATCCCAGGAACCAGACTTTGCAGAAAACCTGTCTTGAGAACTTTAAAGACTTTGGACCCTGAAGTTCTTTCAAACCCATGTAAAGAGCTTGTGTAAGACAGTGAAGACCATCCTTGGTAAAGAATAAGGTATGAAAAAAATACGATCTGTCTTGTGCATAACCCATAATAAAAAGGTTTAGTTGATCTGCTTCCTATAAATTTTCACAACAAACAGTCTAAAAGTGCTTTTCTTGGTTTTATTTTGTATTAGTCACTTATGGCTACTGTGTTTGTACACATTAGCTATTTTTGCTGTAATAAAACTTTCTAAACTCTGTAAAAAAGCAGATGTATGACACAAACGATCTTAATGCATAGAGGAAGAAAGCAGTGGTATTGGGAAAATACAACTTAAATAGCCTCCTTTCAATTCTCATTTTACTACAGAGATCTGTTCTGCTTTATCTCAGATTCTAGTAGGCTGAGAAGAGAAACAGCATAGGCTTTGAAATCTTAGGGACCTAATTTTGCATCTAGACCATTGGTTACTAAGCTTTCTAATCTTGGGAAAGTAACTTACACACTCTGAACTCAGTATCTTCGTCTCTGCGATGGGGATAAATCTGCTTCACTTAGCGGTGAGGGGCAGTTGGGTACAGTAGCTGAGGTTGTGGACTCTCACAATTAATTGCCTGTTTTAAAATCTTTACTATCTTCTAGTTGGGTGTTCTTTCATAAGTTCCTCAACCTTTATAGTTCTTAGTTTCTTTACCTTAAAAAAGAAAATGATTATAATAATATTTACTACTTAGGCTTATTATGACATTAAATGAACTAATACATATAAAGCACTTAAAGTAGTACTTGGGGGCTGGGGATGTGGCTCAAGCGGTAGTGAGCTCGCCTGGTATGTGCGGGGTGCTGAGTTCGATCCTCAGTAGCACATACAAATAAAATAAAGATGTTGTGTCCACCGAAAAACTAAAAAATAAATATTAAAAAAAAATAAAGTAGTACCTGGCATATAGTAGGTACTCAGTAAATGGTAGCTGTTTTTTTAAAATGGTAGCTATTTTTATGAATAATTTGAGATAAAGGATGTAAAGAACCCATCAGTATTGAAAAAATGGAAGGTTTTTGATAAATGGTTTTTAGAAATTTAATTTTAGTAACAGATAGTTTGTTGTAATATGATGACATTATAACAAAATTTCTTTAGCCCTGAAAGTTAAATTGGTGAGGACTGATCTTAAGTCTTCAGGATGCTAAAAGGAAAGTGGCCATTCTTTTGCTTCCCATTTATTCATGGCAAAGACTCCATTAGATCCTTGTTCAAAATGTACTTAAAGAATTACAGGCCTCACCAGAGTTTTTTTGGAAGCCAGGGGCACTTAACCACTGAGCGACATCCCCAGCCCTTTTAATGTTTTGAGACAGGGTCTCACTAAGTTGCTTAGGGACTCACTCAGTTGCTGAGACTGGCATTGAATTCGTGATCCTCTTGCCTCAGCTTCCAGAGCTGCTGGAATTACAGGCGTGTGCCACCACACCCGACATTTTGATTCTTTTTAAACTCCATGTTTATTCTTAGGATATGTGTGGGTGAAGGGGCTTTTCTTTCCTTCTTGACAGCATAGGAGATTTAGACTCAGCCAAAGATAACATGGTATAACCAACATCAGGTTGTGTCAACTCCTGCCAGGGATTGAGTTGTAGACATACATATTTATAGCTCACACAGAGTTCAATCCTTTTCTTGAAATATAAGAATGTATTATCTTGCTTTAAAATATAGTATATTTAAAGGGCTTGACACAGTGCCTGGCATCATAGTGCTTTATTGAGTTAGCTATCATCATCATCATCATCATCACTCTTAAAATGTGATGTTTTATTTTAGTTAAGAAACTAATGAAAATTTTCCTCTTTTAGCAACCATTTCGTACCTTTTTATTGATGCATATTAATTATACAGCATAGTGAATTTCATTGTGGGCATATTCAGACATGCACACAACATAACTTAATCAATTTCACTCCCCTGAATCTCACTTTATCCTCTTCTTCTGTCTCCTTCTTCTACCCTACTGGTCTCCCTTCTATTTTCATGAGATCTCTTTTTTTCTCTCCAGCTTCAACATATGACAGAAAACATACAATTGTCTGCTGAGTAGGGTTTATTTCACTTAACATGATGCTGTCTAGTTTCATCGATTTTCCTGCAAATGACATAATTTTGTTCTTCATATGACTTAATAAATCTCCATTGTGTATATATACCCCATTTAAAAAATTTTATTAATCTCTTAATGGACCTAGTCTAGTTCCATAACTTGGTTATTGTGAATTGTACTGCTATAAACACGGGAAAACATGTTTCCATAAAGCATGCTGTCTTTAATTTTTTAGGGTAAATACTGAGGTGTGGTATAGCTGGATAATATGGTAATTCCATTTTTAGATTTTTGAGGAACTTCCATACTGATTTTTATAATGGCTGTACTAATTTATTTTCTCACTAACAGTGTATGAGCATTCCTTTTTTCTCTGCATTCTTACTGGCATTTATTTTTATTTGTATTGTTTTTTCCCATATTTTATAATAATAGCAGCACTTGTTACATATTTGTACATGCACACAATATAACAGTATAATTTGGTCAACATCATTCCCCAGTATTTCCCCTTCCTTTCCCTTGCTCCCTCCCTTTCTTCTTCTCTAACATTGTTTATACTCTTGATGATTGCTATTCTGACTGGAATGAGATGGAATCTCAGTGTAGTTTTGATTTGCATTTCCCTGATGGCTTAGGACGTTGAACATTTTTTCACATAATTGTTTGCCATTTATTTCTTATTTTGAGAAGTGTCTGTTTAATTCATTTGCCCATTTGTTGAATGGGTTTTTGTTTTTTGGTGTTGAATATTTTTGACTTCTTTATATATTCTGGATATTAATCCTCTGTTGGAAGAATATCTGACTGTTTTTCCCATTCTGTAGGCTTTCTTTACTCACTCTTAACTGTTTCTTTTGCTATGCAGAAGCTTTTAAATTTGATGCCATCCCATTTATTTATTCTTAGTATTATTTCCTGAGCTATTGGAGTCCTATTGAGGATATTGTCTGTCCCTATGTGTTGGACTGTTTCACTTATGTTTTTTTCTAGCAGTTGCAAAGTTTCTTGTCTTATTCCCAGGTCTTTGATCCACTTTGAGTGAATTTTATGTGGACTAGAGACAGCGATCTAGTTTTATTTTTTCATATATAGATATCTAGTTTTGTAGCACCATTTGTTAAAGGCTATCTTTTCTCCATTGTATGTTTTTGGCACCTTTGTGAAGGTGTATATGTGTGGGTTTGTCTTTGTGTCTCCTATACCATTCCATTGGTGTGTCTGTTTTTATGTCAATTCCATTGCTGTTTTTGTTATTATACCTCTGCAATAAGATATCATCCCTATTTGCAGATAGTATGGTCCTCTACTTAGACAATTCTAATAGCTCCACCAGAAGACCTCTAGATCCGATAAGCAAATTCAGCCAAGTAGTGGGATACAAAATCAACATACAGAAATCAAGTTTTTTTTTTTTTTTTCTATCCACAAATAATGGAACTGTTCGGAAAGAATTCAAGAAAACATCAACTGGGTGTGGTGGTATACACCTGTAATCCTAGCAATTAAGGAGGCTAAGACAGGAGGATTGTTTGAGGCCATCTCTTTTTTTGTTTGTTTTTTTTTTAACGTGGTGCAGGGGATTGAACCCAGTGCTTCACGTATGCTAGGCAAGCGCTCTACCACTGAGCCACAACCCTGTCCCAGGAAATTTTTTTTTTTTTTTTTTTTTTTTTTTTTTTTTTGTGGTGCTGGGGGTTCCAGGGCCTTGTGCATGCAAGGCAAGCACCTTATCAACTGAGCTATATCCCCAGTCCTCTTTGAGGCCATCTTGGGCAACTACTTAGACTCTATATCTAAGTAAAAAAGAAAAGTCTGGGGATGTAACTTAGAGGTAGAGAGCTTACCTACCTTGTATGTATGGGGGGATGTATACATCAATAAATCAGAATTATATAGTTTGATGAATTTTAACAAACTGAATCCACTTATAAAATCAATATTGATTCAAGAATCAATATTTCCATACCCCAGAATCCCAAATCATGTTCCCTTCTGGTCATTATTTTTAAGAAAAAAAAATTGGTTTTTCTTTAAGTGACATTCAGAGCCTCTCATGGCTTTATGTAGACTCTTAATAGCTATGGCTGAGAGATACAGCCTTAGGGTTGGCCTTATTATATGTTTTTATTTTCTTTTGCTTTAAAAAGCATATCTCTTAGAAAGGATTTTAGTCCTGCAGGTTGTTAAATTTGGACATGGATAGGCTGAGTGATCTTGTAGTTGTTCCTCTCCAAATAGGTAATAGATTCTTTGCTTTTATTTATCAATACTATAGAAGTACACTGAAACCAAAATGTCATTCATTGTGCTAAAAGAAAAGGAAAATGGCTCAGCTGCACCTGCTCTTAGATGTCCTCTCAAAAAGGCATTTCACATTCAAAAGAACTTAGGGCACATGAAAAAAGCCCTGTGGTGGAGGAAGGCTGCACAATGCTGAATGCACTCATCTCCTCAGGTAGATGGATAGAACAAAATGATTAGGCCGAAGGGCTGGCAACTTCCAGAAGTAATGGACTGAGACATGTTTACTCTGTCCTTGTAGGACATCTTTAGAAACCAGTGGTAATTTTCTGAAGGTGGCCTCTCAGAGAAAGAATAAAGATTTGAGGGTTGAATTTGAGGTCCTTTATGTATTTTCTTTTGAATTCAAAGCAAAGAAAACAGTAATTCTGAAACCCCCTGGGAACTAATCTCACCTTGTGCGTTTTGTTTAACTACTACCTAGTTATGTATGTACATGCATTTCACAATGTCATTCCTCATTTTGGGCTAGCATTTTATTTCTTGAAATTTATTCATGTAGTTTACAAAAATCAAGCTACAATTCATATGTGTCCTTTTAAAATGTACAATTCACTGGATTGTAATATATTCATATGCACAACTACCACCATTGGAGCATTTTCTTCACCCCTTGAAGAAACTTTGTACCCATCAACACTTTCCTCATTCTTTTTTCTTTTTTTGGTTTGGTTTTTTTTTTTTTTTTAGTTGTAGTTGGACACAATAACTTTACTTTATTTATTTATTTTTATATGGTGCTGAGGATCAAACCTAGCACTGGGCATGTGCTAGGCGAATGCTCTACTGCTGAGCCACAATCCCAGCACCGTGTTTGTTTGGTTTTGACAAATAAATGCTGTCATTATTAATTCTATTTCATAGAAGTCTTTCTTCTACAGGGTGTTACAATAGTTGTTTGATCTTTCACATAGAGGTTTGTCCCATTCAACTTATGTTTTAAAGTTAATTTGGGGGGTGCTTTTTTCAGCATTACCACTGAAACAGGACATACAAAGATGGTATGTTGGTCACAATAACTTATGCATGTTTCCCTATTCATGGGCAATAGTGTGGCTTGTATAAAACCAGGCATGGTGAAGATTTCTGACTATGTACTTTGATTGGCCTGTGCTTTAAAAATTTAATGGATTGAGAAGTTAATTCTTCTGGTTTATGTGGAATGGGTTATATTTGTGTATTCCTTTAATAAACTGGTTTTGGAAAAAATGCAAAAGATGTACTTATGTTTACACTTGGTTGATTATGAAGGACTAGGAATTGATTGTTTCTAAACTAACATTACTGACTTTCTTAAGAAACCGTGTTTGTATTTTAAAAAGTTTTGGAATCTTTGCTTTTATTATTTCAAAGTTACAAGTTATATATATTAGTTGAAAAACATTTTTAAACATGTAGAGCTTAGGAAGACTTTCAAGTAAAAAAAATTCTTTGTCATCTGAACTGTCATTTTATAGCTCATGCTTTAGGTATTTTTATAATACTTAATCCTATAACCTGCTTAACTTTTGCTTGTTTCTAAATATACTTGTTTATTGAATTGTGCTATTCTATAATTTAACCTTGTTTAAAGTTGGTGGACAGCTTTATTTATTTATTTTTTGCTTTTCAAAATGGTGATTTTTAAGAACAATTAACAATCTTTTCTTTTTTTTGGTACTGGGGATTGAACCCAGGGGTGCTCCATTGCTGAGCCACATCCCCAGCCCTCTTTTTGTATTTTATTAGAGACAGAGTCTTGCTGATTCTAAGTGCCTTGCTAAGTTGCTGAGACTGGGTTTGAACTCACAATCCTCTTGCCCCAGGCCTCCTGAGCTACTGGGATTACAGGCATGCGCCACCACACCTGGCTCCAGTTAACAATCTTTCTCAAATATTTTTGAGAAATATTTGGACTCTTCATGGGTCAGTGGAACTTTTTTTGGTACTAGGGATTGAGCCCAGGGGCACTTAACCACTGAGCCAAAGTCTTAGCCCTATTTTATTCTTTATTTTGAGACAGGGTCTCACTAAGTTGCTTAGAGCCTCGATAAATTGCTGAGGCTGGCTTTGAACTTGTGATCCTCCTGTCTCAGCCTCCCAAACTGCTCGTATTATAGGTATGTGCCACTGCACCTGGCTTCAGTGAAACTTTGGAGAAACTATGGAAATGTGCATACTTCAAGATCTGAATCTGTTTATCTTCAAAGAAGGCCACATGAATCCAGAATCCTTAAAAAGGCCTCCTCCTTCAGAGCAGTTCCATATGAAAGCTCTAGGTTCAAATGACTTCCAAAAATCATATATGCATCTTTTTAGGCATAAATATTTCATCATGGTGCTGCCTGCAGTTTAATTGTATTTGTACTTTTAAAGCAATTCTCAGAAGAGAATGGCATTTATAATATACTATGTATAGAAATTAAATAGTAGAGATATCAAAATTCTGGGCTGGAAAAAATTTTTGTAGTTGATTGGATTCATTTTAAGTGTTCATACCCTTTCTAGGTATGAAATGCCTCTCCCCTTTCTCTACTGAATCCTAGTTTTCTGCATTGTCTCATGGGGTTTCCCAAAAGCTTTTTGTAATTTTGTAGGGATGCTTGAGTTTGAACTATGGACTGTGTTCTAAGAAATGAGGTGTTGGACTGATGAAATATCTTACAGATAAAAGTGATGGCTCTAATAGTAAGTTTTTCAAGATACCAAAAAAAAAAAAAAAAAAGAAAGAAAGAAAATAGATTTGGAGGAAATCCTAAATTTTAGGTCAGTAGCATTCAGGCAGAATATGATGATATGTGAACTGCTGCTTAAACAAGGTGGATTCAGGTATTGCTTGATTCTAATAATGACTTTAATATTTTTGAAAGCATAATAATGTTTTCATTCTGCTAGATTAACTTGCAATTAACTAGCAAATTAATAATTTTAGAGCACTTAGTGCTATAGTTGCTTTAATATTTAATAATGCTATTGAATATATATATTATATATTATATATATATATTATATATATATGTTTGTGCATATACATACAATTTTTTTTGATGTGTGTGTGAGGCTGGGAATTAAACCCAGAGCTATGTGCATGATAAGCATACACTGTACCTCTGAGTCACACTTCGAGCCCTGCTCTTATTTTTTTAAGACTTAATACTGTTCTGATCTACCATATTGTTTTATTCACATCTATAGTATCATTTACTGGAGTTAATGTGGTTATTTAAATGTGACTCAATATTGATAATGGATGACAAAGTTATAAAGAGCTAAGTGAACCATCTTCTTCTACATAAATAGTTAATATGGAATAAGAGTCCAGAAAACACAGGAGCTTTAATGGATATCACTATACTGAAAGAGAAAATTAATGGATATCACTTAGAAATTTAATGGATATCACTATACTGAAAGAGAAAATTAAAAAAAAAAAAGTGACACCCAGTATAAAAGGAGGTCAGTTTATCATACTCTGTTTTCTCAGTAAAACAGAAGAATTTGAAGACTCCAAAGCTTACCTTTAGGCAGCCACAAAAGATTGAACTTAATAATTAAATAATTATTAATAATTAAATAAATATTTTTTAAAAGAATTTATTTTTGTTTTTTCTTTCCATATGCTTTTTTACCCAAAGGCAAATTTCTTTCCTTGTATAATCATCCTGTCAAGCATTAATTTATCTCAACAAGTCCTTATTTATGCTCCTATTATGTATGTAGTAAGCACTGAATTTTGTATAGATCAATAGTCGGCTGGTTATTTGAAAATAAATACTTCTTTTATTTGTCTCAGATAAATATTACTGAAGGGAAGTGGGGTTGAATAAAAGGTGTGCTATCAAGAAGCTAAGATTGGAGAGAAAAAAGTAATGATTGTTTAGGAAGGGTCTATCATCTGATAGTCCTGGAACAGGGACTTAAGAAAGGTGCTGCGGGGGTTTATCCCTCCAACATTGATTGTGGGGAGCTTGAGGACGTGGAGAAACCCTTCTGGAGACAGTTTCAGAGAACAAGCGTCTGCTTTATTGCACAGCCAAAATAGCATTTGTAGTGGGTATGTACCAATTAACATATAACAGTTATGATAGACCAGGGGTGATACATACATATCATCTTATAGAAGTCAAGATACCAAGAGTCCAGAAACTGCCATGTAGCCCTACCCCGCACCAACAGAGGAATAACTTCTTGTCTAAGGAGCAAGGAAATTGCACTTGCCAGTGTTCTGACAGCACTTTGTCCCCATACGTAGTGTTCTATGTTAGGACTTCCCTGCTGCACAATGAGCAAGATAAGCATTCCTCCATGAGGGTCCAAGGTTAGGCCCTGCTGCAGAGAGGCTGCAGTGATTCTTGACCTAGACTTGCAGATGTCTTAGGGTAACTAAAAGGAGCATAAAGCTTGGCATCTCTGACTTCATTTTGTATCTATTTCCTTTATTAATTTAAATTTTGTGACACTGCTCAGCTCTGTATAAACATGTTAGTCATTTAAGAAGTGTTCATCTAAAAACTAGTAATACAAGGTTTATGGGCCCTAAATTTACCTAACCTGTCTACTCATCCCCTTTGAAAACTGAGGCAAAATTAGCAACATCATGTTTCAGACCTCTGGAGTGGTGACTAGAAGCTTCCAGTTATTGCTCCATACCAGGATCATAGGTCTAATAGACAAACACACAGATTCCCCCTCGTGTGATAAAGACTTTTCCTGAGGCACCTCACAGGACTAAAACTAAGAAAATGATCAACAGACGGCAGTTTGACCAAGATGCTTAATTCTGCATACCTCTCACCCCTAGCCTCAATTCTTCCTCTGTGTAAATCTAAAGCACCTATCTGCACCCTGAAGACAGGGCTGAAATGCTAGATCTGACTTTGTCTTTCCATTATATCCATATTGATTTAAGTTTCCTTTCTTTCTTTTCACTCTTGTCTTTTCTGTTTGGTGTTTGGGGTGAATGCCTAGACATATTAATTGGTGCCCTGGAGTAAGGCTCTGGGCTAGGATACTGGTAATAACCTCTGGAAACTTCCCAAGCATTTGATACAAGCAGCAAATTGTGTACTATAATTGAAGATAACATTAAGGAATGTGTTTTGTTTTTTTAATACATAATCACAGATTTTGAATACCTAGCACAGTGGTTTAGAGTGCTAGAATAAATAAACTTATTGAAATGAGATAAAGAAAAAATGAACTATGTGAAACAAATGTCCATATATGAATACATGATCATGAAGTGCCACATCATGTACAACTACAAGAATGGGATCCTAATTAGGATAACTTATACTCCATGTATGTTTAATATGTGAAAATACACTCTACTGTCGTGTATATCTAAAAAGAACAAAAATTTACCATCATATTTGTGGTCTAAGTATCCACATTTTTATAGGAAAGAATTTTAAAATTTACCTATTGGAAGATTTTGAATGATCTATATCCTTTTTAGTTTTGTATGAGAAGTAATATATCATAAATTTATATATTTAAAAAGAAAACTATAATTTTAAAAGAAGGGTTTTTAGTATCATAGGTCAGAAAAATAATGAAAAATATATTATTTTTTATAACTTAGAATGGTTAAGAGATTCATTATTTTTGCTTTTTAAAAAATTTTTGTAGTTGTAGATAGACAGAATGCCTTTGTTTATTTTTATGTGGTGCTAAGGACCGAACCCACTGCCTCACACGTGCTAGGCAAAGGCTCTACCACTGAGCTACAGCCCCAGCCTATTTTTGCTTTTTTTAAAAAAATATTTAATTTTTAGTTATAGGTAGACACAATATCTTTATTTTTCTTATTTTTATGTGGTGCTGAGGATCGAACCCAGTGCCTCATACATGCTAAGCAAGTGCTCCACCTCTGAGCCATAACCCTAGCCCAATTATTTTTGCTTTTGCTAAATCAGAAATATGAGAAATTAGATAGAAATTGAGCCTCATTTTCTGATTTATCAGAATAATCCATCTGTTCCCCCTCTGCAGTGTAATAATATTGTTTTATAAATTATTTTATATAAGCAACCTGTTCAACCTGTTTTTTCTTTTTGGTACTGGGAATTGAATCCAGAGGAACTTTACCATTAAGCCACATCCCCAGCCCTTTTTATTTCTTATTTTGAGACAGGGTGTCACTAAGTTGTTTAGGGCCTTGCTAAGTTGTTGAGGTTGGCTTTGAACTTGTAGTTTTCCTGCCTCAGTTACCCAAGTTTCTGGGATTACAGGTGTGTGCCACTGTGCCTGGCTATAAGCAACCTGTTTCAATTACTATAACTTTATAATGTTCTAAAATCTGGAATTTTTCCTGGAACTTTAATGCTTTATTTTTATTTTATGTATTTATTTGTTCTTTTCTTATAGAACATATTTTATATTTTTATCTGACATTAATAATTTGGTTGCAGAGAACAATAATATTCTGTTGGTATTCTTATTGACATTGCATTACATTTATAATTTAATTCAGATAAATTGATAATTTTATAACACCCAGAAATAGTTTTTTTTATACCTTTATTTTATTTGTTTTTTAAAAATTTTTAAAAATGTGGTGCCCGTGCCTCACTCACGCATTCTAGGCAAGCGCTCTCTTTGTTAAAGTTCTAAAGTTTTTCATGGGAGCGTTTACATTTCTTGTTTTTTTTTTTTTTTTTTAGTTGCAGATGGACCAATACCTTTATTTTATTTGCATATTTTTTATGTGGTGCCGGGGATTAAACTCAGTGCTTCATGCATGCTAGGCAAGTGCTCTGCCCACTGAGCCACAACCCCGGCCCCACATTTCTTAATTAAACTTAGTCACAGGAATTTTTTTTTTTTTTGTTTCAGTTATTGCTCTTACAAATGAGATCTTTTATGACATTATGTTTTTCAAAAATATATAAGGAAAGCTGCTATACTGAATTCTCTTATTGTTTATAAGTCTTTTTCCAGTTATTCTCATAGGTTTTCCTGTTATCCAGTCATATTGTGAATTCTGATGATTTTGCCTCTTTCTTTTTCTTATTTCTTTTTCCTTCTAATTTCATTGTCTTATGCTTCTATAAAAAATGTTAAGTAACAGTGGTGGTAATGTATACCCTTGTTTTGTTCCCAAGTTTAGTAGCCCTGTTTCTGGAATCCATTGCTAATTATCATATAGGCTTTGGACTTCAAATATATATCATGTTTATCATGTTAAGGAACTATATATACTATTTTTTTTTCTTTTTTCTTTTGGTATTGGGGATTGAACCCAGGGGCACTCAACCAGTGAGCCACATCCCCAGCCCTATTTTGTATTTTATTTAGAGACAGGGTCTCACTGAGTTGCTTAGTGCCTCGTCCTTGCTGAGGGTGGTTTTGAACTCACAATCCACCTGTCTCAGCCTCCCAAGCCACTGGGATTACAGGCGTGCACCACCGTGCCGGGGTATTATTTTGTTTTATTAAGAATTTTTAGAGTTAAGAAATTATGTTGACTTTTGTCAAATATGTTTTCAAATATCTAAACATTTCTTCTCTTATGACCTGCTAACTATATTGATAGATCTCCTAATATTGAACCATCTTTGTCCTACCTGTGTAAACTTAACATGACCATGTGTGTAATATTTTTTTTAAACTATTGATGGATTCTGTTTATTACATTTTCATCAGGATTTCTGCATTGACATTTAGGTGAATATCAATATGAATTATCTGATATTCATAAGTGAAATGACAACATGGCTGTTGATGTTAATCATTATCATCTGGCTGTGGTAGGTTTGTCAGGTTTCTCCACTTTAGAGTTACCCCCACTCTCTACATGTTTTCATTACTGCAGTGTTTAAAAGTAAGTCACTATTTGTAGCTCACACTTAAAGAGTGGGTAGTTGTGCTCTTCCTCCTTGAGGATGTAGTATGATAGTTATTTTTGATAGGAAGAAAAATAACGATTAGAAATTTGTAAGTCATTTAGAATCTGTTAGAAAAATGAAATCAAATATTTGAAACTTTCAAATACTAGAAAAATGGAATCCTAGAGCTAGGTGGGACCTTTCTTCAGATGAGCAAATTGGAGGGACCATACAGTTAAGAGCAGGTAGTAGTGTTCACTATTATGGAAAAGGAATTTGATAATTAAAGATCTGCATCTGTACCTCTCTGTCTCAAGTTGTTATGATCTGTAGCACATGAAGTAACTTATGGTAAACCTCTTGAATAAAAAGCCACTCCCCAGCTTTCTGATGTGTTTTGTGATAAGAAATACAGTGAGAACTGCTTCTTTCTTTGTAAAGTGGTAAATGTATTTTTAAATTTCATACATCTTGATTTCCATAAGATTTAATTCTTCTGTGGGATGACATTTAGAAATTGAATTTTAGAGATTTTGTTATTGTTTTTATCAGGGCAGAATCAACTTTTGGCATATGGGAGGATTGTTTTAATATATATTTTCAGGTTCTATGGTTTGGATTGTCAAATTATTTGTAGATTTAGAGAAATAATTATCATTATGTTATACCTGACAGTTGGTGAGTGGGGAAAAGTGCTTTGTGAGTTGGCTTCCCCATTTCCAAAAGCTCTTCTCATTATTAAAGCCTAGCTTCCAGTTATATACAAATAACATAAAATTTTAGGTCAGAATATTTGCTGAAAAGCAATTGGTCTGAGGGGAAAGGACATTTCACCTTGTAGTTTGATTTGCATCTTTTTATTCCTTTAAGTGTTCCAAGCAGTAAGCAAGTATCATTTGCAACATCTAAAACCACTTAGCCCCTTTTGTTCTAATTGGGAACCATGAAGTTCTTAATGGATTTATTAATCCAAACAACATCTTCTGAGGGCAGGATTATCTTTACTTTATGAAAAAAAGAAACCCAGGGAGTAAAGGTGAAATGATCTGATTTGAGGAAGTGGCTGAACCTGGGAGATTAGTCTGGGTTGGCTTGGCTGGGTCTGTATCTGTGTGAGGAAGGTGAAAGCTTCTTCAACGTTAGCTGAACCTCACCCTCATGCAGGGAGTAAGACTTACAGGGAGGAAGAAATGTTATTTATGGACTGGAAAATCATATGAAAAGGGGAAAGTACCACCTATAGAGCAGACTGTATGGACTTACCTTTTCTTCAAAATTCTGATCCATCAATAAGTGTTTTTTTCCTCAGTAATTTTTTTCCAACTCTTATTTTGAAAGAGATATGCTTCCTTATTTTAAGTAACTCTAGACTAGGGTTTCTCAATTTTAACACTACTGGCATTTTGGGCTGGGTAATTTTTTAAAAATTAATTAATTAATTAATTTTAATTAGGTGTCTATGATGGCAAAATACATTTTGATCATTGTACATAATTGCAGCACAACTTTTCATTTCTCTGCTTGTACATGATGTACACCATATGTGCAGTCATACATGTACCTAGGGTAATAATGTCCATCTCATTCTACCATCTTTCCTGCCCCCATGCCCCCTGCTTACCCCTCCCTCCCCTTTGCCCAATTCAGAGTTCTTCCATTTTCCCCATACCTCCCCTCCCCCATTATGGATCAGTATCCACTTATCAGAGAGAACATTTAGCCTTTGGTTTTTTTGGGGGATTGGCTTACTTCTCTTAGCATGATATTCTCCAACTGCATTTATTTACCTGAAAATGCCATAATTTTATTCTCTTTTAATGTTGAGTAATATTTCATTATATATATATATATATATATATATATATATATATATATATATATATATATATATATATCTATCTATCTATCTATCTATCTCACAGTTTCTTTATCCATTCATCTATTAAAGGGCATCTAGGTTGGTTCCATAGTTTAGCTATTGTGAATTGATGTGACTACATTACTATAGTGTGCTGATTTTAAGTCCTTTGGGTATAGACTGAGGAGTGGGATAGCTGGGTCAAATGGTTGTTCCATTCCAAGTTTTCAAAGGAATCTTCATACTGCTTTCCAGATCGGTTGCACCAATTTGCAGTCCCACCAGCAATTTATGAGTGTGCCTTTCCCCCCACATCCTTGCCAACACTTATTATTGTTTGTATTCTTGATAACTGCCATTCTGACTGGCATGAGATGAAATCTTAGAGTAGTTTTATTTGGATTTCTCTAATTACTAGAGTTGTTGAACATTTTTTCATATATTTGTTGATTGAATGTATATTTTCTTCTGATAAGTGTCTGTTCAGCTCCTTAGCCCATTTATTGATTGGGTTGTTTGTTTTTTTGGTGCTAAGTTTTTTGAGTTCTTCATATATCTTAGAGATTAGTGATGTGTGGGTGGCAAAAATTTGCTCCCATAATGTAGGCTCTCTCTTCACCTCATTCATTGTTTCTTTTGCTGAGAAGAAGCTTTTTAGTTTGAGTCCATTCCATGTATTAATTCTTGATTTTATTTCTTGCACTTTAGGAGTCTTGTTAAGGATGTCAGGGCCTAATCCAATGTGATGAAGAAGGGCCTATTTTTTCCTCTACTAGGCACAGCATCTCTGGTGTAATTCCTAAGTCCTTGATCCTCTTTGAGTTGAGTTTTGTGCATGGTGAGAGATAGGGGTTTAGTTTCATTTTGCTGCACATGGATTTCCAGTTTTCCCAGCACCATTTGTTGAAGAGGCTATCTTTTTTGTAGCCACTAGTCTTATGTGGGTTTGTCTCATTGTTTCTGTTCCATTGGTCTACATGTCTATTTTGGTGCCAATACCATGCCATTTTTGTTACTATGGCTTTGTAATATAGTTTAAGGTCTGGTATTGTGATGCCACTGCTTCACTCTTCTTGTGAAGGATTGCTTTGGCTATTCTGGGTGTCTTATTTTTCCAAATGAATTTCATGATTGCTTTTTCTATTTATATAAGGAAAGACATTGGGATTTTAATTGGAATTGCATTGAATCTATACAGTTCTTTGGGTAGTAGGCCATTTTGACAATATTAATTTTGCCTATGGGCAGATAATTCTTTATTGTTGTGTAGTTGTTCCGTAGGACATTTAGCCCCAGCCCTGGCCTCTAGTAGCAGTTCTACACCCTCTAGTCTGTGACAAGTAAAACTTCGCGCTATAGAAGGCAAAATTTCCCCTCGGTGAGAATCACTTCTCTAGATTAGCAAAGCAACCTTCAGAACCCAGTTTTGACTGTGAGCTGTAACTTGGTATTGCCATTTGTAACCACCAGCCTTATTTTCTCCTGATGGGGAGACAGGGGATGTTATTTGTGCCTTTTTAAAAAACCATGTTTCTAGATCTGGTTTAGAAGATAAAACATTAATGGGTAACTTTACACAGCAAATTTATAGTGACACTATATTGAACAGGGTTAGAGTAGTCCAAATCACATTTACAGATTACGTATATTTCCATGGGTGAATATAAATGATCTTTAGTCACAGCTTAGTTTTACTCTTGATTATCTTTTTATTTTTAGGAAACTTGGGAACTTTCCCTCACTTATTCTGCTCATTCTCACAGGACTTCCATAAGCAGTCCTATGAGGACTATAGTTTTGCCTGCAGTTCTTTGATCTCAGAGTGGCTTTGCTAACCACGGCTAAGTGCTAGTGATTTCAATTAGTAATTTCTCCAGAGAAAGATCTGATCTGGCTGATCTCAGGGAAATACATATTCCCTAAATCTGAATTTTAATTTTTTAAAGCAGAGAACCAACCAGCAACAAGGGACTTCCTGCTCTGAACCTTCTTTCCTTAATTCAAAACTGGAAGCCTAGGAAAAACCCTGGTTTAGGATTACACAAAGGAATGAATTTTTACCACTTTCTCTGAACATTTTATATACACTGGAAACAAAAGATATATGGTATTTGCTCAAATGCCCTTATGTGAAAATGAAGGAAAGTGAGAGAACCTGCAAACAGCTCTTGCCTCTATTGTCTTCTCTTTTTGGATTTACATATGGAAATAGTCTCCCTTTTACAGGCCTTGCATTTACTGTTCCTTTTACTTGGAATATGCACCCCACATAACCCACATAGGGTACACCCACTCCTTTACTTCCTTTAGGTGTCTACTTGTATGTCACTTATCAAAGGGGATTTCTCTGGCCACTGTATTTAAAATAGGATTTGCTCTCTATTTCTGGTACTTCCAAATCCTCCTACTGTACTGTATTTTCCTCCAGATCTCTCAGCATCTATTGGCCTATTTTATATTTATGTATTTTTTGTCTCCATCCAGGGGTATATGAGCCTTATAAAGATAGGGACACTGTTAATTACTATTCTCAATTTCTAGGACAGAACTTGACTTGCATTTGGTATTCAATAAACATTTGCTGAATGCATGAATAAGTGAATATTATTTTCTAGTCCTACCACATTTTCTTTGTTTTTCAGGAAAAAATTCATGTGTACTGATTTGAAAAGTACTTACCTAAATTGTCTCTTATTGTTATTTTCTCAGAATATTATTCAATTTAGAAGAGACTACTTTTAGTCTTTAGTATTTTATATTAAATATGATTTCTTCTGAGACTTTTTTCCTTTATACAGTTTTAATTTTAGAGAACTTTTAATTGCATCATTAACATTCCTGTCTGTAGGTCACTGTTGTGTGGTGGATTGGGAAAACAGACTGATGTTCTATTTATATCACTTCTTAGTGACCTTCAGCTAATTGTCAAAATCTTTAGTTGTTTTTTTTAATGGATAAGTTGAAAATACATGATAGATTGACACAAAATTTCTATTTGTTTATTTATTCATTAGGTAGATTATCTTAATAACCTAAAATAGTATTAAGAATATTTTGCAGCCAGGTGCCAATTGACTAGTGTGGGGAAAATCTTTGAGTTTTGTTTTTGTTTTCAATCTCTTTGGTGTCTCTGAAAGTATAGCTTGTAGTATTCAAATTACCAGACTTGTGGTCATTCTAGCAATTCTAATTATAATCCTACTTGTCAGCCAAACGATTTGTCCTATAACTCTCACCTAAGGTGCTGTTTTATTTCTCCTCTATTTGTTTCTTAATCTTTGATTCTGCAGCTATATTCCCTTCGAGTTAAAGCACTAGCTAGGTGTGATCTCAAGTTCAAAGCCAGCCTCAGCAACTTAGCAAGATCCTATCTTCAAACAACAACAACAACAACAACAATAAAACCTCGAAACAAAACAAAAATCATGGGATGGGGATGTGGCACAGTGCCCCTGGGTGGTTCAATCCCTGGTACCAAAACAAATAAACAAACAAACAAATAAATAAATGTCAAAAAACTGGCAAGCTTGGTATCCTTGCAATTTTACAACTTTCCCATTTTGTGTACTTTTCCATTCATAAACAATGGTTTATGGTTTAAACATTTTAAACAAATTTGATGATAGTTTTTTTAAAAAATGAGCCAGTTCACATTATGTGGTTTATTTTATAAGATGGCATAAAGTATTTATTTTCTATTACAGTTTATAAAGTCTGTTCAGAGAGTTTATATTTTGTTATAAGAAAATTTTCACAATATATTTAAGAAAAGATAGAAATATAAATAGGTCTATTTTCAATTTGAGAATGATGAAATTTACTGATATGTTTACCAGTAAGCATAAGGCAATTTTGGGGTCCTTTTAGTAATAATAAAAGAAAAAGTGAAAATATTTCCCAGCTTATTTACTATGTTATCTACTGTACCTTCTTAAACTATCCCAAACATTGGTGACTTTTATGTAGAAGGCTTATTTATTTTAGAATCAAACTCAGCTTTTTTGTTAGTTTATTTCAGTTATACATAATATTAAGGTTCATTTTGATGTAATTATATAAGCATAAAATATAATTTGCTTAGTCTGTTCCTAGTACTTTCCCTTTTCCTTTCTCTCTATTCTGATGATCTTTCTTCTATTTATTTATAGTTTTTTAAAATTAGTGCCTTGTGGATATTCATGAAGGTGACATTCACTATGGTATATTAATATATGTACATAGGAAAGTTAAATTTTCCTCACACCAGTTAATTGGCTTCTGGCTTCAAAACATTCTTGATACCATTTTAGGTTATTAAGATAATCTACCTAATGAATAAATAAACAGAAATTTTGTGTCAATCTATCATGTATTTTCAACTTATCCACATTAAAAAAAAAACTAAAGATTTTGACAATTAGCTGAAGGTCACTAAGAAGTGATATAAATAGAACATAGGTCTGTCTGTTCTTCCCTTTTTCTGTCCCTTTTCCCTCCTCTCCTGATCAATCTCTTTCATCTACTCCATTGTTCTCTCTTCTATTTTCATGGAATTCCTTCCCCCCCTTTTCTTTTTCTTATTTTGGTCTAGCTTCTACATATCGGAGAAAACATTCAATCTTTAACTTTCTGGATCTAACTTATTTTACGTAACATGATGATCTCCTCTTCCATCCTGTTACCAGCAAATGCCATAATTTCATGGTTCTTTATGGTTGGATAATACTCCACAGTGTATGTACAACACATTTTCTTTATCCATTCATCTGCTGAGGGGTGCCCAGTTTGGTTCTACAGCTTGGCTGTTGTGAATTATGCTGTAAACATTGATGTGTTAACCTTTTTTTTGTGTGTGTGAAGATTTAATTCTGTATTTATTTACGTTCTTTCCTCCTTGCCATTAAATCCTTATATCCCCATTTTTCTTTGTGTCTTGATTTCTTTCCCTTAAGTTAAATTTATTTTTAAATTCATACATTAAAAATATAAAATTGTATATATTATTGGATACCATGTAATGTTTCAATACTTGTATATATTGTATAATGTTTAAATCAGGTTAAACATATTTAGCTCCTCAAACATTTATCATTTATTTATGATGAAAACACTTAACATCTTTTCTTCTAGCTATTTGAAATATATAGTTCATTATTGTTATCTATAGTCACCCTACTGGCAATATCACAACTGAAATTCTTACTCCTATCAAGTTGTAGCTTAGTACCCAATGATCAACCTTTTTATCCATTCCCCCTCCCCTACTCTCTTCAGCCTCTGGTAACCACCATTCTACTCTTGACTTCTGTGAGATCAACTGTTTTAGATCTTGCAATACTTAACTTTCTGTTTGTGGCATTTAACATAATGATCTCCAGTTCTATTTACACTGTTCTAAATGACAGAATATTATTTGTTTTTATGGTTGTGTATAATTAATTTGTATATTTGTACCATATTTTTTTTTTATTTATTCATTGGTTGATGAACACTTAGGTTGTTTTCAAATGAATTCTGATGCATTGAACATGTTGAGTGCAGATGTCTCTTCTCATGCTGATTTCATTTCCTTTGAAATGTATCCAGTAGTAGGTTAGATGGATCATGTGGTAGTTCTATTTTTAGTTTTTTTGAGGCACCTCCATGCCATTTTCTGTAATGGCTGTATTCATTTACATTCCTACAAGCTGTTCTCTTTTCTCCATGTCCTAATCAGGACTTGCTATCTTTTTTTTAGGTGTAGATGGACACTATTTATTTATTTATTTTTTATGTGGTGCTGAGGATCGAACCCAGTGCTTCACATGTGCCCAGCAAGTATTCTACTACTGAGCCACAACCCCAGCTTCCGCACTTGCTATCTTTAGTCATTTTGATATTAGCCATTCTAACTGAGGTGAGTGAGGTAATATCAACATGTGGTTTTGATTTGCATTTCCCCAATACTTAGTGATGTTGAACTTTTATTTTTTTTTTTTTCCATATGCCTGCTGCCATGTGTATGTCTTCTTTTGAGAAATGTCTATTTAGGTCTATCACAGATTTTAAAATTCCATTATCTTTTTACTATTGAGTTTTTGGAGTTCTCTGGATATTAACCCTTTGTCAGGTATATAGCTTGTAAATATTTGCTCTCACTTTGTGGGTTGTCTCTTCCTGATTGTTTTCTTTCCTGTGCAGAAGGTTTTTAGTTTGATATAATCTCAATTTTCTATTTTTCTTTTTATTTCCAATTTTATTTTAGGCAAAATTCCTGGATAAAAAATCCTTACCTAGACCGTTGTCCTGAAGCATTTCCCCTGTTAGCTTCAGGTCTTACATTCGTCTTTAATCCATTTTGAGTTAATTTTTGTAGCTGGTGAGAATGAGGGGTCTGGTATCATTCTACTTCACTTTCCTTTCTCTAATGCGTATAATAAGCACCTTTGTTAAAAATCTGTTGCTGGCAGATGCATGGGTTTACTTCTACGCTCTCTGATCCATTCCATTGGATTGGACTATGTGTCTGTGTTTATGTCAATACCATTCTGTCCCCACCCCTAGGGATTGAACCCAGGGGTACTTTACCAGTAAGCTATATCCCCAGACCTTTTTATTTTTTATTTTGAGACTAGGTCTCACTAAGTTGCTGAGGGAGGCCCTGAACTTAGTGATCCTCCTTCCTCTTCCTCCTGAGTCACTGGGATTACAGGCATGTACCACCATGTCCAGCATCCTATTTTGATTATGGCTTTGTATTTTGAAGTCAGGCAGTGGAATGTCTCCTGCTTTATTCTTTTTGCTCAAGACAGTCTTGGCTGTTTGGCTATTTGGTTTTTTTGGTGGTTCCATACAAAGTTTAAAATTGTTTTTCTAGTTCTGTAAAGAATGTCATTGGTATTTTGGTAGAGATTGAATTGAATCTCTAGATTGCTTTGGATAGTATGGACATTTTAATAATAGTGTGTGGCAGTCTGGCTGGGCACAATTCAGGAGCCACTTGTCAAAAGAAACCAACTTTATTTTTAGAAAACACACCACACACCACACCACACAGCTCCTCAGGAAAAACCCTCAGAGCCCAACTGCCACCACCGGCTTCCCACAAGCCTCTCCACCTCCCTGACTCCTCCTGCTCTTGAGGCCGATTGGCTGGGTTGCGTGGGCGGAGCCAAAAAAAGTCCCCCAATGAGCAGCTCCCTGGTCTTAAAGGGCGGGGAAACAGCTCAATGAGCATCACCGCAGAGGAGCCAATCAGTTGGCAGCTAGAAGTTTGCTGGGGCCGCTGTGAGCCAATCATCAGCCGGCAGCTGGAAGTTTGCTGGTAGCTGGAAGTTTGCTGGCAGCTGGAAGTTTGCTGGGGCCCCTGTGAGCCAATCATCAGCTGGCAGCTGTAAGTTTGCTGGCAGCTGGAAGTTTGCTGGGGCCCCTTCGGCTGTGGCTCTCAACAATAGTGATCCTTCCATTCCATGAATATGGGATGTCTGTCTTTGTGTATGTGTGTACACTTTAATTTCTTTTCTCAATGTTGTTTAGTTTTTGTTGTAGGGATCTTCCTTATTGGTTAAATGTGTTCCTAGGTTATTTATTTATTGTAGTTATTGTAAATGAGTTTGCTTTCTTGATTTCTAGGTCAGATAATTAACTTTTGGTGTGTTAAAAAACTACTGATTTTTGTATGTTGATTTTGTATCCTGCAACTTTGCTAAGTTCATTTATTAATTCTGATAGGTTTGGTGAACTCTTGGGGGTTTTCTATGGATAAGGTCATGTCATTTGCAACTGTAATAATTTCACTTCTTCTTTTCCAGTTTGGGTACCCTTTATTTTTTTCTCTTGCTTGATTGTTTTGGTTAGGATATGCAGTACAAAGATGAATAGAAGTGCAAATAGGCAGGCTTGTCTTTTTTTAGATCTCAAAGAAGAAGGTTTTTAATTTTCCTTACTCAGTATTATTTTAGCTGTTGACTTATTATATGTGGCATTTATTACCTTGAGACATGTTCCTTCTACACCTAATTTGTTCAGTTTTTTTTTTTTTTAGCTAAAGTATGTTGAACTTTATTAAATGCTTTTTCTGCATCTGTTTAGATGATCATATGATTTTGCCCTTTATTCTACTGATGTGTTGTATCGTGTTTCCTGATTTGCTTATGTTGGACCAACCATCCTTGTATTCTTGGGACAGATTCTGGATTATGGTGAATAATATTTTCAATGTGCTATTGAATTTGGTTTGCTAGTAGTTTATCAAGGATCTTTGCATTTATGTTTATCAAGTATAGTGGCCTATAGTTTTCTTTTTCTTCTTTTTTTTTTTGTTATATCCTTATCTTGTTTTGGTATCAGGTTAAAACTGGTTTATAGAATGTGTTTGGAAGAATTCCTTTCTCTTCTACTTTTTTGAATAACTTTAGGCAGATTGACGTTAGTTCTTCTTTAAATGCTTGGTGGAATTTATCCATGATGCTTTCTTGACCTGGGCTTTTCTTTGATGGACTTTTCATTACTGTTTTAATCTCATTTCTTGTTATTGGTCTTGTCAGATTTTCTATTTCTTAATGATTTAATCTTTATAAGGTGTATGTGTCTGGGAATTTGATTTTTCTTTTAGGTTATCAAATTTTTTGGCATATAGTTGTTCATAATAGTCTCTAATGATACTTTCTATTTCTGTGGTATCAACTGTAATGTCTCTTTTTTCATCTCTGGTTTTATTTATCTCAGTCTTCTCTTTTTCTTATTTTAACTAAGAGTTTGTTATATTTACCTTTTCAAAGAATTAGCTATTTTTTTGGTGATTCTTTGTATTTTTTAAATCTCCATTTCATTTATTTCTGCTCTGATTTTTATGATTTATTTCCTTAGAATAATTTTGAGTCTGGTTTGTTCTTGGTTTTCTAGTTTTTTTGAGATACAGTGGTAGGTTGTTTGAGCTCTTTCTGCTTCTTTGATGTAGGTGTTGTTTCTTATAAATTCCTTCTTAGTACTGCTTTTGTTGTATCCCATAGGTTTTGGAATGTTGCAGCTCCATTTTAATTAAGATAATTTTAAATTTACTTTTAGATTTATTCCTTGATTCATTGATTATTTAAAGGAAGCTATTTAATTTTTATATATTTGTCAAACTCTAACGTTTTTGTTTCTATTGGTTTTGATACTGGGGATTGAACCCAGGGCTGCTTAACCACTGAGCCACATCCACAGCCCCCTTTTTAATATATTTTATTCTAATCTGTTACATATGACATCAGAATGCAATACAATTCATATTACACATATATAGCACAATTTTCATATCTCTGATTGTGTATAAAGTATATTCACGCTGTTCATGTCCTTTTTAATATTTTAATTTAGATACAGGGTCTTGATGGGTCGCTAAGGGCCTTGCTGCTGAGACTGGTTTTGAATTTGTGATTCTTTTACCTCAGCCTCTTGAGCGTGAGCTGCTGGGATTGCAGGCATGTGCTACCTTGGCTGGCAAACTCACTTTTTTGAATATGACCATAAAACCTTGGCTTTGAGGACATTTTGCATTTGGACCAATGAAAAAATTTGTTACGTAAATGGATTTTATATATTTCAGGGCTGGAGAGGTTATAATACTTTATTTCTGGAACCTGGGAGACAGAACTGTCCAATTTAGGACTATCAATCCATGATTTATTCACAGGATGAATATTTCAAGCGGAATCATCTTTATTTTCTAAGTTTTTTATACATCTTCAGATGATTCAGTCTGTGTTTGTTCCTGTATGCTATGGAGTTCTTGTGCAGTGTGATGAAACCTGGCATGGCACCATCATCCAGCAGAGTGGTGCCTGGATATTTGTGCTGAGGTAACTTGTGCTCTTTCAGCTTCACTCAGTGGACTTTTGCAGTTTTTTTTTTTTTTTTTTCATTCCAAACTGTATCCCTTCCTCTATTGCATTTCTCTTCTCCTCTAATGTCTCTGGCTGACTTGGTTTGACTCTAAAATGCAGGGAGTTCTGGGTTATGTTATCTACAGATTGGATGTGTTGTATAGGTTGCTCAATCCAGGATGTCTCAGTGTCACACATAGTTTGAACTTATATAGTAATTTCCAGCTTTCCTTCCAGATTCTCCTTAGATGCAGTCTAATTTGGGCGAGAGCTATTTCTATCCATTGCCTTGGTCACTGGGAAACTCAGCTCCCACCTCCCCAACCCCCACAATTCTTAGTTTCAAAAATTCCTGGCATCCTCTCTTAAAAATCTTGTCCTTGGAATTAACTCTGTACAACTTCTCTCATTTGTACTGCTTCCTTACGTTGGAAAGGCTCATTTTAGTCTTTTTGGTTTCACAGTATTTTCAGAAAACTGTGGTTTTCTCTCAACTTCGCCCCATGGTTTTATCATACCTTCTCTCACCCCAAGTCCACCCCCTTAACCTCCCAATCAGGTATCCTCTGGGATCTGTGACAGTGTCTAGTCATATGATTAGGAGATAGGGATCTGGTCATTATGTGGCTAGATTGTGGTATGTCATCTGAGCAAGTGGTAGAGATCTATAAGCCAGGGTTTTGAACTAAGCTTTCAAGATGTGAGTGTGACCCTATGCAGGTGTTAGAATTTCTTCATTTTTAAAAGATAGGCACAACAGGGTTTTATGTGATTGTTAGAAAGAATGCTAGTGTTTACTGAGCCCTCTGTCAGGCACTTTATTCTCATGTTCTTATTAAGCCCTCAGAGCATTGCTCTGGTAGAGAAGGAAGTGGTAGGTAGGTGCGTCTAGAAAAAAAACATGCATATGGACACATGCGCTCATTATTTATACTATAAATTCTAAACATACCGAGTAAATTTACCCTAGAAGACACTTGGTTTTGCTTCTTCTCTGTGTGGTGTCATTAATCTAGATTCTGTCCTTGGCAGGCCCGTCTCTATTCCAGCATCTGATGATTTGCTTAATCAAAATCACATTCCCTTTGAATAAGAACTTCAGAAATTAAGAACTTGTCCCATATTTTAGAGAAGCCACAGATAATCTTTGCACAAATATTAATGCCTTTATTTTTAGAGAAGCCACAGATAATCTTTGCACAAATATTAATGCCTTTATCAAGAAAAAATCACAATCATATGTCAGGCAAGTTTAGATAAAACCTAATGAAAAATGTTCATGGTTTTGATACATTCTAATATAACTACATGCTTTATGGGCCACTAACCTGTTTTCTTGCTGAAAAACAACCTCTTCTAATGATTTTACTGTTGTTTTTCTTTCCCTATTTTTGGTTCCAAGGTTTGAACTCAGGGGCCCTAGCCTCCCAAGTCATTGGGATTATAGGCATGTGCCACCATACTTGGCTGTTGTTATTTCTTGCTCTAGCTGTTAATTTAATTGTGTGTGACAATTGATAGATGGAGAACAATTTTTCAAATTAAGCTTTGAGTCTTATATTCAAATGTCTTCCTTTCTATGACATTGAAGGTTTTTTTAGTTTATGTAATATTTGATCTTTAAAAAATATTTGAAAGACCCTTAGTATTGAGATTGTTAAATTTAACTTTTAAAAAGTCACTTTCCTGTCAAAGAGAAAAAACATTGTTTTTGTTGAATTATAAATGTTTTTGTATACTTTCAAGGTTCCAGAGATTCTAGAATCTCAAAGTTCAACAATCCATCTTTGGAAGTCAGAATGCCTGAGAGAATCCCATTTCCATATCTAAAATTAGAAATGACATTCAAAGACTATAGGCATTTTCCAGACATGGTAATTATATGTTTCTTTTCTTTCTTTCTTTTTTTTTTTTTGAGAAAACTTGAAGAAAAAAATTTCTAGCAGCTCTTAAGTGAAATAAATGTTCTATTTCTTTGATTAGTATATTTGTCCATTTATTTGATATGAAAATCAGTTGTAGCCATGTATCTATGATATATTTCTTACCACTGCTTATTTTTCATGGGATTAATAAATAAGTGGGATTTATTTTTTCCATTTAGGTTTTTATTTGCTTCTAATCAGATCCATGAATTCATACACATATTCTCATTTCCTAATTTTGTTTGTAGAAAACTATGTTTGTGCAATACACCTTTGTCAAATTTAAGTCAAGTTCGTTTTTATAGATATTTTGAGTATCTTCCATAAATGCTGTTTGCCATGCCTGGGGGTTAATGTGCCCTATAGCTTTATCTTGTGACTTTAAACAGATAATAACTTTTTAGAGAGTATGAGGCGAATTCACATTTGTAGTTGGCCCCTATAGTATTTGACAATTAATCATCATGTATAAGGGATCTCCCTCCATTGACCTTGGAGAGGAGATTGAGATTGGAGCCAATTGGAGGAAGCAAAGTCCTCATTGGGAACAGGGTGACCTTCTCCTGACACCTGGGCTCTCTCCACCCCCTGCTGTCAGGCTGCCCTGCTTGGGCAGCTGGCTGTGTTCCCAGCAACAGAGGATTCCTGCCCAGGGCCTAGAGCTCTAGCCTTGCTTGGCAGATCATCTGTGATTTTTGATTACTACTTCTGTATTCCACCAGCATATATAATTCAGAACCAACTATAATTTATATCACCTTGAAGCCTAATAAGTGTGATCTTTACCTGCATCTTAACATTTGCCAAACTGTGTTTTTATTTTCTTTCTATAGTTAAGAGCAAGAAGGTTCTGTATTGAATCTGAGAAATGAAAAAGTAGGGGACAAATTTCAGAATAGTAGTACCTGTGCTAGCATTAGGGAAAGCACAACTGCTATCTGCAACACTGCAGTTTAATTTCATATTTTAAAATGTGTCTAAATTGGACACTAACTACCACCCCCCTTTAAAATCCTTTAGCAATTTTCTATAATGCAGTGAAAGGGATAGCCCATACCTCAGTTCATAAGGCAGAATTTGGCCTGCAGATTCAATAATTTGTCCTGCTCAGCAATTAAAAACCTACAAATTTCTCATAAGGATCAGATTCTAAGCTTCCCTTGAAAATCTGGAGAATGTATCAATATTGAGCCCTTATTCTTGCCTTGGCTAGAACTAAAAAAGCAACAGCATTCCCTTCTTCTCCCCCCTCCCCCCTTGGTTTGGGCACTCTGCCATACCAACTGGTGCCTTATACTCAGCCTACTTGGCCCATTTATATTATCATTCTTGGCCTTCTACACATCCTGGAAAACCTCCCTAGCCCTTTTTCCTCTTGTGTTCGTACCCACCCTCTGCCTCAACTGTAAAGAATAACTTGCAGAGCTCCAAGGAAGGGGCCATGCTCTCCAGCTTCTGGACCTTTGCACATTCCAGTCCCTCTTCTTGAAATTCATTTTCCCACTTATCCTCCTGGGAGATTCTCATTTCACCTATAAGACCTAGCTTGACAGTGGTATTTGGGAAACCATCCTGACATCCCTCCCTTAGGGATGGTCCTCAGCAGGGTGCCTTTCACTGCTCTGTACTCCTCAGTTACAGCACACTGAACTATTGAGTCACATGACTTTTTCCTCCTTAGATCAAGAGCTTTGAGGATTGGGCTGTCCCATGCTTTTGTTTATTCAGGTACTCACAATTCTTGGCACATAGGAAGCTTACGCTACGTTTTTATTTATATGTTTTAATATTGCCTAGGCAGTGATTCCCGCTCTGCACAGAATTACCTGGACAACTTTTAAAATTAAATCTCAATATTTGGGTCCAACTCCAGGCCAGGTACATCAGAATCTCTGAGGGCAGGGGCAAGAATCAGTCATTTTCAAAACTCCTCTGGGGATTCCAACGTGCAGCTAAGGTTGAGAGCCATGGTTGGACCAAAGGCATTTTAAATAGGGTAATCTAAAGAGAAGTAATTCACCATGATTTAGTTTGGGATTCAAACATTTGATAATGATTGTAGGAAAACCTACATGCGATGAACTTTTTTATTTATCTTTAGTAGTACATGGGCATTTAGACAAGTGGATACATTTCTTCAAGAAATCAGTTTTTTCCAACTAGTCAGACAATTTTGCATGCTTCGTTGATAACAGATAATGAATCAGCAATGCTATGCGCAGCACATTAATAACATTTTATAATATTGGTAGTTTATGTTGTGTAGCCATGCACCATTTTCTACATTGCTGCATTAAATTCCAGGTACTCTATAAATTAGCTCAGGCATTTATTGAATTTCTAACACTAATCACTTTCTTTCTTTTTTTAAATTTTCTTCTTTATTTTATATTGGGAATGCTAGTTGGAATAAAGACAAACAAAAACAACATTAACTGGTATCTGGTGTGGAACACACTCCTGGGATAAAAGCCATTTTAACTTGATGAAAGCTAAAATCATCTGCATTGTTTAATATGATCAGTCCTGAGCTCATGATTTTTTGGGAGAAGATTCAAGAAAAATATATAGAGAGAGTTGAGGATGCATTTATGAGTTGGGATTGTCTTTAATTTGGAGAATTAAAGACTGAGGTGAAAAATATTTCTGTATAGTCTCCCCTCGGCCCCTGTTATGTGGATGGTAATTTAATTTTGTTTCCACCAAGAATGAAGTAGTAGTCATTTGGTTTAAAATTAAGAGAATGTTAGAGATTTATGTCTTAAGAATAATTTTTTTGTGTATAAAGACTGTCAGATAATGGTGTTAACTCTGATCTCTTTTCTGGAAGAACTTTATGAAGATGATTGGTTAATATCTTCCAATTAATCTTTTGTATCTGGAGCAAATGATCTTTCTCACACTGCCTGATTATTTTACTGAGAAATTTGATTTATCTAAATTGAACCCTGCAGTAGTGTCTTGATGTACTAATTTAGATTTTCTAAGAATTCCCTGTTTATTTAAGTGTATTTCCCCCTCTAAGCTAACTGAGCTAAGAGGCTAAGACATCTGCTTGTTCCAATCTCCCTTACCAGGACTCTCCTTCTGGTAGGAATCGGGGTTGCTGAGCTTCAGGAGAGTTGGAGGAATCTCATTAACATGGTAGAATCCTATGAGTGGCTCTTGACCGCAGCTGGCTCATTCCCATGCTGGCAACAGTGGCATCACCTGACCACAGAGGAGAAGCAGTCAGCTCCAGACCTTGAGCTCTGCCAAGCCTGGCCTTCATTTTCAGGCACCTAAGGACACTGGGATATAATTATGTGCCTTGAGACAGTGGCTTCCGTCACAGAGCAGAGAAGGGAACTGATTAATCAGTCAGCCTAGTGCACTCAGCTGGATCTCTCTTAACAGCCTAGTGATTCAAGGGTTGAATTTTGAATTCCCATTCCTCTTTTCTCATATTTGTAGAGCAGCACTTTCTGGAGGGAGAGGAAGGTCACCAGTGGGGCATTGTACCTTCCTGAATACCTGCTTTTCTGCTCACTGCCCCTGCTGCCAGCTTCCTTCCCTCCCCACTCATGTGACCAGGCAACTGGCTTCATATAGTTGATTGAATGACTGGAGTAAAGAAGTAGTGGCTATAGCCCATGGAAGGGTGAGAGTGCTGGCAGGAAGGGAGGGAGGCATGCCAGCTGCTAATGTCAGTGTGCCTGGCAGCTGTGCTCTTCCCAGAATCTGCTTCTGAGGCTGGCCTCTGCCAGCACAAAGCTGTTTGGAAATATAAAGATTTGGTCAAACTCTGGCAAAACACTTTTAAGTTTTTTCTCAAGTTACTTGAATTATTTTCCTGATTCCCTCTGTCTTTTGATTGTGAAGATCTGGCCTTTTGTGAAGGTCATTAACATTGCCATGATTGTGGTTTGGTAGGTGAAGAAATGGAAAGGAAAGTTGATTGTATTTGCCATGGCCCTGAAGTAAAGCTCCCAGTTTCTAGTTTATAACCTCTGCTATTATTCCATCTCCTTCCACACATTGAGTTTCTCACATGAAGGCTGGGTCAAACTTAATTCCCAGGTCCATCTGGAGTCAAGCTAAATAGTATTTAAATACCTTTAATCTTTAGCAATGTGTGGTAGTGATGGTATTCCAGGTTATCTTTCCAGACAGGTGACCTCCTGCACTTATGTGTTACCAACTGAATCCCCACCCTCACCCCCACCTTTTGTGCTCTATATCCTAGCATCACATTGATACTACTGGGTCTTGGGAGCTGAATTTGGAAAGATTTTTTGGTGCCAAGTGTGACTTTTTAAAATTTAGAAAATTTATTTTATTTTATTTTTTGGCACTAGTGATTGAAACCAGGAGGCACTTAAGCACTGAGCCACATCCCAAGTCCTTTTTTTTTTTTTTTTTTAATTTTTTATTTTGAGACAGGGTCTCATAAGTTGCTGAGGCTGGCTTTGAACTTGTGATCCTTCTGTCTCAGCCTCCCCAGCTGCTGGGATTATGGGCATGCACCACCATGTCCAGCCCAAGTATGACATCTTCAGCAGTTACGTTACCTGTGTCCTATCTTGCTCTTGCCATCTTTCTTATGGGACAGCAGAGTCCTGGCCTGAGCTTGAGCCCTTCTGCTTACCGGTACTACCTGCCTATCTGACTTCTGTATGGTGTCTGCTATATGTTGTATTTAGGTACTTTTTATTTGGAGGATGATGCCTGATGGAATGAAAAGGACAGGTTTGATCTAAAACCAAGTTCAAATGCTAGGTTTGGCATTTATCATTTGAATTTGGGTAAGTTTTTCTCTGGGCCTTAGTTCTTCATCTGTGAAATGGGGTTTCTGTTTCCTCTCTTACTCATTTGTAATGATTTGTAGCATACTTCCAGGCCCTTAGGAGGAATTCACACCTTCCTTCCTTTCCTTTCTCTGCTTGGTATCTTGCATCATGACAGATGTTGCCATGCCCTTTGGACATAGAAAAGCACTTTCCTTGCTTGACTGCACCTCTGTAATTGGCTTTTGCAGTTGGTCACTTTTCCCAATCTCTCTTGAATGTGTGTTAGTAGGTCTTGGGCCAGGTCTTCTTGGCTGTCCAGGGTTTTCTCAAGAGGGGAATATAAAATTGGACACAACGGGCAAATCCAGGCTGCTTTTATTGTTCTTACTCCTGTCCCAATTTTTAGCCGTTCCTGACTAAAATCAGCTTGTTTGTATTTATCTGTATGGCCGCGTTGTTCCACATGAAGCCTTGTGAAATAAGTTACTGGCCTTTGGAATCTAGAGTTTTCTGGTTTCTAATTTGTTTAGCTCAGCAATGAAAATAACATTTGTTGCTGTTAAATTGGCCCCTTGTGGCCATCCTCTTTTTTCACTCCGTAGCTACCAAGCAGCTGGCCATGAATCAGCAGAGTTGAAAATATTTTAAACAGAGACACTTGAACCTGACACTAAAGTTGTACTGCCAAGACCAAGGCAGAGGTCAGCCAGCCAGCTGACAGGGCACATGACAGCATTTGCTTATGGATAGCCCATGAGAAAATCCTGGATATAAGTTCAGCACCTAATGCAGAAATATACAAGAGATATAAATAGTAGATTATTTTACCTTGTAGAGCAATATTTGAATGTCACTTTAAATGCTGCTCATCATGCACTGTAAGGTTGATGAACTGGATCCAGTTTGCAACATGTGTTAGGTTGACTTCATGGTTATTGCAAGTTATAGGGAGTATTCAAAATCATGTTTACAAGTATTATATAAAGTGAATGGAAAATATTTTCTATAATTTCAAATAATAGAACCCCAGAAGCCTTTGATCATATTGAAAGAGCCTGTGGTCAGCTTAAATCTCCCCAGGTTTTGTTCATTATGTTATAGCCTTTGAAATAGTTTTAATTAGATTGCAGAAAGCATTGATTTTCAGTGACAGATTAATACCTAAGTTGGAATATGCAAAGGATGGAAATACAGGAAGTAAATGAAATAAATGCCTAATAGTTTCTAAAACTACTCTAATGAAGGAATCTAATTAAGAGGCCACTCTTCCTTATGCTTTCCTTAATAATGAATGCATAGTGACTAGCTGGAATTCTGATTCTCTTCTACCTGCCCTCTTTTCTCTCAATCCTAAAGTGAAAAGTACTGTAGTAAATCAAGATGTTGAATCAGTGCTATAGTTTTTGTCAAATCTGAATCACTGAGTCTTGCTTGGACCATGTTTTCTAATACAGAGGTCAGCAAATGGTGGCCTGCTGCCAGTTTTTGTGTGGTATCACAAATGAAGAATGGTTTTTGTTTTCAAAGGGTAAGAGAAAACAATGAGTATTCAACAAAAAAATCTATGTGGCATAAAAAAGTTCCAAATATTCATATCTGGTTCTTTACAGAAAAAGTTTTCGTACTCCTGTTTTAATATATTATGAATGAGGTCTCTCTCTATGAGCTTAAATTGAGCATTCTAAATTGTGAGGTCAGCATAGTGGAAGAGGAGAAAAAATGTGGGTTTCAGAACTGGTCAGCACCGCACAGTGGAAGAGTGGAAAACTGAGTCTTGCTATGTTGCCCAGGCTGTCCTTGAACTCCTGGACTCAAGCAATTCTCCTGCCTCAGCCTTTAAGCAGCTGGAATTACAGGCACATGCCACTATGCCTAGCTAAATTGATCTTTCTTAAACTATTCCTTCCCTAGGTTGTCACTGTGATTTCCAGGTAACTTTAGGTAAGAAATTTAAATTGTTCTTCCTTTTTCTTTCTTCATAAAATGAAATTGACAATATTTCTGCTTTATATCAAGACAACCAGAAGAATTGCATTCTGGGATAGAACATCTAGGTACTTTACAATGGAGGTTGAAGTTGTGGGTATGATTTGAGGAAAAGTCTTCTTTATTCTTGCTATTTTAGATTGACTGTGGCTGGGAAGTTCTTTGTGTGTTTCATTATGCTCTGCTTGATTTTTCAAGGAAAAGTTTGGTAGAATTATTCCTTTGGAACAGTGGATTCAACCTACAAGATTCTGAGAGGCTTTAACCAAAAGAGACTTTAACCAAGAGAGGGTATGCAAAGATCATGCTGTTTTCCCTTTTCCTGGAAGGGTGGGAATGCTTGATAAGTCTGGCATTAGAGGAAATGTTTAGTGTGTGACATTAGGTACTAGAGCCACTGGTCATGATTTCTAATACTGTGATTATAGGTAGCAAATGTACCTCTTGCACATGGCTGCATTTAGTAGAAAGTGAGAATGTGAGAAAATCCCTGCCAACCATATATGAAAGTAGATGATGTCGGCACATGTCCTTTAATTATGTAGCATTTTTCCTGCTGGGACATAATGTCTGTTACTATGTTATTTAAAAATCTGTAAGGATATTTAGTTTGTTCAATTAGGAACAGTGAAACTAAACTAAGGTTTTTAAAAATTGCTGTTTAAGGGTCAAATGGTATTTTTTTCTGAACTGGTATGAAAAACTGAAGTTTTTTGTATGTCAGATATCTACTTCATGTAATTAATTCCATTTAACACTTAAAAATGGTTAAGATGATCAATTTTAATTATAGGATTCTATTCTACCTTCTCCAACTTATGCATAGGCAACAGTCAGTTTTAAAGCAATGACTCAGTAGTAGTTATCTCTTAGTAGTTTTAATTTTCTTCTTGAGGCTTTTTAACTTTATTTATTTATTTTTTTGGGTGGTACTGGGGCTTGAACCCAGGCAAAAGATAGTCAAGTGTTCTACCACTGAGCTACATGCCCAACCCTATATTTTCTAATTTTTAAAAAATAAATATTCATTGCTTTTGTAGTTAGATGAAATAAAAATTTTTAGGACTGTTCTATGAACACAGCAAATAATATTTCCCATCCTTATGCACTTCAACAGCAAATTTAGCTTGTTAATTTAGTATTGTATATGCATTTAAGCCATAACTTATAATTTTCAGATCCCAAACTATTGTTATGTAATAACCCTGGACTCAGAGATTCAGAAGTAAAGGAAGTGAGCTTGATACAATGGGACAACATTGTTTTGAAAAAAAAGTTTTTGACAACTCAGCTATACAGATCAAGTAAAATGGGGGCACCTACTGGTTTACACATGTGAGAAACTTTGTTTATAAATATATAGAAAAGTAAATATCTTTTATTCTTAAGGGTTTTATCTTTTAAAAACCACATCTGTAAAGATAATGTTAATTTGCTTAGCCCAAAAAAGAGATAAAATAAGGAAATATTGGGAAGAGCTCACAGAGATAGGTGGTATCTCAGTGGCAGAGCAATTGTTTAGCATGTGTGAAGCAATGGTAAAGAAGAAATAGAGAGAAAACCAACATTTGTTAGTATAGACCAAACATTTTATATTTTGTTTAGGGTAGGGCTCTGAATAGGGTGCACACATATTTAATCCTGTGGATGGACATTGGAGCAGTGAAAGGGTACATACTTTGGGTTATTTTTCTCTAGGAGAGGTAGTGTATTTAAGTTAAACACCAGAAACTAAAAGGCAGAGAAATCCTACTTGAAAATACTATTCAGATACTGCAGAGTCATCTTGCTCACACTCCTCTACTTTTTTGCATTCTTATAAAAATAGGCTGTCAGAATGAATATAGCCTTCCCCTTTTGCTCCAGTGAAGAAAGAGATTTGTTTTAAAATATCTAGATTTCAATTAAATGGACCTTCTATGTTGGGGGCAGGGAGAGAAGAATGGATTATGTGTGTGTGTGTGTGTGTGTGTGTGTATGTCAACAATCAACAACACTTTCATTTTTTGGTGGAAACTGTTAACCTCCAATGGAGGCCTTATATATTTGGGAGAACAGTGAGCATTGTTTGTTATGTTTCTTTTCTGTGAAAAAACAGAATATTTTATGAAATGGAAAAGAAAATTCATTTTATTCTGAAGTTTGTAAATATGGGCTAAGACAATGTAGTTAAAAATGTGAGATTGAAAGGAAGACAGAGAGAATATCTTTTTTAAGCCTAAATATAGGCTCTGTCAAGACAGGATATTTTTAGTTTGATGTTAAAAATGTCTCCAAATTTGTTAATTTTACATTGAGAACATTGGTCAGTGAAGTTCTTTTCTATTTGATATTTATCTATAATGGAAGAATACCCAGGGCACTATCTAGCTTCTGATGAGATTATAGGGAAAAAATGTGGAAAACTATAAAGGGATAAGTTGTGTTCATGCTACTTCTGTTTTCCTGAATAAATGGACAGCAAGACATCTTCATCTTTTAGTGAGGCCTTCATCATCAGATCTGAGAGCTTGTTTGGCTTCACTCCTGATCCTATTTTGGACTTTGAATTCTAGTTATTCCACAGCTAAGGTCCCCTTCCTTCTAATTTTGTTATGTCTAAGTCTTTTTGTTGATAATTATTGATTAGAACAATAATCAATTATCTCTTTGCTTATAGAGTTATAGTGATTATAAATTCTTGTTGGTGATGTTGGCATACAGAAGAATATGAAAAAGACATTAAGTATAGGGAGTGCTAGAAAAGTAGTAAAGAGAAAAATCTGAGAGAATGAGGTGCACATTGCCTAGTTATTTCTTGATCTCATACCTGTGTGGGGACTTTTAATCTGTGACCTGTGAAGATGCATGTGACGTGGAAGGGCTCCCTAACACTAACTCTAGGAAAAGAATATAAGATTATATGCCACACTGCAGAGTTTGAAGACTTATTGAAGGTTTTTTAGGTAAGTGAATGTAATAATCAGTGCTAAAACAAAATTTGTTGATATAAGAGGGTGATGGGTGCAATGGATTTAGACAAGAAGCAAGTTCTATTGAGATGTGAGGAAACGAAAGCCTGAATGAGAGCATTGATGTTGGTGAGTAGGAAGAGATGTCTGTGAAGACAAGAATGATTAAGATGGGATGACAGTAATTGCATCTATGTGATAACCAACATCTGGATTTTTGCACAGCCCCATTCTTCCTCAGTAATAATATGTGGAAGAACACAATATTTTAATATTCAAACTATTTTAAATTGCTTTTTGTGATGACATTTTTTTTCTTACTTTTGTAGGTCATGTTCTAATTTTGGCTCCATAAGTAAAGATTTCAGTTCTTTAATGAATAGAAGGAGACAGAATAGGCAAAGCTAACTGAAGATCTGCTTTAGTAACTGAGAGAGCTGTGGTGCCATTGATAGAATGCAGAGGTGTTGACAAAGACAATTGTGATTGGGGCAGGGGTGATTTGTAGTAGACGAGTTCAGTTTTGGATTTATTTAGATTGAGGAGATTGTTGACCAGATAGTATTTCTTCTTGCTTGTAACCTAGAATAGATAGTAGAAACAGGGACTGAAGTGGAGATTTGAGAATCAGTTATGTGGAGCTGTTAGTTAAAGCCATAGAATATAGTTTGTTCATTGAGGTCTGTAGAATGACCACATTTGGTAAATAGAAAGAAAAGGAGTATTTAAAAAGAAATGAAATAATAGCATGGGAAAATTTGTTCTCCAGATTGACTGAATCAAATTACACTCCTGTTGGTGGTGCATTATAAAGTGTTCCTTAATTTTACTTCTGGGAAGGAAGCCTGTATTTTGTATACTGTTTTGTATTTTGTGTACTAACTTCTCAACAGGGCCAAGGTGATGTGTTACAATCACCTCTCCACCCAAGCATAGACCTATTCTTCTCTGTTCCTCTCCAAGTTTTGCTCTCTTGGTATGTAAATAAGTGTTGTTAGTACTGGAAACTGGAAAGTGTAATTATAGAAAGCTTTACTTGGTTAGCCTAACTTGCTCTTTGAGAACTTCCAATTTAGTGGCTAATTAGTTTAATGGCTTATTACTATTCCTAAAGCCCTTCTAACACTCATTTTCATTTGCTTTGTTTTGTTGGTTATTCTGCCTAATCCTAATTAAAATCAAAATCCTTGTCTCCAATGTCCTTGTCATATACTGTCTGAAGTAATAGATTCCATTTTCATATATAATCTTAAAAATCACTTAACTGGCATTGTGGACAGGGATGCTTTAACATAATAAAAGAACAAAAAATAAGTAGGCTTCTCTGAGAAATATCAGTTTCAAGCAATGTAGCTAAGTGTCCTATGGATGTGGGATTCAACTTTCTCAGTTTTGTTAGGTTAATTATGACTCATGCATCTGTTTTTTTTATCTCCCAAAATATTGTTATTATTTTTTCCTCTGGTTTTCATTATATTTGTGGATTTTTCTATGTTTAATCTCATTACATTCTATTAGGATTTTGAAAGAGGACAAACTGTATATATTCAATAGACCTTATTTGAGTAGTTATGGTATTATTATTCATTGAGCTCTTACTTACTAGTCGGTTCCTGCACTACATACATTACCTGTGTAATTTCACTATATTTTGTGGACAGCCTTAGTGGTAAAGAGGTGAAGGTAGGGTCAGAACTGAGGTCTTTTGACTGCATAGCCTGTATTCCTCACACTGTACCACCCGTACTGTTGTATATTTTTTACCTTTTCATAGCTCTATTTAATAATAATAAGCTATTTAAAATTAAAATCACCCAACACAATAATTCTTTTTTGCAGTATTTTCCTTTTGGCTTTTTCTAAAAGCTGAGTTTTCAGCAAATCATAAATTTCTTCATATGAAGAAATTAGTGCTCTTTTAATGAAATATGAGGTAGTTTCAGTATTGTGTTTCTAAAAGACTCTAGAACTTCATCATCTGAATAAACCAAATATTTTCTGTTATCCTTCCTCCTTTGGTTATTCCTTATAAGACTCTTGCCATTATTAGGGGCCTTGAAGAAAAAAGTACCTAGGGATATTTTATATATATTAAAATAAAAGTATGTATAACAAGAGTGTTTTGGGTCTCAAAATTTTGATTTGTGCATTGGTGTTTAATGTATATATATGGGTTATTTAAAAGTTTGTCTTTTTAAAAATTGCCTATAAATAAAACTTTTTTCCTAACTTTACTGTGCATCATAATAGTAAATATCCGTAAGCATTATAGATTGGAAGGCATATTTCAACTTCAAAATGTTGTCAAATAGAAATTACTGTACTTCAAATGGTACTTTATGAAGTTCCATGTGAGTAAAAATGTGTTAGTAGTAATGAAAACTAGTATGTATCCAGATCTAAGAATGTTTCAAATGGCTAAGTTAAGCACAGATGCTTTGGTACATTTGTTTAGCAAACAACTGCTAAGGTCAAGGCACTATCCTAGTCTCTTGTGCTTAAATGCAAAATTAAGAAAAGTTGAATGAAAATCTCTAAAAGGGAGACCTTTTAATAAAGGACTATGTTTAAGGAAAACAAATTGAGATCAAAAGAGGGAAGACATACAAATAAAACCCACGAAACAAAAATAAATATGAAAAGTAAATTTTAGAAGACAAAGAAAATTTTAAAAATTCCTACTCATAAAAATAAGATCAAATTATCTTCTGTTATCCTAAAACAAAATGAAAGCCTGCTTTACATAAATCAGTATGCATAATTTGTGGAGCACTGGACTACTGGAAGGTTGCCAGAATAGCTTTTGGTGAGATGAAATCCAGGGGAGTTCTTATTTACAGGAAACTAGTTAATGTTGTTTTCTGTTATTTACTTGTGTGCTTCTGTTGATTTTTCTTAATGTTCTTGATTCCAGATGGCTAGGGTAGTGAGAAAATTCTCAAAAATATTGGTTTGTGAGATATTGATAAGAAGTAAAGTTCAGGTTCTTATTCTGTTGTGTAAATGTGTAAATGATTATACTTTAATTACCAATGTTCTGTGGGAGGTAATTAGGTCATGAAGGTGACACTTATGTGAATGAGATTAGTGCCTTTATACAAAGAGGCCAGAGAGTTAGTTAGCTTTCTTTCTGCCATGTGAGGATACAATGAGGAACCAACCATCTATAATCTGGAAGAGGACCCAAACAAGAGTCTGACCATGCTGGCTTGCATCCTCATCTTGGTCTTCGAGGATCCAGAACTGTGAGGAATAAATTTCTGTTGTTTATAATTCAGCCAGTCTATGGTGCTTTGTTATAGCAGTCCAAACTATGAATGCTTTTTAAAGTAGTGACATGATTGATGGTATTTAAATGCATGTTTTAGCACTGTTAGTGTGTGATGAGGACAGGGAATTCTTTGATGAGGTAAAGGCCATCGGCTGGAATTCTACGGGTGTCAGCTTGCTCATTCTATGACAAAAATCTGCTCTTTTAACACTAACTCACCACCTGTCAAAAGTAGGCCCTTGGGCATAAGGAGCACCAGATGAGACAATGTGGATGGAATAGTGCACCTCCATTATTAGAATCATGACACAAATCAAGGTCTGTCACTGTCATTGGCAACTGTTTAGTAGTCTTGTGTCTGCACATATTATGTGTATAGAAAGACATAGTATATGTCTTTTAGAAGACAAGAATAAGAAATTTTTATGTATGTGTATTATATATAATTTTTATTTATTTTCTTTCATTTATTTTAACTGATACACAAAAATATAAAAGTTGTGCATATTAACATGGTACTATGTAATTTTTGCTACATGTATACATTGTATAATGCTTAAATCAGGTGAAACTTACCTCTTCAAACATATATCAATTCTTTGTGGTGAAAACTTTCAAAAATCTGTTCTTTCAGCTGTTTGAAATATATATTCATAATTGTTATATAAAGTTACCATAATATGTGGTAGTACCCCAGAACTTCTTGCTCCTAGCTGATGTACAGGGTTTCCCTTTTTTCTGCAACCTTGATAGCAACTTGATATCTAAATTTAATCTTTTTGATATTAGCCATTCTTAGTGGGGTGAGGTGATATCTCATTTTGGTTTTGGTTTACATTTTTCTGATTATTAGTGATGTTGAGCATTTTTTTTTCATGTACCTGTTTATGTTTTCTTTTGATAAATGTCTATTTACGTCTATTGCCTTTTTTTTTTTTTTTTTTTTTAAGTACCTGGGATTGAACCCAGGGGCATTTAACTAGTGAGTCATATCCTCAGCCCTTTTTTCATATTTTATTTAGAGACAGGGTCATGCTAATTTGCTTAGGGCCTCCCTAGGTTGCTGAGGCTGGCTTTGAACTCATGGTCCTCCTCAGCCTTCTTAGCTACTGAGATCACAGGCGTGCACCGCCCTGACTCTATTGCCCATTTTAAAATCAGGTTATTTATTGTATTGCTATTGAGATCTTGTAGTATATATTTTGGACACTAAACCCTTGTCAGGTGTATACTTTCTCCCATTCTGTAGGTTCTCTCTGTAATGTTGATTGTTTTCTTTGCTGTTTAGAAGCTTTTTAATTGAATATAATTCCATTTGTCTATTTTTGCTTTGTTTTCTGTGCTTTGGGGATTCATGTCATATTTTTATAATCTGCTTCCTGATTTGGTCCTCATTTTCTTTTCTTTTTAAAAATATTTTTAGTTGTATATGGACACACTACCTTTATTTTGTTTATTTTAGTTTTTTTTTTTTTTTATGTGGTACTGGGGAGTGAGCCCAGTGCCTCAGGCATGCTAGGCAAATATTCTACCACTGAGCCACAACCTCAGCCCTCATTTTATTTTCTTTGAGTATAGCTTTTCATTTTTAAAATTCTTTTTGGGATCCCTAAACATCAAAATTTTAATTTAACCTTTCTTTTTTTTCCCTCTCCTTTATTATATACATAATATCTTTATCTCTTTATGTTTCCTCAATTAACATTTAATTCCAAAGGATGATAAAATGGAAAGATTTCTAAATTATACCAGAAACAAAAATTGATCTACTTTAGAAAAAAATAAAAAAACTCACTTTTCTCCCCTCTTCCTTTTTTTTTTTTGCATTACAATTTTTAATACACCATTAGACCACAATTTATCATATCTCTGATTGTATATAAGGTATGTTGACACCAAATTCACATCTTTTTTTAACATTTTTTTTCATTTATTTTTTAGTTGTAGTTGGCCATAATACCTTTATTTATTTATATTTATGTGGTGCTGAGGATTGAACCCAGGGCCTCACACGTGCGAGGCGAGCGATCTACCGCTGAGCCACCACCCCAGCCCTCAAATTCATATCTTAATAAAAAAAATGGAACACTTCACAAATTTGTGTGTCATCCTTGTGCAGGGGCCATGCTAATCTTCTATGTATCATTCCAATTTTAGTGTATGTGCTGCTGAATCAAGCACTAATTTAATTTTTCTTAATTTTGTATTCCATTTTATGCTCCAGTGCCTAGGACACTGTTATGAATATGGAAAAAACTTAGTTAGTTAAACAAGATAGCCCCCAAAGATTCTTTTTTGAAGTCAGTTTATTCATGAGTAATATTCTTGTATCCTGGTGTAGACTGGCTTCCCTTATTCCTGATATATCTTTATAGGAAGGTAGATAAATAAATAGCCTCTTACAATGGAATACTTTCTATTTGTTAGCATTTTCCAATTTAAATAAGCATATAAAAGCCTACATTAGGACGTTAAAAGGTCAAAAATCTTTGTCAATAATAATGTTACTAATAATAGTATTAATAAATTTATGATGACAAAATGATATGTGTTAGTTTAAATCATACAAAATTGTAAATATAATTTTTCTTTTAAAATTTTTTAATTTGTTTTAATTAGTTATACATGACAGCAGAACACATTTTGTTTCATAGTACACAATTGGAGCACAACTTTTTTCATTTCTCTGGTTGTACACAATGTACAGTAGTACCATTTGTGCAATCATACATGTACCTAGGGTAATGACGTCCTTCTCATTCCACCATCTTTCCTACCTCCATGCCCAATCCCCTCTCTTCCTTCCCCTTTACCCAATTCAAAGTTCCTCCATTTTTTCCATATCCCCTCACCCCATTATGGGTTAGCATCCACTATTCAGAGAGAATATTCAGCCTTTGGGTTTTTGGGGTTGGCTTACTTCGCTTAGCATGATATTCTCCAGCTCCATCCATTTATCTGCAAATGCCATAATTTTATTCTCTTTTAATGCTGAGTAATATTCCATTGTGTATATATACCACAGTTTCTTTATCTATTCCTCTATTGAAGGGCATCTAGGTTGGTACCACAGTTTAGCTACTGTGAATTGAGCTGCTATAAACATTGATGTGGCTGTGTCACTATAGTAGGTTGATTTTAAGTCCTTTGGGTAGAGACTGGAAATTGCCCATATTTGACCATGACCTGTAAAAGTGGCGTTTTCTTATAGTTTAGCCTAAAATGCTAGTAATGATAGCAGCTCATTTGCATTGACTACTTACAGTGCTAAATGATTTCATGCATTATTGGATCCTCTAACCTCATGAGCAAGTATTGTCACTTCTCCCATGTTATAGACAATGTTAGAGGAGAAAGTAACTTTTCTGAAGTCACTTAGAGCAGCACTCTTAATGTTTAACTCTCTTATTTTGCCTGGCAGAGTTGATTGAGTGAATAGACTAAGAGAAGACAAGAAGAAAGTTAAGAATATTTGGCTGTTAAAAACAGTATCAGATCTAACACTTTTTTGAGGTATTGCTATTTTGAAGTCATTTTATCATCAGAAGAGAAATGCACAAAGGCTCCTAGTTTGTTTGTTTGTTTTTGGTCTTTGGCTGATATTTGTGAACACTCAATAACCATGCCCAGCAGGTGCTATAAAACAGAGCAGGTTGTAGCCAGCTTCTACAGTATGAATAAGGATTAAGATCCTTTCTCCCTTTGTTGCTTTTGATAACCTTCAACTTTTCTAGGCAAGAGTTTGCCTTTCTGTGTAGATTTTTGACACATAGCTGTGTAAAACTGTCTAGCTGATCTGCATGAATCTTATTACTTTCTGCCTAGATGTGTGGTACCTTCCAGAATCTGTGCTGCAGAGGGCTAGTTTTGTCCCTCTTGGTTAGTCTGACCACTCTGCCTTGGGATGACTGTCAGGATTCCATTGTTTTTAGACATAGCCCCACCATAGGTAAATCATTAGTCTTACCTCTGAGATGAGTCAAACTAGATAGCTTCTTATGGTAGATATGAGTCCTCTGGCATATGGGTGTTCAAACTTTAATTTTTTTGGGGGTGGGGTTGGGGATTGGTTCCAGGGCCTTGTGCATGTGAGGCAAGCACTCTACCAACTGAGCAAGCCCAAGCTATAATTTTTAATTACAGCTTGGGCTTTAATGTGGAATTTGATCCATGGCTCATTATATGGTTTGGGGTCTTTGCTAGACTATGGCTTAATGATGCTATTTGTTTTAATTTTTTCTTTTATTATACTTTTTAATATTTTTAGAGGCCATTAAAACAATTGGTAAATGGAGTATAATAAGTATTTTGTGAAATTAATTAATATGGAATACTAATAGCAACAGAAAGTTGCACTTGAATATTGAGTTATAGATGAGTTTCTCTGGTAATTTTGCATATTAATTGCTGAAAATACATGAATGTACTCCAGGTACAGATGAATTCCCTCCCTGATAGAATCATCATTCAGTCTACTAGATTTTTAAAGTTCATTTAAAAAAATATTTATTTTTTTAGTTGTAGTTGGACACAATATCTTTATTTTACTTATTTATTTTTATGTGGGGCTGAGGATCAAACCCAGGGCCTCACATGTACTAGGCCAGTGTTCTACTGCTGAGCCGCAACCTCAGCCCTTAAAGTTAATTTTTTAAAGGTAACATGAACTTAGAATAAGGTGTGAGACAAATTGTGAAAATACCATTTCTGATACTACTCAGTCATTTCTTTTTTTAATGTAAAAGTACTATCTTTAAAAGAAAATGTGTATTTACAACACTCATTGAAACAAATATATTGGATAATGGCAACAATCCTTGGATGGGAAGCAGCATTGCAAAATTTGACTCCGTTTTATCACTCCCAAGAATTTCCATTAGGTCTCCAATATAGAATTATTACTTGTAAAAAGAGATCAGCCAATTTGATGAAGGGGCTATAGGTCTGCAGATAATTGAACAAATATATCATGGTTTAAAAAATCACACATGAGATGCCAATTACAGTGAATAGGGCAGAGGAAAGAAAAGAAAAGGGAAAGAAGAGGAAAAGGAACAATGATGGATTTGTGTGCAATAAAATGTAGTTTCAATACCAGCCTACTTAACATGCTTTCTCAGTAGGAGGCCATTGTTCTTTCTCAAACTCTTTTTGCTTGGCTGTTTTCCTTCACTGTTTAGGAGGAGGACAGTCCTCCTCCCAATCCCCTTCTGGTTTTTGACCACAGACTAAGAGTGTTGCTGAGGTTGTTAGGGAAGTAATGGAATTTGCATCTGCAAATGTGGTCAGCCTCTGCAAGGAGGCTTCCATTACAAATGCTCCTGTTATCTCTCTGAAATGCTTTATTCTGGTTGATTTTTTTAAAAAATAATTTTAATGTTTAAAGAGACTTCTATATTGGGGCTGGGGATGTGGCTCAAGCGGTGGCGTGGTCACCTGGCTGTGTGCGGCCCAGGTTTGATCCTCAGCACCACATACAAACAAAGATGTTGTGTCTGCCAAATACTAAAAAATAAATATTAAAAAAATTCTCTCTCTCTATCTCTCTCTTTAAAAAAAAATAAAGAGACTTCTATAGATTATTACTCTTTTCCTTTCTTTTAGGGGTGTGCATGCCTTGATATGCAAAAATGCACACTGCAAAAGTATTTCAGTATAAGGAGTTAAGTTTTGGGGTGTGTGTGTTATTCTAAAAATAGGAGTTGCAAAACTGGGGAAAATGTGTGCATATTTTAGTATCCAAATACTTTTAGTATTTAAAAGTATTTCTACTTTTAAAGAAAATAATTGGAGAGGTAGGATAGAAAATATAAAAGTATGTGGCCAAGTCACAAGTCACAATTAGATTATGTTTTCACACAGGCTTTTGCACACTCTTTCCAGTTGACTAATGACTGAAATGGATTAATGTGTATGGAAGCCACATGGATCAATGGGTTGTACTTCTTGAAAGGATGCAAGTACAGTGCTTACATATTTCCCAAAGTGGCAGGTAATAGGTTACTTTACCTACACATGTATGAATTCCATAACTTGCTTGCCCATGTTTGCCAAGTGCTAAGTCACGACACATGGTCTAAGTAAGGGTATGTTTATGGGGACTGTACAACAGAATATTTGGAATTGGGACTGTCCTCTGAAATTCATGCATTCATTAAGTCCTTATGGAATGTTTACTAAATGCTGAGCATTATTATGGGTACTGGGGATGCAGTGGTGACAAAATAGTAAAAATTACTTATTCTCTAGAGGGGGTAGATAGACAAATATATATAAGATATATAAGGTATATTAGTGATACAGTACTAGGGAAAACCAAAGCATAGAAAGAATGGGGCTAGCAAACATTGCTAGGGCAGTAGAAAATGAAATTTTTGATAGGGAGTGAGTGATACTTATTTCTGGGACATGTGGTTCTTGTCCCACAGCTCCAGGTCTCCTGCATAATTTCCTTAGACTATACAACCTGCACAGACCTCAAGAAAAGAGGACCGACATTTCATTGTGTAGAGAGGTTTTACCATTCCAAACAAAACAAAACATTCCAAGCACTTTTTAATTATTGTAGGTTGCCAAAAATCAACTGAAACAACTAAGTAGCAAAGAGCTAGAGATCCTGAGAAAGATGCATAATTAAAAAAAAAAACTGCTCCTAATTCAAACATTTGAGTCTATGTTTCTATACCTCTAATAGGATTGTCATTCTTCCATTAGTTAAGGAGAACAACCATTAGAAAGAAGCAGTAATTCTAGGGCAATGAAGTTCACTTAGTGAGAACATGATACACCTGTCATTTATTGGCTCAAGGAAGTACAAGCAGTGGGAGACTTTAAGTTTCCTCCATCTTCTAGAGCATGCCCTGCATGCTGCCTTTATTTGTTTGTTTATTTATTTATTTTTGGCCTATTGGGTTTCCCTACCTGTTGCATGGGTTTCTGCTCTCCATCCTTATTTTTGTTTGTCAAAACTCTATTCATCTCCTGATGACAGGGGCCCAGCCTTTTATCTCTGTTTCTGTGGTATCTGGCACAAGTAAATGCACAACAAATGTCTAATACATAAAAGAGTGCATGGATTGGGAGGCTGAGATAGGAGGATCACAAGTTCAAAGCTACCTTAGCAAAAGTGAGGTGATAAGCAACTCAGTGAAACCCTGTCTCTAAATAAAATACAAAAATAGGGCTGGGGATATGGCTCAGTGGTCAAGTGATCCTGAGTTCAATCACCGGTAAAACTGCCCCCATCCAAGGGGATGAATGGATGAAACAGGGGAGCATGATTGGCATATACCTACTTCATTTTACTGTCCACAAATTTCTGTTACAAGTGCTGTTTCCAGACTTTGTCCTATCTCTGACTTAGACTCATCTTCCTTTCACATTCTTCTCATTAAACAAAACAAAACAAAATTGGTTTAGGAGGATGCCAGAAAACTCAACCACCGGAGAGGGAGGCTTGCCCTCTCATGTTTCTGAGTGGCCATCAGGTACATTTTACTTTTTTTCCCACTTCCCTTTAAAAAAATGGCTGATTTTTCCTTACTGTGGCCTTCTGTTCCTTCTTTCCTCACTAACTCCCTTCTCATCCTTCAGGTAGACAGACGGGAGTAGGATTTCATTTGTAGCTTGTCAGCTCTTCTTGTCAGTGGGCAGAGATATGGTTGAGCTTTAAGAGGGGCTTGGGAGGTAGAGTTATTATGGGAGCAGCAGCTTTGGTTTATAACAGGTGGTAAGAGGGGGATGAGTACACACATATTTTCCAGTTCATTAAAGAGAGTGAAATTCCCAAGCTTTGAACCCATTGGCATGCCTTTCCTGCCCTATTCTCTAATACATTAGTGTGCCCTTCACACATTGTACCTCAGCCTGTTAAGGTACAGCCTGGCAGCTGCTTCTTAGATCAAGTGGGTTGGTTTGTCACTAAAACAGGGCTGGAAATCCTTAGAGCAGTGGAAAAAACAAGGAGAAATCCCCAAAGCTTGGCATGATGAATCTTGGCTTTGTGAGCTTAATTTGTTCACTGCTTAGGCAGTTATTTGGTACATCGTTTTTTCTTAAGCTTAGTTTAAAATAAAGCCTAGGAATTTTCTATTGTTATCATCATTTCCATTATCCTTATGGTTGTTGTCACAGCTGCTATTAGTGAATGCCAACTCTGATCCATGATCTTTATGCTTTACATGGATTAGTTCATTTAATCCACAAATACATTTACCAAGGAAGAGTTGACCCTAAGCTTTTAACTATAATTTCATACCTTAGTAAGAAAAACTATAAATTTTCTATTGTAGGTATAAGCTTCAAGGTAGGATAAAGCCATGAAGGGAAGTCATTCATAAATAGGAATATTTTATGTTATTCCCACTTTACCCTAAAAATTTAGTAAATAGATTTCTATATGGATTAAAGAAGTTTGGATTCACATAAAAGAAAAATGAGTCAAATCATAATTATATGCTATTGGTCTAAAAATTAGATTCTGAGGGCTTCTCACTTATTGGTAAATTTTTATGGTCATACACATGAGATGGTAGGACTGGTTCTGTTTTCAGTTTACAAGTGTGCATGCTGCAATAGGGAAAATTAATAAAAGACTTAAAATTGAATTAAAAACTTATTTTAAAATGTTTTATTTTACTTATAAATCTTGATGTTTTATTTTCTCATGCAATTTCAAGTCTCCTTTAAATAGTTTAAAAATAGCTTTTAAGCCTGCTACTTGTAAGCATGCATACGATTATAGCAGTAGTAGACTTAAGAGTATTTAAGAACTATTTAGAGCAGCTTTCTAATTGCCCACTTTAGCACAGATTATAAATCAACAAACATTTTCTAAATTCCTGTTCCATGCCAGGAGTGGTGTTAGATGTTGGGGATGGAATTCAGCTAAACACTACCAATTGCAGCCTGCACCTACCTTGGACAGCACCCAATAGGGTTTAATAGGGGATGCACTGGAATGCTCTTGTTTAAACATGTTTCATTTTTGCCAGTAGAGCCCAGGCTTTTCATTAGTGGCCAAATGATTAGAAATAAATTTATGTGTTGTCTGAATTAACTTATTTAAAATATTTTTTAATTGTAGATGGACACAATATCTTTATTTTATTTATTTATTTTTATGTGGTGCTGAGGATCGAACCCAGTGCCTGATATGTGTGCTGAGGATCAAACCTAGTGGCTCATATGTGCGAGGCAAGTGCTCTACCATTGAGCCACAACCCCAGTCCCCTGAATTAACTTTTTAATTAAAGTCAGTGTTGGGTTTGGGGGAGGCAGTATTAAGTATGGTTTGAATAAGAGTTGATGGCAGTAGAGGCTTTGTTCATGTTTTCCTTTGTAATGTCCCAGTATCATCGTCTAATTTGAGTGGAATTAAGCTTAAACAGCTCAAAATTATATAGTTAATACACCCTTTTTCAAATACTATTTCAAGTTAATGTAAGTCAGCTACCATGATTCTGATCCACAAAGACTGGTAGAAATGGATGTGGGCAGGTGGCAAGGGCCCCTGCATTGCTAGTTCATGGGGACTGATGAGGTATTTTGATTTTTTTTTGTAACAATCTTATTAGGCCACCTTCTAGGGTTGGACAGGCTGTTTGTTAGAAGACCAGAATCTCTGTGAGGCAATGAGCAGAGATATAAGAGATCAAGGTTGAATCCCAGATGCCTCTTATTTGCCACCGGTGTTGTCTCAGGTTTGTTTTATCATCAGTAAAACAGATATGGTAGACTTTTTATAGGCTTTCGTGAAGATTTAAATCCAAAGCACCCAGCACAGTGTCTGACTTTTTCCAGGCATTGACTTTCTTCATTTCTAGTGATCCCCAGTATGAAAATGGTGTTAGAATATGTACCCTGTATTGTTCTACAGGTAGTATTTATATAGGTAATGATAGTCACTACTTTTTATATTGATTGCAGTTGGAATTGTAGTATTTTCATTATAAGAAAGGTGTAAATTCAGTCACTCTTGCTGAATATCTTTTTATGTAGCAGGCTTTGTAGAATATATTAGAGATATGAAAATGAATAAGAATTCATTTTATTCAAGGAGTTCAGTCTATTAAGGAAAAGGGATGTAGAGTTAACTATCTAGAGTGGAATGTAGTGAACTATTTTTGCTGAATAGATACACTGCTGTGTATTACAGGGTTGGTCAGGACTCTGCCTGCTGGCATGGTGGAGTTAGGCCAGGCAAGGCTTGTCAGAGATGTCATTTAATTGGGCTTTGGGATATGATGGACCTCAGGGGTGGGGCAGAGAAAGGGTCATATAAACAGAAATTACAGTCAGAAGAGATCATCTATGGCGAGGCATGGAGTTAGAAGGTGCCTGATGTACTCTAGGGAGTCTGAGGAATCCAGTGTGACTGGATTCTAAAATAGTTGAGATTGTGCAAGTGAGACTAGAAGTACAGCTCAAGTCATACCTTGTTCATATTCTTATGATCTCTGAAAAGAATGCATTTCTTAACTTACATTTTGAAATAATCATAGATTCATAGGAAGTTTCCAAAATAGTGGATAATCTCTTGAAGTCTTCACTTAACTTCTACCAATGATGACATTCTGAATAACTGTAGTAAAATATTAAACTGAAGAAATAAGAATTGATACAGTATTACTACCTGGGCTACAGAATTTGCATATTTACTTGCTTTCACATGCACTCCTGCGTGTGTGTGTGTGTGTGTGTCTGTGTGTGTGTGTGTTTCTGTTCATCACAAGGAACTCCCTTTACTCTCCATTTATATTCAAATCTGCTTCCCATGCCTATCCTGCCCCCTGGCAATCATATTTCATAATCTTATGAAACATTTTTTAAAAATGAAACACAATGCTCTTGAGATCCATTCAAGTTTTTTTTTTCATGTATAATAACTTGTTTCTTTTTATTTTGGAGTAGTATTCCATTGTATTGCTTGACCATTCACCCACTGAGGAGCATTTGAGATATTTCAATGTTGGGTTATTTTGAGTAATGCCATCATGGGCATTCTTGTACAGATTTTTGTGTGAATATAAATTTTCATTTTTTTAGAGTGGGGTTCTGAGTGTTTGGGAGGAATCTTGAATTTAGATATAGTTTTGAACCTACCTCTAAAAGCCAAGAATACAGTGGTAAATATGTTAGTTGATGAGCAAGCTCAGCATCCACATCTCATTGTGCTTTCAATGTTGTCTGTTGTGACTTTTTGTCTTTATGAAGACTCTGATCTACAGGGACCAATTGGGGTAGTGGGATGGTCAAAGAAATATAGGCTAGAAGCCACAAAATACTTTTGGTATAACTCAAAATTTCGACTTGTATTTTTAAAATAACGTAGTTCACATCAAAATTGTATATAAATTCCTCTTCTCTATTTCTTTCAGCCACCTGCATATTCATAGCTCTTTTATTCCCCCTCTCCAGAATACTCCTCCATCATCCATGCATCTTATCTTTTCTCACCGGCTGTACACTCTTACCTATTAAATTCTTGGATTTTCATACTTCTCTTTACTGTTGCCTCCACCCAAGAATTTTCCCTTCTCATTTTTGCCTTCTTATTCTACTAACCATGTTCTCCACCCCTAGCCCCACCACTTGGCTGATTAACAATTGTGTGTTCCCATTTGCAGGGGTACTTTACACTGAGCCACATTCCCAGTCCTTTTTATTTTTTTGAGACAGGGTCACTACATCTTGCTAAATTTCAGAGGCAGGCCTCAACTTTGTAATCCTCCTGCCTCAGGCTCCCCAAGTGCACCCACCCCTTGCTGGACTTGATTCTGTAGACAGTGAATTAGAAAGCGGAGGGTCTAGCACAAATAATAAAAACTCAGTGGCTTTTAAGTTTAGAACAGAAGCAGCATACAGCTCTGCACTCAAGTGCTTTATGATGGAAGACATGAGTGAAAAGCACTGTGTGCAGACTCTTCACTTCTGAATGGGGATGTAGGTAGGGTAAGCTGCTTAATTTTTACTCTTCCCTTTCCTCTTCTAAGATTGTTATAACATTTTTTTAAAAAAAGTCTTAAATGTATTAATTCAAATTTGACCTTCCTTACTCTGTGATAGTTCTAATACCCCAAGCTATTTTCAGTTGTTCCAGATTGTCACAAAATTTTGATGTCCAAGTGCCAACTAGAGGAGCCAAACCTGGTCTTTGGAGGATTGTTTTTAAAATCTGATTCTAAATAAAGCACTTTGGGACAGAAAAATAAGATGTGGCCTAGTTCTAACTCACCATTCAGCTAAAACTATATGTAGTTTTTTTCTTCTTTGCCTAAATATTTGTCTGGCTCTTTTAGAGCCAAAAGGCATACAACCCAGAGCCAAGAATATTTAGATTTCCTCCTTACTTCTTCATTTTTTCCAGAGTAGTTTTTGGCTTCTACTATACTTAAAAAGTTACACTTACAAAGACATTTCTCCAAAGAAAATTTTGGTTTTGGTTTGTTTTAAATTCCTGGCCTTTCCCCTGTCCTCCTTGCAAATTATTGAATCGAAATTTTATTTGCATTTTGAATTATGAGCTATATTGATAGGATTTACCTCTTAATATCTAAAATTAAGTTCTGGCCAACAGTGTCCATATCAGTAGCAGGAATTGTGGTTATAGGGAAATAGTGTATAATGCAAGCTTTAGAATCAGAAAAGTCTTGGTGGTCTGAGTGTCTTACTGTGACTGCTTGTCATTTTTTTTTTTTTTTTGAATTTCATGGGTAGAAGAACTTATAGCAAGTTCCTTTCTCTCTATATAAATGAACTTTATCCTTAGACTTATAATAGCAGAGGGTACATAAGAATACAAATAGACCTTTAAGGATAGCCCTTTGCCTATAGACCTTCTGAGACTAGCTGAGATACAGAGAAAAGGAATTGGAGCGAGTCCCTGGGCAGATAGTGGGCTGAGAGTGATGGCTCCTCAGGTTCTAGGCTCCTATGTTCTCTGAGCCTTGCTTCTTCATCTTTGAAATGGAAAACAGTATTTACCTTATAGGATAGTTATGTAAATAAAAATAGAAAATTCAGCACAATGCAAGGCCTATACTATTACTCAGTGAAATGGTAGCTATTATTGGTGAATGGTAAGATTTCAATGGATTTGTATTTTTCATCTGTGTTACTTTCTTCCTTGGGTTTTATGTCCTTTCCTACCACTGTAGAGGTTGAAGGTATGTTCATATCCCAGGATTCTTGAGTTACGAGTGGAAAAAAATAAACCTTGGAATAGAAGTAGTCTTAAAAGTTACCCAGACAGTGTTGGGGTTGTGGCTCAATGGTAGAGCACTTGCCTAGCATATGTGAGGCACTGGGTTCGATCCTCAGCACCACAATAAACAAACAAACAAACAAACTAATTAATTAATTAAGGTAATGTGTTTTTCTACAACGAAAAAAAAAAGTTACCTAGAAAAGATCAGTGTAAATTCCTAAACTATTGGCTTAACTTGGTCTTAATACTGCAATGGAAACTGAGATATATGGCTTATTCTCTGCTGGCTAATATTATGGAAGAGGAGATGATCAGATTTTGATGGATAATTGATAGCTTCTGCCAAGACATTCAACATGTGTCTGTGACTCGGACTAGTGTCCCCATGGAAACAAAACCTATCATGATGTTTTCCTCAAAGATTATATAATCATCTTAGATATTCTGTATGTGTTTTTGTTTCACTGATATTCTTAATGTACAATATTTTACCTCAGTTTCTAATCAAATTATAAAGCATTTTGATTTTCCAATTAAAAAGGTTAAGATATTGTTTATAGTCATCCAGTCTAGTATTACCATTATTACTTTTTATAATAGTGAGATCTTAAAATTCAAGATATAATTTTTTCAACAGAGCCTCACCGAAACCTCAACTGATGCATACTTTTGTGCCAGTTTCTGCTTTGTAGTCACAGATGCCTATAGTGATCATTACCTCTAGAATTCTTAGGGTCACATGCAATAAAATATTTACCACAATCATAGTAAATATATAAAAATAATTGATCATGTATCTGAAAATGTACTTTCTATGTACCTAAACTTACTGTTGTAAAAACTCTTGTCTATATGTTTTTTTCTATTTGTTTTTAATCATCTGTCTATTAAGAGTCCTTAAGCTGAATTAAAACTTTTTTATATTGAGATAATTGTAGTTTCACATGCAGTTGTAAGAAATAATACAGAGAGATCCCATGTACTGTTTACCTAGTTTTCCTCAATGATAATATCTTACATAACTATAATATTATATTATAACAGGGAAATTGACTTTAATGTAATTCACAGTCCTTATTCATAGTCCTTGCACTGGTGGGGTGTGTGTGTGTGTGTGTGTGTGTGTGTGTGTGAGCGCGTGCGTAGTTTTACGCAGTTTTATCACATGTATAAATTCATGTGACCACCTCCATAGTCAAGATTCAATGTAGATTCATCAACATAAGGCTCATTTGTGTGACCCCTTTTAACCACAGTAACCTTTCTTCCCAAGTACCTGACAACCAGGGTTTTGCTAAGTTGCTGACTGTCTCACTAAGTTGCTGACACTGGCCTTGAAGCTGTGATCCTCCTGCCTTAGCCTTCCAAATTGCTGGGATTTCAGGCATGCATCACATGTTGGCTTTTTCTTTTTCTTCCTTTCCTTTCTCCTCCTCCTCCTTCTCCCTCCATCCTCTTCCTCCTTTTTGTTAAATTACGATGCTGTGAATAGTTGTGTACAATTTTTGTGTGAACATAATGTTTTCTATGTATTCAGTGAGCATGAAAAAAATACTGTATATGTTCTTAGAGAAATGTCTATTTAGATTCTTTACCCATTTTAAAATTGAGTTTTAATATTTTTATTATTAAGTTGTAAGAGTTTTTCTAGTATATTCTGGATACAAGTCTTTTATCAGATATATTTTTTGCATATATTTTTTCCCATTTTTTGAGTTGTCTTTTCATATTTTTGATGGTAACATTTGTAGCATAAAATTTTAAAATTTCAATGAAGCCTGGTTTGTCTACCTATTAGTTTTTTGTCTGTTGTATGCTTTTGCTGATGTATCTAAGAATCTATTGCTAATTAGGCCACAAATTTACTCCAATTTTTTAAGAATTTTACTGGATGGGGGTTTAGCTCAGTGGTAGAGCCATATTTGAGCAAGATGAGGCCCTCAGTTTAATTCCCAGCACCAGAGGAAAAAACCAACCAACCAACAAGTTTTGTACTTTTTACTTTGACATTTGGATAAATTACTCATTTTGCTGTGATTTTTGCATATGATATAAAGATTCCTTACATTTCCCCCAAATTTTGTATCTTTACATTTTACATCTAGTTCTGTGGTCCTTTTGAGTTAGTTTTGTAAAAGATCTGTCAGTTGTGCCGGTAATACCTGTTGAACTTAGATTGGGTTTTTAGGTTAAAATTTAAGTGCAGAAAGACTTCAAGCTAGTTTCCTTTGGAGAAAGAAATACATTTGAGAAGGAATCTTCCACCTTATTAGCCTTAAAAAGAGAAAAATAGGAAATAAAAGTATCACAAAAGGGCTCTCTTTCCAGGGCAGTGTCTACAGGCTTTCAGAATGGTCCAGCATTTGACATACCTTTGTAGGATTTTTTTTTTTTTTTTTTTTTTTTTTTTTTTTTACAATACAGCTTCTAAAAAAAGCTATGCTATCCCAAACCTCTGGTAATAGAATCCTTTACATTTATATAAAGAAGGTTGGAAAAGTACCAAAATCTGCATGTGTGTGCCCAGGCCGACTTCGAGGGGTTCCTGCTTTGAGACCCAAAGTTCTTATGAGATTGGCTAAAACTAAAAAGCATGTCAGCAGGGCCTATGGTGGTTCCATGTGTGCTAAATGTGTCTGTGACAGTTTCAAGTATACTTTCCTTATTGAGGAACAGGAAATCGTTGTGAAAGTCTTGAAGGCACAAGCATAGAATCAGAAAGCTAAATTAAAAATGAAGCTTCTTTGAGTAATAAAAAGTCAAAAAGGAAAAAAAAAAGTATCAAAAAGGTAAGAAGTTTGTCTACCACCTTAGTTTTTCCCACTACCAAAAGCAGATAATACTTCTAAATACTTCTTGCCAACATAAAAATGTAAGTATTAAAATCAGAAATACCAGTTTTTTGTTGGGGTGTAGCTCCGTGGTGGGGAGTGCTTACTTATCATGCTTGAGGCCCTGGGTTCAGTCCCTAGCACCAAAAGAAAGAAGGAAAGGGAAAAAAAGAAGTATCAATTTATTTTTATTTTTTTCAATCTCTTGTTTTAAAGGTACTTTATAATGTCACTTAAAAGACTTGCAAATGAGATAGTATTTATTAGGACTACCCTTCAATAAAGAAAATAGAAAGGAAGTTAATCCTTGAAGGTAAAAACACATTTTATTTTAAAAGTTCTGCAGTCTTTAACTTAAACTAATAAACCACAATTAAAAAAATTAAAAAAAAGACTAAGCTTTTCCTTATTTTAAGTCTTTTTTGTCTGGATATTTGTTCACTCATGGCTTTTATTAGGTTGTTTAGGAATAGTTGGTGGACATGTGGTGAAGTCACATCTCATTAATGGGTGAAAATTTTGCATGTGGTTTGGTGCTTTTTTGCAGTTATTTTGTTTTACAACAAACTTCTGTTTTATAAAAGTTTGGCCTGTCTTGAGAAAGCTCTCCAAATACTTATATTTATTTTATATCACACATTGTTTCTTAAATTTTGCAGTTAAACCTTGTACTTCATTGTGTTACTTTAAAAATTTGTACCATTAGTTTGCATAATTTGAAAGATATATTTAAAAAATGATTATCACACATGTATCAAAATACTACATTGTATTCCACAAATAAGTACAATTATTATGTATCAATTGAAAAAAAAAGTTAAAGAAGTGTAACAATTTCTGTTTTTAGAGTAGCTGAATAACTAAGAATTACCACATATATAGATGGGTCTCCAGTTAAATTAGTTGTTAGTTAAAAAGTATATTTTGACAATGTGTATATGCTTGTGATGCCCTTTAAAATGTTTTTAATTGGCATATGATTTTATAATTCATGTAATATGAAATTCACCTTTCAAAGTGTACAGTTTAGGGGCTGGGGTCGTAGCTCAGTGGCAGAGTACTTGCCTCGCACATGTGAGGCACTGGGTTTGATCCTCAGCACTACATAAAAAAGTAAATAAATGTAAAAAATAAATATTAAAAAAATAAAGTATAAGTTTAGTGATTTTTAGTGTGTTCGTAGTTGTACAGCCATCACCACTAATTCTAGAATATTATGATATTGATTATTTGTCAATTCCTTATGATTTATGTCTACTAGTTTTATGTATTTAACTTACATCAAAATAGATTTGGGGTGTCTTGCAATGAGAGAGACTTGTAATATGTTAGTATAATATAAGAGATCAAAAATATTAGTAGAAAGAAAGGAATATATAAACTAAAAACTCAAACTGAAACTAACGTAGAATTGCTATTAGGTGAAACATACCAATCAAAAACTCTGAATCTGGCAGTGTTTTATCTTCTATCACAATGCCAAAACTATTTTTCCTAAAAATAAGTCAAATCATAGAGCTTCCTTCTTTAAAGCTCCCTCTTCATTGTCATGATCAAAAGTCATGTTTCACATTAGTGTTTGAGACTTATTCAAGGTCATATATGTTGAAATGGTGTGCTGCGAGGAAACATGCTCTTCTTATAGCACCAATTTTACCTAAACATTTTAGAGAAAAACCAACATTCTATGTTAACTTGATAACATTGCTTAATATAAGGAATAGATATATGGTAGAATATATGGTAGAATTTGTATGAAATACATTATACTTCAAACAAATGTGCTTGATCTCAATTGGTAAGTAGTATAACTTAAGGAATTCTATCTAGTACATATTCTCTTTCTGCCTTAGTAACAACTACAAAGTTCTAGCATAACAAACCAAAGACTTTCACAGACAAAAGAACCCAGCAAATCCCCTAATCATACTTTCAAATTTTTACATTGATATAAGTCCCTTCATGATATGCTAAACTTCTCATGGATCTGGGCCTTTTAGACATCCTTTCTGCTTAGAATGCACCCCCATACCTTCCCACAGCCTCTCAGATTTCCCTGCTTCAGTCTCAGTTGTTGTGAAATATTTCTCTACAGGTGTCCCCTACTGCTATGTTCCCCAGATACTGTTTCTTGCTAACATTTTTGTAATTATCACAGTGTATTATTATGTAACAGGACAGTTAGATTAGGTAGACAGAGAGGTGGTAATGGATTCATATTTCTCCATTAACTATAGACTCCTCTAAAACAGGGCTCATCTTTTATTCATGTTTATATCCCTTACATTCCTGATGCTGTATATTGTTTGTGACACATAGTAGATATTAAATAAATGTTTTCTTTCCCTTTTTTTAAATAAATGTTTTCTTGAATTAATGAATGAATTCTGAATGACAATTTATGAAGTATCGCCATTGCAGATATTTCTGTTTATTTGAGCTTAGTTAACTTTCCTTTCCTTTCTTTTCTTTTCTTCCTTCATATTTCAGGATAAATGAAGTTTTTTGAAAATTATACTTCTTAATACCTTTTCAGTGCACTGCGTACGACTTGTTGCATTCTATCTAGTACACATTCTCTTTCTGCCTTAGAAACAACTACAAAGTTCTGGGATAACAAACCAAAGACTCTCACAGACAAAAGAACACTGAAACTGCTTTTGCAAGGTCAACAGTGACCTAGTACCCAAATCCAGTGAACTATCCCCGACCCCCATTGCTGTCTTTCTGGAGGTTTCTGTTAAATTCCATTTTCAAAGCTCTTTACTTTCTTATTTCTGGAATAGTGCACTTTGACTTCTTATGTCAACCCCCATATCTCCACAGACTTTTCTTCCTTCGATGTGTCTTAAATGTTTGTTGGCCTTCCAGGTTTTGCCTTTGGTTGTTGCTTTTCTAGATGTTGTACTGGGGCATCTTAGCCACTCTTCTGTATCTCTTCTCTGACCATAATCTCAAGATGGGGATCCTTAGTTCAGTCCTCTTGTGTGAGCATCCTTCTCATCTCTGAAGCTGCCTCTGGCATTGCCGACAGAATAGTTTAAAGCTTCACAAATATTGCATGTCTAATATAAATTTCCCTTTCTTTCCTACTAACCTATTTCTTTTTCTGTATTCTCTTTAATTTGGTGAAACCTGACCATCTTCTCAGTTATCAAAGCCAGAAATATGGCAGTCCTTTAGGATCTTTTCTTTTTACTTTTACCTTCAATTTATCCATAAAGACCTCTCAATTTCTTCCCTGGATATTTTGCAAATTAATTCCATTATTCTAAAGCGGACACCTTCTTTCTTTAGTACTTCTGCAGGGTGAAAAGTACATTTGGGGAGTAGAGAAATTGACACTGTCTGGCACAGTGGTCTCATTTTGAGTCTGAGGATAGTAATTCAGGACTTACCAATGATATAGGTATATATCAAACGTTTAATATCTGTGTTTATTGATCCTGACATTTCTAGGACCACTGTTTTTCTCAACCACACACACACTATTTCTAGATTCATGACTCATTCTTTCCTTGCTGGTCTGAGCTGCCCAAGAATTTTTTGGACTGCCATATACCTAGAAAGACTTGGGTATTTTCCAGAGCCACATTAGGGAATGTTCTTCAAAATTCCTCTCACATTCAGTCTACCATGCATCTGAGTATCAGGCAGAGAACTATGATATGTCCGAGGAGAACCACATTCTCTTCCCTTTCCCAGAACTGAACATGGGTTGGAATCAACTGTTTCTTTACTTCAATATACTCAGACTGAACATCCCAACCACTACTTCTCTTCTGGTCATCAAAATATGTAAGTATTTTTCCCCACACCAGTTAATTCTCTGACACTAGGTAGGTGTCTTACAACTGAACTCAATTCTAATACTATATTCTTGGAGAGAGCATCAGATCCCATAGATTAATAGCTTAGTCTCACAAGACTGTCCCCATTTTAAACATAAATTCCAAATCCAGAATATCAGTTGTGCTTCTGACTGGTTATAAATCACAGGTTCACAAGATCCCCTCTTCAGGTTTGATCATTTGTTAGAATGGTTCACAGAACTCAGGGAAACATTTTGCTTATGTTTACTTGTTTATTAGGATGCAACTCAAGAATAGCCAAATGGAGGAGATTCACAGGGCAAGATATGGAGAAAGCTTCCAAATCTCTTCAGGCACACTACCATTTTAGCACCCCAATGTGTCCTCCAATGTGGGTGCCCTCTAACCCGAATTCTATCTATCTATCTATCTATCTATCTATCTATGGTACCAGGGATTGAACTCAGGGGTACTTGGCTACCAAGCCACATCCCCAGCCCTATTTATTATTTTATTTAGAGACAGGGTCTCACTGAGTTGCTTAGTACCTCACTTTTGCTGAGGCTGGCTTTGAACTCATGATCCTCCCACCTCAACCCCCTGAGCTGCTGGGATTACAGGTCTGCACCATTGTGCGAGGCCTAACCTTGGTTCTTTTGGATTTTTAGGGGTCCTCATTACATGGGCATGGTTGGTTAAATTGTTGGCCATTGGTGTTTAAGTCAACTTCAGTCTCTTTTCCCTCCCTTGCTTTTGGAGGCTAGGCTGAAAATCCCAAATCTCTCATCACACAGTAAATTTCCCTGACAACCAGCCTCCAGCCACCAGTTATCTCATTAGCATGCAAAAATAAACTTATCACTTTGGTGATTCCAAGGGTTTTAGAAACTGTACTCTAAGAAACTAGGGCAGAGATCAAGTATATATTTCTTTTTATATCACAGGGGCAGTTACCATTTTCTTTTCTGGTCTGGACAGGAAACAGGTCTGCTCATCTGGCTCAAGATCTGTGCTCCAAGTCATGACTCTACTGCTGATTCCTTGAAAGGAGGGAGTCTACTTCACTTGAAGGAAGTTGCTTTTTATCATTATTGTTCTCCCTTGTCCTTTCCCATACTAGTTGGGAAATAGTTTTCCCTCAATCATTCCTGCAAGGGTTTCTGTGTCCCTTTGGTTCCTATCTCTCTTTAAAAGATATTCTTTAAGTATTGTCATTTTACATATTTAGTTTTACTCTCCTCCTGTCACAAAGAATTTGAAATATTATATGGCTATAAGTCCTGATAGAGGTTAAATTTCACTTAGGTTATAGGCAGGATTTTTTTTTTTTAACCAGAGACCAGGGTAAAGGAATCATTGTTTAGAAAACCAGAGGGGCAGCTTCTACCATCAGAGATGATTAAAAATTGAAGATGGTGCTTGCTTCTGATTAATCTATATTTACTTAAGTAGATGTAATTTTGTTATCTAGGGTTAAAAAGAAGGGCATCAAAGCCATGATTGCATCCTTGCTTTGAAAAGCTGAAGGCTGTGTTCAACTTAAGGCCAAATATGGCAAAAATAGATAATTTAAATGAAGTTTTATTGTTGTTATTTTTAAAAATCGTATCATCTCTGTTGGCACATTCCATGGCTGTTTGATAGAGGTAATTTGCTCTAGTACAATGGTTTCCAAATTGTGGAGAATTATTCCTTTTAGGAAGTTAGATCTTTCTGGAAGAAGTAAACATTTTATCTTTGAGAGGAATAGCTATTTAAAGTATTATAACCATTTCATTTGTTGAACATCTAATAGGAAACTTTGGTGGGGGACAAGAGAAATAAATTTTAGATAATAGGACTTTATATAAAGAGGCTGTCTTGGGTAAAGTGTTTATTAGGAATATTAGTTAGCTAGAGAGAAAGATCCTACATTGGGCAATGTGGAAATGAAAACCAGAAAATGCTAAGCATGGAGGAAGGTGTCAGGGTACCCAAGACTCACCTGCCTTTATTCCTTAGCATGAGCTTACTGGAGCCTGTGTTCTCTGACTCAAGGCTTTCCAGGTTTTGCTCTTCATAGAAAATGAGTTCATTGTTGTTTTTGACATCATGTCAATATTTTCCCCTTAAGGGATAGATAATTAGAACTCTCTGATGAAGTAAAGGTCTATGTTCTGTTTTATGGATAATCATTTTATGAACCTTCAAATGTAATTCAGCTTCAATCTTCAGGGAAAAATGAAGATTAGAATTTATTTAAACCCTGTGAATTTATTGTTTCATAAAGGAGGGTGCCATCTATTATCCCTCTTCAGAAGGAAATTGTTGATAAGAAGCCATTGTGAGAAGTGAGATTTTTGGCAACATGAGGAGCTAGAGAAGCTGGGGCAGCTTTGGTAGTATCCAGGACAATCAGGACACTGGGACAATTGAGTTTTTGTTGTGCAGTCTTTTGTCTTATAAGAAAACAGCAACAACCCTTCCCCAGCCCCCTAGTATAGTCCTACTCTAAAAAATAATTAAGGAAGATATTTAATCATTAAAAGCAATACTCTTATTTCACTGAAACATGTTTCCAAATTGTGGAGAATTATTCCTTTTAGGAAGTTAGAACTTTCTGGAAGAAATGAACATTTTATCTTTGAGAGGAATAGCTATTTAAAGTATTATAAGCATTTCATTTGTTGAACATCTAATAGGAAACTTTGGTGGGGGACAAGATCCTGACAGGGATAGTTCATTGAAAAGGGACAGCAGCGAGAGAGTTTTCCTCCATTATTGTCTGTTTCTCCCCTCCAATTAAATCCTTATATTTGAATGATCTATTGATTCATGAAAGAGTATGTTGGTAATTTTATTGTGACCTCATTCATCCAAAGAAGCATATAACTCAAAGGCAAAAAGTTAGACTCATATACTGAAACAACCAATGCTATCTAAGTCAGTAAAGTTCATCCAGCTCATTCCCTTTAAACAATCTGCCTAGAAAGGTCCCAATTTTTTCAGTGAATATACAGTCAATAACTATACTTTTAATAGTATACTTTTTGAATTGCATTCTTTGGACAACTGGTTATCTGTAAAGGTACTTCAGGTGGTTTGCTATAGAATTTATGTTTATAATACAATACTATCCAAATTTTATTTCATTTGGAGTTCACCAAAAGGTGTCATTTTTCCAATTAACTAAAAACAGATACTCTTTACTGTTTTAGTCAGCTTTTTCACTGCTGTGACTAAAGGACCTGACCAGCACAATTGTGGAGGAGAAAAGATTAATTTAGGCGTTCACAGTTTCAAAGGTCTCAATCCTTAGACAGCAGACTTCATTCCTTGGGGCTCAAGATAAGGCAGGACATCTTGGTAGAAGAGTGTGGCAGAGGGAACCAGTTCACATGATGATCAGAAAGCAGAGAGAAATATATACCCCAAATCCACACCCCAATTCCCACTTTCTTCAATCACACCCTACTATTTCGGTTACCACTCAGTTAATCCCTATCAGGGGAATTAATGCACTGATTAGGTTAAGGCTACAACCCAATGATTTCCTCTCCAAACCCTCTTGCATTGTCTTACACATGAGCTCTTGGGGAACATCACATCTAAACCATAATATTTAAGGTACTATATTAGTTTTCTCTGACTGTTACAAATTATCATAAACTTAGTGCCTTAAAACAATAGAAATGCATTCTTCTCACAGTTCTGAAGGCCAGATGTCTGAATCATGGTGTTGGCAAGGCCACATTCTCCATAAAAGTGTTAGGGAAACATGTGTTTCTTGCTTCCTGCAACTTCTGGTGGCTTTGGTGTTCTTTGAGTTATTGCTGCTTATCCCCAATCTTTGCCTTTGTGGCCATCTTGCTGCTTCCTATTTTGTCTGAAAATTCTCTCTGATTGCATTCTGGGTCCATCTGGATAATCCAGAGTAGATCCCTTTTCTCAAGATCCTTACTTGAATCACAGTTTTTTTTTTGGGGGGGGGGCATATAAATTAATGTTTGCAGGTTCTGGGGAATAGGACAGGGACAAATATTTTTGAAGATCACCATTCACTTTAGTGTAAGTACCTTTTTTTTTTTAATCAGCCCACAATGTTTAGTATTTACATTCTACCTATTCTACCTGTATTAAGAATATATCATTTAAGAAATATGAATGGCCAAAAAATATATGAAAAAATGTTCATCCTCTCTAGCAATTAGAGAAATGCAAATTCACTGAGATTTCATCTTACTCCAATAAGAATGGCAATTGTTAAGAATACAAGTAACAATAAATATTGGCAAGGATGTGGGGAAAAAGTTTCACTCATACGTTGCTGGTGGGACTGCAAATTGCAGTGCAGAGTGCAACCACTCTGGAAAGCAGTATGGTGATTCCTCAGGGAACTTGGAATGGAACCACCATTTGACCCAGTTATCCCATTCCTCGGTATATCCCAAAGAACTTAAAATCAGTATACTACAGTGATGTAGCCACATCAATGTTTATAGCAGTTTGATTCATTATAGCCAAACTCTGGAACCAACCTAGATGCCCTTCAACAGATGGATGGATTAAGAAGATGTGGTATATAAACAGAATGGAATATTGCTCAGCCATAAAGAAGAATGAAATTATGGCATTTGCCAGTAAATGGATGGAACTGGAAACTATCATGCTAAGTGAAATAAGCCAATCTCAAAATCCAGATGTTGAATGTTCTCTCTGATATGTGGATGCTGACACACAATGGGGGCAGGGGGAAGAATACAAGTTCATTGGACTAGACAAAGGGGAAGGAAGGGAAGCGAGTGGGCATTGGAATAGGAAAGACAGAATGAATTGGACAGAGTTTTCCTATGTGCCTATTTGAATACACAACCGGTGAAACTCCTCATCATGTATAACTGCAAGAATGGGATCCAACTTAGAATTCTAAGTTATACTCCATGTATGTATAGTATGTCCAAAATAATTCTTCTGTCATGTATATCTAAGAAGAACAAATAAAAAAAGAATATATCATTCTGAAGTTCTGAGTAGATATAGATGAAGTGAAAATATAAACGTTTGCCTTTATCAATAATTGACCTAAATTTAATTATGTCCTGTACCTCAAACAAACAAAATCTGAAAGGAAAGATAATTCTAGTGTCAATCATAGTTTATCTAAAAGCCTAAATATATTAAATTCATTAAAATGTTAAAAATCATTTTTACCATAGTTTATATGCCTGGAAAATATTGAATGATAGGGCAGACATTAGGGATTATGTTGTATGGATGTTGCAAGTAATTAAAAATCTTTGAAATAGTTGAAAATAATTTATTTGGGATTGAATTATTATCAATGAAATAATCCATAAGCAGCAGATGTTATGAACAAATTATCAGGAGTATTTTGATACAGTGTGCTTGTGAAACTAAAAATAGTTTGCACTGTATTTGTTTCCAATGTAATTCATTTTTATAGAGGCCAACAAAATGTTTCTCCTTTTCATAGTATTTAGAAAGAAGGGAGCTTATGATGTCAGATTCTAAGTAACCTTTCTCTGTCTATAACTGGACTTTCTCTACACAATTGAGTATTTATAGTATAACCACAAATCCCCTCTACCAGTTGCTGACAAAAGTGTACTTAAGAGTTAAGTATTAGTCCTGCATTTTTTTTTGTGCATTTTTGTCCTGCATTTTTAGGTGGTCTTGGCATTCAAGGCAGGTGGTGCTGAACTATTTAGAGAGATCTCCCTTTCAGACCTTATATATGTTTTTAATGTGTAAACCAATGTCTCAGATGTCTTGACCTCATTATAAGATTCAGTTAGTTTAAAACTGAAGAGTGGACCCTTGTTACCCATGTTTGCCTAAAATTCAGGGAGCTCTTTCTAAAGGAAACAGAGCCAGGTGATATATTTCTGTGAACTGTTCTTAGATTCATGGCAGGGTAGTGTTTTCCCAGTTCTTCTGGAAAGGGGTAAAAGTGGTGGAATGAGTGCCACAAAGAGTATAAATAAGGAAGAGTGAAATATAAGGGGATCTATTGAATTCAAATCATAGAAGGCCTTACAAGTTTGGATTTTCTTATTTCACTGATCATTTGCTCTTATTCAATCTTTCTCCCTATTTATTTCATCTTAGATGGCAGTAGATTTACTTAGGTTATTTTTGTACTTGATTGTTCAACAGTATTTTCCTTTATAGTGTTTTAAATTTATTTTTTATTGATACATTATAATTATACATAATAGTGGGATTCATTATGTTGTATTTGTACACGCACATAAATTGATAAATCTTATTCCCCAGAAAGGTGACAGTCTATATATGTATATGTGTGTATATGTGTATATGTGTATGTATGTGTGTATATGTATGTGTATCCTCCAGTACTGGTGATCAAACCCAGGGCCTCACACATACTAGGCAAATGCTCTGCCACTGAGCTACATCTCCAGCTTTCTCTATAGTTTCAAAAAATAAACTTTTTCCCCCCAAAAGTGTATTTTGTTGTTTGATTCTTACTAAGACCAAAGCAACAAACAAACAACCCAGGTTTTGTATTTTAAGTTTCTACTACTTGAAAAGAAAAGGTTAATATTCTTGATGTTACACTTCTTTTTGAAAATGCTTTTTGTTTCCAGGCAAAATATGGAAATTTTGTTTCCAAAAGGTCGTAGTTTCTTTCTTCCTTCTAATTACTTTCTTTGAAATTCTGACAGTATGGTCCCTGAAAATTAAACTACCCAAACTCTTAAGTGTACTTTTTGTAAAGTTCAATACATTTCCTCTTTAGCCTGAACAGAATTTATGACTTAAGCCATTATTTATAAAAACTACAGGATTAGAATAAAAAAAACAAGAATTCCTGCTTTGGTATACAACTAAAATTGTTTTGGTTGCTTGTAGTTGAATCATTCAGGTCAGACAGACTCTATGACTGAGAGGTATAATTAACGTAGCTGCTTTAAACTATGATTCAAAAACTAGTCATCTCTTGTCTTTTTGTCTTGCAACTGGTACCATATGGGTTTCTGAACTTCATATATATGATGGGTTTTTTTTCCTGCTTGGACTCCATTCATTTTTATTCTGTTTATTCTTTTTTTCACATTGAGTATCTTTCTGCACCAGTCTTGTGAATACAGAAATGTGAGGCATGCTCCTTGACCTTAAAAGGTTAAAAGCTTGTGGGAGAGGCAAGCATATAACAAATAATTACAGCCTAAAATAATGAATGCTATTATAGTGGTAAGACAAAGTCCTTCTTATGGCTTAAACTCTCTAGCCCACATCTATGATTATTTTCTGATGTGGATTTTTCTCCTTGTCTGTCAATCATTTTTTTCCCCCAGATACTTGCATATACATATAGTGCTTGCTTACTTTTTTCTGTTTTCAGGTTTCTCAGTTTTTGGGAGTGACAACATTTTGAAATGATTGTTTCCTTTCCTGACTCTTTTGGTGGCCCTATCCAGTATTCTAGCTTTGCTTTTAAATGTTAACAGAGAGAAAAGTAATGTGTCTCATTATATGTGTGTGTTAGTCAGCTTTAGTTGCTGTGACCAGTATGCCTGACAAGAACAACTGAGAGGAGGAAAAGTTTATTTTGACTTACAGTTTCACAGGTTCAGTCCTTGGTTGATGAACTCCATAGCTCTGGGCCTGAGGAGAGGCAGAACATCATGGTGGAAAGACATGGAAGAGGAAAACTGCTCTGTTTATGACAGGCAGGAATTAGAGACAGTAAGCTCCACTCTCCGGGGACAAAATATAAACCCAAAAGGCATGCCCCTGGTGACTTACTTCATCCAGCTACATTGTACCTGCCTATAGTCACCACCCAGTTCAGTAGTTCTTTCAAATGAATTAATCCACTGATTAGGTTTTAGGTCATGTAATATAATTATATCATCTGTGAACATTACTTCATTGCCTCATGTGACCTTTTGGAGGATACCTCATATCCAGACTGTAACAATGTGAAATATTTAGGATGTCTCAGTTGGTATTTAAAATGTCAGAACTCCATGTATAACTGATTAGAATAAAACAAACAAACAAACAAATAAATAAAATGGCAGAGCTCACTATCCTAAAAGAAAAAGTATCCATATTATATTGTGGGACAATTTTAGAATATGGAACCAGATGTATGGGTATTTGTGTATATATGCAAGAAAGAGAACAATACTTCTATTTATAGGCAGATAACTTTCAAAGCAACTTCAAGTGTAATCCATCACATTCTTGTCTCGTTTGCTTGTTTTTTGTAATGAAAAGAAATATAAGATCCTTGAAAATGGGAGCTATTCTCTCTCTTCTTACTCATTATATTTAGAAAATATAAGGCTTGAGTGTTTAGTCAACAATGAAGTACAAGGAAATAAAATCCAAGATTATCTATATACACTGCTTTCCCCCCCTTTCTTTCTTTTAGTTTTTGCAGTACTGGGGATTGAACCTAGGGCCTTGCACGTGCTAGGCAAGTGCTCTACCACTGAACTACATCCCAGTCCTCCAAGATTATCTGTGTAGATGGCATTAATTTATCTGTTTAAACTCCAAGTGAATTACTGACAGCCTGAGATATAGACTTAATTCCCTGACTTTGGGCCTTTCAATTCTTCCACCCCCTTAAAAATATTTTTTTGGTACTGGGAATTGAATCCAGAGGTGCTTTACCACTGAGCAAATGATACACTCTAGTCTAATTCATTTGGGTTAGTTAATGTCCAAGTTCTTTATAATTAACATATTGCATGATTCTATGCCTTTATAATATATGTCAGATTATTTTGACTGAACAAGATTAGACAAATAATAACTGGATATTCGCAAAAGGAACAACTTCTTCTTCTGGAAATATCAATGAAGATGAGTTGTTTTACATTTTGATCTTATTTATTTATTTATCTATTTATTTATTTATGGGTGGGTCCTGGGAATTGAACTCTGTGGCACTCAATCACTGAGTCATATCCCCAGCCCTATTTTATATTTTATTTAGAGACAGGGTCTCACTGAGTTGCTTTGCACCTTGCTTTTGTTGAGGCTGTGTTTGAACCCGCGATCCTCCTGTCTCAGCCTCCTGAGCCCCTGGGATTGTAGGTGTGTGCCATGGCACCGGATTTTTTTTCCTTCTTTTTTCCTGATAGCACACTACTATACTTTCTATGACTTTTACCTATTTTTGGTCTGCTGTATTCACTCTTACTCTAGGGCCTATGTAGAAGAACAAAGAGGAGGGGGAGGAGAAAGAGGAGAAGAAGAAATAAAGACGTTTCTTGGTGTTAGAAATGATAAGCAAAAGTTATCCCTTTCTGAATCACTTCACAAATGATATTTTTCTGAGCCAACCCTAGGTAAATGTGTGTATTTTGTGAGCAAGAAAACACCTGGGGGGATGCCTGATAAAATCATAAGATATTTTCGAGAGAGTTCATGAGGTAGTGAAGTAGAATGGGAAGAACTTGGATGTAGAATTTCTAGGTGAGAGACTTAGCTCCACTTCTTATTTAGCTATAACCTTGATCAAGTCATGTGAACTTCCTTCCTCTTTCAAATGGTTAGTTTGTTGTATTGATAATGAGACAGGGTGAAAGTAGTTTATGTATAGACTCTGATGAAGGGCTGAAGTCATTTAATAAGGAAATTATTTGGGAATGAATGAGTCTAGTTTATTCAGTGAGTTTCATTGATGGATTTGCAGCAGAAGCAACAGATTGAGAAATATTGGGAGATAAGATTACATATAGTAGATAATTTCAGATTTTGAAGTCTGGACCAAGGAGTTTAAACTTATTTAACCATAAAGAAATGAGTGTTAGTCATCACTTCCAGATGCCTTTCTCCAACTCATTTTAAAAACTTTGCTGCTTTCTATGCATTCCCACAGGCAATACAAACTCCTTACTTACCTTGTGAATGCCAGTATGTTCTTCATCAACATCTTGTTGCCACATATATCATTCTAAAAATAATATACTTTAAATTACTTGAAAAAGACAACTGGATATTGTGACTTATAGAAAACAGAGAATGAAAGAAATATTCTAATATGAATGTTGACCCTCTATTACAAATAATTCCTTTATTTCACTCTAAATCAAACCCTACCTGTTCTGTTTCCCATACCCTCAGAACCACACTGATATTCCCTTTTAGTCACTTGTGTTACAATGATAGTTGATTTCTTTCCAAAAAACATAATGCCTGAATCAAAAAGGACTATTGGTTGAAAGTAGAAAAAGCTTTTTCAAATAAGAGGTTGAAAGATTCAAAGTGGTAGGTAGCATAGAATCTTAATTTGTTGACTCCCAGGCAGTGTTCTTTCCTTATAGACCCACTGAGGTATCAACTCAAATAATGCAATGAAAGTTGTAATGCTAGAGTGTGGTTTATAGTGAGGACAAACTATATGTTAGGTAGAACATAGTATAATTTCCTATGTTCCTGCATATTCTGAAGATACTGGTAGTATAGACTTGAAAAAGCCAAGATGTCACACGTTCACATAGGGTAGATGACGATAGGGAAAAGCAGGCTTATGAAGTACTTGGCAGCCGATATAAAGAAATACTAAATCAGTTTTATTCACATGTTTGTTGCTCTTAAAGGCTTGATAGGATGATTTTTTTAGGACTTTAAAATTTTCATTTTCTCTTAAATTAGCATGTTATAATTATACATATTTATGGGGCACAGTGTGATATTTCCATACATGCATACAATGTGTAATGACCAGATGAGGACAATTAGCAGCTTCATCTCCTCATCCTGTAAGTTCAGAGCAGTTAAGTTCTGTTCTTCTAGTAATTCAAAGAATATATAATAGGTTAATGTGAATAATAGTTACCCCACTATACTGTAGAACACTAGAACTTATTCCTTTATGTTTTTGTACTTGTTTTCAACCTCCCTCTGTCCCCCCTTCATCCTACTCCTCTTAAGTCTCTAGTAATCACTATTCTACTCTCTTCCACTTTGAGATCAAAATTTTTAGCTTTTACATATGAGAACATTTAGTATTTGTTTTCTCTGTTTGGCTTATTTCATTTTGCGTAATGTCCTCCATAGAACATGGGTTTTGATGCCAAATAGTCCTCTGTTTGATTCTGGGTCTCTGTTTCTTTCTCTTTCTGAGATACCTTTGAGCTTTGGTTTCCTAATCTGTGAAGTGGAAACAGTAACAACTAACTACCTTTTAGCATTGTTATATGTTTTGTTGTATCATTTCCCTACTGTTCTTGTAATTAATTTAAAAATTTTTATATGGCTTAAGGTGATAGTTTTTATTACAGTTATGGAGGTCAGACATCTGAAAATGGGTCTTATGGGACTAAGGATGCTGTCAGTAAGGCTGTGTTCCTTTTGGAGACCCCAGGGGAGAATTCCCTCTTTGTCTTTACCATCTTCTAGAGACTAACTGCATTCCTTGGCTCACAGCCAAACAATGGCATCACTCCAACTTCTGCTTCCACTGCTACATCTTTGATACTGACATGCTTGCTTCTCATCATAAGGACTCTTGTGCTCACCTACATACATTGGGCCCATCGAGGTAGTTCAGATGAGAACTCTCATCTCAGGGTGACTTCATTACATCTGTAAAGCTGTCTGACATGTAAGGAAACATATTCACAAGTGTTAGAGATTAGGAACTGGATGTTTTTGGGTGCCATTATTCTGCCTAAACCCTGATGATGTGATTCTGATGATGAGGAAGAGTAGCTATTATTAATATTTTACTTGCTTCCAAAAGTATTTTTTGTAATTTTTTTTAGTCAGCTTTTTCACTGGCTGTGACCAAAAGACCTGATAAGAACAATTCTAAGGAGGAAAAGTTTATTTGAAGGGTTCATGGTTTTAGAGGTCTAAGTCCACAGATGGCCAAATCCATTCCTTGGGGCTGGAAGGTAGGGTGGAAGTGTGTGGTAGAGGAAAACAGTGGGAATATGGAATCAGTGGTACCAGGAATCAGAGAAATAGAATCTCCCCTTTATGGACAAAATATATGCTCCAAAGGCAGGCTCTCAATTACCCACACCCTTCAACCACAGCCTACCTGTCTATAGTTTATATCCAATTAGTCCCTGTCAGAGGATTAATGCACTGATTAGGTTAAGGCTCTCATAACCCAATCAATTCACCTTTAAGCTTTCTTGCATTGTCTCATACATTAGCTTTTGGGGGACACCTCACATCTAAACCATAACAATGTTTTATCAAAGAAAACAAGTTCTTCTATTCCAAAACATGTAAGAACAGCAAGGCTGACCCAAAAAAGGGATTGAGCTTCTGATTTGGTAAAAGCTTCCTCATTCTTTTAGTTGAAAGTGACTCTTTCACAGAATTGCCTGGAAACCCCTGGGATATTTACACTAGTCTCTTTTGATTTGGGCATTATGTTTTCTGGAAAGAAATCAACTACCATTGTAGCACAAGTGACTAAAAAGAATATCAGTGTGGTGCTGAGGGGGTGGGAAATAGAGCAGGTGGGTTTTTATTTAGAGTGAAATAAAGGAATTATTCATAATAGGGGTCAACATTCATAGTAGAAATAGTGAACAATGTGTTTTTCTTGGGTCTTGGTGAGGGGAAAGTCTTGCATAGAAGATGTACAGAAAGTTTTAATCTTCATTTCTGGTCCTGTGTATACACAGGGAGAATCTGGAAACCTACAACTGCCAAACCCCCCAAATGAGCCTTAATTTTTAGGGAAAACTATGGATTATAATGGTTGTATTCTAGAAAGTAGTAAAAAAAATGTGAGTGAAGTAGCAAAAGAAATAAAATGACTTAGCTCTTTAAAAGCATTAGTGGAAAGAATGTCTCTTGCTTTCCTTAATTTTCCTTCTAATTTATTACAAATTATAGGTCTGTTTGGAGGAAAAATAAAGAACAAGCTGTCATTTCCTAACTACACAAATCAGACAAATTGTTACACAGCAGGAAGATACTCTGCTAATTTTGACACTGCTCTGTGTATTCAATTACTAGCTTTTCTTCAAACACAATATCTGTGTGGCTTTTGTATTTCTTGACTTTCCACTGACATGTTTTCACATATTGGATGTTTTGCCAATTTATGACAAGTATAAGTTAGTATTCCTTTACCTTAAATATGACACCACATAGTAAAAATAGTAATTTAAATTGAAGTATGTAGAATTTTAAAAGTACAAACTTGGAGACCACATTCAAAACACTTTATAGCAAATAAGAGCCCTTATTCATCTGGTCCTGCCTCAGCTTTCTGACCTTCTTTTTAGCCCTTGGTATATTCAATGCTGTCTATCAGCTGACTAAGTTCACTATCTTTTGTTTAATACCTATATATTTCTTCCCTGGCTTTTATTATTAAATTATTGTTTCCTAAAGAAAATTTAACTTCATCCATCACTTTTGCTATCTGGAGAAAGCTTTGCTCTTGTCACCCAATGGTGAAACAGGTTGATATTTCTGATTAAAGCTCCAACTTCAGATCTTAGGCTTGGTGTATGTCATGTGCTGTTTTGAGAAGTGTCCAGTACCGGTACGAAGTGGACTCTGAAATTATTGCCTATGAGGGGGGCACTTATGGACTAGATAGCTGTTGAGTATGTTGTTCTTTAATAATTTGTAATGTATGGTTGGCTCAATGATCACACAAATAAGCCTAAATAAACTGATACTTCTGCCTGAAATCCTCATGTCCCACTTACTCTCCCTGGACATTCTTTCAGGTATCAGGAGTATGATCACAGTCCCCTGTAAGCACTTTATGGACCTAAGAACTTGGGTAAAAATGTTCATTCTGAAAGCAAGTTAACTAATATTAACTATAGTTAACTAATATTAGTTAGATGCTTGACATGGAAAAACCAGCTGGGTGAATGTAGGTAGATGAAGGAACTTTGGGTAGGTAAAGAAGCTGATTTCAACAGTGCCTGAAAGTCTCCTAAAGAATACCTCAGATCTCTACTTCCCTTTTTGAGAACATTAATAGATTTGCTACTGCCCTATATTGGACTGTAGGGGTCCCACTGCCTATTCACAAAAAAAAAAAAAAAAAAAAAAAAAAAAAAAAAAGAAATCATGTCCCAAAGAGATATTGGAAACTTCTCCCTTATCTTTTCTTACCATCATCTGCTTTGATCTCAGTACATGTAAAAGAACATAGAAATGAAAATTAGAATTCCATGGTGATCCATTTATCTTCAATTATTCATAGTTTATTTCACATCTTTATCAATTCTTTCACAAATATTTTTTTGAGCATCTACTGTTTGCCAGTGCCAGTCATAAATGGATAAGACAAGAGCCTTGTCCTTATGAATAACCACCACCACTGACAGGGTGCTTTTTCCTCAAGAATCTTCCTGTCCCTAAAGAAGGGACTGAGGCTCAGTCCTTATGTTAGACAGAGTGTTTTATTTTCGACAGGAAATAAAGCATAGAAGGTTGTAGAAAAATTTAGTTATATTAACTGTGATTTTGCAGGAAGTTTATGTGTTATGAGTGGGTAGAAGAATTGGTAACAAATTCAAAGTTGCAAATGTAAATAAATGTGTATACTAAAAATCCAATTATATTTATGAAATGATGGGCTTTTATCCATTTACTGGGTATCCAGGCTTGAAGTAAAAGTCCAACACTTTTATCTCTCAAGTGGTATCTAAAGATGAAGACAACCATGAGTGAAATTTTTATGGATTAGTAAAAACTAGACAAATAAGGAAGGGTTTTTGAAAAACTACAACTATCTATCTGTCTGTCTGTTTGTCTATCTGTCTATCCATTCATCCATCCATCCCAGGGATTGAACCCTGGGGTGCTTAACCACTGAGCTACATCCCTAGCCCTTTTTATTTTGAGACAGGGCCTCGCTAAGTTGATTAAGGCCTCGTTAAGTTGCTGAGGTGGCTTTGAACTTGCAATTCTCCTGCTTCAACCTCTGGAGCTACTGTTATTACAGGAATGTACCACCATGCCCAGCAAAAAAGAAATTTTAAAAAAATTCTCATATCTTTGTCACAGCCATAATTTGTTTCTAATGAATGGAGTGTTGATGCCAACTGTGAGAAAGTAGAGAGCCAGGGTGTTCTGGAGGAGTCAATAATTGAGGCTGTAAGCTGGCTTCAGTGTAAGGACTAAGAAAACTGACTTTCCAGAAAAAAAAAAAAAGACTCAAAGCAGACATGACCCAGGTTTATGATATCATAAAGTATGTGAATAAGGGCAATAGGAACTTGCTCATCAAATCCTAGAAAATGTTTTAAATATTTGAAAAAGTAGCATTAGTAGATGGAAGGTCACAGGAATTATGTTTATTGTTGACCTTAAGGGCTATAGGATGCCTAATATGAAAACACTTTAAAACAAATATATTTTACTATTATAGTATTAGTTTCAAAATTGTTCTTCCTTTTTTTGAATTTAGTTGTAAGTCAAATTGATCTTTGTATTAGATTTTCAGATGTAAGATGGAAGTACTTTATTTCAGTGATGGGTACAGACTTATCAATTAATGTCTATTAGTTAATTTTTTATATCAATGAGTGGTATAGACTTATTAAATGAACACTCATAATTAATACCCACTTAGTAGTGGGCAATGATTTATGGTGGGTTATTAAAGAAATAGGTAATATTAAATGTATATTTCTTAGCATAATAATAGAGGGCAATTATTATTTTTTATTGAAACATGTTTTGGTATTTCTGTTTGAGACCAGCATGAAGTTGCCAACTGATCTTAGAAAGGCATCCCTTGGTATATCCTGAACTAGTAGAACTGCTGTGCCTGTCCCCCATCCCAGGGGCTTTTCTTTTTAGGGAGTTTTTTTTTTTCTCTTCACAATGCTCAGAAAGTTATCTGGCTGAAATTCTTATGAATTTACTCAAGAGAGTAAAGCTTTCTACTTAAAAAAAGTATTTGTATCTAGAACTCTGCTTTTAGTATTAATGGAGTGGTTTTACTTCATTAGTTTTATAAATTATAAAGGCCATTGAAGTTGTTTGCTAGATTTTACCATAGGCTCAAGTTAGTGAGGCCTAGTTCCATGATAAACGTTTACAATCTTATTCTGTTTTGTTGAGAAGATCCTCATGCTATACATACTTTATAATTTATTTGTATTTTCTTTGGAGATATTCAACATTTAGTACCTACTTCTTACCATTTTAGGTGATGAGAATTATAATACTGAGATAATGATATGTATCATCACAAAATATAAGCATGAAATGTCTTTGAATTTTAAGATTTTCTGCTTACAACACTTTAATAGATCTGTTAAATTGAATGTGATTTCCATGATACTGTACTGTACTGTAAACCTTTTTTCTCAAAACAAATAATTCACCCCTTATATTTTAAGTGCTTTATCTTTATTCATGAGGCATTTTGAGCAATTTATATGATGTCTGATTACTTCTATTTTTCTAATTCATAATCTCTCAGACAGATTTTCTAGCTCAAACAAAAGCTTTCTTTCATTGCCTTCTGATACTCTTAGAATCAATTTATCTTAAAATTTTTAAAAGAACTGAGAAGAAAGACAATCAGCAAATAATATGCAGTTACTGGAAATTACTTGATTGTTTTTGAATTTTTAATGAACTCTTAAAAGTACCTGTAACTTTAATTGATTCAGCAAGAATCTTAAAATCAGATTTCCATTTATTATTTTGGCCTAAAATCAGTTTTATATTCAATTTTTTGCTGTAGGGCAAATAGACTTGTTAAATTGTTTTTATTTCTATCATTTTCTTTCAGATTTTAAGGACATATGCCAGTGTTCATTTGGGTTCTCTGTGCCTGCATTTCATACTGTTATGATCTTACTAAAATTTTATTAGTTTCCAGGTAACTTGGATTTCTTCCCTTCCCTCTTTTTTCCTTCTGTGTTTAAATCCAGAAGAATGTTTTGTTCTGAATAAAAAAAAATAATATTTTTATTCAGTATTGCATACAGACCATTGTAAACTTCAAGTCTTTGTTGATGAAGTACTCAAAAATAGGATTCATTTTCTTCTTTGCTATTGTGGTTAGAAAATAGCAGTAATGTTTTGATGAATGGTCGGTGAAATGCAGCTGACACAGTGTAGTTGGTAGCATGCTGTTATTCCAAACATTCAGCTGTGTTGGAAAGCGTCATTTTGGTTTAGCTCTTTTAATTTGGAATTTTTTTAGAGGCTGTTTCATGACAGACTGTCAATGACACTCTAACATATTTAAGATATTCTCAAAAATTATGGGAATTCAGGCTAAATAACCTGAACCAGTTGACTTTATACTAGATTACATTTTGTTTGTTGAGGGGTAAAAATGCTTTTTAAAAGAGCAGGCTGGTCTGTGAAAAGAGTATGAAGAAATAACAGCCTTTGATGGAAATTGAGAAGTATAGACTGATACTGCAGAATGGTTTCTAAGACTGAGGAATTGGAGGCATCCTGTTTTAATCCTTTGTAATCCAGCCATATGCATCAAACTGAGCACTTTTAACAACTGATTCTTCTCCAAAGGATAAGGGACCTATTTTTCTGTGAATAAATACACAAGTGACACCTATTGCCTGCCTTCTCTATTCCCCTTACCCTGGTCTCTGTGAAAGAGGTATCTGGCATTTTTCACCTAGAGATGTAGGGGATTGGCAGCAGATACAACCTTTTGGACTGTGGCTTCACTTCAGGGAATGCTGCCAATATTTCAGTGCCAGGGGAGCCAGAGGATTAGGGTCAGATTTCAGGACATCACCTGTACAACAAGGCTAGCTATAACATTAACTCCAACAGCCCTGGTATGTGTCAGATCATTTATTTAACACCCCTTCCTCCTGGCCATCAGAGTAGAGCCCATTTTACATTGGCCCTTCTTCTTTGCATGTGTTTTAATCAAAGTATAGAGTTTTTCAATGGCTTATTTCCACCTAAAATTCAGTCTAATAGGAATATACTTATTTTTGATGCAAAGTCATCTGTACTTTAAACCAAACACAATTGTTGAGTCCAAACATATTTAATATGACAATTAATGTCTCCTTTTCTAAAGGACAAAATTGCAAATTGAGTTTTAAGAAATCTCCTAGGCCAATGGTGATTCCAGAAATGTGGTACCTCTGGGCTTACAAATAATAGTTAAAATCCAAGGTTTGGCCCCTCATTCTGAGGGCAGCATCTTTTATGTGAATAGTTTCTAGAACTGTGTTTTGATTAGAAGCTGTAGAAGAGCTTTGAACTTTGAATCTGCGCTTTACTGTACCTGCTCTGAGAATTTGGTTTAATTACTCACTTTCTCTAATCCTTATTTTCCTTATCTGTACAATGAGATTGTGCTTAACAAGCCTATGTTTATGAAATTCACAAGTGTAGTGTTTGGGACAGAGAATATTCTTTCCTTTATCTCTTTTCTTAAGCCTAAATTAACAACCAGATGTTTAGGAGCACTAAGGAAGAGGTGGAGCTGTGAGATTATAATTATGATAATAATAACAACATAACTGTGTATAAAAATTTCTGCCTCTTCTTTTGTAAATTTTCTTTTCATATCTTTGACCCATTTCCCTTTTGTTTACTGAGAAGTTCCTATTTATTCAGGATATAAATCTTATGTTGGGAATGTTGTAAATATTTTTAAAGTCTTTCCTCTTAAGAGTATATGTGATGTTTTCTGCTACACTGAAGCTTCAACTTTTGTTTTCATGTAATCAGATCTATTATTTTCTTTGAATCTAAGAATCATCAATTATATAACCTATATTGATTTCAGAGAAGTCAAAATGTGAAATAACAAAGTCTTAGAGTCAATGAAATAGAATATCAGTCTTATACTTCATATTTTTCTTATGACTTTCTTCCTGTTTTAGTGTTATGTAGTGTGTGTGTGTGTGTGTTTGCACAAGTGTTTATATGTAAATTCGGATCATTTTCAGTACTCAAGAGGAAGACATTATTACAAACATGACTAGATATGGGAATGTTCTTTCCAGCCATGAAAAGGAAGAATGTAGTTGCATAAAGCTTAAAAAAGGCCTGTCATGTTCTTCAGACATTGCTGTGGGATGCTCAGTCTTGGCTTATCTATTATTGCCAGAATCATGTGCTTCTCTGATTACTGCTCTTGTCCAACTGTCACTGTTACTTAGTCCCTCCTGATATCTATTTCTGTGGTAGTACAATTTAGAATTAGCTTAAGACAGGGTTAGTATTTCTTTCCAGCATCTGCTACATTCCCTTCCAGACCCTGATTATGGAATAAAGGTGAAGAGGATGCCAGATCCCATATAGCAGACCATAAAGTAGAAGGCTAAAATGCCAGGTAATATTCTCAGAGCAGAGTGCTATAGTTACCATTCATCACTATAGAAAAGTCATCTCATCCTTCCCTCTAAAGAAGAGTCAGGTTGGACTAAGACCAAGAAGCCATTGTCTCCCTAAAGTACCCCAGGAATATAAGGACATGACATAAGACTGTTTATTTGGAGTGAATACACCAGAACTATCCAAAGGGCTTAAAACAGATTTAAATTTATTATACATTGAAAAAAATTCAGCCTCCATATTAAGAGGGTGTAGTAATAACTAGTAAGTTATTCCTGATGATATCACAGTAATCTAAGGCCCATAATACAGGCCAGGTAATAGGGATTATAATGGTCTCTCACAACAGCATTGCTGTGTCTCTGTGATGAATTATGACTGGAGCAGTCTATGGTCATCTCTTTGCTTTGGCAGCTAATGAGAGTTTTAAAACCATTGAATCTGAAGGCTTAAAGTTGTAATCAGCTGTTCTGAAGCTGGTAATTAGACTTACTGAGGCCCTTCCACATAAGACAGGTCTTCATGTACAATTTATAAAAACATAATCATTAGTAGGAAATTATGTAGATTTCTCTTTTGTAATATTTCACTTAAACAAATGTAGTAGCATGGGTTTAACTCTCAGCAAATCCTGAAAAAATCATAATAATGAAAAAGAGTGAGGGTGGCTGTGGGAAAGAGTAGTTATTTTTAAATCTTGGTAGACAAGCGGGACCTGCCCACTCATCTATTGAGCACACCTCTGTAATTTCTCAGAAATTAAATAGCATGACCCTTTGATTGAATCCAAAGCTGGAAATTTAAATAGGTAACTTCAAAGTAATTGGTTTGAAATCCAACATTCTATTCTGGGATGCTTAAAATTTTTTATTCCATTTTCACTTCAGCTTTAAAATATATATAAATGTCAAGGTTTCACTTTTGGAGTCTGCTGTTATACTTTTCTAACCATTTTCTTCTAATTGGCACTATTCAAATCCATTTTGGGATAGGATTTGAACTTGAGTGGGAAGAGAAGATAGTTTGGAAGAATCAAGAAGCATATAACATTGGGATGAAAAAACCAGAAACAAAATGAGGTTAAAGGGACATACCTGATCTATTTCAGATGAGGAAGAATAGAAAGGTGATATATTATCAAAAAGGTCTTCATGCACATGAAGTATTCTATTCTAGTCTTTGGGGATTAGCTTTTCTTTATCTGTGCTAAGGGAAAAACTAAAAGAAATGGTTTTCAGACTGAAGCATGAAAAGGTTATGGTTAAAGAAGAATTCACTTAAAGATACTTGTTGGTTAAACTAAGAAACTTAACCATCGAAGCAAGATTAAGTGTACTAATAATTCTGCCTTATTAGTCTAATTAGGTTGTTGGAATCTTGAATATTCTCTGAATAGCTTTTAAATTGATGTGGGATGGTTAGGTAAGTCTCAAAGTTACTTTCAATTCTAAGGTTTAGTGATTTACTTCATTTCAACAGGTTCTGTGTCTATTATGTGCTTGTTGTCTCCTTCCCTTCTGCTTCCTTCCTTCTTTCTTCCTGCTCTGATTCTTGCTTCTGCTGTATAATATTGCACAATATTTTACATTTAGAAGTCATTCAAAAATTTCTTTTTAAAATATCCCTTTTTATTGTGATTCATGTCATATGTTCAGATAGTATAACTGGAACATCTTTATTGAACAGAAAATGTCCACTTCTGTGTTTTAATTAAAACATCCTTTTTTTCCCTTGTTATTTATTTTTTTCCAGCAGTGCCTAAACAATAGAGCTCTGTTATATGCAATACAGATCCTTTCTCATCATATTCAGAACAATCTTTTCCAGAGAAATAAGTCTTTGCCCAAAGTGAGACTCTCCCGCAGTGATGAAAAGTGATAAGGGCTTTTAGTGTGCACTGAAGCTAACAGCCAGTAATCACTCAGTGGTTTAAAAAGTGTATGTTGGCCATTTACTGACATGTCAGTCTTGGGGGTCAAAGAGATGAAGTATCTAAATTTTGAAGAAGGATTTGGGGGCTATTTATAACATCCAGACATACCAAATAAATTAATGAACAGTCCTTGGATATCATTGGTTCAAATATATTTTCTAAAATAATCTATTACTGTTTTCTTTCTTCTAGCCATTTTTTTTATCCTCTCTTTTCCCATCCCTCCAAAACTCTGACAACAACTGATATTTATTGGGATCCTGCCATATGTTTCATATTAAGCACTTAGAGGTATGGTCTTCAATAAGATATGCCTGTCCCCTGCCTTCATGATAAGTACATTTTCTTTATCATTTTGTACTCACTTTTATGGCAGAGTAAAAAATCAGATCCATGTTTGAGATGTAGCACATAGGAGAAATTTGGGCTGCATTTTATTTATTTTTTTAAAATATTTTTTTAGTTGTAGATGGACACAATACCTTTATTTATTTATCTTTATGTGGTGCTGAGGATTGAACCCAGTGCATCACACACATGCTAGGCGAGCACTCGACCACTGAGCCACAACCCCAGCCCCTGGGCTGCATTTTAATTTATCCTTAAGTAATATACAAAAACACTAAATACACTACTAATTTTAGAGATTTGAGGTTTAATAAAGATAGTTTTTTGGAAAAACTGTAATGTTTTGGGAGTTAGTAACTTGTGTGTCAACATGTACATTCAAAAGTTTATGAATAATTTAGATTCTTTAGCTTGCTATGGATAATGTTTAAGATAACTTTTACAAAAATCACTGAATATTTGAATATTTCCTTCCATAACAGCAATTATCTTTCATGTCTTTTCTTTTCACTATTACAGATTACTTTCCTTTCTGTGTCCAGGTAAAGGCAAGGCAAGCCGAATCTGTTGCCAAGATTAAGGCAGAGGTGTTCTGGTTCTGATGGGTCATGGACGTCCCCTCCCCATACAAACCAGGTTATAAGAACTGCTTATATTCTGTGAATAATATTACTAGTGTAATACATTTTTAGACTAATTTAGATGCTTTTTTTAATCCTCTCTTTTCCCGTCCCTCCAAAACTTTGACAACAACTGATATTTATTGGGATCCTGCCATATGTTTCATACTAAGCACTAGAGGTATAGTCTACTTTGGTGATTTACTCATTGTTTGGAAAATTTGTTCTAAATTCAAACAGCAGAACATAGTCACTGAAATATCCTTGCTTTGGGTATATGCAAGCTCATTCTTTGTGAAGAGAACAAAACACTTTTATTTGTGGAGTTTTCATTGTGTTAGAATTGGTCCTTGCTCCAGTAAGATTATGATGTTAGCTAATTTTATAAACATCATTATGAGGACATGAATTTACAACATGGATCGAGGATTTGGCCATTATTTCAGGTTAAAACTTGGTTACTAACCCAGGCTTGGTTCTTACCTTTTATTGCCAGAAAATGGTAGAATCTTTCATATCAAAATTAGTCTTCTGTATATATCATACATATGGTGGGCTTTTGGCCACCCAGCATATGAATCACTATTCCTATTTTGGGGTGAATTCTTTATTGTATGAGTCTTTGTGGGAGGCAGGATTCCTTCTTTAGAAGGGGTCAGATCTATCCCTGGAAGCTAGCCTCAGATAAGTGACTTAGTATAAGCTGATCAGAATCACTCAGAACCTTGAATTTTGAGGACATGATTGAAAAGTGCAGAGACAGCTTATTCTTGTTAACATTGGTGTCACTGAGGTCCAAGAACATCATTGTCCATTCATAGCAGTGGTCATGAGAAAGGTGTGTTAACTGTATTCTGTTGTGGCTGAGTCTCCTGTTTCCCAGCTTCCCTCAGTCTCTCTTAATTCTGGCTTATTTCCAACTTTTCCTTTGAGCCTTAGAGTGCTCAATATCCTTCAAATAAAAATTTTCACCTGTAAGTTTGCCAAAATTGGTTTCTGTGGCATGTAACCAAGAACACTGACTGATAAGCTATGTGAAAATGTAGCTGTGGCAGATTATATTTTCAAAAAATGGTCCCACCCGTAAGATACCCTATTTATTCTGAATACTCTTCTTATAGTGTCATTTCACACTTCTCCATTGAGAGGCAGGAGTCTATGTTCCCATTCTTTAAATCTGGATAGATTGATAGACTGTGGTAGAATTGAAAGTGATTTGAGTTCTTAGGCTAGGCCACAAAAGGAGATGCAGCTTCGATCCACCCTAGTTTCTTTCTTCTGACATGTGATTTGGTTTTTATAAGTATCCTCCAGAGGCCCATGTGTTGAAGGCTTTGTTGCCAGCCTGTGGTGCTATTGGGAAGTAGTAGAACCTTTGAGAGGTGGGACCTAATGGGAGGAAGTTAGGTCACTGAGAGGATATGCTCTTGAGGGGGATGGTGGGACCCCCTAGCCCTTTCCCCTCTTTCTGTGCTTCTTAGCTGCCATAAATTGAACAGCTTCCTCTTCTACTTGTTCCCAACAAATAGTATCATAGGCCCAAAAGTACCACAGGCCCCAAAGCAATGGGTCAACTAACCATGTAATGAAATGTTGAAAACTGTGAGCCAAAATAAACCTTTCCTCCTTTTAAGTTGATTTATCTCATGTACTTTTTATAGCAACCAAGACTTAGCTAACACTGGAGCCTTGAGTCCAGGTACTCTGAATCTACCATGTCAAAGAAATTATATAGAAAGTCTACATAAAGTTAGAGGGAGATGCCAGAGGAACCCCAACTGTTCCAGTTCCCAGCTGTTTGAGTTTTCATGGTTTAGGCAAAAGACAGATATGTAAGCAATCAAATTATCAGATGATTTCTCAGCCCCAGCCTTTGAGCTGGTTCTGGAGCAGAAATAGACTGTCTTCCTGAGTCCTTGTACAGATTGCAGATTCGTGAACAAAATAAACATTGCTGTTGTTTCAAGCCACTTCGGGTTTATTATGTAGAATTATATATTCAGAATGATGACTATTGTGAATTTTCGAAATAGAACATCTAAATTGTAACCTCTAGCATAGAATAAAAGACAATTGTTAATGGAATGGACTTATTGATCTAGTTTTCCCTCTTTGTGATTTCATGGTATTTTTTCTATCATGGAATTACGTTGGAAATAATATCAGAGAGCTTTGTTGTTGGAAATACAAAATGTCAGTCTTTCTTCCATGTTAAGATGTTAAAAATACTATCCTTCTGGATATTTATAGCAGCATTACTGTTGATTCCATTATGGCCATGCCAAGATGTAGCTTGGTAGTCCTTGTGCAAATATGGTTCTAAATGCAATTTCATTCCCTGTATTAAATCCCTAATATGTCCTTTAAAAAAGGAAAACAAAAATCCTATTTTTCTTTTGGAATGAATATCATACCTAACAGGGATTTAGAGGGAGTTTTAAAAATTAAATAAAAATAACTGAAAGTAACTGAGGATTTACTATGTACTAGGAATAATACTAAATGCCTTCAGGTCTTTTCATTTATCATCATGACAATCTTATGATGTACATTTTATTACTTTTCCTTTTTTTAATATGTGAGGTAAAACATTTAGGCTGAATAAAACTTGCCCAGTTCACATGACTGGCAGTTGGGATTTGAATCCAAGACCATGTGTGACTCCAGAGTCAGCATGTTTGTAACCATAATGCTGTGAATTCATAATGGTTTTGAGTGATGTTTCAGCACTTTCATTCCTGCCTTCTCCTTACTTGTCCTGGATACTCTATGGCTTCTGATAATCAATGCTGCACACACAAACTATCCTTTTTCACACATTTCCCTTTCAAATCAGGTAAGAATTCACTTTTCACATCCTTTCCCATTTGCTATAAATCCTAGTCTTGAAGTGGTTTTAAGAGACTGTACTTACTCTGTTAGGAAAAGTGTGAAAACAGGTTTATGGGGACTTTGATGGTCTTGGTGGCACTTTGTTTCCATTAACTCTTTTGATCAAATCTACTTTTTGTACAAAATGTACAAGTTATACACAAAATGACAAAAAATAACTTTCATGGTGACACCAGTTGTTCATTGTTTAAAGTAGAAGATTCCTGCCTTTAATACTTCAGATTTAAGTGAGTTGTGACAGTAACTTAAGGATTTGAGAGCTTTTGAGGGAAGAACTTGGAGACCATTGTGGTTTTTTTTGTGTGGGTGTGTGTGTATGTGTGTGTGTGTATTTATTCTGCCATATTTGCTAATAGGGTTAAAAGAAAACAAGGAAGATTATATTAATATTGAATGAAATCTTGATTACTTTAGCATTATATATGTACATCATGCCTTACTTCATCAGCATAGATGATTTATAGGAGAAAATTGGCAAATAAAATGTTAGAAGAAATTCATCTCTATGCTTCTCACCAATGCTCAAGTCTCTTCTCTGAAAGTAACTGCAGACATTATGTGGTCACTGTACACCAGCACTACTGAATTTTTTTTGTCTAGTTGAATTGATTTCCTAGTGAACAATGGACACCTAGAAGCTCAGCAATCCCACATACTTTGCATCAGGTTACCAACCAGAGGTTCTTTTAATGCAGAGGCTTTGTGTGGGCATGTCTACAATGGTTGATACACCATATTGAAAGGGTGTGGCCCCACTTTCCCTAATGGCACAGAAAGGAATAAAGGACAACTTCATGTTATTTTTAAGTGCAGCACATGACAGCTTTAGCCTAGCATGTGACAAAGAGCCTTTATAATTTTTATGTCCTTTGGGAATGACTTCTGTACCTAGCAACCAATCAAGGTCTGAGAATGCCCAACTACAGAGGAAGAGGATAGTTTTACTAATTAGCCACAGAGAAAAGGACATTACTACATTCTAGAGTGTTTAGGTTTGCAGGAATCCAGGGAAAGTACAGACTTGGCTTTTTTTTTTTTTTTTTCCAGTTTAATATTTGCTCTGAAGAAACCTTGAAATCTGAATATTCCTCTAAAGGCTACTTATCATTAGTCATGTGGGTCATTGTTATGAACATGTCTTCAAGAACTATTCAAAATAATTTTTTTAAAAATATAGCTTAATTTCTATCAGATCTTTTTCCATTCCCACCAGGCTGGAGAGAAATTTAACCTTTGCCTTCTTTAGAGTTTTTCGCATTCTCATGTTCATGACAAGGTGGGGATGATATTCATTTTGGCTGAGATGCCTCTTATTTCTGTATGCACATCCTCTTCAGACCTAGAAACTCTCTGTTGCTTTCTAGTTACACCTGGTTCATATATTCATATATATATATATATATATATATATATATATATATATATATATATATTTTTTTTTTTTTTAAGCTGAGCACCAGGTACCTACATTTCCTCTATAGGCTACCATATTTTGACCTAATGGGACTGCATGCGGATAATTTGATCAATACATGCACTGACACATGCAAACAAAACATATCATTAAGTTTTAATGAGTATTTGAGTTTAGAGTTCTAGTGAGAAGGCATGCAAGAGAATTTCATGGTTGGAACCTGTATATTGGTTGGGCTTGGGCTATCATTGTGGAGGCTGGGAAGTCTAAGATCAATTTTCTGGCTGATCATATTCTTGGTGTGGTCCTTCTTCCTGGCTTGCAGATGGCCATATTCTGGCTATACCCTCACATGGCAGGGAAGCTATAAGAGCAAGCGTTTTGGTGTCTTTGCTTATAAGGACACTAATCCTATGGCAGGACTTTGGCCACATGACTTCATCTAAGCCTAATTATCTTTCAAAGACCCCATTTCCAAATATCATCATGTTAGGGTTTAGAATTTTTCTCATATGAATTTTGGAGTGATGAAGTATTCAGTCCATAACAGGACCCCTTTCAGATTGTCTTTTAAAGCTTATAGATGTATTAATTGGAGGAGAGAAAGAACCTAGGATAAGCCTTACTCTTAAATGTGCAGACATTTAAAAATATCAGGTCTAGGACATCAAAGACATAGGTGTCCTTTCCATCATAACACAGAACAATTTTGCACATTTAGTCTAATAGGATTAGGACTCAGTGCTAACAGAATACATTTAATTTATTTATGCTGGGTTGAAGAATGCCCCTGTGGTTAGATCCTCCCCAGAAACCACCACTGAGTCCCCAACATTTATTAAACTGAGAACCTCAGTCATTCACAGCTGAGCACCTAGTTCCATTTTGTTCAAGGATAGGACACACTGTGTGCAGGGGATATATTTGACTTTGGTGCTTTGAGTGTCACAAATAAAGAGGAGGCAAACAACATTTCCTTCCGTTCCTCCCTCCCTCCCTTCCTTCCTTCCAGATTGAACCCAGGGGTACTCTACCATTGAGCTACAGACCCAGCCCCCACCTACATTGCCCCTACACCTGTGACAAGGTCTCACTAAGTTGCTCAGGCTGGCTTCTAACTTGGTATCCTCCTGTCTCAGCCTCCAGAGTCACTGGGATTACAAGTTTGTGGGCCTATGCCACCACACCCTCAGTAACAAAATAACATTTTCATATTTGAAAGAATTGGAAAGGTTATTTATATCTTGCCACAGGGATAACAAATGAAACTTCCCATTCATATGACCCCTATTCTGTGCTTCTAAGAAAGACATAGTTCCTTGTCTTGATTCCCCATTTATGGTCTCCAAGCCTTTGGGGGAAATAGTTTGTACAACTTTCAATTTTTTTTTTTTTTTGTAGGATTACTCAAATTCTGAAGCTGAGAAGTTCTATTCCAGGAATGAATGATTCCTTCCTAGAGACTATAAATTAGAGGATTAATATCTCATTATAGATCATAATTATGGGGAATAGATGGATTCTATTAAAAAGGGGAGAACTTTTCAGGTGGATTATATTAAAAAAGGGAGAACTCTTCCAAAGGTACTCCTCCCTAGTCCCTGTCATTATGAATGAATACTTATGTTTCCTTTTGTTTATTAACTCTATGTAAGGTACTGGGTAGGTAAGGGAAAGCAAAGAGGACAAGGGAAGAGTGAAAGTGTTTGCCCCCAGGGATCTTATTAATTAGTTGAAGAATGGATACACATAAAAATGTTTAGTAACAACTCAGGTGGAATATGGTTAAAAGCCAGAATGAAGAGGCAGTAGTAAATTTTTCTAGAACATTGATTAGTCAAATCAAAATTCCGGTTAAGACATAGATTGTTAAGTCCCACCTATAGAGTTTCAAATTCTAAAGGTCTAGGATGGATTCCAATAATTTGGATTTTTAATAATTTTCTACATAGTGTTGATGCTGCCAATCTGGAGACCATAATTTGGGAGATCAGAGAATAAGAGATGAGATAGCAAAAGTAAGATGGCCATGCATTGAAATGATGCTTCCTGTCATCATTCACTTGTTGTAGTTAGCCCATATTTCACTTTTCTGGGCTCCATTTTAAGGAGATAGCTTGTAGCACTCTTTAAAATATCTACTTTTGATATAAAAGGCAGAGAGCATGCTATTTCCTGTAATTAGGCAATTCTCCACAAGCAGAGGGACCTTGTACCATCTTCTTGGCAACAGCAGGAGAAGAGGAACAATATTCTTGTTTTCACTTTGACCATTATTACTTTTTTTTTTTTTTAAACAATATTGCTACTTCCAGCATTCACTCTTACATTCCCTGGTGTACATTAGGAATTTTCTCTGCAGCCAAAAAGAAATAGGAAATATGAGCTTTCAGATTTACAGCCAAGTTAGGTAAAATTAGGGAAATGAAGAGAACAATTTAGAAATAATGTAGGTTGAAGAGTTTAAAAAGCAAGCTTCTTGGGAAAGGATATTCGGTGTTTTTGAGGAGAGCACTTGCTACTTGAATATATATATTTCTGGAAAAGAAATGCAATAACATTATCCTATCACTTAGATAGGGCTTTGTCATAATGTTTTACTGCAGTGAAGTGGAAGGTTTCATTGCTATTAAGTTAGTAGCTGTGCAAACTATTATATTCCCAAATGTGTTTTCCTACTACTTCATATTACTGGGGAAATAGAATTCTCTGGTTTAAAAAAATAAAGGCAAGGAATTCTTACTTAAATTCATGCTATTTAAAGTTTCTAACAAATACCAGTATGAGCAGAATAAAAACTGTTCCTAAAGAATCACTTCTCTCATTGAAACCAGTTCTTAACCTGCCAATATTTAAAGTTGACCTAATTAAGTTGACTTCAGGCGTTTGGAACAGGGATAAGTTACCATTATCTCCTATTCCACACAGACGACTTCCCCTAGATGTTTTCCTTTTTTCCATTTTCTCACAATGATACATATTCAACCTTCTTTCAAATACAATGACATTAGGATTTGGGGATATGTGAAATTCTGTTATTTCATAGGACAGTAAGTCTTTGTTTTACTTTATGGTAATTTTAAAATGCTTGATTGCTTGTAATTTCTGATATAGAGAGCAGCTTGTTATTTCCCCATCTGTTCAGTGGCATTTAAAAAATACAATTCTCTCAGGTAATATTTCCTGTCTTGAAGAATATCAATGCATAGTTATAATTAGGCACTAAGGAGTACTGTACTATTCTGATCCAAAGATTTTAACTACAGGGATTGGATAATACTCTTTTGATGCAAAGATGCAAATTACATGATGTGTTACTTTTGTTCTATTTTTACTTTAAGATTGAAGAACTGATTCCAAGAGTGGGTGCCATTTCTTTTCATTGTTTTCTTCCATATTTTTTAAGATGGGGAAATGACTGAATTATACTGTCAATTTTTGAAAACTTGAGTTATGAACTTTTTTCTTAATTTAACATAGGAACCAGAGGATTTGGAGGGAGGAGTATATTGAGTCCGTTTGTACACAATAACGTTCTTGGCCATTATCTTTTCAGAATAATTTTAAGATACTTTTCTTCTTCTTCTTCTTCTTCTTTTTAAGATGGTAGGATACTCCAGTGTTACCCATTTACCTCTAGTTTTCATTCTCTTAATACTAGACTTTCAGCAATTTCTAAAACTGCTTGTGCTTTTGGTTATTCTCTCTAGTTTTGTTTTATTCTTCCTTTTCAGAATTCCTGATAGAGATTTTATGCCATAGTGCATATCCAGTGACCTTACTCCTTTGTAATTTGTATCTCATCTCCCAAGATGCTCTTCTAACCAGTCAAGTAATAGATATGTATTTCATATCATTAATCTTTGAATAGAGGGAAGGAGAAAGATCACCTGCCTCATATACATGTTGAGTACCACTTAAAAATGCAGTCTTAATAATAATTCTCCAGGATTGAAGAATAATGCTCTCACTACTGATTGATGTTATCTATTTCCCCTACAGTTATTTATTAAGACATCATCCTAGAGGTGAGGAAGCATCTGATATCTGGATTCACTAGAGTCTCACCTAGGTATACCTTTGGTATAGAGTAAGCACTTAGTTGAATTTGAATGAATGAAAGAGCAAATGAAGAAATAGATAAAGCTTTAAGGAAAAGTATGTGTGTTTTAGTCATAGGTTCAAGATAGATATTAAACTATAATATAAAAGAGGCAGAATTTTTGTCTTTATTTTAATTTGATTAATTTTTGAATAGGTAGTAACATTGTGTAAAATTTTAAAAGTTTTCTATTAGTTTCATAGGGTTGCCGTAATTAGCCCCTCCATAATCTTCTATGACCTCATCTTCATTTTTTTTTATATCTGTAAAGACCCAGTTTGCAAATAAATTCACATTACAGGTATGGAGGATAGAACTTGAACATGCCTCTTTTGGGGAACATAGTTCTATCTACTTTGGATTAAATGGTGTAAATGAAAATGTTCCTTACTGCTATCTCCAGGTCACCCAGTTGCCATCCTTAGAGGTTATAGATATTATTTTGGTTTAATTTAAATAATAATAACTAGTTTAAGAAGATATGGAGAAGGGAGTCTTATTTTATCTTAGAAGAGTTATTCATGTTCTCATTTATTCCATTCATCAAAACTTTATGATTTTTAGTCTTCAGATTTATTCCATGTCCTCAGCTGGGTTCAGTATGAGAAGAAAAAGAAGGTGAAATGTTCAAGTAGGAACTAAATATAGCAAAGTTACATTAATCTTTGAGTAAAACATATTCTACATTCATGTGACGCCCCCATTAAATGTCAGACATTGTGTGAGTACCACTTAATCACTCACTGGCTGGCACAGAGTAGATTATTGCTAGCTTTAAATCGTAGTAGCATTAAATCCTACAGCATTTGGTTGTGAGATTTTCTTACTTAAAGCCACGTTTTTAATTGTTTTTGAAATGGGTTTGTTATGATGTATATATCATATTGTAAAAATGATACTATTAAAATAAAACTCTTCATTATGAGATATACTTCACCTATGTTGAATTAAGTAAAATATGTAAAGGATATTTGTCTTTCACTATACTTAACAAATTATGTGTTAATATTCCGTGACTTCTAAAGCTACATATAATGCTGCCTAGTAGCAAGTTAAATGATCTAAGTCCTGTTATAAGCAGCCAGTATCTGTTTAACTTTGTTTAGCTTATAGTTTCCCATAAATTATTTAAAAATAACAACATCATGTCCAGATTGCTATTGTTCCCCAGAATTCACGTTGAGAATGAAGGTCTACAAGTTGAAGGCAGAGTTAGAACTTTAAGTCAGAAGACAGGCAATAAGTCAAGGCAGAAAAATAGAACTTTTATGCTACCTGCATTCAATAGGAGGTGACTGTTGCTACAAGAACCATTACCTTGCTGTCTAAGAGGTGGCGGGGACAAACATTAGGGAAAAGAAGCAGCCTGAGTTTGGGGGTTAAGAAGATTTGGTAATGAGTCCCAGCATTGTCACTGTGTTATTATCCTAGAAAAGTTGCTACATTTTTATAAACCTAAATTTCTTCATATTAATAGGGGAAAGACACATTTCCTAGGCCCTTGAAGAATTTATTGTCTAACTGGAAAATGAAAAATTAATGGTCAAAATCAAATATAAATTAATAGATGAGTGAAAGGAAGTGGAATAGAGGAAGGAGAATGGGAGAGGGGAGGGAGGATGGGAGGGAAAAGGGGTGATCATAAATGAGATGCATGTATGAGTTTGATGGGATGAACCCAACTACTATGTATAACTATAAAGCTCTAATTTTTTAAAAAAGATAGACCAATGGTCAAGTAAAAAGAATATGATTATTGTTTTAAGAGATGAACCAAGTGGTTGGGGATTTTAAAGAAAGGGAGAAGTGAACAATCAAAAAAGGGCTTGTGGAGGAGGAGACCTTTGGTGAGAAAGGTTAGAAAGACTTTGACATTTGGAGGCCGGATAGCAGAGAACGCATTTCAGGTAGAACAAGGAACAACAGCAAAAGAATAGACATTTAAGGAATAGCAAATGGCCTCATTTCTCCAGAGACAGTAAAGATTAAGCCACTGTTTAAACTTCCTGTCCTGTGTGCTGTGAGGGACCCAATGGTACTGATATTTTAGCACTGCTGATGGTGACTTTAGAGTGACTAATGCATTTAATAATTACTGTGACACCATTACCCAGTAAACCACCTTGAACTTGAAAAGAGTTTAGCATTTTCTGAATGATCTGGAAAATCTGATCACTGTATTAAGATTCTAGTACATATAACTTTAATCTGGCACAGAGCCTTTGTACAGTGGAATAGGGGCATTCTTATAAATATTTCAGGAATTCTAAATTATCTTCCTAAAATAGTGTTGAAGAAAAGTTAATAGTTGAATGAGATTTTTAACACCATTAAATAAGTTACACTTGATTTCTTATAAACGTCTCTGAAAATTTACTGTGCTAATGAATAGTGTTAAGTCACATAGAGAGAGATTTAGTTGCATTTCCTGAACTTTCTGGACCTCAGAATCCTGAGCTTATATGATGACATCTCTCTGAAGACATTCTCTTTCCGTGTTCCAGGTTAGTTTTGTTGTTAGCTGTGGAGCTTTTTCAAAAGGGAAATGCTATACTCCTTTTCTTTACCCATTCCCTTTCCAGCACATCACATTCTTGGTGGAGTATGAGTGGAGAAAGTACTCCGCAGGGTAGGAATAATGCAGATTCCCTGGCAATTCTGATGATGGTTCTGACAGTTTTGTGAATAGTAACAACCCACACTCCTAATTCCTAACTGCTAAGTTTTTGTAAGAAAAAACTTTTTAAAAGCAGTGAAGAAAAACAAATAAAAACAAAGTACATTATAGACCATGTAATTTGGCTTAGAGTTTACAAGGATGTGCTATGTGACTGATATTATTTCTCATTGCATGTGTCTGATTCTCAGATTCATAGAGACCAGAGATAAGATAAAATTTTTACTATATCTTGTCATCTCTCGGGGGTGAGAAAGATTTCAGTTAATCATTAGATTTCTGGAACTCTTTGATAATCCAAAAATTATTATTCTTTTACCAGATAGCTATATATACATTTTTAAAATATATATGTATATATTTTAGATGGACCTTTATTTTATTCAGTTATTTACATTTGGTGCTGAGAATTGAATCCAGAGCCTCACACATGTGAGGCAAGCACTCTACCACTGAGCCATAACCCCAGCTTGATATATACATTTTTAATCTAAGTGGTTGGTATTTAACTAAGATCCCTATGTTAATTTTTACAATAGTTTTCAGTTTTCAGGTAGAATAAATATATCTACATGTTATATGTACATATAACATATTTATGTTTTTATGTGCTTGCCATTAGAATAATGTATTATGCAATTATTATGTGTTAAATGTAGTATCATGTAGTAGACCAAAGAAGACTGTCTATAGGAATTCTCAGAAGCAAGATATCTTCATTTCTTGACTGAGAACCTAAAAATATATTGAGCTTGCTTTCCACTCATTATCAAACTGCACATACTTCCTGTTGGAAATTATAACATCTTTCCTCATTTTTGCAATGAACAAACATTTTCTCTATATAAAGGATAGAAAACCAATATAGAGAAGTATCTAAAGGAATGTGTGTAAGTTGCCAAAATTTATACCTCCTGGGATGTTTCTAAAAGCATCATAAATAGCATATTGTGAATGCCTTCCCTCCAGCTGAGCTCTCAATATAGCTTGCTCAGCGTTTTTGTTAAATAATATCCTTGGGACATGAACCAAATCACATTTCCTGTTCAGTCTCATCTGTCATTTTCCTGATTCCCCAAACTAGTTTTCCAATGTGAAAACATGAAGGTGAAAGTAAATGATGTTGTTTTTATATCACATCTCCCTAAGTCAAACAGTCTTGATACCCTGTAGATTTGTCAGTAGTTCCAAAGCAAAAACTTGACCCTATGATCTTTGAACTCATTTTCAACCTCCATTGTAATTTAAAACAAACAAATTGCTATACTTTGAGGCCATTTTAGGCAAGTTACATAATTTGAGTTTATAAATTTTATAGATTTTGCCAGAGTAAAATTATGTTGGGCTTTGGATAATCATTCTAACAGATACTTGTAGAACCTTTGCAAACACTGCATTGAAATTCTGCAACTTTAATATTTACAGCATTACAATTTAGATTTAGTTTAGGTTTAGATCATTGTTTTCTGTTTCTTTTGCAACCAATTATTTATTATATAAGAAGCTCCAACATATGGAGGAAAAATGTAAAAGCATACTGTGAAACATCATATAAGTGTTGGTTTTTATATTAGTTTCATGAGACTTGTCTGTTGTATGTGTATATTAGGTTTTCAAATGTGCCAAGTTTTATTATATTCTGTTAGGGGAAAATGGCTCATGTAGTCTATTAATTTTTCCTTATGCACCCAAAACCTTGGAAATTAATAAAGTCAAATAATTTTTGGACCCATTTAAATTACCTAAATGAATTGGTTCATTTTTCAGATCAGAGCTTATGTCCTAAAAATGTGAGTTGCTTTGCCCGACATCACAAAGCCATGTAGTGTCAGAGCTGAGATAGGAATTCTGTAATCCCTAGATCCCCATCTTATTCTTCGTCAGTTAAATAGATGTGGAATCTTATTTAGCAACATCATCAAAACAGAGCAAGCAAGGTGTGGTGGTACATGCCTGCAATCTTAGGGAGGCTGAGGCAGGAGGATTGGCAAATTTGAGGCTAGCCTCAGCAAATTAGTGAGGACCTAAGCAATTTAGCAAGATCCTGTCTCAAAATAAAAGATAAGAGGCTGTGGCTATGGCTCAGTGGTAGAGCGCTTGCCTAGCACCACGAGGCACTGAGTTCGATCCTCAGCACCATGTAAATGTAAAATAAAGAAATTGTGTCCACCTAAAACTAAAAAATAAATTAAAAAAAAAGATAAAAAGAGCTGGGATGTGCCACTGAGTTTAATCCTTGTTACCAAAAACCAACCAACCAACCAAACAAACACAGAGCATGTTTGTTTTGCCTGTTTTGTTAGTAGATGCTTTGGTTTTATTTTTTCTTGGCATAAAAAATATATTCAGTAACAAATCTGCCTTCAGCATTTTTTTGTAATTGAGCATCATAATCAATTTTGAAGTGTGAATCTAATGATTTTAGCATTCTAGATTCTTGTGATATTTTACTTCACTTCAGGAGAATTTATTAACTTTTTTTTTGCTAAATTACATCACTTCAACTTTTTTTCTCCTATTCCTTTTATTAAGTTGTGTTGGGGAATCAAAGGATTTTCCCCCCAAAAGTTTGTAATTGATTACCATCACATCATTGATTAAAAACAAGGGTTAGTTGTAACCTGGGACTTTACTGTGATACAGTTTGACTGAATTTTCGCAGGAAAAGCTCCTGACTGGTCCTTACAAGATCTGACTGAGTTCTTGAAGTGCCACTGCGCTGTTTTAATTTGGGCTATTCCTAACCCCTCTAAACAGTTTTCTGATAGATACAATGGGAGTAATACTTGCCCATTCTGTGTCTTAGAATGTGATGCTCATGGCAACTCTGGGAAATTTATAAAAGAGAACTTTGTTTTGTTTGCAACCCTTGATCCTTTGGATATGTTTTTTTTCATTAGGGAATTTAAGATCCTAACACTGCAGTATCTGTTAGTGAAGAAGATGATGATGAAAATGTTTTAAAAACAGAAAAGTGAAGTTAAAGTAGTCTGACATTGTTAGCAGGAACCCCTCAAAAGTTTTTAAATTGGTGCCTTGGGACCAAGAAACTGCTTCATTCTATTTGCTGTCCTTTGTTATCTTTCAAAATCTTACCTTTCCCTAAAGACTCCTTACAAATGATGCTTGTTAAAGCTTCTCTGATTTCCCCCTTTCCTCTGACATTAGGTTGAATTTTGTTTTCTTCTTCTTCTTCTTCTTCTTCTTCTTCTTCTTCTCCTTCTCCGTCTTCTCCCCTGCTTCTCCTTCTCCTTCTCTTTCTCTTTCTTCTCTCCTGCTTCTCCTCCTCCTCCTTCTTCTCCTTCGTCCTCCTCTTCTCATCCTGTCCTCCTCCTCCTCCTCCTCTTCTCTTTCTTCCTCCTCTCCTCCTCCTGTTTCTCCTCTCCTCCTCCTGTTCCTCCTCTCCTCCTCATCTTCCTCCTCTCCTCCTCTTCATCTTCCTCCTCTCCTCTTCCTCTTCCTTCTCTCCTCCTCCTCCTTCTCCTTCTTACTTTTTTTTTTTTTTTTTTTTTTTTTACTTAGTCCAGAACTAGAATTAAAGCAACTGCAGGAACTGCTCTCATGACATGAAACATTTAGAAGAAGGCTCTGTACATTATACTTAGCAATATTTATTAAATTGATTATTGATTTGGGGGGAAAATACATTTTTCAGTATTGTCTCTAAATTCCTTTCTTATGATTTTACTTGGACTTATTTATTTAGAGTTTAAGTAATAGTGTGTGTGGGGGGGAACTCTTTAACTTCAAATGCCTTTCAGTACATGCTCTTTTATCTATTTGCATTTGAGAAATTGAAAAAAGTGGTATTTTAGAGAATTATGATTTATTTTATGAACTAAACCAGCTGCGCATCTTTTTTGAAAAACTTATTTAAAAAATCTTATTTTCCAATTTACATTGTTCTTTCTTCTCTAAATTGTCATAATTAAGTATCAAAGTTAATTAGTAAGTCTTGAACAAGTAACCCCCCAATTATTGATTTTTTTTTTTTTTTTTTTGTGGTACTGGGGATTGAACGCAGGGCCTTGTGCATGTGAGTCAAGCACTCTACCAACTGAGCTATATCCTGAGTCCTGTAATGATTTTTCTTTTTTAAAGAGGAAGTGTATTTCTATTTACTCATAGCAAACCAAGTTTAAGGATAAAAATATGTTGTCTTAAAGACTGATGATGTGTTCCAGATGGTAACCAGGGCTCTCCTACCTGCTTTAAAAAATAAATACAGAAGTCATGTGAGCAATGATGCCTTATATTTCATTTTTCATTACTAGAGTGTTTTAAGATGATAAAATTCATTCTTGAAATATTATGGTCAAAAAGAAAAGATATTTATTATTTGGAAGACTTATACTTCTGAGAGCTTTTCCTAATATTATGATGGAAATTTTGACTGGATCACAACTTAAGTTGACATTAATGGGAATCACTTCATTATGATCTTATGTAACCTTATAATAAGAAGGTCATCTGGAAATTTTAGATAATCAGATGGTTCTGTAACCAAGTAAAAATAGTGCCTTATTTTTTTATGTGTTTTAATCTTTGAGTACTCACACTAATTGTAGATTTCGAGTGTGCCCTTCTTTGGACTGTTAACATCTTTTATAGCTATAATGATTACCTCTGTAGTCAAGTGAATGACTGACATTTCTATTATTATGACAGTACAACTGAAGTCTCTGACAAGGTGGTCCCCCTTTGCTTTTCTGAGTCTTCTACCATGACCCTTTCCCTGCACCTCTATAACAGAGGTGGTTCATATAAGCTGGTCCATGTCCTTAAATCTAAGATAAAGGATTATGAAATGGAGCAAAGAGATCAAGAAAGCTCAGTGCCAGTGGTGGCTCTGACAGCTAATCAGCTTTAAGATTTTGTGCACATAACTTCTCATATTTCATTTTTCTGATTTGTGATATTGGATTAGGTGGTGATCTCGAAGATATCTTTTACTCTAAGATTCTGTAATTCATGAAAATTCATGGCACTATGATAATTAGATAGACTGACAGCTGGATGCAGGGAAATGGCAGAGCTAAAAGCTACATTCTACACTATCCCTGGTGAACATTTATGTTTGCATATTTTAATAATAATATTCTCTATGTTCTATCTCCCACCAACCAGTCACTTATTGGAATTCTTTTATCTTCAGATTTTACTAGTATGTAATTTAATAAAATCCATTAGTACTAACAAGATGGAGTAACAGTGATATTTTAGTATATAGGATGTACCTTTAATATCATTCATAGTATTCAAGAAACCAAATGAAAAATTTTTAGCTTTGACTTGTAAGAAAGAAAAAAAATCACTCATCTTTATTTAATGGAGAAAAAGACCTCCAGTAAAGAATAATATGCCAGAATTGTGATTCACTTCACACCTGCTTCATATTTAGTATGCAGAACCTCATATGTTCTCAAGCATAAAAAATTCAGGGTGACATATTAAATGAAGGGTCATTCTGAAAAATAAAGTAGACAAAATGGCTTACTCTCAAAAGATAGTTGTGAAGTAAAAACCAAAATAATAGTTTATTCATAGCTAATATTTGGCCGTATTTCTCAAGTCTAGAAAAGTCAGAGGGAAATCCAATAAATGTCAACATTGTTTGTCATTTGGGGAGACTCACGACATCTGAAGAATTTAATCTCTATTAATGAGACATGAGACCTGTTTAGGGTTCTCTTAGAGATTGCTCTGGTGTCAAATTTTAATGATCTAACATCATGAAAAGGATTTCTAACCAATTATCTATCGAGACAATATCATGTGATTTTTTTTTTTTTTTTTAAATAGAGGCCTCAATTATTCTGACCTCTGGTAAACTGGTCACATATTGGGCCTTCTTTGCTTACCAAGTTGATAACTTGCTCTCAGTTGGGGTTCTTCCAGCAATCAAGTCAGTCCATGTGAGATTCTTACCGTAAAGCTCTAATCCAATTCATCAAACATTGATTAAAACCTGTAATGGTGGTAAGGTAGGAGTGATGATAGTAGCTTCCGTGTATATGAGCATTTTTTTTAAGAGAGAGAGAGAGAGAGAGAGAGAGAGAGAGAGAGAGAGAGAGAAGAGAATTTTTTAGTTTTCGGTGGACTCAACATCTTTATTTTATTTTTATGTGGTGCTGAGGATCAAACCCAGCGCCCCGTGCATGCCAGGTGAGTGCGTTACCACTTGAGCCACATCCCCAGCCCATATATGAGCATTTTTTATGTTCCCAGTTGTGTCTGTGTTTCCAGTTTCTAATTCTACACCAGCTTTTCAGATGTGGAGAGGAGATTCAGAGACTTTATATAACTTGCTATATTGCTAAGTAACTGGCTAGAATCAGGATTTGATAGATCTGTTATACTCCAAAATTCATGGTTTTCTCCTCTTTGGATAGCTCTTAGGTCTTTCTTTTGCTTATCTAACTCCTCACTGTTCATAATAGCCTCCTTCTACCTAGCATCAGCTATATTCAAGATACTCTGCTATGTGTTTTATTATATAAACCTACTTAATAGACGATACTAGCCCCACTTATAAATGAGAAATGATGGCTAGAGGTTAAGAAGTATGTCTGAGATTACACAGCTAGAAATTGGCAGAGATAGGATTCAAATATAAATCTGACTTTCCAAACCAAGCTTTTACTACTAGAGAACAATGGCTTTGAGCAGCAGTGTACTCTGAGTTAGTACAAAGGTGCTAAAGCATAAATCCTATTTTCTAGTAGCTGGAAGTCCACTGGTTTAGATAGACAGAACTCAAGTGTCTGTAAAGCCAAAAAGAATCATGCAAATGAGAAATAATTTTAAAGGGTGCTGGGAAAGATAGGGAAGATGAATGCCTAGTAGAAGATACAGAATGCTTTTTGCCAATATGGAAATATTTAATGAATTATCCTTCAAAATACAAAGGATGAAAGGAAATATTTCAAACTGAGGAACTAGTTTCCCCTTAAGTATAGTGTTTTTGTTAATAATTGCAAATAGTTTGTAACTTTAGCTTTAATTTTTTCATTGGCTTGTGTCTTATTTAATAGTTACCAGAATCTCAAATTTATTAGATCTATTGTTTATTGTTACTTTTTATTTGTGTGTCTTTGGGATGAAAAAAAATACCTGAACCATTTTTAGTTTCTGAATTTATTAATGATTTATATATGGCCTATTAATTTTGCTGGATATAAGATTCTTGATTGGCATCCATTTTCTTTCAGAGTTTGGTATATGTTGTTACAGGATCTTCTAGCTTTGAGGGTCTGGGTTGAGAAATCTGCTGAGATTCAAATTGGTGTCCCCCTGTATGTACTCTGAAACTTTTCTCTTGCAGCTTTTAAAATTCTATCATTCCACATGCTAAGCATTTTCATTATTAATGTGCCTTGGTATGGATCTGTTGTAGTCTTGCACATTTGGTGTCCTGTAAGCCTCTTGAATTTGATTTTTCAATTCTTCATGTTTGGGAAATTTTCTGATATTATTTCATTTAAGAGATTGTGCATTCCTTTTGTTTTTATCTCTGTGCCTTCCTCTATCCCCACAATTCTTAGATTTGGTCTTTTCATGTTATCCCATAATTCTTGAACCTTCTGTTTGTGGTTTCTTACCATTTTCATTGTGTGGTCAATTTTATTTTCAATATTATATATTTTGTCTTCATTGCCTGAGGTTCTGTATTCCAAGTGACCTATTCTGATGGTAATGATTCCTATTTGAATTTTTTATTTGGCTTATTGTTTCCTTCATTTCAAGAATTTTTGTTTGATTTTTTTCAGGGTCTTTATATTTCTTTCTTGAAGTTATCTTTTGTTACCTGTATTTGCTCTTTTATCTCTTTGTTGAAGTGATCAATTGTTGCCTGTAATTACTATCATATTATTCTGTGCTTTGCACATCATTTTAATTATGTATGTTCTGAATTCCTTCTCTGACATTTCATCTACTGTGCTGTCAATGGATTCTATTATTGTAGAATCTTGGTTTGTTTGGGGTATATTTTCTTCCCTTGTTTTTTTCATGTTCTTCATGTGTTTTCCCCTCTAGTGGTACAGATCCAAGGTATTACAATTTATACCCTATAATGTCCCTTGTAGTGTCCCTGCAGGTTACCAATACCTTGGCTCTAGTGTAATCATGCCTGCAGGAACCTTGGTGATGGTCTCCCCAGTCCTGGCTGTTGTCTCTAGATGGAAGCAGGCTGGGACAGCCATGTGTTGGTATATGGTGGGACGAAGTGAGGTTGGTCTTTATATGTGGCCTATTAAATGATCAATTTTTAGAAATATTCCACAGATATTTGAAATGAATATTAAAATGTAGGTGAATTTTCTAAAGAGTTGAAACTTGTTTAATAATTAGATTATTCTAATCCTCATGTGTTTTTTCTTTGAAGAGCTAACAAATTCTAGGTAAGAATCTCCCACTGATTTTGGTTTATAAGATTTTTCCATATTTTTTAGTTTTTACTTCATGTAATTAATACAATATATAAGTTTGTGATTATTATGTTTTCTTGGATTATACCTGTTATCAATATAAAAGATCCATCTTTGCTTCACTTGACTTTTTTGCTTTAAATTTACTGATATGAGCATTGCCTTAGCTAATTATGCTTATATATAGATACATTTTTGTCCATCCTTTTCTGTGTCATTTTGCCATAGTTATCTTTATCCAATCAGATAGTCTTAAGATGTTTAACTAATTACATTTATTTATTTATTTATTTGGTACCAAGGATTGAAACCGGAGTGCTTAACCAACTGACCCACTTCCCCAGCCTTATTTATTTATTTTTGTATTTTACTTAGAGACAAGGTCTCAATGAGTTACTTAGTGCCTCGTTTTTTGCTGAGGCTGACTTTGAACTCTTGATCTTCCTGCCTCAGCTCCCAAGCTGCTGGGATTACAGGCATGCACCACCACACTTGGCTATATGTTTTCTTTCTTTAAAAGCTGTTTTCTTAAAAAAACAAAACCAAAAACCATTATCTTAACAATTCTGTGAAAATTTATAGCCACAGTATAATAATTTCACATGTGTTTAACTTTGAAATTTGCGGGGTTCATTCAAATTCATTGCTTACTACCATTTATTTATTGCCTGCTTTAATACTCATTTCTTGCATTTTTAAAATTTGGATTAATATCTCATTTTATTGAGGTATTTCCTGATGCATCACCAATGATTTTCACACTATTATATCTATGAGTTCTTTGTCTTCTTGCCTAAGCTCTCTGTAGTAATTGACAAATGATTACTTTCTCTTGTTTTCATTTGACTTCTAAGAATCTGATTTCTTTTGGTTCTTTTAGCTCATGGGACACTATTTTGATAGTTTTTGTCTCCCCAGTTTCTTTATGTTGCTGTGTCACAGGACTTTATTTTCCAACTCAGTTCTCTTCTATTTACTCTCATCCCTTAGGTGATCTTATTCAGGTTCATGACTTTAATTGCCATCTATATAAAAATTCAAAGTTTATGTCTTTTGCTCAGACATCTCCTATGATACATAGCTATCTCATTGTATATTTGATATTGCCATTTTCACAGTCTCTAAACTGGTCCCTTACCAAGACCTAAACTTTCCTAAGTATTATTCATCTTAATAAGAGCAAACTTTAGTATTTAATTTCTTCATGCCAAAAGCTTCAGTTCATCAGGCAAAATAAAATCTTGGAGTTGTCAAATTCGTTAGAAAATCTTGTAGATTCTACCTTCTAAAATAGATCCAGAATTAGACTACTTCTTATACTTCCCTAGTTACTACCCAAGGTACTATCACCTGTTGCTATTATCATATAGTCTCACAGCTGGTTTCTCTCCTGCCATATTTGGCCCTTAACAGCTCATTATTCAATCCAGAAGCCGGTCAGCATTCATTCACTAAGTAAAAGTCAGTTGCGTCTAGTCCTCACTGTAAGTTATCTTGTTCACCCACTTTTCTTTAGTTCCTTTGGGTTCCTTGTTCTTTCTTCACAGCAGGTGTTTATTTCAAGACCTTTGCTCCATATCAAGCTTTCTCCTTGATATGGCCCTGGCTCTCTCCCTCACTTCCTTCGCTTCTCTGTTCATAGGTCACCTTATCTACATTGTTTGAACTTGCCTCACATGTTAAAGTTTCTCAATATATTTGTTGATGTCTGTGCATAGTTATTGTTTCTGGGTATAATATTTTATGTCCTAATCCTTTTTAAATTAAAACTTAGATTAGAACAATTATTAAAAATCCTGGGAGTAATTATCCATTTTACCTTATACAGTGGAGAAATCTCTTCTGGGCTTGTTTTGAGTGGCAAGGAACTTTTCATTAATCCATTATAGCATATGTTAATCTCATTTGTTCATTTCTTCCAAAAAATATGTAAAATTTAAGATTTAGTTACAGTTTCTTGATTTTTTTCAATGCTGTATTTCTCTTTATAATTATTTATTATATATTATAATTTTATCATTTCTGTAGGTTTTTAAAAAGGTTTAGAGGTAAATATGTAGGCTCAATACTTAATCTTTAAAACAAAAATACACGTGTTTGCATTTAACTGTTCACATCCATATCTATCCATTTGAAAAATTATTTCTATGTCTGTTTGTATGTCCTAATTTATTAAGCCTAATGATAATGCTTAGTGGTGCATATGAATTTACAGAACCTCTTGAACTGATTTCACAGCCCTGGAATTTGGAACCACTGTTATGAAATATATAGCAGTAACACAGTTGTTAGGAATGGTTGGTACTTTAATAAAAGGTAGAGTAAGTTCATTTTCACCTACAGGAACTCAAGTCTTCTTGTTTTACGTTTGAAACTTTGGCTGCTTCTTTTGAAAATTATCCCTGTCTCAGAAAATTTAGAGTAAGAAGCACAAGTACAGGAGAGGAAAAGGAAAGTTTTCTGCAGGAAAAGTTTTAAAATAACATTTTCCTCCAATTTCTACAAGGTTGCAGAGAAATAGTTGATGGGAGATCTTGAAAGTCACTGCTGTAGCATAGAGGTGAGCTGTGCTTATTTATGGCACCAATTTCATTTTCCCATTTTTGTTATTATTGTCAAACTAAGGCCAGTGTTCTCTAATGACCAGATTTCTAGAATGGTAACTGAATTCAATATAAATAAGTAGAAAATAGTAGTATTTGAATTATAGAAAAAGTAGTTTACATATTAATGTGTCAGTTTAAGCAACAAACTCTATCTGGCCCAGAACTGTATTTGTATGTAAAATATTTAATTAGGTTTTACTTACCTCCTTCACAAGAATTAAAAGAAAGAGGTTTACTTTTTAAACAATCTTAAAATTTATTTTAATTAGTTATACATTATAGTAGAGTACATTTATGCATTTTGATATATCATACACAGATGGGAAATAATTTATTATTTATCTGAGTCTACATGTTGTAGAATCAAATTGGTCATGTAGTCATATATGTACATAAGGTAATAATGTCTGTTTCATTCTACTATCCTTCCTATACATGCCTCCCCTCCCCTTCCTTCACTCTCCTCTACCTAATCTAAGGTAGCTCTATTCTTCCCTAGTGCCCTCCCCACCCACCTCATTGTGAATTAGTATCCTCATATCAGAGAAAACATTTGGCCTTTGGTTTTTTGGGATTGGCTTATTTCATTTAGCATGGTATTCTCCAACTTCATCCATTTACCGGCAATTGTCATAATTTCATTCTTCTTTAAAGCTGAGTAATAGTTCACTGGGGGGAAAATATATATATATATATACACACACACACACACACACACACACACACACACAGAGACACACACCACCTTTTCTCTTTTTTCATCATAGTAAATAGAAATAGTTTTGTTTGCATCACCTTTTCTTTATCCATTCATTTATTGAAGGATACCTAGGTTGGTTCCATAGTTTAGCTATTATGAATCGGGCTGCTATAAACATTGACATGGCTGCATCACTGTAATAGGCTGATTTTAAGTCCTTTGGGTATAAATCAAGGAGTGGGATAGCTGGGTCAAATGGTTCCATTCCGAATTTTCTGAGGAATCTCCATACTGCTTTCCAAATTTTTTAAAATATGGCATTTTCTATTACTTTGTATTTTTTTTAGGGGGGGGAATGCCAGGGATTGAAATTAGGGGCACTGGACCACTGAGCCACATCCCTGGCCCTATTTTGTATTTCATTTAGAGACAGGGTCTCATTGAGTTGCTTAGTGCTTTGCTTTTGCTGAGGTTGGCTTTGAACTCTAGGTCCTCCTGCCTCAGCCTCTGGAGCTGCAGGGATCACAGGCATGTGCCACTGCACTGGGCCTCTATTACTTTAATTACAATATTTTATTCAGAAAACATTTATTCAGGCACTGTGCTAGCTATGTGTGTGTATGCAAGGAGAGAGAAGGATAAAGTTGTGAAAGGAGGGGAGGGATAAAGTTGGATAAGAAATGTCACCTGCTCTCCAGAATTTATATTCTAATGAGAGAGACAAGAAGCCAAGAGAAACTATAATATATTAGGAAGTATAGATATATAGATACATGATACTTTTAAAATGTGTATGTATGGCTTAGCTATATATTTATATCTATACCTGTATTTATTTATCTTTATAAAATTCGATCTATTCAACTAAACAACCCTCTGTCCATTCACCCATCCATCCATCCATCCATCCATCCATCCATCCATCCATCCTTCTAATCATTAAGGCCTTGTTTCTATCTTTGCCTCAAGTTGAGGGAAAAGAAAAATTATTTGGGTGACCATACCTTGGATAAGCATTGGTTGATGTCCGCAAGGAAATGAACCTGTGCTTTTTAAAAAAGGTGTTGCTAAGACCCTCTTCAGAAACAATGAATGAATAAAACAATTTTCCTATATGAACCAAGGCTAAAGGTCTGCTCTCCTGTAGGTTTTGTGAATCTACTCTAAATATGTTATTAATAATATTTTTTTGTTGAATTATGGCTCATCCATGTAATAAAATATTATGACCATTAAATAACTCTAAAAGAATATTTGATATTCTTACAACTTATTAGCTAGGGGAAATATGATGGTAAAATGTTACTCAGTATAATCTTTATATGTGTTGAAAAAGACTGAAGGAAAGTACATCAAAATTTTCACAGTAGCTCTTTTTGAGCAAAGGGATTATAGTTGATTTTGATTGATTTCTTTATATATTTCTGTATTTCTTAAGTTTCCTAGTGTAAATGTGTGTTACTTTATATCAGAAAAAAATATGTGATTGAAGGGCAGTAGTTAAACTTATTTTAATAAAACATATGATTAGGCAAAACACACAAGTTTGGATAAAATCCTGTGAAACCTACCCATGTTTATAAAATGTCTTGGTGTTGAAGTACTGCAACATCAGCATTACTAAATTCAGAAAAGGAAGGATAGGCACCATTGTGTAAGTTTTTGTAAGCTTTTTGAATTGACAGGAATGAATGAGACAGAGGCTGCCTATCAAAACTAATCAGCTTCATTAAGAAAGTCACTGCTTAGAGTTTGTAGGAAAGATGGATAATGAAATGATTCATCTTTCATTTTATGATGAAAGAATCTCTAGGGTATTAAAAATCAGTGTTTTCTAGTGAGTGGAAATAAAGCTAGAGAAGGGGAAAGTGGGCCTTATGTGGATGGGCAAAAATGTGATTGTTCATTATGTGCTCCAACCTAACCCTCCTGGCTGTGAAGACAGTTGGATAGTGGATGTGGCATACTATTCAGCATTCTAAGATACTGTTTTCAAAGTGTGTTCTCCTGACAAGCTGCACCAGCATTAGCATCACCAGGAAATTTGTTAGAAAGTCAAACTCTACTTGGCAGAGGAAGGACCTCTGTGTTTAATAGATTCTTCAAGTGAAAAATAAAGTGAGTCTTCTATAGATAGGGGTTTAAAAATAACCATCCTCCAGGGGTTTGTGATGCATGCTAAAATTTGAAGAGCTCTATTCCATAGAAAGGGGTTTTTAGCCTTAAGTGTAATATCTGCACTGTTCCTCTCTGTTCTTTGCTGTATTTGAAAGTCTTTCTTGTAATCTTTCTACAGGAGGGAAATATTCCATGTCTTTTTATTCTCTCTGATCCTTGCAACATCTGGTGAGGTTGCAAAGAATACTGAGGAATAGAGAACTTAAGTGCATATTCAAGGTAAAATATCTCTGCTGACATGAATACTACACTACTTTTGGAGGTAGTATCAGAAATATAACAAGGTCTTCAAGTTCTAGGTTCAGAATCCTATCTCAGCGACAATATGCACTCAGATTTTCCTGTCATGAAACTAACAAATTGTAAAAATTAATCATGGAAAATTTTTGTAGATTTTTTTCTTTGGGCTATTAAAAATCCAATTGATGTGTTTATTGTTTATATTATTATATATCATTGCTCATTATTCTTAGTTCTAGTACTCTATACTGACAAAATTTTTAGGGGTCTTGCAGTGAGTCTAGGAAACCAAGACCTCCTAGGAGTTACTTTTTAACTGAACTCTCTTTTGCCTTCAAAAAACTAAGGTGAATTAAGATAAGTTGGAGATATTTATGTGATTTTTGTCCTTTAATTTCTTTTGGAATTAGGTTTTATTTTTCTAGTAGCTATGGTAAAGTAAAAGTTAACAAAAAAGTGAAGAATGTGGTATTTGAAGACAAAAATGGAAAGCAATTGAGATTTAGCACAGTACATTATATAAATTACCAAAATACTGAAATATGAGTCATTTAGAGCAAATAGGTAAGACAGGAGAATGGAAACTCAAGAGTGTTCTAGAAGTTGAAATGAATGAAAGAACTCAGTTAAAGCAGTTTATCAGCCAAATGAATCCATTTTCTTTCAACAAAATGAATATAAGGACAATATTTTCTTAGAGTTAAGAAAACCCCAAGAACAGGCTTCATTAACAACCACTCTAGTATCATTAAGTTAATTTTCTAAATTTGAGGTGGTTTTATGTTTTGGGACTGGATTGCTTTTTGAAGAATAGAAACTAATTCAAGAAACATGGTAATTATGTTTTTCTTATCATAATGCCTTTCAAATTATTTATTTTTAATTACTCTCTTATATGGCATATAAATTCCAGTCCTTAACCTTTCTCTAGGCAGAATTTTAATACTAGGCTCTCCCTGTCTTTTCTTTCCCTTTACTTTTAAATCTACCTTTTGAATGTTAAAATTTTGATTAGAAGGAAGAATATGATTTTTATAGCAGAATAAAATCTCATATAACCTTCCTTGATTTTTTTTTCATATAAGAGAATAATCTCAATTGCAAAACAGTTTTTCTATTTTTGTGTAAGCATAGTCTATTGTTCTTATGTTGGAAACCTGTCCTACACTGTGAAAGCCCCAAATAGACATGATAAACTGGATAGGATTGGATTTTGAGAATTTTGTGGATTGGCGTAGGGGGTATCAGTTAGATATTTTAGGAATCACTTGCTTCCTTTTTGTTGTTGTTGTTCTGTAGATAAGGCCTGAGGCTTGGTCCTAACCAGACATTTAATGAATTATTATGCATGTAACATCATCAGCAACATTCATTTAGCATACAATGTGTTAGACACTATATTATGTGATTTATATGTACTATCTAATTTATCTTTATAGCAATCTTATTGCAAAAAGGACATTATTGTCTCCATTTAAAATGGTAAAACAGAAGTTTAGAAGGGTTAGAAAATTGCACATTGTCTCAGAAAATTACAGCTACAGATTTGAACATAGGTCTACTAGATTTCAGAGCCCAACCTTTCAAACATTAGCCACTAAATTTTTGATGGTATTAGGAAAATAAAAAAGATTTCAAAACATGATGTAGTGGGAAATTGAGACATAATCTAGACTGAAAATTAGAGACATTACTATCTAGAATAATGTGCTTACATTTTAAAAATTTATTTTAAAAATTTGTTTATTTGTGGCACTAGGAATCAAATCCAGGGCTTTGAGCATGCAAGGCAAAAACTCTACCAGTGAGCCACATTCCCAGCTCATGCTTATAGTTTTAAAAAGAGAAAGCTGAATCCTAGAGAAGTTAAGAAGTAAGCTCATATTCACATTACTAATGTAGGGTAGAGCTCATCTCTTAGAGCCAATTTCCTTGACTTTGAAAGCAAAGCTGTTTCCATTCTCCTGTCTTTCCTAGTAGGTATTTTATAATCCCAGTGTGGAAGTGAAACATGGTAAGGATGTGACTATGGCCTAGACCTCAGTGTGTGACTGTAACTAGATTTTTCCCCCACCGTGTTCAACTGCAGCAGTTAGTTATCATATATACATTATATTATGGGAGTGCAGTGGGAGAGAGGTAGGGAGGAATGGGGAGGTGGTGAAGAATATCTGATGATTTGAGCGATTCCCTATGCTATTCCTGGAATGAGCCTGAGGTGTGAGATGTGAACCTGCTGTTCCATAGACATCTCAGTTACCATGTGCCTGCCTCTCATGGGAGCCTTTTGCCATACTGGAAGTGATTTTGGTGTTGAAAAACATGTGATTTTACACAATATGATCCAACTTTTTCATTTGATTTACAGAAGAAAAAATATAAAATAAAGATCTATTCTAGTGCTGGAAGAAAGACTGGTTGAGTTGGATTCACTGAGAGATGTTACAGTCTTTGTTACAGTCTTCCTGAGAGATATTAAGGGTAATTTTGACTTATGTCATTTGCTAATCTAACCTCATATAAAGTTGTTACACTGAATTTCTTTTTGCATTTTCCCTGTCAGTTGTAATATATGACAGTGTCTCTCAGAATGAGTGTTCTTCCTATTGTGGATCTACTTTGAAACCATGTTCTAATTATGAAGAGCATGTTCTGCCATTTGATCATTCTCAATCTCATTATACTTCAAATTGAATCCTGTTCACCTTGGAGCATTGCATTCTTATAGGTTCCTGATTCATTGATAAAGTTGGAAAATTGACTTTCCAATCACTTATTTTAATTAGTTTTTAGGTAACATTCCCCCCATACTCGATGTTAACTTGAATACCAGTAACTTCTAGGACTATTTTTTTAATAGTCATACTCAAAGTCATAGCCATAATATATTTATAACTTCTATTCATTGTATGTCCTCTATTTTAAACAATTATATGACAAATGATTTCCAAGAGACTCGTTCAGTTCCTTTTAGTATCCTAAAAGCAAGTCATGAAAACTTACAGAATGAAACCTATATAGATTTTTACATTATCTTTCATTAGTTTTTCCCTTCCTTAGTCCTTATTTTAAAAATTTAGTATAGGTTAATGCTGTTTGCTTTGTGATGGGAAAAACAGAAGTAGAAAAAACATTTCTGAAATCTTTTAAAAATATCACATTTTCTCCCAAGAAAACTCTTTTCTACTTGAATTTTTTAAATTTTAAAATCTTAGTCCTTTATTAGTCAGTTTTAGTCTCTCATTTCTTTTTGAAGAAAGACCATGTATGCTAATATTTTAAATTTTTATATCCTTCTCTTGGTACTCTTCTGTTAGTTTCTGTAGATTGTAATTATACAGGAATATAAATATTTTAAAATAGAACTGGATGAGATGTCTGGCTCAGTATATATATATATATTATTTACTATTGCTGTATAACTATCCTAAATATTATCAAATTAAGGCAACAACCATTTATTTTCTCACAGTTTGGGTGGATTAGGAATCTGGGTGCAACTTACTTGGGTTTTCTTGGCTCAGGATCTCTCATGAGCCTGGTGGCTTAGCTGAAGGCCCATCTGAAGACTTGAGTGGTGGGGGAGCTACTTCCGAGCCCACTCATATGATTGTTAGCAGAATTCAATTCCTTGCAGACTGTTTTACTAAGGGTCTTAATTGCTAACTGACTGTTGGCAGGTGGACTTTCTCAGTTCCTTGCCATATGACCCTCAATAGGACAGCTTCTAACATGACAGTTGAGGTTGAAACTGCAGAGCAAGCAAGAGACCAAGTACCTAAGAAGGAAGTCATGGTTGTTTTGTAACTACAGAGTCATCACTGCAATCATGTTCCAATCATTAGTCCAAGCTTGAAGGGGCAAAGAGAGGGAATCATTACTAGAAATCATAAGAACTGAGAGTAGGAGAGAGGGATGTTCAATGGGAGCAGGAACATAGTCACTGCTTGTATCCAGGCAGGGAGGAATCCAAGGAAATAAGTGTCCCAACTGCTCTCCTTCTTTCCTATAATCTGTTGCCTCCCATTGGCTAGACCCAGTGAGAAGCTAGGAGGCAAGAGAATCTGACGCAGGTCAGCCTCTTAGTACAGAGCACAGAAAAGAATGGAAGGGTAGAGAATGATTCTGGAGGGATAATCAAATAATATTTAATAAAGAATGAAGTCTTTTTTTATTTCTTTATATTGTCTGTTTGAATGTGAATCTATTTGAACGTACTCACTCTTGTTCCTCAGGGTTCTCATGTTGAAGACTCTAGCTGATAGTGCTTTTGGGAGATGGTGAAACCTTCAGGAGGCAGGACTTAATGGAAGGAAGTTATATAATTGGGGGCATCTCTTGAAAGGGATACTGGGATCCTGGCCCCTTCCTTTCTCTCTCTTTCACGTCCCAGACGGCATGAGGTTAAGTAGCTTTGCTTCCCCATGTGTTCCCCACCATGATGTTCTGCATTTCCACAGGTTCAAAAACAACAGAGCCAATTGACCATTGACTTAAACTTCTGAAACTATAAGTCAAAATAGGCCTTTTCTCTTTCACATTGTAAATTTTGAATTTTTGATAGTCTTTCTGCTTGAATGACTCCATAATGGTTACCATCAGTTCTTCAAGAAATGTGGCTGCAGGTTTGTTTTTTTTTTTTAAGTAGCATATTATGTTTATATTTCATTCTATTTAATGATTAAAACTATGGTGTAAAAGTTGCTTTTACTGAGGATAGTTGACCTCAAAGTGATCTACGGAGAAGGAATATAGATTCTAGTTAGGTTTGGAATGATATGAAATGGATGCAGTGTTGTTCACTTAAACAAATAATATTTGTTGAATAGCAGTTTATCTGTTTTCTTAAGCTCTGTTTTATAAATACTCATAAACTGAGAGAAAAAAGTTTGCTTAAGAGAGGGTTAGACTGTATGTAATCTGCTTATCACAGTTCTTTTTTTAAAAAAAATATATCTTACATTTAGAAACAAATAATCATGGAGCACTGGAGCAAAGAGAACTAATTTATTCACTAAATATTTTTGGCGGCCTGTCTACTTAATGTGAATGTACAGAGATAAATAGTGTAGGCATATGATGATTATCAAGACAGAGTCCTTGCTCTGAAGCAGCTCCCCAAATAGGGTAGTTAATGCTTAAACATATTCTCTTAGTAATATAGGCAACAATACAGGAATGTAAATAATGATATCAAAGGGGCTAGTATTTGAGCTGGAACTTGAGTATTGTATACAATATTATGGTTAAGGGCGAGAGAATTCATTTCTGGCTCAGGGAATGACATAAACAAGGCACAGCTGAATAAAAATACAAACATGAACTCAGGGAGAAGAATTGTTAAAAACAGAACCTTGGTGAACTCTGCATACATAAGCAATGGCAAGAGTAATGTGTGCTTAAAAAGATGTGATAGAAGATTAGACTAGTAAGAGAGTGAGTTGTCAAGTCCAGATTTCTTTGCTAAGAGATTTACATTTTCTACATACTATAAATAGTTTTAAAGGGAAGATAAATAATGGTAAATTAAGGGATCAGCTAGATATATAAAAGAATGTTGCAGAGAAGTTGTCGGCAATAATGTGGGATAGATGTGGGGGACTTTGCATGAGGACGAGATAGGTTGTCCTGAAGGCATGGCACTGGAGTGAAATGGAGATACAAAGATGAGATATTATAGGTGCTGATAACAGATATAGCAAGTTGGGAGTCTTCTTCATTTTTATTTGGTGTAATTGGCATAAGGAGATGCCATTAACTATGAAGCAATAGGAAAGGAAGATATGATCCTGGGAAAAAGTTAAAAAGTTCATTTTAGACTTGCAGAGTTTAAGGTATTAGAGCACTGAATGGTCTTATGTAGATGTCCATTTAGACACACTAGTCTGGAGACCAGGAATTTTCTGTGTTTAGGACAGAAATCTGGGAACGTCAACCTGATATTAATTTCTTTTTTTCTGAAGACAGGAAGCACTATTTATTTGTGGATCTGATTAAGGAAGCAGGCAGCACAATGGAAGCCATCATGAGTGTAGGGTCCACCACTTGTCCCGGGGACCATGATGAGGAATATTTTAACCCCACAGCCATCTGGGATGGGCTGCTTCTCAGCTACCATTCATTCTCATTAAACTTGGTGAAGCCTCTCTTCTTTGAGATGTGAATTTTCTGGAGGCCCAGGTGCTTAAACTGGTATCCTTGTTCTTCATCTTTGTGCAGATAGATGTGATGACTTGGTCAAAGTAGGCACTGCCCACCATGCCCTGGGGCTTTCTAAAGGCACCCCACATACTACTTGATGTCATAATTGGGAACCACAAGATTAGAGACATGAACATCCACGGAAAGGGCCATCTCCAAGGAGCCTTAAGGCAGCCCATACAAGCCACAGGCTGTGTACACTACCAAGGAGGCTGCTGTTTGCAGCTGTTGTACACTGAGCCAAAGGTAATTTTAAAAGCCATGAGAATAAATGAGCCCTCCCCCTCTGGAGGGAGATCAGTGAAAAGATGGCCAAAGAGAACTGTGTAAGGAGAGGTTGGACAAAAGGCGATAAAGAAGTCTGAAAAGGAGGGAAATCAGGGTTGTCATAGAAGCCAAGAGAAGGAGAAGTTTTGTTTTTAATTTTTTATTAGTTCTTTTTAGTTATACATGACCATAAAGTTTATTTTGATAAAATTATACATGCAGGGAATATATCTTATTCTAATTATGGCCCTGGTCTTGTGGATGTACCCAATGGTAGGTTTCACTGTGGTGTGTTCTATATGTACACATAGGAAAATATGTCAGATTCTTTCCATTGTCTTTTCTATTTATATCCCCCCTCCTTTCCCTTCATTCCTCTTTGTCTAATCCTTTAAAATTCTACCCCTCACCACCCCCTTATTGTGGGTTAGCTTCCACATATCAGAGAGAACATTTGACCTTTGGTTTTATGGGATTGACATTTCACTTAGCATATTAGTCTCCAGATCCATCCATTTACTGGCAAAAGTCATAAAGTCTTCTTGATGGCTGAGTAATATTCTATTGTGTATCTATACCACAATTTCTTTATTCATTCATCTGTTGGTGGGCATCTAGGTTGGCTCCATAGCTTAGTTATTGTGAATCATATACCTATAAAAATTGATGTAGCTGTGTCACTGCAGTATGCTGATTTTAAATTCTTTGGATATATACAGAGGAGTGGGATAACTGGGTCAAATTCCATTCCTAGTTCTTTTAGTATCTCCATACTGCTTTCCAGAGTGGTTGCGCTAATTTGCAGTCCCACCAGTGAATGAGTGTACCTTTTCCCCACATTTGTGCCAATATCTGTTGTTACTTGTATTCTTGATGATTGTCATTCTAATTGGTATAAGTTAAAATCTCAGTGAATTTTAATTTGCATTTCTCTAGTTGCTAGAGATGTTGAACATTCTTTTATATATTTGTTCATACTTAGTCTTTTGAGAAGTGTCTGTTTAGTTCCTTTGCGCATTTATCCATTTATTATTGGGGTTTTGTTGTTAAGCTTTTTTAAAAAATATCTTTATTTATTTTACTTATTTATTTTTTATGTGGTGCTGAGGATCGAACACAGTACCTCATAAGAGCGAGGCAAGCGCTCTACCCCTGAGCTATAACCCCAGTCCCCGTTGTTAAGCTTTTTGCTTGAGTTCTTTTTATACCTGGAAATTAATTCCTGATGTGTGGGTGACAAAGATTTTCTCTCATTCTTCAGGCTGTCTCTTCACACTTTTGAGTTTTTTCCTTTGTTGTGAAGAAGTTTTTTAGTTTGATACCATTCCATTTATTGATTTTTTGTTTTACTTCTTGTGCTTTAGGAGTCTTATTGAGGGAGTTGTTTCCTAAGCCAACGTGTTAGAGTATTGGGCCTACATTTTCATCTAGTAGGTGCAGGGTTTCTGGTATAATATCTAGGTCCCTGATCCACTTTGAGTTGAGTTTTGTGCAAGGTGAGAGATAGAGACTAAATTTCATTCTATTATGTATAGATTTCCAGTTTTCCCAGCACCATTTGTTGAAGAGGAACTTTTCTCCATTGTATGTTTTTGATGCCTTTGTCTAGCATGAGATAACTGTATTTATGTGGGTTTGTCTCCGTGTCTTATATTCTATTCCATTGGTCTTCATGCCTGTTTTGGTGTCAATGCCATGCTGTTTTTGTTACTATAGCTCTGTAGTATAATTTAAGGTCTGGTATTTTGATGCTTCCTGCTTCCTTCTTTCACTAAGGATTGCTTTGGCTATTATTTGTCTCTTATTTTTTCCATATGGATTCCATGATTGCTTTTTTAAATTTATATGAAGAATGTCATTGGATTTTTAATAGAGATTGCATTAAATTCATATAGCATTTTTGGTAGTACGTCCATTTTGACTATATTAATTCTGCCTATCCTAGAACATGGGAGATCTTTCTGTCTTCTAAGATCTTCAATTTTTTTCTTAAGTGTTCTGTAGTTTTCATTGTAGAGGTCTTTCACCTCTTTTTGGTAAATTGATTCCCAAGTATTTTATTGGTTTTTTTTTTTTTTGAGACTATTGTGAATGGGATAGTTTTTCTAATTTCTCTTTCAGTGGATTCATCATTGGTGTATAGTAACACAAATGATTTATGAGTGTTAGTTTTTTATCCTGCTACTTTGCTGAATTCATTTATGAGTTTCAGAAGTTTTCTGGTGGAGTTTTTGGGGTCCTATTAATGTAGGATCATGTTGTCAGCAAACAGAGTTTAAGCTCTTCTTTTTCTAAGGAGAGATTTTAGAAGTCAACAGTTGGACTATATTAAATAATTTAAAAACTATGTTTATAGCAACTTGTATATTTGCCCCTGCCAAGGAGCTCTAAATTCTGCCCCTGTGTACAAACCCCACTGAAAGGAGAGTATTTTAGCATTGCTTTCTAGCCTGGGCCTTCACATTGCATGGGTTCTTCAGCATTTACAGGAGTAACTCTAGGTCTCTAAAAATGTGCAGGTGATTCCTGTGGGTGAGGCAATGCTCTGACTTAGTTAATCGTGGGAGAAAGGAAGGCACTATAGCTGAAGAATCAATTTCTTGTCATGATAGATCTTGTCATGTTCTGTCAAGTCTTGTTAGGAGTAGTGTCATGTTCTGTCAAATCTTGTCAAGAGTAGTACCTCTTTCTCTTTTAAGTCACAAATGAAAGAAGAGCCTGGCTGAAGAGTTAATAAATGGATGGCCTCAAATTTAAAAGCTTCTGCACAGCATAGGAAACAATTAGGAATGAGAGAGAACCTACAGAATGGGAGAAAATTTTGCTAGCTACTCTTCTAACAGGGTATTAATATCTAGAATATATGAAGAACTCAAAAAATTAACACCAACAAATCAAATAACCCAATTATTAAATGGGCAAATGTATTAAACAGACACTTCTCAAAAGAAGAAATACAAATGGCCAACAAATATATGAAAAAATGTTCAACATCATTAACAATTAGAGAAATCCAAGCAAAACTACATTGAGATTTCATCTCATACTAGTAAGAATGGCAGTCACCAAGAATACAAATAATAAATACTGGAAAGGATGTGGAGATAAAGGAACACTTTTACATGGTTGGATGGATTGTAAATTAGTCTAACTACAGTGGAAATCAGTATGGAGGTTCCTCAAAAGACTAGGCATGGAACCACCATATGACCTAGCTATACTACTCCTTGGTATTTATCCTAAAGAATTGAAGTCATCAAAACAATAGTGATACCTACGTCATGTTTATAACAACACAATTCACAATAGCCAAACTATGGAACCAGCCTAGGAGTCTACCAATGGATGAGTGGATAAAGAAAATAGATATGTATATACAAAGAAGTTTTATTCAGCCATAAAGAAAAATGAAATTATGTCATGTGTAGGAAAATGGATGGAACTACAAACTATTATGTTAAATGAATAAGCAAGCTTATTATCAAGGGCCTATGTTTTTTCTCATTTATAGAAACCAGAGAGGAAAAAAGAAAAGAAAGTTGTGGGAGAGATCTCATGAAAATCAGAGGGAGATTATTAGAGGAAAGGAACCAGAGGTGACAAGTGAAGAAGGAGGGGAAACTGCTATGGAGTAATACTATGTGCATGTACAAATATGTAACAACAGATCCCATCATTATGTACAGCTATAATGCACCAATAAAAATATGGAGAGAGAGAGAGAGAGAGAGAGACAGACAGCCACTAGTTGTTTTGTTAAAACATTGACTACGTAGGAAGAAGAATAATGTTCATCATTGTTGATTCTCAATTTTGAAATATATTCAAAACTTGAAACTTAATCTTGAGTTTAATTCTATGGCATTTCTTTTCTTTTTTCAAAAAAAAAAAAAAAAAACAACTCAGTGATTTCCTAAATCTTATGCATTTATTTTGTGTATATATTTTTACAAGCTTTTTAATAATTACACGTGCATTCTTATGAAGTGTTTCTTCAGTTTTTGTGGTGTTTTTCAGAGAAATTGAAATAACTTTTTAAGTGTGGCATCTAGTTGGTAGGCAGCAGGTTACCAAAATGATTGCACTGTAGTAAGCCATTTCTTTTGGAACTCAAAACATTGAAGCTGAGGGAAATCTGAACTTATCCTATGAACTCCTTCAATGTTGTGGTTTTTAAAAATACCCTGGTTGAAGATTAAAGAGCATGACCAAAAAGGTTATCATCCAGTCACCTATAATGTAGGAGGAATTAGCTCTCATGTGTGAGGATTTGAATATGAGGGACATGTGTAGCTTCAGGGACAACTGGGATTTGTGTTGGTATTCTCCTTCCACAGCTGTCCTGTTTTGATACTAATAGCCTCATCTTTTGCATCTAGATGTGGCAGAATATAAGAAAGAGTCTTGACTGAAGATTAATGTTACTGAGAGGGTTCTTGGAAGGAGTAAATGTCACTGTCAGATTGGTAAGATTTAGGGTGAGTTTGTGTTATTGGCTGTGGTGGAGAGTTTGAGGAGTGGCTAGGCAGGACCCCAAATGTCAATGATAGTCATCTAGCACTCTTGGTTTCTGCAGAGTTCTGCAGGACAGATTTTCTTACCAAATGCATATTCTTCATTGCGCTGGACTCTGCTAAAAGCCCTCTGTGGAAGCCCTAAATATAATGAGCTGTTCTTAACTGCTTGTGAGTGGGTATTCCTTTGTCCTCTGATCTAAGACTTAGACTAAAAGAAGTCTCCTTGAGCCCCTTTCACTAGGTCCAAACTTTCTAATTTTTATTGTATTAATTGTCTTGTATTCCTGATGTGCCTATGCTATGAGAAAAAACAAACCCCACTGGTGGAGAGTACATTAGCATTGCTTTCCAGCCTAGGCAGTCTCATCACCCATGGGATGAGACATTTCCAAGGAGGACTAATAACTTCCTTTGCCTCCAGTGGAGGAACACAGAGTATGTAGAGTGAACCTCAGAACTTTAACCCTTCCACTTTCTGCAATGTTGACCATTTTGCAAGGATCCCATAGTACTACCAATTCTTCTGTTTTGTTGGAAGAGGTATTTTGAACCCCTGAGAGTAATTGGTATCCCTGCATTCAAGAGAGGAAACAGAGAAATTGGTATAAAATTCTCAATTTACGAGATTAATCTGTGTTAAGTCAGGAGCAGTGTTGAAAAGGGACAGTTGGGATTTAAAAGGCTTGGGAAAACCTAAATAATGATGGTAATGGTTAGATTTTAGTAAGGCTAGAAACGAACCCTGAAAGCTGAATGGGATTTAGAGATCATCTGGGGTTTTCAGTCTATAAACCCCCTCCAGGGCCCAGGCCAAATCTTTCTCTCAGGTTTTCCTAATTTAATGTTTCAGACAAATTGTTATTCAGGGTGGGATCTATCTGTCATTCTTGAGCAAATCATAGTTCCCTACCTCTTACAGGTTAAGATATAAGACTTTATGTGTTTATAAAGGGCTTCCATTTATATTATCACAATTAGCTCTGCCCACTAATATAACAGAGAAAGAAATTAATGTACTCTTTGAGAAAAGCCTCTCTGTCCAGGGTCGGTACTCTTTCTATAAGCACAGAGCTGTCTTCTGTTATAAGGATTCTGTATTGTGAGAGCTAACCTTTAAAAGTAAGGATAAAAATACCAAGAGACAGCTGTCTGAGGGATTCTGAAGATATTCCCTGCCCTCAACTAAGGCCTGAAATCCCACCAATCCAGCAATTCACTTCTCTGAGTCTCCCAGGGCCTTCTAATAGAATGTAAATACCCATGCCAGAGAGTTAGTTGCTCCTACAGGAGTGTGTCATATAGAAATTGCTGAAGATGTGATAATGTAAAGCAGATTGGTTAATGGGTTTAAATACTCATACATTTGAGAAATAGTTATTAAAAATTGTAAAGTTTGGGAAACTGTTGTAGTTACTGTGAGGGATAAAATGCTGAATAATAAATGTATAATAGAAAATATAGATTAAAATATTCCTTTTGTCATTTTTAAGTTTAATAATCTGAAATGAATTTGAGTGATGATGCTTGCCTACATATCTTTTTTTTTTTTTTTTAAAGACAGCTGCCAGTTGAATACCAGTTTCCACTTATTTTTTTTTCCTGGCAATCCCTTGGAAAAACATATGTTTCTAACTTCAGTTACTGCTTTTTCCTCCATATGCTTCTTGTTCTGTTTCTTGGGTTGAATATGTGCATGATTAAGACCATGGAGCTTATTGCTAGAATCAGGTTTTCCTAATAGGAGTGAAAAGAGAACCTGACCACTACCAATTTTAAAGTGATTTTTCAATGCTTGCCTCTCAGCTATTTTTTGTGCCATCTTTGTGCATTATTGCAAGCTAATTCCCCTGGGGAAGAACACAGGCATAAAGGCTTGGAGAACAGGTGCTAAGGATGAGAAAGATTAGGATTCTCGAATACTTTTAGTGCCATTTGTTTCTGGTCTTCCACAACTTAATATATCATCAGCTCTCATTGACTTAGAGTCTCACACGATAGTATAATATTTAGTGACCCTGAGTAAGCCTTTTGAAAATGAAGTAATGGGACAAATTTGGTTTCATATTGCTTAAAGGCATTAAAAGTGTTAAAGAAATCTCCCAATCTACTATCATTATAAATGGCCTGTTCTAGTTTGTTGTATAGATTCATCTAAACTGACAATGTTATTATGTAACATTTAGAGTGACAGGTCAGTGAAAGTGTTTCCACTTTTAGAAATTGTTGACCTTTCTAGATCTTGCATTTTTTTTTACTTTATTTACCTTTAATATAACAAGTCAATGAACACTAAGCAAAGTGAACTGTGAAGGCTAGAATAGATTGATAAGGGCCTTTCTTGCACTCTCATATTCTTTAGGCACAGCAAAATTTCTCTAGCCTCTACCTCAGAGCTTAAAGTTCTTATTTTTGGCATGCTTTTCATAAGCCTGGCTGTCCATTTTTCACGTCCACAGCTATTAAAAGCAAAAGGCAGTGGGCTGGGATTGTGGCTCAGTTGCAGTGCCCTCACCTAGCATATGTGAGGCCCTGATACTCATCACCACATAAAAATCAACAAATAAAATAAAGATATTGTGTCTAACTACAACTAAAATAGTAAATATTTTTTTAAAAAGCAAAAGGCAGGTGAAGAGGGACTCTTAAGCAGAACCATTAATACCATATTACCATATAAAAATGATCTGGGAAGATAAGTATGAGAAAAAAGGTATGATTTCAAATTAAGGCCAATTTGGGACCATTTAATGTAGGTGTAGCAAATCCCAGTGGACCCTGATGGACTCCACATGCTAATAATGTGATGGCCCTGAATCATAAAGAAAATATTAATTTATCATTTATGTTCCTTTTGTTCTTTGTAATAAAATTCTAGATAGATTTCAGCCCAAACAATTAAATAAATAAAAGTTGTTATGTATCAAGATTTAAGTCCTTAACTATTTACATCCTTTGGAAATAATTTTTTATTTACCTCATAATTTTATTTACCTTATACTTTGTCCAATGCCTCTGGGTCCTCCTTTTGCCCCACTGTGCATGCGCACTTGCACACTAACCTTTCTTACCCTGTGAACTCACCTGCCAAAGTTACTTTGACTGGGAAAAGTTTGCTTAGCTGCACCCTCATTTGGACACCCTTTGCTTGTACTGTCATGGCACTCACAACCCCCCAATATCCCCCCTTTTTTTAAGTCATAGATGGACACAATACCTTTATTTTATTTGTTTATTTTTTATGTGGTCCCGGGTGTCAAACTCAGTGCCTCACTCATGCGAGGCAAGCACTCTACCACTGAGCCATAACCCCTTTTGATGGTTGCCTTTTTGTTTGCTCATCTTCCCTGTCTTACTGTTATATATGTCTAGCATTTAGCACTGGGACATAGTAGAAACTTAATAAATAGCTGTAAAGTAAACAAATGACTGAATAAATCCATAATAACTTCTGAGCAGTCAAGATTTGTCTGTATAGTACTTTGGCAAAGCAGCATGCCAAAGCTTTTTGATAATTTGTACTCTGATCTGTTTAGAAATTTGTTACAAAACGTCACAGAGACTATGAGTTCAGTGTAAGATTAGAGATGTCTTTAAGATGTGAAAGAAAACTGAATCTTAAAAAATGAAGCTATGCATAAATAATCTAATATAAAAGAGAAGTTATGAGAAGTTATGGACTAAATATATTTTTCCTTAAGAGTTCTTATTTAACATATAAGTATTTGCAGCAAATTGAAAAATTAGGGAGAATATATTCTGATAATTCAAAAATTATTTTGGAAAGTGATCCTTTCAGAACCATTTCTAGGTATCTCATCATTAATTTGACTGAAATAGAATAATAAGACATGTATTACTTCATGGATCTAGTAATTAATAAAATACTGTTGCCTGGAATTATTTTAATTCAGAAATGAGAAAAAGCTTATTACTGACAAGTTTGTTTTATTAGGCAATAGCATTAAATTTCAACATGCCATGTGCAAGTAATTAGACTTGGAAGTACAATGATGTATACAAATGAAATGGAGACTAAATTTAAAGATGAGTATGAGGAATAAAACAGAGATTAAAGAGAATGTTATTAAACACTGGAATGGTTAATGAGAAAGATGGTGAAATCTTCTCAGACTAAGATAATGACTTTAATTTCTTTATTCTCTATGAGAAAGAATTATAAACATCAATACTATTTAGTTTTAGAATAAAATTGATAAAACCCACTAAATACTCCATGAAGTTGGGTTAGAATATATTTTGGGAAACAGCTCTCTGAATCCTTTGATTCAGCAGTCTGGGTGTCCTACAAATCTTTTGTAAGGACTTCCTTTTCTTTCTTGCTTTTTCCCTCCATTTGGCCTCAGTGTCAACTGTGTTCTGCTTTTTCATTTATCTGAGATCATAGTTGGGCCACTTAAGAACTGGGCTCTTTTCCAAAATTGGTTATTTCATTGTAACCATTTTGACAGTGTTGTCTGAAAGATAAAAAAGAACTGGGCCTCATCCTCATGTTGCCCTGTAGTAGCTTGTAGACTCATGGATGCAGGAAGCCTTTTGGAAAGGGAGAGGATGTTTGTTGCATATATTGTATTCCTTGTTATACAAAAGGTAAAATCTCAACAGTTTGTTTTTAGACTGACAAAAATTATCCTGTGTCAAAATATCCTCCTGCATCTAAATATCATATACCTGTTTTGCATTAGAAAGTTAATACACAAATCACTCTGTGAGACTTGGGTTGAAGAAAGTATTTGTCTTTATGTTTATCACTCAATTTTAAGCCCTTCTTGCTAGTGAGGAATCTGATGTCAGTCATCAGTGGAACCCTCCCCCACCTGCCCATCACTCTGTTTCACACTGTATTTAAGGGTCCTGGGAACCTGGGGATAAGTCTGGGCCTGAACCATCATCATGGCCATTATGGCTTTTTCTGAACACTTTGGAAAGGCCAAAATGGCAATCTACTCTTTGAGGTGGGCGGCTCTCAAAAGTACCTACCCCAGTGTCTTTGTCCCTGCAGGTAGGCTCCCCAGAGCCAACATGGGCAGTGTGCTCTAGAGTCAGCCAGTGACCACATCAGTTTGAGGGCATTCTAACACCTCTGGAAGTGCTATGGCACAAGAGCCAAGCCCTCAAGACTGGAAAGACCTACTGACACCATCTGCCTGCCCCCTCCTCTTCCTGGTTTCTAAGACCATATTCTCAGTGGAAGGACCTTCTTGGCCTTTTCTTTCACAATGGGGTTTAATGACCCATCTGGAAGCTCTATTGGATAAAAGGGAAGGGCAACAAAGCCTGTTTACTTTTCTCTCAATAAGAGGAAGTTATTTTTTAGGAATGCAGTATATAATCTCCCATCCCACAAGGAGATTGCACATTTCCTTGAGACAGCTGAAACCCAGGAATTGTATTTCTACATTTGGTTTCTGTATCTTGCCACATTGAATTCTCAGTCACCTGCTTTGTGTGTGTGTGTGTGTGTGTGTGTGTGTTTATGTCTGTGTGTCTGTGTGCACATGTGCTCACAAGGCTATCATGACATGTTCTACTGCTTAAGGATTTAGGATCCTATATACCTGGTATGTGTTTGGCTGCCATACAGTTTGAACAAAAAACTGTTTTTCTATCTGACACACCACCCCCACCCTTGAATTCCTGATAATATTTTACTCATTCCTCAGACTTTCTTCATATACTAGAAACTGACTATAACATCATCCATTTTGTAGTATGAAAATTTGCTTACCTAGGTCCCCTCTGGCACCAAAATGATAAAGTTAGAAGGCCTGCATTTTAAGATGGCCATACCTAAGAAACAGCAGCACAGAAGTGACTGTGACAGCATTGCCCAACAATCAGTTTTTAGGGATGGAAAAGCCCTATCTTCTTAGCCTGAATCAGAAATTTACAAAACACTTTTTCTTACTCTAGTTTTGCCAAAGACAAATCTGATTGAGTTTCACTGTCAAAACTCATTAAAACTTCTGAAGTTGAGACAATCCCTATTTTTCAATGTGGTATGATTCTGTAAGGAATGTCAGAAAACAAAAACAACAAATTATTTAATCTTCCTCCTGCATAATTGTGGTAGAGCCTACAATTACCCTTTTAAATCATTAGATGACATTTCTGCACGAAGACCAGCTGAGGTGACTGGCCAATCAGGAAGCTGAATATTTGGATCATCAACAGAGGCAGTGGAGTTATGAGATTTTTGATGTTCTTGAGGGTGATTTTTGGTGTGTGACTAAAAAACCGTTCAAAGGTTTAATTTTAATTTTAAAATCTGACAATATTTTTACAATTATAGCCCCCAAAACCTTAGTTCTTCTTTATGTTCTTTAAAATTCAGCTTCCACTTATATTTTCTTTCTTTGTGTATATAAGCAGAGAAAGTTTAATATTAATTTTAAGGGGCCTTTGAATAATATTTGGTCTCATTTACAAAATTGATTAAACATTTAAACTGTGCTTAAAAACTTAATATATGTATTTTTTTCCTTTTAAGTATTTGAATAGTCTGACTTAAAATTTCAGTGTGTGAGAAATGCTTTCAAATCTAATAAATCAAGCCTATAAATATAGAACCCTCAAGTTTCTAAATATTCCAAATACATAAAATTTCAAACATGAATAGGTTCCTGAACAGGAAATTATTTTATTTAATAAAAATCTTTACATACTTGAACAACTTTTTGAATTTCTATGATATAACAACACAACCCTGTTTATAGAAGGCAGTTAACATGTCAAGTTAACTTAGTCTGAGTGCTAGATTTGCAGGGACCCAGAACATTTCTTATCATCAACAAAGGAAATCAGCAAATGCCAAGTAATTCGGAGTTATTTCTCAGTCATATGGAGGTTACTAATGATCAGAGATTTTCATCCACTACTGATTACATTCCAGAATACCTAGAGGATGCTCACAAACCCATTTTATAGTTGCTCTTTCAGGGACTTAGAAATAGGCATCTAATTTCTTATATCCTGCAGCTCTGGATTTGGATTATGTTCACATCCCCATTTCCTGATGATTACTCTCAAAGTGTGCATGATCCACCAGGTTCATCATTTGCATCTTTTTGATTCCTAACTTATACAAACTTTGTTTCATCTAAGTCTAAAGACTTTTGAGGTAGATGAGATCTTATATTTTTTTATATTCTTAGGACCATACAATTCTCACAGATATTTAACATGAGACAGATTGATTTTGGGTATCTCAGTATCTACTGTGATGTCACTTCTCATAAGGCCATGATTCTCACAGCAATTGAAAGGAAAGGGTTTTTATTTATTATTTGTTTTGAAAGTCATCCATGTGTCAGGCACTGAGCTAGGCAAAGGAATACAATCAGTTAAGGCAGACATAAATTCTCTCTTCATAAAACATATGATAAAGCGAGGTTGACCATATCCTACCAGTGAAAATTTGGAAATATAAGGTTAGGTACCTAAATACTGGCCTTGATTCTGCCAATGAATAACCTATTAAAGGTATTACTTTTCTCCTTTTCTAGAGTCAAATTTATGCCTATTCAGTTGAAGTTGCTGTAGAATTATCTTGGAGATTAGTACTGGCAATGTAACTAGAACTTGTGGCAAATTACATTATGAGTGGCCTCATGGAACAAAGAAAATAGTTCATTTCTAAAAGCAATTTATTTATTCTCTGTTCATTGATGAGGTTTGTTTTATATTGAACATCCCCTCTCCCCCACAGCCCTGGGGATTGAACCTAGGGCCTCACACGTAGTAGACAAGTGTTCTACTACTGAGCTACATCCCCAGCCCCAGTTTTATCTTAAAATGAAGGTGCTTTGCTTTTTAGGACCTAACAATAGATATCACAGTAAAGTTTTATCATGAAAATTTGGGCAGTTCCCCTCAAAGCCAGTCAAGAAATTGAAATGAGTCATACTTTAAAGAAAAAAAAAAGTCATACTTTAAAGAGTTCTGCTGATTCCTTCCTTATTTCCATTTGAAGATATTTTCTGAATGAATATTTTATCATCTGAAGAACTTCATGAAAACCATATGTTTTATTTCCTGATTCTCAAGTAAAGGCTTGAGAAGTTGTTCTAGTCAGTCGAGATGACTTGGAAAAATGTGTCCTCTTTTTAGGTCATTGAATAGTATATGCAATTGGTTTCTTAAATGGACTCAACTTATAATATCACTTTGGAAATAGTTTTTATTCATCTCTCCCCACAGTTCTCAAATCATATCACATCAAAGAATACCAAAAGGGATGCTGGAACATTAAACAGAAAAGTAGTTAGCCAAAAGAAATTATCAATTTTTATTTATTCTTTTTTTAGATATAGAAAATATCAATTTATTTTTCAGTTATCCCATGCTTTTAAATGAATAATAAAGCTGGTTGGAAATTCAGACAGTAGAAGATGCAATTACACTTGATATGACTCAAGAATGATTCTCTGTTGACTAAAATAGTCTCTTTTAAACAGAACATGTGTGGGCTAGGGTTGTAGTTCAATGGTAGAGCACTTGCCTAGTATGTGTGAGGCACTGGGTTTGATTCTCAGCACCACATATAAATAAATTAAATAAGGGTCCATTGACAACTAAAAAATATTAAAAACAAACAAACAAAACATGTGGGTTTCTCCATTTCATTGGAGAGTAATAAAGTCTTCAGATTGTCTCCTCCTTGGACTTTGGGACTCCTGACACTTTCACAAGGTAATATTTATTTTCTTTGAAGAGGAAGCAAATGGAATTAGCAGCTTCAATCTATTAACTTCTATTCATAAGCAAGTTAAACCTTGATCTGTATGCCTCCTTTCTGAGAGGATGAGCTACTTTATCAAAAAGAGGTATAAATTTGTCTACAAATGTCCTGTTAAAAGCTTCTTTTCAGTAAGAATTATATTCACTTGTTTCTTTTATTTTTAGAAAAGAGGTAGTAAGCTTTACCTTCTGTCTCAAATAATGAAAGATGGTATGATTGGATGCAACCATTAAGCCATAATTTCTGCCACAGGGATAATTATCCTCTTTGAAACCATCAGTTGGTTGTTCCCACAGAGCTTGGCTGTGGGCTATGAGCAAAACCCAGCTACACCAGTTTGAAGTCTAGAAATTTTGGGTATATTGAAGAATCCAACCTTCTGCAAAGTTTAGAAGCAGTATGGACAATAGATAAATATCATATTTAATAGCAATATTAAAATCTTTTGGCTATATCTCCTTACATTCTGAAAATTCCAGAATCAGAAGATGGTCTAACTAGAAGGGATATCATCCCTGATTTTAACAGGTTCTGTAACAGGAAGAGAGGATCTAGTGTAGCCAGCCATATCTAGCCTGATAGTGATAGACAACTTCCAGATGTGGAAGTGAATGCCTATTGTTATTTATAACAATAACCATTGTTATTTAGGAGAATATAAAATAGCTTAAGAAGTCATAGAGTGAAAGTGTTAGAAAAATGCAGCATCCTCAGAATTATTGGTGCTTGGAAAGCATTTCAAGACTTAATATGAGGTACTGGCACATGCCCTCTTCCATCTAAGTGTAATATATAGATTTCACAGCTTATCACAGAGAAAAATCTCTAACAGATAGGGAGTACTTGTGTAATGATTAGGATAACTTCTCTATAGGGGATAGAGATAGGTCAGATATGAGACTTTTGCAAAGCGAGCCTAAAATTACAAGCTAAATTCTGACTTATGTCTGATGATAGGAAATAATTCACATTTAGATTACCTTTCAGATATGTTATCCTTCTGTCAGCTCTTTACTGACATAAAGCCTCATCATAGAAGTGCTGCAGGTTGATTTTTACTAGCTCAGCAAAAATATGTAAAATGACTATTCTCTCCTATTTGTTTTATATTCTTTTTCAGAATAAACTGCATCTGTCCAAACAAAATCAATGTGTAAGAAGCAGAAAATCAAGAAGCTATTCCTAATAATTGAAATCAGCTTTTAGAATTCTGAATATGGAAACTACATGTTATTATCAAATGAGAAGTGGTCATGACCATTTGCAACAGCCACTCTTCTGCAAATTTGATTTACCAGTCACTAAAACCTCTATTTATAAGTGTCACATTTGCATGCACAAAATTGAACTTCTAATTCTAATTCATACTGCATATGAGTTGTGGAAGCAGGAATCATGAAATTTTTGAGAGTTTTTAAAATTTAGTGTCCGTATGTTACAGAGCATACCAACACTAAATAGATGGAAATAAAACATAGTTTTATTTAAGTTAGCCATTTGAGTAATCAAGACAACAGTTCAGTTGAATTTGCCGTATTGTTCTAATTTGGTCCTCATTAACAAAAGTTGTGATCTTAAATTTCTATACTAGCTATGAATTGTTTAGCAAGTAAGTCCTTGTGTTGTCAAGAGATTGTTTGTTTTGCTGCAGACTAGTCCACTATTACCAGAGGTAGAACACCAAACTCTCAGTTCATCATCTTAAAAAGTTCTCACATCTGTACCATTAATAATAAAGATAAGAATAGCTCTACTTTGTATTTTAGAGAAACTTAAGGTTTAAGAGCTAACCTGTTATTGCATGTAGTGTCCTCAAGTGAAATTGGTGATATCAGTAAAGCAAGTATTTTGGAGGAGGAAAATGGAGTCTACTGGGTTAGTCAGATTGTTGTCACTGTGACCAAAATACCTGAAAAACATCTTAAAGGAGGGAATATTTATTTTGGCTCATGGTTCCAGATGTTGTAGTCCATGGTCTGCTAGCTCCATTGCTTTGGGCCTGAGGTGAGGCAAAACATTATGGTGGTAGGGTGTGGTAGAGGAATGCTGTTCAGTTTATGGCAGCCTGGAAAGAGAGATGGGGGGGGGCAGGGGGAGGGGGAGGGAGGGAGGGAGGGAGAGAGAGAAGGGGGGAGGGAGAGAGAGATGTCTAGCAGGCTCTTGTTTGAAGATGACAGGAGTGAGGAGACTGCTGTGTTTGAGATGAAAGAGCTAATAAATAGTAGGCTTGGAACTAGAATTCCTCATTCCAATCACTTTCCACTGCATGATCACTCTCTATTGTTTCATTTTGATAAGCTAGTCTCCACACCAAGAGTTTAAACTCTTTGAAGACAAGGACCTCTTATATCTCCCCACAATAGCTCTAGAGTGTTAAATATATATTAGGGTCACAAAAGAATAGAATGGGACAAAAGAATTTTGCTAGCTGTGCTGGCTATGGCTCCTTCTCTCCCAGTTGTTTATCTCAATTTGAGAAATTCCTTTTCTGGGCTCTACTATGAATGTGCTATGCTATTGATGGCTGTAAGTGGTAGGTATAAACTCAAGGTACTCATGTCACAGGACTGTATTCTGACCCACATAGGTGGTCATTATGACAGCATTCTCCTAAGCCTTCCTAACTTGCTTATATATTGGATATGTAGAACCTGAATTGATAGAGAAACTTCTTTAAGAAGCAAGGCACTTGTGCTAGTTCCATTTTAAGTATATTCCAAGGAGCTTGTTATAGCCCTATAAATAATCATTGATCCTCCCAGGATGCATCACAGCACGAATTATTTCTGTTTTCAGAAGAAAGCCAAAGCTGTTAGGTTTTGTACCTAAGGCAAGTGGGTTGACAGTATACAAATAGATGCTCTAAAAGATGACAGGACAGGAGGACTCTTTTTGCATCCTTTCCTTGGCCAGATGTATACGAGGAACATTCCATGACTAAAAGTAGAGATTAAAAAACAAAATAAAACAAAAACATACAAACCTTAACCTGTGTTATTTTAATTCACTGACATTGGCAAAGGCCCATAATCAAAGCCTGAGCTGTGTTATCTCTTCTAACCAGAAACTCTCTCCAGAAAGAACATTTGGAAAAGCAAAGTAATTTCCAGTTGTGTCTTTGAAGTTGTCTGGTGTGATGTGATGGGTGTTTAATACATGCTGTGGATATTTTTAAAATAGGGAGCAACCACAAAGTGATAATATAAAGGAACAGTTTTAACAGCTAGTTTTAAGGCCTAAAAAATAGCCTACATAAAAATGTAGTTTTCCTCCTTTACTTTATAGTTTTGTTTTTATGCTGATACTGATGAATTTTCCTTTTAAATTAGAGACTTATACACGTTGGTGGTGAAACTTTTACATGTTATGTGAGTTTTATACTATGAAATTTCTAGTTTTTCACAAGATGGGTCATTAACATTGTATACATGTGGTAGTGAAAAGCTATTTACCCCTTTCTCTTCCTGCACCTGGTCTAATGAAACTGTTCACTAAAGGCTAGTTTTAATTGGCAACTCTATGAATTTCTTTAATTTATTTTTTTAACTTTAATTTGGTATATATGTCAGCAGAATGCATTACAATTAACTTTGTGAATTTATTATACTAAGTTTTCCGCTTTTTTAGGTCAGGTAGTTGTTATGTGTTTTAGTGGATTTGTTCAGTTTAGGGGCTTCTTGCTGAACAATACTACAAGAAAATAATGCTTGCCTACTACAATAGGTAGTGGATAGTAGGTATGCAGTAAATATGTGTTGAATGAATTAAATAGAAGGATGAATGACTCCAGACCATACTTTAAATCTTGAATAAACCAATTTTTGACCTATTTTAGAATCATAGGATATTAGAGGTAAAAGTGACATTAAAGGTCACTTAATCTGGTTTCCCTTTGGGAGATATCAAATAAATTAGGTCTATTTGATCTAGAAAATCTCTTTAAAGAGAGATTTGGAGTCCTGAAAAGGATATAAAATTTACAGTTTGATAAGCTCCATAGACAACTAATCACTTGCTTTTTGTATGACCTTGGATATGTTACTTAGTTTCTTTTTACTTAAGTAAGGATAAAATGAGACAGTGGATGTAAAATTGTGGGGTTCACATTAAATCTGCTTGACACCATTTTTCCCTTCTTCTAGCAGACCACATACCCACCCAGACCACAGGGCATCTGGCCTCATACCTCAACTGATCTGAACAGTAATTGGTCCAGGAGGTGGGACTACGATTGAATCAGAGCCAATTAGAGTCATTCAGTGGGATATTTCAGACTGATCCTGACAAGGCATTTTCTCTAGTATGGTAATTGCTTTAAGTATTTGAGCTTTGAGTTTATAGTAACCAATCCCTACCTTCCTGCTCTCACTGTTAAGAATAAGATAACATACAAGGTAACAGCTATATTCAAATGTTTGCATTCTCTTCAAATTTACATCTCAACTTAATCCTCAATTAAGAGGTTTAGACCTTTAAGAGATAATTAAATCATGAGGGAGAAGCCCTCACAAATAGAACTAGGGACCTTTTGAAAGGCTGGAGAGAACTAACTAGGTCCCTTTTGCCCTTCTGTCACTTCTGCCATGTGAGAACACCTACCTTTAAGGTAGGCTTTATCTTGGAATTCCCCTCCTCTAGACTGTGAGAAATAAGTTTCTCTTTTTTATAAGTAACTTGGTCTGTTACATTTTGTTAGAGCAGTAAAAACAAATTTAAGACTAGCAGACATAAGGCAGAGATTCAAGGCAGATGGGGCCTAAGTTCCTGATTTCAGTTGGCCCTGAGGCAAATCTAACTCCTCCTTTTATAGCAGTGTTTTTTTCTTTTTTTGTTAAGGTAGTTGATCTACAAAATCTCTTAAAATAGAGATTTGGACTACTGAAAAGATACCAGACTTACAGTTAGATAATATGAGCTCCAAGGCCAGCTAATCACTTGCTTTTTGTATGACTTTGCATATGTTACTCAGTTTCAGTTTCAATAAATTAAAATTCTTGGGATTTAATTTTTTAAAAAAGCATCTTTATTTTTGTTTTCCCACTGACCAGTTAGAATGTATTTAGTAGAGGAAGTTCTTCCTATTCCAGGATGAAAACTTGGATACCTTTTCTGATAATTTCAAGTAATATAATTACTTTAGTGACTTAAATTACAAATAGAATAATCAGGTTCATGAAATAATCAAAACTTGAAATGTGACTTGAAGTTGTATCTCCCTGCTTCACTTCCCCAACTAAAGCCTTTGCCATTTGGAACCCACTTGAGATTTCTCTTTGAAAGCCATAGTTTCTGATCCTATCATGTTCTAGAAGAGAAAGGAAAAGAGAGGGGGCAGGAAGGTGCTTACAGATAGAGTTACTGACAACAGGAAATTATTGTGTTAATATCTTCTGATAACTTGTGTGAGTTTTCAGCTATGCTTGCCTTCTTCATCTTATTTACCTGTAATGTAAGCAATGCATTTTCCTTACTTCCTGGTTTTAGTAATTTATTCTGAAAAGACTCTGTGGTAGGGTCCTTTTAGCTCTGTAGGCAGTCCCCTGAGGCATCAGACCAACCTCTCCCCCTCTGTGGCCTGCACCTACCCACAGGAAATCCTTGAGATCCTTAGAGAAACAAGTGCTGGGAGTACAGGCCAGTCTAGCAAGTCACCTTACCCTTTTCCTTCTCCTTCAGCTCTTGTTTTTTGGTGTTTACCAGGTGGGAGTCAGGCACATACCTATTGTGTTCTCCTAATTGTGGGGGCATGCACTAGGCTTCCTGAATTATCCTTTGAAGCTCCTCTCTCCTGACTTACTACATTGCCTTCACCCTTCCCTCTCTGACATGTGAAAAGGGATATACAACACATTGCTTTCTCGGAAAACTTCCTAAGAAACTCTCCCTTAATTTACATATTTTTGACTGTTGTTTGAATGTGGGGTAGGGCTTTTTAGAATCAAATAGTGGGTTGCCAAATGTGTCTTTTACATCATGTTCCAGGAACCTCAATTGAAATTTCCAGTTTAACAGACCTTTGAAAAAGTGCTTTGTAAATATGAAGTACTACACAAATATAGGAAAATAAGTCCCTTTGTCCTGAAGAGGTATAAGGACTGAACAGATAATAAAATGTGGTTGTACTTCCTGAAGCAGAGAAAGATTGCAAGAGATTTAGGTAGGCTGGTCTGAGGGTCTGCTTTGAGTCTAGTTAATGCATACTTTATTACTTAGTTAAGGCACATTTGTTAATAATATACAGCTTTTAATTTGTGCTGCTCTCTAAATTTATAAATGGCAATAATTGAGACAGTAGAGGACAGACATTTGAAATGAAAAATGAGAGTTGTCCAGACCCAGATTCTCTCCTTTTTGGTATAGGTAGCCTGTAGTTTATATAGTCACATACCATGTCCACACACTCAAGAGTAGTTTTGGTAGTTGTGGTACTTGGCCATGTGTACAAACTGCTTGACCATTATGTACCCCACTCACAGAAGTTCTTTCCTCACTTAAGGGTTGGAGAAGTTGACATAAAAAAAGGGAAAATCAAATGAGAAGCTGCATTCATCACCTGGAATCTTTATTCACTCACTTAGTTTATTTAGCAATTACTTATTGAACACCTACTGTTTTTCCCAGGCCCTATGCTAACCATTAGGTCTGTAGTGGTGAACTAAATAAACTACTTACAATCTAATGGGAAAAACAGACATCAAACTTTTATTTATTTATCTTTTTAAATTTATATATGACATCAGAATGCATTACAATTCTTATTAAACATATAGAGCACAATTTTTTGTATCTCTGGTTGTATACAACGTATATTCACAGCACTTCGTGTCTTCATACCTGTACTTTGGATAATAATGATCATCACATTCCACCATCACTAACAACCCCATGTCCACTCCTTTCCCCTCCAACCCCTTGGCCCTATATAGAGTTCGTCTATTCTTCCCATACTCCCTCTCCCTATCCCACTATGAATCAGCCTCCTTATAACAAAGAAAACATTTGGCATTTGGTTTTTTGGGATTGGCTAACTTGACTTAGCATTATTTTCTCTAACTCCATCCATTTACCTGCAAATGCCATGATTTTATTCTCTTTTATTGCTGAGTAATATTCCATTGTGTATATATACCACATTTTTTTAATCCATTCATCTATAGACCTAGGAGGGGGATAGCTGGGTCAAATGGTGGTTCCATTCCAAGTTTTCCACGAAATCTCCATACTGCTTTCCACTATTGGCTGCATCAATTTGCAGTCCCACCAGCAGTGTATGAGTGTACCTTTTCCCCCACATCCTCGCCAAACTTATTGTTGTTTGTATTCATAATAGTCTCTTCACAAATGGTGCTAGGAAAACTGGAAATCCATATGCAACAAAATGATATTAATCCTGTCTCTTACCATGCACAAAACTCAACTCAAAATGGATCAAGGACTTAGGAATAAAACCAGAGACCCTGTGTCTAATAGAAGAAAAAGTAGGCCCTAATCTCCATCATGTGGGATTAGGCCCTAACTTCCTTAATAAGACTCCTCTGGTTCAAGAATTAAAATCAAGAATCAATAAATGGGATGGACTCAAACTAAAAAGTTTCTTCTCAGCAAAAGAAACAATCTGTGAGGTGAACAGAGAGTCTACATGTTGGGAGCAAATCTTTACCCCTCACACATCAGATAGAGTACTAATCTCTAGGGTGTATAAAGAACTCAAAAAGCTAAGCACCAAAAAACAAAAAACAAACAAACAAAAAAACCCCAAATAACCCAATCAACAAATGGGCCAAAGACATCAAACATTTAAATGCTCTGTTGTAAACTGCATTATATAGTAAAAAGAAAAAGAACACAATTGGTGGGGGCAGGGAACTCTTAAAAGAGATGTTGTGGGGAAGCATTCTTGGCAGAAGAAATGTAAAGGGTAGGCCCCACCATATGTCCTCATTTACAGTTCACATGTATTATTCCTAATTAAATAATAGAGGCCAATATCTAAATGAATATTGCCTTTGATTAGGATATAGTATTTTCTTTCCATGGTTGTGATGCAAGCTTATTCTTCGAGAATGTTGTCTTCTTCTTCAGAGGGTGTTTGACCTTTTCTTCCATAGAGCTTAGAATTTGTTTAAAAAGTCTACTTGGGGGAAACATCCCCAAATTTCAGCCCCATTTTTCACTGCAAATTTATTTATTTTTTGTTGTTCAAAAACAAAAAATTGGCACATAAATTTTTATATAATATTTCCTCTCAGTGATCAATTCTACCCTCTCAGAGCTTCTTGTTTTTCAGATCCGAAGAGCTCTTGTGGAGGAGTCATTTTTGTTTTCGCTGTTTCTCATGCTCTGTGGCCACTCCCTTGTTTCTTTATCCTCTTTCAAAGCAGGGACCTAAGGGGTACAGAAGAATGAGTGAGGAAAGCCTTTTTGGCTAAGAATAGTTTCCTAATAAGAATGTTTTAGTTTTGTTCCAAAACAAATTACCTAAGGTTTTCTGCAAGAAAGGTATTATGTGCCTGTATAAATATGTAGCAACAAGAATCATCATTATGTACAACTCTAATGCACCAATAAAAAATGTGTGGAAAAAGAGCAAGAAAGCAAGAATGAGACTATGGTTATGAACGTATTGTGAACTGTAAAGGTGTGGGTTGAGAAAAAAGCCCATTTTCTACCGTGATAATAATATCTGCTTAAAGTGGAGCTACATAGAGTGCTTGACATCTGTTTAAGGTATAAATTTAAGTTTTATTTTCATTAAAATTATTACCTAAATGCTGCATGACATAGGAGAAGTAGCACTGGACAGAGCACTGGACAAAGCATTAAGGTTTCTCATCTGTCTTTGCTACAGTAATGCTCATCCCTAGGTAATTCATTTTATCCATCTATGCCTCCATTTCCTTAGCTACAAGGTGAAGGTAGTGATAATACTGTCTCCTGCTTCTCAAGATTGTGAGGGGACATAAATGAAATAATCTTACAATGTTAAGACTTTCTTAAATAATAAAAGTCTTTGCATTTGATAAATTATTACTGCCATTGGGTTTTGGGTCTGATATTTGTGACTGATTTTAGTCTGTCAAACAATTCTCCCCAAGTTCATTTATTCTTAGGCCAAGATTCATGATATCTGTGTATCTGGTTGGGTAAAAGTTTTATGACATGGCTGTCAATAATGCACCTTTTCAAGAGAGTCCTATATTTTAGAAAAATGTATCTTTTTTAGACAGAAGACTAGATTTGAATTTCAGTCCATTATTTACTACTAAATTTATTTATCTTTTCTTTTTCAATTTCCTCATCTGTAAAATGGCTGTGAGGATAAAATGATAAAATTATGAAAGTGATTAACATACCTTTGACTGCTATGGTAGGCTTTTACTAAGAGCTAGTTCTCGTCCCCTCTAAAACAGAATGCAAATCAGCATTTGCAAAACAGAATACTTTATAAAAGATTCATAAGGGGTTATGTCTAACACAAATTCAGTTTCTATTCAGATTTTGCTATACTTATAGGTGCATGTGTACTTCTTTTCTTTTCTTTTTTTGTACCCAGATGCTCTTAACCACTTAACCACATCACCAACCTTTTTATTTTTTTATTTTGAGAAAGGGTCTTGCCAAGTTCCTCAGGGCCTTGCTAAGTTGCTGAAGCTAGCTTTGAACTTGTGATTCTCCTGCCTCAGCCTCTCAACCCACTGGGATTACAAGCGTGTGCCACCATGACCAGCTGTATTTGTTTTCTAATAAAATCATATTTTAAAATATTTCACTCTTTGTATCATGTACCATTTTTTTTAAAACAGAGAACAGAGGACAGCTATTTTTTGATAGAAATATCCCAGGAACTAATTTAATTGTCTTTTTATTGTAATTTAAAATGCTGTAACTTGAGAAAATGATTTTTTATATTTATGTGGAATATATTTATTTATTTATTATTATTTTATATGGGATTTATATCTACCTATTTCTAGGACAGTTTTAGAATTGTTTATAAAGTCAAGCCCAATGGAAAAACAAGGCAATTGAAAATGAAATAAAAATTAAAGCAGGTATCTTCAGATACCTGAGGCTAAGTGATGTAAAATACCTCTCTGTGAAGAGGAGAGCAAGAATTCTTGTTGGCTGCATTTCTTGTTATTCTACCATTATTTTTCATTATCCTTCTTTGAGCATCTCCCATCTCCCTTTACCTTGTCCCCTCATTATTTGGAGGAATGGAAGACAAGAAAGTTTGGGAGTTTGGTGGGAAATGAGCCATAGCTGACCAAGAATTTGCAGCACACAAGTAGGAATCCTACATCCTTTTAGTTGCCTTGACAGTTTTTCCTGAATTGAAAGCGGCAAACATTGCATGTGCAAAAGTATTGTCTCTTGCAGGAGGTAGATCTTTTTTTTTTTTTTTTTCCTCTCTCTCTCTTTCTCTGAAATACTCCTGGCCCAGGAATGTTGGAACAAATGACTTCAGACAATCTGATTACATAAAAAGGATTTTGATGCATGGCTTTTTGTTTATGAATTTTAAATGACTGAATTTCTCTTTAATAAAAGTGCCTCTTGAGGAATGTGTTTAATGGAGGTTTATGAGATTATGGATTGTTCACCCTAATAGTGTAATTAGCATATGTCATTAATCCTATTCACACAGGGAATTTGTCTTTTTTTCTTTCCTTTTAAAGCTAGAGGGTAGCAAGAGCAAATGTTTTCAACTTTAGCACATTATTCATTTTAAGTGTAAGTTGACAAGTGGAGGATATGAAAAATAAGAAATCTAAGTGATCAATTTCTTTTAAAAATGGAAACTATTAAGCTATGTTTACAAAGGATGCTTCATGTCTTCCCTCTCCCATGCTGGTATTTGTGGAAAACAATTTCTTGATGCACCTTTTCTTTTTAGAGTTGGATTTTCTGTGGATTACATCTTTGCCTGCCCTACTCCTCCCCACCTCAGATACTTTTTTGTTAAGTTTCCTGCTGTGATCAAAGTCAAAAGATTGGAAAAGATGAAAAGTAACATTCAAGCGACTAATTTAGAAGATTACATATTCAGTATTCCCTTGCTCCCTCTTTCTCTGGGAGAAAGAGGTGGTATGATCTATTGTTCTTTCTTCCTCTTCCCTTTCCATCCAACATCATGTTATTATAAAAGTAATATGTTTTCATTGTAGAAATCTTTAAAAATACAAAAAACTTAGAGAAGAAAGAAAAAATTAACCCAAGACCACCACTGACTACTTCTACACACTGGTGTACATCTTTGTTTTGTGTGTATGAAGTTCATGCCATAGGACATCTCCAAGCCCTCAAGTCACAATCAACATAATCCAGGTCCAAGGGAAGACCTGTGCATTGCTTGCTGAAGGGAGAACTGCTAGGACCATGCAGAGAACTTGGAGAACCTGGGGAAGCACCTAGACTGTTTCCCTTTTCCTTTTTCATGCCTGGTGCCTCATTCCCTTGTTGACTAAAAAAAGTTTTGGGAGAGGATTTCTTAGTACTCCTTGCTCAAAGCGAATGAGAAAATTGAGATATAATAAATTAATTAATTATAATTTCTTTTTCTCTATCTCCTTCTTTCCTTTCTTCCTTCCTACCAGGTAGTCTTCAAGGACTATTCAAGTCCTTTTAATTATATATAATGACTCTCATAATGATTTCCATGAACTTTATATTGGTAATCATTTAATTCTCCTATCCTGCAGGAAGTCATTTAGATTTTCATCTATCAATCAAATCTCACTCCAGCTCCATCTTCTTTAAAGAATGGTGTAATTTACAACATCCAGGGCAAGCTTTCTGTAAGGGAGAATGCTAAGAGAGTAATTGGGTATATACACTATATGTGTATGTAAATGCCTCTTTCTTGTGTTTGGTTTAGTATAGTTTAAAAGCAGTAATCTATCAATTAGTGTTTCCTGGGATGGAAATGCTGCAGTGCAGCAGAGACATTGGAAAAGGCAAAGATAGGCTCAGGCAATACTGATACTGAACTAGTGTTGCATAAATAGTGGCTACTGCGGCTCCTCTGTTTGTCTTTCCCAGCTCACTTGTCCTGGGGCCTGAAGCTGTGCACCTGAGGAACCTGAAAGGAAACTGAGCTTCAGTGATGGAGTCCTAATTGCACCAAATCAAAGCTCATTGAGTCAGCCAGGTCATTAACTCCTTGATATTTAATTACGAGCTGCTCCACTGCTGGAAAATGTCATCAGGGCCTTGTACTAAATCTGCTTCTAAAGAATGAATTTTCCCTCTGAATGGTTCTTGTTTTATTGTACTGCAGAAAAATCAGAAGAACATTTTGACAATCTAGTAAACCTGAAGATACCAGCTTCTGTGTCCTTAGCCACCACTACTTTGCTAGGCCCACATCTAATGAAGAAACACATTTAAAGATGTGGGAGTTGGTTATGAACTCCCAATTTTACCCCAAATACAGATTGCAGAATCACATCGGTTACACATCCACATTTTTACATAATGCCCTATTAGTAACTGTTGTATTCTGCTACCTTTCCTATCCTCTACTATCCCCCCTCCCTCCCCTCCCATCTTCTCTCTCTACCCCATCCACTGTAATTCATTTCTCTCCTTGTTTATTTTCCCATTCCCCTCACAACCTCTTATATGTAATTTTGTATAACAATGAGGGTCTCCCTCCATTACCATGCAATTTCCCTTTTCTCTCCCTTTCCCTCCCACCTCATGTATCTGTTTAATGTTAATCTTTTCTTCCTGCTCTTCCTCCCTGCTCTGTTCTTAGTTGCTCTCGTTATATCAAAGAAGACATTTGGTATTTGTTTTTTAGGGATTGGCTAGCTTCACTAAGCATAATCTTCTCTAGTGCCATCCATTTCCCTGCAAATTCCATGATTTTGTCATTTTTTAGTGCTGCGTAATACTCCATGGTGTATAAATGCCACATTTTTTTAATCCATTCATCTATTGAAGGGCATCTGGGTTGGTTCCACAGTCTAGCAATTGTGAATTGTGCTGCTATGAACATCGATGTAGCAGTATCCCTGTAGTACGCTCTTTTAAGGTCTTCAGGGAATAGTCCAAGAAGGGCAATAGCTGGGTCAAATGGTGGTTCCATTCCCAGCTTTCCTAGGAATCTCCATACTGCTTTCCAGATTGGCCGCACCAGTTTGCAGTCCCACCAGCAATGTACAAGAGTACCCTTTTCCCCACATCCTCTCCAGCACTTGTTGTTGTTTGACTTCAGAATGGCTGCCAATCTTATGGAGTGAGATGGTATCTTAGGGTGGTTTTGATTTGCATTTCTCTGACTGCTAGAGATGGTGAGCATTTTTTCATGTACTTGTTGATTGATTGTATGTCCTCCTCTGAGAAGTGTCTGTTCAGGTCTTTGGCCCATTTGTTGATTGAGTTATTTGTTTTCTTATTGTTTAATTTTTTGAGTTCTTTGTATACTCTGGATATTAGGGCTCTATCTGAAGTGTGAGGAGTAAAAATTTGTTCCCATGATGTAGGCTCCCTATTTACCTCTTTTATTGTTTCTCTTGCTGAGAGAAAACTTTTCAGTTTAAGTAAGTCCCATTTGTTGATTCTTGTTATCAACTTTTGTGCTATGGGTGTCCTATTAAGGAATTTGGAGCCCGACCCCACAATATGTAGATCGGAGCCAACTTTTTGAACAACCAATAAAAAAAAAATAAATTAAAAATAAAAAAAATAAGAAAAAAGAAATGCAAATCAAAAAAAAATAAATAAAATATATTCATAATTTTAATAGCAAGGAAATGGAAACAGTAATAGCACTTAAGCCCATCTCAGTCTTGTTTTCCTAATTCAAAAATATAACCTTTAATGACATTAATTTATGAACTAATATTACTGACAGTTCATTTTTAAGAATATGCATGTAAATCTACTCTTGTTTTTAATTATCATATTAAAAAGTGGACTTTTGTATATTGCTAAAAAAAAAAAAAAAAAAAAAAAAGATGTGGGAGTAAGCTTGGACTCACCTGAGTCAAACCTGTGATAGGACTTTGAAATGAGTCCTTGATGCAAGTGTTTTGTGTGTTTGAGTCCCTCCAACCCCCATGTCCTCTATTACAACCAAGAACCTGCATGGGGAATTGAGGGAGAATTTGTAATTGAATTTCTTAACATTATTTTAATGGCTCAGAATTTCATTCAACCCTGGGTATCTAATGACATGTGAACTTATGCCATATCTTTTCAAAACAACTAAGTGAATAGTTTCTCAGATGCTTAATATTCTTTGAATATTCCCAAAGGTATGTTGTAAAATATGGTTTTAACATAATCAGAATTGTTTTTTAACACACTAAATATTTTGATTGTATAATTATATCAGTTAATGGCAGAAGCATTGTAATGCAAAACTTCCTAAAATATGAAATATTAAAAATAGTTGTGAGATTTGTTTCCCAAAAGGACTTAATAAAATCTACCTAATATTATATTTAAGGAAGGTTTAATACATTTGTCACCATATAATTATGTTATTGATCATGACCACTTAAATTGCTTTCTTATATTTCTTTTCATTTCACAGAGGCAGCGCCGCTTCTGTATTAATAATTATGTAATGTTTGATAGAAAAACTCTATAGTAGAATTAGTTTCATTTGTGGAAACCAATCTAGTATGAATTTTGTGCTAGCCAAGTAGATTTCTTTACCCTCCTAATTTTAGTTTGTGATAATACAAATATGGTTTCTAGCTCAGTGCCTGGCCTAGATGAAATGCACAATAAGTGTTAGCTCTTTTGAACATTTTTATCATGTTCACTAAAATATTTCAGTTCATTTTTTTTACCTCTAGTCATAGCTAGTATGTTTTTGTTTGACATAATTAAATCTCTGAATATTTACATAGTCTCACAGAATTAAAAGTAAACTCTATGAATAAATTTTAATAAAATGTGTTTTCCAAGCTCCAGTAAAACAATTTAAATCCATTTCATAGTCAGCTCTGAATTAAAACTCTTTTCATTTATCATCCATTTCATTTAGTGATGAAAGAATATGAAACATGTAAGGGAAGTCTTTGCCACAACAGGAATAAAATACCTATTGTGTAGTTAAAGCATTGCAACACTTTGTACTATTTTTAAAACTCTGTACTGCCAAATGTGCTATGTCCAAAAGTACAGTAAATTAGCATAAAGAGTCACTAAATGCGCGGAACTGTTACTCTATAAGTTCAGGATATTTATTGTATTTTAATATTTAAATTATTTTTCATATGTAAAATTAGAAGTATGTGGTTTAAGTCATTTAATTTTTTTTAAAAGACTGGCATCAAGGGCTGGAGTTGTGGCTCAGTGGTAGAGTGCTTGCCTAGCACATGTGAGGCCCTGGGTTCGATCCTCAGCGCCACATATAAATAAAAAAAAAATAAAATAAATGTATTGTGTCCAATTACAGCTAAAAAATAAATATTTTTTAAAAAGGCTGGCATCAAGAATGTTTGCCCTAAATTATTAAGTGTTTTAAAATTCTAAGAATTTCATGCAAGAGGGGCTGGGGCTACAGCTCAGTGGTGGAGTGCTTCTCTAGCATGCGTGAGGCACTCAGTTCTATTCTCAGCACCACATAAAAAATAAACAAATAAAATAAAGTCATTCTGTCCATCTACAACTACAAAAAAAAAAAAGAATTCCATACAAGATTTTTTCCTGCTGCATTTTTCTATCATGACTATTTATTATCACTATGCTCATGTAATGTTGAAAATCGGTCATACTAGTTCTCAATTTTGCTGCCTTAGTTAAGGCAAAGCAAGAGAATTGCTGTTATTTAATAAATGGATTTGTTCAATGTCACTAATGTGACAGCAGGACTTTGAAGCCATCTGATGCCTTAGCTGGTTCTGTTAATTCAGTAATGGCTTCACACTGCCAATTGATGGCTGCTAAGTCACTAAAGTTAATGTAGAGGTTTTAGAGAAACTTCTGTTCCAATGATACATGAAAATATGAGCATATTTTAAACCTTCTGGATGATCAATATGCCTTCTGTTTGTTAGGCTTATTCACTTTAACTTTGAGAAATTGCCATTTAATGTGATACAGAACAGAGAACAATATTAGGACCTGTGAACTGTTATTTTCCTCAGCATTAGTCTATCAATATTGTGGTGGATTTTCAGAATTTCAAGGTTATATAGGTTTAAAGATTCTTTGTAGCTTGCCTCACATTCATTGACCACTTCCAATGGTAGTATGATAGAGAGAAATAAATAATTATCTACATAAATTTCATAGAATTAAATTTAAAACAAAAGGAGATCTTCAGAATCTGTTAGATAATGGGACTGAGGCTTCAAGGTTAAGGAATGTATTCAAGTGCACACAGCCACAGAACTAGCTGGTTGCAGTGTGACTGGGAACCCAGGACTCCTGATCTTGTTCAGGATTCCTTCTAGAAACTGAAATAACAGAACACTTTATTATCTCTTGTTTTACTATGCAGTAGAGTGAATAACCTAAGGAAAGCATGCCTAGCCCTTTTCCAAGATTTTTAAAGCAGGCAGGTCATGGGGAAGAGACTTTATTATTAGAATAGGTTCAGGTAGGAGCACAAAGACAGAGCAACGAATTATAGGGCTGAAAAATGGGTATAAAAATAGTATATATCTTTAAGAGTTATAGTGAGGAATAAATAAGAATTCATTTAATGCTTAGCCTAGTTTTCACCATATAGAATGTTTTTAGTACACATTAGCTGTTTTTAATTATCATCATCAGAGTTAAAATTCCTAAGGATCATTTCATGGTTCCCACCTGCGGTTAGTGTCTTATCTGTCATTTCCTCCACCTCTCCCTCTCACCCCAACCCTGGCCTCCACACTTGATCCCAGCCCCATAACCTTCCCACCCTATAACCCTCAAATGCAGCTTGTTTTTGTTCTCTTTTATGTCTGTGTGATCTGTGCTATTGGCCTGGATTGCTCATTACTCTTCTCAGCAAGCTTCCTCTGGAGATTTGGTTCACATATCCCTTCTGACATAGTGCTTCCAAGTGTTGTCAATTAGACACTTTGTAGTGTGTTCAGGTTATTTATTTATAAGTTATCTACTTCCTTAAATCACAAGTTCTTGAGGGTAAGGAGTCTTCAGGAGCATTCAGCATAATGCTTGGAGTATCAACAAACATTCAATAAATGTTGAAAGGATAAATGATGAGACTCGTTTAGTAACCAAAGTTTGGCTACCCCTTTAATTTTCCTAGTTGTGGATTTTGACAGTTGCTGGCTTAATGAACAAGAGGGTAACCACCCGTTACCACATTATTGTTTCCTTCTTGAATAGCATAGATTAGACAATTTGCTTGATTCATGAATGCCATCTGGTGGAGAAAAGGATAACCACAGGTGCGAACTTAACCAAAATTGTATGGAAGTTAAGGTTGTCACTGTTTATTAATATGGAAGTTTTCACTGTTTCTTGGTAGATTCTGGAACCATACTTGGGAAAATATCCCTGGTAATTGTTACTTAATTCTTGTGGATTGGGTCTTAAGAAGTTGATTAATCTTGAATACTGTTTAAAAACATCAATTTGGTTAATAAAATAAGATGTAAGCTATTAAATATTGTTTACATATAAATATAGTAATTTATGTGGCTTAAGGCAAGTTGATTAAAATTTTGGATATTGAATTTATAAAATGTTTCTATGACACTGAATTCTTTTTTATTCATTTATTCATCAAGAATTTATTGAACACCTACTGATGTTTGACATTTGTACAAAGTACTAAAAAACCAGAGATGAACAATATACTATCAGCCTTGTTCCAAATAATGAGTATTTAGGTAATAGACAAAGCAAACAAACTCCATTTAGATTTATCTAAGAGTTCCTTATATTCATCCAATGTGCATTAACAGCATAGACTCTGGTCGACATGATGGCGCAGCATGCCTGTAATCTCGGCAGCTCAGGAGGCTGAAGCAGGAGAGTTGTGAGTTCAAAGCCAGCTTCAGCAAAAGTGAGGCACTAAGCAACTTAGTGAAACCCTGTCTCTAAATAAAATACAGGTCAAGTGCCCTGAGTTCAATCCCTGGATTATCCCCTTTCAAAAGAACACCAAACATAGATTTCAAGTTACCAGTTTTATTCATAACATTTTAGTGGATTTTCTTAGAGTATCTGAATCTAAAGAGAATTTCTTAATGATTTTTGATAAGTAGATATGCATTTCATATTCACATTTCTGCACTTCTTATGTTCCATTTATCTGAAGATTTTTTTTTTTTTAATTTTTAATCCATAGCCCTGTAATAAACCAGGAACTAAGCCAAAATACCTGAGCAGGAAACAATGGTCACAAAGTACATGTACTTTTCTCTAATAAAAAGGATAAACAGGGCTGCGATTGTGGCTCAGTGACAGAGCGCTCACCTGGCATGCCTGAGGCACTGGGTTCGATCCTCAGCACCACATAAAAATAAAATAAAGATATTTTGTCCACCTACAACTAAAATATATATATATGGAGAGAGGGGGGGGGGACACTAAACATTTTCCTAAGTCTAAAGGCCACATACTTGTGCATAAAGTAGCTTCTTAGAAACAAGAATAGCTCTATGGAGGAGAACCCAGAGCTTCTCATAGATTATACATATTACACATATATATGTATAATTATATGTTATAATTATACATAAATAATTTATATGTATTTATATAATTAATTATACATACATCATACATACATAATTTATATATAAGCATATATATAATTTTCTTCACACTGGCCTTTGTTGATGGGCACCTAGGCTGCTTATATTATAATTTATAATATATATTATTCATGAAATGGATAGAAGCAGAAGTCATCATGTTAAGGGAAATAATCCAGACACAGAAAGACACATTTCACATGTTTTTCCCCATGTGGAAACCGATAAAAATAGATGATCTCAAAGTAGTAAAGGGATTTTCAGGGAGAGGAAAGGGAATCAGGGAGTGGGAGAAAGGGGAGAGCAAGAGAGGGTAGACAGGAGAATAGACATAATAAATACAACATATGCACATATGGAAATGTCACAGTGAAACTCATTAATTTGTCTAATATGAGTTAATAATAATAAATCAAAGTATATCTTTGATAAGAAAAAGCATTACCACAAATAGAAGAAACTTTTTTCATCATTTAGAGTAGTACAGTTGAGTTAAATGAGACACTCACTTATATGGAACTCTTCATTCCCTGATGGTACTCATTAAATGACATATCATGCAATTGAATTATCGTCTGAAAATTTCATCTGAAAATTACATAAAATACATACATATGTAACCAACTTTAATTTCCTCTTTAATTGAAGAACTGGAAGGAACCTCAGAAATTTACCTAGTTCTTGGGAAGGATACCATTAGAGAATTCTATTAAAATAAGTTATAATTTTGTTTTGCACTGAACTCAAAGGAAACATTTCTAGCAGAGTTGGCAACTTAATTTATAAGTAACGATTCAATGCAAGAATGTCCAGCCATCTGTTTTCTAAAGCTTTATTAACCTTCTCCATCTAATTGCCTGGATGTGGACATATAATTTGAGTTTGAAAAGAAAACTTTGTTTGTTGCATGTGTTTCATAAGTCATGTTGATTTACTTAATGATCTCTTGATTGTAGGGGACTTAAATTAACACACTACCTTTTGAAGAAGAATCACAGATACCATACAGTGGGGAATAAAGAGAAATTAATAATTGAATTTTACAGATGGCAAAGTTTATATTTTTCTAGTCTGACCATTTCCATATGACATTTGGAAATTGCTTTTTGTAACAGTAAATCTTTAGGATATGGAGTATCTGGGTATAGGACATAAAGACTTAGGACACTGCTTCATACCAGATGTGTTTTTGTTTGTTTGTTTTGCTATTTCAGAGATACTATCCTTCACTAAACAAATTCACTATTTCTAAGGTTGGAACAGCTATGGATTACTTTGATTATAGATTTACTGTGTACCTGCCAATCTACTGTGAATCCTAATTCAAACTTTACATGTCTCTTTGGAACCTTGTTAATTTTCTTATGATTACTGGTTCCTGACAAAAAGCAGTTGGGGAATCTAAAGTTACTTAAGTTAGTTTTTTATGAGGCATCACCATTTGCCCATTGGGTTTAGGATGCTTAATAACCTTTTCATTTAATCTTGCATCAAGTAAAGCAGCTGTCCCTTATAATGTTTGGTTGTATTTTTAGCCATTTGTTGCCTCTGACAATTGCTATCTGTTTACTATGGGAGACCAACCTTGCACATGACTGAGTCATACTCCCCGGCTGGGTGCTGAGGCGCTCAGTCACAGAAATGTGGCAGAGCTTTCCCCACCCTTCTTGGGTTCAAGGGTTGGTGTCTCGTGCATGGGTGTATCTTGCTACAGCTCCATGGGTGAATCTTCCATGGAAGTGCCTTGTATGTGTCCCCTTCTCTTACTGTGCCCTTGGGTGTGGCCTACCCAGATGTCAGTCAACCTTCTAACAGTGGACATCATGAAGAAAGACTCAGCCCCTTGAAACCTGACCCCTTGCCTCATTTAAATAGCTTCTCCTCAATAAAAGGGGTCAGCAAGTGCTCTTGCTCTCTCTCTTCCTGCGGACCCTTAAGGTCAGAGGAGCCGTCCCAGCGACCCCAAAGAAAAAAGTATTTATGTCTCTTGTGTGGTTATTTTGTGCAGCCCAGTCAGCCCAGTTCAACTGGAGTGACCCCTGAGCCTTTTAGTCACGAGAACAGAAACCTGGCAGGCTACATTTCCTAAAACTCACTTTAACTTCTTAGGGTACATGGCAAAGTAGAAAGAAATAGAATACTTAATGAAAATCTCTAGGGTATTAGAATTTTTAAGACACTTTGTTGCTTTCACATAATAATTGTATATACTTATGTTTCAGAATGAATTACATTGTTTTGTAATTTTCTTTTAAAATAATCATCCCTGTAGCTATATTGTGAGCTAATTCAAGGTGAGGACTATGTACAGCTTATTTTTATATGCTCCATACATGAAGGCACATAATAAATGCAAGCTATACAATATTAATAATATACCTATATACATGTCTGCTAATTTTGCTTTAGTTTAACCCCTGTATACCAGGATTTGGCAATCTTTTTTTTTTTTTTCTGTAGAGAGCCATGTAGTAAATAATTTAATCTTTGTGTACCATAAGTCTCTATCTCAACTGCTAAACTCAACCATTGTAGTATAAAAAGTAGCCTTGGACAATATGAACAAATGAGTAGCACTGTTTTCCAATAAAACTTTATTTATAGAAACAGGTATTTGGGCTCTAGTTTGCCATTCTGGATTTAGACCAGCATTCATAAATAAGACTCATCTCATGTGCTAATTTTGATTGATTGGTGGCTGCCTTGGAATACTGTATTGAAAAGGATTTTGAAGGTGGATCTGGACTCAGTAGTAAATAATTCTTTGATTGATCAATAATATACCATAGGCATTGTTTGTATCCTGCCTATAATTTATTTGATGGATGCTGTGACTTGTGCAGATGGTTGTTTTCATTTCTTTGCACTTCATGCCAAAAAACTCAGAGTTAGCTTTTAATTGATCTCTAATGAATAAAGACAACCTTAAAGTATATATTTTGTGTCTGAATTTTACCTCTAGTTTCATCTCAAATTTATTATCTTATTTTCTTAGTCTTGAATTTCTAAGTTTTGCCTATACAAAATATTTATGAAACTATAGATTTTGCTGAAGAGAAAAGGATTTCTGAAGTGTGTAAGGGCACATATGTTAAACACTAATAATAATATCTACCTTTCAGTGTTGTAGTGAGGACTAAATGAATTAATTTGTATAATGTACCAAGCATGGTACCTGGCATATAGAAAGTACTCCATGAATGGTAGCTGTTGAAAAACCTGGCCAGCTCATCTGTAAGGAAAATCATATTACTTCTGATTTTTCCAGCCCTTCTCTGTGTAAATGGGAAAAACCTTTCATATGTGTATTCTCTCTGCAAGGGTGGAACACACCTGTAATCTCAGTGACTAAGGAGGCTGAGGCAGGAGGATCGAAAGCTCAAGGCCAGTCTCATCAACTTAGCAAGGCTGTAAGCAACTTAGTGAGTCCCTGTCTCAAAATTTTAAAATTAAAATTAATAAAAGGGTTGGGGATGTAATTCAGTGGTAAAGTACCTGTGGGTTCAATCCCTACTATTAAAAAAAAATTAAAAACTCTGAATTTCCTAGATTTCATCTTTTGGAACTTAGTCTCTTCCAGTGGGAAATACTAGACTATACTACATTGGAGCCTTTTTCCTGTTCTCTGTTGTGGGGAACTTTTTGCATGGAATAGTACCATATATTCGTACAGGAGGACAATGAGGTGGGCTTTGGTATCTGGACACTTTTGGGCTTATTTCCTAGGCAATTAAAAGTGTCTTTTTCTTGCTGTACTATGGAGAGGGGGACTCCTGTACATTTTGTAAAAGAGAAAAGCTGATTCTTCATTCTGCTGAATTTTTGGAGAAAAGTTTTAAAATTTAAAATGAATGATTTCAAATTAGTTGGTGCTTATCAGTTGATACTATTTAAGCCCACAGTTTCCTTCATAAAAGAACTTTTCCAACTTAAAAACAAAATGAGTAGTATAAGACACCCAGCTGTGTTATGGCTCTGCATGTCATAGCAAACAGGTCATAATTGTAAATTCAACAATTGAGAGAAATGTGAGAGGAGGGCTAACGCTCTGACAGTTGTCTGTATTGAAGTAGGCAAGAAAGAGAAAACATGACAAATGCACAGGTGTTAAATTGAAAGTCAAAAGCTTGTTGAGACCTAACATTGTTCTTAACTTGGATTCTTTATAGTAAACCCGTTTTAATGATAAGAAGTTCAGAAACTATTTTTTCCTGACAACAAATAGAAAGTTATTACTTGTTTGATTTGGCCAAGTGTACTGTATTCCTCCCTCCCTTATGTTCCTCAATAGACCCAATGGCTGATATTCAACACTTCAGAGCACAAATCAATCTTGAGGCCTTTCTACCCTATAAAATTACGAATTGTGTTCATCCATGGCTCTAATTTATCTGTGTTTTAAAAATTTTGTATCAATACAATATTTTGTCTTTCCTTTTTTAAAAAAATGGGATCTTTTTTTTATTTAATCAAAAATATTTATTGAGACCAACTCTGGGTCAGGCACTAGAGACAGAATTATGAAGAAAATGCCCAGCCTCTTCACTTATAAACCTCTCACACCTTTGCCTGTGAACCCCTTATCATTTTTGACATCTTGGCTCAAGCATCATTCTATCAGAGAAGCCTCACCTGCTACCCCCACACCAGGCTGTTAGTTTGTGTGTTCTCTCAAAGAATCTTGTTACTTAAGTCATTATTTGGTTAATTTCTGCCCTCCATTAGACTGTGAGCACCACAGTCGCAAGCACATGTCTGTTTTTACCCATTATTTATCCCTAGCAGCCAGCACAGTGTCTGGCACATAGAGGATACTCAATAAATGTTGGCTAAAAGGATGTGGTTCTTGCCTATGACTATGCACCTGCTCATCCAGCTGTTGTCTTTTGGAGTTGCAGGAGTTGGAATAAGATATATATTTCTTTGTAAGGTTCATGAACTGTTTTCACATTCATATTTTTAAATGTGTCATTTTATATTTACACAAGCAGGTGCAGCCATTGCTGAAATTATAGCTTTTTCCATACAATTAGGTATCCTGTTTTTCTCTTGCTAAAATAAGATACCCTTTAAACCCTATATGCAAAGTTATGCAACACTCCTTGTGATGCAGATTTCCTTTCCCTTCTGCTACATTTTGCTTCACTTCTCCAAGGTTCAGAATTCCTTCAGCAGTCCCTGGCAGAGGTCAGTTCAGTGTTGTGCACATGCCTGGGCATGGACAAGAGGAAATTACTGTGTTATCAAGGTGCTTTGCCACAGGTCATTTTGTGGCCTGTTTTGCACAGCTTGCTGAGACTTGCTTGATTGCCCACAAGCTGCTGGGAAAGGGTTCCAGGTGCTCCCTGCCATCAGAAGTACTCAAGTTTAGTAAGTTTGCTTTAGGGAAAGGCTCATCCTTTCCGAGGCTGAACAGATTGGCAATTTTAAGTGATTAAAAAAAAAAAAAAGAAAGCCTGTGGCACTGAGGCCATGGAGCAATGTCAAGGTTGCATACAGTCAAGGTTTTTGCAATAATTAAAAGTTTTTATTTGCCAAACTGAGTCCTGGGATATGCAGGACTATTATTGTGAAGGAGCTAGTTCAACTGTAGCTATATCAAAATTTGTTGTGTTGTGCAGCTTTGTAAAAATGCACAAGTTTCAACCTTACCAAATCAAAATCTCTAGGGGATAGAATCATATTTTACCTTTTAGTGAAACTGTTAAAATGTAGCACAGGTTAAAAAAGCAGATCCTAGATTCCTTCCTGCCCCCACCCCAAGACCTTGAGGACCCATGAATCTGCATATTTAAAGAAATCACCTCCTTTCTTTACCCCAGGTGACTTAGAAGCTGTTGGCTGGAGTACTGCCTATGGAGAAACACTAATCAAATCCAGCCACCTATTTTGTGGCTGCATTATGACCCTGTTTATGAACTTTATACCTAGATTCCAAAAATAGGACATTGGAGGTGGGGGTGGGGGAGGGAGGGAGAAGAGGATCTGCTGCTCACAAAGAATTTTAGTAAGGTTCAAAATTACAGAAAAATAATTCAAAAATATTAGGAAACACATTCTCAATGTGAGATTCAATAGACTCGGGCTGTATCCAAACTGGCAGTCCCTGCATCTAGTTTCCTATGGTATTAAATAAGATTTACATGCTTAATAGCAGAAAAGAGGCAAATGTCAGAGAAGAAACACTGTGGGCCTGGACCTTTTTATGTTTTTTTTTTTTTTTTTTTGGTAGAATTATCATTCATAGAATACTAAGTCTGGTTTAAAAGTACCCATTCTCCATCCTTTTCTTCTGGAAACCCTACATTGGATTAAGTGTCAGGAGAATCCATGTATGTGAAAAAGCTTTGATTCTACCTGCTAGTTGGTCATAGGCCAGTGGGGAGGCAAATAGGTGTCTTCATGGAGACATCATGGAGAGGTTGAGAGCTGTCCTAGAGGTCTGAATGGAGGACAGTGCTGTGGTAGTATAGATGAGGAAGCAGTAGTATTTATTCCGAGACTATTTTTAAAACTCAAGAGATGATTCCTATATGAGTTTTAAAACTATTCAGTAGCAGCAGATGCTACCAAGTGCATTATTTACCCTTGTGAGAGATGCAACATATTAAGTTTGATTTGTTAGAATTAGCCTCAAACTAACTTTCATTGTAAGCCCTGAAGGAGGTACCAGAGATGGAAAAGAGTAACAAACTTTCAAGTAATGTGCATCTTTGTGTTTTCTTCCACACCAAGTTAAATTTCAGAGTAACTGATATTTGTCTTTCTTGATCTGTACTTCCCACTTTATACTCTACTCTCAGAAGTTTCCCTGGGTACCTCCCTATTTCTCAGTCCACCTTCCTATAGGTAAAAATATGATCAATTTTCTGCACTAAGACTGAACATTACTTAGTGTATTACTCCTCCTTAAAATATTTGACTTTGGATACGGGAAGAGCTAGCATTAAGCAAATATTAAAGCTGTAATGGTAGAATTTCAGGCATCAAATAAAGTTGAAAGGGAAAATGATTTGGGGGTGGGAATTCTCTTTGAATTACTTGTATCACACTAAATAAGGTGGTTACCAGCTCCCTGAACAAAACAAAAAACAAAACAAAACAAAAAACCCTGCTCCATACTCAAACTGCACATATAAGGAACTTAAATCTAATACTGATTTTGAAGTCTCATCTTAAAACTATATCAGGTTGGGGGAGATTGTACCAACTAGCATTGGTCTGGAGCATCCCTGCCACCCTGGCCACTTCTGCTTTTTAGAGGTGTACCCTAAAGAGCTTAACAGGGAACTATGGGGCAGAATGCAAGGGAAGCCCAGTAGGACTCCTCTGGCATTGCCCCAATATAAATAGCAATTGTCAACCAAGGAACAGTTTGTCTGTGTCTCTGCTATCTCCCTGAGGGGTTGCTCTGCTGTTATAGCTACAGAATTCTTTTTGTCCGATTAATAACTCATGAGTATTTTATAATTCATTTATAAGAGTCCCATTGGCTTCCTGAGTCCTCAAGGGTATTGTCAGTAAGCATTATTCATGGAGTTTTCTAGAATATATTTGAATATCACTTATGAAAGTTAATATTTCCTCACACTCTATAGGCAAAGATTCAGAAATGGAAGGGAATTTTATCAGTAATTAACCACATTTTTCTTTGAAACATGAAACATTTCTCTCTATAAATATTACTTTGAAATTTTCTTCTATAGAAGAAAATCTATAGAAGAAGACCTCAAGTATTTAGAATGTAAAATAATATCTTCTTTCTATAACTGTTGAAAGGATAGGAACTTGTCTATCACAAAAATTTAGCCAGACTGCTTTGGCTGGGTGCTGCTTGTTTGTTCAACAGATTTATGAGAAAGTCTGCTGGTGGGGTTTTTTTTTTTTTTTAATGCTGCCATCTCTCAGGAAAACTTATAACTTGGAAATGAAATTGACCAAATTATACTAGGTGCATGTATGAATATGCTGTACTGCATCCTAATTTTATGCATAACTACAATGTATCCAATTAAAAATAAAAAAGAAAGATAGAGGAAGGGGATTGGGGGAGAAGGGGAGGGAATTGGGGTGGTACTGGGGATTAAAATGGAGAAAGTGATGTTATTCACTTATAAATATGTCATAGTGAATCACACTATTATGTATAACTATACATAATGCACTAAAATTTTTAAAAAATTTAAATTAAAAAAATAAATTTAAGAGAAGGACCATGGAACTAGTGTAATCTTTTATGCCATGTTCCTAAACTTTCCCTGGAATATATATGGTAATTGAGGGGCAGAAAATTCTTTTATCATCACTTTGGTAGTAGAAAAAAACCTCAACTTTTAAGTCCTTAGAGTTAGAATGTAGATTTTGACAAAAATAATACAAAAAGAAAAATGGACCACATGGCTGAACAATATTTGATACGTTGGGTAATTATATCTTATTGTACTTAGTAGGAATCTAGAAAAGAGAGGTAATTTATTTTGATATATATAAAAGCATCCATCTAGAGCTAGGAAGGTTGGAATCAAGAGGGATTTGAGTTATATTTTCATACTCTGACATGCTTAATGCTACCATGTGAATGTAACCTCTGAATAAATATGAATTAGAATGGCTGATAAAGTTATTAAAGATTTATCACATGAGGAATCCTAGGGGAATTGTCCTGAGTAATCTATAATTTAGCAGTTATCACCTTAATGTTTAAACTAAATTACAGTTTTAGTCTCTGTATTATGTGTTATATAATTTTAGGTTCTTTGCTAGTGGCCATCTTGCAACATGACTGGCAAGTATTTGTACATCTGAAGCTTTGATCCTTCATAACAATCATAAATATCTATAATAGGCATAAGGTTTCATTTATATGCTTCTGGTTAATGCCTGAGACTTTTTCCTGGTGCCATCTCTTGAAGGAATCCAGTTTGTCTTCTGAAAGCAAAATTGTGAATTCAGGAATACGAGATGGTCTCTCAAAGATGCTTTTCTCATTTAAATAACTTCTCTAGGTTAGAAGTAGCAAAGACTAAAAATGGCAGAAATGACACTCTTGGCAGGCACAAGAGAGAAATAAGTTCCATGCTTAATGCCCTTGTCCTGGTGGGCAAGGGCACTCACTCTAACTTTATTTTTAAAGTGCCTAGAGCAAAAGAGCAGCTGTCAAAAGTTAATGATATGTTACCATAAGAAAGATGGATTCCAAGGTAGACCTAAGTAAATTAACATGTGGTCTATGTGCCAGCTGCTGACAAATCAGCACACACACATTCACTTCCCTTCAAGGGCAGGAAAACCTTGCCTGCAATGAAATATTGCTCTCTCCTCTCTCCTTCCTTGCTCTGGCACAAATTTTGAAGGATTCTCATGTTATCTCTGCTTTATCTTGTGAATACCTAGCCTTCATCCCTGAGTTACCATTTCCCAGAAAGCAGTCCTTCTCCTCGGTATTTGCAGAATTGATTTCCCATCTTACCTTTCTGGATGTTGTCCTAATGCCAAAGTCTCTTCACCCAGAAGGTCATTGATCGGATGCCCTTAGAGCCAGCTCTAACATCTGACTGTATGTGAGAGTGATGTTAAATTTGGCCTTAATATGGTACAAAGAGCAGCCTGTTTGCTTTAGCCCCCTTTTGATACAGTCTTAGAAGCTTGTGCCTATTCACAATCAACACATATTTTGGAAGCTGTAGTGCTGTGTGTTCCAAGTAAGGAATATATGTGGTGTAAATATAAACTGAAAGGCACTGCCATCAGTTCTTTGCCCCATTTTGTGGAATGAAGCTTGAGGATTTCTCTGATCAGATTATATGAGAGAGAGGGGGAGGGAGGGAGGGAATATGTTAAATGAATTGAAGAGAGGAGAGTAAGTTGTAAAATCATTGTATTTGAAAGATATTAAAATTCTGAAATTTTTTGTCTTTGCAAAGCACTCTCTAGACTATCTTTGAGGCAAAAGTAGGTATTTCTTCTTCAGATGCCTTTCTCAGATTTTGAAATCTTAAAAAATCTCATCTATTGGTTTTTCAAAATTACTTTGAAAATGAATCTCTGTATCAGGACCAACATTTACAATATAACCACTGCAAACATAATGATAAAATATATTTCCTAGTTTTAAAAATATCTTGTAAATAATTATTTATTGAGTATAAGGGAACTTTTCTCCTTTTGCATACCATGCCTAGAACTTTACAAAATTGCATACTACATATAAAGTCTTGGAATTGGTAATAAAATAGAACATTTAATTGAAAAGAAGGGAGCAAATTTTTTGAAGTCCCGCAACTATAACATATACAATATTAAATTAAAATAATAAGAGGAGACATATTTTCATAGTTCAGTTAAAGACATCAAAAGTTTGATTCTTGGTTGTTTGTTTTGGATTTTGTTTTTCATGGTACTATGGATGGAACCTTGGTCTTTGTACATGCTAGGCAAATACTCTACCACAGAACCACATCCCCCAGATCTCTTCCGTTTTTGTTTTTGTTTTAAATCCATAAAAGATCAAAATGAGTGGTAACTTGAGTTTGCAAACTGAGAGAAAAATACTAAAAGTGATTTGAATATAGCTCTAATTTACTTCTCTGATGGTGACTGTATTTTAATTTAATTCCCTATCATTTAATATTTTTTCTTGAAAACAGCTTTTGCCTTTCTGGAAACTTGCAACCAAAATCATTGGTCTGATATTTTTCTTCAGAGTTCTATAAAATAAATCTCTAACACATTTTCTTTTTTTTTTTTAATTGGTTGTTCAAAACATTACAAAGCTCATGACATATCATCTTTCATACATTTGATTCAAGTGGGTTATGAACTCCCATTTTTACCCCAAATACAAGTTGCAGAATCACATCAGTTACACATTCACAATTTTTACATAATGCCATATTAGTGACTGTTGTATTCTGCTGCCTTTCCTATCCCCTACTATCCCCCCTCCCCTCCCCTCCCATCTTCCCTCTCTACCTCATCTGTTGTTGTTCAGTTCCCTCCCTTGTTCCCCCCCCTTTCCCCTCACAACCTCTTATATGTGATTTCGTATAACGTTGAGGGTCTCCTTCCGTTTCCATGCAATTTCCCTTCTCTCTCCCTTTCCCTCCCACCACTCATCTCTGTTTAATGTTAATCTTTTCCTCATGCTCTTCCTCCCTGCTTTGTTCTTAGTTGCTCTCCTTAAATCAAAGAAGACATTTGGCATTTGTTTTTTAAGGATTGGCTAGCTTCACTTAGCATAATCTGCTCTAATGCCATCCATTTCCCTGCAAATTCCATGATTTTGTCATTTTTTAGTGCTGCATAATACTCCATTGTGTATAAATGCCACATTTTTTTTTATCCATTTATCTATTGAAGGGCATCTAGGTTGGTTCCACAGTCTAGCTATTGTGAATTGTGCTGCTATGATCATTGATGTGGCAGTATCCCTATAGTATGCTCTTTTAAGGTCCTCAGTGAATAGTCTGAGAAGGGCAATAGCTGGGTCAAATGGTGGTTCCATTCCCAGCTTTCCCAGGAATCTCCATACTGCTTTCCATATTAGCCACACCAATTCGCAGTCCCACCAGCAATGTACAAGTGTACCCTTTTCCCCACATCCTCGCCAGCACTTATTGTTGTTTGTCTTCGTAATGGCTGCCAGTCTTACTGGAGTGAGATGGTATCTTAGGGTGGTTTTGATTTGCATTTCTCTGACTGCTAGAGATGGTGAGCATTTTTTCATGTACTTATTGATTGATTGTATGTCCTCCTCTGAGAAGTGTCTGTTCAGGTCCTTGGCCCATTTGTTGATTGGGTTATTTGTTATCTTATTGTTTAATTTTTTTGAGTTCTTTGTATATTCTGGAAATTAGGGCTCTATCTGAAGTGTGAGGAGTAAAGATTTGTTCCCAGGATGTAGGCTCCCTATTTACTTCTCTTATTGTTTCTCTTGCTGAGAAAAAACTTTTTAGTTTAATAAGTCCCATTTGTTTATTCTTGTTATTAACTCTTGGGCTATGGGTGTCCTATTAAGGAATTTGGAGCCCGACCCCACAATATGTAGATCGGAGCCAACTTTTTCTTCTATCAGGCGCAGGGTCTCTGATTTGATATCAAGCTCTTTGATCCATTTTGAGTTAACTTTTGTGCATGGCGAGAGAAAGGGGTTCAGCTTCATTTTGTTGCATATGGATTTCCAGTTTTCCCAGCACCATTTGTTGAAGATGCTATCCTTCCTCCATTTCATGCTTTTAGCCCCTTTATCAAATATAAGAAAGTTGTAGTTTTGTGGATTGGTCTCTGTGTCCTCTATTCTGTACCATTGGTCCACCTGCCTGTTTTGGTACCAGTACCATGCTGTTTTTGTTACTATTGCTCTGTAGTACAGTTTGAACTCTGGTATCGCTATACCTCCAGATTCACACTTCCTGCTTAGAATTGCTTTTGCTATTCTGGGTCTTTTGTTTTTCCATATGAATTTCATGATTGCTTTATCAATTTCTACAAGAAATGCTGTTGGGATTTTGATTGGCATCGCATTAAACCTGTAGAGAACTTTGGGTAATATCGCCATTTTGATGATGTTAGTTCTGCCTGTCCATGAACAGGGTACATTTTTCCATCTTCTATGATCTTCTTCTATCTCTCTCTTTAGGGTTCTGTAGTTTTCATTGTATAAATCTTTCACCTCTTTTGTTAGGTTGATTCCCAAGTATCTTATTTTTTTTGAGGATATTGTGAATGGAGTGGTTTTCCTCATTTCCATTTCAGAAGTTTTGTTGCTGATATACAGGAATGCCTTTGATTTATGCATGTTGATTTTATATCCTGCCACTTTGCTGAATTCATTTATTAACTCTAGCAGTTTCTTTGTAGACCCTTTTGGGTCTGTTAGATATATTATCATATCATCCGCAAATAGTGATAATTTAAGTTCTTCTTTTCCTATTTTTATGCCTTTAATTTCTTTTGTCTGTCTAATTGCTCTGGCTAGTATTTCAAGAACTAAATTGAATAGAAGTGGTGATAGAGGGCATCCCTGTCTTGTTCCAGATTTTAGAGGGAATGCCTTCAGTTTTTCTCCATTTAGAATGATCTAGCCTGAGGCTTAGCATATATAGCTTTTACAATGTTGAGGTAAGTTCCTGTTATCCCTAGTTTTTCTAGTGTTTTGAACATAAAGGGATGCTGTACTTTGTCGAATGCTTTTTCTGCATCTATGGAGATGATCATATGGTTCTTATCTTTAAGTCTATTGATGTGGTGAATAACATTTATTGATTTCCGTATATTGAACCATCCTTGCATCCCAGGGATTAATCCTACTTGATCATGGTGCATAATTTTTTTGATATGCTTTTGTATTCGATTCACCAGGATTTTATTGAGAATTTTTGCATATAAATTCATTAGAGATATTGGTCTGTAGTTTTCTTTCTTTGAAGTGTCTTTGTCTGGTTTCGGGATCAGGGTGATGTTGGCCTCATAGAATGAATTTGGAAGAGCTCCTTCTTTTTCTATGTCTTGAAATAGCTTGAAAAGTATTGGTATTAATTCTTCTTTAAAGGTTTTGTAAAACTCTGCTGTATACCCATCCGGTCCAGGGCTTTTCTTGGTTGGTAGTCTTTTGATGGCCTCTTCAATTTCTTCCTTTGTTATTGGTCTGTTTAAATTGTGTGTGTCTTCCTGATTCAATCTGGGCAGATCATATGACTTAAGAAATTTATCGATATCTTCACTATCTTCTATTTTATTGGAATATAGGGTTTCAAAATACTTTCTAATTATCTTCTGTATTTCTGTAGTGTCTGTTGTGATATTGCCTTTTTCATCCCGTATATTAGTAATTTGAATTCTCTCTCTTCTTCTCTTCATTAGCATGGCTAAGGGTCTGTCGATCTTATTTATTTTTTCAAAGAACCAACTTTTAGTTTTATCAATTTTTTCAATGGTTTTCTTTGTTTCAATTTCGTTGATTTCCGCTCTGATCTTAATTATTTCTTGTCTTCTACTACATTTGCTGTTGTTTTGCTCTTCCTTTTCTAGGGTTTTAAGATGTAGTGGGAGTTCATTTATTTGTTGTTTTTTTCTTTTTTTGAGGAATGAACTCCAGGAAATGAATTTCCCTCTTAAAACTGCTTTCATTGTGTCCCATAGATTCCGGTATGTTGTGTCTGTATTGTCGTTTAACTCTAAGAATTTTTTGATTTCCTCCTTTATGTCTTCTGTAACCCATTGATCATTCAGTAACATATTGTTCATTTTCCAGGTGATGCAGGATTTTTCCTTCCTTCTTTTATCATTGATTTCCAGTTTCATTCCATTATGGTCAGATATGGTGCATGGTATTATCTCCACACCTTTATATTTACTGAGCGTCGCCCTATGGCATAATATATGGTCTATCTTTGAGTAGGATCCATGTGCTGCTGAGAAGAATGTGTATCCACTTGATGATGGTTGATATATTCTATATATGTCGGTTAAGTCTAGGTTATTGATTGCGTTATTGAGTTTTATAGTTTCTTTGTTCAGCTTTTGTCTAGAGGATCTGTCCAATGTCGAGAGCGGTGTGTTGAAGTCCCCCATAATTATTGTGTTGTGGTCTATTTGACTCTTGAACTTGAGGAGAGTTTGTTTTATGAACGTTGCAGCACCATTGTTTGGTGCATACAAATTGATAATTGTTATGTCTTGATGGTGGATGGTTCCTTGTAACAGTATATAGTGTCCTTCTTTATCCCTTTTGATTAACTTAGGTTTGAAGTTGATTTTATTCAATATGAGTATGGCCACTCCTGCTTGCTTCCGAGGGCCATGTGAGTGGTATGATTTTTCCCAACCTTTCACCTTCAGCCTGTGTATGTCTTTTCCTATCATATGAGTCTCCTGAAGGCAGCATATTGTTGGATTTGTTTTTTTTAATCCAGGTTACTAGCCTATGTCTCTTGATTGGTGAATTTAAGCCATTAACATTTAAGGTTACAATTGAAATATGGTTTGTACTTCCAGTCATGTTTATTTATTTATTTATTTTAGTTTGGCTAGTTTTTCCTCTTTGGTTATTTTTCTCCCCCTTTACTGAGATACCTCCCACTGTTAGTTTTGGGCGCTATTTTTCAATTCCTCTTCTTGTAGTATTTTGCTCAAAATGCTTTGCAGTGCTGGTTTTCTGGCTGCGAATTCTTTTAGCTTTTGTTTATTGTGAAAGATTTTAATTTCATTGTCAAATCTGAAGCTTAATTTTGCTGGATACAGTATTCTTGGTTGGAATCCATTATTTTTCAGCATTTGAAATACGTTGTTCCAGGATCTTCTCGCTTTCAAAGTCTGTGATGAAAAATCAGTCGTTAACCTAATTGGTTTACCCCTGAATGTAATCTGCCTCCTTTCTCTTGTAGCTTTTAATATTCTCTCCTTGTTCTGTATGTTAGCTATCTTCATAATTATATGTCTTGGAGTTGGTCTATTACGGTTTTGGATGTTTGGGGTCCTGTAGGCTTCCAGGATTTGGCAATCCATTCCATCTTTCATCTCTGGGAAGTTTTCTAGGATTATTTCATTTAATAAGTTGTCCATTCCTTTGGTTTGAACCTCTGTGCCTTCTTCTATCCCAATGACTCTCAAATTTGGTTTTTTTATGAGATCCCATATCTCTTGGATAGATTGCTCGTGAGATTTAAGCATCTTTTCTGTGTTGACTATATTCTTTTCAAGTTGATAATCTTTGTCTTCATTATCTGATGTTCTGACTTCTACTTGATCTAGTCTATTTGTAATATTCTCGTTAGAGTTTTTAATCTGGTTTATGGTTTCTTGCATTTCTAGGATTACTGTTTTTTTTTTTTTTTTTAAATCTCTGTCTCCTGGTAAAGCTCGTTCTTTGCAGTTTGAATTTGTTTGTTTAGTTCGTTTTCAAAATATACTTTCATTGCTTGGACTTGCTGTCTCATGTCTTCTCTAATATTCCGTTCCATCTGAGTTAGGTATGCCTTGATTTCTTTCCCTGTCCATGTTTCTGATGCTTCTAGGTCCTCCTGTAGATTTAAGTTGTCCTGCATTGTTTGTAGTCCTTTTTTCCCTTGTTTTTTCATGTTGTTCACGTTACTTTCCAGCTCTGTTTGCCTGCTTTGTAACTGCTTTCTCCTATACATTTGTTTTGGCTTTGTATATCTCTGTTGTCTCTCCTTTGTGGTGGGAGATTATGCCTAGAAATGTTGGGCTTTATTGTACTTTGAAGCTGATTCATTCAATTCATAAAAGGCTTCCAGGTTCTGTATGCATATAGTGATTTGTTGTTTGTTCTTAGGACTATATGTTTAGGTTAGGTGCTATGATGGTACGGGGGTTAGTATGTCTTGGCTACTTTAGAAGATTGCTCTACTGAAGGTGGATACTAATAGGCAATTGGATCAGGGTGTTGGTAGTAGCTAGGTATTTAGGAGCCCTATAGACAGCCTCGAGACATTCACCTATTTGCATTTAGACAATTACACGTAATGGAAGACGTAATGCTTGGGATGAAAGTTGGGGGGTAGGGGAATGAAGGTGCTCTTAAAAAGAAAGAAGGAGAGAGAGAGAGATTGATTAGAGGAGAATGAAAAGAACAATAAAACTTGAAACGGGGGGAAAGAAAGAGAGAAGGAAAAGGGGAGAAAGGAACAGAGAGAAGAAGAAAAAAAAATATTGAAGTCTTATAGATCCACTTTCTTCTCTTCCAGTAGGCGGATCTGTGCCCTCCGAGCGGAGCTTCTGCCCTCTACCTGCCCATAGCAATCCCTGTAAGGCATCTCCTGGTAGTCTCTCGGACTTGTCAGTCCAGAGCCGTTTCACTTCTCCGGCCCTTCCTCCCCCTTCCTCCTGTCAGCCAGCCAGCCTGGTCCTGTTCACCAGAAGTGGTTCCCCAGAGATCTAGTTACACTTGCAGCCCCACCGCGTGTCCCATTTAAGCCCCAGTGCTGTGGTAAACTGGCAGCTAAGACCTTGGGAGTTACCGCTGGTGATATGGGGGGTTGGGGGTCGGGGATCCCCTCTGCTTCCCTACAGACACGACCCCTGAGAGGTCCCTAAAGTTTCCTGGCTGCTTGTATCTGGATGGGGAGGGAGTCACACACCTGCTAAAGTGGATTCTGCTGGGAAGGAATTCCGTCGGCCGAACTCTGATGACGTCACCTCTCTGCTATGGCGGGCCCTAGGCTCCTTGCCGGAGTGTCCGAAGGGAGGGGTGGGACTGGTCCGTCCCCGGTTGGCCTCAGCTCCCGGCTCATGAAGGCTTGGCTAAAGACTTCTTCCTGCCAAGCTGCGTCTCGGAGGCTAGCGGGACCCAGTCACGTTGGCTGCGGGCAGACGATCCGGCAGCCGCGCCGCGGCGTGCGGACTGCGGCTGGTGGATCTGGACCTCTGTGTCTAGTTGCAGGGATTCGCTCATCTGGGGCAAACTGTCGCTTCAAAAAATCCTAGTAGCTCCCGGCCAGTCTCTCTTCAGTGGAATTTTTCTAACACATTTTCTTTGTGGAGGTTTGTTTTGTGGAGTGCTCCTAAATTATGGAGCAATGGATAGTTTTCAGGCTTACAATTAAATGTTCAAAATAAATTTAATTTATTTTTTTCACTGTAGTTTGTTTTCCCCTTACTCTCAATAGTCTCGCTGCTATTTTTAGCTTCTAGTTTTGAAAAACTGAATCCAGTTTACATATTTTTCTTTCCCATCTGGCACCAATCTCTGTTCATGTGCTCATTTGTTCTTCTTACAGGCTTTCTCTTTTCTAGGGGCTACTTTACCTTGTAGCATAATGACCCCAGTAGGCATAAACTTCTTAAAAAAAAAAAAATGTGTTTTCTTTGTTATTTTCTGGCTCAAAAACAATTGGTGTTTCCTTCTTTACTATTCTCTGATAACCAAGGACAATTTACTTAACCTCTGTGAGTCTCTTCCTCATTTATAAAAACCAAATAAGGTTGTTATGAGGATTACGTAAACTAACACACAACATTCAGTCCAGTGCTGGCACAGAGAAATATTATTTTTATTTTATTAAATCTGGAAAATGCAGAAAACTACATAAAAGAAAAAATAAATCATCCAAGCTCTTGCTACTCTGAGAAAAATGATACACATTAATATAATTCAACCAATTTTTTTCCTTATACATGTAGTATACCAACTACTTTATAATCTACATTTTATTCTGAATATTTTCCCATATAATTTAGTATTCTTTCATAACCTGATTTTTAATAGGTGCACTGTATTCTGTTGCATGGATATTCCATAATATTACCAACCAATTTCTAGACAGATTTTTTTATTATCACAAATAATACTTTATTGATAAACAAGTTTGTACACATATCTGTGTGCTCATCTTTAAATTTTCCTTAAAATAAATTTCTAGAAAGACATTACTAGGTAAAAAGAAGTGTAGTTATTTAAAATTTTTTGTTATTTTTGTTTTCATTTTCTGTCCAAAAGATTGTCCAGTTTATTCTCCAGTCACAGCATAGACCAGTCTTTCTACAGCCTTTACTTGTCTTGCCATCTCATTATATTTTAGTGCATCTTAAATTCAGCTTCATTTCTTATTATTCCTCCCTGTGAATTCACACTCACTCTTCTATGCTTTTCTGTCCTCTAGTGTCTCTTGACTCAAAATTGTTTTAACTTTACCTTACGAATTTCCTGATTATTTTTGTGTCTCCTCTCTCTAGAGGCTGCTCAGCACTTAATATGGCTCATTTCCTAAATAAATATATTAATATATCTCAAAATTCCTGCCTATTGATTCATTGCTTTTAAAATATGTTTTCCCACTGGTTTTTTGTTTACACATAGAAATTGCAGGTTCCTTTATAGAAGAGGTTGTTATCCCAACAGTGTCAAGTTTAATGTACCTTACTCAGCAGACAGTTAATAAGTTAGAGCTAGCTACCTGACAGGTTTTCTTTTTAAGATGAACTGTGAAGCATTTAGAAGCTCTTAAAGTACACCTTTTCACACCCATGAAAGTAATATGTATCAATTATTTCTTAAAGAACATATCACTGGATTCCCTGGAAAACTTGGAATGGAACCACCATTTGACCCAGCTATCCCTCTCCTTGGTCTATACCCAAAGAACTTAAAAACAGCATACTACAGGTACACAGCCACATCAATGTTTATAGCAACACAATTCACAATAGCTAAACTGTGAAACCAACCTAGATGCCCTTCAGTAGATGAATGGATTAAATGTGGCATATATATGTATACAATGGAATATTACTCAGCAATAAAAGAGAATAAAATCACGGCATTTGCAGGTAAATGGATGGAGTTGGAGAAGATAATGCTAAGTGAAGTCAGCCAATCCCAAAAATCCAAATGCTGAATGTTTTTTCTAATATAAGGTGACTGACTCATAGTGGGGTAGGGAGAGGGAGCCTGGGAGGAATAGATAACTCTAGATAGGGCAGAGGGGTGGGAGGGTATGGGAGGGGGCAGGGGGTTAGCAATGATGGTGGAATGTGATGGACATTATTATCCTAAGTACATGTATGAAGACATGAATTGGTGTGAACATACTTTATATACAAACGGAGATATGAAAAATTCTGTTCTATATGTGTAATAAGAATTTTGATGCATTCCACTGTCATGTATTTGAAAAATAAAAGCAATTATAAAAGAAAAAAAAAAAAAAGAAAAGCAAACACACCAGAGATCTTGCTTGTTCTCTCTTCCCACCATGAAAGAACATACCAAGAGGGAAGCATGTGACATTTGAATATATTTACAGTATCACTTTAGTATAAAGGGGATTTTTTGAAATATCTTAACAGAATCTAATATTTTTTCTAGAGTTGTTTTCTTCTTTCTATTAAGAATCTTCCCCAATAGAAAAAACTATATGTGAAGTTATACTGTTTTAGAAATGAAGTGCCAAAATATAACTCCAGTATAGTAAAAGATGCAGGCACTGTTCCTAGACCTATATCACAATTGTAACTAAGAAAGTGAATTTCATTTCAAATGCAATCAATGGACACAATTGGGAGGAAATAGATGGTGTGCGTTCAGTAACATAAAATACACCAATATTTTTCAAATATAATTAGTTATTGAACTACTTCCTATACCTTGTAAGTATCCCAAGGAAAAAAATTACTAAAGAGAGATGTTACACTGAATAGTAAGGTATAGTGTGAATTTTAAAATGGTTATTCTATAATGCTAAAATATTGTTTTCCAGTGTCAAGAGAAAATTTTTATTAAACTCTAGGAGTAAATATGTTATACCAATATGCTGAGTTCATTTACATTTTATGAGATAACTTTATTTGTTCTGCAACTAGCTGGCTGGTGGAGAATTTGAACAATATTTGGTGATATTTTAAAGTTGTAATTTCATCAGTATCTGACTTAGGGAATCTCAATATAAATCTGGAAGTAAAAAGTGTTGTATGCTATGTTTAGTGACTCTGCAAGGAGTGAAATACAATTTTTCCCCACCACTTCCCAGTGTGCATTTTCTGAGAAGTCAGTTGTCATTTGTTCTGGAAAAATTCATTTCATCCTAAATTGGACTAACATTCCAAAGGAAAACCTTGAAGGTCACAAAGAAAGATACTTTTAAAAGATAATTGTTTAAAATTCAATAGTAAGAACATGGAAACAATACTGAAACATGGAAAGGAAAAAGTATCTGCCAGGGAACTTTGGACTGGGTAGAGGGAAGTGAGGGGAGGCAGGGGGTAAGGGGGTGGGAAAGATAGTGGAATGAGACAGACATTATTACCCTATGTACATGTATGATTGCATGAATAGTGTGACTCTGCATTGTGTACAACCAGAGAAATGAAAAGTTGTATTCCATTTGTGTATAATGAGTTGAAATACATTCTGCTGTCATGTATAACTAATTAGAACAACAAAAAAGTATGTTCCACAACTGGAGTATGCTCTCTCTTTTTATGCATATATGATAATACTAAACACAATATATACACATATGTATGCTTTGCATTAAAAGGATACGTTATCCCTGATATTTTGTAATTTTGTTTAATTTTTTAAATTTTTATTATCATCATCATGGTTAGCATCATGATCATCGTCGTCGTCGTTGTTGTCTCGTCGTCATCATCATCATCATCACTTGGAACTGAACCCGGGGGCACTCTACCACTGAGCCAGCCCTTTTATTTTTTATTTTGAAATAGGGTCTCACTAAATTGCTGAGGTTGGCTTCAAACTTGTGATCTTCCTGTGTCAACCTTCCAAGTAGACGGAATTACAGGCCTGGGCCACTGTACCCAACTGCAGCTTTGTTTTTTAACCTCAACAATACATCATTGATATTCTCCTGGTCAGTAGGTATAGTCCTGTCTCATATTTTCCAATGGATATATTCCATACTATTCTATAAATTAAAAAAAAAATTGAACCTCTGTTGATGAGCATGTTGTGTGTGTGTGTGAGAGTGTGTGAGTGTGTGTGTGTGTGTGTGTGTGTGTGTGTGTGTGTGTGTAACTCACATGTATTTTATTAATCTTTTAATTGACAGATAACATTGTATAAATTTACCTTGGACAACATGATGATTTTAAGGATATATATTATGATTGGTGAAATCCAGCTTATTGGCAAATGCATTACCTCATGTAGTTACCATTTGATAGCACATGATACTCCCTATGCTTACATTTTTCATAAATATAATGTATTATTATTAATTAGTCAATAAATCTTTGAAGTTTATTCTTCCTAACTATAATTATGTAGCCTTTAACATTCACCCACCCCAACTACATCAGACTCTGGTAACCACCATTATACTCTCCACTTCTATGAAACCAACTTTGTAACATTTTATTACTTTAAAAAAAAATCTTTTTGTGCCTGGCTTATATCACTTAACATAATGTTCTTCAGGTCCCTCAATGTAAAAAATGGCTGAATGTCATTCTTCTTTTATGACTGAATACTATTTTACTGTGCATATATTCCACATTACCCATTATGTATAAATCCATTAATGGACATGTAATTCAACTCTGTATCTTAGCTATTATGAATTGTACTTCAATAAATATGAAAGTACAGGTATCTCTTTGATATGCTGATTTTATTTCCTATGGTTATATACACAGTAGTGAGAATGATCATATGGTAGGTAATTCTTTTTCCTACTTCAGCCTCCCAAGTGAGGATTTCAGGCATCAGCCACTACACCTGGCAAAATTCTAATTTTTAGTTTTTTGAGGAACCTCCATACTATTTTCTGTAATGACTGTACTAATTTGCTTTCACAATAGTATATGAAGGTTCCTTTATCTCTGTATCCTTACCAACACTTACTCTCATTTGTCTCTTCATAATTGCCATTCTAACTGGAATTTGGTAGTATCTCATTGAGGTTTTGTTTTTATTTGATTTAGATAAAAGTCTAATTTCATCCTTTTGCCTATAGATATTCAGTTTTCCCAACATCACTTATTGAAGAAAATGTTCTTTTCTTCATTGTGTTCTTGGTGGCTTTGTTGAAAATCAGTTTGCTGTGAATGTGTTCATTTATTTCTGGGCTCTCTATTCTGTTTGTTTGTCTGTTTTTATGCCAATACCATGCTGTTTTGGTTACTATAGTTTTATAGTATATTTTGAAGTCAGGCACTGTGATTCCCCTAGCTTTGTTCTTTTTGCTCAGGGTTGCTTTGGCTACTTGAGAGTTTTTTGTTTGTTTGTTTTTTATTTTGTGGCTCCATATGAATTTTGTTTTTTTTATTTTTGTGAAGAATGTTATTAGCACTTTGATAAGGATTGCATTGAATCTATAAATCATTTTTATAGTATAGCATTTTAACAATATTAATTCTTCTGATCCATGAATATGAGGTATGTTTTCATTTCTTTATATCGCACACATATTTTAAATTATACAATTAATAGCTGCACAGGACTTTTTTAAAAAAACAAACAAACTATGTAGCTGAGTCTTTGCTGTATTCTAGGCCCATACCCCAGCAGGAATCTTTTTGCAGCTTCTTTGAAAAGTTTTTTAGTGGTTATGAACATAATCTTAAACCATATATATATGTATGCCTTCATTCATTGGTTTCTCAACTTTAGGCACTGTGCAGGTGAAGCAGAGCTTTACTACAAGGAGATGCCAAACACCTAATATTCTCAAGAGGTATATTATAAGAATTTGAGAATTCCCCTGATTCATACATGCCATTCTGTCATTTAATTTCTCCCATAAACTTCTGTCATTTAATTTCTCCCATAATCACTGTTTTCACAATGATTCTCAACTGGGAGGAAGAGAGTATGCTACCATCTCAGCCCACCAGAAGACTCCTTGGGAAGGCCTTTTTCAAAATACACTTGTTTTTCTTCTAACTCCCAAGTGGAGCATGTTTCCTTGATTGAAAATCACTGTATATAATTTCAGATGTTACCAGTTGGGAGTATTTTTTGCAGTTATTATCTAGAAGCAAATGAACAACAAAAAAAGTTAAGAAAAAAAATATACACATGTGTGTTGGTTTGTGTGTGTGTGTATACATACATACATACATATACAAGTTCTTTCTTTTCAGGTTAAGGGGCATCTTAGATCTCTTTTCTTTTAATTTATCCTATTATTTTCCTATAAACCCTAGCAGAGGTTCTCCTTTCTACTCAGTTCACAAGAGCTCCTGTGTCAGCATTAATGAGTTGAGAATAGCAAAACAAGTAGGGACGCAGGTGCTGTGACAGGGTAGGGCTCACTGCTGAGTTGTGTGACCATCTTCTTCAAGAAAATTTATATCCAGCAAAATTATTACCATGGGCCTTTGGAATTTCAATGGAATAATTGAAATTCTGACTGCTAATTCTTGTGAATATCAAACCAAATCTATCATCTTTTATACCTTTAAACCGGTAGAAATGATTTAAAGACCTAAGATTCTGTTTGCTTGAAGACCCACCTTACTGGGTGCAGTATAGTCTGAAATCACAATGACAAGGACATGCTTACTTGGAGAGTGGATCCACAGTGCTTTGAGTTCTCTCTAAAGCACCTGAGGGTAAATGAGGAACCTTAGACTGGAGGTACTAATGGGGTTCTCTGTTTTATCTGCAGACTGCAGCTGAATATGTAAAATCTCGGCTCCCAGAGGCCCTCAAACAACATCTTCAGGACTACGAGAAAGACAAAGAAAACAGTGTATTGTCTTACCAGACCATCCTTGAACAGCAGATTCTGTCAATTGATCGAGAAATGTTAGAAAAATTGACTGTATCCTATGATGAAGCAGGTATGTTTATTTTTAGTATAAACACACATACAGGCACACAGTTTTTTTCCTTACAAAATTTATTTATAGTTCTCAGTTAAATTTAGCCCTTTCTATGGGGTAGAAGGTTAAGGGCAAACTGGATTCAAAGTTGTATAACATGGATTAATAGTAAGTTTCTTCTCAGCAGTTTTAGTATCAAAACTTTTTCAGGAGATTCATAAAAATGGCTCTTGAATATCAAATCCCTTTAAGCGTTTGCTCTTTTTAAAATGGAATTTTCCTGGCCTTTTATCAGTCATGTACTCCTATTGATCTAATCTTTTAAAGTGTCACTTCAATTTTGGATACCAGCTAAAAACTTTTCATCTGATAATCTGAGAGCTGTTATTTGATTCAAACTTTTTATTTTAATTTTAGAGATTTTTTGTTTCTACAGAGGTTTTTTTTTTTTTTTCTTTGAAGTTTTAAGCTGAATTTGACTTTCTACCATAGCAATTCAAATAAAACCCTAATACCACAGAGATTTTGGTTCACTGTGTGCTATAGGCTCATCCCATCCAAGGAAGCTTATTCAGGGAGTCATGCATAGAACCCCATGTAATGCCATGATCTGTTAGCTAAAGCCCAATTTTAATGACTCAGGTACAATATTACTTAGAATATTAAAATTATTAATAAAATTAAATAGATGCAGCAAAAATATTCTGATTAAATTTAACATATTTCTCACCTTACCAAAAGGAAAAAAAGGGTGGGGGATATAGGAAAATAGGTTGTTAATGATCAAATGTTGATAGTTTTAATCCCTATTTTGATATCAGGAATTGCTGGTTTTATTTCCACAAAGATTTTTTAAGTATGGATCTAATTTTTTATTATAACATAAGCAGTCAATGCTGATATTCTTAGCATTTGATTTAAAGCTTTGATGATAGTAGACAGAAGTGCAAATTTAAGGGGAAAAAAAGCACAACATTATGCTATATTTACCTAACCACTAATGCAAATTTTTTAGTTATTATGCTGTTCCCTTTTACATTGTACTCTCTAACCCCTTCACATCCCTCTCAAGCAGGATTCACATTTCTAGTCTTGCTCAGGACATTTATACTCTCCCTGGTTTTCCTTTGCTTTATTAATTTCCCCTGCATATTGGCTTGCTTCTGCCTCTAGGGGATTAGTCATTGGTCTCTATATTTGTTTGGCCTTTAATATTGTTCTTTTTGACATCTTATTTATCACTCTTATCCTTAATGGAACAAAGTAGATTGTGATCCACCCCAGTGAAAATAATATTTAAGTATTCATAGCCTCTTAGAGATCATGAAACTCACATATTCCACCCACTTCTTGCTCCTGTACTCATTTTAAGGTGAGAAAACTGAGGGCCTTAGATTCACCTGAAATAAGTTCTTTGTTTGTAGGACTAGAACTCTTATATCCTAATTACAAATCAAGTTGTGCTATTGTAGGTTCTCAGTTGTTTGGTAAGCATTTGTTAAATAAATATCTTGTATTAGGCAGTTAGGAGAAATGAGGAAGATCATTAAAAGGGAAGAATCTAGGATGTAGAAATAGATCATGCTTAACATCCAGCTGGGGACCTAAAACATACATATATGACCTATTAGATTTAGAAAAAAAAAAAATCCCAAGAAATTTGAGACTAAATACACCCTGTAACATTCGCAAGCTATTAAAGTTAAATTGAGCTATGGAGTCAAGAATAGCAAAAGTGGCTCAAGTTTCTCGTGGACTTCTTTAGGGGAGGGTATTTGCTTACAACATGAAGAACAAATGCTGAAAATGGATTTGTGGAGAGCAGGGGAATGCATTCTAGTGGATGAAGACGAAGACGAAGACGTAGGAACAAGCACCAAAGTGAAAGTGAACATCAGCCATAACCTCCCACCAACCAATTTTTCCTTCTGCTGGAATAATTTTCCGTTCTTCCAGACTGTACAGAAGTACAGTTGAACTTGTATGTGGCCTTTAGGGGTACATACTTTGGTGCAGGATTAATCTATTAATAACTCTGTAGCATGAAGCAGTGGAAATAAACACAGGATTGAGAGTTAAAGAATCTCAAGTTCTAGGCCTTGCCTGTACCTTAATTACTAATGTGATGTTTAGCAAATTAATTTTTTAGGACCTCTGTTTCTTCTTATATAAAATCGGGCTAATAATATTTCAAAGGGTGTTTCTAACAATAAAATATATTGTGTTTGGGTAGGGCCTTAGGAATCTATTGAAAATGCTAGCTAATGCTACTAATGCTGGATGAGGGCAGATTTGAATCTTGCCTATCTTGCCTTAAATGACTTTAAGGTATTGTTAAGGTCTTTTCATAGCATGTGGTGTTTGGGAAACAGAAAGAAAAATTTAAAAATGATTTTCATAAGTGTTGAGAAGTAAAGCATCTATTTGTAAAATCATATGCGCTGAGATTGCATGAGGTGATGTGGACAGGTAATATGGTTAGGGGCTGTGTGCATATATAGATGAATGAATGTCATCATGTGTTGTAAAATCACAAGGTAACCTATGTAACTCTCATATTAATGATTTCAATCAAAATCAGAGTAGAAAATAAAAGATATTTCTATTTCATAGAAAAATATTTCATCATAATTTAAAGAAATTAGAATAGAAAATTGATAAAAGCATTCAGTACCCTTTCTGAAATATAACCATCCTATACTCAGACACTTATTTGCTTAGCTTCCTTCTATGCTTTCCCAGTTTTTACATTTTCATATTCTTTTTTTAAAATATATTTTTATGTGTTCTAATTAGTTATATGTGACAGTAGAATGAATTTTGACACATCATACATAAATGGAATATAAACTTCTCATTCTTCTAACTGTTCATGATGTAGAGTTATGCAGGTCATGTAATCATATTAGATTACACAAAGGATAATAATGTCGGATTCATTCTACTATCATTTCCTACCCACCCCCTTCACGTTCTTAATTGAGCTCTTTCAGTTTTAGCACGGAGTTGATTGTTAGTAGAAAATATCCTGGTCTCTAAAGAGGTTAATTTGTTTTTAATGCTTATCCACTGATAAATCAGCCTGGGTGACTTAGTGACAGTTATCACCATCTGTGACTTCTAAACTTCCAAAAGCTAATTAATGAAAAAAAATCCTTAGACACTTGTCTAAAAGCATTGGCTCAGAATCTACCCTTTTTTTCTGTTTTCCCTCTTTCTGTGTCCTCTCTTCTCCTTTAAATACATATAAACCTTAATGCTCTGCCTGTCTATAGTTCAACTTTACAGCAGCCTGAAATTCAGGAAAGGATAGGAAGTAAGCCAAAACCCTGTTTGTGCAACCAGATCACACAGTCCATTCGACAGAGGCCTTAGATATTCCTTTAGAATCCATGTTTTTATCTTATGTAATTCTCACTAGTTAGGTTATACTTTCCAACGTGATGCTTTCTTTTTTAAAAATCCCTTTTCTGACTGTAAGCATTATACTCTAATTGCAGAAATAAATAAGTGGTATAAAACAGTATAAAAAGAGAATAATAATTAATAATAATCTTATCACAACAAATATTTTTTATATTTCCCTCACTCTAAGAAATTTTTAAAAGTAGTTGGGATTATTTATTTATTTAGATACCAGAGCCTAACCCAGGGCATTTAACCACAGAGCCACATCTCCAGCCCTTTTTATTTTATTTTTTTTATTTTGAGATTGGGGAGGTCTCGTTAAGTTTCTCAGGACCTCACTAAGTTGCTGAGGCTGGTTTTGAACTTGTGATCCTCCTGACTCAGCCTCTCCAGTCACTGGGATTATAGTTGTGGGCCACTGCACCTGGTGGAATCTTGTAATTTTATGTCCTGCTTTTTTTCTTGACGTTATTACAAAAGCACGTCCTCATTTCATTAAAACTTCTCTGTGTGAAAAGAATTTTTTTTACAGTGAGTGTAATATAATTACAGTAATTATATTTATTGAAAGACAATATCTTTGCTCCTTTGATACATACAAATAAATTATCCAATTGTTTTGACTTTGGATTATTTCACTTTAATAATTACTCTGATTTATCATTTCTGAAAGCATTAGGTCCTTACTGTATTTTACTATGAATCTTTTGATATTTATACTTGATAATTAAATACTTTCTTAACATTTATTTAACCTGCAGGTTCTTTGCCATATATATAAACTGATGCATATTTTGAACACAGATCTTTCCTTAGTCATTATTACATGTGTAGTATATGTGTCCAGGATCAATTTTTTATGTCAAGTAAGGTTTGAGCATATGTTAAAGGCTTTGCTACAATCTTTACATTTATAGTTTCTCGTCAAACTATGATCTGGGAAAAGGACTGAGAATTGATTAAAGCCTTTCCTACATTATTTATATTTGTAGTGTTTTTCCCAAAATGAATTTTTTGACTTGTGTAAGATTTGAGCAAGTTTAAAAGACTTTGCTACTTTCTTAGCATTTGCAAGTTTCCTCTCTGGTGTGAACTATCTGATACATAATAAGATATAGGGATGAGCAAAGGATTTGCCATATAATATACATTTGTAGGGTGTTATCTTCAGTATAGATTCTTTGACATTGAGTAAAGTATGAGGACAGATGAAAGGATTTGCTACACTCTTTACTTTTCTAAGGTTTCTTTCCAGTGTGCATTATGTCTATTTAGATTTAATGATTATTAAAGACAATTCTACATTTATCACGTCTGTATGTATTTTCCCTAATATGAATCGTCTGATGTTAAGTTCTGAGGACTGGTTAAAAGTTTTGCCACATTCATTATATTTGTAAATCTTTTCTTGAATATTGATATTCTGATGGATAAATTCTGAACACTGATGAAAAAATTTCCCACTTTATTACATCTGTTTTGTTTTATTATTGAACAATAACAATCTGTTATTATTCTCTGGAAAATTAATACTTTGGTATTTACTATAATATCAGTCATGTTTAAAGTATTTTCAAGTTTTTTTATACTTACAAGTTCTCTTTCTTTTTTAAATACCCTGGTAGCTGGGCACGGTGGCCCCTGCCTGTAATCCCAGCAGCTCGAGAGGCTGAGACCAGAAACCACAAGTTCAAAGCCAGCCTCAGCAAAAGCCAGGTGCTAAGCAACTCAGTGAGACCCTGTCTCTGAATAAAATACAAAATAAGGCTGGGGATGTGGGTCCATGGTCAATGCCCCTTGAGTTCAATCCCCAGTATCTAATAAATACATGCATACATACCCTGGTAATTTTTTTAGACTTGAGTCCTTACTATAGGCCTTCCTGGTTTTATTATGTTTTGCCTAAATATCTATACGCTGGTATTGATTTAGCAATAGTGGATAGGAAAAGACCTTTCTATATTTATCAGAATTGTGGTTTTTGGCATAGGAGAAATTATTTGTTGGTGGTGAAATAATGAAATTTTGGTAAAGTGTTTATCAAATTGATGGCATTTAGAAATTGTTTCTTCATTTTTCATTCTCATCTTCAAAAATGTTGGAATGAGTGTTCAATCCTATATTTGAAATGGTAAATGATACATTATGTATTGTTCGGGTCCTATTTAAGATTTTCTAAATTTGTTTTTAGACAAAAGTTATGTTTCAAAAATGTATATGAATATTTGCTCAGAGAAGCCAATTTGATTTTTCTGCAACCCTGACTAACAGCATTCAAGGCTATTTCTGAGATAGTTTAAGTTCTTGATCTTCTTTAGCGGTGATGTTTTGTTGCAATTTGGTTATGTCTGTTATAACATCCTTTCTATGTATCATGCATACCCACATTCTCCCAGTCTTTCATTAAGTATGAATTATCAAGGCTACAGCTTCCACATCTCACCAGTACCCCTTTTTTGAAGTAAGATTTCCGTGTCTTGTTCTGGTGAAAGATATTGAGAATAATTAAAAGACATACCCAGGGAAATCAGATTTTTTGTTGTTCTTGTTCTGTCAACATTGCATCCATGTACAAATTCCACTTAGCAGGATCCAGGCTTTTCCACTTTTCTAAAGAGAATTCTATGGCCGCTTCCCAAATGTCACAGCCCCAAGAATCAACCATTTCTTCTTCCTCCTCCCTTTCTGGGGTTCTCTTATTTCTTAATCAATTATTTATTGGGAGAGTCATTAGAATGAGACTGTGAATGTCAGATGAAGGCCCAAGAAATGTTTATAGGTGAGAGATGTCATCAGCTCATCTCCCTCAGGCCCACAATTGGCATGTCAATGGACTCATTGTCATGGACCAGAGAGTAGATAGAGTCCATGTGAAGGGAATTTTAATGGCTATATAATATTATATTTAAATTATCACTTACTAAATGTTTTCCTACGTTGGATATTTAAGTTTTTGTCTTGCTGTTATAAATAATAGTACAATAAATATGGTGTGCCTTTATCTATTTCATATGACTCTAAGAGAATAGACTTTAGAAAACTTGGGGAAGGGGGATGATACAGACTAATGAAACTGAGAATAGCAGGGGATGACAACAAAGAGAAATCCATAAAGAGCAGTTATCAAATCCCCAACATTCATGGACTCTGTTATAGAGTTGACATCACTAATTCTAATAATGGTGACCTTGACTCAATAGAAAAAAAGGTTCAGTAATGTTTGTTATACTGCATATATAAAAACAGGAATTGTAGAAGCCAGTGTCATAACCTGGCTGCTCTAATAAAATACCATACACGGGGTAGCTTATAAACAGTAGAAATTTATTTCTCATAGTCCTAGAAGCTGAGAATCTTAAGATCAAGTTGCCACCAGATTTAGTATCTGATAAGGGCCTCCTTCTTTGCTGTTTTTCTCTGTAACCTTACCTGGCAGAAGGGTAAAGGATTACTGAGGGCTCTTCCTCATGACCAAATGAGGCCCCACAGCCTGGTACTATCACTCTGGGGATTGAGATATACTGAAACATGGATTGGCTGGGGGTGGGGAGAACACAAACATTTAGATCATAACATTAGTGTAGAAAAAAAAAAATTATCCAAATGGCTCAAGTTTTGATGATTATGAGAATAAAGATGTTTTATGGTATAAAATTGAAAAATGACTTAAATATAAATGTTCAGATTATTTTTCTAGATCTGCTGCCAACCAGATCTATGACTTTGAGTAAGTCACCAAACTTTCCCAAAGTCCATTTTCCTATAAATTAATGGCATGAACAGGATCTCCTACATGTCTTCCAGTTCTGACCTATGCTATGGTCTCTTGATAATGGAAAATTCAGGTAGCTATAGTTTCTGCAAGGGTGCATGTAGCTGTGGATTTTGTTTGCTCTATTGCCTTTCTCCTGTCATAATCATTCAGCTTGTATAGCATTTGCACATGAATATGCCCAGGCATACTATAGTTGTTGGGATGGGGAATGAGATTGTATGAGTCAAGCAAACTTAGATCTTGAAAAAAGAGGTTGTGAGCTATCATTCATGGGTCCTCATTAAGATAATTCAGATTCTTTTATTAGCACTTATTAATGCTAAACAAAATCCAGAGTAAGATGTGTTTTATATTTGATCTATTAATGATTTATTTTAACTGAAGTACGAGCTCATACGCATTTTAATAAATTGAGTTCAGCATAGAGAAATTTCCAAGGAAAGTAGAGCCAAAATTTGAAAAGAAATCAAAATAGCGTTTCACAGTGTCTCAAGAGCATCAGTAAAGTAAATCTTCATTATTGTAATAGTGGGCAAAAGTTAAAGGGTTGAAATACCACGAGAGGAATCTTTCTACATGTTATTTTTAGGGTAGTGTGTTGTCTGTGTTTTGTTAAGTAATCTCAAATTCTGTTTTTAATTAATTTTTTAATGTTAGGTCATGAATAAATAACCTACATTTTTAAGAATAAAATGATTTGGTCTGCAATGCCTTTTGTTGGAGATTATGGGGGAAATTGACCCATTTATTTGAGTGATATTCTCTGTTAGAGACTCAGGAGCCCCAAGCCCTGAAAACAGGAATAAAGAACTCTGAACTTTTCACATTGGGAAAAGCAGAGTATACATGCAGTGTGTGGACTTGAGATAGTTGTGTAAGTTGCAGCTTAGATCTACTTCTGAAGAGCTTTTCTCAGGCCAGTGAGGCCTTTATTTCTATTCTTGCAATTTACTAGAAAACTTTATAACTTTCAGCATGGATTTAACCACATAGAAAGAGCACTTACAAGTCAAAAGTGAAATAGATAATGCAGATGAGGAAAGGAGAGAACTCATCTGGTTGTTTCTTAGGTTTATTTGGGACTTATTTAAACCTGGGGACCTGCACATTCATTTACAAATGTTGGTTATCATAGCTTTCTCAGAGGAGGTGACAAGGAAGGAGTAGTATTAATTTTTCGGTCTTTGCTTTGTGATTCCCTGATGCAGCTCTACATTAGAAATTCCTGAGAGTTGAACCTAAGCAAAGCTCTCTGCCCTGAAGACACTCCAAGAACTGCAATGTGCTTTTTGGAGAAATAGCTTTTAAAAAGAGTGTGAAGTATGCTGTTAGCAATTTAGGACGTAGCTGGACGGTTACCACCTATTGAGCATATTTTATTCTTCTTAAAATAGATGATATCGGAAAGTTGCATCCATGTCTTAATTGAGCCATTAGTGTCATAGTAATCAGTGATCTCAAAAAGAAAGCCATTTACTATTATGGGGAAAAAATTGAATGCACATCCAGAAACTAAACTGAGAAATAGTGTGTGAATTATTTAGGGCCCTTAGTTTTTCTAAGAAAAAAAATCAGTAAAAGATATTTTCAGGAAGTTCTTCATTCTAACAAGTACTAAATTTCTCAGTATGTATCTCAAACAGGTCCTAGGGGATGAGATGACACCAGGTTTCCTTACTTCATATCTTTAATTAGGACCCCATTTCTGGGCTCAAAAGATACCCTCTCCAGGGACTTGCTGACAGGAATGGGAGCACTTGAAAGAAAGAAAAACAGGGACTCAAAAGAATCTTATAAATGGAAGTTCAATATTGACTGTGCAGCCTCTGACATCAGCTTCCAGTTTTCTGTAAAACATTAAATATGTTTCATTTTTCCTGTATAAAAGTAATGTAAATACATTTAGAACATTTTTTTTCTTTTAATGTGGAAAAAAAGTAAGACAAAAGAATAATCTCTAATCCTACCACCTAAACATAGCTACCAACTTTGGTGTATTTTCTTCGTCATTTTTCTCTGCTAGACTTTAATTATGTATGCTCAATTTTGTGTCTTTAAAAAATTTAGCACTGAAATATAATCATTTCTTCATGCACTTATAAACTACTCATAAATGTAGTATCTTTGAGTAAATATGCCACAGTTACCATTTCTGTAACTTTTAATATCACATTTCAATTCTCTTTACCATGTAAAATCCCCTAAATTTGGGGGCAGGTGCTTTTTATCTATGAAAAAAAAAAAAAATCTGAGAATGGCAATGTGATTAATTTTTTTTTTAAAAAAAGGAGAAGCTTTTTTAAAGAAAGTCAATAGTTGAAAGAGAGTAGGAAAATTGGTTATCAAAATTCACTTACAAACCTAGACCATCCTTCTGGCCAATTATACCAATATTTTTAATCAACCAATTTGAATTTGGCTTATAATTCTTTGTTTCTTTCCTTTATATCGAGAATTTTCAAAGGCAGCTTATTTTATGATGATGGGGAAAAGTAATGAAACAAATTATTTTTCCATCTACAAAATAGAAAACTGTCCGCTGTGGCAGTTCAAAAGTACCCACAAGTGTGATTCCCAAGCCCTGGGGTAGGCTTGTGTTTGTGGTGTGGCATTGAAGCCCTGTGTCTGTTTGTTTTTTACTTATTTATATTTAATTTATTTACTTTTGGTACCAAGGATTGAACCTAAGGGCACTTAACCACTGAGCCACATCTCCAGCCCTTTTATTTAGAGAAAGGATCTCAAGAAGTTGTTAAGGGCCTTGCCAAATTGCTAAAGCTAGCTTTGAACTTGCAATCCTCTTGCCTCAGCCCTGTGAGCTTCTGGGATTACAGGCATGTGCCACCTTGCCCAGCTGTGTTTGGTTCTTCAACTATAAAATTATACCATAGGATTTGCTATTTTTTAAAGACTTTTTCAACTTTACCAATGTGTGATTCAGTTTATTTTTTTGTTTATTTACTTTTTGCTGTGCTGGGAATCAAACATAGGCCCTGGCACATGCTAGGCAAGTGCTCTACCACTGAACCATACCCCAAGTCCTTAGGTACATTTAACATTCATTGGTTTTATTTGTTTGTTTACTCTGTGGTAGCTGAGACTGATTGCCGGAGACCTGTGAGCCAGACATGGTGACCAACATTGGAAATGTCCAAATGACATGTCCAATGTGTCACTCTAGATAGACAGTATGTGCATGAGTGCCTCAAGGGTGTGTGTGTGTGTGTGTGTGTGTGTGTGTGTGTGTGTTTGAGAGAGAATTATGGGTAAATGGGTGTTTTGTGTGTGCTCATGTGTACAAGCGGTGGTGGGAGGGCAGGGAAACAGCTGATAACTAAAGTTGGACAGTGGAATTGGTACTATAGAGTACAGTAGATGTGCAGAGGAAGAAGAAATTAGGTTTGATATTGGGAAAGAACTCTTGAATAAATCATAAAATCTTAAGAGAACCCATAAGTCTCTTGAACTTCAATGTCAGTTGCATTTTGAAAGACAGATTTTGAGTATTGCATTTTTCTCTTTGCTTGTGTAACTGTAATTATGTGCCAGTGCCTTGCACAGATCTATTCTTGCCCTCTGCCATAGGATCACCTACCACATTCTAAATGTTATTATCAAGCTAAAATTAATTACTGTATGTTAATTACCTTACATTAATTTGTTATCAGCATTGCCTGTTTGCTTATGAGATTTACAACATAGAGAAAATGATAATTCAGACTGAATCTTCTAAGTATCTCAATGGGACGTTATTTAAAAAAAATGAAAGCTCACATACTTTTTCAATAGAAGGCCTCCTATTCACTCTGAAAAATGTACTGATCCAAAGTTTTATGGTGGGAAAAATAAAATTTCAAAGAACTTCGCTGAGAATCCTGGAAACCACAAGATGACACTGAGATTTAGAATTAGGAGGTACTACCTCTAGTGATTAAAACACTTGAACTAGAGCTGTGTTTATCTTTCTAATCAAGTTGTCCTTGTTTGCCACAAGAGGAAGTAATGTTACTACCTGTTTCTAAAGTAGTATTTGATTACAAGGACTGAAGAAAATGTGTACACTTCAAAGAAAATAATTGTATCAGATGGTCACAATTTAGATTGCATTGGCTGGCCAGAGACAGGATGCCAATGCTCTCCGTATCTCTTCCTTTCTGTAGTATTGGAATTTTGTAACCAAGATTCTGTAAACCTTGTTGTAATGTTTGTAACAAATTTTAATGAGACCCAAGTTAGTAGTAAGACTTTCAGTGCCAGAATTTCTAATGTATAGACTGTCCATTTGTAGTGGTAAGAAGTAAGCAAAATGCATCTTCTGCTTGACTTTCAGTCTCAGCAGATGTATAATCACAGGCAGCTGGGCTGCTATTTAATATCATTTTGCAAAATGTTAAGTTCAATGCCTCATAAAAGGCATTGTTTTCAAGCCACCTTTTAGTGTCCAGAGAAATTCTCTTTGTTTCTTTCTTTAGTTGATGTCCTTGTATGTGGCTTAGGCCATTTCTTTCTTTCTTTCTTTCTTTTTTTTTTGGCATGGGTGCAGGGGGTACTGGGGATTGAACTCAGGAGCACTCAACCACTGAGCCACAACCCTAGCTCTATTTTGTATTTTATTTAGAGACAGGGTCTCACTGAGTTGCTTAGGGCCTCACCATTGCTGAGGCTGGCTTTGAACTTGCAATCTTCCTGCCTCAGCCCCCAGAGCCACTAGGATTACAGGCATATGCCACCTTGTCCCGCTGGCTTAGGCCATTTCTGATGAGGCTGGTTTGATGAAGAGTTTCTATAGTATATACCTTTGAGAAGCTCTTGAATCTGCTCTGTATTCAATCCAAGGGAACCATAAATCAACTCTGGAGAAATCATTGTTCATTCAACACAAACATTTACAATGTACCACGTCTGCTTAGGTGCTGAGAGTGTAAGGAATGGAGAAGGACATTTGAGTTAGAAGTATGCTCCCTTTGAACTTATTACTAGTCTTTAACTATTATCTGTCTGAATTCATTTTCTAAGATCTGCTTCTTCCTTATCTGAATCTGGACTTTTCATTCTCTGATCTCAGTTCATTTCATTCAAAGAGAGAAGTAACACAAAGTATGTTTTCATTTATATCCTATTTGTTCCCTAAAAGTCAGATTTGCCATACTGATAATAATAGTGTTAAAATAAAAATTAAAAAGTAATAAAAAGAGAAGGAAGCAAATTTGTCAACCATGAAGAATAATATAGTACAAAGATTAATAGTATTCTTTAGTTAAACATCTAATTTCCCCCTAAGCTTTCTATGCTAGTCAGCTTTATATCACTGTGATCAAAACACCTGACAAGAACAACTTAGAGGAGAAAAGTTTTATTTTGGTTCACAATTTCAGGGTTTTCGATCATGGTCTGCTGGCTCCATTGCTTGGGGCCTGAGGCAAGGAAAACATCGTAGCAATAGGACAGCAAAGGAAAGCTGCTCAGTTTTATGGGAACCAGAAACACAGAAAAGGGCCAGGAGAAGATAAACCTTTGTAGGTCATGCCTCTAATGTCCAGCTTCTTCCAACCTAGCCCCACATGCCTACAGTTTTCACCACCTTCCAGTACTCCACTCAGCTATTGGATTAATCAACTGATGAGGTCAGAGCCCTCACAATCTGATCACTTCCCCAAATCCTCACCTCTGAAACACATGAGACTTTGGGGGACATTCTAGATCCAAACCATAACACTTTTTGATAGACAGGGCAACAAGAGGAAAAAAAAACAGTTTAGAAAATTTTCTCTGTTTTAATATACAAAATAAAACAGTTTTTCAAAAGAGACACTTTTCTTTTTGCATTGAAGTTTGTAAAGACTTTATCATATTTCTTTGCTTGGATTCCCCCAAAACAGAGCCTGAAACAAAAGGCTTGAATGCAGATAGTTTATTTAGAAATGTGAGCCAAGGTGTAGGAGTGAGGCACACTGGGAATGGAGCAGCAAACAAAAGCTGGTATGAGGACATGGGGAGCTAGGTGCCGCTGATAACAACTGCTGCTTAAGCCTGGAAGTCTTCTAAGGAAGCTTATAAAGAACATCTCAGAACCACTTAGCTATTAGTCTCATCCTCATGTTGGTCAAGGGAAACCCTACAGACATTAACTTCCCTGTGCTTCTGGTTTTAATATGCTTGTGTGCTGAGTGTGATCTGGTAGACACCCCTTTTGACATAAGGGAAGGAAGCAAGTGGATCAAGAGAATGATTCCATTTGTGGTGCCTACAAGATGTCCCAGACAAACAGTGAATGAAATCTTAAAACAAACTTATAAACAAATTCATGTGAGATCATCTTATAGTCATTCTTGCTTTAGTAGCCATCTGTAAAAGTTATAGATGTGTTATTCATGTTTTTTTGAAGCTCCTATATATCATGGGAATATGTCTAATACAGCAAGTGCTCAAATGCATTTGTAGAAAATCTTGCATATAGAAGAATAAAGGAAAAGAGGATTTCTGTTTGATGTAACAATTCAAAAAGGGTCAGCTTGCCAGCTCAAACCCAAATAGTTGGTTAATCCTCATTTTTATAACTAATGAATTCAAGTACCTGGCTTTTCAACCTGAGTGGCATAGTGAAATGTATTATAGCTTTCAAATTGGGGTATGTATTTTCATTTTAGATAAGAAACTCACAAGAATGGTTACTCTGGGAAGGAGAAAATAGAGAAGGAAACACTTTTTTGTTGATTATTATCACTTTATTGTTTACATTTTTAACTTTTTACATGTATTTTATTTTTTAAATAAAAATAAGCAAAACATTCCAAATATACTTTCCTTAACTTTGATGCTAGAAATGGAATATAAGGCAAAAAGCCATTTTGTTGTTGTTGTTTTCAGTGGAGCCTTTCATCCCTAAGTCTTATATATCCTTAGAATAAGTAAAGGAAGGAACTTAGTGACAAGGCCAGCCATAGTGGAACTTCAGTGCTGAGGGCAGAGAAGGTCAGTGGTAAGTTGACTCAGTCCTGTGCCAGTGTGTGCCAGCGTGCCAGGGCTCCAGCCATAAAGTGGTTGGTAGCCTTAATACCTTGAACCAGATCTAGTCTCAGAGTCCAGGATTGGCCTTATTGGGTTAAACAAGACAAGACAAAGCAAAACAAGACAAAAACACTCATCTAAAAGAAAACAGATGGATGGGTGGTAAGCTGGGGAGATTTAATAGTTTCTGATCTTACTTCCTTTGGTTGCCTCCACTTTACCCCAGAGCTTGATCTTCTTGTGTCTGAAAAGTTACTTAACTTGCTGCTTTTCTTGGTGTTTTAGTCAGGTCCTCTCTCTCCTGAACTACAGCCAAACTTCTATTGCTTTTCAGGTGGTGCAGTATAGTAAAATGAGCCCAGACGTGAAGGTCCAACTAGCTTCATGACGATTCATTATGTCTTAACTTATAAGGCTTCGGATGAGGTTTAAAAATAATGTATGGAAAATAATGGATATGGTAAACATTCTACCAATGATGGTCTTTCTGTTATTTGCTGTTCTATAACTTAGCACGTTATTGGTGTGGTATTCTGGGATAATTCCCAGGACACAATAAAATCAGCCTCCTCTTCCTTCCTTGCCCTTTCCTAGATAGTAAAAGTATCTCTCAAGTGTATGTGTACAGTTTTCATGTTTGCTTATTTTTACCTTTTTTAAGTATTATTAAGTTTTAGTTATCTATTGCTAATTAGGTATTAGTTAACTATTGCTAATTAACTAATTATTCAAAAACCTTATGTCTGAGGGTCAGGAATCATGATTAGTTCTCTCATAAGTTTACTGTTGGGCTGTCACCTAGGGCATCAGTCTCTGAAAACTTGACTGGAGCTGGGAGTTTTGTCTCCAGCTCACGTGGCTCTTGGCAGAAAGCGTCAATTCCTTTCTTCATGTGCCTCTCCACAGGGCTGCTTGCTACATGACTTCCCTCCATGTGAGTAAATTAATAGAGAGAACACTAGACCAAAGCCAGTCTTTTATGACCTCACATCATACGTGACATAATTTCTGCCATATGCTGTTGGTCTTTGGTCACACAGACCAACCTAATTTAGTGTAGGAGGGAACAAAAAGGTATGAATACCAAGAGGTAGAGATCATTAGGAGCCTCTTGGAAGCTGGCTACCATAGGTGGAATTGTAAAAATGTCTACTCTGATTCTACCAACTCTTTCATCTTTTTTCTATTGTTATTATTACCTTTTCCTCTCATTTTCCAATCACTACCTGCTTCCCACTTTCCTTAAATCCAAAGCTGGCATGTTCATCTGTACATCCAACACTAGGATGGCTTTAGGATAACAGTCATGCACCACATAAAAAGATGTTTGGATCATCCATGAACCACATATACAGTGGGGTTTGATATGATTATATTGCTAGTGACATTTTAGCCATCCTAGTTTGTATAAATACAATAAATGCACTCTGAAAGTTCATACAATGAAAAAAATCTCCTACTGATTGATATATTTTTCAGAAACATCATACCAGTGAGCAATGCATGAGTATATTTAGACCTAGAACATTTTCTAATGATTGTAACTCACATCTTATTTGTTCATCATCAATATATCCATTTAAAAATATTTTGAATATCACTTTGATTCCTCTTACTTATGACCATATTTCCTTCGAGAGCTTTTTAACACAGTGCCCAGGTACCTCTATAGTTTTGAAATTGCAGGTTAGTTTTTCATAGAAGTATCCTAAATACTAAGAGATGATGGCATTACTCTCTGGAGGATGAAGTCTCTGTCCACTCTTTCCTTCATTACTCCTTTTACTCTTTGTCTTTCCATCTGTGTTTCTTTCTTTCTTCCTTTCCTTTAACTAAAATTTATCACATTTTTATTTTTACATTTATTAAATAATTTGATGGCTTGTTCTGCTCTTAGTTTTTAAAATGGATTAGAGAATAACTAGATATACTGTTCTTATACTTGACTTTCAAAATCTGATCTAGCAGTTTCCCTCAGTAGAAAAGTTTCTTATCCTTCCTTTAATGTTCTTGGCTGCCTTTTCTATTGTGTAAGAATATAATAAAGGAAGAAAAATAAGGAAATTCCTGAATATCTTGTCTGTGTCTTCACTTTTTACTATGCCATAATTTCTCTTACTTGTAGTCATCTACTTGTCTACCAAATATCCATTTCTCATTCTTTGTTCCTAAAGGAAAGAATGTAAACAATTAAGTCTCTCATTGTGACAGCATTAGTGGAGGAAGAAGATTGTGATGGGTATCACCAAGTAATTTCCCCCAATTTTTGAGGGATTGCTTCACTGTAATAGATTTAAACAATCAGTTTGAGGAAAATATTATTTTTGAGATAGTGCATATATTTTTAACCTTCTTCTCTTTGTAATTTGCTTTCTTATGTATAGTAAATTCAATCTTAAACTAAACTTTAAAGAACTAGGGGGAAATAATGCCTTCACAGAATTAGAGATACTCTGATTTTTGCACTTGACTCAATCTGTGTGAAGCATTGGTCCACATAAATACAAAGAAAGAAACACAGCCAGGCCTACTTGTGTTTTTAAATTGTACTTCAAAGTATATGGGCCTGGTATAATTGCATTTGCAAATAAAATGCAGGAAGATCTAGGGCCCAGAGTAAAATTAGACATGTTAACTTCCTTTTTCCCCCCCTATACTGCTAGTAACTTCAGGCATCTTCAATTGACTTCTTATAAACCAGACCCTGTAGGGGAAATCAGTATTCTGCAGCTACCAAAGAAAATGAGCTTGTCTAAAAATAGTTTCCTGTTGACAAGATTTTAGCAGATTTTTTTTTTTTGCTGATATGAAAGCTTTATGAAATGAAATGAGGTCAAATATGACAGATGTGGTCAAATCCACTTCTAATCTGTAAATCCCTGACTAGTTGCAGTTGTGCAAATTTTTAAATGGGTGCTTTGAAGCCGTACTGAATTTATGACATTCTCAGCATTTGAATATATCTCTAAGTATGGGGGGGGATACTCAATTGCTTTTTGTGGATTAACAATCAATATATGCATTGTTTGCTAGTACCCACTTACTATAATCTCAAGTGAGGTTATGTTTTGCCCTGCTTTTGTTAGGTTTTATTTTCTAACTACTGAAAATAATAAAATTAATACATTGTAATATTATTTCCTTTATAGCAGTGGTTCTTTACCAGGGCTGATTTCTACCCACACCCCATGGTTCATTTGGCAATGTCTGGAGGCATTTTGGATTTTTACAACCTAGGAGGGAGAGTGGGAAGGTGTAGGTAAAGCCCAAGGATACTGCTAAACATTGTATAATGTACACGACAGCTCCTCACAGCAAAATTTATCTGGCCTAAAACATCAGTAGTGTCAAGGTTGAGATCCTACTTTAGAACAATACTTCCTAACTTTTGTGGCGTATTAGAATGATCTTATCACCTAATGCCCTGGCCATATCCAGACCAGTTAGATCAGAATCTCTGAGTAGTGGGATCCAGGCATAGATATTTTCTTAATTTCCCCCAAGTGACTCTAGTACACAGCCAAAATGAGATATGGTACCAGAGCAAAAATTTTTAGAGGGAAAGACTAGTTTAGACATCATCACAAATAGTTTCCTTACTAAAGTATATGAAAAGACCTCATTAAAATGTGGTATGATCTAACAGGCAGTGTCCCATCACAGTATTATAGTGAAGTTCAAATGAATTTTTAATAACTTTCTATTCTCTAAAGCCCATACTTAAAACTTGGAAGACTGCTATTCTCATTGCAGTATTGGAAGTTTGTTTTCGCTCCATTCTACCTAATAAAATATGTGCTTTCTCCCTCCAGTCAGTGGAGATAGGATTTACTGGTACTCTTAGCCAGTAATGTTCTATCAAATAACATTTGGATGTTTGAACATTGATGATTTGTCTTCCTTGAAGGTTTTTTAAGTGTCTTTGTTATTTGATAAATAAATATCATCATTTACTTATTTACCTGAATTGATATGCTATGTAAAGAAGCTAAGGTATTCTTACTAAGAATATTTTATTCATATCTTTGCACTTTCACTCCTTTCTTAACCATTTCCTATCACGAAAAATTAAACCTTAAAATTCATGGACATTCATTATAAACTCTAAATATTCAAGTATTTAATAATACTGGAGAACATATAATTTTTATTTTATTTTAGATGCTAATGTTGATGACACAGGTTTTCAAGGAAACCAAAATAAACATAAACATGTCTCAAAGCTTTTAACAGGGTACATTGAGCACTGTGATGTATTATATAGTAAAAACTATTTCATTTCTAAAAGGCAGCACATGCCTCCCTAGTACAATAAAACTATCCTCTTCCACATCTATATGAAAGCTTCAGTAGAGATCAGGTGTCAATCTTAGAAACTATTAGCATAGCTTCCTTGAAGAAACTGAGTGAGGTATTTCTCATGGTATGCCCTGGGGAGTTTGGCTCATTAAACCCACTCTTCTTACCCAGGGCCCCACAAGCCTATCAGGACATGCTGGAGAGTAACTACTCTGGTTTGAATACGGTTAGTCCACCAAGGTTCCTGTCCTGGAAGCTTGTTTCCCAACACGGCTGTGTTGAGTTGGTGGCACATTCAAGAGGTTGGACAAAGTAGAACATAATTAATTCATTAATCCTCACTTGAATGTCAGATTATCCATAAGATCAAAGGAGACAAAGATATGATCATGATCGGGCCTGGTAATCAGTTTGGATGGAATATTGTGTACAAATAATTCAGAAGTGAACAGCAATACTAGGAAGGTGTGCTGGGGCCAGGTATGCAAAGGGAAAGAATGTCTTAAGTCGTTAGGTGGCTCAAGAGAGACTATCTGTTGTATCTTTAAGAAGATCCAGGCCATTTGGGGACTGCCAAATCTATGAAAAATACCCACTGGGTAACAGCCAGACAAATTCTTTTTTGAATACCATCTTTTCTTCACAACAAGCCTCTGAAACCTTGCCATCAAGAATTTAACTATATGTAAAAGTCATGGCAAACTACATAAATACATTTCATTATACCCAAATTTGATATATCCTTGACTCAGTTTCTTCTTAGCTTGATCCCACCAGGAAGCCAATCTAACCAATATTCTATACATAGGGAAATATGATTGAAGGGAGGTGAGAGTGAAAAGAGACAGTGGTTACATCTTCTCCAAATAGCATCTTCAAGGTTTCCAAAATCATGTGACCAAGTCTTGAAAGGGCTTGTACAAAGGAGGGGTCCTCAAATTTAAGTTTTATTAGCTTCAAATAAGTCTGCCTTTGGGCTCATTTTTCCTCTCCTATATGACTTCAGATCCACGCAAATGAGTTGTAGTGCAATTATTTAGGTAGTTACTGTCATTTCTGAAAGCAATATCGAAAGGATATTCTCTAATCACATTCGGACTATGTCATAAGTCTAAGCAAAGAAACATTAAGTGTCTAATCTCAAGACTGGACAAAAGGCAAGCATCATAGGACAAGCCAGGATCTAGTGCCAATAATCAGCCACCTCATCCTATCCAAAAGTGAGACTTGATGAAATAAAAAGTCTAAAAGGTACAACAAGTGCATCCTGATTTCAGCAGCAAAACTTTGAGGTTTCTAAAAGAGAGGAAATTTACAGGAGTAAAAATTCTATAGCAATCAGGAATCTTGGTGTCAGTGTTCAGTCCTGAATCACTCAGGTGTGGGCCTGTCTTGGAAGCCTGATGTAATTGGACTTGGCCTAGCCAGCCAGCTGGAATATGTTAGTGGAGCTCTGGTACTGAAGAGGGAAATGAAGGAGTAGATTAAAAGCTGGAACCAGACCCTAGGAATGGGGGCCCACAAAGCCTTGAAACCAGTGCTCAATTTCCCTGATGGGAAGTAGAAACTGCTTACATACCATAGGCCTGGGATCCAAACCTGGATTAGGCCTGTAGGTGTGGTCCTCAGTGAGTTCAGCCACAGGAATTAGAAAGTAGATAAAGGGACTGATAAGTACTTTATAAAAGTGGTCTTAAAAACAACAACAAAAAAAAAAAACACGTTGGCATATTCCTTAACAAAGATGTTGTGTCCCCCGAAAACTAAAAAATAAATATTAAAATTCTCTCTCTTTAAAAAAAAAAAGATAAAAAAAAACAATTTTGAAAGTTAGAGACTCTTCTTGCACATTTGTAAATTGTAAATTGTCATATAAAGCCTTAAATCATAAGTGTAAATGATATACTATCAAAGGATATACTATCTTGCATATTTTATGTATTTTATGGGATTTAAATATTTTAATCAAAATCTTAGAACCTCAAATTTAGATCAAATTTTTTGTATAAATGGCAATTATTTAGCCTAGTTGTCATAGCCAGTCCTCACTATCAACAAAGGAACCAAACTAGACTTACTGTCTATAAGGAAATACCTGTCTTCATTTTTTACCTAAAGATATTAAAACAATTCTATGTTAAAAAAAATCATCTTATATCTGAGTTCTAAGATAGAGAATTGGATGGATGGATGGATGGATGAATAGGTGGAGGGATAGAAGGAAGGAGGAAAAAAATAAAAGAAGGAAGGCAGGTTGATGGGTAGACCACCATCTAATCTAAGTAACACCTTTCCATAAGTGTGTCAGCTAGATGAAAGATTGGACTTTCAAATGGTCTTTTTGTTTGGCCTCCAGTAAGTTTTTACAATGCTACATAGTAAGATACAGGTATAAGGGATGCTATTCTTTTGTTATGTGGGAGAGAATCAATTATGAAAGGGAATACAGGAAAGAACCTGCAGAGGTATCAGCTCAAGCAGACCTGAGTTACAAAAGAAAGGTCTGGGGAATGGGATCTGAAAACTGATTCTATTAAAACTCTATATCCACATGTCTTCTGGGAAGTCTTTGTATATCCCTAGGGGTAAAGTTTAAAAAGGCTACTTTATAATAATAGGTTTTTACCTGGCTGAACATCAGAGGCATATAGGGGAGGACTACCTAGATAAATATATTTCAGTGTAATTCTCAATATGGGAAAGTATTTGTACAAATCTTGTAGTGGTAACAAGGCTTTCACATCAGAATCAGTTCAATGATATTTCTAAGTTTCATTAGACTTTTGAATAAGTGTTTCTAGTATAACCTAAACTGCCTTTAAGTCCTAACCCCATTAATGATCAGCCCTATGGCCTTAAGATAATTATTGAACTCCTCCAGTCCACAGTTTCCTTGTCTATAAAATGGAGCAAATAAATCATGGTGCCTAGAATATATGATTATTGTGAAGATTTGCCAGGCATAGTGGTCACACTTGTGATCCCAGCTACTTGGGAGACTGAGTCAGTAGGATCTCAAGTTCAGGGCATCCTGGGTAACTCTCTCAAAATGTAGCTCAGTGAGTTCAATCCCTCAGTACCAGGAGGGGAAAAAAATTAAATGACAATGCATGTAAAGCAGAATATAGGAGTAACATACAAGGACTTTTATTGTTGTTGTCTTATTTATGTTTTTTATTTTTGGCTAAGAGAATGAGTGGAGTTCCTGATATAAAGGATAGATGTGCAACTGAAGACAATGGAGAAGATTGTGATAATGTCATGCCAAGGATCCCTCTGAGTTACCACCTGTCATATCTTAGAATTTAGTACAAATTTCTCAATGTCACAAAGCATGAGGTAGTAATTAGGCTTTATTAGGGAAAGGGAGATTTACAAGGCCAAGGTTAGCAAGAAAAGGTCTAGGTTCCCCAAACTCCAGCTTCCCACAGAGAGGTGTGTCCTTGGCCATAGCCTCATGGTGTCTGTGTATTGCAGAGAAAGCAGACTTTCATACCCCACATTATTTTTCTTTTTCTTCATGCAAACATAAACAGCATCCTTCTATGAAGAGACACATAAAAGCTTAGGCTTTATGCAATATAAGCTTAGGTACTCATTTTTTACAGTTTGTAGCTTGGAATATAACTTCCTAGCCCCTAAAGACCTGGGCCCTAGGAGAAGTGCTCCTCATTATAGATCTTGAACCTCTGGAGATGTTGTGTCCTTTTGGGTGGAAGAGGAAAGTCCAGATACTACGGGAGGCTGAATTGGGTTAACCCCTTCTACTGGGAGAATCCTTAGTCCCAACTAGCTCACTATGCAGACAATTATAATGAACCTTCAATATCACGTTTGGATACTCCTGCTCCTCCAGTTAAAGATATCATTTATCTCCCATTTAACACCTAGGCTGGATCTGAGCCTAGGTGGATCTCCAGCAGCAATGAATATTTGGATGAGAAATTCAAAGGAATTTAAAATATGTCTTTTGTGGGAGATTTTGTACTCTGGTTATAGTCAGTGCTGCTTTAGATCTAAGAGATCCAGGTATGGTAAAGGAGAGAAAAGGACCAGTATCATATCACTTGATGGGACTGTCCTGACATCCCTTAGGTACCTTGAGAATTGGCAGGTTTGGTTGCAATAGATCCTTTAGTCATGGACAGCCTTATGATAAGCATGCCCTCAAAACATATCTGAGTATAAAGAAGAAACTTCAAATTATCTCAAGAAAGGAGAAAATTTTATTAGAAGGTCAGAATCTTTAAGAATTTAAGGAAAAGTTGTATAGCCAGAGCTTCAAGGTATAACCAGGGCAGCTCTGGAAACTCTTGCAGAAGTATATGGATCTTAATTCTTGGGCACTGTCATTCATGTGCTTTGGTGTTTCAGTTACTACTGCTGTTTAACAAACAACCCCAAATTTTGTAACCAAAAAGAACGACCATTTTCTTGTGCTCATAGAGTTTATGGGTTAAGGCCTAAAAGGACTGGCTCATCCTTGTTCTTCTGTGTGGGGGCTGATCTGAGAGGACTCAGATGGTTGAGGATGGGAAGATCTATTCATAAGGTAGCTTCTTTGTTCATATTTCTAGCATGTAGGCAGAAATGGCTAAAAGATTGGGCTTTGCTAAGTCTGTTGGCCAGAGTACCTATACATGGGCCTATACATTAGCACAGGGACTAATGCTGATTTTTTAATATGGCAATGTGGTGTTGTGAGAGGGAGTGTCCTAAAAGGTAGTGTCTGGATAATGGTCATTCCTAGAGAGTCAGGTAGAGGTTGTGCAATTTTTTTTCTTCTATATATATTTTTTTCTTTCGCATGGCCTTTTTGTGACCTAGACTGGGAAGTAACTTCTGTCAAACACTGTGGGTGGAAATAATCAAAGTCCCACATAGATTCAAGGAAAGAGAACAAAGACTTCACCTCTTTGATAGGGGCATGTCAAAGCATTTGTAGCCATTAAAAAAAAAATTGTCACATGGGCTACCAGCTTCACTTTGGTTTCTTGAAATTCTAGAACTAGTGCATCTGATTGGCTTGGCTTACTCTCTGATTTAGTTTTGCTTGTCCTATGAGCTGTGGCAAAAGGTGAGAGGATGTGTAGTAGAATTTCTCTTTCCTTGCCCTAGAAGAGGCAGATCCTCTAAGAAGAGTTCAGAATTGAGGGGAAAATAATGAGATCTGTAGTGTAGACACTGCCAGGAGTGACAACCATATTGTTACCTTCCATGAACAATTTGGTGAATAGAGAGAATCTGGACAAGAGAGAAGGAAGAGGGCAGGTGCCACAGGGTGACTGAGGTTCACAGGAGGCATCCCTTTTCAACTTGTAGAAACACTGAGAAGAGTGTTTTTTCAAGAGCACAACATTTGAGTTATTGATGTTTATATGACATCTGAAGGTAGGAGCAGTCTGGAAACACTAAGGTTAAAGAGGTAGTGAATGTCATCAGAAAATCAACCTTGTTCCTAAAATAAGAACAGATTTGACCTTGAGCACAAATCAAAGAATGATAGAACCACTTCACAGCTGCTATAGATTTCTACCTTTTAGAAACAGATGTTAAATATCAGATTTTTTTTTTTTGTCTTTTACGCTGTGCACTCCAGTCAATAATTAAACACACAGAATAAAATATCTTTCCTTTGAGATCTTCAAGCTGCTTAACTGATAGCTTAGCTTAGCTGAGCCATCCTGGGGTAATAAGCACAGGGAAAACATGCTTCCAATTTTGGTGTGTGCACTACTAGAGCAGGCACTAAAAAAGAAATAGAATGTTTTCTAATCTTCCTTTTTGCTTGGGGGGAACTAATTCATGGGAAAGTTAAGTGACTTTCTCAAGCTCTCAGAACAACTTACCAGAACAGAATAGCCTGTCTTTAACTACCAAAGCTTTCCTGGGAGCCACCATTTATGCTCTACTAACTTGCTTCCAATGCTCAGATAGAATTTACAGTGGTTGTGCAGTTAGCCAAAAATGTCTATACAATTCTTTATGCTTCAGGAGAGGCCAGGGAATGTGTGTGATTCATAAGTAAGTTCAGTATATCTCATGCACTGCAGATTTTAAGGACTGGAATACTCTTGTAATCAGAATCTTAATTGGAAAAAAAATTTTGCTATAAAGGGGGAAGGGCATGGTTCTTGCATAGAAAGGATCAAACTAATAATCAAATAATAATCAAAGCCAGCTAATAGAAAATCCAGTGTATTAATTAAAGCAAATGTTGTTACTCATGTTTCATGTCAAGAGAAAAGAAGAAGGAAATAGACTGAAATAAACTGAACAATCCCTTAGGAAAATCTGACAACCCGAGTATAAAGGACTTCAGTGCTTCATGTTGAAGACCCCCTTTTCCTGATACTACCTGTTCATTTCTCCCTCTTTAATTTTTATAGCTCCAAGTCCTATAAAACCAAAATAATAATTGTTCTATAATGCGTTCCTTTGCAGTGAGAAGTCTTAGGGAAAAATAATTTGATTTTTCTCTATTGATATTTTAAAATAATAATTCTTACCCTTGCAAAACCAACATTTTTTGTAACAAATGTTTCAAACATCATATTTACCATCTGAAATGAAATTCATAGATAATATAATGTACCACTATGAAAATGTTTTTAAAATCCAATGACATGCCTTAACATTATAAAGAGGAAAACAAAGGGAAAATAATGTATAATGTTATATGTATTTTAATGTGAAAATATTCAGGTACCGCTAATACATTAGAAGTCATAATGGAGTTGCCAGATTGCTGCACTTAGCTATGTATGGTAACTCCCTAAGTACTACAGGTACAAATACAGATTGATGGTTGAATAAGTTTTGACAACTCAAATACAATGAGTGATGGTGCTATTGGTGAAGTGATTTTTCCAAAAGCGAATAACTGCAGATTCTAAACAAAAGTGCAAGCTCCCCTTAATTTATATAATAGTTACATTTCTGCAAATTTCTGTGTGTAATAAAGCCATTCCCAAAATACTCTTTGTTGACCTGTAAAACAAATGGCTCATGTGATTATAAGCAGGTTTTTCACCTCTATTATTTGAAAGCTGTGGGGTTAAGAATTTTGTTGTTTTTGCAAGACAATCCATCACATTGCAGAATCTCCAGTATCCCTGACCCCTGCCAAATAAATCCTAGTGATAACCAAAACTTCCCCCACAAATATTCAGAATCATTGCTCCAGAGTCTAGAACAAAAGTGAAGGATTAAGTTCAGGTAAGAGATGTGAATTGAGTCCATTTTGAATGCTTTTTATTCATAATGTTAAGAACTTCTGTTTCATTTTCAAGTACTGGAATCATAAGATCCTAAAATTTCTGCATCATGAGGCCATGCCATCCTCAATTCATAACTGAATGGTCAATCCAGGTATAATATACACTGGTGTTATAATAAGTTTTTTTTCCTTCTTTGTTTTATCTTATATGTGAGGATATAGAATTACAAGCAGTGCCTGGTATAGTTTAATTATTCAGTAATTTTTAGTTGATAGTATTATTATATGCTGATAGGTAAACATGATATTTCTTCTCTTGCCTCAATAATGAATATTTAACAAAAACTACTGCAGGGTTTAGTGGTCTTCAGTGATACCTGGCCATCATACTGCAAGGCTTGTCAGCAACCACATGCAAATGGTGTCTATAGACATACAGTTGTTCATACTCTGTAAAAATTTTCAAAACAAAGCCATTAATAGAAATAGAGCATAGCTCATAGTTCTTTAGTTCCTTTTTTTTTTTTCCCCCATCACAAGCAGATACACAAAGGCTGCTTCTTCACTCCACCTCCATTTCTGGTCTCTTTTGCAATATTATTTTTTTGTGTGTGTGTGGTGCTGGGGATTGAATCCAGGGCCTTGTGCATGTGAGGCAAGCACTCTGCCAACTGAGCTATATCCCCAGCCCTCTTTTGCAAATTTTACTAAGGATTTTTTGGGGGGAGGACGGGCAGGGGGAGAACATATTATTTTCTATTGATTTAAAAATAAAAATAACAAGTATAGCAATAAATTTTATTTATTCATTCAAAAAATAATTATTAGGTACTTACTATGTGCCAGGTACAGTTCTAGGTTCTGGAAATTCAACTATGAACAAGCTACATAAGCAAATGCAAGGACCCAGAGGTGGGAATAAGTTTGGCCTGTACAAGGAATAACAGCAGGCAAGGCAGAGGATGTAGGATATCAAGTTGGAGAGATGTTGAGGATGTTTGTGGAACATTGTTTCAAATGCTATTAAATGGTGGTGTAAGATGAAAAACAAAGGTTGACGATTGGATTTGGCAAGATGGAAGATGTCATTGCTCTCAACAAAAGTAACTTTAATAGCACTGCGAGAACAAAAGCTTTGAAGTGGACTTTAATAGCACTGTGAGAACAAAAGCTTTGAAATGGGATAGAGAAAAATTGTGGAAATTTTGGTAAAGACAAATTTTTCTTTCAGTTTGTTACGTAGATGAACAAAGAAATACACCAGTAGCCAGAGTTCATGGCATCTCAGTAGAGTTATTTTTGTTTTCTTTTTCTTTAAGATAGAAGAGACAGTGGCATGTTAATATGATAATGGAATGATTCTTTCAAGAATGGGAGAAATTATTGATGTAAGACAGAGAAGAAGAATTAGAAGACCAAAGCTCTTGAGTAGATAGGAAAAGGCAAGGAGAGAAGAAGACAAGAGCGTTTTTGGTTCTCTGGGTTAATAAATTTATCTTTGGAAGACATCATAACTGTCTCTGATTGCATCTCTTAGCAAAATAGATAAGATTGTAAGTTGAAAGTGACATTGGGGAAGTGGTGTTGGAAGTTTGAGAAAAGAAGGAAATATGTGAAGTAGTCAACTCAGACTGAGAGGGACTGAATTATCTAGGAAATACAGTAAAAATGCAGAGATGAGTATCCACCTGGGGTTAATGGTCATAAATTTAATATTGTGTTTATACAGCACAGACATAAAATCAAAGAGGGTTGGGTTTTACCAGAGTTGGAGTTTTTTCAGAAAGGGCAACAGAGGGAAGAACAAGTGAGGGATTTTACTGATGAATAGGGTGGGAGGGATATAAATATTTAAGGAGGGTGAGGAACTGTGAAAAAGTGGTGGGTCTAATGAACCAGAAGCTCTGAAGAATTGAATTCAAGTACGAGTAAGAGTGATCTGGAATGTTAATGGGAAGTGTTTAGAGAGTGAGATTTCTAAGATAGTTTAAGTAACCCTTCCAGGGCACGCCTCAGTGACCCACCTCCTCCAGCCACACCCAACCTGCCTGCCATTAATACAGTCAGTCCATTCAGATGAGGATGGACTGTTTAGTTTCCAGCCCTCATAATCTAATCATTTTACCTCTGAATATTCATACATTAATAGGAGCTTTTGGAGGACACCTCATATTCAAACCATACAAACCTCCCTCTAGGGAAGTTACCTCTAGGGCCTGTATATGTGATTGCCATGCCTGGGCCATGGATAGTCATGCTCTGAAAACTATGTTTTGGTCATTGACAGACTGCATGTACACTGGTGATTTCATAAGACTATATTGCCTAGGGACATTGTAGCCTTCTTTATTTGTACCAGCACACTCTATGATACTCACACATGATGAAATTGCCAACAACACATTTCTCAGGACATATTATGTTAAGTGATGCATGAGTATACCAGTCAAGGAACCTAACTAATCAAGCTACCAAGGAAGCTGCCAAGGGAGGCTGTGAAAAGGAGTATATGGACTTTAATAGCATGCAGTCTACACACTGAACAATAGGGGAATAATGGAATAAACTAAAGATTTAAAATCACCTATAATAACCTAAAAATTCACTTACTAAAGATGAATTAAAACAACTGTGTTAGTCAGCTTTTTGTTACTGTAACCAAAAAACCTGACAAAATCAACTTAGAAGAATAAAAATTTATTTTGTATTCATGTTTTCAGAGGTCTCAGTCCATGGTGGGCCAACTCCATTACTCTGGGCCTGAGGGGAGGTAGAGGGTGTAGCAGAAGAAAGCTATTCAGCTCATGACAACCCAGAAGCAGAGAGTTCAAGGCACCAAGGACAAGATATAAGACTTCAGTTCCAGGACTTGTTAATTGGCCTCATTGGAATATAATACCTACTGGATATCTTTAGTGACCTACTTCCAGCACAGTAATCCTTTTGAATTATTAATCCAGCAAATGGATTAATCCACTGATCAGGTTATGGTTCTCATGATTTAATCCTTTCAGCTCTGAACTTTCCTGCATTGTCTCACACATGAGCTCCAGGGGATACCACATATCCAAACCATAACAAACTTCAAAATAAGAAATTAGCTGGAAAAAAATGAAATTTCTAGTAATATAACAAGGGTAATATAAAGGTACTTCAACCTTATACATAAAAATTGAAATATAAACAAATAAGCAGGACAAACAAGTTGCAACATAAAAATAAACTAGAAAAGATATAATGAATTCTCTATAATTTCAGATGTTAGGAGATATGTTTATGACATATCTGTTTCATCTTACATAGTATCAAAGCAATGGATGCTTATTCTAGACAACTCAGAAAATAGAGGAAACCAAAAGAACATTTAAATCAATAATTCTGTTTAAGGATGATTACTATTCCACCATGGTATGTATGTTTTCAGAATGTCTTTCCTATGTATGTATAAATCATATATTTTCTAGAAAAATGGAATCATTCTGTACATGGTGTTTTATAACTTAGCATAATTTATGAAGCCACCCACAAATTTTTAATATTTCAGTTTTCCAGCATATCCCTATTATGAGCCTTTAGTTTGGTCTGGCTAATCATTCATTTATCATTAGCTATTAGATTGCTCTACCTTTTCATTATTGATAGCAATATGAATAATTGGGTAAACATGAATTAGGAATTATATAAAAACAGAAATAAATAAGTCAGTGCATTTTAAACATTTAAATGTGTTTAGGAGAAGTTCTACAAATTTCTACTTAATTGGCTTGCACAATCAGATTATCTGATGGTGTCTGATTCCTGGTTCCTATAAAATGTACTGTTTGACACCCATGGGAAGTTGAACTCGGATGATAGCTACTCTGGAGTACATGCTCAGCTGGAATGCCACTTTTGTCAGAACTTGGATTTTTGTTTTGTTTTATGACGTATAGTATTTTGAAACAATGCCTGACATTTGTTGAATTAGTACTGAATGAATGAATAAGGAAAAATATGTTAACATCTAGAAGACTTCTGTTCACAAATCACTTCCGTATTAGACATTAAATGAATGACATTTTACTTTGTTTTTGTGAAATTGAAACTGGTCATCTGAGATCACTGGCTTTCAAACTTTAGCATGTATCAGAATCACCCAGAGGGCTGGACTCCTTGGAATTTCTGATTCAGTAAGTCTAAGGTAGGCTCTGAAAATCTACATTTCTAATAATGTCCCTGGTAGTATTGATTCTACTGGTCCAGGGTATATACCTTAAGAAGCACTGTACCAGTTAATATCTACTGGATGTGGTATATGCAAAAAGACAATCATGAACTTGGTTATTGGACAAATTACTGATCTCAGTTGTGCTAAGGGAGTTCCAAACAAGCATTTCATCAGTTATGGGAGATGGTATCGTTAAATGTCACAAATAATATTTGGAACTTTTTTTTTTGTCATTGTTATTGTCCAAAACAACAGACACAGTTTCTAGCCAATTTAAGCAGAAAAGGAATTTGCTGAAAGGCAACTGAGTAGACCACAGATTTGCCAAAGAAGCTGGAGAACCAGGTTTGAAAATGTGTAGGAATTGAGAAGGCCAAACACCAGATCTGTAGCTAAAGTATCACCCATAGGCTACTCCAGCAGACACCATTGCTACCATTGTCTTTCTTGGAAACTGGCTGATAGAACCATTGTCTGAAAGAATTCTTTTCTATCCCTGAAAATTTTTACCTTTTAGCTCTGGATTCAGAATTTAGAGTAGGAGATTTGATTGGCCCATTGTTGACCATGTGTCACATCCAACTGGCAAGGGAAACTGGCAAAGTGAGTATCTGGACTTTTCAGTGTCTGTAGCAGCAGATGGATTCTGCCTCCTTTCAGTCATTAAAATGATAAAAATATCCCCCAATCTACTACACAGTCACTGGAGATGAGTTTAAAAAAAAAAAAAAAAAAAAAAACTGTGAGTGAAAGGGAGAATGATAATGCTACTGACAGAAATATGGATGGTGACATGGATTAGATTAGAAATCACTTGTTGGATTTTTTTAAGACGTCAATTATGGCTATTTAAATATGTCATAAGAAATTCTGGCAGTTTCAGGTAGTCACATAGTTTGACATCAAGTGGGCTGGTTTAATGACCAACTTCTAGTCATCTTAAGACAACCTTAGGATAGGCCTGAGCAAAGACTTCAGTTCCAGGTCTTGGTAATTGGCCTCATTATGGTTCTAAAATCCTCTTGATGGCAGTGGGTGGGTATATAGGTGGGGCAGGGGGAGTCAGTTAGACAAAGAGGAAGCAAAGAAACAGTTATATTTTCCAGTTTTTTTTTTTTTTTTTTTTTTTTTTTTTTAGTATTACAGAAACAAGGACAACCTATTGCTAACAATCTCAAAATGAAATTGTCTATGTCCTGAAGAGTCTACCAGGACTTTTAAGAGCTGAGCAGGATCCAAGTCTCACACACAAGGAAATAGGTTTGATGAAAAGCCTCATAAAAGTGTATCACAGATAATATGGTAGAAGGAAATGAATATGTAACTAAAATTTCCTATTATTCAAATTACTTTGAATATACAAGTAGCTTTTGCAACAAATAACAAACACAAATAACATTACCGAAAAAATTTCTCTCTGCAGGAAGACATTTCCATATTCCATTTTCCATACTAAAAATTACATAATCAAAGTGTCCAAAATTGTACTGAAATGACCACAAACACCATATTTAATCATAACTGGGTTGATTTTCACCTGGGACTCACTATTCCAGTAATTCACAGCCAGCATCTGTTCTAATTGTTTAGCATCTGTGCCTTACTAATTGTTGATGTTTTTATTATCACCTTTGCTAAACAGGAAAGGAAAATATTAAAAATTATTTAATCTCATATGGTACTTGTCATTGTCATTCTTGTATGTCTCTTCTCGTTTGCACCCTTTTTTTCTTTTGTAGCAAATCATAAAGATGACTTTATCATCACCTTTGTCAGGGTCACAGAATTCAAAAGGACTTTCTTGAGAGAGATTTTTGACAGATATCTTTGAAGAGATGTCTGGGGAGACATGGAGCCATTGGGTGACATTTTAGGAAATTGAGCAAGAATAAATAAATTTATTGGCAGTATTAAAAAGTCTGTTAAAGTCATCTCTTTAGTGAAAATATTTTGTAAAGCAAGAATAAATATTGATCATTAAATTATATCACTATAACTATAACACAAGGATCATTTGTTAAGGGTAGAAAGTGATATGATCTTGGTAAGTGTAGAACAGTTGGGGATGACCTGAAAATTATTTCATAATTGTATTTATTAATAGTGAGTTACAAAGATTCATAGCTTTTTAATAATGAACTTATCTGGTGAGAGAATGGATTTCAGTTTTTATGAGTTAAAAGAAAAAAGCTGGTTCTCAAAACAACCATGTATGTATTCTCAGTAAAGCCCACTGAAAGTTTGACATGGAAAAAACAAATAAGATTTTGGTTCAGGATGAGAAATACTAATAATAGCCTCCATTTTAACATACATTTTATGTGCCTATACTCTTTTGTGCATTCTGCATGCAGTAAGTCATGGACACCTCACAACTATCCTATGAGGAAGGAGCACTTAACATGTCCATGTTGACAGATGCAGAGACTGAGGCATGGAAAGGTCAAGTAACTTGCTCAAGGCCACACCACTTGCAAATGACCAAGCTGGGTTTCTCCAGCAGACAGTCTGTTCTAAAGTGTAGTCTAAGAAAGTTTAAGATTATATTATGATTGCATTTAGTAATGCCACATTTTTACATTCAGAGAATAATCCAGATCCTACCTGAGGGAAATAAGAACTTCTCAAACCCAGCCATTGTTTCTCACAGCACAGCTTTACCTGTGCTCAGTGTTTTCTTTCCAGTCTTCTCACCTCCTGCTGCAGCTGCTGCCATCTCACCCTCTTAGGAGATTGCCACTATGACATGCATAATCTTTTTTTTTTTTTTTTTGTGGTGGTGCTGGGGATTGAACCAAGGACCTTGTACATGCGAGGCAAGCACTCTACCAACTGAGCTACATCCCCAGCCCTTAGGTGCAGCCATCTTAACGTTCCTACTCTGACCTCAGGGAAGACATGACTTCCTACAATTCCCCAGAGTTCAATTAAAATTAGTTAGTGAGTTTGAATAGTTATGCTCATATGCCCAGTTTACAATGCCAGTATCTCAGGCTGAAGCATCTGTAATTTGATTTTGCTGTGTTCATCAAAGACAATGCAAAAAGTGCTTAACATTTGGCTCACCAGAAGTGTCCTTCTTAGAATCATGAGAGAATATACAGCCTAATTCTAATTATTATCTTAAAAGAGACAATATACTTATAGCCCTTAAAATGATGTTTTCATGGCTTCCTAATCTTGTATTATAAACACTGATCTATGGGTATTTCTGTACCTAGAGTCCCCAAGCAATAACTGTGTTCACCTTTGTAACCACAGGATGCAGCATATACTAGACATTCATGTGTCTAGGTGGGAAGAGGTGATGGAATAAACAAGCCACAGAAAGGAACAGCTCTTTGGTGTAGTATATTCTGTGTTGGACTTGTTCAGTGTAAGATGAGGGTGAAACATTTAATACACACATGTTTTAAGTAACTAGAGGTTATGAGTCAGAAGTTGGAGGTCAGAACTACAGATACAGACACTCATATTCCCAATAAAGAATTTCAAGATAGACATTAAGGAGAAAAGCATTGGAGGGTGGGGAAGCAAAGAGTGAATCTTAAAGAATACATACAAGGTATGGGAGAAGAACATGATCAAGAAAAGGAGCTGGTGAAATAATGCTCAAAGAGGTTAGAAGCAATTCAGTAAAAATGCATATATTAGAAGCTAAGAAGGAAGTAAGTGAGCTTCAAAAAGTTACTAGTGAAAACACAAACAAAACATATGACCAGTAAACAGGATATATTAGTCAGGGTTCCCTAGAGGAACAGAATCAACACGAAGTATAATTATAAAAAGAGGTCGTTAGGTTGGTTTATGCAATCAGATGCTGGATAGTCCACAATGGCAGTTTGCAGGCTGGAGAGCTGGAAGAACCAGTAGCTATACAGTCCAAGAGGCTAAAGCCTCAGAACAAGAGAGATCAATAGTAGTATCCTAGTACAAGACTGAAGGCTTCTGTAGATTCACCGGCAGAGTCTGCTTTGGAAGAATGAAGAAGTGAGAGGCCAATATCCTCAGACATGGCAGCAGCAATCAAGAACCCGTTCAAGAAGAATTGAGCTTGCAACTGAGGCTGCTTTCTTGTACTTCCAACTTTTCCAAGTTGTCATCCTACTGGATGACACTGCCCACACATAGGGAGGCTCCTCATTTTGGTTGGCTACCTCACATGGCAATCATTCCTAGACACACCCTCATCACACACCCATAAGCCTCTTAATCATTGGCATCACTTAATCCAATCAAGTTGACTATTGAAATTAACCGTTTCACAGGGTCAGAAATATAGAGATCAAGGAAAATGAAGAAGACCAGTGGGTATGGGGAGAAAGTTAATAGAAATCTGTAAAAACACATTATAAATAAAAAAGAGCCTCTTTATTTCTTTATATCTCAGACTTATTTATATTGATTTTCATAATAAAAATTATTTCCCAATACCTAGACTTTTGTAATTTGTATAAGATATACTGGAGAAATTTACCAATTAGATGTAATCATTTGGGTTGATTCCAGGCTCACTGGGATCATTTTTAGAAATTTCTCCCCAGTAGAAAATAGTGGTGCCTACTTTAAGGCTCTCTATTTTTAGTTTGGAAAGCACTTAGAACTATGTAGACACTACATTCTTTAACAGGGCATTAGATTCGTTCTCTGTAAATACTTTATGTAGCTCAAAGCAATGAGCTATTCACATAGCAAACATTTGCTGAATGTTCTGTGGCTACAAAGGTGAACACAACAAAAAACTAAAACCTTTCTAATCCATCAGTGATGATGTTAAAGGCTGTGCTTGACTTTCTTTTAGGGAACGATAAGAACACCAAATATTGAAGAATTGATAATATTTCCTAAGATTCAGGTGGATTTTCTTTAACACTTCATAGGAATGAATTTAATTTTAGGAACATAACTTGGGTCTACTTTAAACTGTTAAAATTTAATATCTTCTATAAATAACTGAAACTTCTGATAAAGTCATTATTGTTTGTTCTGTCAGCTACTATTCTTCTAAGGCTCACAAATTATTTAGCCAATTATCAGAGCATCCTGAGGATTAGATTGCAAGAAAACAACTAAAGGAACAAAAGGCTATGGTTTTAAAACAAACAAAATGAGCTTTTCTCAATGATAGAACAATATATGAAACAATAACTATTTGAGTATATATCAGGCACAGGTATAAAATGTTTGTATTATGAATAAATACCTGAGAGCTTCTTTTTACTAGTCTACAAGCTCTTTCTTCTCCCTCCTGGTAGAATTTAGGATTGGAAAAGAACCTTCTATCACCTATTTCTTAAGTTGAATATAAATCCTCCCTAACATATTTATATTTTAAGCATCTTTCTATTTATTAATTCATCCAGGAAATATTTGTTGAGCTATCAGCACAGTTCTTGCTTCTGTGAAAAATATAAGGTAAATAGATGTTAGACTATTTTTAAAGTAGCATGAAGAATATGCAATTAACTCTGACCTAATACTTAAAAAAAAAAAAATGACAGTGACACATTCTATGAGAGGCACAAGGTTTCTGGAGTTTAGGAAAAAGAGAGCCTCTTCAAGCTCAGAGGGGGAAGGTGTTGTGGAAAAAGAGGTATTTGAGAGGGTAGTACACAGAATGATGATTAAAAACAGGGGATCTGGAACCAGCCATGCCTGCTTGTTTAAATCCTGACTGTCAGTTACTGAATGATGTCAGGCAAGTTACTAAATAAACTCTCTGTGACTCAGTTTCCTCGTCTGTGAAATGAAAATAGTGGTGCATACTCTAAGGCTCTCTCATAAGTATTAAATGATTTTTAGTTTGGAAAGCACTTAGGACAAAGTAGGCTATCATTTTAAAACAAACAGAATTACCTTTATGGAACTAACCTCCACAAAAATTAGCTATTGTTCTTTAAACTGGGCCTTGAAAAATAGAATAATTAGTATTAAGACATGCATTCAAAAACAAGTTAGTATGAAATAAATTTCAGAAAGAGCAAAGATTGAAACAAAACCACAGAAATGATAGAAGAAATCTGGATAATTTTTATTTATAATTGCACATTGGGCATGGTCTTCTAAGGTCTGACTCCAAATTTAGAAGCTGTAAACAAAGGGTTAATAAATTTACACTTTAAAAATGTTGCATTATAAACACCATAAATAAAAATAAAAACTGGGGAGTTGTTTGGTGTGTATTAAGTTTCAGTTTTTCAAGATGAAAAAGTTCTAGAGACCTGTTACACAACAATGTGAATATAGTTAGCACTAGTACACTGTGCACTTAAAATTAACCATTTAATTATAAAAATCAAATTGTTATATTGTGCCCTTACTGCAATTAAAATTATTTTTGAAGGTATAAGTAAACTGAATAATGTTGAAAGTGAGATGGGGAAATATTTTTAAATAATTCACTTTCCTCAGAATCCCATTCTTTCGCCTTTTACTTTGATGTTTAAAGCTTTTATGCCAATAAATACTTCCTCAGACCCTACCCTCTCCAACATAACTCCTTCCCTTATGCCATTAAGAGGATGTGCCATTTCTAATTGCTCTTTTTACTATATAGTCATTCATTTAATATTTATTGAACATATATTATGTGCTAGGTTCTGTTCTACACAATGGAGACTTAGCAATGAACAGAACAAAATCCATACACCCATAGACTTATATTCTAATAAAGATAAATAAATGACAAATAAATATATAGTGTGTCAGATGGTGTTTTGGGGTTCAGAGAAAAACAAGGTGAAGGTGAAAGGAATGCTGGAACTGGAAAAAAAAAAGTGGAGTGTTTACTATTCCATACACTGTAATCAAGGGAAGTATCATACAGAAGTTGACATCTGAAGAAAATGAGGATCATGAAGAGCAGGTATCTGTATGTAAGAGAGATTTGAGTTTGGGGAGAAGAAAAGAAGCCAGTACGGCATAAGGAGAGTGAGCTGGAAGGGGAGGGAGAGAGAGAGAGAGAGAGAGAGAGAGAGAGAGAGAGAGAGAGAGAGAGAGATATGAGATCAGAGAAGTAATGGGAGGCAAGGGATTGGCTTTGTGGACCATTATTTTGACTCTGGTTTTTACTGTGAGATGGCAGTCACTGGAGGATGCTCAACAAAGGAGTGACATCATCTAAGTTAGGTATCTCTGGTAACTGGGTGAATAATAGACTATAAAAGGAAGAAGATGTAAGATGAGTCAGTAGAGAGATGGTGGGAGCTGAGACCAAATGTACCAACAAGGTATAAGAAGGGATCAGATTCTAGGTTCATTGTGAAGGCCAGTGGGGATTTCTAATGGATTGGATGAGAAGTGTGGGAAAAAGAGAGTCCAAAATTACTGCAAGGTTTGGCACCCAGGTGGCAGTCTGAAAGGAGTTACTATATACTAAAGCCTGTAATACTGCAAAGGGAGCTTAGAATGGATGTATTACATCTGAGATGCTAAGTAAGGCCAGGCAGATATTTTGATATATGAGTCTATAGCCCAGTGAAAAGATCAAGGCTAGAAATAAAAATGTGGAAATCATCAGCATATAGATAATTTTAAAGTCAGGACTGTATAAGGCCAGCTAGGAAGTAAAAGTATTGAGAAAGAGTTCTGTGTACTAAGCCTTAGGGTGCCTCACTTTAAAGTATGGATAGAAAGGAAGATGTCTAGAAAGTATTCTTTTACAAGTGAATTTTTGATTATCAAATAACTTTGATCAATGCTATTCTTTATACAGGGTTTTATCAGTTGCTGGAATGACCTTTACTCCTGATTGATTATAAATGATAAGATCATGTACTCTATAGTTTGTCCATAGTTTTTTTTTAATAGACGTTTTTCTAAATGTTTTTTTTTTCATTTTGAAATGGATCACCAGCTACTATGTAAGTTTGCATATGGAAAGTGAAAAATAAGATGTTTATCCAAAATATGTGATCACATATTACCCATATCATTTAGAGATGCAGTATTTGTTTTTTAACAGAATGCAAATAAACTTTCTACATCATCATCACAATGAAAATAATGTTTAAGAATCTCAGTTCTACTATATTTGTTGCCTAACACCTCTTTTCATTCATCACTCACCCTCAGTAGTTAATAACAGCCTCTCTGCAGCCTCCTCTTAAAATGCAGTGAACTGATTGATTTCATTGCTACTGCATTGCCCTCCCTTGCCTCTGGCCACAAATTAGTCTGAGTCAGAAAAGGTGGTGAGGTAATAAGGCTATATATAGACTGTCCTTTTCTGTTCCTCTTAAGAAATTAAAAAAAAAAAACTTAACTAGAAGGTGATAAAAACTTATAGAACCTAATATCAGCTATATGCCTTACTGTTGAAATCCTTTGTTCTTTGAAACCAAACATTTGGCTTACCATATTCTGTTAGTTAAGCACAGAAAGTAATGTTAACCATGATTCATGTTTTCCTAAAAATATATTATAGAAGATGTTCAAATTCATTGTGCCATTTAACAGAAGGGATTGTTTCTAACATCGGTTCTCAAATGTAAGATGTTCGCATTGTTTTTATGTCTCTATTCTGTAAGGAACAAATTGACACTGTTGGCTCATTAAGCCAAATAATACTTCTTTCCTTTTCAAGTCAGGATTTTTAGTAGCATACAAACTAGTAGAAGCACTAACTATTGCCATACCTCTGGTCTTGCCTTCACCTTTTGGTTCAGTATGTTTGGAGGTTATATTGGACTATGTGCAGGCAACTGAATTCTAACACTCATGGAACAAAATCAGTATGCCTGAGTTTCTCTTGTATTATGCCCAGGCAGTGTCACTTCCATTTATTGGAGCTGGCAAAAAAAAAAAGAACTGCTACACAGGAAAAGGTCACAGTTGTAAATCAGCAAGCAGAAAGTTTTCTTTTGTGCATGGGAGTTGATAGGCGGAAGGATAAGAGGAAGTAGATGGGAACGTTTTGTAACAAATTTCTCTTAACACACATATCCCCCCCCACACACACACATTAAAAGCATCATAATATACATTTTTATTTGGACATATTCTGTTTTTTAATTAATAATTATGTATTCTATTAGGTTTTGCTTTCCAGGTTTTGGCAGTTTAACTGTAATACCCTACTGCTGACCCCATATCATTTGTAAAATAATGCTGATGATCCTTCTTTCATTTCAGAGCCCCCAGACTAAAAGGAAAGCCAAGTAGTTATTGATAGGGCACACTCAAGAAGTTAGCAGTAGACTGAAATATGATTGTGCCACTGATGTGTGCAAGTTCTTCATCAAATCTCATTGCCAGGGCCTGAAGATAATCCAGTTGCAGTAAAAACCATTTGTCAAATGTGATCTGAAATCCTAAAGGGGATTTTCCAGCAGATGAATTCTGTTAATGCTAGTGCTAACCTAGTTGATCAGAAGATGCCAGCCACATCTCTAAACTGGTCATTACTTATATTCTTCAGCTGCATTCACTAATTAAATCCCTTGAGTTATCTCAGACACCTACCACCTGGGACCCGTCTCCAGACAAAGACTTTCTTGTGGTACACAGCTGAGCCAGGTCTGGGCTCTTCTGTTTTATGTCAGAATAAATATTTTAGGTCTGAGGCTTTTTGTCCAACTGTATTTGGTGGTGCTCTTATAGATTTGCTTTAACTCTTCAGCACAAATCATTTTACCAAGCTAGCTGATATTTGCATTGGCTAATTAAAACATGTTCAGTGTACAGGCATCTCTCAGCTAAATACTGCCCTATACATAACTTGAATAAAAACATAATATTTTTATTCATTAGGACAGATGGGAATTATGAGTTATCCAATCTGACCCTTGCTTTGTTTTGGTTGTTGATAGATCTTTTTTTTATTTATTTATATGCTGTGCTGAGAATTGAACCCAGTTTCTCACACATATCAGGCAAGTACACTACCACTGAGCCCAGCTCCAGCTTCTGACCCTTGCTTTTAAATTGCATGTTTTTGGGAAAGTGTACTCCAGCTTAAGAATTGAGGAGTGCCCAGATTTTCCAGTTTTGGGGAACTCCTATGGAAAGGAGAGTGATTCTGAAAATAGTCCTGCTGTCACCTTCATGAGTGGCAGGTCACCAAAAGATGCAGCTACATCACATATGACATTTGGCACCCCACTACCCTGCATTCTATCAGATCATAGTGGAATAAAATTAAATATCAATGATAAAATAAGAAATAAAATTCACTGCAACACCTGGAGACTAAATAATATTAATTACTGAATGAGCAGTGGGTTACAGAAGACATCAAGGAGGAGATTAAAAAATTTTTAGAGGTGAATGAGAACACAGATACAACATATCGAAATCTCTGGGACACTATGAAAGCAGTTCATTGCATGGAGTTCATTACATAAAAGAAGAAAAAGTCAATAAATAATTGACTTAACATTACAACTCAAAGCCCTAGAAAAAGAAGAACAAGTCAACACCAAAAGCAGCAGAAGACAGGAAATAATTAAAATCAGAGCTAAAATCAATGAAATTGAAACAAAAGAAACAATTGAAAAAATTGACAGAACAAAAAGTTGGTTCTTTGAAAAAATAAGTAAAATTGACAGACCCTTAGCCATGCTAATGAAGAGAAGGAGAGAGAAAACTCAAATCACTAACATACATGATGAAAAAGGAAATATCACAACAGACACTACAGAAATACAGAAGACCAATAAAATAGAAAATATTGAAGGCATTGACAAATTTCTAGAGTCATACAATCTGCCTAAATTGAATCAGGATAATATATACAATTTAAACAGATCAATTTCAAGTGACAAAATAGCAGATGCTATCAAAGTCTACCAACCAAGAAAAGCCCAGGACTGGACAGATACACAGCTGAGTTCTATAAGACCTTTAAAGAAGAACTAATATTAATACTCTCCAATTTATTTCAGGAAATAAAAAAAGAGGCAGCACTTCCAAACTAATTCTATGAGGCCAATATCACTCTGATTCCAAAACCAGGCAAAGACACACCAAAAAAAGAAAACATCAGACCAATATCTCTGATGAACATAGATGCAAAAATTCTCAATGAAATTCTGGTAAATCAAGATCGTGCACCATGATCAAGTGGGATTCATCACAGGGATGCAAGGTTGGTTCAACATACGGAAATCAATAAATGTAATTCATCACATCAATAGACTTAAAGATAAGAATCATATGATCATCTCAATAGATGCAGAAAAAGCATTTGACAAAATACAATACCCTTTTATGTTCAAAACACTAGAAAAACTAGGGATAACAGGGAACAAATCCAACATCCTAAAGGCTATCTATCTATGCTAATCCCCAGGCCAACATCATTTTAAATGGAGAAAAATTGAAGTCATTCCCTCTAAAAACTGGAACAAGACAGGGATGCCCTCTTTCACCTCTTCTATTAAACATAGTTCTTGAAACACTGGCCAGAGCAATTAGACAAAAGAAATTAAAGGGATACACATAGGAAAAGAAGAACTCAAATTTGCACTATTTGCTGATGATATGATTCTATACCTAGAAGACCCTAAAAGTTCCACCAGAAAATTTCTAGAACTAGTAAATGAATTCAGCAAAGTAGCAGGATGTAAAATCAACACCCATATATCAAAGGCATTTCTGTATATCAGTGACAAATCCTCATAAATGGAAACAAGGAAAACTACCTCATTTTCAATAGCCTCAAAAGAAAATAAAATAAAATACTTGGGAATCAACTTAGTGAAAGATCTATATGATGAAAATTACAGAACCCTAAAGAAAGAAATCAAAGAAGACCTTAGAAGATGGAAAGATCTATCTTGCTCTTAGATAGGCAGAATTAATATTATCAAAATGACCATACTTTCAAAAGCACTATACAGATTTAATGCAATTCTGATCAAAATTCCAATGATATTGCTCATAGAAATAGAAAAAGTGATCATGAAATTCCTCTGGAAAAATAAGAGACCCAGAATAGCTAAAGCAATCCTTAGCAGGAAGAGTGAAGCAGGTGGCATCACTATATCAGACTTAAACTATACTACAGAGCAATAGTAACAAAAACAGCATGGTATTGGCACCAAAACAGACTGGTAGACCAATGGTACAGAATAGAAGACACAGAGACTAACCCACAAAACTACCATTATCTTATATTAGACAAAGGTGCCAAGAACATGCATTGGAGAAAAGATATCCTCTTCAACGAATGGTGCTGGGAAAACTGGAAATCCATATGCAACAAAATGAAATTAAACCCCTATCTCTCACCATGCACAAAACTCAACTCAAAATGGATCAAGGACTTCAGAATAAAACCAGAGACCCTACGTCTAATAGAAGAAAAAGTAGGCCCTAATTTCCATCATGTGGGATTAGACCCCAACTTCCTTAATAAGACTCCTGTGGTACAAGAATTAAAATCAAGAATCAATGAATGGGATGGACTCAAACTAAAAAGCTGCTTCTTCTTCTCAGCAAAGGAAACAATCTGTGAGATGAATAGAGAGCCTACGTCTTGGGAGCAAATCTTTACCCCTCACACGTCTTTAGGGTATATAAAGAACTTTAAAAGCTAAGCACTTAAAAAATAAATAAATAAATAACTCAATCAAGGACCTGAACAGACACTTTTCAGAAGATGATATACAATCAATCAATAAATATATGAAAAAGTGTTCATCATCTCTAGCAACTAGAGAAATGCAAGTTAAAACTACTCTTAAGATTTCATCTTACTCCAGTCAGAATGGCAGCTATTATGCAGACAAACAACAATAAGTGTTGGTGAAGATGTGGGGAAAAAGGTACACTCATATACTGCTGGTGGGACTGCAAATTGGTGCGGCCAATATGGAAAGCAGTATAGAGATTTCTTGGAAAATTGGGAATGGAACCACCATTTGACCCAGCTATCCCTCTCCTCGGTCTGTACCCAAAGGACTTAAAAACAACATACTACAGGGACACAGCCACATCAATGTTTATAGCAGCACAATTCACAATAGCTAAACTGTGGAACCAACCAACCTAGATGCCTTTCAATAGATGAATGGATAAAAAAAAAATATGGCATATATACACAATGGAATACTACTCAGCAATAAAAGAGAATAAAATCATGGCATTTGCAGGTAAGTGGATGGAGTTAGAGAAGATAATGCTAAGTGAAGTTAGCCAATCCCAAAAAACCAAATGCCGAATGTTTTCTTTGATATAAGGAGGCTGATTTATAGTGGGATAGAGAGAGGGAACATGGGAGGAATAGACGAACTCTAGATAGGGCAGAGGGGTTGGAGGGGAAGGGAGAGGGCATGGGGTTATTAATGATGGTGGAATGTGATGATTATTATTATCCAGAGTACATGTATGATGACATGAATTGGTGTGAATATACTTTGTATACAACCAGAAATATGAAAAATTGTGCTCTATATGTGTAATAAGAATTGTAATGCATTCTGATGTCATATATAAATTTAAAAATCAGTCAAAAAATAAAAAATAAGAAGAATATTGTCTTAGATAGTTAACTGCATTAAATTGTGATCCCCACAATACATCAAACATGTAACCATTTATGTGGCATTGCGTGGTCCTGTTTGCTAGAAAAGGCCTATTCCAATAAGGAGCTTGCTGTCTTGTGGATAAAATAGATTTGCAAACGAATAATTCCACTAGAATGAGCTAAATTGTCTCAGATTTCTAAATTAGGCAAACGGGTAGATGATAATGCTCTAACCAAGATACAGGACCTGAGGAAGGAACAGGTTGAAGGATAGGGAAAGATGGAGATGTTAAATTGGGTTTCAGATGCTCACAGACAGCCAGGTTGAAGTGTGTAATGGGCATTTCTAAATAGAGCTGATGAGACAGATGAGTAACTGCTTTTTGCAGGGAAATATTATTTCATCATGTTCCTGTTAGAGGGCAAGGCATAATACAAATAGGTATGAAACCAGATTGAGGAAAGCCAACTTTTCAAGATCAACTTTACTAATTCCGTATTTTATTTTGTGCTCCGTTTTTAACAGTATATCCATGGTTTGGAAACTTTCTGGGAGATTCACCAGTGCTTCTTCATGAATTGGTATTTATTTTAGGGATAAGTCCCCTTTTTTTTCCAGATTCTTAAAAGAGATATTTGGAGTGTTATCTAAACTAAACACTAGTCACTTTTTATCCTTTTTATTTATGCTCATCTTGCCAGATCATGAAAGAGCCAACTTGAAATATTTCAACTGGTATTTCTACCTGTAAATGATTGGGTTTTTGAACTGTCTCATTATTTATAAAATAGAACTGTGGATAGAGGTGATTCATGTCTTTCATTTTTTTTTTCATGTAACTTCTTAGGAAGAAAATTTAAAGGTGTGTATCTATTTATCTTAATAGTGAAATTGTCTCTCAAATGATTTCAAGTTAAAAAATATTTTAAAACCGGTGTCATGGTGAAATTTGAGGAATAGAATGTCACAAGATACAATAAACAGCAAATGATCAGAACACCAAGGGATTTGAGGGAGATTAGATTATAGAGAAGTCACATTTTCATTTTAGATCAATTATGGAGTCTGAGTAATAATATATAATGGTTTTCATATCTTCATTGACTCAACTGATTATGCTGATTGGCTTTTCAGTAGTATTTTCATTTCCTTACCAAATTTTCTATTCTTCAAAGACCTCCAAGTTTTTAGTACTGAGGTGAATGAACTACTTGCATTTTGGTACTTATTGAAGGTCCACAGTGTTCCATCCCTGGAAGTAAATGCCAGTGTCAGAAGTAAGTGCCCCTTATGCCTACTGCATTTTACTAAGCCCAGAATTGTCATAGAAGGTTGAAAACATTTCAGAGGCCAAAGGAAGGGCAATTTGCTCATTTAAATCCTTCTCATATCCCATTTTGTCATTGGTGCAAAGTTGCCAGCCTGTCTTTATAACAATAAATAGTATGCAACTATTTGACAGACCTGTTAGCTGCAAAAGTCTCCCACTACTGATGCAAGAAAAAAAGTATTCAGCTACAATCTGTCTGATGTGGCAGCCAAGATTGAACAGGAGAAAACAAGGGAGAAACATGGAGGAAGAGAAAATTTCTGCAGTTCAGAAATAACTTTGGAATAGTGAAGAGCCTGTTACAAAGCCTTTTGCAAGAGAGAACTTAAAATTTGAGTTTATATAAGAAGTTTTGAAAAATCTTCCTTACTACCCTCACCTGATGAAGCTTCAAATGAAGGAAAAGCAAGCCATTGACTCTTCAAAAAAGAACAAATGGGGCATACAACCTGACATTATTTAATTCAGCTATCAATCTTAAAAGAAACTGGGCAGATTATAAAATTAAATTTGCATTCTGTGTGTCAATGTGTTAACCTCCTCAGAGATTACCTTGTTCTGTGAAGAGGATCCTCAGCAAGAGCCTTCTTTATGGAATTCTTCATGGCAGGTCACAAATATAAGATTTGCATTTACACATAAAAGACCATAACCCGTCAGTTTTAAAAAGAGCTCTTTTCATTTTACTAATTGACTCTAAGAACATTTCAGATAGAAATCTTCAAATATATTTTGTTTAGTTCACAGTAATAATATCAAATTGTTTTCATATCTTATTTCATCTTTTTATGAATAATAGTACAGATATTTTTATAAATAGAATTTCAATATTATTGCCTTGGGATTTTTTTAAAATTTGGGTTTAAGATACTATATTATGTAAAATGTTAAACTACAATTGATGACAAAGAATATTTAATTAGTAAAGAATTCAATGTAATTACTATTTAAATGAGTTGAATCATATCTTTTTGAAGGGAATTTTGCAGTTTTAGGATTATGAGTATTTTTATTATAGAATGAATTTATTTTACATTGTCCAATTATAATGAAACTGATAAAAAATTTAATCCAAGATTAGTATTTCTTAACAACATGACTTAATAATCAGAAAAAAAACATTAAGAAAACAAGGAATTTTGTTATTGGAAGAAGCTGATGACAAAAGAAGCAGAGATACACTTTTTCCAATGTATGTTCTTGGCACCTAAGCATTCCAAATATTCTGGGGGAAAACATTTGATATACAATCTCCTTGGAATTCACCAATTGACAACACACAGGATGCTTTGCAAAGACTGATAGTGTTACTGTATAACTTTGACAAGTTGGTATTTCCCGATCACTAACCCTAAATAACCCTATTTGCATCCAACTGAATTAGTACTTCAGGGAAACTACTTTGTGAAACTACTTTGTGAAACTTCTACTGAAGTAGAAGATAAGATTATTTGATGAGTCTGGTCAATTGATTATTAATTTTAGATAGTACTATGTGTGAAGCCCAAAATTGCAATCCAAATTTAGATATCTTTGGTAATTTTTATTCTTAAGCTACTAAGATAAATTCTAGACAGTTTTGGTGAGATCAATAACTGATTTTTAGATACTATAATCATGGAAGTTCTTTCAGAAATAAAATATAGTCAAAGTACCATTTAGCAGGAAGAGTTTTGTGTATAGAATAAATTCTCAAATAAATTTGAATAGGTTTGTGTCATCCCACATTTGTTGAGCATTTATTGCATGATATATGTGTGATAGGATCAAGTAGCAGATCAATAAGATGATGTGCTATATAACAAGGTGGCCATAATCTCTAAAATTGTTGTAGTTAGTTACTGCATAGTAACAGGCAGTGGCTGTGAGAATAACAGCTTTATTTCTGATAAAGCTGATTGAGGAACCTATCTTTATAACATTAGCAGGCATTTCCGAGAAGAGGAAATAGGAATGTCCATTAAGAAGATGCTGAAGCTTATCAACTAATCAGGGAAATGCAAATTAAAAACACCATAAGTTATCATTTAGCCCACATTAGATTAACAAAAATTTAAAAGTCAGCAGTATAAAGGGGTCACTGAGAATCTGGAGCAATAAGAGGTCTGCAGTTGAGCCTGTGATTTGGTAAAATGACTTCTGAAAACAATCTGGCATTATCTCATAAAGTTGAAACTGCATATGCCATGACCCAACATATCCATCCCTATTTATATTTCACAGAGAAATGTATATATTTGCATCAGAAAACATGTACAAAAACATACTTGGCCACTTGTTTATAATTAGAAAAAAATTGAAAACAAAAATATTCAGCAGGAAAATGGATAGATAAAATACAATATATGCAAACAATAGAATACTAGAATTAGTGAAAATGAGTTGTGGTTACATGTATCAACATGGATAAATCTCAAGAATGTCATATTAAATGAAAAAACAAGTTGAATACCTAAGTTCTGCTTCTGTGAAGTTAAAACATGATAAAATTAAGTATATTGCTTAGAGAGCTGATCACGTGCATGTATTAAACCATAAAGAAAAGCAAGAAAAAGATAAACACTAACTTCAGCAGGAGGAGGTCAGAGAAGGACACATCTAAGGCTCCCTAGTCCTCTGCCATTCATTCTTAGTGGTGACTAGCACACCATACTGGCTTTATGTGGTATTTAAGTTGCCTTTTTTAGCCTCAAGGCTGTAAAATTTATGTATTTGTTAGATCTTAGTACCTGATAGGAAGAAAACAAAAGGATTTTCTTTTGCCAGGGTAGAGAGGAGTTTCATGTCCCACAGCCTCAGAGCATCTAACTACCTAGCGTTTCATTGCTTTTGTTTCTCATTTACCTAGAGTTCTCCCGTAAATGAATGTTTATATTTCTAAACTACAGAGATACTGTCTTATAATGATTTATAATAATTTGGAACAATCACAGGAGAAAAATCTACATCCTTTTCTATTAAAGTAACTCATTATTAGTCAACTGTTTTTAGCACTTGCCAAAATCTGCTATGGTAGTCCTGAAGATTCCAGTCCCCTAGTATACATCCCTGTATACCAGAAGTAAGGTTGGAGACTGGTAGTAATATACTGGGCTAGTGGTTCTCTTGATTGGATTATGTTTTATGAGCAAGATGATGAGAGCAGTCATCCAATGAAGATATTGCATTTTATAAGACTCCTGCTGGCTTTGAAGCTGACACATTATAAGATGGCTAGGGAAGGTGGAGGGTAGCCTCTAGAGGTTGAGATGATCCCTCTGCCAAAAGCTAGCAAGAAAATAGGATCTACTACTTCAAGGAATTGAATTTTATCAATGACCTAAATGAATTTGGAAGAGGGCCTCAAATTCCAGATGAGAGCCATACCTCTGCTGCTACCTTCATCACACTCAGCAGAGGATCCAGATTGAGTATAGACTCCTGGGACCCATGGAAATATTATGATAATAATATGGGTAATAATAATAAGCTACTAAGTTTGCTGTAAGTTATCACATGGCAGTAGAAAATGAATATGCTCCCTATTATTATATCTTACTGATAAGCAGCTTTGGCTGCCAACCTAGTTTAGGCCATTTCTTTCTTCCTTTTTTTTCACATTTCCATAGGTTTATCAGTTCTAGGTCTTGGCTGGAGTTGCTGTCCTCTTTCACCATGGAAAAAACAGAAGCTTTTGACAGTTTACACCTGCACTCCAAACTGTCCTCCCTCTTTGAGTACCAGAGATGGGTTATTGAGACTATGACAGTGGTCACTAATAGTCTGTTCTTCCTTCCCAGACATTTATTGAACAGAGACTATGCTATGTCCTGTGCCTACAGGGATAAAAAGCAATCTTTTTCTTTGAGGAGTTCACTGTTTAACGGTGGAGACAAATTACCACATGGTAATTACTCTGTTCTTGGACAAGCAGCTAAAAGGTGGGAGGGAGAAGAAGGTAATTATCAAAATCTCTTCCTTTCCCTGTTGCTGCATACCCCTCTCCATTTTCTCATGCGTGCTCATCAACATCCATAGATAAATAATATCTTTGGTTTCAGTAGAGATTGATTCTATGTTTAAATCATTAATTGCCATTCAATAAATGACAAACACCTTTTTAACTGGTTTGTGAATCATTACTTAGAAGGAAAGCAAGTAGTAGAGGAAGCTGTTCTAGGTCTTTAGGTCTGCATTTTCCTATAAGTTGGAGTCAGGCCATGGGTGATTTCTTTTGTGTTTTATTTTCCAAGTGTAGCATTTGTTTGTCCTAATAGTTGGTTGATTATAATGTCAGAAACAGCATCCTGAAACATTAAAAGTGCCAGGAGTACAAAACAACCATTTGTCACTAATGCCTGCAGCTGTTTCAGTGGCTGAGGCTTCCTGTGTTTTATAATTAGAGCATTTTACGCTTGCACCATGGCTCGTGTCTAGTGTCTAGAAATGACTGTGTTAAACAGAATGTTGATAATCTGCTTTTATATCAGTTAGCATCAGCACACCTGTGCAGTTTTAACCGGGGACAATATTAGGTGATGAAAATAAGTTGTAACCATCAAAAGGAATTAGTTTACAGTATTTAGAATTTCAAATAAAAATAGTCCTATAAAAATCTATGGGTTAAGCTAAAGAAAAGCAAGTAGAAAGCTAACAAATGCAAACATTTCTTTATACTTTTCTAACCTGTTTATTCAATTATAGTTGGCATTTAAAAAAAATTAAGATGTGTGAATGCCCTTTTACCAAAGTGTGTGTATATAGCTGTCCTTTTACCATTGTTTAGAAATGAATCACTTAATACCTTTATGGGATAAACATTCAGAAGACAAAGAGTCTGTCCCACAAGCATCTTGTTTAGGAATTAACTTTCCTGACTGCATTATATAAGATTTCACTGAAAAATCTTCTTATTCTTACATTAGGCCTTTGTATTTCATTTCACAATGATCACTTTGCCATTCAAACTTTAAGACATTCAGTTACTGATGTTGCAGTCCTGTGTTGCTCTTCTCCATTCAACTTAAATTAAATAAATGTGGTCATGCTCTACTACACATGCAGAGACTAGAACAGAGAGGAGAGAGAGGCAGCCTCTGCACAGGAGGAACAGTCCAGTTTAAGGGTGACCATTGGAATGGTCAATGTAAACAGCTACAGGAAAGGTGAGGTAATGAAAGTAAACTCTCACAGATGCACAGCTGGAGTGCTTAGCTTCTAATTTACAAGATCATTACTCCTGCCAGATTTAGTTTTGTAAAGGAACAAATCGTGGTTGTCTGACTTTTGCTTCTTTGAAAGGATTATTTAGAGTCTCCGGAGATACTGGAGAAATTTAAAGTGCACATGCTTGTATATTCACATATATAAATAGTTCTTACATACATAAAACAGTTTTTTAAATATATAATTCACTTACTAAAAATTTATGCCTTTAATGTGTACATTCAGTGGTTTGTGATATATCCAGAGAGTTGTGCAACTATCACCACTATTTAAAGAATATTTTCATTACTCCCCAAAGAAACCCTGTACCCTTCACCTGTTACTCTTCATCTTCCCAGTCCTGGTAATCACTGCTTTGCTTCCTGTCTGTATAGATTTGCCTGTACTGGAAATTTTTTTCATATTAGTGGAATCATACAATATGTGATTTCTTATAGCTGATTTTTTTCATTTGGAATGTTTTCAAAGTCCAACCATGTTGTAGTATATATCAGTACTCCATTTCTTCATATAGCCAAATAATATTCTATTGTATGGATATACTACATTTTGTTTATCTGATGGACATTTGGGTTGTTTCCATTTTGGGGCCAATATGCAATATTATAAAATATACAAGTTTTTTGTGTGGATGTATACTTTTATTTCTTTGATATATATCCTAGACTACAATTGCTTAATTTTAATGATAACTTTAACTTTCTGAAGAACTGCTAAACTTTTTCTAAGCTTGATCGCATCATTTTACATTCCTACCAGCAAGATATGAGGGTTCCAATTTCTTCACATCCTTACCAACACATTATTTTAGTTGTCATAGTGGTACCTCATTGTGAATCCACATTTCCCTAGTGACTAATGGTATTGAGCATCTTTGTATGTTTATTGGCCACTTGTATATCTTCTTTGGACAAATGTGTATTCAAATTCTTTGCCCATTTTTAAATTGGGTTGTCTTTTTTACTATTAAGTAGTAAGAGTTCTTTATTATTCTAGATACAAATCCCTCATCAGATAAATGACTTCCAAATATTTTCTCATGTTGTGGGTTGTGTTTTCCTTTTTAATTATGTCCTTTGAGGCACCATTTTTTTTTAAATTTTGAAGTCCAATTAATCTATTTCTTGTGCTTTTGATGTTATATCTAAGAACCAATGCCTAATACAGATTAACAAAGATTTACTCCTATGTTTTTTTTTCTCATAGGAGTTTTAAAATTTTAGTTCTTCAACTTAGGTCTGTGATCCATTTTGAGTTGATTTTTATATATACCATGAGGTAGAGATCCATATAGATCCACCACCTACATGGTTACTCCAGTATCATTTGGTTTTTCCGTAGTTACATTTTCTTGGCTCCACTATTAAAAATCAATTGACCAGGGCTGGGGTTGTGGCTCAGTGGTAGAGCATTTGCCTAGCATGTGTGAGGCACTGGGTTCAATTCTCAGCACCACATATAAATAAATGAATAAAATAAAGGTTCATCAATATCTAAAAAAAAAATCAATTGACTATAAACATAATCATTTATTTTTGAACTCTCAATTCTATTCTATTGGTTCATATGTTCATGCAAATATCACACTGCTTTGATTACTGTAACTTTTGTAGTAACTTTTGAAAATGGAAAAATTGAGCCCTTCAATAACTATATTTTAGGAGCAGCTTATCAGTATCTGCATAAAAACCATTTTGATTTTTGACAGGAATTTAGTTGAATTTGTAAATCAGTTTAGGGAATATTGCCATCTTTACAATATTAAGTTTTCTAATCCATGAATATGTAATGTCTTTCCATTTATTTAAATCTTTTCCAATTTCAGCAATGTTTTATAGTTTTTAGTGTACAAGTCTTATTCTTTTTTGTTAAATATGTTGCTAAGTATTTGAGACTTTTGGTGATTATGTATGGAAATGTTTTCTTAATTTCATTTTCAGGTTATCTATTGCTAGTGTCATTTTTTTTTTTTTTAGTCCTACATGGACACAATTTATTTATTTATTTATTTATTTATTTATTGTTTTTATGTGGTGCTGAGGATTAAACTCAGTGTCTCATACATGCTTGGCAAGTGTTCTACTGCTGAGCCACAACTCCAACCCCATTGCTAGTATCTTAATATATTGATCTTGGCTCCAACAGTCTTATTCAAGTCATTTATTTGTATAATAGTGTATGTATGTACATGTAAGTTTTTTTGTGTGTATTCCTTTGAATTTTCTATATGTAAGATCATGTATCTCTGATGTCTTCCAGTCTGTATAACTTTTATTTAACTTATTGCCTAGTTGGGGGCTTGAACCTCTGGTATAATGTTGAATAAATAGAAGTGTCAAGATTGGGCACTCTTGTCTAGTTCTTCATATTAGAGGGGGAGCATTCAGTTTTTCATCATTAAATGTGATGTTTGTTCTCTGTGTGTGTTGTAGATATTCTTTATCTGCTTATGGAAGTTCTCTTCTGTTTCTAGTTTGTTGAATGTCTTTATCATAAAAGATTGTTAGATTTTGTCAAGTGATTTTATTCAGAGTCCATTTAATGATCATGTGGTTTTTCATCTTTTATTCTGTTTTTATGGCACATTGCATTGGTTGATTTTCATATGTTGAGCCAAATTTGCATTCCTTAGGATGAAATCTTGATCAGTATATGATCAGTATAGTATATGATCTATTTTATATATTGCTAGATTTGGTTTGCTGGGTTTATTTTGAAGATTCTTACATCTGTTTTCACAAGGTGTGTTCTGGTCTATGATTTTCTTTTCCTATAATGTCTTTAAATAATACCAGCCTCATAGAATTAATTAGAAGTATTGCTTCCTCTTCTATTTTTTGAAGGAGTTTGTGAAGAATTGATATTAATTCTTATTTGTATATTTGGCAGAATTCACTAGTAAATCAATCTGGACCTAGACTTTTCTTTGCAGGAATTTTTTTGATTACTAATTCAGTCTCTATGCTATAAGTCTATTCCAATTTTATATTTCTTCTTGAGTCAGTTTCATTATTATCATGTCTTTTCAGGAGTATGTCATTTCCATGTAGGTTATCTAATATAGTTGTTCATAGTATTCCCTTGTAGTCATTTTTATTTCTGTAAGATCAGTCATAACTTCTACTTTTTAATTCATGATCTTAGGAATTTGAGTGTCTTCTTTTTCTTCATCAACCTAGCAAAAGTTTTGTCAGTTTTGGTGATTGTTCCAAAGAACCAATTTTTGTTTTTGCTAATTTGTCTATTGTTTTTCTGTACTCCATTTATTTTTATTTTAATCTTTATTATTTCCTTCCCTTTTGGGGGTTTAGTTTTCTCTTTCTCATCTTAGGTGGGAGCTTGGGTTTTTCATTTGAGTTTTCTTCTTTTTTAAATAAGGGCATTATTGATAGCCATGGAACACTTTAATTATGTCACCTAAGTTTGAGGTTATTTTGTTTTATTTTCATTCATCTCAAAGTATTTTCTAATTTCCCATGTGATTTCTTCTTCAACACATTAGTTATTTAGGATTTTGTTCATTACTTTTTGCATATTCAGTTTTTCAAACTTGCACCTGTGGTTATTTTCTTTCTTCCTTCCTTCCTTCCTTTCTTTTTTATTTTTATTTTTTTAAGTACTAGAGATTGAATCCAAGGGCCTTTTACCACTGAACTAGTGGCTGTTTTGTTTTTTTTATTTTGAGTCAGGGTAGCACTAAGTTGCCTAGGCTTGTCTCAAACTTATAATCCTTCTGCCTCATCCTCCCAAATACCTGAGATTACAGACATGTGCAAGTGTATCAGCATTTCTGTTATTAATTTCTTATTCATTATTTTGTGGTCAGAGAGCAAACTTTGTAAGATTTAAACCTTTTTTTTTTTTCCAGTATTGGCGTTTGGACCTAGGGGCATTTAACCAATGAGCCACATTATGAGCCCCTTTTATTTTTTATTTTGAGGTAGGATCTCACAAAGTTGCTTAAGGCCTCTCTAAGTTGCTGAGGCTGGCTTTGAACTTGTGATCCTCCTACCTCAGTCCCCCTAGCTCGCTGGGATTATAGGCATGTGCCACTGCATCTGGCTTCATTTTATGGTTTAACATATAGTATGTCCCTGAGAATGTCCTGTGTAAACTGTATAAGAATTTGTATTCAGTGTTGTTGAGTGAAATGTTCTATATATATCTGTAGATCTACTGCTTTATAGTATTGTTCAACTCTTCTATTTCCTTCTGGCTAGTGGTTCTAAACATTATTGAAAGGACAATTTTGAGGTCATCATCTATTACTGTTTAATTGCTTATTCTCTCTTCAATTCTGTCAATTTTTGCTTCACATACTGTAGAGCTCTGTTGTTACATATTTATTTATTTATTTATTTATTCATTCATTCATTCATAATTGTTTTATCTCCCTGATGGATTCACTCTTTTTTCACCTTTAACTATTTTTGTGTCTAATAACAATTTTTATCTGCAATGTTTTGTCTGATATTATTATAGTAACTCTAGTTCTCTTTTGACTGTTAAAGTTTAAGTATTTCCCTTTTTACTTTCAACCTATTTGTGCCTTTGAATCTAAAGTATTTTCTAGACAGCCCATAGTTGGATCTATTTTAAGAATCCATTCTGCAATGTCTGATTTTTGATTGGAGGCTACCATTTATGTGTAATGAGGAGGTAGAATTCGTGTTTATCATTTTGATCTTTGTTTTCTCTATGTCTTATATTTTTATTTCTTTTCATATGTTTGCACTAACTATACATTTCCTGCTTTGTTGTTTCTTTTACTACATTTTTTGTATTACTTTCTTAATTGTTGCTCTAGAGATGGCAATTTGTATCTTAACTTGAAAATATCTAGTTTATATTAATTCCAACAGGATTTTACTTTTACACAAAAACATTGCCTTAATATTATTGCATTGCTGTGCATAGTGGCACACCCTTATAATCCCAGTGGCATGAGATTGAAGCAGGAGGATTGCAAGTACGAGGCCAGTCTCAGCAACTAAATGAGACTGTAAACAACTTAGTGAGACCCTGACTCAAAATAAAAAATAAAAAGGGGTGGATGTGGCTCAGTGGTAAAATGCTCCTGGATTAAATTCCCAGTACCAAAAAATATAAATAAGTAAATAAATACATGTGTGTGTATCACTCCATTTTATCTACCATCATTCTCTGTGTTATTGTTGCTTTATTCATTTGCCTTTCAATTTAGATAGGAGAAAAAACAAGTTTTAAACATACATCTATTTTTTATCACACTTATTTACTTAGTTAGATTTATTAATGGTTTCCATCTATTATTGTGGATTTAAACTACTGTTTAGTGTCTTCTTGATTTAGCCTTTAGTATTTTTTGTTTGTTCAGGGCTTCAAATGACAAATTTTCTTTTATTATTATTTTTTTTTAATCTGGGAATGTCTTAATTTATCCTTAGTTTTTGAAGGATGGTTTTGATGGATGAATTCTTTGTTGGTATTCTTCCTTTCAGCACATTAACTATGTTGTCCCATTGATTATTAAGTCCCATGATTTTTAAAAAATATTTTTATTAGTTGTTGATGGACCTTTATTTTATTTATTTATTTACATGCTGTTCTGAGAATCAAACTCAGTACCTCACACATGCTAGCCAAGTGCTACCACCAACCACAACCCCAGCCCCCACAATTTCTTTCTTTTTTGGCGGGGGAGGCTACTGGGGATTGAACTGAGCCACATCCCCAGCTCAATTTTTTTTTTTTTTTTAGAGACAGAGTCTCACTGAATTGCTTAGCACTTCGATTTTGTTGAAGCTGACTTTGAACTCATGATCTTCCTGTCTCAGCCTCCCAAGCAGCTGAGATTACAGATGTGGGCCACCATGCCTGGCTCACTCCCATGATTTCTGTTTAGAAATCAGCTATTAATATCTTTGAGGATTCCCTTGTACATAACAAATTGCTTTTCTCTTGCTGAGGATTCTCTTTTCAGTTTGAGGATTGTCTTTAACAGTTTGATTGTGTGAATCTCTTTAATTTCATAATACTTGGAATTCATTGAGCTTTTATAATGTAGAGATTCATTCTTTTTTCTTCTGTTCCTCAGACTCGATAATCTTAATTGACCTATCTTCAAGTTTTCTGATTCTTTCTTATGCTTTCTCTTATCTGCTGTTGAAATCTTCCATAAAAGTAGGACCTTATGAATTTACACAGTTGCTGGGGAGAAGCTGAGAAGAGTTCCAGGAGGTAACATTCCAGCCAAGTTGATAAAGGATGAATAGGAGATAGTGGTGTTCATGCAGTGGAAAATGTACTTGCTAAACCAGTTTGTAGTGGCTGGAACTCAAAGAACAAGGTAATGAGTGGCAGAAAGAAACCTTGAGGGTTGAGGATTGGGTTTAAATCCTGGAGGCTCTGTTTTTATATGAAAGATTTTAAGATGGGGAATGACGGAAGTAGAACAGCTGTGGATATAGTGCCTAAGATCTTGGGGCTGCAGAGTTAAGGACTAGAATCTTGTCACAAATTCTGACTCTGAAACTTACTACCATTGTGACCTTGGAGAAGTTATTTACATTCAATGTTTCAGATTCTTCATCTATAATATAGAGATAATATTATCTCCCTCAGAGCTGTTCTCAGCTTTAAAAAAGTAAATTCATGTTAAGCATTTAGAACTCTTTAGGTTGTCATTGCAGTTAAGGTGTAGTCTAAGAGCTATAGTCAGTGTCACCTGGGAACTTAATAGAAATGCAAATTTTCTGTGACTGGTTCTAGCAATGTAGGGTTCAGCAAGCCCTCCAATAAGTCTTATGTGCACTTAAATTTGCAAAATACTAGTTGAGCAGAGAATAAAGGAGAAACAGAATAAAACATGACTATGTGGAGGGCCCCCATGGACCAAGTACCAAACATTAATTGGTTTAAACAACAAGTTATGTCATTTTCAGAAACTGAGGCTTAAAAGGTCTGAAGTCCTTGATCAGCTATATAGCTGTAAGAATGTGACCCAAAGCCTATGCTTTTAACCACTATGCTCATATCATAATTAGAAAATGACCAAGAGAAAGGGGAATTTCAGAGATCACAAAGTGATAGAATTAGCAAGACTTACTGGGTAATTAGCTATGGGAATAAAGGTGTTAATGTTAATTCCCAGGCCTCTGGATTTGGATAAATAATGTCATTCTTTGATGCCTGCTACATGAATAAAGAAGCAAGTCTAGAACGAATATTTTTTCTGACATAATGAGTTTGAAATCCCTAAAGGGAAATGGAATGCAGAAGTCCCATAGGTTGGATACTAAGATTAGAAATACAGATTTGGTAGGTAGGTAGGCACAGATTTGGTAGGTAGATGTGGCTATAGATGTGGACACAAGTGAGACTATACTAGGCAAGTATACGAAGGAGGTTAGAAAGGGGACCAAGGACAGAACCCTGGGGCACAAATGGAGGAACAAGCTTCTGCAGAGTAAACTGTAATAAGACATTGAGCAGAAAGAGATAAAAGAGAAAAGGCAAGAGAAGGCCCATAAATCCAGAAGAAAATTGGCTCAAACTCAGCTCAAAAAGTAGCTGGGCTAGTATCAACTGTTGTGGAGAATCTCAACCATATTGCAAGGCAGAATTTCATTACCTTCCCTTTTACTACCCCCCTTTCCATATGAATAAACAGAGATCCTTGACACCAAAGGCAAAAAGCCTCTCCCACATGGTAGAATATTAGAAAAGGGGGCCCTAGGTCTTCTGTAGTCATTAATAAAAGCTTATCAGGATGCTGACAGGATGCCAGTGTGCATGCCCTATAAAATTTTAATTAGTGAGATTGTACTCCTTAACATGCAACTCAGTGTAAAAGAAGTAATCTTGATGAACTGTGGTCAGTGTGGATTCAGGAAGGTCATCTTACTAATAGAAGTCTAATTCATTATATTTAATGCACTTGTGGTTTTACACCTCAAGTGCCTTTAAGTATTTATAATGATCATGGTGCTTATTATTGCCTCACCTCAATTCTAATGTCAGAACCAGCATATATACAATCCAAAATCCTAACTGTGTGGTCTGATGGCAGCTCATATGTAAAAGGGAAAATGTGGATTTGAATCCTGACACATAAGGAAAAAGATCATTGTGATCAACATTTTGCATTAGTTGTTTCATTTTATCCTGTCAAACACCCTCTGATGTATTTAAAGAATCAGATTTAGTGAACAAATGAGAAAGCTGAGTTTCACATGATAATAACTTTTTAAGGTCCTTCAGTTAGTAAGTTGTGAAACCCCTGCCCATCTCACTCCAAATCCCATATTATTTTCATTAATGATGCCAGAATGGAATTTGTATTAATCCAGCTTGAACACTTAGGATGTTAAAATTCAAATAAGTAAAGCTAAATGAAAGCACTTTAAAATTTGAGAAGAAAAAAGCTATATGCAGGCAGGCTGTATTTTATTTTCACTATTAATATCAGAAATCAGGTCTGAAAATTCTTGGGCTGGTGCTAGAGCACTTGCCTAGCATGCATTGGGTCCTGGGACTGATTCCTCAACACTGAAAAAATAAAATAAAATTGCATTCTCAGTAACAGCTTCCCTAAAGAAACCCTTAACATGCTACCTTTTTTTTTCTGTTTATTACTACCTCTATGAACTCATATTTATACTTACTACCTTATAGAATTATCTTCTCCTCTACCATTACTCTTAACACACACACACACACATGCACACACACAGATACACACAGAATTTCTCCCTTCTTTGCTACTCTTCTGCTGGGATGTAGAGCAGTCCTGACTAAAAGAAAGCAAGCCTTTAACTGCCCTGCCTCAGTGACTCTTCTGTAAAACAATGTGACTTGTTTATATTCCTTATATCAGATGACCCTACCATCTACTGCGTATGACCTCCTTGAGGCTCTGGGAAAACATTGAGAAAAGAGTGAACTCAAGCTGGTCCATAGAAACTTGGGAAACTTTCTTACCTCATACCTGCCACGTGAGCAGACTATGAGCTGTTTCATGCCACTTTCAGACTAAATCTTGCAGGCTCTATTTTCCATTTTACAATAACCTCTCCCATCATTTCCCAGTTAGCAACTACTATAGTCTGAGTATATCCCCTCAAAATTTTTATGTTAAAATTTAATCACCAGTGTGATAGTTCTAAATGGTGGGACCTTTAGGAAATTTTTTGGGATTAGTAACTTTAGAAAGGAGGTTGAAGGGTACCTTTTGCCTTTCCATCTCTTCTCTTTTCCACCATATGAGGATGCCATCAGAAAACAATGCTCCAAACTGTGAAAAATAAATTTCTGTTCTTTGTAAGTTACCTAGACTCAGGTATTTTGTTACAGTAGCATGAATGGACTAAGTAGCTTCTGTCCCCATTATATCCATGTCTATTATTCAAGAGATAAAAATGTGGGAATTTGAGTGTTTTGTCAATTAGAGAACCATCAGTTAAAATCAGACTCTTGGGTGAACCCAGGCTCCCAATATTTTTGCTTCCAGATGTGTTTTTCAAAGCCTTCCCCACATTTAGCATATAAATATCAGAATTTTAGATTATGTGAAGTAAAGGTGGTCCTTAAGTACCTACTATATCCTAATCACAACAGAGATTATAGATACAATCTCTCTTGAGCAAAAAGATTTCCAAAAGTTCTTCCTGTCATGGATTCCTTTGATATAATCCACTTAGAAAAGAAATGGGATGTCAGAGATAACCTCTAAGCAAAAAGGGGAAAGAAATTTTAGGCAAGTAGGCCTGATCCCAAAGTCTGCTTCCTACTGTCCTTCCTGAAAGGGAACCCAGTATGGTTTACCACCATTCTGTTTTAATACTTTCAGAATGGCTACGAACGACTAACACATTCCTTTGCTGCAGAAATTCAGACAAGTCAGATGACTATATTTCTGGTCAGTGTCAAGGGTTGGAAGAATCAGATTTCCTTTGTCTGACAAAGCAAGAGGTCAGATACAATTAAAGCAAAGAATTCAGGAAGATACTACAGGTGTATGCTGATAGTAGAAGTTATGATGGAACTTGTAAATTCCAGTGACTTGGAAGAATACCACAAGGAACAATCATTGATGAATGATTGTGTGCTTTAAGATATAATATTGAAACAAATTGAGGGTAGGTCATTTGTCTGAAGGCATTTAGCTAGAATTACAACTTCTCTCTCTCTCTTTTTAATGTTATTATTGATGTAGAAATACTTGCTGAAAGAATATATAAAACCAGGCATGGTGGTGCACTCCTGGATTCCCAATGACATGGGAGGCTGAGATAGGAGGATCAAAGTTCAAAACCAGCTTCCACCTTTTAGCATGGCCCTAAGCAAGTTGATGAGATCCTGTCTCAAAATAAAAACAAAAAGGGTTAGGGATGTAACTTAGTGGTAGAACGCCTCTGGGTTCAATCCCCAATACCAAATAGTAACAATAATAATAATAGATGCAGGTTTAAAATTATATGAACATGATAGGAAGTTCAAAGTTAAAACTTACCCCGTAAGAGAATGATTGGTTTATTTGCCAACTAAAGTCAGGTTATGTATGATTGTAAATAACAATCCTTGCCAGGAACACCAGTTAAAATGATTTTACAGGCTGTTCTGATTTTACTGGTTCCTGGACATTCCTAATAAATGATTTTGCTATCCTTAAGAAATTCTGGTGGTTTAAATACATTATATCCATTTTGTAGTGCTTATGGCCAAACATACTCAGAAAGGGTCATGTTTAGTTCAACCCACTGATTTCAACATTTGTTGGTCACCTCCACTTAATAAGCTATACATCTTATGTTTTATTTTCATTACCAGAAATAAAGGGGAAATAATATACCAGCAATTCCAAATCAAGCTCTGACATAGCTTCCTAAGAAAGAGGAGATTGGACTCTGTTTGATTTATTCTATCTTAAATTTTAAAAATCACTTTTGAGGCAGTGTTAATTATGCAAATTGGTGTGCAAAAATCTCAGATCCTCCCTGATAATCCTCTTCATACAATATATTTACAGACTTGACATAGATTATTGATATACTCTTAACTTCTGAGGAAATGACTCATTGTAAGTATATATATGCAATAGTAATAAAGGGAAAAGACAAAACCTAAAGGAAATCAGGTCCTATAAAATTAGTAGTATAGACCTTGGAGCTAGAGTAACTGGTTCAAATCCCATCTTTTCTCCTTGCTACCTTTGTGACCTTGGGCAAATTATTTAGTTTCTTTGTGTCTTAGTTCCTCTCTATATAAGATGGTAGTACTGAGAATACTGTTTAGAATTGGTGTGAGGATTATGTGAAGGATAATGAGGATTATGTGTAAAGTACTTTGAGCAATGCTTAGTACAGAATAGATGCTCAGTAAATGTGAGCTGCTATTATTATCCTTCAGTAAATGGTAAATTTTACATTTGTAGTTGTAGAGTTTGGTTTTTAAGTCAATCCAGCTACTATTCAAGACATCACAGAACTGTGTAGTTTATTGAAGAGTGCATGTTCCCTTTTGTTTATCTGGGATTCTCCTGCCCTCCTTTTTAATGTTACCTTCAGTCCCCTTGTTGGTCATTAAAACTCTGTGGTCACTAGCCAGGGCATTTGCTTGCTCTCTCTCACAGTGCTGAGGATTGAATTGCATTTAATGATGCAAATTCAAGGGCACTTTCAGAGCAGAGATCCATGATTTTAAGAGATTTCCTTTGAGGCTATATAAATATCTTCTTTTTTTCCATGAAATTCTATATGAATGCATTTCTTGATCTGATGAGGATTGATACTCTAGAAAGCCATCATTTTTAAATCCTAAAAGAAGTCAGTATTCCTTTTTAAAAATCCTTACTAGCCCAGATTTTTATTATCTGGCTCTATGGTAACCATCAGCATGGTTTTAAAGGCATGTCCACAGATTCTTGGATACTTCTGCACTCAAGAGGTGAATCTTAATTTCTTTCCCCTTGAGTGTGGCTGAACTGAGTCACTCCTTTGTATGAATGAATATGGTGGAAGTGATAGGATAATACTTCTGATGTTAGGTTATAAAAAGACTGTGGCTTCTGACCTAGGAGTGCTCTCTTGCTCTTCTTTGTCTCTGAAATCACTTGCTTTGGGATTCAGCTGCTATGTTATGTAGACACTTAGGAAGCCAGTGGAAAGACCCATATGGTGAGGAAGTAAGGTCTGCCAAAAGCCACATGAATGAGCTTGGAAGCATACCCTAGTAGCTTTGAAATGACTGAGAGCTTAACTACGACCTCACAAGAGACCATGAGACACAACCACCTAGCTAAGATACTCAGGATTCTTGACCCTCAGAACTATGTGAGGTAATAAATGTTTGTTATTTGAAGCTGCACTTATGAAAAATAAATCTGTGTTCATTTCTTTAGCAAGGCAAAGTCATATTGTCACATACAAATTTACAACAGACAGATGGCTATAAGTTGCATATAATAGTAAGTGAAGTAAGAGTTTTATTTTTCTTTTGTGAAGCAAAAATGACTCCATCCTGATATCTTTTTCATTCTTCATTGTTGGCATATCTCCTTGGTATGTACTAGAGCCTAGCCTCCTTTCTCTAGTAATTATATGAAAACCATGTGTAAATCCTTCCATTTTCAGTGGTTCTGCCGCTGAAGAAATGATTTTACAGGCTGTTCTGATTTTACTGGTTCCTGGACATTCCTAATAAATGATTTTGCTATCCTTAAGACATTCTAGTGGTTTAAATACATTATATCCTTTTTTGACATCTGAAGGATCAAGAAATTAAAGACTCTTCCTTATGAAAAAATGATCAAGGTTTTGGTGTTTTGCCTTATTAGAAAACAGAGTAGCTGGATGTGGAAGCAATAAGAAGGTAGCATATATTTTTCATCTGAAACTATTATAGTACTGAAACCTCCAAGACTCAGTTTGTCTTAGAATTTTATGAAGCTTACACCTCATCATATTTTAAGTTATAATAAAGAAAAAAAAGTTATAATAAAGAACTTCTACTGTTTGGCAATTTAGGTAGAAAGCATTAAATGAACCTACTTTTCACCTATTGATAAAACTGGAGTCTGAATCAAATAAACTTCTTCAATATAAGTGCTACAATCTGATTTCTGCAAGTCTTTGAATCTTTAAAAGCTGGCTTCTAAAGCTGATCCTGGATCTCAGGCAACATTTACCCCCTTTGGAAATTAGGTATGAATCTACTGTGTTTAGGTCAGAGATAAGTTAATGCATTTGTGTGCCTTCTCTAAGGCCATGTGAATTTGCCACAGTCCATGATCATAGTTTGAAAAGTATTATCTGGCCAATTGCTAATACTTAATGAAAGGCATTCTTTTATCTCCAGATAACTCTTTGCTTTTTCCCTTTGCATTAAGACATTTTATTCAAGAAGTGACACTTCATTATTTTTTAATTAAAAGTTTTGAGAACAATGCATAGTTTGATAATTATCTCTAAATTATTGCCTTAGAGATTTAATTCTTAAGTAGTGCTGAGACACTCCTTCACCTTTTTAAATGCTCCTCAGCTGGATGTTATTCAGCCATCATATCAAGTGACTGGTATAACATGTGTTCTTAATTTAAGATCCTTATGGCTTGGAATTTTCTGTTGCACATTAGTTTAAATTTGCAAGCAGGTAAGAGTAACATATTTCCTGACTCTCCATAAGGTTAAACATGTGCACTGAAAATAGAATAAGAGAAAATCAAGTATGGTAATTTACTTTCCACAGTACTATAATTGGGCACTAGAGCATATGGTCAAAATCTTCACTATTAATTAAGTAATCACAGAAAATTCCATATGGATGATTTTTGAACATTCTAAAGTCAGACTGAGAATTTGTTTTTTTCATGTTTTCTTTCTAAACACCATTTTCTTAAATGGTATGTAGATATCTGTTAATATTTGCAACTCAGTAATGTTTAAGAGCTTTGACATTTCTTAATGTCAGTAATTTCCATATTGAGATTTGACATATATTTGGACTCATGTTCAGGTCTTCATCATTTAAAAAATTATAATAGTCTCTCTCAAATATGAAAGAAAAAATAATACCCTCTCATTCATTCATTTATTTAGCTTTCCACCATACCATATACATACATATAACTCATACCTACACAAATGGAAGCCTTTCTCCCACTTTGTTTGGCTTTCTTATTTCCATCAGTCAAAACTCAGCTCAGATACCTGCTCCTCCTTCTCCTGTTTTCTATTCTAGCCCCCTTTTCCATTAAACCATGACTTCTTCACCTTGGAACTGTATCTTTTGTTTCTGATTTCCCAGTACCTACCAGAATGCCTGGCATAGCAGAAAGTACTTGTGAAATGCCTCCTCAATGAACAAATAACTTTATCCTCCAGACTAGCTGGAAGATGAGTTTAGAGGTTGTTGTGGTCAACTTTTTCACTGCTGTGACTAAAAGACCTGAGAAGAACAATTTTAGGGGAGGAAAAGTTAATTTGGGAGCTCATGATTTCAGAGGTTTCAATCAAGAGAAGCCAGCTCCATTCCTCAGGGCTCGGAGGCGGAAACATCATGGTGGAAGACTGTGGCAGAGGGAAGTGGCTCATATGATGATCAGAAAGCGGAAAGAGACTCTACTTGCCAGACACAAATTACCCCAAAGACATTCCCCCAAGGACCCACCTCCTCTAGCCTTACCCTACATGTGCCTTCAGTTGACACCCAGTTAATGCCATCAGGGATTAATTCACTGATTGGGTTAAAGCTTTTATAACCCAATCATTTTTCATCTAAATCTTCTTGTGTGGTCTCACACATGAGCTTTGAAGGGAACACATCACATCCAAACCATAGCAGAGGCTGTATGAACATCATTCATAAGATCAACAAGACCAGCAGGGTACTGTGGCACATGTTTGTAATCCCAGCAGCTCAGGAGGCTGAGGTAGGAGTATTTCGAGTTCAAAGTCCTTAGCAATGGCAAAGTGCTAAGCAACTCAGTGAGACCCTGTCTCTAAATAAAATACAAAATAAAGCTGGGGATGTGGCTCAGTGGTTGAGTGTCCCTGAGTTCAATCCCTGGTACCACCCCACCCCACCCCCCAAAAAAGAAAAAAATATCTGCAAGAGTCTTATTGCAGCCAGTGTTGCAGAAGCCCAGCAAATCAGGAACAATGCCACTCTGGGGCTTATAACTCCTTCAGGAGTTGTACAAGGCCACATACCAACTAGGGAATCACAAGCTGAGGCACACTCCCTCCCCAAATCCTTGCCACCTAACAGTTTGTGCTGTCCATGGGCCTGGACCAACTCCATGTAAGGGAACTCCCCAAAACTTTTTGATTAGTAAAGAACTACGAAAAGCAAAATATAGGGCTAGGGCTGTAGCTCAGTGGTAGAGCGCTTGCCTAGTATGTGTGAGGCACTAGGTTAGATCCTCAGCACCACATAAAAATAAACAAATAAAATAAAGGCATTCTGTCCATCTACAACTATAAAAAATTTTTTAAAAAGCAAAATATATAGACAAAATTTCCCTGATAAAGCTCTAAACAACATTCAATTACATGAATCATGCTTAATAGTAAAAAACATTACTTTTCATTCAAGTCAGAGGTTGACTACATTTGCCTGGAAAATAGGGTGGTGACAAGTGAAAAAAAAAACTACCTCCAGTTCAACAGAATGGGTCCAAAAGGGCAGTGGGTCTCTGAGAAGTTTCATTTCTCAGCTGTCAACCCCTGGGAGGACTTTTCAGGGATCCTAGAGGTAGGGTTTAAATAAATGGAGGTTGTGTCCCTTGAAGTGCTCTTATCAGTTCAAAAGATGCCATCCCTATGAGTAGCATTTAAGGTCAAAAGAATATTTAGATCTAGTTAGAGCTTAGTCTTCCCTGATTAATTATAGAATCTCCTTGTTCTTAACTGACCTGGCTAGCTCCTCTATCAGCTATGTTCACATAACTCATGCCTTGAGGGTCCACTTAAACTCTTGGGACTGTAACTCCTAAGACTTTCTTTTCATGCTTGGAAAATAGAAGTCTTTTCATTTTATTCATCAGAGGCTCAAACTAGCAGTCTGGAATATACTTCAGGTTTGGGGAGGTGCCCAGACTTTTGGGACTGAGCAGTTGAAACACAACTTACGTTCTGGCTCAGTGGCAAGCCAGACAATATTCTTGAATTGGTTTCTCAATCCCTGAGCCTCTTGCCTTATTTGATAATGAAAATTGGTAATGTTACTCAGGGTCCTTGAAAAAAGGATTTGGTATCACTTTGCAAACTCCAAAGACTGACCAACGTTCTCTCTGGTGCACTGGAAACATTGCATTCTAAATGCCCTAAGCCCCTTTCACAATGACAATCTCATGGAACCAGGAGAATATATGATTGATAATATTTTTCGAAACTAGGCAGCAACTCTCCTTCACTTATCTCTTGGGCTTTTCACTTCCTTATTGTAGTTGGCCTCCAGGGAAATCACATGCTTTTTCTCCTGTTCAGCCATGAATTCAAAAGCAACTTTTAGGGCGGCTGCAGTTGTGGCTCAGCGGTAGCATGCTCGCTTAGCATGTGCAAGGCATAGGGTTCGATCCTCAACACCACATAAAAATAAACAAATAAAGGTATTGTGTCCAACTACAACTAAAAAAATATTTTTTTAAAAAAAGCAACTTTTAAAAACCATTTTATACATCATTTGTATACTATACCAGAAAGATTTCTTTGAACATCTAGTTTGTATATTACTGTATTTTAGTGGCATAAAGCAAATATAAACTTTAAAGAATCTTTAAGTAAAGCTCTTTTGCTACCAAACCTGACTGCTTCCTCTCCATACTCTTAATACAGTTCTGTATCTTGCAGATATTTTTAAAAGCTTGATTTAGGGTATTAAACTTGGAATCAAAATCCAGTTTTTCTGTTCAAAAACTGCAATCTTGGTGAGCTTCTTGTTCCCTGTCTGTGGGATGGGCAATTGTAAGAGATGGTGATGGCATTCAGGAAACCATAATAAACCATAGTCTGTTTTAGTTAAGGTCTCTGGGATTTTTGAATAATGATTCCCTCAAGAGATTATAGTTCTCTACAGCTTGGGAAAAGTTAGGCCTTCCGGATCTCCAAATGTTTGTCTGTTTAGATAAGGTTACCCTGTGTTTCAATTTTATAGCTCCTGGATTTTTCTTGGTGCATAGAACTGATGTCTTTCATTGTCCTTTCCCTCTACTCACCTGTTCATGGCTAACTAACCTACCTAATACCAAGAGTTACCATTTCTGCATTGGGGAACAGCAGTTCTAGACAGTTGTCTGCTTCCCACTTGACTGTCCAGGCTAGCTTCTCATTCACCCCTATCCTTTATACTGAGACAGGTTTATGATTTCCCAGGCTTTGTCTTAGGAAGTGTGGTCCATCTTCTCTTCTTTCAGCTCCACATAATTCTTGGAGATCCCTAAATCAAAGACTCCCTCTTTTCTTCTTCATCTCCCTTTCATCTCCCACTACTATCACTCTGCTACCTGTTCAGCTTTACTGGTCAAGGAGAGCAGGAAGAGAAGACTTATGGCCAGGAAAATTAATGTTTGCTCCAGTTTCATATACCAATGGACTAAAGAACTGTGGCTGATACTCAAAAGATATTTTTCCCTTGCCGAGCACCATGGTACACATAATCCCAGCGGCTTGGGAGGCTGAGGGAGGAGAATTTTGAGTTCAAAGCTAGTCTCAGCAGCAGCAAGGCAATAAGCAACTCAGTGAGACCCTGTCTCTAAATAAAATACAAAATAGGACTGGGGATGTGGCTCAGTGGTCGAGTGCCCTGAGTTCAATCCCCCGTGCCCCCCACCAAAAAAAAAAAAAAAAATTTCCCTTGAGAATATTGTCTCTTTGTGAGTTTCCATGATCTCCTTGAAACTCAAAACTAAGTATAACTATTTATTTATTTTTGCATTTCAGCCATAGCAATCCTAATCTACCTTGTGGTAATAAGTGCCTTAAACTGAACTGAGGAAGTTCATGTAAATGAAAAGGAACAGAAACTTCAATTAATATCTCCAAATATCATCCTATGAACACAAGTATGTGTAAATAGAATTATAGCTCTCTGTAAAGGAATTAAATAAGTGTAACTCAGTAACCTCAAAGGCCATGTTTGTTCTTAGTTGAAACTATAGGCAAGAAGGTGGATTCTACACTAAGAGGAAAAAAGTCAAAGAATGTGTTTCTGTTAAGAACCAGATGAATCAGGCTATGTCTTTTGTTTCCAGTTTTTTCCTATCCTTTTTCTCTCTTCTTTCTCCTCTCTGCCTTGTATTAAAAGGCAAATGCCCCTTTTAATAAAACTCCATTTTGGAATCACCTGTTATACCCCAACTCCCATGGCATTCATAAAAAAGCAGAGTCAATACTTGTAATTTTCTGGGAACACTAAATAAAAGTGAGACATCACACTGAAGATAACATTCAAATAACATGAAGATGTAAAAAATATATATATTTTTTTACATCTTTTTTTGACATATCATACATTTGATTCAACGTGCCCGATCTCGTCTGATCTCCATACTCTTAATACAGTTCTGTATCTTGCAGATATTAAAATATATATCTCCAGTGTTTGTCTAACTTAGGTAGGAAGAATCAAAGCAACCGTGAAATTAATTTTATTTATCATTAATAGATACTACACTTAGAGTTCAGGTTGTGGTTATGTAATTATAAATTAATTTCAGGAGCTTGTCATAATGGGAACTAAATGTCACAGATAGTTATGAGCAGTATGTTAATGAGTATCACAGAAGCTTATACCTCCGAAGAGTCATGCCCGGAGGGTATACATGAAGGCTTTTGCAGCAAAAGGACCTACTTTGGCTTGTGAAAGTCATGTGAACAGTTTTAAGAGGAAGCTCTCTTTAACATGTCATACTTAAATAAAAAAGAACCAGTGCCCACAGGCTGCACCGAAGTGTGAAATAAACATTACTATTACAGCAGTTGAAATGTGAAGTTAAAGAACACTTCAGATTCAAAATAGTATTCATAAAAATCAGATGACAAATCTATACTTAACTCTGATGAAGTGTGAAAATTAAATGAATACTCCATCTGATTCTGAAAGCTTGAATTATGACTGTCCCTTCCCACTAATGCGATTTTTTTTCTTGTTTACTCACATAGGGTAGAAAAGATCTTTCTGGTACTCATACCCTGGCTCTCATTTCTTCTAGTCATCTTATTGATGACTATGTTTGCTGGGGAAGAGCCCAAGGATAACTAAACCCAGAATTAAATAATATAACACTAGGATTTAAAATAATAGAATTTGTCATCCTGCTGATAGCTTCACATTCAGCCATTGTCAAACTCAATGGTTGATATTTTTGCTTATGCAGAAATCTCAAAGAGGAAAAGAAAATTCTCTTTTGTAATTGATTCTTACAAAATGTTATTCTCTTAGCCTGTGGTGAGAGGAAGCACTTTGTGTGTGTGTGTGTGTGTGTGTGTGTATCATGCTAGGGTTAGGAGTTGAATGGCCTTGTGCATATGAGGCACACACTCTACCAACTGAGCTATATCTCCAGCCCCTAGGAAGCACAATGTGGGGTACCTTGGTCTGTGCCCAGTCCATAAGCCTCCTTGCTAATACTAGGTATGTCTCATCACTGCTTTGTGGAAGCCCACAAAGATAGTTTGCCATCCTGGTACCTCAGATCTTGATGGAAAATCTTTATTTATTCTTAGTAGTACCCTCTGGCCTTGGGTGTGTTGTTAATGTTCTGCTGGAATTCCTCACAGACTGCCGCAACACACAACTGAGTCAGTCAGGATCACTCCAGGTGAATTGGTCTGGTTACTAAATAACCACACAGAGACAGAAAATACCTTTTTTGGGGTTCAGTGATGGCTCCTCAACCTCAGCTCCCACAATGGAGGCCAGAGAGGCAAGCAAAAGAGAGAAAGCACGCCTGAAACCATCCTATTTATTGGGGGAAAAGACATTCGAGAAAGTTCCACCCAAACAAGGCAAGGGATTAGGTTTCAGGGGGTTGCTTGGTGATGTCTTGTGGTCAGCAGATTGACTGACATCTTGAAAGTCACACCCATCTCAGATGCTGTGTGGGGAATCTTAGGCAGAACGAGCGAAAATGAAACATACATCAAACAGCGCAGTTAGAGCAGCAACCGCAGTCCAGCAACCGCAGTCCAGGCCACCCCCCCCCACCCCCACCCCCGGTGTACTCAAATGCGCCTAGCTCACACAACCCACGGCTGGCTCACAACAACAGACTAACCCTATCTTGTGGTATTTTTGTTCCTTGGATCAGTGGGGGCAGGATACAGCCTATAGGCAGTATTATCCATATCCTAGTGCATGTTTGTACTACATAGCAATAAAAGGCACCATTCACACTGGTCATTGTCTTGTCAATTTGAGTATGTATTATGGCCATTTTTGGAGCTATCTTTTCTCTGATTCACAGAAAACAATAAATATGAGGTAGCAACATCCTGGCAATAGACTGTCAGATTCTTCCTCGTGCTAGCTGTGTGATCTTGAGCTAACCACATAATCTTAGTCGTACCACCTGTAAAATGGAGATAATAATATACTTCATTGATTGCTATGAGAATTTTAAAAAATTATATATTCTAAGAACTGAGCATATAGCCTGACACATAGTGAATGCTCAATTATGACAGCCCTTGATTTGGCCCATATATGTCCTTACACACAGATAGGTCTCTTTCTAGTCACTTTCCATCAACTTCTTTTAACATAAATTAATTTTTAAATTTATAACTATGAGATGCATTACAGTGGAGCTATCAATTTGTGGTATGAATCATTAATTAGTATTAATTTAATAACCTTATGCATAGAGCCAGACTAATGTGTCAGGTGATTATCTTGACTGAGCCATATGACTCTGAAGAGGGCCTGCTTCTGAGAGTATTGGAGCAGGGATTGCAAGAACTTAGGCAATAAAAGAGAGAAAAAGAGTGAAGAAGGAAGGTTAGAGCTTACTGTTTCATCTTTCAGATCAGATATCAACCCTGACAAGTCTGTTTGTGCCATGGCATTAATTTTATTAGCGGAAAGACTGATGAAAAGCTCTAATCAAGGCAAGCTTTGTGGAGGGCTGAAAGATTATTCAGACAGGAATGGGGAACCAGGGATCTTTTCTGAGAGCCAGCTTGTACTTTATCTGTGTTGCAGGACAGAGCTGATTACAGTGTTGGCTGTGGAGGGTGGGCCTGCAAACTTCTGCTGAAAGTGATCTTATCATTCCTGTGTGATACTTTCGTGAATTAACTTTTTCAACTACTCTTTTTTTCAATATGTTGTGCACCAGTATAATTTCTGTCAGTCATCAGGCCCTGAAATTGTGTTATTTAACTAACATTCATTGTCAAATCTTTACCAGATAAACCGATTTTATTTCTCCCAACCCTGTAAATGTGGATTCTCCTATGTTGCATATAATGAATGGTCCTTTGTTCTGTAACACCTCCACTGAAATCCTCAAAATAAGAAGAATGTGTGTGTGTGTGTGTGTGTGTGTGTCTGTCTGTCTTCCTCCCTCCACACTTTTTTCTCTTTCATAAGAAAGAAATATATCAGTTTTCCTTATTCTCATACAAGAGACCTAATGTTACAGAAGGGAATCACTATTAGCATGAACAATCTAGTATTGTGTAGGTGAATGTCCACATGCATTATTAAGCAAGGCTTATAAGGGCAGACTGTTTCCTCAGAGTAGAAGAATTAACAGCACTGCTCAGAGATGTAGCACAGCCATGCAGGGGGAACCTAAAGACAGCTAAGGCTCACTTGTATGTCACCAAGACACTGATAGATAGTCACTGATGTTTGAATGTGAATCTGGACTTGAACTATTAAAAGTGTTGCTGTCATCATTGTCACCACTATCCCTCTCAGCCTTTTTCTATCTGTACCATCTGATTCTCTGTAGCCTTATTGTTAGTTCTCTTTTCTTCTGTTTTATATCTTATATACTTAGCTTTATGCAGTAAATATGCTCCTGGGGCTGGGATTGTGGCTCAGTGGTAGAGTGCTCACCTAGCACTGGCGCGACCCAGGTTTGAGTCTCAGCACCACATAAAAATAAAGGCATTGTGTTGTGTCCATCTACAAAAAAGATTGATTCTCTCTCTCTCTCTCTCTAAAAAAAAAGTATGCTCCTGAAATGTTATTAATAAAATGTGGTTTTAGAACTCTTTTTTAATATTTATTTTTTAGGTGTAGATGGACAAAACACAATGCCTTTATTTCTATGTGGTGCTGAGAATCAAACCTGGGTCCCGCCTGTCCTAGACTAGCGCTCTACCGCTGATCCCCCACAATCCCAGCCCCTAAACTGTGGTTTTAAATAGCATATAAAATTAACCTTGGCTTGGGGATATAGCTCAGTAGTACAGCATTCGCCTGGCATGCATCCCCTAAAAAAAAAAAAATTCTTTTTCTAATACAGAAAAGTATGAAAAAGCCAACAAAAATGCCCCAACTCCCTTCACCTAGATAACTGTTAACATTTTAAAGTAAAAACATATATATTTACATGATTAGAATATATAATACACATGTTATATTTAGGTAGTATCAAGGTATAAATTGAAAAGCAGCCCCATTTTTCTTACCCTCTTTCCAATCCTCAGCCAAGCAGGGCACTATGAATCTGTGCATTGTACAAAGCACTATCGTTCTGACCCTAAAAGGGACTTTCAGTCTAATAATCAAAAAATAATAAACAACACATGTAAATGGAATTATATGTGATATGCAGTCATTTGGCCACTAGGCAACCATGAGATATGATGCAAACATTACCCTTAGCTATGGAACCTATGTAACTGTCATAATCTCCTCTCCCTTCCACTAACCATGTGATTTTAAACAAATACCTAAGATCTCTTTGTCCAGCTTGTGCATTTGTAAGTTGTGTGTGAGAGGCAAAATGCTAGGAAGTGATCTTGGCCAAATTATATTGTTATATTGTGTGCATGTACAAATATGTAGTAACAAATTCCATCATTACGTACAACTCTGATGCACCAATAAAAAAACATGGAAAGAGAAAAGTTGTGTATGATCATTTCTCTCTGATGAGTTTTGAAAATTGAACAGGTAAGAAAGCACTTCATAACCTATAAAGCAGACCATAAATGTGAGATTTCATTGTTATAACTACTGTTAGGCACAGGTATACTGTGGAGAATCATTTTGTGGGGGAAGCTCAAGAGTATAGGATCACAAACTGCTACCCCAAATTTGACTCACAATTGCCTTTTGTTTGGCTTGCACTATTTTTTTTAAATAAAAAAATGTTTAAAAATCAGAAGAGTTTATATAGAAATGGCTTCCTCTGAAAAATCTGAGAGATTCTTCACATGGGCCTACATCTCTGCATGTAGGTCATTTGACCCAGTCATCCCACTCTTGAGTTTATACCCAAACTTAAAATCAGCATCTTACAGTGATACAGCCACACCAATGTTTATAGCAGCTCAATTCACAATAGCTAAACTATGGAACCAACCTAGATGCCCTTCAACAGATGAATGGATAAAGAAACTGTGGTGTATATACACAATGGAATATTACTCTGCCTTAAAGAAGAATGAAATTATGGCATTTGCCAGTAAATGAATGGACCTGGAGAATATTATGCTAAGCGAAATAAGCCAATCCCAGAGAACCAAAGGCTGAATGTTTTCTCTGATATGCAGATGCTAATTCACAATAAGGCATGGGGGAGAATAGTGGTATTTTGGACTAAACAGAGGGGAGTTAAGGGAGGGGAGGAGCCATGGGGATAGGAATGATAGTAGAATGAATCCAACATTATCACCCTATGTGCATGTATGATTACATGACCTGTTTCCACATCATGTACATCCAGATGAATGAGAAGTTATACTCCATTTATGTATGATGTGTCAAAATGCATTCTACTGTCATGTATAACTAATTAGAACAAATTTTTAAAAGTGCCTATTTTGCTGAATTACAAATGGGAGTCCAAAGCAGAGCCAGATTTTTTATATAAAGACCACCATGATACACTGTTATTGCTTCACAAGGTGGAGTGGCTTTGGAAGGTGTGGTGAGAATGGAAGCTTTCCTGTGTTTCCTTTGCACTGGACCAGGATCCTGGACTGGAGAAAAGAACTTGGGACACACTTGGGCTGAAAGTTCTCTCCTTGTATAAGCAGTGTGCATGGAAGCATGTGTTGTACTTGTACAGGGTATCATCATGTTTCAGCCAATGTATCAGATGTATTTTGCTTCAACAGAATAACTGCTTATATGGCACTGTGTGGGAGATGGTGTTCCACGTGGTATTGAACTGGGATGACCTGTCAGAGCAAGGCATCAGGAATCAGCATAGTGTTAAGTCGGACCTTGTGTGTGATTGCTTATTCATTCATCTATTTATTTATTCAACAAATATTGAGTGTCTTCGATATTCTAGACATTAGCATTAGAGTAGGGAAACAAGCAACACGCCTACCCTTGTGAAGTTTATGTTCTGTAGGGAAAGACTACGCTAAAGAAATGTTTTAAATAAACAAGGTATCTACATAATTGTGTGTTATGAGGGCAATAAGGGCAATAAAGGAAATAAAGAAGATCCTTGTTAGAGAAGCCTTCTCTGAAGATGTCATACTTGACCTAAGATAATACCATATGCATAAGTTACATAAGTCAGCCAATGTCAAGGACAGAGTAAATACCAGGCAGAGGGATCACCAAGTACAAAGGCCCAAAGATGACAAAAGACTTGCCATGTTTGAGCAACAGAAGGGAGACCTTGAGCAAGAGTATAAGAATTGCCATTTGGGGGGGGGGGGGGGGCAAAGCCACACAGAACCTGCCACCATTGTTTTCCACTTGGACTACTGAAATAGCCACTGGTTGAAATTACAGTGGCTTGCACTAGTCAATGCAATGAGAGCAAGAGACTGGAAGAATTTAAGATATATTTTGCAGGTTAGAGTGACTGACAGAGCTTAATGACAATGTCTGAAATGAGGAAAAGAGAAAAACCAAGGATGCCGCATAGGTTTCTGCTTGAGCAACTGAGGAGAGATTATGGTGCCATTTTTCTGAGCCTTCAAAGGCGAATAGCTTGCCAGACCTCACTTAGCTAAGACACTGAATTCTACTCTGTGTGAACTCACTTCTTTAGGATTTTTTAAAACTCAGGTGGCAGGCGTGGTCACACCTGTAATTCTAGCAACTCAAGAGGCTGAGGCAGGAGGATCAAAAGTTCAAGGCCAGCCTCAGCAACTTAGCAAGACCCTGTCTCAAAATGAAAAATAAAAATGGTGAGATGTGGCTTAGTGGTAAAGCACCCCTGGGTTCAATCCCTTGTACCAAAAAGGAAAATATAAAAACCTCTGTGAAGTTATAAAGTTAAATTTCAAAGATCTTTTTTAGAGTTGCAAATAAATTTTCATCTATATTAAATTGTTAATCTAGAAACATTCTGATGTTCAGAATTAAGCAATATTGGCAAACCTATTGTTTGTTTTTTTGTTTTGTTTTGTTTTTTTTTTTGGTGTGTGTGTGTGTGTGTTTGATTGATTGTAAATAAATGGTACTATAATAGAATAATTCATTTACCTCAAAGCAATAGCCAGAATACTGGGGATGTTTTATCTCAGCATACAAAAAAAGTGGTTTTCTGAATTTTTTTCCAGCCTAATACTTTTCTGGAATTTCTCAGCAACAGAGCAGCTTGTAAGAAAAATTAGATTATAAACTGTGTCTTACAAATATGGACTAAGACTGCAAAGCTTGAACAACAAGGTGCTTGCATAAAGCATCCTAGTTTGTTTCTGTTCTTGATATGTGGATACCCCTCATCCCCAGGTGCTCTGTAGCTTTATACAGATTATTTCTCTAGACTCAAAAAGGACCCACCCAGGATATGGGCAGGGTTTTTCAGTAGAGAGGAAATTGGAGACATTTGGGTTGTATATTTCTACTATTTGGTCTCAGTCATTCTGGCCAGGTCAAAGACTCTTGCTAACATAAGTAATTCTTTACTAAAATCTGCATCATGAAATAGATCTTAACTGACCTATAGAAACAATGGCATTGTGTTCTTAACAAAAGCAGGTCATAAATCCTAAGTATATCCAATAGCATGTGAATACAGCGAAGCAGACACATTCTAAATCTCTCATCAATAAGCCCCTTATAGGACTGTGCCCCCAAATCAATTAGGGTAATAATAAGGAACAACAACAAATCAGACTCAGAAAACCTCTCATAGAAAAGGCATTTATTGTCTCACAGAACAAGACAGAGTGGTTCCAGGTTGGTTCTGCACTTCCGTGATGCCCTTAAGGTTTCAGGCTCTTTATCTATTTGCTTACCAACCCCTGCTTCTTGCCATACCCCTGAAGCATGTTCCCTAACAGTGGCAGGAAAAGAGAAAGCCTTTCCCAAAAGCCCCTAGTAGATACCCCTTGAGTCCTTGTCCATGGAGCACCCAGTTTCCCTCATTTAGATCCGATAGTATTATTCTCAACTTTTCCTCTTCTCTCTCATTCCCCCCATTCTCTATGACCTATGTATTCTGATTTAAAAATCTTCCCCCTGTGTTCACTACATTAATTCAGACCCTCATTGTCTGCTCTTACAGCTTCCAGTTTATATGTCTTCTACATTGCCACTGGAGTGTTCTTTCAAAATATAAGTCTCATTTTGTTACTATTCTGCTTAAAACCCTTCAGTTATTCTTAGTCACAGATAGGATTAAATTTCAATTTTTTTTCTAGCTGCAGTAATGACTCCTTTTCCCCACCTTTAAAAATAAGAAAAAAAAAATATTAAAGGATGGCTCAATACAGCTAACAGATGTAGAGCTACCATGGTTGAAAAGTGGGTGGGAAAGGGGCCCATACCTCAGCCAGGTGGATCCCTTTCCTTCTGTTATGTGGAGGTCCCAGAGGCTTTCCCTAGAACAGCAGATAGAGAGAAATGCCTACTAGGCAGAAGGGTATGGACCTCAGGAGTGTCAGCCGTGCTAATATCATAGGCAAATGATATGGAATCTAAAGTCAGGGGAATGCTCACCCAGAGAGCATAGAGAGAAAGGAAGAGGGCCCTACAAAGAGAGGTTCAAAAGTTACATTGATACAATGCTCATAAACCATGTAACATCCAACAAAACAGTGTTTCTGTTTCACATTTCAAACTTTAAGAATGTGTCTTAAAGGAAAATTTATGCTCTGATTATATCAGACAAGTTTACCCAATCAGATTCTTGAGAACAAAGTAAGGATAGTTACAGACCAAAAAATTGCAACTTGTATCAAAACCTGAGATTAACAACTTCCAGTTATTTAATTTTTGATGGGCTTTTTGTTTGTTTGGTAGTGGATATTGAACCCAGGGTTTCACATATGCTGGGCAAGAGTTCTAACACTGAGCTACATCCCCAACCCTCCAGTTTGTTTGAAATGTGCTTGTGTTTACATTTTCATTCTTATAGCTACTTTTTAAAAGAGGTACAAAATTGCTATGATAACCAAAGAGAATAGTCTCTGTTTTCACAAGGCTTTTCATATTAGAAATCCTGAGTTACAAACATTTCATGTCTTTCCATTTCTGATCAAGGTAGTTTTGTGTTAATTAAGCTTAAGAATAAAATTTCAAACAAATACAATATCCAAATATGTTAGTTATCATAACTATTCTCCTGCTACTGAAATCAACTTGCATTTATTTTTTGTTTATTTAAGAATTTAGTGTTTTTTGTTGTTCTGTGAAGACTAAACAGCTATTTAGATGCAGTTTACATTCTTGTTATGGAATATAACCTTCTTCATGAGGCCGGAGATGTTAAAGAACAATTTTATCAAGTAAAGGAGCTGTCAATTTGAGGCAAGAGATGAATGATTGTGCACTTTACAACTTATAGACAGTTGATATCATCAGAAAGGGAGGGAGGGATGGAGGAAACTGAAGGGAACTGGTCATGGCAGGTTCCAACCAGGCCATACTGTTAACTTTACTTGTTTTCATCCATTCTCAATTCAAAGAGGATTGAGGAAAGCTTGTCCTTAAGTATTTTGTGTGGGCTCTAGACAAACAGACCATCAGTCTTGCTTCCCCTTTGGCTCTATCTCCGATGCTCACTCCTGTCTACCTAGATCTCTTTCCTTCCATCACCATACGCTTTTCTGCTTCTACCTTTATAGCTTGCCCTCATCATACTGGAGCTGACCTGTTTCTTGTCACCATCTTTACTGTCAGATTTTGTACAGTCAGGCTCAACCTTTCCTGACGACAGCAGCTCCATTAGGGCACCACAGAGTACATTTGCCATTTCTCAGCTTTTCCTGCAACCCCACCTGAGGAGCCCACACTGCCCCCAACTTTCTCACATTTGTCTGGGACTTCTCAGAAACTGAGAACCAATCAGAAGCTGAAAATATGTACCAATTGTCTGGAGCTTCAAACTGATTTTGATTCTCTCCTAATCCTTTTAAATATGATGTTTTTAAATTAAGAGTAGCAGAGACAAAGTGATTTAGGAAAATGATAATGTTATTCTAGCCTATTTCAGTGCCACTCTAACATCGTTAAGAAAATTGACTGTCAGATTTGATCAATGTTGTTGAAATGAACTGTGATCATTCCCAGAGTAGCTGGAGTAAAATTCTCACCCAGCAGGAGCAGTTTTAATGACCGAAGAATAGTAACCAAGAGAAGCAACTGAACTTCAATGCATTGCTGACCTCATACCCTACCTCTCTCCTCTCTTTTTCAGGCACAACATGTTTGATTGCTCTGCTATCAGATAAAGACCTCACTGTGGCCAATGTGGGTGACTCACGAGGAGTCCTGTGTGACAAAGATGGGAATGCCATTCCCTTGTCTCATGATCACAAGCCTTACCAACTGAAGGAAAGAAAAAGGATAAAGAGAGCTGGTGAGATGTGACTACCTCTAGAGAATGTCTGCCATCTTGTTTGGTGGATAAAGGGCTTGCTTGGAGACCTCCTGGGCTAGAAATTAGTGGGTCACTACAGAGGCTGCTACTGAGGTAGCTGTGACTTTGTAATGTTTCCTCCCAAATAAATGGCCACTGAATTTGCCCCTCCTCATGACTAAATATTCCAGAAGGGAACCCCTTTTCCAGATTAATAAGATCTTTGGGCCATTCATTCTTATCTCTTACCATATTCTGCTTCCCTTTAGTCATGCCAAATTACTAACCATTTCCCCAAATGACCTTTGTTTCTGATACCTCTCTGCCTTTGCAAGTGCCATTCCTACTCTTAGTGGATGACAATTACTTGTCCCTTGAGATTCAACTTCAAGATATCTTTTGGAAGCCTTCCATGTCACTGTGGCAAAGGCTCCCCCAGTCTAGGTTAGGTCTTCTGTCTTTCTACAGCATCCAAAGTGGTCCTCTTGGATCACCTTTCACAATGCATACATAGCTGTCTTATGTTCCTGACTGAGCTCTTTGAGGGCAAGAACTTAGTCTTGTTCATCTCCATCACTAAGTTCAGTGATTAGTATAATAAATATTTCAGAGCATGGTGGAAGGGTCCCTTATTAATTTGTCCAACACGCCCTCTACCCAAAAAATTTCTCATGGAGTTTACATTCTGAAATTGGCCTAGGAGTGGGGAATGGATCAGATAGATGTTAACCAAAAAAATTAATTAGTAAAAATAACCAACTTATATAGAATATTGCAAGGTGATAACTGCTATGGAGAGACATAAAGCTGGTATGGGAATGGGGAGTGTCAGGAAATTGCAGTTTTATGAAAAGTGGTCCATATTGGCTTCACTAAATTGACATTTGGACAAAGACTCCAAGGAGGATTATCAGTTGATTATTCTATTTTCAAAACTAGATTTGGGATAGTCTGTGGAAGAAAAGAATTCCTTTGCTCCACAGACTGACAACTTCATGACACACAAGGCAGCAGACCAGCTGGAAGTGCAATGCTCAGGCACACTAGTCTCTAACCAGCATGGATCCCTGCTGTCTGCAGTCTGACTCTCAATCTCTGTAGGTCAGCTTCTGCCCAATGAGTAAATGAAGTGAATCTAATGCACATTTAAGTTTTCACAGTAGGACTCTGTACTATGGAGTCAAAAAGTATTTGCATTTTATTACAAGCCCTTGCTTCAGTGACTACTTGAGATGCAGAATAGTTTTGAATAAAAGCTTTTGGTCAGATTTCTGTTGATGAGATGGAACAAACAATGATTTCAGACATCTATCAAGGTTTGATGAGCTCCAGGAAGTGTTAGCAAAAGGCTCTGACTTCCTTAAGTGTGAAGGTAGCATCTCCCCACAACTGCCCTCTGTGAGCCTGGATTTAAGATCCAGGTGGCCCACTCTGTTGTGGGATGATCATTCAGAAAACACTCTCAGTCCAAATTTGGTCCAAATTGGAGAGCCTTTATTAGCCATCTGGCTATGCCCACCTCTGTGCACACAAACTTTTAAGGATAAAAATCATTTCACCCTGTGCAGGAGTCTGCAACTAGGTAAAGCAAGCTTGGTTTCAGAAGCTAAATCTAACAGTTATGTGGGCTGTTACAATGTTACAAGTATCTGTCTGCAGTAGCTGGGGATTGTTTTTGTTTTTGTTTTTGTTTTTGGTTAGGGGTGGAGTTGACATTTGTGGTTGGGTAGAGGTTGCAGCAATTAAAGTTTCTTAACTGGTTTAACTGCACACTCTAATTAAGATAGTTCCTTTTAAGACAGATCACTTAGGCTAAGTTCTTAAGTACTTCTAACTTATAACCAAAATAGCTTAATATTACTTATCCTATAATTTTACCTTATCTTGTTTATTGATATCCTATAATCTATATGATGCTTACTGACTAAGCTAAGCCATAACAACTCTTGCATAACACAGCAAGGATGTGTACATGATACATCTGGAGCTGTCGTCTTTGTATCCAGTACTCTGTTTTGAAATATCACTGCCATTTCATTCTCCCTCCTCTTCCCTGTCACACCCAACACCCCACTCCCACCCTACAGTGATTGTATATAGAAGTAAATTTGGACACCACTTCTAAGGAGATTAATCTTACCTGCTCTGTTCTTTATTTGGTCAAGGGTATATTTATAGGAGGCTTAAAGAACAAGGATTAGTTTTGTCATCATTATGTGTGTCTTCTCTGATCAGTGTTCCCACTCCTGATTAGTGTGACAATAAGCTCCAACCAGTCTGGGCCAAAAACTGTACATAATAGTCTTTCTCTATTCCTTATGCTGTTTCCAATAACAACATCAACATCAACATCAAGTGCCACTCATTTGTGTTCATTCTGTTCTAGGAGCCAAGCCTAGAGCTTTACAGACTTTTTGTCTTTAACTATCTTATGAGGATGATAATCATGTCACAGCCAACAAACTGGCACTTAGAGAAGCTTGTGTGTTCAGTGACTCACAGCTAGTGAATGGGAGGACCAGAATTGAAATGAGGACTGACTCCATTGCCCATGTTCCTGCCTACTAGACCACGCTTCCTGGAATGCTCTCCTGCATCCCTGCCTATAGAAGTCCTATCCATCAGTCAAGCCCAGATTTAACACCCTTTCCCCCATGCTCATCACACCCAGAAATCATCCCTCTGTCCTCCCTCTGCTTTCAGCATTTAGCAGATACTATTCTCCTCTGAAAGAATACTACTTTGTGCTTGTAGCATTTAATGTGTGTCTTCTTATCTCTCCTGCCAGACTGTCTATTTCTTTAGAGAAAGGTCTGGATCTTGTATAATGTTGTATCCTACAAATTGCCTTCCACGGAGTAGGTATTTAATAAATACCTGAAAAAAAAATATGTGAATGAACAGATTTTAGCTCCTTTAAAGAAAAATAATAGATAACATTACTGAGAGCCTATATTATTCAAGCATGGTGCTAAATGATTTATATGGAATGACTCCTTTATTTCTCACAACAATAGTAGATAATGTCCCCATTTTGCAGTGAGACCAAGGAACAGAGAGAAAATTTCATCCAAAGTCACACATAGCTACAAGTGACAGAGCCAGGGATCAAATCCAAGCAGCCTGGCCTGAGCCTTCAATGTATATATTAAAATGTACTTTTCCTTAATCCCAAACCTGTTTAGGGGGGAGGGTATCAGTCAGCTTGTTCTCTACTGTGACCAAAAGACTTGACAAGAATAATTAGAAGAGGAAAAGTTTATTTGGGGGTTCATGGTTTCAGAGGTCTCAGTTCATAGACTCTGGTTCTATTTGCTATAGGCCTGAGGTGAAGCAGAACATCATGGCAGAAGAGGGGTAGAGGAAAGCAGCTTAGGACATGGCACCAGGAAGCAGAGAGAGAGAGAGAGAGAGAGAGAGAGAGAGAGAGAGAGCGCTTTTCTCACCACAGACAAAAAATATACCCTAAAGGCACACCCCAAATGATCCACCTCCTCCAGCCACATTCTGCCTGCCTGCAGTTACCATCCAGTTAATCCCTATCAGGAAATTAATACACTGATTATGTTAAGGCTCTCGTAACACAATCATTTCACTTCTAAACTTTCTTGCATTGGGTCACACATGAGCTTTGGGGAGGCACATTATATCCAAACCACAACAGTTTTGAGATGTACATAGGGGCATCCAAGGGCAGCCGTAGGCTAAGTGATCATTCCAGTGATGTCTCTGGTGTCTGCTACCTGCCTTTCAGCGCTCCCTTGCCACTCTCCTCCAGTTCCCACCCTAGTGCTCTCTACTGCAGTCACTGAGCTTCCACAGGGTTAAAACTGATGCCTCTCCCTTGTGTGTACCCTACCATTATACTCTAGTTGATATATTCCTGAAGGCCTTAGAGGTTTAAGGATGAGGGCATTAGGATCTCCTGAAAGGCTGTCAAACTCCAAGCCATGCAGCAGAATGCTGCTTGGTGAGGGAAAGTACTGTGGCCCAGCTTACACATAGTAGGTCAACCTTTTGTACATGTTCACAGTGCCAGGTGTGGGAGATATCAGCTGGGCAAGCTAATGGGCTTCTTCTGTCTTTCTAGGTGGTTTCATCAGTTTCAATGGTTCCTGGAGGGTCCAGGGAATCCTGGCCATGTCTCGCTCCCTGGGGGATTATCCGCTGAAAAACCTCAATGTGGTCATTCCAGACCCAGACATCCTCACCTTTGACCTGGACAAGCTCCAGCCTGAGTTCATGATCTTGGCATCAGATGGCCTATGGGATGCCTTCAGCAATGAAGAAGCAGTCCGATTCATCAAGGAGCGCTTGGATGAACCTCACTTTGGAGCCAAAAGCATAGTATTACAGTCATTTTACAGAGGCTGCCCTGATAATATTACTGTCATGGTGGTAAAGTTCAGGAATAGCAGCAAAGCAGAAGAGCAGTGAACCCTTCGGGGTCTCAGCTGCCTTAGACTAAAGGACTTTTGACACACTGGTTTCTTTTAATGTAGTGAAAGGTGTGGGAATTGTAATTAGGATCATCCATCCCAGACACTGAATCCCCACCCCACCCCCTGCAGTGATGAACAGAGGATACCCCTGGCCAATGTAGTTGAGTGGCTGAAAAATGGTTTCTTTGTTTCCCCAACTCTTCTATGTCCAAAATATATAAATAGGTAGCTGTAGATCCACATGTATGAAGTGAACAGCAGATGCACCATGTATTCTCCTTCTTAAGATTCTTTTTAAGATCCCTTTAAGGGTCCTCCAGGCATCAGCCTTTATGTCCCCTCTGAAACCCTGGGTGGGACAAGCCTCCCTTCCTGCATAAGACAGGCCATTGTGACCTATAAGTCAGGGGCTGATGTTCAGTCAAGGGGCAAAGTAGTCCTAGAATGTGTGGTCCTCCTGAGTCCATGTTTTCTCCTGAGCAGCAGCCTGGAAACAGATTTGGAGCTGTTTATGATTTGTGGGCTGCTCTTGGAGGCTAAGAAAAACTGTGAGGTTGGGCGATCAGAGGCAGCGCCTGCACAGCAGAAATAACCCTTTTCCCTTCCTCCTTTTATTAGTTAAATAGATTTTGGGTACCACCTGATGAACCTTTGTATGTTTATCCTAATCATGCATGACTTGACCTTTTGCTTACACCTTCCTGTATGTAATGGGCAATTATTAATTTCATAACACACACCACAATTTTTCATCTTAGCTAATCAAGAAATCATATTAGGGGAAATGAAAACCACAAATCACAATGCCATCATTCCTTCCACCTTTAAGAACACATAGAGGAAAACCATACTGAATGAGTCACAGTGCTCCTTGGAAAGCTGGCAGTTTGCACTGGAAGTGAAAGGAGTGAGCAGGTGAGATTACCACCCTGAAGTGAACACCAGCTGCAAGTTTTTGTGCAGTTTTCCCCAAGCCCTAGCTTAATAGCTTTTGAGCATCTTTCAAGCAGTATTTGGAGAAGCAACAGCCTAGAACTGCATGTGTTCCTTGAAGCCAGAAACACGTTCCCAGACTTTGGAATTATGTGGTGAACTACTGGGGCATGCTTTTTCTCGCCAATGAAAAGGATGAAGCTTTTCACATTTGGTTGCAAACCTCTATCCACATTGGGTAGCCTTCCTCAGGCAAAGGCAAACGGCCCCACTTCGACTAAAGGGACTTGTGGGGGACTTGTGTGCAGTGGCAGCAAAGCTGGATGAGAATTCAAAGAAGAACCCACATCGATAAGTGGCCTAGAATTATTTGGAGGCCTGGCTTTGCTGTTCTGTTTCCTATCAATCACCAAAGTCATATTTTTTCCAGCCTCAGCATTTTATAAGTTAATTTATAGAAAATGCTGGGTTATCCTCTTTGCCTGAAGAAGGCAGCTCTAACAGCTAAACTTCTGTTGCATCCCCACCCCCAGGTGCACCTGGTTTTATTCTTTCTGAGTGGACATTAGTCCTTACAAATGCCTGTTCACTGGCCGCCTCCAACCCATGGTGCCCTACCCTCTGTTCCCCTTCAGCTGCAGAGCTTTCCTGAAGCAGTTTCCAGGAAAGAACTCAGGAGAATGATTAACTTATGCTGCGAAGAACTGCAGTTTGTCTTGATACTTCCAAGAACTTACCTATCTTTGACTGCAATGAGAATTAATAATGATTTCCCAAGATTTTGTATTCTGTATTTTCCAACATTAATGTTAGAATCTTGATTATTGTTTTTTAGCCATAGAATGTTTTAGTACAAAATATCTGCTGCCATTTTAGATTTAAGCAGTTGTTCCTTGAAAGACACTGAACATTTGGATGTGTGTATTTAGGGCAGAGGTGGGAACAGAAATGTGGGAAACAAATTATTGTGATCAGTGATGGGCATTCAGACCAGGTAGCTGAGTTTGCTTGAATATCTAGGATGTTCTTATCTGGAATCACCCACCATTTAACTGAAGGTCCAACATTTTACAGTTCACAGTATCTTTCCTTTTTATATTTTTGCTTAATGTAAAAATGCATAACAAGCGAAGTACATTATATTGTCCAAAATGAAAATAGTGAAGCTTTGGTGAAGATGAAAAAGGTACCAAATTAGTAAATTCTGTACTTATTTATTTAAGCAAATTTCTTAACAGATACAGTGCTGAGTGTACAAGATATGTACATGCCTTTTAAAAAAAAAAATTGAGGTTCACAAGGCATCTTTTAAATTTTGCTTTGTAGAATTAGTTCATTTCTGATTTTAACCAAATAGAGTGTAAATCTCACACTCCTTTTCTGCCTCTTTCCCCCCTACTATGGTTTGTAATTTTTTAAAGGTAGAAGCATGGACAAAATAGCGGTTTGGTTAATTGTTATGTACAAAATCAAAGTACTCTGTTCCCTTCCCCTGTCCTCCTGGAGCTCTCTCTCCCTGATCCTTTTCCAGTTGTTAGGGGTCTGAGAACAGCACATCTGGGCTGTCCTGTGGTGTACTGGCTGCCTCCCCCACTTCTCTAGAAGCTCAGGAAAGTTGGATCTAGCCTATAGGGAAATTGAGAAGTTTGCATGTAAAGCTTCCCTAAACAGCACTGCCAAAGCTTTGGAATTGTCATCTGAGACTGCCCCTACTCCCTAGTTAACCTGAGTTTGAATTGCCAATAGTCTCCACAGTGCCAAATTTTGGGATGGTTCTATAGTCTTTTGGAAATGAAGCTGGGAATGACCACATGCTCCTGAGCAAGAGGGCAATCCCAGATCCTCATTAATGCACTGCTCTGCTGCTGCTTCTTTGGCAATTTGTACTCATTAAATGGGTTAGAAATGGGAGGATGGGAAATTTTTAAAATTCAGTGTATTTGCAATTCTTTAATCATAGGAATAAACTCTACTTATGTAGAGAGCTCCAACACTAGTCCCCAAGACCTGAATTTTTTTTTAATGTGACCAACTTATACGAGGCAATTAACTCTGAGTCACTGTTCTGATGCAACATGACTATATGCATATATGCTCATTACTGGCAACTAATGGCTACATTCTAATCCTTGCTGTGGATTGAAGATATTGGCCTATTGTATCTTGCATATGTGGAGTATTACACAGAGAGTGTTATATAGTAAAGGAGCATATGCAAACTGGATAATTTAAAACACCTTATTGACTTTGACATTTTGCACAAATGGTAAAAGGGACTGCATGACAGAATCCTCTCTGAAGTGGATCTAGGAAACTGATTACATTATTGGAATGAGTCACTGGAGTATGTGGAAATGCATGAGGGATTGACAAGAAGCAAAGAAGGGATCACTTTTTCCTTTGCCAGGTATACCTTGATTTTCCTTTTTTTTTTTTTTCCTTTCCTCCATGAATTGTTGGCAGATCTCTCTTGCAACTATTTCAATGTAAGGCTTACATTGAAAAAGGATGAAATTTCATTGTACATTTGAAAGTATAGGGAAATATGCTTTATATAAATCTTTATTTTCCAATGATTTCAGAAATTATTTTTCCCTTCTTTCAACACATCATAAATTGATCTTCCCTTTATAGTCCCCCAGAATTACCTTTGCATGTTATGCCAGCATTTCCAGCAGTTCTGGAAAAATGTAATGACTGTTAGCTACTATGCTGGGGCCTGTTTAATTGCATCTGGACTAAAACATTATCTGAATTTTTGAGATTGTTAGCTGCACACTAAAAAATAGTAGAATTCGATGTTCCCCAAAGTGTGTTCCAAAGAAGCAAGTTCCAAAGATGCTCTTCCAAATATGGGGCTTCAGGGTCAAAGAAGTTTGGGAAACATGGTCTTAGAAAGTACATATAAGCTCATTGAAGCCTCTAATTTTAAATATACTGCAGTGGAACGGGAAACATACCACATGCATAATTTCTGTTAGCTCTTTGTTTCCCAGATTAATTTGACCGCAGAACCTTTTTAAAATAATACCTAGTAACATTCAAGGAATACACTTTGGGAAATTCTGATATATTGAAATGTGTTTTCTCATTCCAATAACATTCAAGGAATACACTTTGGGAAATTCTGATATATTGAAATATGCTTTCTCATTCGCCATGACTCTTTATAGTAGCAGTACAGTTTGCAATTTAGTAGCACTAATCCTTTCATGGAAGAGGCTGATTAAATAGAAACAGTTTAAAAATAGTCTTATTTAATGTGACGACTAGCACCTCATATTGATAGCAGAAGTCTAACAAGTTTTCCCTCATGTGAATAACAAGTAAGAGCTTTACCTTAGATAGGAAGTTCTCAAGTTCATTCCAAGATCTTTCAGTGCTTTTTTGCAGTTATATTTGCTCTCCAGGTTGAATAAATATTTTTATGTTTCATCACTATATGTGATAGTTTAAAATATAGAGAAAATAATAGAACAGGAAAAAGTTCATGTTTGATTTTAACTCACTTTTGAAATTTTAACTCAATTTTAAAAATTAACTACATTGAATAATAATGGAAGTGCAAACTTAACACCTATTTACTCTTTCCTCTATTCTCTCTAGATTCAATGAAATAATTTAAAATCAACTGGAGCTCCTAGGTCCTAAATTTCTGTTATATGTCATCCTACCTTTCATATTATATATATATATATATATATATATATATATATATATATATATATATATATATATATATATATATATAAGTTTAGCAAGTTATCTCTTGCCTAACATGTAAGGTTTGATCATAGTTCCATAATAGTCACTTTCAGTTTGGGCAGTTTGTTTGGGATGCCATTACAGATAACCCCCCAATAATGGATGAAACATGGTACAGAGTGAATTTAGGGTAAAATCAGTAATTTAAAATTACATCCAATATTTAGGAATCTGCCCACCCTTTGAACCTGTCTAAAATCTAAAGGTAGGATCCCTTACTCTAGGTGGCATATTGCAAAGGGCAAGGGACAGTCAGTACCATGAGGCTTCCGTTGTTTCTTAATATGTTTTCTAATATGTAAATTTTTGCTGATTCCTAGTAATGTTAATGCTCTGTCCATTATTCTTTTTATAACTGTTAAGCTGCAAACTATTACACTGAAGGTTGATTATGATAATTTTTACATGTTTAGTAATAACCACACCATCATATGTACAATCACTTTAATAAATCCAACTTAAAGACTTTGAGGAGAACACGTAGTAACTGTTCATTTTGAAAAATCATCATAGGCATTTTCACTATCTAAAACTTCAATGAAAACAAGCATGAAGCAAAGGAATAGGTTGTATTTAAAGATGTACACAGCTTCATTTATTCAAGGAGTTTTATAATCTGGTATTATTTAACTATAAAATCCTGCCTGCCATTTGCTAATTTGTGTGTGTGCGTGTGTGTGTGTGTGTGTGTGTGTGTGTGTACTGGGAATTGAACCCAGGGCCTTGCACTTGTTAGGTAAGTACTCTACCACTGAGCTATACCCCTAGCCTTTTTTATTTTTATTTTTAAGACATGGTCTCAGTAAATTGCACAGACTGGTCTTGAACTTGTGTTCCTCCTACCACAGCCTCTCCAGAAGGTGGGATTACAGGCATCCATCACTGTGCCTAGCCACATTAATTCTGGAAACCTCCAAGACCAGCATTCCTAGCTCTGAGCACAAGCAGAATCTTATAAAAGCCCTGGTGGCTGATTGTGGGGTAGGAGTTAGGGGATGAGGAGTAGCAGGAAAATTGGCCTGGGTCACTTGCTACCTCTACAGGAGCAAGACTGAATTAGCTACACATTCTCTTGTCACCTTCTAGCATGAGTCAATCCAGAAATTAATGTGATGAATTACTTCAAAATATTTATATTTTAATTAGATAAATCATTATTTTAAATGTGTTCATGCAGAAGCAAAGGTAGAAACAATGGTCAAGGAATTGGGAGAGGATGGCCTTTGAGATAACCAGATATGAAAAATATAAAAGTAGGTAATCAGAGATGTAAATTACCAGGCTTTTCCCATATATAGGATGTGTTCAGTAGTGATTCCTGACATCTGCTCATAGATCAGTAGGATACAATTGTACTTTTTAAAACATCAATATTCTAAAAGGGAAGACAGGGTTTGTTTTTTTTTTCAATAATGTAAAGTGGTAAAATTATAGACCCTATTCCATTGTTTTCCCCAACAAAAACAGATATGGTGTCATTTATTGCTGTCATAAACACCTTTACTGTCCTTTCCAAATCTTGGACATGCTTTTATCCTGAATCCTTAGAATTTCTGCATTTGTGAAAAGGAACTACTCCTTTTTAGAATTTTAAAAGATACTAAATAGTTGGCCTTTCATTTTAGATTGTCTGAATTAAACTGAAATCAAATAAACACAGTCATGGTCACAACTGAGAGTGTTTTAACATAGTGGTAATTTTCCAAATGCCAACACGAATACTAGTGAGTACCACTTTATAACAGACAATTTCATGAAAATGAACCACATGATAATTTAATGTTCTTGCTTCGTATAATGAAAAGGGTCATCTTGCTCATATAATTTTTTTTTTACAAAAGTAACCCTGCAGAAATGGTGCTTTAGACATCTCTAACTCAAGAAAACGGTATCTCTTGAATACATTTTAAATTCTCTTCCTCAGAGTGTATGAAAGAAAAAATGGTGACTGCTGAGTATAATTATGGAAAGATAAATTTACTACATGGAGAAAACCTAGAATCTGCCTTGGGACATTAACCAAGAATATTTTTCTTATTTAGACTCCAAGGCTATAACCAAAAAGGCTTTATGTATTTATTATCTTGATTATCCTTTTATCTCAGGCATATATTCAGAAAGAATAATAGATGCAACAATGGAAAAACCCATAACTTTTTTTTCTATTATAAAAAGCAGTCTTTGCCCTTTTTCATTTATTTGAAATTCAGTTTCACATTGAAACATTGACATCTACCACATTATCTTTCATTTTAGTCTTCAATTACTAAAATAAATAATTTTGATTTATAGCACTTACACAACTTCGATTCAGATCATAAAGTTGAAATCTATTTAGTGACATCTCAACATTCCTTTGGGCAACCAGGAAAAAGAGAACAAAAAGAAATTTTAATAAGTTTGGAAGAATGATTGTTCTGACAAGCCTGGAAAATGGTCATTAATCTGTTAATTCCAGGAGACCCCAAAGTGAACTCTGTTCATTTACATAATCTCTATAAGCAAACTGTATGAGGTTTTTGAATACATATAAGCATCACTGCATTTATAAATATATCTACCTTATGAACAGATTTCACTGGGAAAGTCACTATTTTTAACTACAAGAAAGTCTGCTTATATATTTTATTATTTCCTTTGTTTTATTTTTCTGAGCACAGACCTTGAGCCAGGCAATGACTAAATGAATGTATCCAGTGGTGACCACTCAGGTGCCACCATTGCCTTCTTGTGGTTTACAGTCTATTGGGGGCCCCTTACAGATATTAAAACACTTAGTATTGGCTGAATGGGGTGAAAAACATATTTCATGATTTTCTCCAATGGGCTGAAATTCATAAAACTAGGACAGAACTAGAATTTTTTCTGCATGTAATAATAAATGGTAAGAGATTGGTAAATATCTTGCCCACAGCCAAGCACACTGCATTAATTATTCTGTTACTAGATCATCTGCTTTCCCAAGGATGGAGTTGGGAGTTGAGAGACAATGGAGGCTTCGGGGACCAAGAAAGAGACTGTCCCAGTGTAGGGACAATAAAACCTATGAGTGGTAATTTCTGATAACCTTATTTTACATTTTTAATGACTGGGTATCCTAAATGTCCCTCTCCCCAATTCTTTCTCTATTACTTCTGCTTTTGCTTCTGTGTGAATACTTTTTTCCTTTCTTTTTCATTTTATTTTATCTTATTTATTTAGTTTTTGGTACCAGGGATTGCACTCAGGGGCACTTGACCACTGAGTCATATCCCCAGCCCTATTTTGTGTTTTATTTAGAGACAGGGTCTCACTGAGTTTCGTAGTGCCTAGATTTTTCTGAGGCTGGCTTTGAACTTGAAATCCTCCTATCTCAGCCTCCCAAGCTGCTGGGATTACAGGCATGCAGCACCAGCTATATTAATACATTTTAAATTAGGAATTATCCAATTAAAATATAAATGTTTTGAGATAATTAATGATAGCACATTTAACTTTTTAACTGACTTATGACGGAAGGTGATGAGAGAATGTGTGTCCCCAGAAGCCTTCACCCTAATGGGACAGCAGCTATGCATGGGCTCCACGGGTCTAGTCAAACAGGCTGTCTATCCCTCTGTAAAAGAACAGGAGAAAATGGAACATCTCTCCATGGCCCATTTTTATTTTTGTTCCCAAGAGTATAAAGTGTAACACTCTCATGCCTCAAAAGAGAACCCAGAACTGAAATTATTTATCATTACTATTCCTGAGTATAAGGAATTATACAGAAAATTAACATACTTCAGGAGTACAAACAGAAGACTAAAGCCAGACTTTTTTTAATCATAAATTTGGTATTCATAGTTACCTTACACATTCTAAGAACTGGGCATGGAATTTTAATTTTGAATTTTTGAGCAAAAATAACATCTATTTTCTGTATGGAGAAAAGCTAAAATTCTAAATATAAGACTTTTATTTTATAACCACAGAAGTTATGACCTCTTTCTAAATTCTTGGCCTGCTAGCCATCTTCCCTAGACCATGAGAATTCTATTGAAATAGAATAATTTTTTCCTCTATAGATAGTGAATGGTAAGTAATGAGACTATCTCATTGTGATCAGAAATTGACTTTTTGCTGTTATTTTGTTTTTAATCATGAGAACTTGTAAAAGAAAATTCAAATTAATACAAACCAACTTCTGATTTGATAAATCAAAATCACAGGTGGAGCCGGACGTGGTGGTGTGCACCTGTAATCCCAGCGACTCTGGAGGCTGAGACTGGATGATGGCAAGTTCAGGGCCAGCCTCAGCAACTCAACAAGGCCTAAGCAACTTCATGGCAACCTGCCTCCAAAAAAGGGGTAGGGGGGCTGCTGGGGATGTGACTCAGTGACCTTGAGTTCAATCCCCAATACCAAGCAACAACAAAAAACCTATAGATGGAGTCTAGTTATTAAGAAAGGAAAGGAGGAATAAAGGCAGGATTGGGAGAGAATGGAAAAAAAAATACCATAACTGAACTGTATTTTTCATGAATGGTACCATAGCTCAAAAGTTCTGATTTCTTATTCTGCTGAATTTAAATATAGTAACTTTGTTTAAGCTTTTATTTATACTTATTTCATCATTAAATTTTTTTCCTTCAGCATTTTCTTGCTACTTTAAAAATCACAAGGGCCTGTTTGTTTATAAAAAGGTACCAGGATTCACAATTTATTAGCAATGTTTTCTTTTAGGAATCTTCAAATTATATTTGATAATTAAATCACAAGTCTAAATCTCAGGTCAAATGACTCTTACATCAATCAGGCTTTCTGGTAAGTTCCTTTTTAAAAACCATTCATAATAAATACAACAAAATCTTGACAAAACTTCATTACTCTTGGTCCTCTTCTGTTTTTATTGGTAATATTTTACACTTGTCTCTTAGAGTCATTTGAAACAAAGTTGCAATGTCAGTTTGGTGGAGCATTATCTGCAGTTGATCTCAGAGTGCATGGCATCCGTGGTCACTCAAAATGCATGGCACGTCATTCAGGTCCCTTTGATGTGTGCTGGGGTACAGTTAGCATTGTAGAGACTAATGTGTTCATGCAATCATTAATTCTATATTGTTGTATACAAAATGAACAGCTAAAATTTCACCCTTACAACAAAAATAAATTAAAGCAAAAATAAACACATTAAAGTTATTAAGCTTTACACACTGGTCTGTTGATACTTTTTTCCTTTGATTAAGCTCATTTTCCATTCTAATGTCTCCTCTGGAATTTTACAAGTTTGAATTGAAGTAACTGTTGTGTTGGGGTTCTACATAGAAAACAGAAAACCAATTTATGGTCAGAAGACAAGGCAAAAATATAAAAGCAGGAGATTTGGAACAAAAGAAGCCTCACTCTTTCAAAAACAAGGTAATTTTTAAAATGCATACAAATGTATGCAACAAAAATATTCCTTATTGGCATAGAACAACTTTTGCCCAGTTTGTAATCAGTATTAGGTAACAAGGGTCAAATTAGCTATACATGCATGTAAATTCCAGTAACATGGCCTGACACCTTTGAGAAAGTATTCAGAATTGAATATCCATCTGCAAAGGTTTTCCCAAGATGCAGGAAGTAACACTGAAATTTGGATGCAGAGTGAAATAAAGGTATACTTACACATACACAGACACACATGTAATCCTATTTTAGGTATTCCAAAAATGAAATGCTCAAAAGTGAACAGGGTCTAGGATCTTACTGAAGAACAAGTCAATCATCAGACTGCTAGATTTGGGTATAACAATGCAGGAAAAAAAATTGTGGCCTTTGATTCTTTGCTTCATTTTCATTAAAAATTATAATATTTGATACCCAGAATGAAAACTGCTTCCCTCTAATCCTGAGCTTTCACCTTTCTCTAGGTAGAAAATTTTTAACATAGATATGAAGAGTATGATTAGAGATTTTTGTCATTCAAGTTAGAATAAATATTGTAGACTCCAATACCAGCCACAGACCCCACCCCCCAAAAAAGGAATTAAGAGTCATATTCTACTTTCACTTATAGTCATATTTTTTTCTCTTTCTCTGTCCCTATATCTATCTCTCCCTCTTTCCCTTCCTCTCTTTGCTTTACTTTAGAAATATAATAGTGATAATTTACATGTGTGTGTGTGTGGTAATGCAATAGGAATTTGGGTATTAAGAAAGGGTTTTCTCTTCCAGCTATGACGAATTGGCTGGTATTGTGTTAAGTAGGCCAAGCACTGTGAGCAACTGTAAAATGACAAAATGTATTAGGCAACTGGTTCAAGTGGTGAGATAGCAATCCTTGGGAGAAGGAATCATAAATTGTCCCATGGTCACCTTGGCTATCTGTGCAGGGACAGCTCCCTGGTGTGGCAGACAAACTGATTCCAAGCAGAGCCTGACTGTCCTGAGGACATGGAAATCAGATTCAGGGGCAAGTGAAGCAACTAGAATCTGTGAAGAGGTATGGAGGAGGAATCTCAAAAGTTCATGTATGGGTTCCTCGTGAGTCCTTAACTGAGGGCTTTCCTCTCTCTGTGCTCAGGGTCAGACTATCCAAGGCTTAACAGAAAGTGGCTGCTAGGAGATGGAGAAAAGAATAGAAATACTAGAGGTTGAACATTGCTAGGGAATAACCGGTTCTGACCAAAGCAGAGTGGAAAGACCTCATTAACACATAGTTAACAACCTAGTGTCACTAAGACACTTTGAAAGGCTGTGCCTTAGGAGTAAGGACCACTGTCAAGGAATAAGGCCCACTACAGACCTACCCCAACTGATTCTAAAAACAAGTGCTGACAAGACTCACAGGGAGAAAGAATTGGAAAGTTGAAGCTGGGTGTGGTGGCCACTTGGGAGGTTGAAGCAGGAGGATCACAAGTTCAAAGCCAGCTTCAGCAACTTAGCAAGACACTGTCTCAAAATTTTAAAAAGGGACTGGGGATATGATTCAGTGATTAAGCACTCCTAGGTTCAATTCTTAGTATCAAAGAAAGGAAAAGAAGAGCAATTTAGAGGGCTTTGGGAAACTCCTTAGCCTTTCACTACCTGGGTTGAACAAACTATAACCTCCCTAGATCCCAAACCCCAAGGTCACAATGGTAGCTAAAAACTAAACTCCTTCCTAAAACAAAAACCAAACTTCTCCAGAGGAAGATATTAGAATCCAAAATATTTACACATTTGCAAAGTACTACTCCCATTGTCCAGGATAATATACCATGAAGAAATTAACTGACATGCGAGGCTTGGTGGCACACACCTATAATCCCAGATACTCAAGGCCAACTTGGACAACTTGGACCTTGTCTCAAAATAAAATTAAAAAGAGCTGGGGATGTAGTTCAGTGGTAAAGCAACTTAGGTTTCATCCCTCCCCTTCACCTACCCCACACACACACACAAAGAAAGAAACAAAAAGAAATTATCAGACATGTAAAGAAATAGGAAAATGTGATCAATAGTTAAGAAAAAACATGAGTCTGTCCTGAGAGTCCTACAAATTGAAACTTGTAGACTCTATGACAGTCCTAATAAGCATATTCAAAAAGGTAAAGGCAACTATAGTCTTAGAAAATAAAGAATTTCAGCAGAGAAATGGAAAACTAAAAATGAAAATTCTGGAACATAAAAATAACTGAAATGAAAAATTCACTGGATGGGTTTAAAAGAACTTAAAAATAGCAAAAATAAGGGTCAGCAAACTTGAGCAATATAAATTACCCAATCTGAAAGAAAGATAAGAAAAAAGAATGAAGGAAAATTAACAGAATGTCAGGGACTTGTAGGATACTATAAAATAAGACACATGTTGTTCAAATATCAGAAACAGAGTAAGAATAGGGCAGAAAAATGTTTAAAGAAATAATGACCATACAGTTCTCAAATTTTACAAAAAAAAAATCAATGTGCAGAATCATGAAAATAAGCAAAGCTACAGGGAAGCTAAATATAAAAAAGCACACCCTGGGGGCTGGGCTTGTGGCTCAGTGATAGAGCGCTTGCCTGGCATGTGAGACCCTGGGTTCTATCCTCATCACCACATATAAATAAATAAAATAAAAGATTCATTGACAACTAAAAAATTTTTTTTAAAAAAGCACACCCTGCAATGAATCATTTTGTCCCCAAATATCAGCTATATAGATGTTGAGAAACCCTGCCCTAAAGCAGTTAAAATAATAATAATAATAACAATAATAATAATATAGAAAGCAAGAGAGGAAATTAAATGAAAAGCTAATGAATAATTAACCCAAAAGAAGGCAAGAAAGAGCCTGGTGTGTTGGTGCATGCCTGTAATCCCAGTGGCTTGGGAGGCTGAGGCCGGAGAATCAAGGGTCCAAAGTCAGCCTCAGCATACTATGTGTACATACTATGCGGTTAGTTTACAGTGATTTTCCCTCCAGTTTCTGGAACATAGTATCTTCATGACTTGGACCTGATCAGCCATGCTATCAATTATTAAACACTAAAACTTAGAGTAATGTCAATTATGTAGTACATCACATTAATAGTGAAGGAAAAAATCAATGTGATCATTTGATGCAGAAAAAGCATTTGACAAAATCTAATACCTTTCCATAATTAAAAAAGACACACACACACACACACACACACACACACACACCAAAGAAAAAAGGAAACTTCCTCAACCTGATGAAGGGTGTTTATGAAAAATCTAACATCCTATTGGTTAAAAGTTTCAGCCACAGAAATTAGGCAAGAAAAAAAAATTTTAAAGTATCCACTTGAGAAAGAAGAAAACCTATCTATTTGCAGATGGCAAGATCTTGCATATAGAAAATGCTAAGCAGGTTATGGCAGTGAACTCCTGTTGGGAGGCTATATGGGAGGCTGAGACTGGAAGACCACAAGTTGGAGGCCAGCTTGGTCAATTTAGTGAGACCATGTCTGAAAATAAAAAGAAGGGCTGGGAATGTGGCTCAGTGGTAGAGTGCTTGCCAACCATACATCATGCCCTGTGTTTGATTTGATCCCCACTACCACACACAATCTTTCCCCCCATACACCCATGTGCGTGCACGCGCGTGCGTACACACACACACACACACACACATACACACAATCCTAAAGAATACACACATGTGCACACAATTAAAAATAATAATAAATAAGTTCCCTTTCTATTTTGTGGAATCATTTGAGGTGCACTTGGTATAATCCTGGCTGGTGAGTTTTCTATCTTCTCATCTTCAGCCCTTCCCAGGAAGCCAGCCAGGTCAGTTGCTGTGATCATTACTGTTGCCACATTTTAAGGATGAGAGAAATGCTGAGTGTCTTGCCCAATGTCAAAGAGCCAGACAGTGTTGGCTCCTGAGCTTGGGTCTCCAGAGAGCAATGTTCTTCCCTTCCAGGAGGCATTAGTCCCAGCTCCTCAGAGCCTCCCCACACCCTAGGAAACACGCTTCTCTGAACCTAGAACAGACAGAGCAGCCATAAAAAGCAGCTAAAAATAGTTATAAAGATTAAACAATCATGGGGGGTCATAGCACTTCCAACAGGGAAATGAGTGAGGGCTCAGGCCTGAGGCCTCCACGTGGGGCTCAAACCCTGACATCATTGGATGGGATGGGGCCTCCTGCTGCAGCACTGGGCGGATGGAAAGATAAACACAGAGTCAGTGCATAGGGGCTGTCCCTAAACTTCACCCCGCAGCTCACAGTCAAGTCCCTGGACCCCTGGAAGCAGGACAAAGGAGAGGGCTGGCACCACAGGGTCCTTGGTGGGCATTGAGGGTTACCCACCCCACCGCACTCCTGATGCTCCACTCCATATGTTTCACATGGGACTTCAAGTAAAATTTCCAATTAAAAAAGAAAAATCTCCTTTAAAACATTATAAACTACTGGACTAGTCTCAGGCCTCATTAACAGCTAAGGAAACTGAAGCCCAGGAAGGTAAGGGACTGGCCCAAGGCCAACCAGCTAGTTAGCAGTGCAGTCTTTTCTCTTTGTCTATCCAGGGACACCTGGGTGTGCTCTGAAGCCCTGTGACTTGGGCCCTGCACCTTCTTGCTCCTTGAGCTGCAATTGTTTCAGCTTCAGGGCCAGCCCTACCTCAGGGGCCTCCTCCAACAAATGTGCAAACCACAGACACCCCTTTCCCAATGCACACCTACTACTCCTCACTTCCTAGATAGCTGCAACCTTGCCATTCTCTGGGGGGCCCTGCCCATGTGAGTCAAAATCCATACTTTTAGAGTTGGGCCCAGGGAGTTCTGTGGGATGGTGTGCTGGGGAGTTTCATGGGGAGCACAGGGCCTCCACTGGATCCCATTCAGTCCCTCCTCCCTCTGGAGCCACACAGCTTCTGACATGTACCTGGGGAGCAACAGGCCAAATGTAAGGAATCACTACCCACCTTAGGCTGGTCTCCTGACAACCCTCACCCCTCAGCTTGGAAAGCACAGAGCCCAGTGTTCTCATCCAGGAGTCTCATCCAGGCTGCAGTTCTCCTCTACCTCATTTCTTGGGGTAAGAACCTAGAAAGGAAAGAAGAGGGCAGTTCCCAGGGGTTCCCAGAGTGCCCTGGAGAAAACCCCAAAGGAAAGTAACAGTGAGTGTCAGGGCCTGGGTGCTGGTGTAAGAGACCAAGGAAGAGGATCCAGCTTCACCACACCCCACCAGCCCCAGGGTCCACCACTGGAGCCTCTGGTTTACCAATTTACTTGGGTCCCAGTGGTGCACAGAGGGTGATGTAACAGTTCCTGGCAGAGCCCTGGTCTAGGGGGTTGTCCCTCTGAAGGAACTGTCCCTGGAGAGTGATGGGGATGGGAAGAGGAGCTCAGAACCAGCAGGACTGGGCACATCCAACTCCCAATGACTGTCCCTAAGTTGGCCAGTTAGCCAGGACTCAACCCAGGTTTGGAGCAAAACTCCAAGTCTAGGGAAACCCAAGAGTGACCCTGGGCCTCCTGCCTTCTCAAGCTCCTAGGAAGTGTGTCCTCCCTCAACCCAGTTGTGATCAGCTCTCCCCAGACACTGCTGACACTGCACCCACCCCTCCTGCTGTAGGGGGCCACCACTGAGCTATTTGCATAGCCTCTACTCAGCCTTGAAGCCAAAGAGATTTTGGTCTGGCATTGCAAGCTATTTTTGGCTTATTATGCAAAGCATGTGACCTCAGTCTTCCCTTGGCTTTAGAGGCTGCTCTGTAGCTCCACCCACAGGGCTTGGACAGCCCACCCCCTGCCTTATTTGGTGAAGAATATTGTATGGAGAAGCCTTTGTGTATCCTCCACATACAAATAAAAACGTGGGCTCACTCTCTCTCTCCTTCCAGTGTGGATGCAGGACCCTTAAGGTCACAGAGCCGTCCTGCTCTCGCATTTCAAAATTATTTCTGGCATATGATTTTTCGCTGTATTTTGCAGCCAGCTCACTACACATAGGGGAACACAGCATATCTTGTCTGCGTAGGCCTGGGGCAAGATCCTGCCTTCTCAGGGCTCCCTCATCACCTTGTACCTCCTTTTGTAGCATGCCTGTCCTGTCTGCACTGGCCACACATGTCTCCCCATGTCCTCCTTCTAGATACCATATAATATCTTCCTTATGCTACTTCACAACTGCTCCAAAGACACCCACTCCCAATTAATTCACTTTCCCACCTCTCATTTTCTTCTAAAAATGTGCCTTCATTAAATTTCACTATCAGGGAGGGTAGTAGCAGAGGGGATGCCCAATCATATTTCCTAGTCAACAATCATATGGCACAGGAAAATCTGGGCTGAAGGCCCTCAGTGTCAGGAGCTGCCCTGGATGCAGATGCCTTTAAGTCCTGATACACCAGGTTCTGACCAATTATTGTTTCAGCCTGTCATGGCAATACCAGGTCCTAATTTGGGCGTTACCCCACTCGGGTAATGAGGCGTGGCTCCAGGTGTAGGCATCACCCACAGGGGGTTAAGTTACACTCACAGCCATACACTCACATTAGGAGTGCAGTAAGTAATCCTACCCCTTGCCTCATTTGAATGGCTTCTCCCCAATAAAGGGGTTCAACTCGTGCTCCTCACTCTCTTTCGTGCCTGCCTTGCCCCTCTTGTGGGAGCTGCAGTTGAAGAGCAGTCACTGTACCCAAAGAAAAGGTACTTTTCTGCATCTGTGTCTTTATTTATTCCCCAAATTCACTTGGAGTGACCCTGACTTGTTTAGTCGTGTATGGCGACACTTCAATACACAAAGCAGTAAAGGATTGGGTATGCAGCTTCAGTGGTAAAACACCCCTGGGTTCAATCCCTAGTACCAGAAAAAAATCAAGTAATTAACAGCAGAGCATTAAAAAAATGCAGAATTTTTAAATTTGGAGAAAGAATTTTTGATTAGGTGTTATAAAGTATAGAAAATGTTGATTGCACATCTGGTATGGAAAATCCTTAAAGGAATTATAATGAATAAATTTTTAAGAACTGAGCAGTAAATTTGAATCCTTTCCCCACATGGAATCCTGTCAGACACAAATAGGATCCAGTAGCTCTGAAGCACCCAGATCAGCTTCTCTCACTAGCTCCACTCCTGGGGTTCTGGCTCCAGTTCTGTGTCTCAAACACCCTCACATTCCACAGGACCAAAATTAAATGGCATCTTCTTCTTGCCTCATCTTCTGCCCAACTTCCTGCTGCCTTTCCTTCTTCCTCTTATGCCAGGGGGATCAGGGCTTCAGGCTTATTTCTATTCCTTTCTCTATTTCCTTCTATCCACAAATGATTCTTTTGTTGTTGTTGTTGTTTCCCTTCTTTATTCAGATTTCTTTTCTTTGTGTGCTGAGGACTGAAGAACCCAGGGTCTTGCACATGCTAAGCACACACTCTACCACTCAGATACAGCCCCAGCCAGAAATATTTCAGGGCATCAAAGATGCCTCAGTCAAGCCGGGCATAGTGGAACACATCTGAAATCATAGAGACTTGGGAGGCAGGAGGAAGGCAAGTTCAAGACCAGCCTTAGCAATTTAGTGAGACCCTGTTTTAAAATAAAAAATAGAAAGGACTGGGGATATAGCTCAGTGTTAAAGTGCTCCTGGATTCAATTAGCAAAAAGATAAAGTCTTGTCATTGCACTGGGGGTTGAAAGCACACTGCAAAGAGTATGGCCAGCCTACTTTTAGGGTCGTGAGGCCTGCAGCAACACAAGGCCCTGAGCACTGTGTGGAGTGGCCAGGGTAGCAAAAAAAGAGGGTATCATGGGAAAAGAGTAGGCAATGCAGCTCATAGCACCCAGGTACATGCAGAGGAGAAGCCGAGAGAATTAAGTGTTAAGCATGCAAGAGGGCTATTTCAGCTACTTCCAGTTTCAGAGGCTGTGTTTAGTCCAGAAAGAGTAGCCTGAAAACTGTCTGCTGGCTTTGGGCTTGTTGAGAGCATCATCATGACAGCAAAGGCAAGGGCTGCAGCTGAGCTGACAGGGGCCAGGAAGTAAAGGGTTATAGCTCTTGAGCATGGTCAACTCTTTCATGGAATAAGGCACAGAGGGTACAACAGGTGGAGTGGAGGCTTGGAACACTGAGGGCGGGACTTGGCTTTTAAGATGAGGAACACAAATGTGTACATGACTATGGGAAGAAATGGTAGTAATAGTAACAACAGCACATAGGGCACTTTCTGGTACCAGCCACTGTTCTATGTATTTTTTGTGAATTAACCCACATTTCCCTCTTCTACCAGTAGGGAAACTCAGGGCCCAGGTGGTTAAGTAGCATAGCCCAGGTCTCCCTGCTGGTGTGTTGTAGAGCTGTGATTTGGACTTATGTGGTCTGGCTCTAGAGTCCTTGCTACCAACTACCAAGCAAGTGGCTCCAGGAGAAGTTGCAGGGAGGAACGGAGTAGGGAGGGAATGACAAGTAATGGAAAGAAGCCCTGTCTGGTGAATCCCAGAGGGCAGACCACATTTAGGTCCCCTGAGACTGGGGATCCTGGACGTGGAGGGCCTTATTCTGAGCAGAGGAAGAAGGACAATGGCCTATGGCGTGACCTGGGGCTGGAAGAACCACAGGATGGAGGAAGGGAAAAGGCTGCCAGGCAAACTCAATGATGGAGTGAAGCTGGAGAGAGGAGAAGACAGGCAGACCACAGGGCTGATGGATAAGGGCCAAGCACAGGAGTCACAGGTGGGAGGGGCACCAGATATGGCAGTGGTGGGGTGGTGACTAAAAGGATGGGAGGTGATGAGCAGAGAGGCTCCTCTGTCTGTTCAGCTGTCTCAGGGTCTGCAGCTTCCCCCTCCCCCATTGATGCTGCCCACCAGTCTTCCTGAAAGAGCCTTTAGCCAAGTGATTGTCATACTAAAGGAATCCCAGGGCAATTGGGATTGGAAAGAAGGTAATGAAACTGTTTATCACATAATTTTCCACGTAGAATGAACAACAACGCTCAGTGGTAGAGCACCCCGATTCAATCCCCAGTACTGGAGAAACAACAACACTGAGATGCTAAGAAGAAAATGAGGTAACAAGCCATAGATTGTAAGAAAAGATTCACAAAACATAATCTGAATCCAGTATAAAGAACTCTTAAAACTTAGTAAGGAAACAAGCCATTTTTTTTAAATGGGCAAAAGATTGAAGCAAACACTTTACCAAAGACATACCCATGGCCCAAAAGACATGCAAATATGCTCAACATCATTACTCATTAGGAAAACACAACCTGGAGCCTTAATGAGATGCCACTACTCATTTATTAGGCTACAATGAAAAGAGAAAACAAAATAACAGATGACAGTGTCAAATGTCGGTGAGGATGTGGAGCAATTGGAATTCTCATGTATTGCTGGTAGAAATTAGGAATGGTTTTGGAAGACAAATTTGGAAATATCCTATAAAGTTCCACACTTTATAGGAAAAGTGACTCAGCAATGCCACCCTTAAGAATTTACCCAACAGAAAAGAAAACTTAATGTTCACATGCCTGTACACCAATGTCTGTAGCAGTTTTATTTATAACTGTGAAAAACTAGCTAGGCACAGTGGCCCATGCCTGAATGCTAGCAGGTCAGGAGGCCGAGGCTGGAGAATTGCAAGTTCAAAGCCAGCCTTAGCAACTTAGTGAGGCCCTAAGCAACTTAATGAGACCCTGACTCAAAAAGAAAAAAAAAAAAAAAGTTAAAGAAAAACTGAAAGGGGCATGGGGAACTGGGGATGTATCTCAGTGATTAAGCGCCCCTGTATTCAATCCCTGGTACAAACAAAACAAAAACCCTGAGAAAAACTAGATACAATGAATAATCCTTTAATTGGTGAATGTATAAATAATCTGTAGGGCCTCCATACAATACTACACAGCAGTAAAAGGAAATAAACTACTGATGGGAACCACACAAGGATGAATCTCAAATGTGCTGTACTAAATGAATGAAACCAGATTAAAAAGGCAAAGAATCCATTTATACTTGATTCTGGAAAAAGAAAAACCAGAAGGACATAAGGAAAGAACTTGACAACAGAAGATGATGAAAGGATTTTCTGAGGTAATGAAACTGGTTTAACCTTGATCATGGTGGAGAGTGCAGGATGGTATCCATTGGTCAGAATCCTTAACCACAGACAAAAAAAAAAAAAAAGTGAATATCACTGTGTGTAAATTATTCTTCAATAAATGAATTAAAAAAAAATCCTACCATGGCTCCCAGGTTTTTACTTCATACCAACTAAATTCCATGCTTGACTTTCTGGGCCTTTTAAATCTTGACCCCTCCATGGGGTTACCTTCATTGCTTATGCCACCTCATGCTTGAATTAGAGCCATATCCTCATCATTCCCTTAACATTCTACTTTCTGGGTTTCTATGCCTTTTTGCACAGGTGTGCCTCTCACAGGCAATGCCCTCCTGTCCTCTGGCCTCTCCACAATCACACCAGGACGTGTAGGAGTGACATGTCCTATTCTACAACGCAGGCCTCACCAAACTCTCAGTTTCTTCCAGTGTGCTACACCACTCAGAACTGTCCCTCTCAGAATGTGCCTGGGTGTCTGCGGGTGTTATTCTGATCTCAGGTTGCTTATCAACACAAGCGCAGGATGTACTTACTCACCTCTATACCCATCTCTCAAATAACACGCAGCCCAGCACACAGTACGCTCTGGAAGCAAAGCACCCAGGAGGGAGAATGACCAGCGAGCTCCAGGGGGAGGAGAGATCTGAGCTGCATCTTAAGAGATGGGTCTGGAAGGACTAATGAGGCACCCAACATCAAGGCCAAGGGCAGTGGAGAAAGCACAGGTGGCAGAGGTGCAAGATGCCTCTGCACAGTCGGGTATCCCAGCACATGCACTGGGCCCCACTTACCTGGCCTTCATAGGAGCGCGTGGCGGTGCTCATTGCTACAGCCTGGATCAGCAGTCCCAAAGTGAGTGGCAACAGGGCGCCTGTGGCCGGGACAGCCACTATGAAGCTGTGAGCAGGCTAAGAAGCCAAGCTGCTGGCTCACTGGTCCTGTGTCCTGACCCAACTCCGTCCTCCCTGCGCCTGCCCCATGTGGCCCCGCCCACTTACTCTTCCTCCCTGAACTGGACTGTTGATCCAGTACACCCAAGGGAAACCTCAGTCCACCACGCTATCCTCCTGCCTGTCCCTTTTCTACCTTGATTACCCCTCTCTGTGGCCCCGCTAGATTCTCAACTAGACAGTGCATCCAACTCGGCCTGTCTCCCCGACACCACTCACCTTCAACATGTCCTTGACAGGTCCTTCCAAAGGGCTTTTCCCTCTAGCCCCGCCCACATCAGTCCAGCCCTCAGTTACCTCACCCCTTAGCTCTCTACCCCTCTCTCCCCACAACCCGTGCTGTTCCCACTGTAGGAACAATGAGAAGACTCTCCTTGAGACTGTATGGATATGCCATGGCCTTGTCCAAGGAAAATGGCATCTCACTGGTGCTCACAAGGAAGATGGTGCACATCACCAGCAGGGCACCCAGGTACAGGCAAGGGGACATGAGCAGCAGCAGGAAGAGCTGGATGTTACTACGCCCCTCGCACTTGTTCACCCACCTACAGTGGTGGTCAAACTCCTAGCAGAGAGGACAAGCCTGGAGAGTCTATCTGGCATCCATACCCACCCACTCCCCCCCCCACCCCCCCTCCCAATACTTGGGCCTTCCACAACACTGCCCTCTAGGCCACCTGCTCTACAAGAGGGTTCCATCTCAGGGACAACCTGGCACTTTCCATTGTTAGAGCACAGTTAGGACTCTATAGCTTTATCAGGTAATGTGCATGAGTGAGGTCTTTATAGACAAGACCTGCCTCGTGTCACTTGTAGGAGGATATAGAATAACTCTGGGTCTCTATTTTCTCAGATACTGGATAAAGATGAAAAGATTTCCCTGGCCCAGCCAGCTTTTTGCACTTGGAAACCTGTGCAGTGTGTATACATGAGAGAAGAGCACTCAGAATCCAGGAAACACTCCAACTTGGACACCCAGATGAAGACAGGCAAAGATCCCCAGAACAGGGCAGCAGCTGGACTAAGAGTTTGGGTATCTAGTATCAGCAAGTCAGGAGTGGGACAGGCGCTGTCTTTCCTCCCCCTGACTCTGCCCTTTGCATGTCAGCACCTGTGCAAACAGGGCCAGCCTCTCAGGTCAGGTGCAGAGAGGCAATAGCAGATTTAAGTGACCAAGAGGGGCTGGGAGCCACTTTTGACAGTCTGGGAAGATGGTCTCATGCCTACCCCTGGCCCACTTATACTTTGAGCCTCCTGGTCCTGGCCAGATGCCCTGTGATGGGTTGGTGAGTGGAGAGGGAGGAGGAGTACTCACCTCCTCACAGATGTTACAACATCCACAGTGGAAGGTCCTGGGTGGGCAGTGGAAGGAGCAATGGGGACACCAGGGCATTTGAAAGGCCCTTTGATATATCCAGGGCACATATGCTGCCTCAGGGAGCCTGGCATGGGAAAAAGTTTGGGCAGTGGTAAGAGGCCCTTCCATCATGGGGCTGCCCTGATCAGCATCACTGGGCAACAAGAAGGATGGGGAGGAGGTGGGTAGGGGAATCCTAGTCCTTGTAGAGTAAGATGACCACTCCAAAGGGCTGGCAGTCAAAGAAAAGGGGGTTTCCAGCCATAAGAGCTCTCTATAGAGCTCCCCCTTTGGAATAGTGATTAGTATTTGAAGTTATGTGTGAAATAGCAGGAGGAAAAATAAACCGTGTGGTTTGGAAGAGACTGCTGGCCCCTCTTGCCAGCTTGCCTGGTCCTCCCTTCTGAAGTAACTAGAAACCCTCCAGGATTCTGTTTCTTCTTGCCTCAGTGGCTGGAAAATGAAGTGCCAGGGCCTAAGTAATGATGACATGGAAAGAAGGGATTCTGAGCCATAGGTGGGGTTAGCACTTTAGAAATCACCCCTGTAGGCATCAGCCCTTGGGGTGCCACCTACTTCTCCCAGGGGTCTGAGGCCTTACCTTGATACAGGATGCCAGGATCAGAAAAGTTCAGGGAAACCAGGCTGCAGAAAGTGACCAGAAACAAGCACCCAGTAACCATGGTAAAGCCCCATTCCCCATTCAGGGTAAGCAATCTGCATCCAAAACCAGAGCCACACTCAGTTCAACTCTGGGGCAACATGGAGCTCCCCTGAGGCCTGGGTCACCTGAGGACAGACTTACAGACCTTAAGGAGAGATCAAAATTGGTGCAACCACTGTGGAAAGCAGTATGGAGATTTCTCAGAAAACTTGGAATGGAACCACCATTTGATCCAGCTATTCCACTCCTTGGTTTATACCCAAAGGATTTAAAAGCAGCATACTACAGTGATGCAGCCACATCAATATTCATAGCAGCTCAATTCACAATAGCTAAACTATGAAACCAACCTATTTGGGAACATGGGATTTTCCCCTATCTGGTCTATCTGTTTTAAAGATTCCTACCTATCAGCTGTGACTTGAGAATTCCCTCTGATTGTCATGTTTTTGTTTTGTTTGTATCTGTTATTGCCTCTTTTAAGAAATGGGCCAAGGTACATTGATCTTACCAGAAGTCTCTTGAGCAGAGAGATATTGGCTGCATGGGTCTCTTATAGGTATAGCCTCTCTATGAAAAAGAGGGTTTACTCTAATACAATCTGGCTTTTGAATGATTTTTTTTTTCTGGACTACTGTACAATCTTAATGTTAAAATTGGTCTGTCAGGGTTAAAGTATATGAAACAGATTCTGTGTGTACAGGCGTTTATGCAGTTTCATTATAAGGGGTATGAACCATGAGGAACAAATGTGAAGGTGCCAAAAGGCACTGCCTCTGATGTGCAAGGGTAGCAGGACACCAGAAGAAAGAGCTTAAAAAAGACTTAAATCCAGCACTGGCACTCCCAGCACGGTTTTGCAGCCTGGCCCCAGGCAGCCACAGATCATCTCACTGTGGGTCAAGGACACTAGCCCTAAACTGGAAAAAAAAATCCCAGAAAAGCTTTCTGGGCTGTAGAAAACTGGCCTCTGTTCTGCCTGTCAGCCCCTCTTGTCCCTGAGGCTGCTGGCCACAAAGACTGTGGTAGTAGGTTCCAGCACTGTCAGTTTATGAGCTGGGGACAGGAATAATCTCCCCTTTTAAGATCTGACAGTACATCCCATTTGGCCAAGGGATATTCATCACTGGGGCAAAACAATTCTTGCTAAAACAGCATCCCATCAAACTAAATGCCTGGAAAAAATGGCAGAATAAATATCTGCACCCAGAAAAGGAAAAGACAGAAACTATGGCCAACCTGTGTTTTGTAGGCAGCCTCTGTAAAGGGATCTTCAAGGAAGCCTGAAGAGAAAGATGGAAAAGACCTCATCCATTGCATATCAATATGCCTACTATTTTTTTAAAGGCCCAAAAGGAGCCTCTGGATACAATTGATTGTGGGGAACTCACTTAAAGTTGATGACATTGCAATAATGATAACAGAGATAGGTCAAGCTCAAAAATATCCTGTGCTCCCACTGCTTGAATGCAACCTAGGAGACAAAAGATTAAGACACAGTTTCTCTATATGCTGAATTGTCCAACCCTCTCCTGGGATGAAATTTGTTGCGTAAATTAAATGCACAGAAAACATTCATAAGGGCTGTTTCAGAATATGAATTTAAGAAAGGGTCTAAAACTAGAAAAGATACAAGAAAGTTATAGGTATGGAAATATATTTTAGTATGGAAAATTAGAATGTAAAAAAGTGTTTCCGGAATTGAAAGTGTTTTGTCTGGTAAAGTCATATTCTTGTACTAAAGTCCAAGATGAAAGAGGACAAAACTAAGAATATAAAGAAGTTTTGAATGTTTAAGTAAGTCACAGAAGCTTTGTGGAAGGTAAATCTCAAAAAGTTTGTGTTTGTGGTTAAATTGACTATAATTAGCACCGTCAGCTAAAGTTACTTGAATTTTAATGCACTGATAAAAAACAGAAATTGAAACATTGATATGCTCTTATCTACCAAGATAATTTTCTTTTATTTGTTAGGTTTTATTACTTGGGGAAACTAAGTCTTAAAAGAATTAGGGTTTGTACGTGTTTTAAAATCTTAAGTGACTGCTTTGTAATTGGTTAAGCAAACAACTGTTATTTAGGTTATAACAATATAGTTGGCATCCTAAATATATGCAACTAGGTATGTGTCTGAATTTGAGAACTATATTTGTCTAAGCCTTGTCTAAGTGTTATACAAAAGTCTATAAAATGAAAGTTTATGAGCAAGATAACTAATAAGTGCTCTCTTTCATACATTATATCTGAAATGAAAGAGCCACACTGTCATTTGAAGACCTGTCTTATATCTGTTTGTCTTGACTCAGTTAATGTCTGACTATTAACAGTTTCCTAAATGCATAAGAGATTAAAGGCTCTCCTTTGATTATTTGTTAACCCATGCAGACCAGTGATTGTTGTTGCCGTACACTCTAGATTCTAAATTGTACTTTAAAAAAGTTAAACTTAGTTAAATGTAAAGCTTAGGATAGCACTTTGCCAAGTTGAAGTTCTCCACACTAAAATTATCTAAAAGTCTTGAATTTGTATAGAAATAACAAATATGGCTTGTGTTTATTAATTTCAGTTGATTGTTTTATAACTGGATAAAGTAACCTGTTGTCAATAAGTTATATGTATAATTTTTTCTTACTCTTCACTCTGGAATTTGAATTTAAAAGCATTTTGGGGAAGATAATGAAAGCCCAATCTGTTTAAAGATGACATTATAAAACATGGAAATGTTCTGCCACTTTTTCCATAAAAAGAAAGTTGAAAGCTCTCTTAGCCTTTCTTTGATTCATGTTTCAGATGTAATATTGTATTGTGTTATTTGTGAAGAGCCCACCTTACCTGAGATAAGGCTCTGCCTCTCACCTTACTCCATGTTAGAATGGTTCCAAAATAGGCTAGATTTCAGCTCATTTAAAGTTGTGTTCAAAAGACTGATTTTTGTTGTAAAGATTACTGTGATCTGCCAGGCCCAATGGCGCACGCCAGTAATCCCAATGGCTTGGGAGGCTGAGGTAATTGGATCATGAGTTCAAAGCCTGCCTCAGCAAAAGCAAGGCACTAAGCAACTCAGTGAGACCCTGTCTCTAAATAAAGTACAAAATAGGGCTGGGTATGTGGTTCAGTGGTCGAGAGTGCTTGAGTTCAGTCCCCGGTAACACCCACCTCAAAAAAAAAAAAAAAAAGAAGTCAAGAAAGAGCCACAAATGTTCAAAATGAAAATTATTAACAGGGTGATTCACTTAAACTCAATCATATTAATAATTACACTAGATATAAATGTACTAAACACTCCTCAATGGGGAAAGTCTTTTTTAAAAATGTTGCTCGAGCAACTGGGTATTTGTGTGGAGAAATGAATTTCAAGCTCCTTCTCAACCAGAATTAAAATTTAATTTCAGATGGATCATAGACCTAAAGGTAAAAATTATAATCATAGCACTTCTAGAAGAAAATATAGAAGATTTCCCAGACTTGAGAGTAGGTAAAGTTTTCTAGGCTGGGCACAAAAATAATGAAAGAAACATAAAAGAAAAAAAAAAGTTGTAGGGATGTACAATGGTACAAACACTTTTGAAAACTGTTTGACATTTGGTAATACAATTAAATACACATTTATCCACAGCCCAGTAATTCCATTGCTAGGTATTTACACAAGGGACATGATAACATAAGTCTACAAAACAACTGGAACAAAGACTTTCATAGCAATCTCATTCATAATACCCCCGAATTGGAAGCAGTCCAAATGGAATAATGAAGTGCTTGCTCATAAAATGAAATGAGAGCCAATAATAAAAAATAAATAAACTTCTGATGTACAAAAGAAATAAATTATGTTAGATCAGAAAAGAAAGGCTTAAAAAAATAAATACATAGTGAATGAATACATTGGCATAAGATGTAAAAGAGAGAACTGTAGTGGTTGCTCTGCAGTGGGGTGAAGTTGAGTTAGGAATCGATTGGAAAGCAGCATTTGGAAACTTTTAGGGTGATGGAAATGTTCTGGCAGCCAGAAAGCAGAGAGATAGAGCTCCCTTTAGTTCAAAAATATCATTTATAATATCATCAAAAATGTAAAATACTTAGGAATAATTTGAAAAATGTGCAAGACAGTTATATTGAAATTTTATGAATATTGCTGAAAGATATTAAAGAAGTCCTGAATAAATAGATGATATTCATAAATTAGAAGATACAATATTTTTAAAAAATCCTTTCCTCAGTTTTTACCTTTAATGCAATCCCAATCAAATGCCTAGAAGACTCTTTTGTAGAAATGTAAAAGCTGATTGCAAATTGTACACTAACTTGTAACATTCAAATCAACTCTGCAAACAAGAACAAAGTTAGAGGACCTATATTATCTGACTTCAAGATTTACTAGAAGCCAAAGTGATCAAGACAAGGTGGCACTGATATAAAGATAGACTTAAAAAGGGTTATGGAACAGAATTAGAAAATTCAGAAAAAAAAATATATGTATAGCCCATTTATTTTTTTCCTCATGCTCCTCTGCTTAGAATGCACTATGTGCTTCCAACCTCTGTCTTCTTAACTGCTGGTGGCCTTTCCAGACTCTGGTTCTAGGAGCAGCAGCAAAGTCCTCTTCATTGTGTCCTCCATTCTGTTTTCAATCATCATTTAGAACTAAGGGGAGATCTCCTGACATTTCCCAATTGCTGGGCACCTACTGCCTGCTGGTTCCATTATGTTTACTGCTTCAGTGAAGCTTCATAAAACTTCTACAATGTGGACACTCTTAACCATCTCCTTGCCACTTCTAAATGAGGCTCAGAGAGAAGAGTAACCTCACTAGTGGGAGGTAGAGCTAGGAAGGGAACTGAGAACTGTAAGACTCCAAAGCTGATGCAAACATCCCTCTCAGAGCTACAGTTTCCAACTCCAAACCATTTAACTCTCAACTCCTGAACCTTTTTACCAAAGAACTCCAGCTTCTACACTTTCCTTTAGGATTAGGAATTCACTGTTTCCTGAAGCAGCCAGCTCTATCTCTGATTTTCTCTGATCCTTTGCTGAAATCTCTGTCCCTGACTCCTTTTATTGCTCTTCGTTCTGGCTTCCAGATCTTTCTAGTTAGGGCTGCTTTCTCTGCCCTGGGGACTTCTCTTCTCCAAGATAATAGCCTCAGCACCTTTAAATAATCAATTCACTTTTAGAAAAGAGTGACAATTACTTTTTCTCTTTTTCGATGAGGAAATGGAGATTCAGAAAAAGCAAAACACATTCCTGGTAAAGGAAACAGCCTGGGCAATGGCAGGTAGGCTGGGCAAGAGTCTGGAGCACCTGAGAAACAATGGGCAGGATGGAGAAGGCTGGTATGCTAGTTATGGGGCAGAGGTTGGGGAGCCCTGGGTTTGAAAACATGAATCTCCTGAAGATTCTGGGTCTTCCATCAAGACTTTGTAATACTAGCTATAGAGGCAACCCTGCCCTTTATCCTTCTGATTCATATCTAGCCCCCCTGGTGGGAGGTCACACTGGGGTTGGCATCTGTGGAAATACTGCTATCACCTACAAAGTCTGTGAAGTACTCAGGCTCACCAGCAGTGGAAAAGGAGAGCTGCACTTGACTAAGGGTCAGTCTGAACATGAGCATTTTCTCTGTTTCTGTCAGTAAAACTCCACTTCCATGAGCCCAAGACCCCAGCTCTGAAGCTTTCTCCAGTGATTGCAGTCTCAGCCTCCACTGAGAGTCTGAAGGAGGCCCCAGTCACCGACCTTAACTCCATCTAGATTCCATCTTGCCTCTCAGACTTGTTTTGTCACTTTATCGTGTCCTCTTCATCAAGTCTTCCACTCTGTTTTCAATCATCATTTACAACTAGAGCTCCTGGAGAGGGGGATCTCAATTCAGGACAAGTGGGACCTTTGGCAGAGACATAGGTTTATGTAGGAGAGCAGATATACATTCAAGGGCAGGCTATCTCAAGGGAGAAACATCTTTGGGGGTAAAATTAGAAATATACATTCAAGGGAGAATGGAGCTTATCTTGAGAGTGAGAAGCTTTGGGGATAAATCAAGGAATACACATTCAAGGGAGAATGTGGGCTATCTCTCAAGGTAGAGACAGCAACCCCGGTATGTGGTGCTAATGTGCATAGAGGGACAATAGTTAGGGGCTGGACTAGAGTGAACCCAGGGCAGAGCAATTTCAATTTCAATCTAGTTTTCCCCAGGCTTGTGCATTGGCTCCAAGTTCCTTTTTGCAAGCAAGGACATGGGCCAAGGGCAGGAAATGGAGAGCCAGAAAAAACAAAACACATTCCTGATAAAGAAAACAGCCTGGGCGATGGCAGGTAGGCTGGTGCTAAGGACAGGTACTGGGTTGCTCATCAATGTTTGTTTCATACTTTAAAGTTTCATAGGAATTTCCTGAATTCCAATGGCTCAGAGGTACTTTTCTTTTTCTTTCTCTCTTTTTTATAGTAGATGGACACAATACCTTTATTTTATTTTCATGTGGTGCTGAGGATAGAACCCAGTGCCTCACATGTGCTAAGGTGAGCGCTCTACCAACTGAGCTACCATCCCAGCTCTCAGACGAGCTTTTCTTTCGATACATTCTTTTTCTGTACCCTCAACTTTCTATTTCAGTTTTGTCTATTTTTTTCCTCCTTCTAAGTTCTTCTAAGCCATTTCCATCTTTTAATCACCTTAGATTTCAGGAATAACAGGTCTGGCAGAGAAAACTTGTGAAAAGAATCAACACTGTGCTTAAGGCAACAGCAACTTTCCTATGCCAAGAAGGTCCTGCCTGATCAGTTCTGAGAGAATGATGGAACAGGCCACACCTGAGCAAGATCACTTGGTTTGGCAAGTGTGAAAAAGCATCCAGCTATGCAAACCCCCAACTCTTGACCTTACTTTTCCTTCTATTAAACCTCAAGGTCATTGTCAGCCCCTGGAAGACAAGGCTAAGGGCACGGATCCCCTTGTGTATCTGGTGTTGCTACACTTATTACAGCTCCTTTCCTGTTTTTCACCATTACTTTCCCATTGGTTTTGGGGGAACAAATGTCCAGACCTGATGTGTTTTGGGGGAACAAGTGTCCAGACTTAGCCTGGGGTGTTAAACCACAATGCAAAGACAAGACCACCCATTCCAATTTTAAATCAAATTAAAGCAAGCTTGTGATTCTGGCCAGGACTGTCTCTCTGGAAACCCTTGGGCCAGAAGAGCACAGCACCTCAGCTCTCTAGAATAATTTTATAGCACAAAAAGTTGCAAAAGGGGGCTGTCTTGAGAACTTACAGATAAGAGGATTTTGACAAGCATAATACAAAGGCAGAGTGTAGGTTAATGATCTAAATGGTTCAACATTTCAAGTTAGGGAGTAAATTTAGATCCCAACACCAGAATTTATGAGGCACCGCTGAAGTTTCAGAGAAGGTTGTTATCTGGTCAGGGAAAGCCAGGCATGGGTGAGTTCAAGGCTCGGGCAGGCATTCCAAGCAAGTTTAGAAATCGCAGTAATTTATAATAAAACAGAAATTAACTTTTCATGACTTTGTGACGCGATGGCTCCCAATCTTAAGATGGAATTAGTCTGGGTTCATCAGGGGCGCTGGTAAAAAGTTCACCAAGAATCAAATCTGGACTCTGAGTGATAATGATGTGTCAGTGTGGGTTTTTCAGGTGTAATATGTGTTCCACTTTGGTGCAGGATGTTGATAACTATAAAGCAGAAAAGGGCGCGAGGCCAGGAACCACAGAACAAGGATAAGGCACCAAAAGGAGTTTTATTGGGAAGGTGGGGGCACTCTGGGGCAAAAGAGTGAGGGCCAGGGAAATTGTGTGTGCTGGAGAGGAGAACAATACCTATATAGGTCACTAGAGGCAGGAGGGCTTAGGTCAACTAAATTGTTATTACTGTTAGCAGGTTGGCCTAGTGGAGTTTAGGGGCTGAGTTTAAGGGCCGGGTCTCTTCAGACAGGTGAAAAGTGTCACCATGGGAGGGGGTAGGGGAAGGAGAAGGGAAAGGACAATAATGAAAGAGGGAGTACTTATGTTTGTTGGGGGGAAGGGGCTTATGGGACATTTATGTTTCTTCTGCTTAGTTTAGTTTAGAACCCTAAAACTGAAGCCATATTTAAAGATAGGTAGTTAGTGTAGCTAGGTAAATGGGATCTGATATCGAGCTTAATAGAGAAAAATGAAGTCTGATCTGTGTCCAGGAAATCAGAAACTAGACCTGGGAGATTGAAATGTTAATGTTCCCAAGACTCTGGCCATCCTAAAGAACTGTTAATTAAAAAATATAATAATAATAATAATAATAATAATAATAATAATAATAATAATAAAAAGAACTGTTAAATGAAGCAGATAGGGAGGCGCTAGTAATTTACCCTGGGCCCTTCCTGCCTGGATTACTCCCCACCCGACTCCGATGGGCTCACCTATTTTTCACTTTTTGGCCTTCCCACCGGCATCCTCTAGCACATGTAGGATAAAGGGAAATAAGTAAGATAAAGGACAGAAATGGAGCAGAACAAAAGAAAACCTTAGGTATAAAAAGGACGAGACTTCCCCCATCCCAGGATTCCACCTTTGGGATCCCCTTCTTCCTGGGGCCCTGGGAGTCTTTTCTGCTATCCTTTAATAAAACTTTTTACTTTCCATTCCTCACTTGCCTTGACTTGCTTCTCTGGTATTATATTTCGGCATTTGGGGAAGCAAGGACTCGGCAAGGTAACTGGCGGTGAATGCCTATAATTCCAGTGACTTGGGAAGCTGAGACAGGAGGATAGCAAGTTTGAGGCCAATATTGGCAATTTTAGTGAGACTCCGGTTGAAAAGAAAAAATAAAATGTTGGAGATGTAGCTTAGTGGTAGAGTGGCCCTGGGTTCTATTCCCAGCATCACAAAAAAGGGCTGAGGATGTAGCTCTGTGGTGGAGTGCTTACCAAAGTAACATACACACAACTATTACCATAATACCAAAATTTCCTTAGTTTGAGAGACTACCCAGACTTAGTTTGGGTTGCTTAGTTGTAATTCTAAATTGGAATGTGGATGGACTGTGCCTACCCAGGTAGTCAGGTGAGCCAGGGTGATACAGCTGGCCGGTTATCGGTGATGAGTTCTGCTCTCTCAAGTGTTGCAAGTATAACATTAGAGAAGCACGCTGAGGCGAGCATATAAAGCAGGGTTCATTTAAAAAGGGGTAACATAGACTTCTCCCAGGAGGGAGAAGGGAGCTGTAGCGGGTATCCTGGTGTCCCAAGAATTGAGGTGTTCTGCCATTTTTATATGTCCTAGGCTTCCTTTGTTCTCCTGCCCTCTTCCCCTTATTTCTCTCCTTCCTGTGTGACTAGGCCCAGGCGATGTCCAGTGGGATGGCCAAAAGGTGGGAAACAGGTGGGCTCAAGGGGGAAAGGCAGGATGGAGCAGCCCTGGACACATTAATTAAAAACTTTTACAACTCAGTATAGGGAGGGGCAATTCTGGGACAGGTTACCTTAGGAACAGGTTGGAACCAGAGGCAGGTTATATTGATAAGAGTGGAGGAAGGGCTCTGAAGGAATTAACATTTCAGTCCCTCAGGGGGCAGTCTCCAACTTCCTGGACTCAACTCAAATTGGCCTCCTAGTTCTGACCTGACTCGATTTACCTATTTATACTGACTGCCTGTCTAATTCTGGCTTTCAAGGGCACTGTCTTCAGGGCTCTGGGGATCCTGGGGGAGGAAAGGGCACAGTCTTTGTGACTTGGCCGCATTGAGCTAAGATGGCCACTGTACGAAGCATGTGGATGTTTCTAGAAAATGAGGTTGTTCAGCAGACAAAAACAATAATTGCCCACTCTACTTGCTTTCAATCTAAGGCTGAGAAATATAAAATTTTATTTCTACATATAAAACGACTCTTATTTTTTCCGCTTTTTAAATTGGTGCATTATAGTTGTACAAATTGATGGGATTTGTTTGTTATTGCACTTTTGCACATGCACACTAAAATGTTCTTTTAAAATGTGCTTTGTTCATAACTTAAGGTTCACTAAAGGAGAAAAATAATGTGCAGAAAATTTAAAGGTACACATATGAAAAGAAGTCCAATAATGAAAGTAGTTAACCTCATCCTACTATTCATTCAGATAAAAGAGAATTGATTTTCACTCAAATTTTGAATACCAAATTAACCCCTATTTACTATTTTTAAACTATTCTTGTTTTGAAACCTTGAAAAACTTCACTTTGAATAATCTGATTATAGCAGCTTGGAGGAAGTGAAGCACTTCAAGACCTGCGTCCACAGCCCTAGTCAATTGCCCATAGACTCTCTCCTGCTTCTCATTTATGAAGAAGGCTGAGTGAACGCTGTTACTATCTGGCCTGAAGCCTTTTCTGGTGGTATTCAGTAAGTAAGCTGTGAAAGGCAAGCAAATGGTCCCTGGCCTCTCCTCTTGTCCCAGATGAGAAGACCTGGCTTGGTTACTAAGCAATGGGTCCTCCGTCCTTTCTAGTCTTGAAAAAAAGATTTCAGTCAGGAGATACAGCATAAGCATAAAGGGTTTATTTAGCCAAGGAAAAGTAAGAGAACACAGAGCATGCTGAACCAAAAGACGAGGCAGACTGGGGTTTTCCACCTGGTAGATCTGAAACCCTCCCTCCTGGTGTTTTACGCATTTGGAGCAGTTACTGAGGTTCCCTCTGGTGCTTTAGTGTGCAGGTGCTGATTTCACCACATTGGAAAATTTCCCATTAGTACCTAAGCAAAACACAAGGGTTGGGTGGTCAAAACTACAATGTGAATGGTATTACAATGAACCTAGGGTCACCCAGAGAACTGTGCCTCTGTGCTCTGGGAAATGCCCATAGTTGAAAAGTTTTCTGAGGTTCCCACTCACAGACACACCCTGGGGATTGAACCCAGGGGTGCTCTACCACCTACCTACATCTCCAGCCTTTTTAATTTGTTTTCCTCTGAGACAGGGTCTTACCAAGTTGCCCAGGTTGGCCTTGAACTTGTGATCCTCCTGCCTCACCCTCTAGGGTAACTGGGATCACAGGAGTGCACCACTATGCCTGGTCAGTTCTTTTTAGTTTTAAGAAGAAAGTACAAGGCATGCTCTCTACCTTGAGGTGGAGTGATCTTTTTTCATGGAGATGGAGGAACCCTATTCTCCCTTCCCCAACCCTGTCCCCCTGTTTGTGTCCACCTGTGGTCCTGCTCTAACAGCTCCCCACTGTGATGGTTCACTGGTGAGAGCTGAACACACTCTTCAGGGCTACAGCCTACAACCCATGAATTTTGCTTCTTCTTTTTCCCTGCTGTCAGTGTATATGTAACTGTAGACCTTGCTGCCTAAAATGGAAGGCAATCACTTGTGGAGGAGTGACAGGAGCCATTTCTGATTTCTTCCATTTCCAGTTCATGGTGCGGGAGAGGCTGCTCACTGGGGTTGGGCTCCATCCTCCTGCAGTATCTACTGAGACCTTTAGAGATTGCAGATCAAAAATCAGTTGGTTTCTCTCTTCCACATTTGAAATTCGGTTTGATTTCTCTCTTATCACATCGGCCCACTCACCACTACTGGAACAGTCCCCCTGGGAAGAGAAACTATTCCTTATGTTCCTATCATAAGGATGCTCTCCACTGTAACAGACCGCTGGCTCATCCAGGTGGTGCACACCAGTAATCCCAGGGACTCAGGAGGAAGCTGAGGCAGGACGATCACAAACTCAAAGCCTCCACAATTTACAGTTTTGTGTCAAGATTAAAAATTTAAAAATGGCTGAGGCTGTGACTCAGAGGTAGACTCTTTGTAGGTTTAATTCTCAGTATCAAAGTACTGAAACAAACAAAAAACCCCAGATCACTGGGCTTACCAGATTGATTACTTTTCATACTCAGGGTCCAGAAGTATGTGGGCTCAAGTTTGTTTTGGTGGCTTAACACTGTCAAAAAGGACTAGACTCATCACCTTAGCTCTCCTATAGGATCCAAAAGGTTGCTGCAAATGTTGGAATACAGACATCACATCTGACCAAAGGAAATCTTTCTCTTTTGTCTTTTTTATTAGGAAGGAGCACCCCAGAAGCTCACCAGCAGACATCCCTGGGGTCTTACCTAGCTGATCACTGTTCACATGCTTAATTGCTGTGGGAGGCAGCCCACTGACAACACAGCATGCTGGGTTGGGGCTCAGTGGCAAGCCCAGCCCCTGACCCACTACAGCCTCAAACTCTCCACGGCAGTCTCTGATCCCTCTTTTTACCTTTACCTAAATATGCCCAAACATTTATGTTGTTAAAAAAATTATCTTCATTATTGAGAATGAAGCAATAAAATATTTTTTTAAAAATAGAAAAAGGCTTCAAAAGGCAATTCCTGTTAACATTTTGGTATGTTTTTATCTTGCCTGTTTCTGTACAGGTTCTGCATATGTAGCAAGACAAGTGACATTTAAAATGTCCCAGCAGCTTCTGCAACCTTTTAAGAGAATGGCAACATTTATCTTTAGATAAGTATCTTTTTATCTGGGAAATGCCTTGAATGGACTTCTTTCAGAGAGAATATAAGTACCATTCACCTCTACCCTGCCTTCCACTGGTATGAAAGGCAACAGTGAAACAGAGGGTTCAATTGAGACATTTTGGAAATTCCTTATGGGTAACACACAACAGAGGTAGAATGCACAGGTAGAAAGAAGTGTCAGATGCGGGGAGAGAAGGCTTGGCTCCAGGCACAAAACAATTCCTTGATAAGAAATATTTTCATTATCTGTTTATCAAACCACCCCCAAAATTGGTAGCATAAAGCAAAATTTATGATTTCTTAATATTTTGTGAGTTTATAAGGATCCATTGGGAAGCCCTCAATTAGGGACTCATGCAAACTTGTTGTCTGAAGACTCCAGGATGAGGTCTTCACTTCATGTCTGGTGCATCAGCTGCCTCAGCAGGAGCAATGGAGGATGGCTGGGCATCTCCCTCGCACATGGCCTCTCCATGTGGCTGACCTGGGCTTCCTTGCAGCACAGCGTCTCAGGGAAGTTAGACTTCTTTTGGAAACATGCAGTCCAAAAGGAGGAGCCACAAGCTGCAAGCTTCTTTTGACCTGTTCTTGGGAGTTACACAGCATCTTTTGTCTGAAAGTTTCAGTTGATTACAGGGGGATTGCTCCGAGTGAGCATGGGTGGGATCTATACAAAGAAGCACATCAGTGGGTTCACTGGAGGTTTTACCTTTCAAGACCATTACCACAAGAAATAACTGGCAAGTTCCTAGGAGCAGCAATGTCAGATTTTGAATTTGAAGATCTTGAATTTCCCAGGTAGTAATTATCTTTATGATCTTCAAACTATGTAAAATGCTAAAATTCACAGCAATCTTGTATTAGCGAGGCTTTGGGAGGGAAATAAAAGTAGGTGAAGTAAAGCTGAAGTTCTCTGAAAAAACAAAAAGAAAATTCATTTATATTAAAGATTCTGCAGACTGGTTGACCTTGGCTGAGTAGAATATCCTGACAGTGGAGAGATGGAATGTTTTAGTTCGAGAGCCAAAATTATCTTTGGCTATCCTAATCCCTTTAAGTCATTTGCTTTCAACCTCTGTATCTGACCTAACATCCTCCTATTTAGGTAAAACTCTGAGAATATTTCACTAAGCTTAACAGACCTGTAGCCTCCACCAACCCTAAAGCTAAAAATGCTGTAACATCTCAAATCTATAGAAAAGATTTCTCCTCTTTGCTGTAGTCTACCTACCTAAGACCCCCACCAAGTGTTTTGTAATGGTACTTTTGTTCTGTGGCTATAAAAGTTCACCTTTTCCATGGCCAAACACATCATTCAGGGTAAGTTGAATCCATGTTCCTGGGCAATGGTCACTCGAGTATATCTGTCTCAGAATGAATTATTTATTTCCTCTAGAATTATTTGATATTGACAATGCCATCATCTAAGAGAAGTATGAGAAGAGGTGACAGAGCCACAGGCTACAAGGGCCATAGCTAGGAAAGGGTGGTGGTAAAGGCAGGCTGTGGCTGACAAGAATCATAAGCCACTTCCCTACTCTCTTATCTTCACACTGTGGCTTATGGACTTCCTAAAGTGTAGTACATGGGGCTGAAAACTTCTATTTGGATATTGATGAGAGGGGAAGGATCAAGGATTTGGTTATATATAAGGGTACACAGAGCTCAGACCTCATTACACATTTACCTCTCGAATCTTTATTTTAGATAAATTTGGGCTCATAACAAAAAGCCTATAACTTAATACAAACCAGCATTTGCCATTTATTTTGATGGACTCACAAATTTAACTACACATGGGAAAATCCAAGCAAGGGAGTGTGATGGAGTCCCAATGAGAGTTGGTCGTTGACTCACAAAAAATCCAATTGATTTAATGTAAAAGATATGAAGTCCAAGTGGATTATAGGATACACGAGCCCCAAATGTGGCTTGCCACATTTTCCATATTCAGCTTCCTATCCTTTTATCTCCATCCTGCAATAATTGCCCACCAGACCTCAAGAAAATAAGCTGCATCACCACCTCATGCTCAGAAGTATTTTCAATATAAATAGCTCCGTTCTGCCTGCTGTGTATCTGGAGAGTTGATGGAAACACAATAATGCCAAGGCCATTTAGGGTAGAACTAAGGAAAGATTAAGGAGGGTGAAAAGCAGAGCTCTCTGAGAAGGGCAAAACCCCAAAGCATCAATTCCAAGTGAGCCAGAAAAACTTCTACTTGAGCCAGCTCAAAATATGTGTTAATTTTCCATTGCTCTGACAAAATACTTGAGATGATAATTAACTTAAAAGGAAGAAAGGTTTATTTTAGCCTACAGTTTCAGTTCATGGTCTCTTCGCTCCAATGCTTTTCAGTCTGTGGCAAGACAGAATATCACAGCAGAAAAGCACTGTTCACCTCATGGTGGCCAGGACATGACACAGAGGGAGGGGTAGGGACCAGGGTCCCCATATCCCCTTCAAGGGCATGCTCCCAATGACCTAACTTCCTTCCATAAGATCCAGCCTTCTAAAGGTTCCACCACCTCCCAATAGTTCCACAGGCTGGTGACCAAGACTTTAGTATATAGGTGTTTCAGGGACATTTAAGATCCAAACCCTAACAAAACCACAGGCCCCTGAGTCCCCTTTCCTTTTCACACAGTAGTACAGATTACAATGATGCACTAGATTCATCCCCTATGACCTGCAGTTACTTCCTGTGAGAGGAATCCACTTCTCCATCCCTGTCACTGGGTTTAGGATTGAATTTGTTTTGGCCAGTGGATGTATATGCCACTGTATTTCACCAGCTGCTTTTTTCCTTCCCTCTATGAGAATCGTGAGTTCCAGGCAGGAGCTGCCTTTCAGCCTGTGTTCTGGAATGAGAAGACACAGGGAGCAGGACCTCAGTCAACCACGCACAACCAGTGAAAGGCAATGTGGGTTTAAAGAAAACATGATGGTCCTCACCCCTGAGACCTAGATGTTCCTGCAGCATAATCTTGTGTGTGTGTGTGGGGGGGGGGGGGGCGGGGGTGCTGGAGATTGAACCTAGGGCCTTGTGCATGTGAGACAAGCACTCTACCAACTGAGCTATATCCCCAGCCCACCTGCAGCATAATCTAACAAAAGCTAACTAAGGTGCTAGGGGTCACAGACTTAGTGCTCACAGCAAGTGAAGCAGAGTATGTGGTAAGACCATGGGATGACCAGGTTGTGGTAGCTGGGATGGACGCACAGTGTAAGGGTAGATTCCAGTATTAAACTTAGTTATATGAGTTAAAATTTAAAAAGGCTGCTGATTTGGTTAGCCACCACAGGGCTAATATTTACTACCTGAAAGGTTAAGAAACATACAGGTAAAAATGAAAAATACAATGACCCAACTGTTTTTCATAATTGTTTTAGAGATCTCCTAGGAATCTTTAGTTCAGAAGGAACAATCCTTTAAACTCTGGGTCCTCCCTACCCAGGTCTTTTCTTAGAATGAAAGGAAATGATTTTTTATTTTAAAAGTTCTCTCTAAAAATCCTGAGTTAGATTCTCAAGCTTCAATATAATCTGCAACACTGATCAAATGTAATCATCAGTCTTTAAAGTGACTTCTATACACAATGGGGATTACCAAGGGCATAAATTGATTCCATGGAGCATTTCATTTAATTGATTTTATCATAACTGTATCAGGTCTGATTCCAGGAAAAAAGAAATAGCCTTGTTATAGAGAACCACAGATTATGGCAGCTTTAATTTAGGTTAGATTTTTCATATAGGTGAATTGTAAATATCTGAGTATTACAAGAGCTGACTACATACTTTCAAGCTTTTATTTCCTGTCAAAGGATTTGATATTTTGCTCTCTTATAATTAAGAAGAAAGGATTACTTATCTCAAATCAATTCTAACAGAAAATTGTATAATCCCAGGAATATGGGGCAATACTCCTTTTTAACCTACTAGTAGCATTTCCAACAAAGGATACATCAGTGCTTCTATGAAAGCACATGGGACATAAATCAGACGTGACTTCAGACTACGTATAAGGCCCTTTTTGATTACAAACAATAACAGCAACATCTTGTTTCTTTTTTTTCCTCTTTATTCACAAGTTGATTGTTAATGAGAAAACACACAGGGTAAGATTAACATTGCAACTTGGATCTTCAGTCTTGTTTTTCTAACCCAAATACTGATAAAGGACACTCTTCTCATAACATTCTGTCCTCTCCCTTCTTTTGTGCCTTCAGAGTCCTTTCTAAAAGGAAATACACTGCCTGGCATTCTATATAATTTCTAAGTTCCAGGGGAAAAATGAAACAGATAAAGTGATATCTAAGAACACTGAGAACTATAGCTTCAAAAACAAGACAATAACTCAGATTTTCTTGCTTTAATTATTCTTTACATTACCACAGTAAAATATAAAATGAAGTCCAAGAGAGTACTGATACTCAATAAATGAACTATGACTTTCACATTAATGGGGCTATCAATAATAAACTGATCAATGAAGTAACTGGAACAAAGCTCAAATATAAAAATTGATTCACTATTCTATTATACAGTATTGAAACCACCATAATAACATTTTAAACACCCAGAAAGTTTGAAGTAACATTAAATAATAACTGGTAACTCCAAAATGCTGCAACATCTTTAAGTGCCTTCTGAATGACCAAAAACAGATATAATTAATTTTGTTCAGTATAATGTCAGTGAAGTTTTTTTTTTTTTACACAGAACTATATAGTTTTTAAAAACTGGTAACCCATGTAAGATACACACTAAACCCTTAAGTGACTAAACTGTTCAATAAATAGAACTCCACACTGCTTTGCTGTTACGGACTAATGAGCTTATAATTAAGAAAACCCTTTTAGGAAATTCTAGTCTATAGAATGACATGTTCAATGTTTGGCCCTATTAATTTTCAGGCAAAAACCTGATTCCTTTATAAGATATTTAATTCCTCTGAATACCACTTTTAAGGGACTTGAATTTTGTCAAAATAAATCACTAGTAATGTGTGGCCCTCCAATCTATGGGTTCTCCATGATCTCAGTTCAGTGTGAGCCAGCACACTGACTTTTCCATGAGTTCTCCACAGCACCAACTTTAAGACTTTTCCACAAAGCATCCTGCCCTTCTCTAGATTTTTGGTAGAGTGTAAAGTTAATAATGGCATGTGGTGTTCCTTAGCATAACCTGCCAAAATGTGATGATTTCCTTGGAAGAAAAGCCATGGGCTGCAATCACACGTCTGAGTTGACAGACATCCAAATGGATTCTATATAAAAAGAAAAGGTTTGTGTCTTCTGGAATATGAATGTCCACTTTTAACAAATTCAAACAGATCCCGACATAAACATCTTCGAACTTGATGGGTTTTACATGACCCATCATTTCATAGATCCTTGGCACCAAATCTCTGGACATTATATAACCCAGCCCACTGCAGTAGGGAGGGAACACCTTGAAAGGATACTCCTGGTATGAAATATGGTTTTTCTGGTAAAATCCTCTGTAGGAGTAATTATCAATGAGAGGATAACCTGTGAAAAACTTCTCTGAGTGGTTTAAATTTAAAAGATACTTCACTAAATTACCAGTATTGATGAAAACGTCAGTGTCTGTCTTCATGATGTACTTGGCATTGGGGCAAAACTCAGTTACCCACCTGAAAGCCATAATGGTTTTCAAGGTCAGGTTGTTATATGTGTCTAAAAAATCTTGTCGTATTATGTCACCATAAAGAAGGTGCTCCTCTTCTAAGGACAACGCTAACATTTTGTCTTCCCTTTCAGCTTGCTGGCCTAGTAAGAAAAATGTAAGAACCTCATATCCCCACCAAGACTTTTTTTCACCCCAAGTAACCCTAATGGCCTGCCTGGCTTTCACATCTGAGGGGTGTGAGGTCACTAGGATGACCAGAAATGGGTTTTGATGAGAGCAGTTTGAATGCTCTCGAAGTGTAAAGTGAAAGTCTTGTCTATAAATTGGCTCATACTCATAGAAGTACATCCAGTTCACACGCTCTATCACGTTATAGTGGGGAAGGCTGAGGTACCACATCACAAGGAAACTCAGGAGAGACAGCAGCAGAAGGCTCCATTTGAGGGATCTCAGTGACATCCTACTGGGAAGGGTAGTTAAGAGAGTCAGGGCCATCCACAGCAGCTGGGAAGGACGTAAGGCACAGGTTCTAGAAGATTTATAAAAAATTGGGTTAGCACTCCACCATTCAAAACATATTTTCAATTGGTATTTGAGAACAAAGGATGCAAAGCAAAACCCCAAATCCTGACTTGAATGAATCTACTTAACTTCATTTAACTATAAGCAAATGATACCAACAATCAAAAGTGTACTTTAGCTTTTACATCAAGACCAAGGTTAAGACATATCTTTCAATTATTTTGAAATGAATACTTCTTATCCTATACAAATAACTGTCTTTTATGAAATACGATTTTTTTCTTAGATGCCTGGAAGGACAGAAAGAGATGAGTAATGGTAAATTTAAAAATTAATCTACAATAAAAACAAATGAAATTGTGTTTCTTCTCTTTTTGCTGCCATGGAAAAGAAAATGCAGTAAACGGTTTGATGCAAGGATGTATTACTAGCAACATGTCCAAATAAACCAAGGGTCTTTCTCAGCTGTATGATCTGATTCTACCAAATCTGGAGTAAGGGAAACCCTATGGCAAAAAATATTTTATTTATACCGCCACTCTCCCTCCTTGGTTGTGTCTCAATTTCCTGTGCCTTTTGTATGTTGGGAAATGGTCTGGGTGTCACTGCTGCTCATAATTAGAAACCACTGAAAGCCCCCAATGAAGCATCCAGGGGAAAAAGTCTGTCTTTAGTTTTGAGTTTTCACGTTTTCCATTCCAATCTATTCAGAAATCACACACCAGATCAGAATCATGCAAGGGAACACTTCTAAGAACACTTGCTTTTACCAAAAGTCCAGTTGAGACAAGGAAACAGAGCTATGTGATTCAGCACCTTCAGACTGGCTTTCGCTCTGGCTCCAGACCCCAAAGGGCTTTTGTGCGCCTATGGACGGCCCAAGGTCAAGAGTGCCTAAATACTCACTGGACATGGTCTATGTCAACAGATTGCACCAAACACTAATGAGACCAAAGGAAATAGGTCTCTCTAGGAAGAAATGAAAATCCCAAGGCAACAGTTCAACGTGGCAGGAGAGTACAGTACAGACTGCTTCCATCAAATGCTAAGGAATTTCAGTGAAAGGGGCAGATTGATAACATGAGAAGGAGGAGGCTGAGGAGGCTTCTCATAGCTGTCCCTTCACCAACAATTATCTGGGCAATGGTTCCTGGGAATTCAGAATTTGCTGTAGAGGATGAACATTAATGTCAAAGCTTCTACCTTGGAATGACCTTAGGGTGTCTGAACACACAGCTTTTCTGCCTCTTCATACATATGAGTATGACCAGATCTTAACACGCCTTGCCTTCTCCATGAGGCCATACTCACTTGCCCTGATTACTTCTGGACCCAATAATCTTTTCTATTTTTATTGCTTTCTACATCTGAAGTCACACAATGTAATGGAATGTTTCAGTAAACTGTCCCCCGTTTGGTCGCATGTATATACATGTCTTGTCTCCTCACTTACATTCTATTGTCTTTCTTGGCAAAAACAATTTTTCTCAAGAGTCAAAGCACAAGACAGAGGAAGGCCCACAGAAAGAGTGCAGTGGACACTGACATACTATTTGCATTTGAATAAGAATACTATTGTAGGTCTGTCCACCCAACTCCCATCCTCCTCTAATCCCTTAATAGCCATAAACAGTACATGAAAGAAGCAGGAAATAGGATAGTTTTAGAATGAAAATTTTAGACGTAAAATTAACACTAGGTTTACATGTTTTTTTCCTCACTTGTCTACTCACTCTATGTCTACTCACTGCATGACCCTTAGGGGCAACATTTACATTTCAGCCACTGACAACTTACACATTTATTACAATAGTTGTAAAATGCCAGTCTTATGTCTCAGTCTAACAAATCAGCATAGTACAACAAATTTCATAGAAACAAGAGGAAAGTGTTCTAAGGTGCACCATTTTATAATTGCACATGGGCAATGGAGGCCCTGTTACTCTTCAATAATGGGAAGAACTAAAAACAGCAAGTCTTATTACAATAAGTTATTTTTATACATTCTATAACCCATGGTTTCTGAAAGTGAAAAGGTGACAATGGTTATGATATTCACTGTGTATGGGCTCATGAAGAAAATAAACCAGCAGAAAAAGAGAAGTTACCCAACCCCAAAGTGGGAAAAGATCAGACTTTCAGTCACCGACTACACAGGTGGCTCTGAAGGCAGAAAGACCAGAGTCCACACTCGAGCTCTGTCCTTTACCAACCAGGGCAGTGAGGTTTGTTATGATCCTTTCAGAGCCTTGGGTTTCCTGTCCCCCTGCTGGAGCCATCAGTACAGTGCAAACAAATGATAATACATGCAAGGCCTCTGGGCTGTGATAGGTGTCCATCAACAAAGACCTGCGCTCAGCTGCTGTTCCCCCGTTGGCACCTACGCCATCCTATCTGTGTTCTCTAAATTGATTTTTATTGTCAAAAGGGATTCTAAAGAAATAATCTTGAAAAATCTATATGACTTGAACAACAGTACATTTAAAGGCCACAAGTCTATTTCTATTTCTTACCTTCTTAATTTATTTCTTCTGAGGACCTTCAGTTTCACCCAGTGAACATTCAGCAGAAGGCAGCTGTCAAAAATAATGCTTGAAATTTCTATAAGATATGTAAGAAAAACCAGCATTCACCTATGAATCAAGGGATTAAGAGTCAAAGAGAGGAAGGGAAAAGACTAGGCATTTTCTGAACTAAGAATATCTGTTTAAATAAAAACTTAAAAAAAAAACTACTTGTTCACAGAATTCACAGTTGATGGTATCATCATGCCAAAAGGACACATGGCATTAAAAACCAGTACAGACTCAAGACTTAAATATGTATCTAGGGGTTGGGGATTTTCTCAGAGTTAGGCTGCATTGCACAAGGCCCTGGGTTTTACCCCTAGTACTGAGGCAAAAAGCAAACACCTGTATCTACATTCTCTCATCCCCTGGTATCTTCTGTCGCACTTCTTTGATAAAGAACCGAGGTCACTAAAAGAAGTACAACAGGCAACTACAGTGAGACACTCTATTTGTGTCTACTCTTTCTCTGATCCATAATCAAATTCACAGAAGGCAGCGCTGATGTGCATGTGCCAATTACCCCTTTGCAGCCCACTCCTGCCCCTTCAGTATCTCTCTGTTTGTGAAAACTCAAAACTTAAGACACATTAATAAACTGACAAGCAGCAAGGCACAATTGAGTCTGCTTATATCTTTTTTGTTCCTGCTGGTCAAGTTTAAAACCAGAGGAGGATATGAGAAATGGGGAGACACTGACATATATCACTCCTTATACCGAAAACATACTCCACAGGCACTAAAGAGTCAAAGATGGGAGAAAAATAAACCTGTGGAAACACCAAAATAAAATATGGAATTCTCATAGATTAATACAAAGATAAACACGAAAAGAAATGGCCAACATGGCAATTCTCAAAAGAAGAATACAAATGGTTACTAAAGTAAGAAAAGATGTTTGTGATAGTTTGTATATTGAATGTGTCCCAAAGGGTCATGTGTTAAAGGCTTGGTCCCCAAACTTTAGTAGGTGGAGCCTAGTGGAAAAAAGTCAGGGGGCATGGCCTGGAAGGAGATTCTGCAACCCCTGCCCTTCCTGTCTCTGCTTGCTTCCTGGTTGCCCTGAGGTAAACAGGCCTCCTCTGTCGCTGTTCCTGCCATGATGTATGTGTTGCCTCACTACCAGCTCAAAACCAACAGTCAAACGACCATGGACTGAAACCTCTGTTAACTGTGAGCCAAAATACTACCCCTCTTATTCTGGTAACAGAGATTGAACCTAGGAATACTTAACCACTGGGCCAGCACTTTTTTTTTTTTTGGAATCATGACCTCGCTAAGTTGCTGAGGCTGGCTTTGAACTTGCGCTTCTCTTGCCTCAGCCTCCCAAGGTGTGGAATTACAGGCTGCCGGTGCCACACTGCTGGCAAACCTTTCCTTCTTAAAAGTTAATTATCCCAGGTATTCTGTCAGTGATAGAAGGCTAACACAATGTTCAAATACAATGAGAAGAGATATTCTCACAAAAAATTCCAAACTAGCTCATTTAAAAAAAAAACACTAAATAGCATGCATGGGGGGGAAAAGAAATTCTTGTGGACATTCTCATATACTGTCTAGAGACATTTAAAAACATTTTATTATAACCTTAAAATTTTTCATTTTTTATGGATATATTTGTTTTTATTTATGGTGTATAGTGTTGTAATTCAATACATGGATAAAATGGGTAATGATCAGATCAGGGTTAAAGGCATTTTCTACCTCCTCAAATATTAGCATTTCTATGGGCTGGGAACCTTCAAATTCTTCTCTTCATTTATTTTGAAAGGTATAATTAATTGTTATAAACTATACTTACCACACTATGCTATAAGACACTAGAGCTATTCCCCTTTTTAACTATACTTTGGTACTTATTATTCACCTTCTTTCTATCTTCCTCCCTTCCACTTTTCCCTTCTTCTAGTCACCTCTCTTCTACTCTCTACTTGTATGTGACCAATGTTTTTTTAGCTTCCACTCATGAGTAAGAACATGCAGTATTTGTCTTTCTAAGCTTGGCTTCTTTCACTTAACTTAATGCCCGCCAGTTCCATTCATGTTGCCTCAAATGACAGGGTTTCATCCTTTTTATGGATGAATAATATTTCATTGTGTACGTGTACCACATTATTTTTATCTATTCATCCACTGATGGACTTCTTGGTTAGTTTCTTGGCTAATGTAAATAGTGATATAATAAACAGGCAGGTATCTCTTTTCCTTTGGATATACTGAGAATTAGTACTGCTGAATCATGCCTCAATAAAAACAAAGCCCAAAACCTGGGTTTAATGCCTTCATGACTCAAAGTTCCACTGAATGGTAATGACCTCAAGCTAGAAGTTAGGATCCTGACTTTTATCTTGTCCTGGTTTTCCCCTAAATCTGTGATCATGTATAATTCATGACATTTTTATTAGTTACTATTCTCCATTATTTCAGTACATATTATTTCAACACAAGAATAATTTTAAAAACCCATTTAAAACACTATAATCTCATAATGTCTCTCTTATACACACATACACATACACACATACATGAATAGGTTTAACAGTTTATAAAGTGTTAAAATAAAGTTATTCCCCCCTGCAATAATCCTGTATGGTAGGTGAGATGGTTTTATTAATAATTATTTTGTAGATGAATTTTAGAGAATTCAGATGAAATGAAAATGAAATAAAGACATCTTAAAACAGACTAGGACTTATAAAGCCCTCATTTTCTTGCTCAAATAAGTCCTTTTTTAAAAAAAATCTTTATTTTTTAGTTGTAGATGGACAATACCTTTATTTGTTTATTTTTATGTGGTTCTGAGGCTCAAACCCAATGCCTCACACATGCTAGGCAAGTGCTCTACCACTGGAGCCATAGTCCTAGCCCCAATTAAGTCCTTTAATACGAAGAAAAACTGAACTTGGGGAAAGAATGGAATGTAAGAACAATAAATTATTAAAAGATACTGAAAACTAATAACTATAAACAACAAGGAAGAGAACAAGAGAACAAAACCAAATTTATTTCCACATGGTTAAAAAAAAAAGTAAAATCAAAGTCAAAACTTATATTGTGTCTGCAAAAAAGATGTTTCAGAGGAAAACTAAAATATACTAACACACTTGGCCGATCCAGGAGGAATAAGGAGATATTGATAAGCCTTAACATTTTGCTAAAAAATTCACTGAAGAACGTGTATTAAGGTGGGCCTGGTGGTGCACACCTATAATTCCCAGCAACTCAGGAGGCTGAGGCAGGAGGATTGAAAGTTTGAGGCTAATCTCAGGAACTCAGCAGGACCCTGTCTCAAAATAAAATGAGGTGTGGGCATAGCTCAGTGGTAGAGAATGATGGGTTCAATCTCCAGTATCATAGGGAGAAAAAAAAGAATGCATATTAATCTTCAGATTGACCATTGAAGGAATGAATTTGGAACATATGCCTTCTAAACTGAGAAAAGAAACAAAGCAAGTTATCTATTTAATGGAAGATAGGAAAAAGGAAAAAAAAACCCAGAGAAAATGCATGGTCAATGGAAAACATGAAAGATGACAGAAGTAAATTTAAATATATTGTTAACTAAGGTAAATAACTCACCTACTAAAAAGGAGGCCTCCACAGACTGGCTTAAAATTCTGCTATAAACTGCTTATAAGACACACACCTAAAACAAAATAATACAAAATGTTTAAATATTAGGAAAAAGGAAAGAATATTATCAGCTGAAAATGCCAACTAAGAGAAGGCTTCTATAGTTAAGTTTTGACATCACATATGTATTTTTTAAATTTTTATTTGTTCTTTTTAGTTATACATGACAGTAGAATGTATTTTGATGTATATACATGGGTAATAAATTTTTGTGGTTGTACATGATTTAACATCACATATTCTAATTGAATGGCAACAAAGGGAATTATGTTCCTAATAGAAGGAACTATCCAAAAAGATAATTTACCAATCAAGAAGCTATGTAACCATGGGGTTGTGGCTTGGTGGCAGAATGCTCGCCTAATCAATGTGATCCTGCAACCTGTACACGTGGAAAAATGAGAATTAATACCCCATTTGAATCAAATGTATGATATGTCAAGATCATTGTATTGTCATGAGCAACTAATAAAAAATAAAATAAAATTTAATGGAAAAAAAAAGAATAAAATGGGCTGGGGACATAGCTCAGTGGTAGACTATCCCTGGGTTCAATCCCCAGCACTGGGGTGGATGAGGAGGCAGGGAGAGGTAATTAGGTCAGGGGCTCCAGTCTTATGAAGGTATTAACATAGCTCCCCTGACAGTGGGAAGAGTGAACTGTTACTCCTCAGTCCCTCTTACACATCTACTCCTTCTGTACACGTCCATTTCCACTTCCACTTTCCTGCCACACATGGATCAACATATGGCCCTCCTCAGAAGCCAAGCAGATGCTGGCATCATGTTCTTGAACTTCAAAAAACTATAAGCTAAATACATATTTTCTTTTAAGTGTTGTCCAATCTCTTGGAAAATGGTCTAAGACCCTAAGTAACTGATATAGCAAGCAAACAAAAATTAAGAATGTGTTTCAAATAATATTATTAATAATCTTGATCTAATAGAATTATTTAGCATCTTTCTTTTAATAAAAAGAAAAGAAATACAGTAGGCCATCCATATCCATGGGTGACACATGTATACAACCAACTGCAGATAAAAAATATTAGGAAAAATGTCTGTGCCAAACATGTGTAGGCTTATTCTCTTTGCCATGATTCCCTAAACAGAGTCTAACAACTATTTATGCTGTATTAGGTAATACAATTTACAAATTATTTAAAGTATACAGAAGGATATGTATAAGTTACATATAAATACCATACTGTTTTATATATGGGCCTTGAGCATAAGAGGACTTTGGTGTCCACAGGGGTCCTTGAACCAATCCCTCACAGATACTGAGAGACTACTATACTTTTTTAAAGACTGTATAAAACATTTATCAAAAAACTGGTATCAGATTACACAGACCACTCAATAGTTCTAAAAACACAACTGAGTATAGGCTACATTCTGTAATCACAATATAATTACAAATCAACAACAAAAATGTATGAAAAACATTTTAAAAATTTGTTTAGGGCCTGGGATGTAGCTCAGTGGTAAATCACTTGCCTAGCATGCATGAGGCCCTGAGTTCAATCCTTAGCACTGTAGAAAAAAAGTTTTGTTAGAAACTTAAAATAATCACACACACAATTTTGGTTTAACCCACAAATTTAAAGAGACTATAACACTATAAATTATTTCAGATATCTGCAGATGAACAGTGACAATGCAGTATATCTCAATGAAGCAGATATTACACCAATCCTTAACTTGAAAATTACTGATGAGGTGGGGAGACAAGTATTTTTTTTCCTGGTTTTAAAGAATGATCTATAGAGGAATAGACAAAGGGGAATGAAAGGAAGGGATGAGGGAAGGAATAGGAAAAGTCAGTGGAATAAACCTGACCTAACTTTCCTATGTATGTATACAAATTTATGACAGTGAATCATCATGTACATCCATAAGACACTAATTTTTTAAAAAAAATCTGTAAGTATACAGCAGAAAGATTAGTAGAACCGAGGGAACAGAACAGGAGGATGGGAGAGGAAAGAAGTACTGGAGACTGAATTAGAACAAATAATATTCTGTGATTTTATAACTATATTGTAATGTGTTCTATTATTATGTATAACTAAAAAAAAACAATAAAAAAATGATACAATGGAAATAGGGGTGCACACCTTAATCCTAGCTATTTAGGAGGGCTAAAGCAGGAGGACTGCAAGTTCAAGGCCAACAGCAACTTAGTGAGACCCTATCTCAAAATAAAAAATTAATGGAGCTGGGGACATAGCTCATTGGTAGAGCACCCCTGAGATTCAATTCCTAGTACAAAAATCATCATCATATCATCATCATTACTTGTTTTTCAAGGGAAGCAAACAGCTTTGGTTGAAAAAGGAAAAACTTTTTATAGAAAAACGTAGATGGAATGACAGAACAACAAAACTGCCTCATTTTGCAACATCTCATGAAATTACAGATTCAGTGTTTTAATCATCAAATTCAGGACTGATGAAGAAATAAACATCTGTGTAGTACCAAAGGAATATCACAAAGATTACATTTTTTAGATGCAAGGACCGAACAGATATAAACTTTACATTGTAGGATGAGGGTGTCATAACTCTAACTCAATGATCAATCTTAACATTATCAATGGTGGAAAAATACATATTATCTGTCTCCTAATGAGATAAAATATGAACAATATTACTTGTGATGTTTCCTAGTTGAAAATATTTGATTGAAATCTAATCAAGTTTTACAAGAAATACAAAAGAGAAGAAATACATAAAGAAATATATAAGAAATATATATATATATATATATATATATATATATGAAATTCATAAGCAAAGAAATACCACGAGAAAACAATCAAGGGAATCTAGGAGGTGGGTTTTAGGAGAAAATGAGCTAGTTTTTTCAGCTAGTAGTGCCATGAAAAAAGTAATGGTTCCAGATTAAAAGAGATCCAGGGACAGATACAGTTGCAATGTATGGCCCTGGCCTGGATCCTGCAGAAATTAAAGACAATCCAGACATTAGGTGATTCAGGAAGAATTATTTTGTTAAGTGAAATAATGTCAACTGGCTATAAAAATTTTTTTTGAATAAAGACAATGTGGCATGGCCATACAATTGGATATTACTCACCTGAAAGAAGAAACAAAGTTCTAATACATGCCAAAACAAATATCAGTTGTAGAATTCTTAAATGCATGTGTCTAAAAAAACTTACACTACATTTAAAAGGTTAGACACTCAAAACAAGATAATGTGTGAGTCACTTTAAATATTCAGAAAGGGAAAAAATTAGGGGTATGGGGAGGGGATACTAGGGATTGATTCCAAGGGCATCTACCACTGACATACATCCCCAGACCTTTTTATTTTTCATTTTGAGACAGGATCTCACTAAGTTGTTGGGGCTAACTTTAAACTTGTAATCCTCCTGCCTTAACCTCCTGAGCTGTTGGGATTACAGGTGTGCACCACAGTGCCTGGCCAAGAAGAGAAAATCTATAAATACTAGGTCAATAATTGCCTGGTATGAAACTGGGTCTGATTGCAAATGGGCATAGGGAATGGTGACATTTTAAAATTGTGTTGTGGCAATGACTGAGCATGTTTAAATTCAGTAAACATTACTGACCTGTTCACTTAAAATAATTTTATGGTCATGTCAACTATACATCAATGAAACTGTTAAAAATAGTAAACTTAAAATTGTTTTTAAGAGTCAAACACTGATGAATTTAGCAGTAGGATGTCAAGAACCTCTGTGTACTTTAAAATAATTCAGTAATAATAATAAAAAGAATTAAGAAAGACAAAAATTTCCTCTCACATTTCTGTTGGCATACAAAATGCAAACCTCCAATGGAGGACAATGGAAGTACATACTCAAATTACAACACATTCACCCCTTTCATTAGTAATTTTGATTCAGAAATTTATTTCAGATGCAACTTCGTATGTCCAAAATGATGTATGTATGTAAGATTACTCACTGTAATACTGCTATAGCAAATAATTAGGAAAACCCCAGAGATTTCTCATAAGATATCTTACACCAACTATGCCTCATACATCCTCACAACTGTATAGCCGTTTTAAAGAAAAAGACAAGAATAAAGTCTGACATGGGAAGATTTCTAAAATATATTAAGGGAAGTGAGATATGGAACAATGTTTATAATGTGTTAATTTTTATGTCAGAAAGGAAGAGAAAATAAAAAATATTTATGTGCGCATGAGAAAAAATGATAGAAAGACACACAAGGTAGGCAGGGAGGAATGGGTGGATTAGGAAAGGGACGAGAGCAAGACCCTTTAATGTAACACCTTTTTATATTATTTTGACTCTGAAACTATTTGTGCTACGTATAAACACACCAGACATAACTTAATCAGTCCTTATAGAAATTTAATGACCTTCTAAAGACAAAGTAGTTCTTAAAAAAATTGAATTACCTTTTATTTTTATATTCATTTCACATATTTATTGGTATATAATTTTACATACAGTAAAATTTACCCTCACCTTCTTTTTTAAGTATACCCTTTTTATCATGCTGTTTTATAAGTTTTTAGTCAGATAACCACCAGCACAACAAGACAGAAAAAGTTTCATCTCAAAATTCTACTTTGTGTTGCCTTGTAAGAAAGTCTTCCTCCCATCCCCAGGCAACCACTAATCTGTTTTGTTTTGCTTTTCTACCGCTACAATGTCACATCAATGGAATCACACAGTATCCAGTATACAATCATACAGTAGGCACACTTCTAAGTCTGGCTTCTTTAATTACCAGAAAAAGACAGATTGAAAATAAGTGAGCTAAATATTTAGCTCAAGAAGTTAATAATTACGATGTTCTTTCAAAGAAAATAAGATGAATAATAAAGTAGAAAATAATGAAATAAAAACAATAAAGATGATTATCACATAACAAGCAAACATTAGGATTAAAAATGTCCAAAATGATGTATGTATGTAAGATCATTCACTGTAATACTGCGATAGCAAATAATTAGGAAAACCCCAGAGATTTCTCATAAGATATCCTTATCTGTTAAGGAAACCACAGTAATCACAACAATCAGACTTCAGAGACATCTCCATTGTGGCTAGGAGAAACAACAGGATTCCCCTACCCTTCAGTGTTACTCAGAGATCCTCATTATCCATTATAACAAGAAAATGAGACCAAAAAAAAAAAAAAAAAAAAACTGTTTAAAAGGGGGAAAACCTCATTACTTTCATATGACATAATCATTTACACAAAAACTCAAGGGAGGAAAAGATAATATATAAAGATGAGTAGATTTACAAATAGGTCAGCTATGAGATCTCAAGATATAAATGACAAACATGAAAAAATAAAATTTAACAGAAAAAATACAAAGGCAACAAAAACTAAAATGTCAGATTAAGTTAACAAAAACGTGCAAGACCTGAGGTAGAAAACTAAAAACTAAGGAATTTTTCTACAGAATGTAAAAAAAGAAAACTAGGAATAAATGAAGAGAGATAAAATATTTGGGGATAAGAAAACTCCAAACTAAAGAACCTACTTCCCCAATTAATCAATAAAATCATAGGATTTAAAAAAAAAATGATAAAAAGAGCCTAAAATTCTAGGACCATAATTATCCAAGAATAATCAAGACAATTTTGAAAACAAAGAATGAGGCCAGAGTTGGATGGGGATTATAAAATCATATTAGAGCTACAGTAAATAAAACCAAGATTAAATATAGGTTAAATGATCAAATAGAAAGACCAGAAGCAGATCCACACATACATGGGGATTTGACAAATGACATCACAAACCACTGGGATTGGACTCAGTACTCTATATAAGGCTAAACGTGAAGAATTAAACTATTACTACAAAGTATACCAGAATATATTTGTGACCTCTGTAAGGAGAACCTTCATAGATAAGTTACAAAAAGCCTACCTTATAAAACAGAGGGAAAATACACAGTACCACGTTAAACTACATCACTACTATTATAGAGTAAGACACCACAAACACAGTTAAACTATGAGCCACAGACTTAGGATATTTACAATAAAGCAAACAAAGGACTGGTATTTCCAGAATCTTTTTACTATATTTTTTTATATGGTACCTATCTGTAAAAACCTGTGAATATTGTTTTATATATAAGTTTCTATAAAGTTTGTAGAAAACTTACAAGTTAAAAAGAAAATGAATGAACTGTAAGCAGTTTGCAGAAGAGGAAATCAGAATGGTCAACAAACATGAAATGAGACTCAATCTCACCAGTAATGAAGGCAAATTAATAAAGAAATGCAAATTAAAATCAGGTAGAGATATTGAAATTTTAACCCATCAGACTGAAAAATATCAAAAAGCTTAAAATTAATCAGGTAAATGCTACCTATCATACACTAGGGCAAAACACAAACTGCTACAATTTCTTGGTGGCATCTAGTAAAAATGAAAAGTAGCCATTCCTTTTCTTGATATGTATCCTAGAAAATGCTCACATATGTGCATCCTGGAGACATGTATGCTTATCATTAGCACAAAAGCCAAAAACTCAAGGTTAAAATGTGTATCAGTAAGAATAGACAAATAAAACCTGGTATGCCTTCTAATGGAATCCTTTATGATAGCTGGAAATACACACACACACATACACACACACACACACACGAATTGTACATAGTATTTCAATTTGAATAGATCTCAAAATGCTGAGTAAAAACTAGAAGATAAATAATTTTATACAAACTGTGTTTGTGTGTATGTCAATGGTATTTATAAAATAATTTTAAAACCACATATGAGAAATGATAGGCTTTTTAGAAGCAGCTACATATGTTACCAGAGTCCTAGGCCACAGCCTCACTGGGGATTCAACAAAACAGGTCTGGCCACTAGCACCAAAAACCTAACAGAAAAGGAAAGGGTGAAAAGCATGATAGGAACTTTAATCAGTATAGATGCACCAAAACAAGAGGACCCATATGTCCTTAGCCTTGTCTAATGACATTGAGATTTTATAGACAGGGAAATGAGGGTAAAGTTTGGGGCTTTGCACAGTTGAGGGCACTGCACAGCTGCCAAAGCAGGTGATCTTCAAGTGTGATCTGGTCCATCACTATCTCAGGATTGGTCAAGAGGGACTAAGAAACTTTCTTTGACTCATCACAAGATGTGTATCCATCAGACCTGTTGCTGACTCCAAGGTAATTCAGGGCAAAGGAGACAGATGCAAATGGAGGCAGTGATGCCACATCCTTAATCTTGCTTTTATCCAACTATCAGATTTTTGCAGGCAAAAGTGAGGAGTCGAAATCCCTGTTACAATTTTGCCACCTTGTCTTTTGTCCATTCCTTAGTCTGAGGGCATTGGAGTGTCAGCCAATCTGCCTTTGCAGGTTTCTTGGCCTGAAGCATATAAGCAATAAGGGTCAGATGCTTAAGCCTAAAAGTAGAAGTATCATTGTAAATTATAAAAGGGAGACAAAGTCAGAACACATCCAACTAACTAACTAACTAAATAAACCATGTAGGGGATTCTCCTTCTAAATACCTCTGTGAGTATGGACTACTAAAAAAATATATTCGGGATAAAAACAAGGAAATGATTATTATTTTTTTCTTATCTAAACAGAGGGCCCCTGTCTGAGCTATGAGGTCCATCTTTTATGTGGATGTGCGTGATGGAAGGACTTCAGCGTCAGGCAATCTTGCATAAGAACCCCAAGTTACATTTAAAAGAGCCACTGTTTTTCCCTTTTAATTGTCCATGAATGATTTTCTTTTACTTTTCTACCACCCTGATATTAGTACATTTGTGTTTGGTTATATTTCCCTCATGAGTGTTTGAGTCCAAGCAGGTGACCCCTATTTAGGCCTAAAATTAATCTCTTTCTTTTTTTCCTGTTAAGTTCTGGAGATATTCCTCATGGGTTACTTTTAGGAACTTATGAGGATTCTTTTGGCACCTTTAGTCTTTTTTTTCTACCAGCTATACCATCTGCCAGGATGGGTTAGGGTGTTGCTGAACACATGTGGTTTCCCTTGAAGCACTGGGGACAGTTCCCTTTCCAATGACCCTCCTCCTCTTTGCAGAATATATCCGGATATCCCATTCTCTAGGGCCCTCACAATCCTCTTGATTAGCAACTAACTCAGAGTTATAGGGTCTTTAGAGGGATTCCACCTTTCCCCGGGTCCTAGTTGACCTTGAAGGACAAGGGTCAAAATATTCACTATTATTTTTTCTTAGCCCTTTTATTTTCCTTGGCTTTGGTCTCAAAGTATCAGTTGTTGAACACCCAGAGGGCCAGTTCTACCAGAGATGAAGTAGTAATAGTGAGTCCTAATTTTAACTTTTGTATTTTACAGTTACCCCTTCCACTTAATTGGGGTCACCATTAGTATGAAGAGTCAATGTTACATCCTGTCCGTCCTATAGGTGATGGCTTATTAGCTCAAATTGTTAGGTTATTCTATTAGAAGTTGTACTTCATAAAACATTAACAGGAGACATTTATAAAGTTTTACAAGAGAAACACAAAACAAAATTAAAAACAGCAGAAACACATTTAGTTTGTATGACTGCTCTGAACCAAGAAACACAATTTTTATAATACTTATATACCTTTGATATTTGGTTACCTTCTACAAAAACCAATAAATAATTTATCAGCTCCATCATGCATGATATCATTTACAAATCCTATTTCTTTTTAAAACCCTTTTGCACCCTACTAGAACTTCCCATTGCCTACTTTGGGGGTTATCCTAACATGGAGCAGTGCAAAAGGCAGAGTCTTAGCCCAGGAAAGGCTGGTCTTTTGACAAATGTTAGTTGAAATTTTTACATTTTAAGCTAATATTCTTCTCCCCCACCCTTTAAATATCATTCTACTCAGGAGTAAAAGAAAACAAAGCTCTCATGTATTCAATCTGTTTGAAGATTAGTTAACATGATATAATCACATCTGCAACCTAGCTCCAATGGAAAGGCTAAGAAAACGCTTAATTTCCCTTTTTAGGTGGAAAAACTGTTTTCATGTTGCATATTGCCAACCTTAAAAATTAATCAGGTTCTCCCTATTGTCTTTCCAAAAATACATATAAATTCCTACCCCAGTGTAACAAATAACATAATTCTCCTCATATAAATCATCAGTAACAGGTTACTTTTAGCCAATTACATATCTTAAATGACATTCTGTCTCTTAAGAATAAATGAAAAGTTTAAAAATTAAAATAGAATGTAGTAATTTCTGAGGTACTCCTTAGATGACCAATGTCCAATCCTTTTAATTATCACAGTATCACAGTTTGGAATGCCAAGGGTTTGTGAATATCTAACTATATTTGCTCAAAGAGAACAGTCATAATACAAACAAGAGCACAAAAACATGTACCTTAAAAAAAAAAAAAAAAAAAAAAAGCCTGTCCCCACGATTGGAGGACACCAGTTTGGTAAGGTGTTTTCCCTAACTTTGCATTTTAGAATACATATACATTTGGGGAACGTGAATACATTTAACATACAAAGAAGCCAGGAATACTCAGTATCAGAGCAACACAGAAGTTCCCCCCACCCCACATATGTATATGTATAAAAATCATAGTTCAGTAAGGTAACTCTTAATATTGTAGTTTTGCCTTTAACCAGTCTACATAGGTTAATAGCACCAGCAAATTCCAAGATTAGATTTAAAACTCTTGTCTGTTCAGGAAACAGTGCTAATACCCATAAATAGATTATTACCTGATGTACAAGTGCATCTCATGTATGTAAAGAGCACTTAACAAATCACCTTGTATGTATTAAACCTACATACTTTTAACTTTACAAACTCATGTGTAACATTTAGACAAAGCATATTTAGCTCTCTCGGGTTTAAACAGTCCCTCCGAAACTAAGAGCAACTTCCTGATAGCTTTCTGTAGGATGTGAATTAAAGTTCCAAATTGTTCTAACTTCTGAACTTCCTCATACTGAGGAACTTGTAAACTTCCTCTCAATTAGGAGGCTCATTGGAAGCTGAGATAGACAGGTTCTCTGGGTAACTAAATCTGCCTACATCTCTTGCCTTTGTCCTACTTTGCCTCCTCTTCTCTTCTAAAAGCTTTTCTCACCCTTCAGCTCTCTGAAGATGATTATTTCAGACAAAAAGTCTCTTCCTATCTTCCTTCAAAGCTGGCTTTGAATTAACCTATTTTCCTGCCAATACTTTTCAGAGTATTTGTGGAGCATAATGAGCAGCAAAGCCTAGCCTCTTGCCCCTGCTCAATATCAAGATGCATTCAGGTTTCTAGTCACAGACATACAGGTGTCAAATATATCATAATAATCTAACATTGTCATTTAATTAGTTATGAAGTGAGTGTTGAAAAGATTTTAAAACAGAAAGGCACTTAAACCCTAATTCTTTTTAAGAGTTTCTTCAAGTAATGAAAACCTAATCAACACAAGAAATTATTTTAATAAAACACAAAATTTTTATTCTTAAGACAGTTCCCTTTAAATGTTAATGATAGCCTACTTAATTACACAAATTTGATATAATTTATCTCCCACAAATCTTGTACAACTTCCTTAGATACTCTATAACTTGTTTACATCCTTAATTTTGTCCTCTTTTTTACCCATCTTGGACTTTAGGACAAAAATCTTACTTTACCATACAAAATCCCTTCTCATCCAAAAAATTCCCCCAAAATACATCCGAATAATTTTCTCTTTCTTCTTGTTGATTATTACTTGTTGGTTATATTATGCCTTTTTTCTTCCTTAAGTTTAAAATTTAAAACAATCTTTAGAAAATTTCTGAATTTAAGCTAACTAATCTTTTATCAATGACTTAAAATACTTTATGCTTATTTAAATTAAAACATATTAAGGGTTTTTGTGTTCTTTGCATATAGAATTACATGTTAATCAGAATTTAACTTTTAGTGATCTTGCTTTTTAGTGAAGAGCAGAAACTTATTCTTTCAAATACCAATAATTCATAAAAATACAATTATTAGTAGACCCAAACACATATATATTCTTATAGAATTTAAGAATACTTGAACTTAGCAATTGATGTTTCAATATTTTTTAAACATTTATTTTTTTAGTTGTAGGTGGACACAATATCTTTATTTTATTTTTATGTAGTACTGAGGATTGAACCCAGTGCCTCATGCATGCTACGAGCACTCTATCTCTGAGCTACAACCCTAGTCCCCAATGTTTCAATATTTTCACTTACAAATGACTGAGATGTTTTTCCTAACACATACATTTAAAAATGTTTATTCCATTTATGTCTAATTTACCCACTTCAATAGTTATTTTTAGATTACCCAAGAAAACCAGGGTATCAAACACAGTTAACATTTTAAATTATTAATATTATTAGTAGTAGTATTTGCCAAAGAAAAACCCTAAAAGCAATGGATGCTGTATTTCAAACTTCTTAACAGAGGCAAATATAGTCCTGACTGGTGAGTAACTTAGGTAAAAAAAAAAAAAAATTGTGTTCATTATTCCAAAGATATCTTTACTTTTATCTAACAAGTTTAAATTATTTTTAAGGATTTACATAAGTTATTTGAACTCAAAGTCATATGAATTTATGTCCTTTAAATTTATGAGCCCTTATTTATGTGTAAGCTAATTTGGTACCATGTAGGCACAATGTACAATATACATATGTACAAAAACATACATAAAAATGTTATAGTAGGTAGACAGATGTGAGTAGGGTGATGGGAGAAGGGAGAATAGAGCTCACTCCATCTTGAGTGATAAGATCACTCCACTTTGTGGGATGAAAAACTCCACCCATAACCACCACTGTCATAGGTGCTTTTTTTTCAGGGCTAGATATGGAAACCAGGGCCTCATGCACACTAGATAAGTGTTCTTATCTATCTTATCTTATCTATCCCCAGCCCTAGATACTACCTTCTTAAAACTAAAAAGAAATGGAACTTTCCTATTTAGGAGTATGCACAGAGAACTGAGGCACTAAGCCATAGCAGAAAGCCATGTTAACCGCCCCAAATGAAAAATTCATGGTGGGAGGATCCCAACTAGATCATAAAACCCTACAATGCAGAAGACACAAGGCTGCTTCCTTTCTTAGAATGGTAGCACTGTGCTCTCCCTGGGGTGTTAGTATCTGGGCTTTTTCTCCTGCCACTCCATTATGTAAATTAGCTTTTTGCCTCTTTGTCCTGATCTTTGCAGTCTTGCCCTTGTTAGTGCAAAATACAAGTGCATCAGCTAGCTCAGAAGGTTGCAATTTTGAAGTGGAACCTCCACTAAAATGGGGATCAAATTCAAGGAAGGAGAAAGTGTTTGGAGAAAAATCCCATCTGGCACTCCAGCTGGTTTTATGTTTGATGATTATGGTGCCTCAACTTGCAAGTACTTAAAAAAAATGGGGAACATTTGATATTTCTAAGTTGGTTTTCCTGAGTGCTGATCTAGGTCCTTGGGCTAAAACAAAAATGTACAAGAGAGTTAATAATAATTAGTCCACTATTCAGGACAGCCCCACGGAAACAGCCCAAATACCCACCCATAATAAAAGAGATAAATATGCCATATTATCCATAATGAACAAACTACCAACTTGCATGGTAGTATGGAGAATCTCAACCATAATGTTGAGTGAAAGAAGGTGGAACACCTGGTTAAAGAGTAGATTCCGTTTATACAACATTGACAAGCAAGAAAACCACAGTGTTAGAATTCAGGCACTCTTCAGGGAGAGGGAGAAAATATAACTGGGAGAGGGAGGATAAGGGGACTTTCTGGGGCACTGGCCATGCTCTATTTCTAGACCTAGATGGGGCTACAGGTGTGTTCACTCTGATAATTCATCTTATAACTTGTGCATTTTTCTTTTGGCAAGTCATATTGTACTGAAGATATAAAATAAGCTGGCAGTCCTGCTCATCAATCTGTGCACTCCTTACTGCTGCAGTCAGTGTGGGCAGGGTCTACCTCCAGGGTCAGCATGTGGTGAGATCAACAGTAACTGCTCCCAGGCACCAGTTCATGTACTCTTCATGAGTCCCCCCAGAAGCTGAGGTGCTTTTAAGGTCTTTATATCTCCATTTAACAAGTGAGGAAACTAAGGCTTAGGGAGAGCAATAACTTGTCCAAAGTCCCAGGCTGGTTAAGTAGTGGAGGAAAACTCAAACAGGACTCCAAAGCTCATGTTCTTGGCCACCAGATAGGAGGGAGTGTGCTGCATGGCCACTGGGCTCTTAATCGAGGGAGTCCTTATAAACACAGCTGCTTGAGATTTGGCTTTAATTTACTGCAGCCAGTGAGCCTGATACAAACATTGAAGCGGCATCACAAAGTCTTTGCGCAGAAAGACTAAGAAGATTTTCACTCTCAAAATCTGAAATATGAGGAGGCTGGGGTTGTGGCTCAGCGGTACAGCACTCACCTAGCATGTGCAGGGCGCTGGATTCGATCCTCAGCACCACATAAAAATAAAATATGGGTATTGCGTCCAACTACAACTGAAACAAAATATTTTAAAAACTTAAAATATGAGGAGTTATTAACAAGTATTAATAACTAATAACTTGTCATTTAGGCAGATATATACTGAGCACTAGAAAATACAGAGGCAGGAAATAATCTGTTCAGAGAAAAAAATTAACAAAGAGTGCAATGTTACAATTATTTAAGCCAAAATAACCTGAAATTCTTTCCTGAGGTGCAAAAATGCTGGCTATTTTCTGAAAAAAGAAATCAAATTTAATTCCTTTAAAAATATATAAAACTTTTCCTTTATTTTATTACTGGAAATTAACCCCAAAGTGCTCTACCATTGAGTTACATCCCCAGCAATGCCCCCTCTTTTTTTTAATTATTATTTTTTATTTTGAGATAGGGTCTTGCTAAATTGCCCAGGTTGGCCTCAAAATTGCAATCCTTCTGCTTCAACCTCCCAGGTGTCTGGAATTACAGGTGTAATCCCAGGTGGGATTATAGTTCGGCACCACTGTGCTCAGCTATATAAAATTTTTCTAATTGCAAATGTAATAGATGTTCATCAGAGAAAAGTTAGTGAATGCAAAAAAAGTACGAGGAAAATGAGAGCTGTAAAGACAGCAATATTACCATTTTTGAAGAAGATCTACCAAGTGTCTCACTCAGTTATATATACACAAACTCTCATCTCATTTGCTACCCCTTTCCCAATCCCATTCTTTCCCTTCCTTGAGGAGTCTGCACTTGCTATTCCACTAATGAGTTCTTGGAAAGGCTGGCTTCTTAAACTTTAGACATCAGCAAAATTTCACTTAGAAGAATCCTTACCTGACCCCTTATCTCAAGTTAAGTTTCCCCAGCCCTTGTTTTCTATCACATCCTTCTTATTTTCTTCTAAGCATTTAATGCTATCTGGATTTTCTTTAAAAAAAAAAAAAAAAAAAAATTGGTAGGCTGGCTTTGTAGCTCAGTGGTAGAGTGCTTGCCTAGCACTTGTGAGGCACTGGGTTCAATAAAATAAAATAAAGGTACTGTGTCCATCTACAACTAAAAATATATTTTTTTAAAATTGTGTTTATTGTCTGTTCCCTTTAAGAGAATGTGAAATTGGGCTATAAAAAGACCTGATCAATCCTGTTCCCTTCCATAGCCCCACTGTCTCACACATGGTAGATGCTTGGGATACCGGCATACAGTGCAAAGTTTGGTAATGAACATTTTTTTCTTTTTTTTGGATTGAGGATTGAACCCAGAGGTGCTCTACTACTGAGCTGCATCCTTAGTCCTTTTATTTTTTGAGACAGGGTCTCTAAGTTGCTCAGGGTCTCACTAAATTTCTGAGGCTGGCTTTGAACTTGTTACCCTCCTGTCTCAACCTCTCAAATTGCCAGGATTACAGTGCAGTGTGTGCCTCTGTGCCTTGCCCTTTTGATTTTTTGAGACAGGTCTGGCTAAATTGCTTAGGCTGGCCTCAAACTCGGGTTCCTTATGCCTCAGCCTTCCGAGTCACTGGGATTACTTATAGGCACATGCCACTGTGCAGGCTGGTAATGAACTTTTATCCACTTAATAAATATTCCTAAGAATGAACTGAATCTAAAAATAAACTCCTGAATTTGTTAGATTATGCTTACTTTTCTCTAGGCATCTTCTAATAACAAAGCATTATTCTAATAGTTTCCCTGATTCTGATCATGTGCATTTCAAAAGGGCCAGAGAGGAAAAAAAACAAAAAACAAATTTTAATTAAACTTTAAGCCCAAGCATGCTAGATTGGGGTCATTCCAAGAAAACACATGTGCAAACTAAACCACTGACAGTTGTGCAACATTCTAATTTTTCTTCTACATAAAAGAAACAACGGTGCAAAGGGGCTGGAAATCCTAATTGCCTAATACAGATCCTGTGAATATTAAGTTAAATACAAATCACAATGACACAATCAAACATATCCTTTCATTTATAAAGGAGGGAAAAAACCCACATATCAATATCCATCCTTGAGGGAAATCTCCCTAGTAGTAACTCTCAAACTAAACACATTAATTCATAAACAATGCAATATAATTGAGTCTATTATTCATTAGACTCAGTTAAATGCCTAATTATCTTCACACCCTACCTCTGCTTTGTGCTTGATGACCTCTGATTACATTAGAAACAAGCAAAGCCAATGACATCTGGCCACTGCTTTTCTTTTTCACTCTTCTTGAACCCAGAGGTTCTCACTTTGCTATGTATTACATAATCTTCTGGAGACCATGAAAAACACTGAAAGCCAGACAGTATCTCAAACCAGTGAACCAATTTCAGAGGGTGGTGGGGCTGATGTGGCATTATTTTTAAAGCTTCCAATGTGCTGCCCTAGCCCCTCACCTCTCTAAAGTGCAGTACATAGACACTACCTGGAGGATGCTAGGAACGCAGATCTTCAACTAGCCACCAACACCCCCACAGACTTTCTGAATCAGAATCTTTTAAACAACATTCCAGGTGATTTACATATTGGAAGTCTGAGCATCATCAAATACCCACTTGGGAAAATTAACCTTTTAAAGCTTCAGTTACCTCATCTGTAAAATAACAGTAATAATACCGTCCTCATGGGCTTACTACGAGGACTAAATGAAATAAAACATGCTAATGTGGAGGTTAGGGCTGGGCTGGCACCGAGATAAGCAGATGGTGCTTATCTCTTATTAATACAAGTCCACACTCTATAGGCTTCCTCTAATTCATTCTTACTTGCCTACATTGGTTCCATTTACAAACTCCACTGCTAGCTCCCAAATGTGTATTATATGATACCACTTATATGATACAGTTAAATATGCAAATAAATCCTAGTGGATCTAGTTTCTCCTTCCAGGCAGTAAGCCTTCTCCTAGAGTTCAAGGATTCTAGTTCTTCTAGGATGTCAAATGCCTGATGTTGTTTCTCTGCAAATACAAGTTCTCATACATTCCTGACGGTAGACTTTCTGGTTTCTTCTCTCACATGCTCTCCTCTTCTGTAATCTTTCTACCTGCCTCATAGTCTTCCTGCAACTGAACTATTTTTTTTTCTAGGTATGACTTGTACTGTTGAAAGTCCTATAGTAGGCACTTCTAGCAACTAGCAGAGAGCAACAAAGTACATGAACCTTTTCCAACTGATGCTTGAGAGATTAATGTCTCAACAAGCTTCCCTTATAAGGTCACTTTTCAACAATGGGGAAATTGCTAAATGGAATTATGTTAATGAATTTATATCCCAAATAACCCTGAGTAGGTTACTGGGCTTCTGTAAATATTTTTAGTAAACAGACACCAAAGTAGGAGTTAGCAGAGACTAAATGCCTCTCTCTGATTAAACTCATCTCCATTTTCAATAGGGTTCCTTCACCAGAAAGTCAAGGGAAGCCTTAGATAACACTCAAGAATTAGCTTCTGGAACTGGACACTGAAAGATCCTTCTGAACAAAATAGAAAAATGTGAGTCTAATGACAGTGGCTAGATGGCTTCAAAATTGGCCAATCCATCATACCTGGGTTTCATTTTGGCATACATTTTTAAAAACAGTTCAACTTTTAAGAATAAATCTGAGGTATTGAGTTTAAGGGGAACATAAAATCACGTTGAATACCTCTTTCTGTGGCCCTTACACATTCTCAGTAGATAGTGAGTACAAAGTACCTTTACTCCATTGCCATTTCCCAATTTTGCCCTTGAAATTCCCGCTGGCTGCAGCAGTACCACTCTCGGGTGTATTCTGAGATGTATGGAAGAATGTCTTTCATTCAAGCTTCAAGGAAAGGGAAGCCTGTTGCCTTGATATGCTGAGGTAGAAGACACACCTGGGTTTTTAAAGAAATGTTTAAAAAGATACATTATATACTGTTTATAAACAGGGTACTACTTTCTTGTAGGTAGAACAGTCCCTGAATATGGGAATCTTTTATAGATTTGGGGGTTGTGGCATGCAACCCAAAGCAAGCAGGAATAGAGATTGGGATAGCCTTGGGATTCCTTGGAAGGAAGAGAAGTGTGGAGCAAAAGAAGACACACCTCTGCACTCAGGGGGGTATAGTCTGAGAACACCATGTTACAGAGTAGCCAGTGGGAAAGCAATGACTGGATGGGTCAGGGAAGCCAGGAAAACTGGAGCAAACAGTACACAAATCAGACAGAAGAGCAACAATACTGATTTGAAAGCTGGCCTTTTTGTCCCTGTTTTATTATAAACAGCTTTACCCACTGGAAGAAGAAGAGTAACCTGCTCTAGTTGACATTACATCCCATCATTTCCCTGAATAAGGAATGTTACAAATCTTTATCATTCTCTTCTGTCAGGCTTAATCATCAACTACTTTCCCCTTAGTATTTTCACTCATTCATTCATTAGTTCATTCACTCAAGTCCTGTGTGAGAGGCGGCAGCAGTGAAGATGACAAGTCCTGCCCTCAAGTTAAACTGAACCTTATGAATGAGGCACACCTGAAGAAGATGGGGGGTGGGGGACGTGACCACTCAGCTCAAATATCTCCAAAATAATTACCAGAGTGCTGGGCAGGGAACCGAGTATGCCCTTCCAGAATGTGCTGATACCCAATAAAATTAGAGAGCTTGCAATAGTATAAAGGAACTATTTAATACTGTAAGAGTCAGTGATAAATCTTCAAAAGCAAAATCCACAACCAAAATACCAAATACAGTTTTACATAAAAGAAATAATTTGAGTCTTTGCTTTCCCATTGAGAGTAAGTGAATGCAGAACTATGAAATGTTTTAACAGGAATGGTGCTTCTTTATACTACAAGAGCCTGTTCAAAATGTATAGCTTAGGAGTGTTGTAGAAATCAATATTTTAGCCTGGGGTGGGTAAAATTTGTTTTACATAAAAACTCAGATAGTAAATGCTATCTTTGCAGGCCATATATCCTCCATCTGTCTTTGTACAGAAAATAGCCATAGAAAATATTAAACAAATGGGTGTGGCTGTGTTCCCTGCAGATACCCAAATCCATGGATGCTCAAGTCACTCACATAATAGCATAGTATTGCACATAACCTCTGCATATCTTTAATTCATCACTATTTTATACTTTTATTCATCACTATATTATTTATAATACCAAATGCAATGTAAATGCTATGTTTAGGAAATAACGACAAAAAAAATGTCTGCATGTGTTTGGCACATTTTTTTTCCCCCAATATTTTAAGTCCATGGTTGGCTGAATCTACAGATATGGAACTTATGAATCCCATGGGATGACTATATTTACAAAACAGGCCTAGTCTGCAAATGTTTGTTCTAGTCCTATGAAATGGAATCCCTTGGGGCATCAATAAAATCTCTCTTCCCTTGGTTTCCTCATGATCCTTAAGGGCCATGCTACTGAAAGGAGATCCTAGTCAAGCTGGTATCATGTGGCCTACATGAAATGGTTCCTGGAGGGTGGGCATGGCTGGTATTAATCGCCTGGGCTGTGGATGCAACAGGGGGGCAAGAGTCCTTGGCTTCCTATTTAACTACCTATGTTAGGGGTCAGAAACACATGGGATGGTAAACTTAAAAAATCTGCACTAGCTTTCTGGTTTTTATTCTTCAATGTCTCAGAGCTTCAGGGAGCTCAAATTTTTCATTTGTCAGCCTTTCAAGACCCTGCCCTAGAGATGTTCTGTGACTTCATCTTCCTCTCACATGACCCCTACATATCACCATATCTTCATCTTCCCCTTTTTCCTCTAATTCACAGTGTGCCAAGAGATGCAGTAACAAAAGCAAATCAATATTTATAATATGTAATTTTTATTAAAAATAATTGTCAAAACTCCCAAAAGAGATGTCTAGCAAAGAGCCTACAAAACTGCAACTTTTTTTTTTTTTTAATGTGGCACTGGGGATTGAACTGGGAAGATTGGGTACTCTACCACTCAACTGTACCTCCAGCTCATTTTTATTTTTTTATTTTGAGACAGGGTCTCATTAAGAGATCCTCCTGCATCAGCCTCCCAAGCTGCTGGGCTTACAGGTGTGTGCCACCATACGCAGCCTGCAATTTTTGAATGCATCTGTTACACAAGATTATATAAGAGTACCCTGTTTGATCCCACATGTTGACTTCAGTCATGAGGCCATACAACGTGGTTCTTTACCATACAATGGGATCTAATACACAGCAAGCAATAATAACCAACAATACCTGTAAAACTGCAATAGAAAAGTGTATTTGGCCTGGACATTATATAGTGGTGAAAAAAAGAGTTTCTATCTGAATCATCCAATGGTGGACAGAACGAAGAGGTTGGGCATAGGGGAAAGGCAAATTATTTACCAGAAGGGAAAGATGAACGTATTCAGTGCATCATTTTCTCAGAGATGAAGAGAATTGAGTCTGAACTTGAATACAACCCACCAAATTAAATAGAGCTTGAATCTTGCCTTCTTCAAACCCTCTGGAGAAACATGCTAGAATATATTATAACAAACATTGCAGCTGCATCAATGATACCTAAAACCCAGTAAAGGGAACTATAATAGACCTTTTTCATCAACTAAGATAATTTTTAAATTAAAAATAAGATATACTTACCTGTAGAATTTCAGATGAGATTAAATCAATAGCTGAAGTTTTTTGTGGTTTTCTGTATTCCATTCTTTAAACATTCAGATTTGCTGTGAAATACTTAACAGAAGAAAAAGATTATATTGTGACAAAACTGTTACTATAACATCTAAAATCAATGTTCTACACTTAGAAAATTGCTATAGAAGTAATTATGTATCAACACTTTTTTTCAATTTTGGAAAAGCACTGATCCCTTCTTCTGCCTCCTGGCTCTCAAATAACCTCATGCTCTAATCTGGAATTATATTTGGTCACTGTTTGATAACAGACTATTTTTAGGGCTAGAGTTACCCAATGACCATTCATTCTGAATGAGGTTTTTAGTCTAAGGGAGGGGGGGGGGAGATTCTATTACATATTCCCATCTCTTCGATAATTTGTGTTTCTATCAGTCATCAACACATTCTGAGAGCAGGAGCTCAGCTCCCTGCTTGAGCCCAAGACACCTGGGGAGCTGCAGAGAGGAAAACAAACAAACGTATTTTTGGTTAAAGGCTGCCAACTCAAATCTTCCTTACTTCTGAAAACAGAAAAAAAAAAAAAGGGCATGGTTTGGCAATCCCCCCCCCCCCCCAAACAAAGGAGTCACCTCCTAAAGGCCGGCACAGATGAAAAAGAGCAGATCTGCTCTGGGGGGGGTGGGGGGTGGTGGTGGAATCTCTAGCCCGGTCCAGTAGTGAAAAGAATAAATAGGAATGCAACGACTACCTATGCACACTGCTGGCATCATTCATTACTGCTTGGAAAAGTGAGGCTCCACTGCACCTTTTGAAATGCCTGTATACTACTCATTGAGACCGCCTCTTAAGAATCATGCAGCCCCAGCCCCTCCGGGTTTCCTTCTTCTCTCTCTCCTCTCTCCTCTCTCCCCCTCCCTCCCTCCCTCCCTCTCTCTCTCTCTCTCTCTCTCTCTCTCGAATTTCCCCACTCCCTTGGGTGCAGATTTTTCTCCAGTCCTCCCCGTTAAGGGCCCTCCTACAATCCGGCCCCAGGGCCCTTCCCCACCGCCACGGAAATGCGTTCGCTCCAAACCTATTGGAGACCCACCAATACCATTAGCACCGTCCGGGTCTTTTCCCGTCGCAGAGACAAACCCCCTCCCTGGTAGCTGGAGCGGCACCGGGCGACCAAAAGGCAGGGCTTGCGCCCTAGGGCAGGAGAGGGTGAACAACCTGCGGCTGCGGCCTGGGCTCGCCACGCGCACCGGCGTCCCTCTGTGTTGCCCACGGCCCCACCAGACTCCTTCTCCCGCGCACACAGGGGCCAGGAATTGCCGCCAACAAGGCCCAAGACCCCAGGGCGTGGCGGCTTGAGGCGCAAACCCAGCTGCGCTTTGTAGAGGGCCGAAAAAGTGGGCGGCGCCTCCGGGCCTCGCCAGCCGATTTTCCGCTTTCCCAAAAGGTTAAGTCCCGGGACCACGCCTGTCAGCCAGCCTGGGTCTCAACCGCCTCCGGGTGGACACAAGGCCCTGCCTCACACTCACCTCCAGCGCGCAGCGCCCACTCGGCTCCGACGCGGGCCGCGCTCCAGCCCTGCGCGCACACAGAACCTCCCCGCAGCCGCACGCACGCCCGGGCGCGCGCAGACCTCGCGCTGGGGCTGCGGCCCAAGCTATCCTAGCTTGCACGCGCGGGCCCAGGCCCGCGGCATCCTTGCGCGCTCGCCTTGGCGCTCTCTCTAGATCTTGCGTTCCAAACACTGTGGTGTTATGAATGCATTCGATAGTTGTGACTGATAGAGGTTAGACAACTTAACGGCAGACTTCAGGCTAGGATTTCTGTTTAAGACCCGCTCCTCTGTATCTCTTGCCGTTTTCCAAGCTGCGTAAATGCACAGCCTCCAGGAGTTCCTGGAGGGATTTTCTTGTTGAACTCCAAACACAGCTAATTAGGAAAGAAGAAACCTTGGAGTGGTGGTGGTGGTGGGTATTCTTTGTTCTCCGAGAGTGTACGTGATCCTTTTAGAACTGATGGGGAATAAAAGTTGAGTCCCCATCATATTACAATGATCTGTGTGGACTGGAGTTCCAAGGAATCTTGTGCTCTCAAGAGATTCCTCTTGAAACCAACAGTTCAAGGAAGCTTCACCCTGTGCGTCACTACTCATGGCTCCCTGGAGGAGTGGAACCGCTTTTTCCAGTGAGAGCTGGGTGTTGGTATGTGGATTCTGGTGGTGCCAGTTTGTGGGTGGAGTTGGTTAAATTAATAAGTAATAATAATAATAACAAAAATACTACTCTTAGGCCACAGGACCTCTGGAAGAGTGCCATCTGAAAACAATTCCTAATCCAGTCCTTTGGCTGGGAGACTGTGCAACAGCCACAAGAAAAGTTGAAAGAACAGTTCAGTGAACACACACATATATATACATGTGTCCAAGATTGAACAAGTGTTTATAATTTATTATAACTGCTTCCCCCCTCCAATACTTCAGCCTGCATTTTTCCTAAGACTAAAGACTTCTACAAAACCACAGTAAATAGTCACATTTAAGAAACAACAACTCAATAATATCACCTAATATCTAGACCATATTCAAATTTCCCCAATTGTTGAAAAGGTCTTGTATATTGTTTTTGAAGAAAGATGATATCATCAAGATTCATACATTGCATTTTTCATGTTTGTCTCTTTTTATGGATAACAGCATCAACCTTTTTTGTTTTCCTGGCATTAACTTTTTGAAGTTTATCAGTTTGTCTTTTTTTGTCCTTTTGCTGTTAATTTTCTTTAGTGCCAGAATTTCCTGTAAGCTGAAAAGAAAGTGTGGTGGCTTGATTTGACCACAAGAATCCTTCATAGGTTACATGATACTCTTCATATATTTTCCCATTAGGGAAAACATAACATTAAATATTAAGCACATAATATCAGTTGTCCTGATACCAACGATCACTTGAGTAAGGAGGCATTCTCCAGAATTCTTTATTATAAAGAATTATGAAAAATGCTTATTTTTGTATCTAAAAAGTAATAGATGTTAGGTGGAGACTTTGAAATTCTTTTGGGGGAGAAGTCTTAAATTCTTGCAAGAACCAAGGTTATATAAGACCACACTTTCATGAGTATCCCAAGTTGTCACTCACAGGAAAGTATCTTGTGAATGGGCTAATGTGACCAGCCTTAGGCATGAAAACCAGTCTTGGAGAGCATATCTTTGATTCGTTCAACTATACAAGGCAACAAGGACATCTCATGGAACAGGACATACAGAGACCCTTTAAAATTTGTTTTCTTAAAGGAAGATAAATGTGGGAGACCATCCTTGCACATGACTGAATTCCACCCCGCTAGGTGTGAGGTGCTCAGTCACTTTTAATGTGGCAGAGCTTTCCCCACCCTTCTTGGTTCGAGAGCTTGTCCCTGTGGAGGCATGTCTCACCACTGTCCCAAAGATCCAATCATGGCACCTGACCTTGCAACACTGCCCCCTCTTGACCTTGCAACACTGCTCCCCCTTGACCTTCATTGGATGGGATTTTCCCCAGAATTCTTTGTTCACCAATAAAAGCCCTCTCCCTAGTGTGCTCCCCTCTCTCTCGCTGGCCTCTTCAGTAAAACCTCGCTGCCCCCCTGGGGAGCTTGAGGCTGAGGGTTCCAGGAGCCATTTAAGGTAAAACGGTGTCTATGTCTTTAATTTAAACTCCCTGAGGATTTTCCTGTGTAACCGAACCGTTCCTGTCTGCACTGGCCATGGACTAAAGATAAACAAATAGACAAGATCATTTTTAAGCTTCATATGTACCGTGAAGGTGCTAGGATAGAGGGATATGATGGAGATAGTGCTACAAGCCAAGAACAGTGTTGATGTCACTGGAAAACCATCAACATTGTTAAGGAAAAAAAAAAATCACTTGTCAGTTTCAATCAGTTATCCCTTCTACTTCACAGGGTGGCTATGAGCTTTTAATGCAATGTGAGCTTTTTATGACATCAGGCATGAGCCTTTGAAGACAAATCCATTCACCTAGGCAGACACAGCAGTAATCCTCTGGATTTTTCTGGCACCTACAACTTCAAATCACCTAGGACTAGATCCAGTATAATTGAGTTGAATACTAGCTTTAACTTAAAGAGCAGTAAGCTCTGTTCCCTATTGACTATGGATCACTTTAGAGTTCCTGAGGAGAGCTATACCAAAGCAGTGATGTTTTCTTATGATGTATATTTTAATAAGATTTGATAAAATCCGGGAATTCTCTGTTTTTACCTGGGAAGACATGGTCTAATCTACATCCATTTTAATAACAGAAACAAATCAAGAATATGTAATTTAGCATGTAATCTTTGCCTTTGGTCATCTGGTCTCTGAAATATCATAAATATCTAGAGGAGGAAGCTTATCCACTTAAGCTCCTAAGCTCTGCTAGGCAGTAGCTCTGTCAAGTTTTTTTTTCTATATAACAATGATTATCCCACCTTCCACAAGAGAATTCACAAAGGACATCATTTATTCCACAGACAAATGTAGTGTTGTAAACAGCCTGCATCCTTCTTCTCAAAAGAGGACAGTTTCCAGTAAGTCCAAATCAGTGGATCATATTGCTGTTTTCATTTGCATCAGCAAATTAGCTTCTGCTCTGATCCCTGCCAGTTGATCTGAACTTCATCAGAGCCAGCATTCTGAGTCTAAGTCAGAAGCCCTGAGATAAAAGCTAGACCCAAAAGGCCTGTAGCATCATTTCCAACACATTCTCTTGGTCAAAAGCAAGCGCAAGACTGTTCAAGGTCCAAGGGAAGGGGCCAGGCGTGGTGGTCCATGCCTGTAATCCCAGCGTCTCCAGAGGCTAAGGCAGGAGGATCATGAGTTCAAAGCCAGTCTTAGAAACTTAGCAAGGCCCGAAGCAACTCAGTGAGACCCTGTCTCTAAAAAAAAAAAAAAAAAAAAAGGGTAGGGAGCTGGCTCGTGGTTAAGTGCCCCTAGGCTCAATCCTAATACCAAATTCTACTACTACTACTACTACTACTACTACTGATAATAATAGTCCAAGGGAAGGGAACTGGACAAAGCAGTGATCTTTAGGAGGTAAGGCTGAGGGGTAGGGCAGTTTGTAAAGCAACTACCATACTGCTGTAGGCCAAATATAAATTTGAATATGAAGAATTGATTGTACTGGTCCTTTGCCTAAAATCAAGTAGCTCTGAGTATGTATTTAACCACTACCCAAGTCTAGCCATGATCACCATCCCAGTTGTGACTCACACAATTGTGTCAAGCCTATAAATATGGCCCATTTCTTTTTGTTTATAGACTCTTGGTTCAAATGCTTCTTCCTTATCAAAGCCTTTTTGTGGCAAAAGGGAAAAGAATAGGGGAGTGAAATATACATCTTTAAATCACAGTGATTTGAAGGTTCTCTAAAAGTAATAGGGATAAATATAGTTCAGAATGTGTGTACAATGAAACTAAGTTTAAATAGAAACAGTATAAGTTCAGAACTTAGTTGGCACTGTGTAAATGATGATCTAAACCATGATTATCATTCTTTTTCTGGTTCCTGGTAGGTAGCTGTGCCCTATATAGATGGTAAAGTGATTGCTACCCCATTGGATCCCTTTATCACAGCATAAGTGACAGCTCACCTCACTAAGTAAAGAAGTTCTATCAATAACAAAACTAAGCATATTCCATTGCAAATGGATTAATATATTAAAAAAAACAGACCTCTGTATTTGGAAGGATATTTCAGGACATTAATATTTTATTTTACAAATCCTTTTTTTAATTTTAAAAATTATATTTCAATACCTGATTCTAAATTGTTTTGAATATCCCTTGAAAAACTAACATGTATATGTATACAGAACTACCAGAATTTCCCTAGAATGCAAAACAGAGCCAAGAACAGTAGTTTGGAGGTAAAAACTTCTCCCAAATGAAATAAATGAGAAGAAAATCTCCAAAAGCTTTAAGAGACTATTTCCTTCGAGGCAGTCTCCATTTTCTTTGAATAGCATTTATTGTTTGTGAATCAGCTATCTATTGCTGCAGAACAAGCCACCCCTAAATTTAGTTGCTTGCAAATATATGAATTTTATCTCTCACAATTTTGAGGATTAGTTGGGTGTTTCTTCTCTAGTTTTGTCTGGATTCACTCACAAGATTACATTCAGCTGTAACAATGGTTGAAATTTTTTTCTGTAAAGAACCAGAGAGTAAATATTTTAGACTTAGCCTCTGCTATAGTTTGGATCTGGAATGTCCCCAAAGGCCTGTGTGTCAGAGGCTTGATCCCCAGCCTATATCACTATTGGGAGGTGATGGAACCTGTAAGAGGTATGGCCTAGTGAAATAGTGAATGTTGTACATCATTGGGGGCATGTTCTGTAAGGGGATTGTGGAAACTTAGTGTCTCTCTCTCTCTCTCTTTATATATCTATATCTATATCTATATCTATATCTATATCTATATCTATATCTATATCTATATCTATATCTCTCTCGTTTTCCAACCATGAAGTGAATGGCTTTGCTACTATACATATCCCCACCATGATTTGATGCCTCACCATAGGCCCAAAAGCAACAGGATCAACTAACCGTGAACTGAAACCTCCAAACCTATAAGCCAAAATAAAGCTTTTCTTTATAAGTTTATTTATCTCAGATATTTGTTATGGTGATAGTTCAAATATGAAGTGTTCCCCAAAACTCATGTGCTGATGGCTGGGTCTCAATGCAGCACTGTTTAGAAGTGGGGCTCGGGGAAGTGATTGGATCATGAGGGCTCTGACATCATCAGTGGTGGAAACAAATCTAACAGTTTCTATTGCATATCTTTGTTATTGATTTTATTTTTGTAAACCATTAAAACCCCAAAGCTATTCTTAGTTCAAGGGCCCTACAGAAACATGGCCATGACCCACAAGTTATAGTTTGTTGATCCCTCAACTAGAGAGTCAAATGAGTTGAAGAAGGTTCCATGTGGCCTCACTCACACATCTGCTATCAACTTAATGTAGTCTCTTGTTCTCTAGTGGCCTTTCTTGTTGGTCTGTGGGTCACATCCACCAGAGTGGAGACAGAAGCTGTAAGACACCTTAAGGCACAGCCTTGGATGTCAGAAAACATCACATAATCCATGTTCTGTAAACCAAAGCAAATTACAAGATCACTCCAGATTCAAAAACAGGCAAATACACTTTGCCTTTCAAAGGGAAGAGATGCAGATATTGTGGTCACTGCAGCTGAACTAAGGAAAAGATTTCTACTATGTTCTCTACTAGAGATTTAAGTTGATGCTGACCTCAATGTTAGATTGAGGCCTTATCTCAGAGCCTTCAAGTAACTTCAAATTGAATCATAAAACTCCAAATTATGATCTATAATGGCAGCTATTGTTCTGACTCTTTTCCCCATATTGTCCTCAGCCTGTTTATAATTCTAAAAATATTCACTCATTCCCTCAGTACTTGTTTAAAAGTATCTCTGCAATAAGATTTTGAGCTCCTTTTGGGAAGACACCAGGGCTCTATCACTCTGCCATGCTGTGATTTTTCTTCCATAGATAACGTATGGAATTTAATGGAGTAGCCTTACTGAAGTTTGACGTCAGGCTATTTTCTGAGTTCACAAAAGCAAAACAAATTTATTTAAACTCTTTTTGTTTCCTTTTTGATATTTATTTTTTAGGTGTAAATGGGCACAACCCAATGCTTGTATTTTTATGTGGTGCTGAGAATCGAACCCAGGTCCCACCTGTGGTAGGCGAGTGCTCTACCGCTGAGCCACAATCCCAGCCCCCCAAACAAATTTAAGAATCCAGCACTACCCACAAATTCTGGAAGAAAAGCTTGCATCAAAGGGTTAAATTTCACTCCCAGGTACTGTCTAATCAATCAGATGGTTAAACTTCCTACAAGTTTTCCAAACATATAATCAAGAGCTAGGGAACTTTATGCTTAATGATAAGTTTGAACTAGCAATCACCTTTTTAGAAAATATTATATTTTAACCAGAAATTTGTCTGCAGATGAAAATCAAATGTAATAGAAGTTTGTAATATATGCAGTATATGTTCTAAGGCAGAAGTGGCTCTGGAGAGGGTTTCTCATCTACAATGAATGCTGCTGCTAATTGCTCAGTTGAATTTTTCAATATGTGTTCTCTCCAAAATCTCATTTTAACACTGTCTTCATCTACTTGATGGAAAGCTTTGACAACTTGTTATGTTTAGAAGCATCTGGGGTGTATTTCTAATTGATGATTTGTTATCTTATATTTCTTCCTTGACTATTCACATCTTTCATTCTTTTCAGCATTTTCCTCCAGTGCCTCCTGTCTTACTGAACTTGATGGATGAGGCTGCTCTCCTGCAAATTCAGGCAGTATCTTTAGTCTCTCCTCTGCCTCCTTCCTTTGGGTTACAAATACATACAGGAGTGATAACAGATAACAGGTATATGGCACTTAAACATTGACAAAGTATACATGACATCTGTTGATTATTAATACATCAGACTCATGGGGTAAATACTATCATTAACATCATTTGGCATGTAGGAAAACTAGTGAGCAAATGTTCCAGCAATACCTCAAATGTAACATTTTCAAACCGATCTCAGTACCTTCTCAGAAAATCTGTTTGTTCTTCTGGATTTTTGATTTGGTTAAAGCAGCCACATTTGCCAGTCGTCCAAGTTTGATTCTTAATTCTTCCTTTCCTTAATGATAAGTTTGATACATCCAGTTAGTTACCAACACCCTTGAATTCTCCCCCTGCCCCTCTCTCTCAGACCCCTGCTCCTAAGAAGTATCATTTCATTTGAGCTTGTGTCACAACCTTCTATCTGCTCCCTTAACTTCCACCCATCTGGTCCTTCACATTACTGCTATGAAGTCCTTCTTCAGACCCAAACCCTTATTTTTTTTTAAATTTATTTTATTTTTATTTTTTAATTTTTTTTTTAGCACTGGGAATTGAACCCAAGGGTACTCAACTACTGAACTACTTCCCTCCTCCTTTATATTTTTTTATTTTGAGATAAGGCCTCAGTAGGTTTCTAAATTTGGTCTTGAACTTAAAATCCTCCTGCCCCAGCCTCTTGAGTCAATAGAATTATAGATGTGCACTAGCCCACTTGTCTCAAACCGAAAATATTTTTATGCACTCCTGTTTTACACTGGTGGGTAGCTCCCCACAGATCACAATCCACAGAGCCAAAGAATTTGCAATAATCTGCCACAACCTGCAAACTTCTGCTGTTCTGGCTTCTGCTATGAGTGTGTTTTCATGTACTATATTTTGGTAGTTCCTTCAGAATACAATTTAACTCTCTGATGAACTCTGTCCTAGTGCCACACCCATCTGATACCCATCTGATTCTCTCAAGTCCCAAGACCTCTATAACAGTGCTTCTCAAATCTACACATACATGGGAATCAGTGGGTGATGTTGTCGAAAGCTAATTCTGACACAGTAGGTCCTGAATAGGATCTGAGTCTTTGCACTTTAACAAACCAGTTGGGGATATTGCTGGCTGTTGAACTACATTTTATTATTACTATTTTATATATTTTTGCAGTTCTAGGGATTAAACCTAGGACCTTGTGCATGCTAGACAAGCATTCCACCAGTAGGCTACATCCCTGGCTCTTGAACTACATTTTGAGTAGCGAGAGTGCACCAACCCACATGGCTCAAGCCAAAATATTTTCATGCACTCCTGTGAGTAGCTCCCCACAGATCACAGTCCACAAGAACTACATTTTGAATAGCTGCATTGTCCAATAGAACTTTTTAGAATGATAATATGCTGTGTTTTCCTGTGTGGTGGGTACTAATCACAGCTAGTTATTGAGCAGTTGAAATAAATAGAGTCGCTAATGAGACTGAGGAACTGAACTTTAAATTTACTTAATTAAATTTCAGTAGTCATATATGGCTAAGTGGCTACCACATTGTACAGTACAGATCTATTGGAATGCCTTTCATCCCTCAAAATTCAATTCAGACTTTCAGTTGCCAGTCCAACTGTAAAAAGCTTGGAAGTTGTCATTTTTACTTCAAATATAAATCTAAACAAATTGAAAAATAAACATCTCTTTTTTATATCTGTCAGAGAAGTGAGATTTCAGGGTAAACTACCCCCCTTACCCCAAATTGGAAAGACAGACAAATGGATGCAGATAATTAAAATTTACAGAAAAAAAAAGAAACTCACAAGCTAAAACTATCACAGAACCAGTAGGGAGTAAGGAAATTTACATACAGTAATTGATAAATTGCTGAGGCTCAATGTGGGCAACCCTGAGAGTTAAAAACTCCAGAGACCCAATCATGTGGGCTCCTACACTTTTGTGTTTTCCTCCTGGAGTTCTATCAGGTCCACACAGTTTCAGAGAAAAAAAAAAAAAAAATCCCCTGGTGCTTTTGGCAGAGGAAAGGGAAAAGGAACCATTCTGAAATAAACCAGAGCATTCTGTTCTTAACAAGATCTGCTCTTAGGTCAGTCTAACTGCTGGGGTTACAACCTAACTGACCTAGAGGAAGGAAAACAACTCCCACTGGCTCTAGGCTTCCCCATGGAAAAAGATAAATACCTAACAGTATTCCCTCCAGCCTTTCACATGAAAGAAGGAAGATACCCAACTCCAGCTCCCTTTAGACACCCTGTCCCACCTGTTTATGTTTGGGGGATGGAGTGCTAAGTGAAGAACTGAGAAACATTTGTGAAGTCCACAGTCCAGAGGCGTATGTTCATTAAAAGTATAAGATCTAATAACAGGACTGCAAAATGCTTTCCTACCCCTAAATCATACCTCCACATTTAGAACAGTTCCTTTTACCCAGCACATCATGTCTAGCTATCAAGAAAAAATTACAAGGCATTAAAAACCCAAATTTCTGTTTGATGAAGCAGAGCAAGCATCAGATCTCAAATCATATATGGCAGAATGTTGGAATTATCAGACCATGGATTTAAAACAGCTATAATTTATATGTTAAGTGTTTTTTTTTTTTTTGTACTGGGTATCAAACTCAGGGCCTTGTACATGCTCAGCATACACTCTACCACTGAGCTACTTTCCCAGTTCATGCTAAGGGATTTCATGGATAAAGGAGACAGCATACAAGAGCAGAGAGGCAATGTAAGCAGAGTGTTGTATATTCTAAGAAGAACCAAAAAGAAATGCTAGAGAGGAAAAACAACATAAGAAAAATGAATAATGCCTTTCAGGGGCTTATTAGTAGACTAGACATGACTGAAGAATCTCTGAGTTTGAGGATATAGCAATCTATATAGCAATAGAACCTGCAAAAAACTGAAAAAGCAAAGACAAAAGATACTGGGGGAAAAAAGATCTAGGAACTGTAATATGTTTAATATACATGTCATGGGTGGGTGGGGGGGATAGTGGAAGGAAAAGAAAAAGTGAAAGGAACTAAATAAATAGTTGAAACATTAATGACTGAAAATTTTGAAATTAATGTCAGACATCAATCCACAGACCTGTTCTGAAGTTGCATTTATTTCATTATCTTATCCAGTGATAATTTCATTTCTTTATTTTCCTCTGTTCTCCAATAAAAGATGATTTTAGAGGAATAACTGCAGCTATTTCTGGGGAAAGGAAGTAAAAAGACATGAGTCATAAGAATTTCTAATTAGTAACTTTTCTCTAGATTTACAGAACTCAGAACATCCAGTGACCTATACATAATATGAGCCTGTTCATCAGAAAATCAGACCACTCTGGTTCTTGCCTATGACGTGCCTTCCCTCAAATCCCTATGAAAACCTTGCACCAGTCAATAAACGTAATACATCACGGGTAAAAATCACATAATCAACAGATGCAGAAAAAACTTTTAACAAAATACAACATCCTTTGTGATAAAAACCCTAAAGAAACTAGGTATAAAAGGATCTTACCTCAACATATTAGAAGATATATATGAAAAACCCATATCCAACATCATACTAAATGGGAAAAAACTGAAAACATTTTCTCTAAAATCACAGATGTGACAAGGATGTCCACTCTCACCCCTCCTATTTAATATAGTACTTGAAATTTTATCCAGAGCAATTAGACAAGAGAAAGAAAGAAAAGAAATACAAATAGGAAAGGAAGAAGTTAAATTAGACCTATTTGCAGATAATGTGGTCCTCTATTTATAAGACTCTAATACTCCACGGAAGATTTTTAGATCTGATAAATTCAGCAAAGCAGGAGAATACAAAATGAACATACCAAAATCAATAACTTCTTTATATACCAAAACCAAACATGTTGAGAAAGAAATCAGGAAAATAATTCCATTCATAAAAGCTTCAAAGAAGACAGAAAGAAAGAACAAAAGAGAAAAGGAATGAATGAATGAATGAACTAGGAATAAATCCAAAGAGGTGAAAGACCTCTACAACAAAAATTATAGAATCCTGAAAAAAGAAATAGAAGGATCAAACTAGAAGATAGGAAGACCTCATGTTCATGGATCAGCAGAATTATTATGGTTAAAATTGCCTTATCACTGCAAGCAATTTACAGATTTAATGTAATCCCCATCAAAATACCAATGATATTCTTCACAGAACTAGGAAAAACAATCCTAAAATTCATATGGAAGCAAAAAAGATGCTAAATAGCCAAAACAATCCTGAGCAAAAAGAGAAATGCTAGAGGCATCACAAACCAGACTTTGAAATATACTATAAAACCACAGTAACAAAAACAGCATGGTACTGGCATAAAAACAGACACGTAGACCAATGGAATAGAATAGAGGACAAACCCACACAGCTACAGCCATCTGATATTTGACAAAGGTGCCAAAACATACATTGGATAAAAGACACACTAACAAATGGTGCTGAGAAAACTGGATAGCGATACATAGAAGATAGAAACTAGATCCCTATTTCTTACCCCATACAAAAAAAAAAAAAAAAAAAAAAAAAAAAAAACCCAAATGGATCAAAAACCTATGTGTGGATCCAAAATTTTGAAACACTTACTAGAAAACATACAGGAAATGCTTTAAGACACACGCACAGGCAACAGATTCCTAAATAGGACTCCAGTAGCTCAGGAAATCACAGCAAGATTCAGAAATGGGACTATACCACATGTAAAAGTTTTTTTACAGCAAAGGGAACAATGAACATAGTGAAGAGATAACCCACAGAATGAGAGAATATCTTTGCCAGCTACTGTTCCAAGAGAAGATTTATAACTAGAATCTATAAAGAGTTCAAAAATGATTTTTTTGCAGAAATAGAAAACTTAATTCTAAAATTCACATAGAAATTCAGAGGACCCTGAATAGTCAAAACTTGAAAAGCCATTTTTGAAAAAGAGGAGCCAAGTTGGTGGTCTTACATGACTTGATTTCAAAATTTATTACAAAGATACAGTAATCAAAATAGTGTTATATTGGCATAAAGACAAACATACAGATCAATGGAATAGAACAGAAAGCCCAGAAATAACTCATCACATAATAAGTCAAATAATTTTTGACAAGAATGCCCAGACCATTCATGGGGAATGGGACAGACACTTTGCAATAAATAATGCTTACAAAATCTAAAAAAGTAAAATGAATATTTACCCTTTGACCTAAAAGTCCCATTTCTGGGGAATCTATTAAACATATAGTTGAGTAAAATAAAATTGCAGGCATAAAACTATTCATAATGGTATTATTTGCAATAGCAAAAAATAAAAAGTCTAGAACAATCTAAATATCTAGCAATAAGAAAGTGGTATATTGAACTATATCCAAGAAATGAAGAGCTATGCAACTATAAAAAGGAATGAAGTATGTATCTATATACTGATATCAATACAGTTATAGGATATACTGTCAAGTGAAATACAGAGAGATGCAAAACCATGTTTATGGTATGCCACCTTTTATGTAAGAAATGGTGATAAACCAAAAAAATTATTCAAAAAGAAATAACAAAATCAACACCAAAAACTAATAAAAATGGTTTTCCATCTTGGGAGAAAGGGCACAAGATGAAGAAGCCAGGAGAGAAGGAAAAGTTCTATAGATGTGTCTTGTTATATAGTTTTGACTTAAGAATCATATAAACACTTTACTTATTAGAAAACAGGGAAAACAAATCCATAAAATTGGAGCAAACGTAACAATGAACCTAACTATATATAATTTTTATGCCGCAACTAAATAAAATTTTTCATTTTAAAATGCAGTATGCCCCTAAGTAGGGTATATTCTAAAGGAAAAAGAACCATAAAGATATTTATACTGACTTTAATTGTCTTACTGTAACACACATAGTGACATTGGGGGTGGAGAGCAAAATTGTGTTAATGTTATTAGGAACTGAGATTTTCATGGTGAGAAGAAAAGAGATACACAAGTATAGAATCCAAAGAGTTAAGTAAAAACTTAACAGAATAATACTACATCACTAAGTCAGTACTCTAAACATTGATGAGTAAAGAGGAGAAAGTCAAGTATCCTATTTCATTCCTATAGCAATGAAATAATCAAGGAGGAAAACTTCTTTTTTGTATATGAATAAATTAAATTTTTTGTGGATGATCCAACAAATAAATAAAGAAGCAGTAATAGAATAGCCTATTATCATTTGTAACCTCTAAGTTGTCTGGGAACTTTACCTAAAGTGGCTAAAACTATTGGATAAATTGGTGATGGGAACTTTAAAAAGTAGGAAATTGGGCTGATCCACTGGAATTTAATCATCAATTTTAGCAACATTAAAACTAGAACAATCAGAAATGCGTGCCTCTTGGTGTGATGTAATTTGTAATACACAACAAACACCAACAGTAAAGTATTGTTGCATCAAAACTTTACCCTGAATCTAATCAGGCTTCTAGATCTATTTTACAGAAAATGTAGGGATAGAAGAACAATGAAAGCAATGATCAGAGGAAAAGCAATAACTTTAAATAATTTTATTAATAAAAATGGAAGAATGAAAATAAGCCAACTAACATTTCAATTCCAAACTTTGAAAGGGAACAATAAAACAAACCAAAAGAAAGCAAGAAGAAAATAATAAATACTGAAAAGCAGAAATTAGTGATTGGGAAAGAAAAATAGAAGAATAATAAATAAGTCTTTGGGAAAAAAATAAACTGAATTATTTTTTTGGAAAATCAACTAGATAAATAAAACACCAGCTAACTTGATTAGGCAATCAAGAACAACAACAACAAAAAGGAGAAAATAGACAAAATAACAAACAACAAGGGTACCTTTCCCAAATTGATATCTTTTTTCCTTCAAGCTGTTGGCTAATAAAAAGAAATTTATAGTTTGGAAGATAAGGGAGACATAAATATTGAAACAGAAGAAAAAAATTAAATTTAAGAGATCACTCTGTACAACTTTATGCAAATACATTTGAAAACTTAGTTGAAATACTCTAGGAAAATAAAACTTTCCAAAATTGCCTCATAAAATAAATAACAACCTAAATGCCTCTCTATGTAAAAATAGTTGAATAAACAATGTTTATGCAAACAATAGAGTACTATGTATGATAAGGAATGATCTGATAAGGAATGTTTCCAAGGAATATTTTGTTAAGTGAAAAAAAGTAAGTTTTAAGAGAGTATATACAATGAATACTTTTGGAAGAAAATAAGATATGCACAGTCTTATTTTTTAAAAAGAAATATAGGAGGGGTGAGAAGCGGCTGCAGCGCCGAGAGGAGGCAGAAGGCAGATATCGAGAAGCCGCTGGGTGGGCACCATGGCTGGGATCACCACTGTCAAGGCGGTGAAGCGCAAGATCCAGGTTCTGCAGCAGCAAGCAGATGATGCCGAGGAGAGGGCTGAGCGCCTCCAGTGGGAAGTTGAGGGAGAAAGGCGGGCCCGGGAACAGGCTGAGCCTCCTTGAAGCGCAGGATCCAACTGGTTGAAGAGGAGCTGGACTGTGCTCAGGAGCGCCTGGCTACTACCCTGCAAAAGCTGGAGGAAGCAGAAAAAGCTGCTGATGAGAGTGAGAGAGGTATGAAGGTTATTGAAAACCGGGCCATAAAAGATGAAGAAAAGATGGAATTCCAGGAAATCCAACTCAAAGAAGCTAAGCATACTGCAGAAGAAGCAGATAGGAAGTATGAAGAGGTGGTTCGTAAGTTAGTGATTATTGAAGGAGACTTGAAATGCGCAGAGGAACGAGCTGAACTGGCAGAGTCCCATTGCCGAGAGATGGATGAGCAGAGCAGACTGATGGACCAGAACCTGAAGTGTCTGAATACTGCTAAAGAAAAATACTCTCAAAAAGAAGACAAATGTGAGGAAGAAATAAAGAAAATCACTGATAAACTCAAGAGGCAGAGACCCGCGCTGAGTTTGCCAAGAGATCGGTAGCCAAACTGGAAAAGACAATTGATGATTTGGAAGATAAGCTGAAATGCACCAAAGAGGAGCACCTCTGCACACAAAGGATGCTGGACCAGACTCTGCTTGACCTGAATAAGATGTAGAGCTCCCCAGTCCCGCCCTACTGCTGCTCCTCCCTCTGACCCTGACTCCGCCTGATGCCAGCCAGCCCCAAGCTGACCTTGAAACTGAGGGCTGATCTTCAACTGGAAGGCTGCTTTCTCCTTTCAACACCCCCTCTACCCCCACTCCCTTGTCTTTTTCACCAAACTGTCTCTGCTTCTTCCCAGAGATTCCAGCTGGGCTAGAGGCTGAGCACCTTTGGGAATAGCATTTAAGGGAATGTGAGCACAAAGCAAAGTGTCTTTAAAAGCATGTTGTGATGTACACATTTTGTAATTACTTTTTGTGTTGTTACAGTAACCAGTTGTAAAACATTCCAAATAATTTCATAGCTCTGAAGCAGCAATCGAATTCCCTTTTCACTTTTGGAAGGTAACTTTCCAGCCTAATCCCTATTGCCCTCTCCATAGAGGAGGAAAAGAGGAATGGGCCTGCCTTACTGAGAACTAAACAGAGCCCAGGCAAACTATGGCAAACCTTACTGATCTGTGCAAAGAACCAGCCAAACCAGAAAGGTGATTCCAAGAGGAGTTAGCCAAAAAACAAAAACCTTGCTATTAAGTTTTTATTTTGCTTTTAGCTTTAAGGTATCTTTAGACAACTGTATTCTTCTTCTTATTATTATTATTATTTTTGCTTTTTTTTTTTTTTCATCAGAAATGAGCAAATTAACATGGTGAGACCTCTGAGACTTTTTGTTTTTCTGGTGCTGGGGATTGAACCCAGGGTCTCATAAACTTGTTCAGCAAATGCTCTACCCTGAGCCATATTCTTAGCCCTGAGACCAAATTTTTCTCCCATCTCTGCCCAATTCCCAAGTGTTCACAGAATGGATCATAGGCCCCTTAATCTTGCGGTGACCACTTAATTGCTCTCCTGCCTGCTTGGAAAAAGAAAGAAAGAAAATTATGTTTTGGCCACTGAGTTAGCCATATGAACTCATCTCATCACCCTTTTCTGGGTCTGAAGCTGCTGTATCTAAAAGTGCCATCTCATTGTGCTTTGTATAAGTCAGTGCTGGAGAATCTTGAATAGCTTATGTACACAACTTTTAAAATTTTATATTATTTTGAAACTACATCTTTGGGGTTGGGGTACATGGCCACCCTGTCTGGCTGTGAGAGTCCTGCAGTCTGGGCTGGCAGTGTGCTGATCTTTCAAAGTTTCTTTCCCAACCCAATCCCCACTTTTTAGGTGAGGTTTCTGTGAGGTCTGTTAGATGTACCTACTGCAGTTTATTGGCTTAAAATGTATTCTCCTTTGTTGTGGTCTCTTTGGGGCCAGTTGGGAGAAAGAGAAACAATAGTGCAACTGTTTTGATACTGAATATTGACAAGTGTCTTTTTGAAATAAAGAACCAGTCCCTCCAAAAAAAAAAAAAAAAGAAAGAAAGAAAAGAAATATAGGATATAGGAAGGATAAACCAGAAACAAATAAAATGTTGAATATGAGTTTACTCTTCACTACAGTTTTCACTTCTGAACCATGTAAACGTTTTGCATATTTTATCAGCAAAAATTAAAAAGCAAACCCTAATATAGAATACAAACACCCCCAAATAAATGTATCTAATGAAGCTATCAGATTGGTACCAAACCTCTCAGAAATAAAAATTGCTTCAACTAACTTTTGAACCAATTCTCCCTTAATAAAATGTATTTCATGTTCAAAAAGAACTGTAGAGAAATATTGAACTTCTCTTAGATTTGCTATTTGATACTGATGTCAGTGAAGAAATTCCGAAATTACATTGTATGCATTATAGATTAAAGAAAACAATTGGAAACCAGAGAGGTTTTCTCATTAGGGGAAAAGGGAGATGAAAATTGAATAGAACAATTTCAGGTAGAATCAGCTTTAATTTTATATATATATATATATATATATATATATATATATATATATATATTTTTTTTTTTTTTTTTTTCAGTTGTAGATGAACACAATACCTTTATTTTTATTTATGTATTTTTATGTGGTGCTGAGGATGGAACCTAGTGCCTTACAGGTGCTAGCCAAGCACTTTACCACTGAGCCATAACACCAGCCTAAAATTTGATTTGATAAAATTGGAGGTAACATACTAACTCATGATCCTTTAAATTTTTATTTTCTAGATCTGTCTTCTGAAAAAGCCTAGAAACAACAGTATTCCAATAACACTGGCCATGGTTGCTACCCAGATACTGATTTCTAAATATCATTGTCCCCCAGGAAGGAACCCGTGTTCCTTTGGTTGAGTCCAAGTCTAGACAAGGGAAGTACAAGGTGTATTGGAAGCATAAATCAGTGGGGCATGTTGATAGCACACAGAAGCCACTGTATGCAGTTCTGTTTGCAGTCCTTTCTGCTCACTCAGGCCAAAGCTGCTTTCCTCAAAGTCCTTGGAAACCCCACTTAGGTTACTATCCTTGCTGTAGTTTTGACCCAGTGATTCCCTTGGCTGACCTTGGCAGAGCACAAGACATTGTTTATAAGGGGCCTGCTCCTCCTCTCCTGACTCATTCTTCCTCATCTATCCTTTTCTCTGGAGTTGGGCAATTTTCCATGAATTGGCTATCTTCATTTTAAGCTCTTTGCAGTAAGTGTATTGCTTTCTACCTGCCCTGTGGCCTTTCAGTTTGTGAGGGCTGGTACTGACAGGTAGGGTGTGCTGCAGAATAAACTACTGGCTCCTGTGTTGCTAACTTTGACATGTGCCCTGGTCGTCTGCACCCCTGAATGGTTTCTGTTCTTTGTGTTTCCAACCTCAGTTTGGTCACTGTAGTTTATTTACTCAGGAGCTAGCACTTACATTGAACCAATCACCTATCTCAGCCCAAAGGATCCAAAGCTTTTATCCTGACCTACAGTTGGAAAAGGGCACTGGGTGAGGAACAGGTATCTGACCTCTACTCTGGCTACACCCTCATTAGTGGAAAGTCAATGAACAAATTACTTTCTTTTCTGGATCTTGGATGTAGAATGAGGTGGTTGTTACTAGATCAATACAATTGAGGTAGTATCTTTTTCATTTTGCCTAATGGTCCTCCAATGGGTAAAATGCTTCACTTATTTGTTGGTCTTGGTTAGGGAAAGTTGATAAAAAGAAACATTCAACCTCTTATTTGGTGCCTTAAGAATATCTTCACTATAACATAAAAAATTAGTAGGCCAGCATCCTGGCCTCAGTCCTGGATGCTGGCTTCTCTGGGGGACTAGAGCCCAATTCTGAGATCAAGCCCTGGGCAACCAAGTGTTTCAAACAGCAAAAGATGGAAAAAATCCTCAATTTGTTTTGCCATCACTTCCTACCCTGCTGGTCAGACAGTCTGTTTCTGTTCTTGAGGCCAAAGATTGGCCTTTGGCAGGAAAGTTCTCATTTCTCATGGGCAAGTTGTCACAAGAACAAGGAACTTGGAACAGAACTCTGGTTGAGTCTCAGCTTAACCACTTTCTGTGATGTGACCATGAGGTACTTACCACACCTCTCTTAGTTTCGGTATCCTTGAAATATGAGGTAATTATCATGTCCTGTCAAGATTAAATATGAAGCTCAGAGCCTGGCACATATTAAGTATCTTAAAGTGTTATATAGGTTTATCATTTTTGTTTTATATCACAAATAACCCATTTTCTTTCCAAATGTTCACTAAGCCTATCAATAAAAAATTATATTCCATCCCAGAACTATGTAAGAAAATCTTTCTCAAAAATTTATCTCCAAAAATTGCATTCTCAGGAAGGCTTTCCACATAACTCCTGCCCTTTGACTTCCCGGTTTCCACTGACAACAAATAGATTCTCCCAACTGTATCTAAGCAAAAAACAATTAAAAGCTACTACTAGATATAAATTAACCCAAAATAATCAGTTCCAAACTAAAAGAATTCTACTGCTGTATTTTACCATCACTTGTAGCCTATAATTTAAGATATGGATAGTCTTAAGGATCTTCTTCCAAGTCTTCAGAGCCCACCATTCCTGCCATCCAGCTATAGCCTTCTCCCCCACACTTGGGAGTCCCAGGTTGCTCTGCTGTGCAGTTGCTGAAGATCCCTAGGGAGCAGGCCTGGCTCCTAGTGCCAGGAAATGTTTTTCAAGCTGAGAAGGGAAATCTGACAAGAGCCACAAAAAGAAGGAATTGATTGCCCCCAACTATTACTCTTCTGCACAATACATACCTCAAGAAAAAATGGAAAAAAAAGAGAATTGGGAATTGACAGCCAACATATATTATGGCTAATTTTTTGACCCTTGCAATGGAAACAATTCCTTAATCTTCCATCAAGAAGCTTTTTCCCTTTTTTTTTTTTTAAATTTTTGTGTGCTGAATGGTCCATGGACATTTGTGTGTGTGTGTGTGTGTGTGTGTGTGTGTCTGTGTATTTGTCTCACTATTCTCATTTCTAGCATTTCTTTAAAATAGTTATTTTCTTGGCTTTGTTTGAGGACTATGGAATAAAAATTATTTCTCAATAATAACTTTGAATGTAAATGGTCTAAACTCATCAATCAAAAGATGTAGACTGGAAGATTGGATTAAAAACAAGACCCAACATTTTGCTATCTCCAAGAGACTCATAGGCAAAGATACCACAGACTGAGGGTAAAAGGATGGGACAGAAAGTATCATTCACCTGGATCTCATAAACAAGCAGGGGTTTCTATCCTCATATCAGATAAAGTGGACTTCAAGCCAAAGTTAATCAGAAGAGACAATGAAGGACATTTCATACTACTTAAGGGAATTATACAACAACCATAAATAATGATCATAAATATTTATGCCCTCTAACAATAGATTAATGTACATCAGTGTACATCAAACAAACCCCTTGATATATTGATCTATTTGATCAGTTTCAAAGATTAAATAGACCACAACACAATATTACTGGGTGACTTTAACACATCTCTTTCATCACTGGATATATTGTCCAAACAAAAACTAAACAAAGAATCTTTAGAACTAAAAAATACAATTAATAATTTAGACATACAGAGAATACATCATCCATTAATGACTGAATATACTTTCTTCTCAGCAGCAGATGGATCATTTTCTAAAATAGACCACATCTTAGGCTACAAAGCAATGCTTAGCAAATACAAAAATAGAAGTAATTCCTTGCATTCTATCAGATCATAATGGAATGAAGTTAGAAATCAATGGTATAGTAAAAGGTAAAAGCTACTCTAACACCTAGAGACTAATTAATATGCTACTGAATGATCAATGGAGAGCAGAAGAAATTAGAGATGAAATAAAAAATACGTAGAGGTAAATGATAGCAATACAACATATCAAAATCTCTGGGACCCTATGAAGGCAGTTCTAAAAGGAAAGTTCATAGCACTGAGCTCATTCATTAGAAGAATAGAAAGTCATCAAGTAAATAATATAACATTGCATCTCAAGGATCTTCTTTCAATAACAGGAGGTTTTAGTGATGAAGATATTTTTATCCCCTTAAAAATAGTTTCAGCATAACAAATGAGAATATTTTATTGAATCTAGTGAAGTTTTTTTGAGTTTTTATTTATGCATTTTCAATCACACCTGCAATATTTGAATCTTTGTAATAGAACAATTCAAACAATGAAAATATGAAGGTCCTTCATAACACCAATCCTTCCCCTGTGTTCCCCATCCCACCTGACCTTCCCCCAAATTCCACTGCTTTTCTGGAGGAACCACTACTATGAATTTATTATGTAGCTTTTAAGGTCCTTTCCATACAAACCACAGAGAGCTGTATTTCTACATAAATGATTGAGAGTTGTACTTAGTGACTCTTCCAACCAATAGAATAGGGAAAAAGTGATGGAATGTTACTTCCAAGATTAGGTTACAGAAGGACTCTGGATTTTGTCTTGTTCTCTCTCTCTTACTAGCTTTCTCTCCGAGCCTTTTACTCCAGGGCAAGTCGCACTCTGACTGGGCACAATTCAGGAGCCACTTGTCAAGCAGGAGCAAACTTTATTTTTAGCACGCATGCAGCACCAGGAGGAGCTCTCCAGGAATTCCCCCAAGAGCTCAACTGCAACCACCGGCACTTCCAGTCATTTTCAATTTTCCCGCTCTTGAGGCAGACTTCCGGGTCGCGTGGGCGGAGCCAAAAGAGTCCCCCAATGAACAGCTCCGTGGTCTGAAAGGGCAGGGATACAGCCCAATGAGCATGACCGCAGAGGAGCCAATCAGCTGGAAGTTTGCTGGGGCCACTTCAGCTGCGGCTCTCAACAAGGGCACACAAGCTGTCACCTTGTGAGTAGTGCCATGGAAAAGATACATGGCAAGGAAGAGTTCTCTCTGGCCAACAGCCATTTAGATCCTGAAAACAACTGTAAGAGTGATGAGTTGGCAAAAGTGAAATGGATCAAGGAGCTTGATATCAAATCAGAGGCACGCCGTCTGATAGAAGAAAAAGTTGGCTACGATCTACATTCGGTGGGGTCGGGCTCCAAATTCCTCAATAGGACACCCATAGCACAAAAGTTAATAACTAGAATCAACAAATGGGACTTACTCAAACTAAAAAGTTTTTTCTCAGCAAAAGAAACAATAAGAGAGGTAAATAGGGAGCCTACATCCTGGGAACAAATCTTTACTCCTCACACTTCAGATAGAGCCCTAATATCCAGAGTATACAAAGAACTCAAAAAATTAGACAATAAGAGAACAAACAACCCAATCAACAAATGGGCCAAGGACCTGAACAGACAATTCTCAGAGGAGGACATACAGTCAATCAACAAGTACATGAAAAAATGCTCACCATCTCTAGCAGTCAGAGAAATGCAAATCAAAACCACCCTAAGATACCATCTCACTCCAGTAAGATTGGCAGCCATTCTGAAGTCAAACAACAACAAGTGCTGGCGAGGATGTGGGGAAAAGGGTACACTTGTACATTGCTGGTGGGACTGCAAATTGGTGCAGCCAATTTGGAAAGCAGTATGGAGATTTCTTGGAAAGCTGGGAATGGAGCCACCATTTGACCCAGCTATTCCCCTTCTTGGTCTATTCCCTAAAGACCTAAAAAGAGCATGCTACAGGGACACTGCTACATCAATGTTCATAGCAGCACAGTTCACAATAGCAAGACTGTGGAACCAACCTAGATGCCCTTCAATAGACGAATGGATAAAAAAATGTGGCATTTATACACAATGGAGTATTACTCTGCATTAAAAAATGACAAAATCATAGAATTTGCTGGGAAATGGATGGCATTAGAGCAGATTATGCTAAGTGAAGCTAGCCAATCCCTAAAAAACAAATGCCAAATGTCTTCTTTGATATAAGGAGAGTAACTAAGATCAGAGTAGGGACGAAGAGCAGGAGAAGAAGATTAACATTTAACAGGGATGAGAGGTGGGAGGGAAAGGGAGAGAGAAGGGAAATTGCATGTTAATGGAAGGAGACCCTCAGGGTTATACAGTGGAGGGGGTAGAGAGAGAGGAGGGGAGGGGAGGGGAGAGGTGGGGAGGGGGGAGGGGGGAGGATGAGAAAGGCAGCGGAGCACAACAGACACTAGTATGGCAATATGTAAATCAATGGATGTGTAACTGATGTGATTCTGCAATCTGTGTATGGGGTGAAGGTGGGAGTTCATAACCCACTTGAATCAAAGTGTGGAATATGATATGTCAAGAAATTTGTAATATTTTGAACAACCCACAATAAAAAATTAAAAAAAAAAAAAGAACATTAGAGAAGAGAATATTCTATTGTTAAAAATGCTGTGTAAGCATTTGGGGGAAGAATTATGCTTATAGGGCACTGTTTTTAAATGCTTTAGCTTTTTGGTCTTCTTTTCTAACTTTGGGGGGGAAATGGTGGTGCAGTTATACCTTTATGCAATAAACTAATTTCCAAAATTTAGCTTTTCCTTAGAATTCACAGATCATAGATTTACTAGGTCAGCAAATTTAAGAATATTGAATGCTTTCAAGTTATATTACCAAATATTTTATCCAAGGGTTGTATGAATATGTAAATTATATTAGCAACTTACAAATTATCATTTGCCTTCTTCTTGCTATTATTATCATTTCAAATAATCATTAAAAGTAAATTATATAATAATTTTAATTGTATTCCCTATTATTGCTTTTCCACATTTATATTATTTTGTATTTCTCAGTGTGTGAATTTTGTATTTACAATGTTTTTTCCTCCTCATGTACTTTGTATTTATTTAGATATTTCAGTGTCATTCCTCAGAATGAGACTAATAAAGGGTATACAATGAAAAAAGTAAAACAACTTTATCTACAAAAATACGTTCTGAAAAATTCTAGTGATTTATAAAGGCAAGAATCTCTTGTAAATGAAAAACAAATTTACCACACAAAAAGTATGACTTCACCTGAAGAGAAGAGACAGTTTTCATGGAAAGTAGTAACTGCTCATAACTCTTCCATAGTTCTTATGGATGTAATAAATTTTGAAAAATATTGTATACAGAGTGCATATATATGCAAATATTTTGTAAACTAAAGGGTACCTATACAAATAAAATGGCAAGTCCTAACTACACTGAGTAGTGTAAAAGGGAAAGGGAGCAAGAAATATTTATCCATTAAATGTTTGTATTATTTGATCATTATTAAACAAAAATTATAAGATCATGATTGAATGAAGCATTCAAATGCCCCTTCTTTCTTCCTTGAATAAGTTCAGAGTTAGTAACTTCTGGGTAAAAGCATGATCACAGACAAATTTTTCTTTGCAGATTATAGTTTTCATAGAAAATAAGAACATAAGCATGGAGGTGTATATAATTTTGGAGAAGAAATTGCTTTAAACAACTAAAAGGAATGAAAATACTGTTTTCTGGATGAAATATTAAAATAAAAATCATTATTATCTCTAAAAAAAAAAAAAAAAAGAGTGATGAGTTGGAAGCTGATCCACTCCCACTGGAACCTTGGTGACTGGCTATGGCCATCACTTTGATAGCAGTCTTCTAATGGACTCTAAGGTGCACCTGCTTTCTGGGCCCCAGCTGGATACAATATTTATTGCCTTAAGTTGCTAGGTTTGGGCATAATTTGTGAAAAATCACTAAATAGCTAATACACTCTTCTCACAAAATACTTTGTTAGGGAGAGCTTTACCTGTCACATTTATGTCAACCTCATTCTTTGTAACTGCTATACAATATCCCTAGCTCCCTGGTATATTTAATCATTTCATTTTTTGACCAACATGTAAGTCGTTTCTATGTTATATTCTTTTAAAAAATTGTTCTAATTAATTATACATGACAGTAGAATGTACTTTGATACATCATACACTGTTGAGAGCCACAGTTTTGTCAGAATGACACTTGGCATTTTGCAAGAGGGAATGGTTGAAAGGTGACCCTGCTCCGGGTTTAGGGCAGATCCTGGGGGGGGGGGGGAGAAATAGGGCGGTTCCGGGATTAGGGCAGATCCTGCTGGGATTAGGGTGTGGATCTGGCTGCCTCAGGCGCCAGCGACTTTGGAGTTCCCGTTGAGTTCTCCCGGGTTCCGGGAGAATTGTTGCGCGGAGCCCGGTGGAAGGAGTGTGTTCCCGGGAAGTGTGTGTAGAGTGCCGGTGAGAGTTTGGGAATAAAGAGTTACTGTTTGAACATACAAGGCATTTTGGCGACTCAGTTATTTGTGCCCAGCCAGACTGCGACATTTGGTGGCCCGTATGGGGAACACCTGAAGCTTGGAGGTAAGTGAAATTGCTTGCCCCTGAAGGAGAGCGAAAGAATAGGTGACCATTTCAAAAAACAATGTGTTCTTGTTTTGATTTATTTTGTTTTTATTTCAAGTTGCCTGTCCCTAGAACTTTCTCAGGCAAACTGGGGAAAATGGTTGGCTCAAGGTTTGAAGTTGTTCGCCCCTGAAGAACAGATAGAGATAGTTACAACAGGAGGCTGCTACTAACACCTTTCTATCACCAGAGGGCGAAAGTGTCCAACAAACAACTCTACCTATAGAGACAACATATGCTGTGGGACCCCCAACCCCCATAGTTGATAGATGGGATCTTGAGACAGGACCTCAAAGATTAGCATGCCCTGTATTTGAGCAGACAGGAGGGCAGCGAATTCATCGTACTTTAGATTTCAAAACAGTGAAGCAGCTAAAAGAGGCTGTAACAACCTATGGTCCCCAAGCACCCTTCACTGTAAGCATGGTCGAATCCATTACCAACTTGGACATAACGCCAACAGATTGAGCTAGGATGTGTAAAGCTGTGCTAAATGGAGGACAATATTTGTTATGGAAGGTTGCCAATCAGGAATTTTGCACAGAGACGGTTAGGCGAAATGCAGCAGCCGGTTATCCTCAGAGAAATCTAGATATGTTGTTAGGACAGGGACCTTATGAGGGTCAGCGGCAACAAATTGAATATGATCCTGCTATATATTCACAAATTGCTGTAGATGTGGTTAGGGCATGGAAGACTTTACAAGGACATGGAGATTTACAAGGACAATTATCTAAGGTTATACAAGGAGCTAATGAATCTTACACTGAATTTGTAGATAGGCTTATTCAAACAGCTACCAGAGTTTTTGGGGATACAGAACAAGCAATGCCATTAATTAAACAGCTAGCCTTTGAGCAAGCAAATCGTTGGTGCAGAGAAGTCATTAGACCATGGAAACATGAAGATTTAAACACATATATTAAATTATGTAGAGACATTAATGAACAAGGTCAAGTCTTGGCAGCTGCAGTACAACAGGCTTTAGATGCCAGGCCAAAAACATGCTACAATTGTGAACAAACAGGACATTTTAAAAGGAATTGCCCCATAGGAGGAGGGTTTAACAAAACTAGGTATCAAAGGGGTAGAATACCAGGTATTTGCCCACGATGCTGTAGAGGGAGACATTGGGCTAATGAATGCCATTCTCAAACCACCATAGAGGGTACTCCATTATCAAAAAACGGACAAGGACCAAGTGTTTACCCACGATATGGTGGAGAAAAGCATCGGGCTCCATTGCCAAAAAACGGACTGGGGGGCCCAATGCTCCGGGGCCCACAACCACAAATATACGGGGCAATGGAGGAACCCAGCAACACCATCAGGGTAGTGCCCAGGACACATTACCCATTAGATCCCTTATCAGACAAACCAGAGGGAGCGCAGAGTTGAACATCTGCGCCTCCGCCAGAGCAGTACTAACTCCAGAGATGGGAGTTCAAATCATTACCACAGGGGTAAAAGGACCTCTTCCCCAAGGAACAGTAGGCTTATTATTGGGACAGAGTTCTTCTACTCTAAAAGGACTTATGGTAAGTCCTGGGGTAATTAATCCTGATTATGAAGGTGAAATAAAAATTATAGCCAGTTCTCCAAGGGGTATATCAGTAATTTCACCAGGAGATAGAATAGCACAGTTATTAATAATACCCAGCCTACATGATAAATTTTCCAGCCGTACTATAGAAAGAGGTTCCAGGGGATTAGGCTCCACAGGTGTAGATTGGGCAATGCTTTCTTTAAATTTAGATTCTCGCCCCATGCTAAAACTAAATATTCAAGGACATGAATTTAATGGACTACTGGATACAGGTGCAGACCTTAGCATTATATCTCGTCAAGAATGGCCAAAACATTGGCCATTACAACAAACCACTCAAATGCTTCAAGGCCTAGGAGTGGCGACTAATCCCCATAGAAGTGCAATGGTATTAGACTGGAAGGATCCTGAAGGATGTGAAGGAACTATACAGCCATATGTATTGGATCATCTTCCTATAAATTTATGGGGACGAGATGTCCTAGGTCAATTAGATTTGATATTAACAAATAACATCAATTCAAATGCGCCCACTATTATGGCTAGACAAGGTTTTAGGAAAGGAAAAAGATTAGGAGAAAAAGGACAAAGTATAGTGGCACCAATACAAATAGATCAAGGAAAAGACAGACATGGATTGGGTTTTCAGATGGGGTCACTGAGACAATAAAAATTACTTGGAAATCAGAAAGACCAGTGTGGGTTCCTCAGTGACCCCTGACTACAGAAAATATACAAGCAGCCCATGACCTGGTCAAACAACAATTAGCGGAGGGACATATACAACCTTCCATATCTCCCTATAATACTCCCATTTTTGTCATTAAAAAGAAATCTGGTAAATGGAGATTATTGCAAGATTTAAGAGCCATTAATAATGAGATGGTTATTCTGGGACCTGCTCAATTCAGGGGTTCCCCAATTGTCTGCTTTGCCAAAAACCTGGTATGTTTTAGCTATAGATATTAAAGATTGTTTCTTCTCAATTCAAAAAAAAATGAGAAAATACAAGTCATTCTCTGGAGAAATTCTCCTATGATAGAAATCCCATCTCAGTGTGAAGGTGTAAAATTGTATGGCTGTATTGTTTTTGGCCGTGTAAATTCTTGTTTGTATTGTATTTATTTTAAATCTCATACTCTTTTAGACTTTTTTCATGTACAACAGATATTTGCACGTATGAATAATATGGATATTATTCAGGAAAATTTTTATTAGGAATGTTACAGAAAACTTGAGGTTTTTATTTTCACATAATTCAGATTTCAAAGCCTAAAGCTGATTGATTGTTGTTCATCTTAAAAATGAAAAAGTAGTAAAACAATAAATAAAAATTCTCAGTGACAACTAACAGTAAGTTGATTGCAGGATCTGAAACTTGTATTCCTCTGAAAATAGATCTTTTGGGTATTCAAATTTTCTCACTATTGCTGCCGGTTATGTTGTCAGTTATGTTGTCAGTGACTAAAGTTATTTCAAATAGCTAATCTTTCTGAAGTGGAGCCAATAACTTAAGTCTGCAAAGTATTTGATTCCAAAGTGTGCATTTTTCCTGGTCTATTTTGCTTTTATGAAATTCAGTAGCTAACCTCTCTGTGTTCATTTACACAAAATATTTCAAAAGCTCATATGATGAATGACTATCACATCTCCAGTTTACTGGAGAGCCTAAATTTTCTTCTGAAAAGGTAACAAAACAGCTCTCAGCAGCATATCCTTCTTAAAACTCAACATGAGCTCTGATTTGTTTTATTTGATCTGGTGCTACTCATCCCCCAGGCAGAAATTTTTATGTCATAGTCCTGATTTCATTTCAGAAAATAAGGCTATAGAAGGAGAGGAAAAGATCTCTTAGTTCTTACTTATTCTTATTCAGTCATTGAACCAGCTTTTCTCACTTCTGAGTGTAGGGACAGATATCATGTATTTGAGACACTGACGAAAATAGGAATCTGGATTTCACACTTGCTTTGCTATTTGATTCCCTCTTTCCCAGCCAATTACTCTTCTCTCCACTTGCCCTATTCCTCCCCTGCTTCATCCTGCAATGGACTGAATGTTTCTTTTCTCCTGAAATTCATGTTTAAATCCTAGCTCCTGATGTGATGATATTAAGAGATGGGTCTTTTGAGAAGTTCTAAATTGGTGGAGATGAAGCTCTCATGAATGGGATTAGTGTCCTTATAAAAGGAACCCAGGAGAGCTCTTTTGCCTTCTTTTTACCATGTGAGGATATATCCAGAACTAGTCAGTCTACAACCCAGAAGAGGGCCTATACCAGAACCAGACCATGTTGGTCTCTAACTTTCAGGATGGTGAGAAATACATTTTTATCATATATATTCCACCCAGTCTGTAGTACTTTACTATAATAGCCCAAACCTACACCCCACACTCAATGCCATGTCATCACTTGGTCATAGTAGTAAGTACCCCTGCTTATGGCCTCAGTGACACACACAGAGCACCTGAATCAAATTTGGAGCCAATCAGAATCCCTCTGTAGGCATTTGGAATGTAGACTAAGAAATTCTGAGCTTATTCTGCCTAGTTTTTTGGAACAGAGGTGATGGAAACTCGAAATATGTCAATGAATATTTCCCTCCTGATAAACCAGGAAATAGGCAAGCCAGCGTTCTGTAAGAAAGGATGAAAAATGCCAATTCAGAGGGAGGAGCAGAGTTGAAAGCTGGGCTTGGAAGATTGCCTGGCCTGGCTACTCCTTGCTCTTGGGCCATTTGAATCACCTTTGCTTTCTTTTGATAAATCCCTCCCTCTCCTGTTTCAGCTAGTTAGAGATAGTTTCTGGTACCTGTAAGAAAAATGTTAACTGATATGGTACTTTCTGCATGAACCTTCTGAATGGTTTCTCTTATTTTCTGAATTGCTTTTGTCAAACAGTTTTTATAATGACCAGAAGATGACTCTTCTCAGAGAACTTTTCTTCCACTTCTTTCCACCCCAGATTTACATATTTAATACGTCTTCCTTTCCTTTTTTCTTGCTAGAGTCAGAATTACATATCTTTCTATAAGGGGAGAATAATTCGCCGCAATTTCTGAAAAAAGTTGGAATGCTCTGGACCATATACATCCTCTAAATAAAATTTATCAAAGAGAAGAAATTTCTGGGGATAGAATCCATATTAAGCAGGGTATAGACAGCAAAGATCTGAGAAAAGGAACATCCAGATGAGATGAAATGTGGGGTAAAAGTAGGAAGGAACAAAGAATAAGGATGTCTCAAAATGGAAGCTGCTATATTCTTGAATACTTTGAAAAAACCATCCAAAAAAAAGAGAGCTGTAGAATGGTAAGCTTTGAACTGAAAATTATCAAAGTTTGGATAGAAAGTTAAACTTTAAGAAATTATCCAGAACAAGCTAGGCACATTGGTGCATGTAACCCAGCTACTTGGGAGGCTAAGAGAGAAAGATCACAAGTTCGAGGCCAGCCTCAGCAATTTAGCAAAATCCTGTCTCAAAAATTTAAAAAAGAGTTAGAAAAGGGCTAAGAATGTAGCTCAGTGGTAGAGTGTCCCTGAGTTCAATCCCCAGCACCATAAAAAATTATCCAAAACCACATCTCTCTCGTAAAAACTCAGGAAAATTACTGTGACATAAGCAATGAGTAACAGAAAAGATGGAGATCAAATTCCATCAAAGTTTTAAGGAGAGAGAGAATAACATTCAAACAGATAATGAAACATGTCAAAAAGATGTTCTTATAAAGGAGATGAAAACTACACTCTAATATTTCAAAACAAGCTAGTAGACAATGATATAAGAAATAAAAGAATAAATAACTCAGAATTTATTTGAAGTGATAAAGCCCAGGGAAAAAAAAGAAAAAAAATTAACATATAGTAGTGAAATTAGGGAAAAAAATAACTGCCTCAAGGGAAATGAAAGCTGAAAAGAAGAAAAAAATTAAAAATTCAAAAGAAGAAAGATGAAAAAAGAAAGAAAGAAAGAAATGGCAAAGAAGATGCAACATTTATACAGTAAGAACACCTGAAGAAAATATTGGCAAAGAAATAAAATATAAAAATCCATAATTTTTATGTGAGAAGCTGACATAAAATGAGACACAAAATTAAATATTGGAGAGAATATTTGATTTATTTGATAAAATTGATCCAGAATGGCTATTACTGAGATATAGTCTAGCAAAATTATTGCACTTTAAATGATATAAAAAAAAAAATCCCTTAGGTACCCAAGGAAAAATACTAAATACAGGGAAGAAAGTCATATCATCTTCAAACTTTTCAACATCAACACTTTATGCTTTAAGAAAACTGAGTAATATATTTAAGAAACCCAAAGAAAGAAAGTATGAGATGAGGACTTTATATCAATACAAGTTGTCATTAACATGAAGAAAGTGGAATATTATTTTTAAGGATTCAGACATATCGTATATATTTAAATCCATGATTCTATCCTGATACAAAAATTGAATTGGTCATTGTGATGGTTCATTTATGTGTCAATTTGACTGGAATATCGAGATGGTTGGCAAGATGTCATTTCTAGGTGCGTCTGTGAGGTTGTTTCTGGTAGATATTAGTATTTGAATCAGTAGATGGAGTAAAGAAGAGCTGGCCTCACTAATGTGAGGATCTGATGGGAGCTCCAGAGAACAAAAAGGCAAAGGAAGAGTAAATTTATTCTTTATTCTTGAAGTGAGACATTCATCTTCTCCTGCCTGTGGACATTGGAGCTCTGATTCTGGGTCTTTGGACTCTGGGTCTTACATCAGTGCCCCTCCTTTCAGGTTCTTGGAATCTTGGACTCAGGCTGAATTATACCACCAGCTTCCTTGGCTCTCCAACCTGAAAATATCATATCATAGGACCTCTCGGCCTCCATGATCATATAATCCAATTTCCTAACAAAGCTCTTCTAAAATATCTCTACATCTATCTCTCCTTTTGTATTTTGAAGGAAAGAAAATTTAAAATCCCTTAAGTACCCAGGGAAAAATATCAGATCTCTAGAGTAACCACATCATCCATGAAGGATATTAGGAACCAACCATTTTCTTTTTGAAAACTGGTAAATAAAATAATCATATGTTTATCATTTATCCTGCCTTTCCTATGTAAACTGTACCACTAGGTAAACAAACAGTAGGTGAGGTGAACATTTTCTTCATGGAAATATTGTATCAAATAACTGAAGAAGAAATAATAGGATTTTGTGGTAAGCCATTGTTATAGATCGTGGCCGCCATTAGAAGATGGCGCCGGCTTCCACTGTGGCCTGTGGTAAACAACTCCTTTTATGGAGAGTTGGCGTGCAATTCCTTACCACCCTATGAGAGAGATCCACGTGGCGGCTTGGGATTGGGATGCAGGGGGCTTTATTAAGCTGTGCTTGGGTGTGTCGGGCGGCGGGCGCTAGAAGATGATACATGACTCAAGGCCTGAATAAACTGTTGAAAGAAGAATCCTGTGTCGTGTTTCCCTGGCTGGCGAGCGGTCGCGACAGGATTTGAATATTGACGTTTTTAATAGTTCTAAGTAAATTATTAAATCCAAGCATTGAATGTCAGTGGATGCCACCATCACAAAAATATAGAAAACCAGACACTTTTTACCTGGAAAAATACACCATCACCTATGAAGTAGTCTCTCCAAAAATTATCATCTTCATCATGGTCATCATCAAACCTCAGGAAAGTGCCCTCTGTTGCAGCATGAGATTCAAGTTATTGAGCATTCTTTTGGAGCCTGAAAAAGCCAACTGTTTCTATTTTTCAGACTGAAGTAGTTTTAAGTATTGGATGGCTGTAAAACAGTAGCCTTACTAAAAAATGTGTCCCAACTGGATACATTCCCCTAAGAGTGTTCCACTAGAAAATGGGAGCAAACTCACCAGCAAGAGTAGGATTGAGAGTGTTATTCAGATGTCTAAAGTCACAACAGGTGATTTTTTTGGTGATGCACAATGGAGAAGCTATTGAATAAATAAAAGGTGTATATGAAAAAATAGGTGTATGTGAAAAATTATGTCTGGGTTGAGTAAGCTTTTTGTTCAGAGGTGCTGGAGGATGCAGCTTCTCCCCAGGTACTTCCTGACATCCCACCTGGAAGTGCTTTTGCCCCAGAGATTCCTTCTGGAATCTGCATCCCCCCCAAACCATTGAAGTTATACTCTCCACACACCATATCCCCATATATATTTTAATAATGTAAAGAAATATTTAAAAATATGTATGTCTATATAGTCTTTGGCTATGGTTCTCAAAGTAGACAGAAGTTCACTACACTTTTGACTAGCCACAATGCCAAATATTTCTAAATTATGAAATATGATAGTTTATAAACTTAAACCCTTAAAATATTCCCATACCCCAAATCTGCACCAGCAGGAAGTGAGCCACAAAAATTGTGCACCCACAGAAAAAAACATCTTCCTAAATTACTACTTGATGCCATTCTGGAAGAAACGGGCCAAGAAAATCAATCCTCCTGCCATAATTTATGAATTTATTTTCATTGAGATATTTGATCTATCTTAAATTTATTTTGGCAAAGGGAATGATATTATTTCAACTCATTCTTTTTTCCACTATTTTTTTCTTTTTCGTCTCTCTCTTTCTTTTTCCAGTACTGATGATTGAAAAGAGGTGCTCTACTACTGAACTACATCCCTTGACCTATTTATTCAGACATTTATTTATTTAGAGACAGGGTCTCACTAAATTGCCGATGCTGGCTTCAAACTTGTGATCCTCCTGCCTCAGCCTCCCAATTCATGGGGATTATAGGCATGCACCACCACTCCAGGCTCCCTCCACTAATTTTTGAAATGCTACTTTTACAATATTAAATTCTTCCATGTATTCTAATCTGTTTCTGAACTCAATTCTACCTATCTGATCTATTTGTTAATGTAACACTACTGAATCTTTAAAAATGGTACTATGAGGTTGTATTAATGAATGAAATAGAACTACTAAAAACACATCTGTAATGTCAGAGACTAGGAGGCTCTAAGGAATAGAAGATCTTTCTGGAGTTCTGCCATGAAGACAGTTCTAACAACTCATGTTCTGGGTGACTTTTGGTCCATTTCAAATTCCTTGGAAGGTATTTGACTCATCTGAGATTGGCTATAAATCCCACAGACAATAATCTGTTTTTGGAGTGGTGGGCATGGGGCAAGTCTACGTAGTATGAATGTGACTACTGGGTGTCCAATTTTTTTAGAAAAACATAAAGTATTGTGAGCTGAACAGTACTCTAATAGCTGCCTACCTCACTGTGCCACCCTTCCTACCTCAACCTCCTGAGTCACTGGTATGACAGGCTTGAGCTACCTTGCCTGGCTTGTGCCACCCTTTGTGTACATCTGAAGCTTCTCTGTCCTACATGGTTCAGATATCCTACACGGAATTGAGTCACCTCTTTCCAGAAGGATATGGTCCAAACTTATGTCCTGATATTGTTCTAGAGGCCAAATCATAAGAACCATACAGCTCTAAACCAAGATTTCCTACAGCATGTGTTCTTCAGTCATGTCAAAACTTCTTTATATATTCTGCAACCCATGAACCAGTCAGAAAACTTTAGACGTTTTAAATAACAATGGTTTCCATACCAAAGTACGAGTACATTTAAGGGATGCATAAAAATGTTCTAAGGGGGTGCTTCAACATTGAAAGTTTCAAGTGCATCTGTGTCTATAACTTTGGCTTCAATATGGAGCCCTTTCTTTCCTTCCTTTTTTTCTTTTCCCTCCCTTCCTTCTAATTCTTCCTTTCTTCTTTTTCTCTCTTTAGTTGGTCTGCCTGAGATGTATTTGAGTTAGGGGACTCTGGCCTCTCTGCCTTCACATCTCCTCTTTCAAAGCTGACTTCCTCACTTTGCAGGCATATCTTCCCCCCATCCTGGATCTTAACTATGGTGCTTTACCAAGGTAAAAAACTCAGGAAGGAGAAACAGGTTATTTTAGTAGAGTTTGGGAAACTTTATTTAATTGATTTGCTAATAAGCCCATCAGAAAACTCAGCATCTTTCACTATTTCAATTGAAGGTGAAACATGACATTAAAAATGGTATAGTCTGAACATAGCTATATTGGGAAGTAGAGAAACAGGAGAAATGACAGTTTTTCCTCAAAGACTCTTCCATTCTTGACTCTCGTCAAAGAATTCTTCCTTCTGTGGGAGGGTCCCTTGAAAGCAAAGGAAAGATCATGGTAAAATGTAGATGCTCTGGTACCTCTCTCAGGTGACAAACTAATGACAAAGTTCTTTACCTTGTCTAACTTGAATATTCAAGATTTGAACCCCAAAAGTTGGAAATTACCCAATGGCTAAGAAGAAAACTCTCTTTATGTGCACCACTCTTGGTTAGCTGAGTGGTTCTCAGGCAATTGTGTCTTGATGTGTATGTCTCTGGTACACGCTTTTCAAAATTTCAGGAAATGGGAGCAAAGAATTTTCATGTTTACTTTGAAGAGGTCAATGTTATGTCTTAAAAAAATAGTGGAAGTTAGTGAAAGGTGAGTGACTCACCTGAGAAAGAAATTCAATCAAGAGATTTTATTGGGGTGTGCCTGAAGGGGAAGAAAGAGAGGAAGAGAGCAGCAGCCTGAGCCTGCAAGTTTCAGCTTAAGAAGGGTTACTTAGGCAACCTGGTGGGTGATGATTGACAGAGTGACTCAATCTGTCAATCAGATTGGTAGAGAAAACTTTTGACTTTGGCGCACTTCATCTTGGCCCCTTTGGAGAGGAAGGGGAGGGGTAAGGAATTAAGTGATGTTCTTCTCAAGAGACGAAACGTAACTTCAGCGGGGAGAAACCCCATGGGGGAAATAAAACCAAAAGGCAAGATGTCCCACACACCCAACAGTTAATGTTTTGTTTTAACTATTTACTCAGGCTGGTTGAAGAAGCATTCTCCCTAAGTTTTAACAAAAAATTATTGCTTACTCCAAATCCCCACTTATTTTTACCTAAAGCTAAGTCTACTGCTGGCTGTTCCTCATTAAACAATTCCCTGCTCATTTATTTATTTCTAATGTTGTGGGGGTAGTTCACTCAGAAAACACACCAAGTCCCAGTTTTGTCCAAATTGATGAGTCTTTATTTAGCCAGTCAGCCAGCGACTGCTCTCCACAGGACCCATAACTGTCTCTGCAAGGAACAGCCCTAAGCCTGAGCATTTTAGGATATTTAAAGGCAAAAATTGCACATCCGAGTTGATGTAACTGCAAACAAGCAGGTACAGAAGCTGAATTGGGCAGTTAGCGAGACATTGCAATGGGTACATTGGTATTTCCCACAGGACTTTCCAGGTTGACATAGCAGCAAACAAGCAGAAGGGAAGGGGGTCAAAATGACCCTAGTGCAGTACAAGTTAGAGAATGGTTACTAATGTCTAGACCATCAATCTATGACAAGGTCCATTGCCCAAGAAAAATGGAAACCAAAGAGAACAATTTTACACTGTATAAGAATTGCTATTTTGTGTTGCCAAGTATGTTATACTAGGTAACTATTAATGAGTACAGAGGTGGGGTTTTCCCACGGGGAGAAGCATTTCTTACATGATATGGAGTCTCAGGGTAAAATGGAGTCTGTTTGGTCATTGCCCATATAGCCTGTCCCATTGAAGTGGCACCCCCTTTCTCCACGTAAAAGCCCTCTTCACCATGGCTGGTTTTAAGACTGTCAGCAGAAGAGTCTCTGCAAAAGAGTCCAATGTAGATAAACTTCCTATTTTCATGTCACCCTGTTTACTTGGCCACTGGCCGAGAAGATACCAGCACTCCAGGTGCTGGGTACCCCCTTACTAGTTTTTCATAAACATATCCAGTGTAGTACTTTGTAGAACTGTGCAAACAAGGCCTCTGGCCTTAAGCTAGGCTTCACAGAGATGTCTACATTTTTAAGATAAGTTACAATTGGGCTCCATGATAATAGCTGGCAGGGGGAGGAAAGAAAGGGGAGATGAAGCTCTCCCCTTCTCAGGTGTTGTCCTTGAAGAGTTAACTTGCCCAAAACAGTGAAAGAAAAAACTACTTTTATGTGAACTTCTTCAGACTGTGAACTTCTGAGCCCCTCCCCTTACATGCTGGGTATAAAACTCTGAAACTCCCTGAACTTGGGGTTCAGGGGATTAATTGATTACAGCAAAAGCTGTGCCCTCTGAACCTGGCTGCAGCCAAATAAAACTGTTTCCTGCTATTTTCGGTGCCTTGCCTCGTTTGTCCCTACAACACCATAATAATAATGTGGACTAATTTGATCTTTATTTACCGATTGGAATATATTTAGAATTTTATAGAAGTAATGTGCTTAATAAAAACCACTGAATAAAAATCCAAAAACCTTCTTTTATTTTGTTGTTAATTTTAAGAAAATAGAACTTGTCATTAATTTGCACAAAATTAAAGAGTCTTTTGAAACCAGAGCTTAAGCAAATGTTCCTCAAATACAATCAGGATATAATGCCCCAAATAAATGTTTTATTCTACTAATTATTTATTTAGAAATGATAAGTTGCTATTCTAATTTTGTTAAGTGCATAGTTATAAACTTAATTGTTTGCAGTCATTAGATTAAATTGCATATAGAAGGACAATTAAAGACCTATATATAGATATTTCTCAAGATCCATTTCCTTTTTAAGGTACTTGTGAGTATTTTGGTAGTCAGTAGTTAAAAAAAATCCAATTTAATGAGATCATTTTCAAACCATATGTATACAATTTTAGCTTTAAAAGTGCTATAGTTTGGATCTGAAATACCCCTAAGGCCCATGTGTTAAAAGCATAGTAACCATGATGGTGCTATTGGGAGTTTTAGAAACTTTAAAAGGTGAAGTCAAGTGGGAGGTTTCCTGGTCAGGTGGGATGTGCTCTCAAAGAGAGCACACCTTGACTGCTTTCTGTTATAGTTTTGATCTTAAATGTCTTCCAAAGGTCCATATGTTGAAGACTTGGTCCTCAACTTATGACAGATATTATTAGGGGGTGGTAGAACCTTTAAGAGGTGGGGCCCAGTGGAAGTGGAAGGAAGTGTTTTAAAAGCTCCATTTGGTTCAATAAAAGATGAATAGTCAATAATTGATTTCTTTGTTACTTTTTTATCAAAGTAAAAATAAATTTCTGTTATTTTAATCATTGGTATTCACACAAATAAAGGGTTGATTCAATCCAGAAGACATTTTCTATCCTTAAAGTCTTATATCTGCTGAGAGTTTCATTTTTCACTTTTTTTGTGGTGTTGGGAATTGGACCCAGAGCATCATACATGCTGGGCAATTGCTCTACCACTGAGCTATACTCTCAGCCTGCAGAGAGTTTTAAAAGTTAATCTTTATCACCTATCAATCTATCACAGTATGTGAAAGAATGATCAATAAAAGACACTCAAGCATAAAAATATAACACATTAGGACAAAGTTTTGTGGAGAAGGTGGAATGGAAACATGAGTTCATGGAGAAGGAAGTTATATAAAACTCATGACTGTTAAGAAGATCTTGTTCATATATTTTTAAAAGGATGTTGATAACTTTCAAATTGCTATAGTGCCAAGTGTCTTTTTACTGTTTATTGATGGTACTTGGAATTGAACCCTTGTGTACTCTACCACTGAGCTATACTATACCCGCCACCATTTTTATTTTTTATTTTGAGACAGGGTCTCACTAAGTTGCCAAGACTGGCCTTGAATTTGCAATGCCCTTGCCACAGTCTTCCAAGTCGATGTTAAATGATAATTGAATTCATTTAAAATAATGATGCATTTTATTTTAAAAATCTCAATATTTATAACATATTGCAAATTATAACAATTTAAACTTATAAAAAAAGTGGTAACTTCCAATTGTATAACAGGGTTTTTCAAGACTTATTTGTGGAAATTTGAAAGCAAAGAAATTTGAAGATTTCAACTATAAACAATAGGAAAAAGAAAGAGAATAAATATTTTTGTTTAAATCATGTGAACTATTAAAAAGAATGGAAAAAAGAAGGCAATTAACTAACTAATCTCTGGTGCCATACTTATGCCAGGTAGAAGTCTGAGGTTATAAGGAAGGGAAGGGAAGTGCACATTAGGGACACTACCCAGAGGTTGAGTCCATCACTTCTACTTCCTGTCCACTCGACCTAGTACTGAGCCTTAAATACCTTTAAAGGAAATTGGAAAATACAATTCTCATTCTGATAGGTGCCAAACAAGAAAATAAAGTAGAGGCCTTGTTCTCATTTCTACAACGGTCATACAGCTTTAGTCTGGACTTAATGATTTCTCTTTTCCTCCACCCATTCTTTTGTTCTGTTCCAAAGCCAAGATACATGACAAGGCTAGAAGGAGCATTATACCACTATTTCACACATTTTCCTATTAAATAAGTTTCTCTTTGGAGGCACGATGAACTAGGAATTGTGGCAGACAGGATATTCAGTAAGTATGATGTTGGTACTGGCAGAGCGTGATGGGTACAGGCAGCCTATCCAAATTTAGAATTAAACATGCATTCCTGTTATGGTCTCCTTCACATCAAAAGAAATCTAATAAAATCAGCCCAGCATCAGATAGTTAGCTATTAGAATCCTTGATTTGTGGTATCATCCTGGTGCAAAGGTCTGCTACTCTTTGTGAGAAAATCTTTTTGTCAAGTTCATACATATGTTATCTCCACAAGCAATTATTGATATGTTGTTTATTAGATAATTGAAGACATAGCCATCAGGTTGAGGAAGAAACAACACTGATTTCCACAGAAATAGTTCTCTTGTACATGTGTACATGTGTACAGGTGGATGTGGTGGTATACACCTGTCATCTCAGGTAGTTGGGAGCCTGAGGCAGGATTGCAAATTCAAGGCCAAACTGGGCAACCTTGAGAGATTCTGTCTAAAAATAAAATAAAATGGACTGGGGATGTTGCTCAGAGGTAGAGTGTGTGTCTAGCATGTGTAAAGCCCTGGGTTCAACCCCTACTACAGAATTATAAAAAAGAAAAAAAAAAAGTCTTTTCCCAAAATAAGTCCATGTGATGAGTTACATGAGGTTTGTATCCCATTTAGTAAATATGTTTGCTCTGCAGTAAGATCCAAGTTAACAGTGCTAAAGTAAGATAGAAATTTAGTTTTTTTCATCATTAGTCTAGGGTTGATATGGTTAATGGATCCCTAAAATATTGCTTGTATGCTTGTGGTAGAAAAGTCTCAGCACTAGGTTAAATTGCCAGGCAGAAGTCTAAAATCTTGAAGAAAGGAAAGTAGGAGTTAATTGCCTTTTCTTGAGAGACATGACTTGGAATTTGAACCCATCACTTCCTCCTACTTTCTATTGCACAAACCTTAGTTTATAGCTGTAATAGCTTCAAGGGATGCTGGAAAATGAAAATATCATTCTAATGACTAGACATTCAACTAAGATGTGAAAGTTCTATTGTTAAAGGAAAATGGATATTTAAGGACAAAAAGCAGTCACTTATCAAGATACAAATATATACAGCTTTGATTCCATTCTGAGCCCATTTAAACTTCAGACATATTTTTACTCTAATTCTTAATTTATTTTTTCAGTTAAAAAATTTAATTGTCTTACAATTAAATTATCAACTTGTTTCACACTTATTTTAAGGTGTTTTTTTTATTCTGCAAAACCTTGAAAACTAAGCAAAAATAAAAATTTATGTTCACAATAAATTTGGAGTAGCGGTGGTAGAAATAATGGAAATAATGGGATTTAAGGAAGTTTCTAGTTGGTACTATTTTTACCATCTTTGGTACTAGTATCCAAATGTTATGGTTTGGATGTGAGGTGTCCTCCAAAAGCTCATGTGTAAGACAATGCAAGAAGGTTCAAAGACAAAATGATGGGTTATAAGAGTCTTAACCCAAAAGTGAATTAATCCCCTGATGGGATTAGGTGAATGGCAGCTGAAGTGGTAGGATGTGACTGGAGGAGGTGGGAATTGGGATGTAGCTAGGAGTATATATTTTGTATTTGGAGAGTAGAGTCTCCAGTAAATTTGGAAGGGGCCTTTAGTGGCACCTCATAAATTCTGATGTTGGGACCTAAATTTACTCCCTAAATGCTGAACCATTTAGACCATTAACCTACTGCCTGCCTTTGTATTATGCTTGTCAAAATCCTGTTACCTGTAAGTTCCCAAGACACCCCCCTTTGCAACTTTTTGTGCTATAAAACTATGCTCCTGAGAGCCGGAGGACTGTCTTCTATTCCCATGGATTTTGGGAGAGGGACAGTCCTAGCTTGTCAGAATAACAAGCTTGCTTTAATTTGATTTAAATTGGAGTCAGTGGTTTTTTCTTGCGTTGTGGTTTAACATCAAGGAGGGAAAGGACCACAGGGAAAAACAGCCCTTCCAAGGCATACCTCCAGTGACCCACCTCCTTCAGTCACATTCATTCAAACTAGAAAGAACTGATTAGGTTATAGCTCTCATAATCTAATCATTAGCCTCTGAATATTCCTGCATTAACAGAAGCTTTGGGGAAACAACTCATATCCAAACCACAACAGAGTCATTTTTTAGTGACATTTTTTTATATTTAAAAATTAAAAAAAAAAAAACAAAACAGTACAGAACAATGAATTAGAGACAGACTGCCAAAGATAGGTTGATTATGGTGGTTGTCAAATACATCAAATATATAAAAATCCACTTGTTTTAACTAAAACAAAAACAAGAACATTTCCATAGTAACCATTAGAGATTGATTGGACATCAACTTACTATTATGAAAATTAAGGGAAGGAATCAAGCACATATTCTTTGTAAAAGAATTCCAGATAATGAATACAGGATTAAAAGATTTACAAAATTACCATTTTGAAAACTTTAAAGAAATAAGGTTAATCATAAGGTAAAAGATTGATGGGAATTTTCAAAAGTGTTATCATGCTGGTACCACCTGGCCCATTGAGGAGTCTTTGTATCACCAAAGTGGGGACAATCACACATTATGTGCCACATGACGGGCTTCAATAGGAAACATAAAATTCACCATGAAGGAGTCTTAAAAAACAAATTAAACCTAAATACAATCAAATATCCATATCCAATATTGTAGCCACTAGCCACATACGGCTATTTAAATTTAAATATTTAAAACTTTGTTGGACAGCACAGATGTAAAAAATTTCATTCCTTTGTAGGAAGTGACATTGAACTGAAGAGGGAAATATTACTTTATAGCTTTGGTCTTCGTAAGAGTGTTACTTAATTACTGGTCTCTGTAAAAGTGCTGTTTAAACACTGGTTTAAATTGTACAATTTCTATGCTAGGTTTTTTTCAATAGCTCTTAGGGATGTAAGCTTACAGTTATCTTGAGGAACTGTTGCCTGTGGTGAAGGTCACTCAGCAATGTCACTCTGCCTTTGTTCTGCATCTGTGAGCTGCTTATCACAAGAATTCCTGTGCATGGTCTTTGGTCACATAGGTCAAGAATTCAAACCCACCAATGTTGTAATGGTAAAAAATGATGTCAAATTTCCCATAAAAGCACTATGTAACCTCAATTTGGGGCCCAGAATTTCAGAGCACTAGCTCATCTGGGTCCACTGGTGTAATAAACCTGTGTTCTCCAACTCTGAGAGTGCTTGGTCTCTTGGTGAATGTGATTTCCACAACAGAACAGCATTGCTATGAATCAAACTACAAGTTTATATGAAGTAAGGAAGCAGAGGAATAAATCATATGAAACCAGGAGGAAGCAACAGGCCAAATTTTGAATCTGAACCATTCTATGGAATAAATGACCCATTTTCCCCCACAAGAATTAAATGATTTGACAAAGGGGGTTGAAGAGGTTTAACAACCAATCATGTTAAGTGATTTTGAGTCGTGATTTGAACAGATGAGCTACAAGGACTATTTTGAGATCATCAGAAAAATATGAATATTAACTGTTAAATTATATTAAGAAAAGGTTGCTAATTTTTAAAGGCATAATGATTGCATAGTGGTTATATAAAATAAATCTTTTTTTCAATTACAAAAGTATACTAAAATGTCTGTGATATGCTTTAAACTACGCTTTTGGAGATAAGGCCCTTAAAACTCCCCAAATTGGAGAGATAGCTGAAATGAGATTGACAAAATTTTAATAATTGTTGAAGTTTGTGATAGACACATGTGAATTGATTACATATTCATAATAAAAATTAGGAGAAACAAGATAAAAAATGGTAGCCATGAATAATTACACAGTAACAAAACCTCAAGTTCCCAGATTGCTCCATTTTTTTCAAGGGAAGCCAAAACTCCAGATTAAAAACAATAAGGAAAAAAATCTCTTGATTTCATAAAACAAAAGCAACATGGTCAAATAAAACACATCTGTGGGCTGGAATTTGTCCTCAGGCCATCTGTTTCTTGTGTAGGAAAAATTTGTTTTGTTAATGAGATGTCTTTCCCCATAGTTAGAGTGTGTTCAAGTTTTCAAAGAACTTTTTGAAACTGGTGGTAGTAGATCAGTGTCTGGAGACACACAGATGAGTGATACACAGCTGGGCCCTGAACAGAGATCAGAGTCTGGCTTGGGGTGGGCATGGAACCAGGAGCTTTGAACACAACATGAGTGTATGCAGAAGGTACAGCAGAGGTGCATATTAGCCCAGCCATAGTGTTATGGGATGAATTGTGTTTCCCCAAATTTCATATATTGAAGCCCCTAACCCCTGGTACCTCAGAATACTAATATTTGGAGATAAGGCCCTTAAAGATGTCATTAAATTAAAATGAACTCTTGAGGGTAGTGCTAATCCAAGTGATAGGTTTCTTTACAAGATGAAATTAGGACATAATGAGAGACACCTGATGCATGCATCAGTGAGGTGACCATGACCATGTGAAGACATAATGAGAAGGTAGCCATTTGTACATCAAGGAAGGAGATCCCCGAAGAAACTGAACCTGCTGACACGTTGGTCCCAGACTTGTAGCCTCCAGATTTTTTGGCAGTGCTGGGGATTGAACCCAGGGCCTTATGCAAGGCAACCACTCTACCAACTGAGCTATATCTCCAGCTCCCAGCCTCCAGAATTTTGAGAAAATACATTGTTATAAAATCTTGTCTTGGCAATCCTAGTAAACAATACACATAGGAAGCCTTAATTTTGCTCAAGGAAGCCTATGAATGTGCTACATATTTATATACAATTCAAGTGCTGATATCCTTGTGTCACTTTGAGGAAATTCTTGGGTTCAAGGCACATGCAGATCTTTCCAGGCACTTCATCTCTCTCATAGCTTTATTTTCTTTCTATGTGTTTATGACTTTTAAAATTTGTCTTTCCATCTTCATATTTTCTTCTAAACTTTACACCCAGCCATCCTACTGGCCTCTAGCCAAGCTCACCTAGATGTCTCTAAATGAAAATATTGTATCTTCCTCTTCCACTCACTGCCCAAACATTCTCCTTTTTTTTTGGTCTTCTAACTATTCATTATTTGTTAAATGGGGAAATCTGGAAGTCAGCCTGGATACCCTCTTTTATCTCTGCATCTTGCCAGTTCCTTGTTCCAGGCCCCCCCCCCCTCCCCGCAACCCTTACTGTCTCATTCCCACCTCTGTCTCCTGCCCTGGTCATTTCCTCCCTAGACCTTGGTCTCTTTGATTGCTCTTCTTTCTGTATCTCCATTTGCCTTGGGGGTTATCTTCTGAAAGTGCAAATCAGGTAGTAATTTCTCTGTTTAAAATTCACTGATCATATATTTTCACTTATAAAATTAAAAGCCCTATACCCAGCAGGGATCTTTACAATAAGACCCCTGACCACTTTCTTGGTCTTGTCTTCCTACGTCTCCATGTACATATATCACCATGTCTAATTCCTCAAAGTTCCTCTAACACACCATTATTTCACATTTCTTTTGTATATCAGTGCCCTCTTTTCCCTTCTCTGTTAATGCAGGGAGCTCCTGTATGTTGTTGAATGCTGCACAATCACCCCCTTCACGGAGCTTTCCTCTCCTTCACCTTCCCAGGCACACATTATTCTTAAAGACTGTTGATGAAGACCAGCTGTCACAGGCAGCAAACAGATGCCTGCAAATAGCCTGCTTAACTGGGCTCGAAAGCTACTACAGGTGCCCTTGTCGGAGTGTTGGTTTCTAGCAGGATGGTTGGTTATGTGTCTCTACTAAAAGAACTGGCAAGCCAGTGTTCTGACCAGTAGACAGGTCATCCTGGTGATTCAAACTCTTTACATGGTCTGTGGATGCTTTTGGTGGCTCTTCATTTGATATGACACCCTGAGGCACTTAACCATCTACATACATGTGCTTGCGCCCAGTTCATTGGGACTCATCTCGAGACTGCCCTGGCCATGATGCCATCTTACTGATGGTAAGTGAGCATCATCAGTAGAATGGGCCTGCCTGTTCCACACTTCTCATCTGCACTCTCCTGGACCAGCCGCTGTGACTAATCATCAAGGATTATTGATGATTATTGTTGATTATTGATCATGGCCTCTACCTTGTTGCCCTACTTCTGGAAGGTGTGGCTTCACAGCCTCCAGGTCACTGCCATTTGTTGATATTTATTGTGCACAGACACACTGGGAAAGGATTCTAGAGCTGAGTGTCTCCAGAACAACACCTGTGGAATGATATGCCACTGGAGAAGTTTAACAGCCAACACTACGTCAATGCTTATATTCGGTTCTCTATGATGGATGTGAAGGGAACTTGATGTATCTTTTGGGCCCTGCAGGAAAGGAGAAAAAGTCTTTGGAAGCAAGATCTCATTATTTGATGATGCTTTGGTTTCCTTCATACTATGGTTTGAATGTGTCCCTAAAGAATTCATGTCTTGGGCTGGGGTTGTGGCTCAGTGGTGGAGCACTTGCCTAGCATGTGTGAGGCACTGGATTCGATTCTCAGCACCACATATAAATAAATAAAGGACCATTGACAATTAAAAAATATGTTTTAAAAAAAGAATTCATGTCTTGGAAACTTAATCCCCAAATTCGCATATATTTGGAGGCAGATCCTGTTGGAGATACTAAGGATTAGATGAGCTCTAAAAATGATAAGTGTCATATCCTTCAGTAACCCAGAAAATAACCCATTTGACAGTTTTGACAAAGCCAATACAAATGGGCAAGGAGAGAATTAGGTGGTAACTGTGGGCAGAGTCAGGACCCAGCTTATACTGCTTCGGATTGTTCCACTAATTCTTGGACCTGAGACTTTGTGAACTAGTGGACTAAATGTTTGATCTGCTAAACTGGCCAAGGTTGTACTATAAACTTTAAGACTGACAAACTAAAGAAAGTATTTGAAAAGATTTGTAAGTGTTAGAACATTATTGATTTATTTTTTTTTTCATTTTAAAACTCATACAATCTACCCAGATTGCTTTCCATGAATAAATTCTGTATACACACACACACACACACACACACACACTCAATATGTGTGTATACGCACAATCTCCTTATGGAAGATTAAATATCATTTCCCCTCAGCAATAAATCTTTTTTTTACATTTTTTTTGCTTGTTCTAATTAGTTATACATGACAGCAGAATGCATTTTGACACATCATACATAAATGGAGCATAACTTCTCATTCTTCTGGTTGTACATGATGTAGAATCACACCAGTTGTGTAGTCATATATGTACATTGGATAATAATGTCCAATTCATTTTATTGTCCTTGTTACCTCCATACCCTCACCCCTCTCTTCACTTCCCTCTGCCTAGTCCAAAGCACCTCTATTCTTCCCTAGTCCCACCCCTGATTATTGTGAATTAGTATCCGCATATCAGAGAAAACATTCGGCCTGTGGTTTTGTGGCTTATTTCACTTAGCATGATATTCTCCAGCTCTGTCCATTTACGGGCAAATGCCATAATTTCATTCTTCTTTAAGGTTGAGTAATATTCCATTGTGTATGTATACCATAATCTCTTTACCCATTTATCTGTTGAAGAGCACCTAGGTTGGTTCCATAGTTTAGCTATTGTGAGTTGAGCTGCTATAAACATTAATGTGGCTGTGTCATTGTAGGAAGCTGATTTTAGGTCCTTTGGGTATAAATTGAGGAGTGGGATAGCTGGGTTGAATGGTGGTTCCATTCCAAGTAATCCAATCAATAAATGTGTTAGTGAACTAAAAAGACACTTCACAGAAGAAGAAATACGAATTGTTCAACAAATATATGAAAAAAATGTTCAATATCTCTAGTAATTAGAGAAATTCAAATCAAAACTACTCTAAGATTTTATCTTGCTCCAGTCAGAATAGCAATTATCAAGAATACAAACAACAATAAATGTTGGCAAGAATGTGGAGGAAAAGGTACACTCATACATTGCTGGTGGGACTGCAAATTGGTGTAGCCATTATGGAAAGAAGTATGGAGATTCCTCAGAAAACTTGGAATGTTTGACTCAGCTGTTTGACTCAACATCAACTCATTGCACTAGCATCAAATTTCTTAGCCAACTTATTTTCCCCACCAAAAGTGAAATGAAGTGGAAAAAAGAGCTAATATTTTTCATTTCTTAGTCCTAAATGACCTGGACTCTATATTACTTTGCTCTGCCTGACTAGACATATGAATGTGAATATTTAAAAAATTGAAAGAGGAAAGAATGGAAATATAGAAAACACTATCTTTATTTAATGACTCAATCACATTATTCTCGAAATATTTCTCTTTGTGGTAGAGAGCTTACATCGTTGTACAGATATTGTGTTACATTTCAGTCATGTGTATCTTTAATTGGGTATACAATAAAGGTACCACATATATTATTTTTTTTAAAGATGACCTTTTTATAACTTTATTTTATTTATTTTTATGGGGTGCTGAGGATCAAACCCAGTGCCTCCCACATGCTAGGGGAGCGCTCTACAGCTGAGTCACAACTCCAGCTCCCCACATGTGTTCTTAAAATTGCTTTGAGTAATATAGCCTGTATGTTGAATACAAACTAAATTTTATTTTTAAATTATTTCTTGTTTTATAGCATTGACTAGTCTATATTTATTCTAATTTGGGAGAGGGTTTCAAATGGAAATGTCTGAATTATGCTTAAACTTTTGCATAGGTCAATTCTGATCTAGTATGCAGGGTCCAATTATAATGGGCCCTATTAATGAGTTCAGTAAAGATAGACTTCTGTACATCTTAATTGAATCTCCTGTGACTAATTGAGTCCATAGGTTTGTGCTTTTAAATATTTTATATGCAGGCTTCTAGTAATAGTGCTCATTCTATCAATCAATATCAAGTAACCCCTAAGATTACTGAAAATTGAGACTCATATATAAAATATTGAATCATTCATTTTTAATAGCACAGGTAATAAATGTATATTGCTCTTGGGACATGATTCTTGATTTTTTAAATGTAAAATTTATGAGACATTTCGGAACAGTGGGCAAAGTTGTGCCCTCCCTCCTCCATATTGAAGGATCAGCCGAGTGGGAACAACTAGCAGCCATCACACAGGGGATGCTAGTATCTTGTATTCCAGAGGCTCAGTCTCAATTCAACTCAAGGAAATTCTATTCAATATGATATTGGTTAGCAGTCCAACTTAACATTTACTGAGCAAAGAGCAATGCTAGGCTGTATTAATAAGAGATCCCTTGGGTGCAGGGAACTCAGAATTGCTTATGAGAAGGGCAATAGCATAGAGAAGTCTTATGGAACCCATAGTAGGAAGACAGCCTTGTTGGAGCTGGATAACTGTCAGTCAGATATCTTCTTTCCCTCTCCCTTATCCACATATCCTCTTTTGTTTGTGTTTTCTCTTTGCATGGAGTCCCGTCTGTCATGTTTCTTCTTCATTCTGCTTTCCGTAAGCCTTCCTATCTGGCTCTCTTACCTGTTTATACATGACCCATCAGGGCTCTGTTCCCAAATGGTAGTGCTCAACCCTAAGTCTATATGTCCTTCCCACTAGATTTGTGTGCATGTTTGTGTGTTCCATTTCCACATTCAGAAGGAGAGAATCTAATTTGCTTAGCTGAGGTCAAGTATGCACTCCTACTCCAATGAGCTGTAACCACAGGTAGGAGGACCAAAAGGCCATGTATAATTAGAGATGCTCTTTTTATTCCATGGAGTGGGCATATAAATTTTCCAGGAAGTGAGGGTGGTAGGAGAATGGGGAGGATGAATGAAACATCAATTCTGGACTCTAGGTTTCAATCTTATGGGAAAAAATCATGCACACAAACATCACAATCTTATCTCTCTTTCTCTCTATATATCACACACAAAAGTAAAAGAAGGAAGGAGGATATGAGGACAGAGAAGTGTTAAATAGGTTGTTTTTATTTATTTACTTATTTAACTTCCCATCAGTCCTGGTTAGGATTGATTCCCCTGCCAAGTCCCAGCTTGTGAGACAGGGCACTGTGTCTGTTATCTCAGAATCAGGCAAGGAATAGCACAGTAACAATGGCGATGTGAGGAAAAGAAGTGCTGTGCCAACACCAATTCAGGACAGTGCTTAACTCCTACATGAGTCCTAACAGAGTTTGGACTCAGAGGATAATAGAACGGGATTATGATCCAGAGAAAGCCAGGCCCATAAATCTGAAAGTTGTCTTATATAACAGTCCTCTCTGAAGATGATCAGGCTGTGTGCCATTAGTCCCAACACAGCCGTGGAATGTGTTAAGGAGCACTTTCTGATTGCAATGCACTGGTCCAGACACCAAGAGCCCACTGATGTTTTTTGAGGATCTACTATATTCAATGGACATTGATGGAGACTGTGCAGATGTGATTTATTTAATGCATTTTTTTATTTAAAAAAAAAACTTGAAAAATATTTTAAAACTTTGTCACAATTAGTAGGATTTTCCCCCCCTCTGTTCTGTCACTGTACTGGTTCCTTTGGTATTTTGTAGCATACTTGTGAATCGATTGCTTTTCTTTAGATACATAAAAGGGAAACTACTTTCTTCCAGAAGTCAATAGTTGAGATCAGGAACTTACTCTGTCCCCCAACTCCTCAAATCTCACCCTTCAGAGGCTTCTGACTCACTCTTCACGCCCTTGTGTCTCCTCATCTGGTCAGCTCTTGGCTCTGGCCCTTTCCCAGGCCGAGGAGCATTACCCTAAGCTGCTGGCTGCTGCTCCTCAGGAAGATTTCTTCTAACCAGAGCCCACAACCAGTTTGGTGAGCTTTGCCTTCCAAAACCTTCCCTTTCAATGCATGGGAAGCTCTCTTCACTCAAAAGACAACAGTGAAAAAGACAAAAACAAAAACCGAACCAGGCAAAATTGCTATTGCTTACTCCTTTTTAAATTTTTGTTGTTGTTGTATTTTTTATACCTTTATTTTATTTATTTATATGTGGTGCTGAGAATCAAACCCAGTGCCTCACACATGCTAGGCAAGCGCTCTACCACTGAGCTACAGCCCCAACCCCATTGCTTACTCTTAAACACAGAATTTTGGAGAAAAAAAAAATGGAAAAACACATTGCACTATGTATTTTCCCAGATCTCACTGCTTTATTTGCTTATGTAGATAAGAAAAATGTTTGCATTAGTTACCCTTGCAATAATTGATTTCCAGTTTACAAAGTAGAAAGCCCCTTGAGAGTGCTAATAGGTAAAACATATGTAGAAGACTAGTGGCTGAAAGGAAGGAAGTCTTTTCAAATTAAAAATAGTTGTGGAGTGACTAAGTGTTTTTGCTGTTTTCAGTCTTTACTTTAATGTTACTTGTTTAGATTGCAAGTAAAAGGGATTTTTTTAAAAGTAATTTGTGTATAAAGTATAAATACGGGTTGTTTTTCACTCACACCAGTGCAGCACTCTCTACAACTTGTTGTCTATCTACTTGTAAGTGAATAAATGTCATGATTCCAATCAGTCCATTTTTTCCTTCATGAAGAATCGTCCAAGTTTTAGTCCTTAGGTTATTCTGAACATTACATCTTGGACATGATGAATTATGTTTCATAAAAACAAATATTATAACAGTTTAGATCATTTCAGCAATTAATCTTTTGAGTTAAAAGTATATACAATTATACCCAATTATACTTAAAATAGTTTCACATAGTTAGATGTTTTAAATCAATCAAATTATTTTCTTTACCTAGAATGCCTTTCCTTCATCCACTGTACACATGATTTCTTTCTTTTTTTTTTTTTTTAATTTTTTATTGTTGGTTGTTCAAAACATTACAAATTTCTTGACATATCATATTCCACACTTTGATTCAAGTGGGTTATGAACTCCCACCTTCACCCCATACACAGATTGCAGAATCACATCAGTTACACATCCATTGATTTACATATTGCCATACTAGTGTCTGTTGTGCTCCGCTGCCTTTCCACATGATTTCTTTTTAAACTTAAGCACACACACACACACACACAAATATTATGCATATATATTATATACCTAAAGAGATACATTCTAATAAAAATGGAAATGATGCAGAAATATATACATGTATGTGTGTGTGTGTGTGTGTGTGTGTGTGTGTGTGTATATATATATATATATATATATATATATATATATATATATATATATATATATATCTCACATGTTTTCTTCTATAACATAAAATGCTGCTTTTTTGGAGGGCATTAATATACCAACAGAAAAGATAGGTTTCACAGGCTTCCTTGCAGCCTTCTGTAGTCCCATCACATAGTGCTGGCCAATGAGATGTAAGTTTAAGGCTGTTGTGAGCAACTTCTGGGAAAGCTACATTTTATATGAGAAAAAGAGATAAATTCATCTGGCTCACATTCTTTTTCTCTTTATGTTTCCATCTTCTTTCTGGCTGGAATTGAAGAAAATGCCTGGATGTAGACAAACAATCATGTGACTGTGAGTTGAGTATAGAAAAAAACACCTGGAAAACAGTGGGCATAAAGCTAGAAAGAGCCTCATGTCTTGAGCTGTCCCTACTGGCACAGCTCCCCTCTGGACTTGGCATGTGAGCAAAAATAATATCCTTTATTTTTTTGTCTACTTAAGTGTTTATGTTTTAGACAGCTATAAATTTTGTTCTTTTAACACTCACTCCAATCCCACTCCAGACATAAATATTTTTAATATTTAGTGTCTTTTGAGACTCAGCTATATTCATTCCACTTTAAATTTTTATCCTTTTTTTCCCCCTAAAAACGAGATAATATTACTTGTTGTTTGAACCTCCTTTTTTGACTTAACAACATGGCCTAGACATCCTTCCATGTCAATATGAGAAGTTTTATCTTTTCAAAAATATTGTTATAGACCCAGATCTTCACCATGTCTTCACCTGACTTCCTTAACAAGCCTCTTTAAAGTGCAAGAAGTAAAATTAAGAATCAATAAATGGGATGGATTCAAACTAAAAAGTTTCTTCTGGGTGAAGGAAACAATCAATAACCTGAAGAGAGAGCCTACAGAATAAGAGAAAAATCTTTACTACATGCACCTCAGATAGAGCACTAATCTCCAGGATACATAAGGAACTCAAAAACCTTAACACCAAAGCAAAAACAAAAACAAAACAAAATGCAAACAAATAACCCAATCAATAAATGGTCTAAAGGACTAAACAGACACTCCTCCGAAGAAAATATACAATCGATCAACAAATATGAAAAAATGTTCATCATATCTAGCAATTAGAGAAATGCAAATCAAAGCTCCTCTAAGTTTTCTCACTCAGAATGGCAATTATCAAGAATACAAACAATAATAAGTGTTGGTGAGAATGTGGGGAAAAAGGTACACTCATCCATTGCTGGTGGGACTGCAAATTGGTGCAACCATTACAGAAAGCAATATAGAGATTCCTCAGAAAACGTGAAATGGAACCACTATTTGACCCAGCAATCCCACTCCTCAGTTTATATCCAATGGACTTAAAAACAGCATACTACAGGGACACAGCCATATCAATGTTTATAGCAGCACAATTCACAATAGCTAAACTATGGGACCAACCTAGATGCCTTTCAACAGATGAATGGATAGAGAAAATGTGGTATACATACACAACAGAATATTACCCAGCCTTAATGAAGAACAAAATTGTGGCATTTGCAGGTAAATGGGTGGAACTAGAAAATATTTTGCTAAGTGAAATAAGCCAATCCCAAAAAACCAAAGGCTGAATGTTTTCTCTGATAAGCAGATGGTGATCCATAGTGGGGGTGGGGGGCAAGGAAGAATGAAGGAAATTTGAATGATTTTGCAGCAGGGAGTGAGGAGAAGGGTGGGACAATGCGGATGGGAAGGACAGTGGAATGGGACAGACATTATTACCCTATATATACGTATGCTTACACTGCTGGTGTAACTTTGCACCATATACAGCCAGAGGAATGAGAAGTTGTGCTCCATTTGTGTACAGTTTGACAAAACGTATTCTACTGTCACGTAAAACTAATTAGAACAAATTAAAAATATATATATATTGTCATAGAGAAAAATGGTACTTGCTTTTCTCAAGTAATAGAGAAAATTTTCAAGTAAAAAGCAGTAAATGTGTCTAAATTCTACTATCTTGAAATAAACAGTAATATTATTTGGTGAATATTATTCCTATTAGTTTCTTTGAAATTAATTAGTTTCTTTGAAAGTAATAGGAACATTCTCTCCTCTATTATCTATATGTACACGTATGGATACACAATTACACAAGCACACTCACAAACATAAAGTACATACAAATACATATCCCCAATACATATAATACACACACACACACACACACACACACACCCCAATACATGTACCTACTCAACATGGAACAGGTACCAAGAGAAGTAGACTTAGAAAATCAAAATTCATTAAAAGCTACTTAATTTTGCTTGAATTAATCAGAGGAAATAGAATGCCTTTGAAAGTTATGACTGATAGTTATAAAAAGCAAAGATAGTCACCTGAACTATATTCAAACCAGTTTATCATTTTAATACCCATAAGAATTATATAATTAATACCAAATATTTAAAACAAATATGTCATATTAATATTCTAATTTGCTGAAAAATCTATGCATATTTAGTATTTTATATTTGTAACATTAACAACATTGTGGCTTATTAGATTAATTTCAATTTAAGGTGTAGAAATTGATTTATTTATACTTATGAACTTAAGTAGGGGTTTTACTAAATTTATATATATTATTAGAATGTTTAATAGACCTTAAGTTTCACCATATTTTAAGGTTAATTATTTTAATTCAAGATAATGACTTTATTCCTTGGGAAGGTTTTTCATTCATGGAAGGACTTAAAAACAATGTATTTAATTTATAAATCCAGTGTAAAACACTTAAAAAAGGTTTTATTAACTAAATTTGAAAATGGAATGAACTATTAGTTGAAGTCCATTAAAAGTGACAGTTTAAACTAGCAAAGCTTGTAAATGGAATATTTAGATTTGTAAGCTGAACTTAGATGCTTATGGAATAATTAAATGAGAATTTTTGAGTTAATAAATTTTAAAAATAAAAGGAATCTCTAAACTTTCTGTGTTTAGAAAGAAATTTATATTTATGCAAGAAGAAAAATATAAAATCAAAGTGAAACTTAAAAAGAATTGCTGACTTTGGGGCTAGGGTTGTGGCTCAGCGATAGAGCACTTACCTAGCATGTGTGAGGTGCTGGGTTCACACCACATGAAAATAAATAAATAAAATAAAGATATCGTGTCCAATAACAACTAATATACATATGTATGTACACAAATGCATACATGTAATATATATATATATTACATGTATGTGTGTCCATATATTTATATAATACATATATATAAAATACATATATATATTCATATATATGAATTGTTGACTTTGGATAAATTCTTCTTTACCATGAGGTCTATTGGGTCTTAGATGCCCTGAGGTTAAAATAAAAGATTATGAAAATCATTGAGGGTTTGGAATTATTATGTTCATATTGTTGTTTTAAAATATGGTTTAATTTTAGCATTGAGTGTTTTGCTGCTATGAAAGATAAAAGGATTAAGCCTGGATAGGGCTGATCAATGATCCCAGTTTGCCTCAGACTGATGGGTTGCCTGGGACTCAGGACTTAAAGCGCTAAAACCGGTACTTAAAGATGTGCCTTGGTGGAAAGCATCGTGGCTACATATTCTAACATCGATGCTCCAGGCTTTGCCCTACAACTTATTACCTTTTCATCTTAGGCAAATTACTTATCTTTATTTCTTTATTTTATCCCATGCAAAAGGAGGATAAAATAGTGACTAGCTATCCCAAAGGGTTAGTGTGAAAATTAAATGAAGACCATGTAGAATAGCACTTAGAATGTAGTAATCAGGAAACATATGCCAACTGCTATTTCTGGGTCCCATTTCCTTTCCCTGATTGAATTGCTTATATTCTTTTTACTACTTCAATTATTGATCCTTCATTTTATATTTAAATAGACTCAATATTTACGTCTTACCATTTCACCATGGCTTTTTTCAATCCTGAGTTTCAAAATCTTGATTTGTTTCTTGTTTGGCCAACTGGGTTTCAAGTGGATTTTTCACAACAGGCTCATAGGTGTTCCTATTAGTCTGATAGCTGCTATAAATACATACATACACAAATAACACAGACTAGACAGTTTAAAAAATGGCAACTTTATTTTTTCACAGTTCTGGAGGCCAAAACCTAAGATCAAGTCATCAGGGTTAGGTTTATGGTGAGGGCTTGATTCCTGGCTCTCAGAGGGCCACCTCCTTTCTATGTCCCCATGTGGCCTTTCCTCTATGCCTATATGGAGAGGAAGCTCTGGTGTCTCTTCATCTTTTTTATAAGGATACCAATCCTATTGGATTAGACCTACCTTGCCTACCTGTTATGAATTCTCTCTTCTTTGTTATTAACGGGACTTCCTTTTGCTTTAATGGCAATGGATATAGTTTAGAACCCTAAATTCCTGGTTTCTCTTTCAGCCACGGGTGAGTATATGACAGCTCTAGTCAAGGAGAGATAAGTCTACCATGGGGGATGTTTAGGAAAGCTCTCTGAAAGAGATACAACTAAGTTGGCACATGCCTTTTACCTTTATTTCTGCCTTCCTAGAATATAGAAGCAAATAGAAGGAGGAGAAACTATCTGATATCATGGGATATTCATAAGAATGAAAACTACATATTAATGATGTTAGCACAGAAAGATACTTGAATCTTTGATAGCTTATTTGAAGAACCACGAAAAAACAGCTACAAAATTTTGTTTAAAGCATTGTTTAGTTAGATTTCTATTACATGCAATAAAAAAATTATTTATACTGATGTATACCATTTCTTTTATTTTTATCAATGTAAAGTGTGGAATAATTTAGTAATTTTCATGTCATATTGGGTTGGGGTGATGCTGATCCAATTTTTGAAATTTGCTCCATCTTTGATTTATGTACTAATGAGGGGAGCAGGATATGTTTTTTCTTTAATAGTGAAAAACAATTCAAAAGAAAGAAAGGTCACCAAGATAAAGCATATATTGTCATCCTAATGATAATTACAGAAGACAATGGGAAGAACCATAGGAAGGGAGGGAGTGGCTGGCACCAAGTATTCTAGGTTTTCATATTTTTTATGATATTTTTTAAAAATTATTTTCTGTTTTATTCTCTTTAATAGAGTCTAGAATTCCAAAATTCAAAAATGAGTTTGAAATTACCTTGATCATGTATGTGCATATTGAAGTAATAAGTTTGAAATGAGGTAATTAAAGCAAGAAAACATGAAACAGTTTAACTCAGAAAAAGGATTGTAGAAGATTGGCTTAAAATTTAGAACAAATCTGTACCTTTTGTTGTTATTACTGAATTAGTGTTGCCTGATAACTTTATCCAGCTGTTAATTAAGCACCAGGGAAGCCAGTCATTAAGTCTTTTAGGTCTCCAGGATGCTATTTAGTTCTTGCTTCAATTTACTGTACTAAGCTCACTAAGAGGCAATGCCTTAAAAACACTAAGAATATCTATCTCATAATATATTTAGTATTCTAAATATATTAGATGGAAAAAGCAATTCTAATTTAGTTTCTCATTCATTTTAATTTGGTTAGCAGATGTTTTATGTGTACTGCAGTCAACTTTTAATTTGCATTATGAAAGAGCCTATAATAGCAATTTATCTTTTTTTTATTATACTGTGGTTTTAATTTCCTCTGAAATGTTACTATAAAAATAGGATACATTTTATTTCCTAATCATGTAGAATACCCCCAAAACACAATTAGGCTTATAAAATCCAAGTTTTATTTTTAAATTAGTTTGTTTTATATAGGGAATGAGAAAAACAGAGAAAGAAAATTAATACAAGAGAAAAAAAGGTAAACTGAACAATGAAGTTCTCAGCTTGCTAAAGATCCATATCCACTATGAGAACAGGTGGTGATGGATGGAAGAAGTCATTCATAGAAAAAACATCCTTATTTCTAGAATAATGTTGTTATTTGTATCTTATATAGGCTACATTTTTTATTTTTATATAAGGATATATATATAAATACATATGGATATGGATATGAATATATATGTATGGATTTTACACAAGGCATCATTTGGGTAAATTTCAGCAAATGTACACATTAGCATTTAAATTATATATACATACACATAGGTTTCCCTGAGTCTTATTTGTCAATCAGACACTGTGTTCATTGCTTTAAGCTGCTAAATTTGGAGATAAATTTTTATGCATCAAAAGAAAACAAAAATACAATCTACATCAAAGAATTATTTTGATGATTAAATGAGAGCAAAGTAATAAGTAAATATATTCATTATGGGTCTACTAGAATGTTGGTCAGAAAAATATATATTATGCTTATTCTGTTGTTGGGGTCAATTTTTGATGTTTTGATAATATTTAGTTCTTTTTTTTTCAGTTTCTCCAAATTCTGACATTACTCTTGATTTGGGGATTACAGACATTTCTACTTTTCACTTCATGCTAGAAATGTATGATTGGCTAAAATAGTCAATTCCTAGATCTTGTAATAAAAAGAAATAATTAAGTTGAAAAGTGAACAACTACTCTCTAAAGATAGGCTTAATATCAAAAATATAGTTTTCAGTTGGTATGCTGAAATGTTTAGTAAAAGTGTACATGTTCTTTACAAGAGTTGAATTACAGAGTGGTTGCTTCTATAATATCCTGTATTTGAGCCTGATTCTCAGACACTATTAGGCCATATTTATAACAACTTCACCTTTATATATATTTGATGAATAAAGCTCACAAGATGGTATTTTCATCCTATAAGACCTACATTTCAAACTCAATGCCCTTAGGATTGGTCAGGTGGGGAAAATGAATGGATTGAGTTGGGTGGGAGCACAGATCTAATAGGAGCAGCAGACATTCAGCCAAACCCAATGTTCTCACACAGGAATTTGAGTCCTGAATTGACAATTCCCCCAATTATTAAGAGAAGATGGAAATATCAGTTTTTATTTATGCATTTTAAAACCTTAGAAAAAATGTCCATATTTTCAGACATGGTTTCAATGTTTTTGAACAACTGCAGATCAAATGCAAGATATGAATGGGCTCCAGCGGTTTCCCAGGTTCCAAGAGATGAGAGAGAAGTTGAATGTATGACTGACTGGAAGTTGTTTGGTTGACAAAGCCTGTATCTACTAGAAGAAAGTTTCAAAGATTTCTGGTTTGTCCATTTCCAGGTGTTGGATAATCAATGCATGGTTCTATAAAAAGGCAAGTGCTGACACTTGCCTTGTTTGTTCAGTAAAAATTACAGGAGTCTTTTTGGACTAAGCTTCTGCACTAGGCTGCAATACAATTCTAAAGTTGCACATCACCCAGCTGAAAATAAGCTGTTTACCTGACTATCTAGTCTGAGAAATCAGGACTAGGTAGACAGCAGTCACATTTCCCAGACAAGCCAATTCAATGGGCATGATTCCTTCTGCCTTATTCCTTCCATTGAAAAAGGCAGCACTAGCTGGGTGTGGTGGTGCATGCCTGTACACACACACACACACACACACACACACAGACACACACACACACAAGAAAGGGCTGAGGATCTGGCTCAGTGGTTAAGCATCCCTGGGTTCAATCCCCAGTATCAAAAACAAACAAAAAATTAATGACACCGTAGTACCAGATGATAACCAGTCAATTATTTTCTATTGTTCCATTTCCTTATGATACAGCTGGTTATCAGTGATGAGTCCTGCTTCCCCACATGTTGAAGTCTGAACATTAGAGAAGCACGCTGAGGCAAGCATATAAAGCAGGGTTTATTTAAAAAGGAGTAACATAGACTTCTCCCTTGAGGGAGAAGGGGGCCATAGCTGGTATTCTGGTATCCCAAGAAGTGAGGTGGTCTACCTTTTTTATATGTCCTAGGTCTCCTTTGTTCTCCTTCCTTTCTTTTTCTTTTTTTTTTTTCTTTGTTCTCCTCCTTATCTTTCTCCTTCCAGCATACATGACTAGTCCCAGGAATGCTTCATGGGCTGGCCAAAAACAGGTGGGCTGAAAGGAGAAGGGCAGGATGGAGTGGCCAAGAACACATTAACAACCTTATAGCTCCCTATAGGAGCAATTCCCGGGACAGGTTACCTTAGCAACAGGTTGGAGCAGGGGCAGGTTCTGGATAAAAGTGGAGGAAGTTCTCTGAAGGAATTAACATTTCAATCCCTCAGATGACAGTCTCCAGACTTCTCAGACTCACTCAAAATTGGCCTCCTTGATCCAACCTGACTCCATTTACCTATCTATACTGACTGCCTGTCTAATTCTGGCTTCACTTATAAGGAAAATATCTTTGAAATGACCAATCTGCTTTGTTAAGTTTTTCTCATCTATAAGAACAAGTTCCTCTGCTCAGCTTATTGGAACACTTATTTTATTTTATGGAATTAAATATTGTCTGATTCCAGAATTGAAAATAAAGTCAATTAAGATCTTTAAACTAAATTATAGTTTGGGCCTTTGAGTAGTTTAAAATCTAATCAAGGGTTCTCATGTACACAGATAAAACTACATAGTTGAAATTTCCAAAAAAGTCATTTCCCTCTGTCTATAATCACTTTTCTATGGAAACAGAGTGGCTCCACATTATGGTAGGTTAAAACTCATCCAACATTGTATAGGCCAGCAAAGCTGGAGATCGGCTAGGTCAGCAATTGAAGGATTCAAAAATCAATATGCTCTATATTTAAACTTTGCTTCTTTTACTTTCACAGGATTTCTTACTTTATTCAACATGGCTGTTCATGTGAGTTTTGAGTTTAGTATCCTTGAACCATAATCTCTGAAATATCATAAATGCAGAATTAACATAGTAGAAATTGCTTTTTGTATTAGTAGAAAATGAGAGAAGTCAACGTACTTAGCTTCATCCAGCCCGGCTGGCTTTCTGCTATTTCCACCATATGCATTGTTCTTACACCTACTATTTTGGACTCTATTAATTTATGGCTATTGAAAAAAAGCACAATAGAATACTTTGTTTTTTCTGATAGGTCTGCTGGGTAAGATTTTTTGCATCCTAAATTTTGACCTAGAAAATAAAATTTTCCAATTAAAACAACAAAAAGAATAGTTTCTTTAATTATATACATTATTCATTGCATAAGACTTAAAAACTTACCAAGTGGTCATAGTTTTTCCAAATTGCTATTCATTAAAAAATGTTGAAGAAGACCATAAATTAGTCAAGCCAATCCAATGGGAAGATAACTTATCAAAAGCAAAATATAAGAAAAATTAATATTTTATCTATTTTAGATTAAAAAATGGACACTTTTTATTAGTGTGTTAAAAGTGAATAATTTTGCTGGTACAATAGGTCTAATCCAAGCTACTTGGGAGGCTGAAGCAGGAGGATCACAAGTTTGTAGCTGGCCTATGCAATTTAATAAGAACTTGTGTCAAAATAAAAAATAAAAGGGCTCAGTGTTACAGTGTCTCTGGGTTCAATCCTTAGTATTACACACGTTAAAATAAAATGTAACAATACATTTTTATATTAGCAATGATTCAAAGAGAAGAACTGGGCTATTTTATAAGAAATATTAAGCAAATTTTATATAGATTTTGATGGCCTTGTTCATATGTCTGGCAGTTGGCTGGGGCCTCAGTTCTCCTCCATGTAGCCTCTTATTCTCTATAGGTCTTATTGGGCCTCTTATTTATCAGTCTCAGGGTAGGGTTCCAAGAGGATGAGAGAGAAGCTGCAAAATCTCAAGAGGTTGACTAAGAAGTCACACTGCCCTGTACCATATTCTGTTGTTGAAAGCAAGCTAAAGACTAGTTGAGGTTTAAAAAATGAAACTGTTTCTTCAAAGAAGCCTTGAAGACCTCAGGTATCAGAGATACCAGGGGTGAGGTGTGGTACTGAAAAAAAAAAAGTGGGATTTACTGGTCAGTGTACAGAGAGAGTAGACCCTTAATTCCCCTCCTGTGTCCTCATGACTATCCCCAGGCAGGCAATCATAAGCTTATTTCTGGAGAAATAGAGGGTAGAGGTGAAATAAAAGGTTGAGACAGGGAAAATACAGATGTTGGATTTGAGGAATGTCAAATTTGTTTCTCCAATCTTTTCAGGACACTAGCAGTCTGGTGTATGTGCCCTGGGCAAAAAAAAATGAAAAATAAGCAAAACAAAACAAAAAATAATACTGAAAGGGCATGGAGGTATAACTCAGTGGTAAAGTACTTGCTTTGCATGTGCAAAGCCCTGGGTTCTATCCCCAGTACTACAAAAAGTAGATGAACAAACAAACAAAAACTATGATTTCTTTTATTTGGAGTTGTAACTCAGTTGGGAGTAGGATGAGTTGGAGAAGACTAGTAATTTAGTTATCCTTTTTCCTACAGAACAGACCTAAAATTTATTTTATTTATTTAAAAATAGCTTTTATTATTATAAAATCAATATATTACAGAAAATTTATCATAGAATTTATCAATTCATCATAGAAAATTTGGAACATAAAAAAGAGTTTAAGTAGAAAACCTGTGATAGTCTGTCAACTTGACTGGACCATAGGGCACTCAGATATTCAGCTAAACATTATTTCTGGATGTGTCTGTGAGGGTGTGTGTTAGCTTTTCAAAACTGTGACAAAATACCTTAAAAGAACAACTTGGAGTAGGAAAAATTTGGCTCATGGTTTCCTAGGATTCATTTGATGATTAGCTGGCTCCACTTGGTGGAAGTGTGTGGCAGAAGAAAGGTACTCAGTTCATGGCAGCCAGGAAGTGGAGAGATGGGAGAGGGGATTAGGAAGGAGGAACTGAAGAGAAGATTAACCCTTCCAGGTGTGTCCCCAGTGACTTGCATCATCCAAGTAGGTCCCACCTCCCGGTAGTTTATCCAGCGATCACTGGATTAATCTGAACCTTATAGCATTGCTTTTCACATGTGAGTTTGGGGACATTCCAAAACCAAACCTTAACAATGAGTGAAGCAGATTGACCTCCACAGTGTTCCTGGGTATCATCCAATCCATTGATGCCCTGAATAGAAAAATGAGTTAGAGGAAAGAAGAATTTTCTCTCTCTGCCTGATGATTTGAGTTGGAACATTAGTCTTCTCCAACTCTCAGAGTGGGACTTACACTGTATTGGCACCCCCTTTCTCCACAGAAAAGTCTTAACTGGACTTCTCCAGAAATCTTCATCATGGCTGATTTGGGGACTGTCAGCAAAAGATTCTCTGCAAAAGAGTCCAATGTAGATAAACTTCTTATTTTCATGTTGCCCTGTTTTACTTGGCCACTGGCCGGGAAGATACCAGCACTCCAGGTGCTAGACACCCCCTTACTAGTTTTTCACAAACTTATGCAGTATAGTAGTTTGTAGAAATGTGTAAACAAGGCCTCTGGCCTTGAGCTGGGGCTTCACAGAGATGTCTACATTTCTAAGATACAAGAAGTTACCAATTGAGCTCCATGGTAACAGCTGGCAGGGGAGGAAAGTGTTGGGAGTGTGGGAGACTCCCTCTTCTCAGAGAACATCAGGGAATCTCTTACTCCTCCCCCTCCTCTCCTTAGGCTGCCAAGCCAAAGAAGAGAGCCAAATGCAAAGGTTTTCTCAACCAATCCCAGCAGGACACAGTGTCCGCTCACTGTTCCTGAGTCACCCTGCCAATCAACACCTGCCATGTCCCCTATGCAACTCTTCTTAAGCCATAGCTTGTAAGCACAAGCCCTCTTCTCTTTTCCTCTGCTCTCTGCTCTCTGCCTTCTTCCCCTTCTTTCTCTCCTCTCTCTACCCTTTCTCTTTCTCTCTGTTCTCTTTCTCTTTCTACCTGCCTCTCCTTTTCTTCTCCTTTGGGCAGCCCCCCAATAAAATCTCTTGGTTGAATCTCCATCTCAGGTGAGTCTCTGGCCTTTCAGAAAGAAAGAAGCTCTCCCCTTCTCAGTTGTTGTCCTTGAAGGGTTAACTTGCTCAAAATAGTAAAAGAAAAAGCTGCTTTTATGTGAACTTCTGCAGTCAGTGAACTTCTGAGCCCTTCCCCTTACATGCTGGGTATAAAGTTCTGAAACTACCTGAACTTGGGGTTCAGGGGATTAATTGATTACAACATTTGCTATGCCCTCTGGACCTGGCTGCAGCCAAATAAAACTGTTTCCTGCTATCTTCGGTGCCTTGCCTCATCTGTCCCTACAACAACACCATCAGTACTTGTGGCTCTCAGGCCTTTGGACTCAGACTTAACCATATAACTTGTTTTCCTGTATCTTCAGCTTGCACATGGAAGACTGTGGGACCTCTTAACTTCTATAATCTCATGAGTTAACTCCTTGTAATATATCTATTTCAATAGATAGATAGACTAGACAGTCCTAGTCTATTTTCTGTTGATATTTTTAAAACTTAACATCTGTTCCCTGATTTTTCTATTTTTTGTGTTTATTAGTTTTTCAGTTTTATGCTTAATCTGGTACCATTCTCTTGGACCTTCAGAATGGCAAGCTACCTAAACTCTCTATCTTTATGAAGTGCCCAACCTCAGGTATTTTGGTAAAGCAACCCAAAGCTAAGACAGCAAACATCAGACAGATGGTTTTATTTTGAAGCTTATCAAGGAAATTCAGGATTTTGACTATATTTCCTGTTTGGTTAGTTTTTATTGCACTCCTAAACTGAATTCTATTTTGAAGAAAGAAAATAGCTTCTCCTAAAGTCAGCAAGAGGCTTTTGACAGATTAATGGTCAGCATCTAGTGGTTGTCTTTCATGAACTATGGATGAGTCACACCAGCCTCCCTCAGCCTTGAAAATTCTGTGATGTATTCCAGAAGATCTGGTAATTCTTTCAGTCTTTTGACAGCATTTTCTGGTGTATGACAGGTACTCATTTTGTACTTGTATTAATGACAATAAGAAAGACAGATTTATCCAAATGTTGTTATTCCTTTAGTGGCTCATATTTACTTCACATTAAACACATACTTTCTGTAGCTCTATCTCTATGCTCCTTGAGGACACAATTTTTAAGAGAAGTTAAGAAATTTACAACACTAAATTTAGGTTAAAATTCAAACTTGAATGTGGTTATCAATGCTGACTTACTATTCAGCTAGCTGTTGACAATATATTTTTAATTTCTCTGATTATATAAAACTATAAATATTTGTTAAATTAATTAACCAATTAATTTAGACACTGGGAACTGAACCCAGAGGCACTCCACTCTAGGGGGCCATAGCAAAAGCTATATCCTGACCCCACCCCTCTTTTTTTTTTTTTTTGAGACAGGGTCTCACTAAGCCTCAAACTTGAACTTTTGATCCTTATGTCTCTCAGCCTCCTGAGTAGCTGGGATTACAGGCATATGCCATTGTGCACTGTTAATTTCTCATGTAACAATGGTATCTCATCACTTGCCAGCAAATATAGGATGAATCTCAACTTTTAGATAAAATATGAATAAAGATAGATATCTTGAGAAAATAGAAATATACAAAAGCAGAGAAAACACCAAAATGAATACTGCCATTTCTGTTCCCTGAGGGAGCTGTGGAGGATAAAATTCATAATTCATTATTAGAAATTCACCTCTACTTCTTTCTTCCTTTTCCTTAAGGATTGGTGGGCAAGGAAGATGGGAAAAGGCTGTGATTTCAAAGCCCTTGCCTACTTTCTCTGCAAATGAAGCTGATTTCCGTAGCTGTAGAAGAACAGCCTTCAAAGATTACAGGGAATGGAAATGTCTTTGCAGCTCCAGAGCCTGGTAGTGGATGGAAAACTAAATTGTTCTGCATAATAATATAAGTAAAATTGAATTTCTTAGGTTGTCTAGGGGAGAAAAGTGTTCAAAGAGCAGAAGCAGGGTCAAGGTGCTGCTCCCCTGGGAAATTCCGATCATTGTGGGAGCAAAAGACTTTCACAGAAAAGATATTTAAAGTTCAACTCTCAATTATTTTTCAGGTGATGCTGTCATATGGTCCCAGGCATCGTGTACATCATCCCAGAAGTCAGTAAAGCTGAGACATGTGCTGCTCATAAAGGGAAAGAAGTCTGTCCCTTTCCCTTTTGACAGGGTCTCCTTGGAAACAGAATAGTCCTTAGTCTTTATCCTTTTGGAATATAGGTGAATCTCTTAAGGGGTTAGATAAGCCCTGTTTTTTGTTTTATTATTATACAGAGATGTTTCTAAGGCCCAGGCTTCACAGTTCCTAGAAGTACCAATACATACCTCTGGACTTATGCTGATACTGCCTGTTATCGTGATGAGTCCTGCTCCCTCACATGTTGAAGTATAACATTAGAGAAGCACGCCAAGGCAAGCATATAAAGCAGGATTTATTTTAAAAGGGGTAACATAGACTTCTCCAGGGAGGGAGAAGGGGACCATAGCTGGTATCATGGTATCCCAAGAAGCGAGGTGTTCTGCCATTTTTATATGTCCTAGGCTTCCTTTGTTCTCCTGCCCTCTTCCCCTTATGTCTCTCCTTCCTTCATACAGGACTAGGCCCAGGAAATGCCTCATTGGATGGCCAAAAGGTGAGAAACAGGTGGGCTGAAGGGGAAAGGGCAAGATGAAGTAGCCAAGGACACATTAGCTACCTTATACCTTTTAGGAGGAGCAATTCCCTGGACAGGTTACCTTGGCAACAGGTTGGAGCAAGGGCAGGTTCTTGATAAGGGTGGAGGAAGGGCTCTGAAGGAATTAACATTTCAATCCCTCAGGGGACAGTCTCCAACTTCCCAGACTCACTCAAAATTGGCCTCCTTGATCCAACCTGACTCAATTTACCTATTTATACTGACTGCCTATCTAATTCTGGCTTCAATCTAGGAGCACATCTTGAGTTGTAACTACAGTCATGTACCCTGAAATGATGTTTGGGTCAATGCAGACTGCACATGTTTCAGTGGTCCCATAATATATCACCTAGTGATGTATAGTCTGAAAGGCCTAAGCAACCTCATTCTACTTGGGACCTCATTTTGCTCTGAAACTTAACCTCTGACCTACTGCAATCCTAAAGTCAGGAAAATACCACAGAAAAGCTCTGTGGAAACAGTTTTCGGAAAAGCCGCAGATGGTGATCGCCTAAGATAGGCCAAGATATCAAAATATCTGAAATTCCAGATGGCCCCCACCTAGGTGTGGTGACCAATATCTAAACTAGAAGCCCCACAGCTTGGCATGTACCCCCCTTGCAACATCCTCATGGTTTAAACCAATCAATTTTAAGTGCGTCAACCCCTTGAACTAACCAATAATCCTTTCCAGATTCTTTCCCACCACTTGATCTGCTAATCATGTTTTAGAGTTGTTGTTTGATTTTCCTGCGGTGTGTGATGATTTGCTAAGAGATGCTATGATGTATGTGGGGGTCCCTGCCTTCTCCAAACAATGTATAAAACTGCTGCAACCCTGGGCTCGGGGCCTCTCAGTGTCACCAGATGCTGTGTGTGCGCAGAGGACCAAGCTAGCTCTAAATAAACACCTCTTTGCTGCTTACATCGATTTTGGTCTCTGGTGGTCCTTTGGGGGTCCCGAACTCCATAACAAGTCTTCTTAATTTCTGTAAGTGCATTGTATGATATTTCACAATGATGAAATCACCTAAGGATGAATTTCTCAGAAGGTATCCCCATCATTAAGTGGCACATGACTATAGTTGCCTCTGGAGGAGATAAGTTTTATTTTTCCTTCTGTTTTATTCAATTAATTGTTTGAAAGTTCATTCTGCCTTGGAAGTTACTTATAGCTATCTATGAAATAAAGTTTTCATTATCCTCTTCTACTTTCCTGAATTAATTGTGTAAAATTTTATTCTGGCTTCATAGTTACTCACAAGCTACCAATGTGCAAGCACTTTCTTGTGCTTACTCAGTAATAAATCTGGTTTTTCCATTCCACATTAATATGGATAAATTTCTCTGTTTTGGCAGGATTTTCCCCCCAACATGTGCAAATCATTTTCATTCTATGCTTTAGAAGGGCATCAAGAAAAAGGAGATGTGACCTATATCTGGGACCATGCTCTAAAGAATACAGTCAGCATTCCTAACAGGACATCCTTATAGAAAAATAATTCATGAAGAGTAAAAGTTTATGGTAAAAAGCTTACTTGAGTAGTTGGGGGCCTAGAATTAAACTGAGATGTGTTAATAGGAGAACAGAAAAGGTTAATTCACAACATGGAAGTACAAATAAGGAGTAGCTTGGTGATTAGCTAGAAATAAGGGTTTAGATACCAGCTTAACAGAAGGAAAAGGAAGGGAGGGACATTTAGGGTTTCTGTGGGAAAGCAAGGAAAGTTCTCTTGGGCTTTTTCATCCTGACGCTAATGGCCAATCGCCTTCCCAGTTGGAAACTCTCCTAATGGTGGGATGTATAGCCATTGAATTTGTACCTCCCTAAAGAGCCGGTCTTCTTCCAAAGAGGAAACTCCTTCAGTGGGAGTTAAATAGAAGTTGTAGTTTGGGGAGACTCTCCTTTAATTGTAGTTTAAAGGTAGTTCAGCATCTATCATAACTCAAATGTTTTAAGTTTGAAGTAATCTTTATATTGGTGGGTTGTGTAGAGGCAAAGGGAAATTTCTTTCTAGCTCCTGAAGATTCAATGTTTTGAGTGTATAAAACAAACTGCCAAAGACAGATTAACAGGAGAAAAACATACAAATTTATTAATTTGCAAGTGCTGGGAGTCACAAAATATGAAACTCAGAGACGGCCCAGATAGTTGAATACCTTCTTCATAGGGGAGAGGGAAATGAGGACTATAGACAATTCTTTTTTTTTTTTTTAACTTATTTTTTTAGGTGTAGATGGACACAACACAATGCCTTTATTTTTTTATGTGGTGCTGAGGATCCAACCCAGGTCCCACCCATGCTAGACAGACACTCTACTGCTGAGCCACAATCCCAGCCCAACTGTAGACAATTCTAAAGGAAGAGTAAATGATTTTTAGGTGAGATACATGGGTTTGAAGAACAGACAACAGTCTGGGAAAAAGTGTAGTCTTTCTGTGAGCCAATCTTCTAGAGGACCTAGCCTTTAAGTAGATAAGGGAACTTCAGAGAAATCCCTTTCCTTTGTTTGGAGAGGGAAATAGTGAAGAGAGGCAAGGGAAGAAGAGATAACTTGGTTCTCCTTTACTTCAAAGTCTTTGGAATGCCAAAGCCTTATAGTTTGTGGCATCATTTTCTCAGTTGTTAGTCCCTTCTGCTCTCTCTGTCTATATAAATCTATAGGGAGAGAAAGAATGTACATCTTTTCCTGTTTTTTTACCCTAATATTTCAGTCTGTATTTATTAAAGATAGAGTTATACCTCTTATATAAACAAGTGCAGTTATCAGTTTTGGTAAGACAATATTGGTACAATTCTTTATCCTAATCTACCATCCCTTTCCAATTTTGTCAATTAGCTCAATAATGTATTTTATAGTGATTTTTTTTCCTCTCCAGCATATGATCCAGTCCAGGTATTATGCTGTACTTAGTTGTCACGTCTTTTTAGTCTCTTCCAACATGGCTTTTCATTGTCTATTATAACATTAACATTTTTGAAAAGTAGACAGGAAACTTGAAAAACAATATACAATTTCTTATCTGGATTTTCTCCAGTATTTTCCCATGATTAGTTCCAGATTATGCAACCTGGCCAAAATAATACATAAGTGATGCTGTGTCCTCAGGAGAGTATGCCCAGAGGCACACAATCTGTGTGCCATCTGTCCCCCATTTGTGACATTAATTTTGATCTCCTGATCAAGGTGTTGTCTGAACGGTTCACATTATAGTTAGTAGATTTTTATCTTGTTACTAATAAGTAATCTGTTGGAAGACACCATGACCATATGAATAGCTTGCTCCTCATCAAAAAATTTCTTTTAGATTTAGCATCTGTTGATGATTTTTGCCTGAATCAATCAATTTTTACTATATCAGTGATACCGAGTACCAGTGACGAGTTCTGCTTCCTCACATGTTGAAGTTTGAACATTAGAGAAGCACGCCAAGGCAAGCATATAAAGCAGGGTTTATTTAAAAAGGGGTAACATAGACTTCTCCCTCGAGAGAGAAGGGGACCATAGCTGGTGTCCTGGTATCCCATGAAGCAAGGTGTTCTGCCCTTTTTATATGATCTAGGCTTCCTTTGTTCTTCTGCTTTTTTCTCCTTATCTTTCTCCTTCCTGGATGCATGACTAGGCCCAGGAATGCTGATGGGAGGGCCAAACGGTGGGAAACAGGTGGGCCAAGAGGGAAGAGCAGGACGGAGCAGCCAAGGACACATTAACTACCTTATAGCTCCCTGTAGAGAGGAGCAATTCCTGGTGGTGGAAAGGCTCTGAAGGATTTAACATTTCAATCCCTCAGGGCACAGTCTCCAACTTCCAAGACTAACTCAAAATTGGCCTCCTTGATCCAACCTGTTTCGATTTACCGATCTATACTGACTGCCTGTCTAATTCTGGCTACATTGGTTGACAAAGATTTTCTGATTCAAGCCTGATTTTACGTTTATAATAAGTCAGCACTTGGAATTCCTCTGTAAGCAAGAGCTCTTCTTTATGTATTTATACTGTCAGCACAGACTCAGGAAATGCAGTGTTTTCATTGGTTAGTGCTCAAATTGTCTCATACTTGACAATAGAGAGTCCCTTCAAGCTGGCTCTTGTTCCTGTGACATGTCCGTATCATTTTTTTTTTTTTTTGAGCAGTTCCTTACTTATTGATAAAACAAGATGCTCCAAGTTTACCTTTTATCTCCCTGGGTCCATCCATTTTTTTTTTTTTAAGAATCCTGGGTCATTCTAGCAGGAAATGGTATTAGAAATAACATTTGAGATTTATGTCCTGAAAATGTTTTAAGGATAGATTCTACATAAGGAGAGATAGTGCATAAGAGGGCACTTCTTTCTCTATGCTCACAATTATTATTTTTAACCTAACTTCATAGGTTAAAAAATGTATTGTGATTTTTGTTTCCTAGGTTATTAATAAGGTTAATTAATCTATTACCTTTTCCCATTAAATTATTATTAAATTTGCCATTAAATGATTAGACCTACTTTTTGGGGAGCTTGGTGTTTTTATATCTGCATGAAGTGTTTTAATATTGATAACGATGATTTTTCTACCTTATTATTCATATTTTAATTTTGCCTTTATTTTACATTCAAATATATGATTTTTTAAATTGAGTCAATGCTATATTTTCCTTTGTATTTTTTCCCCAATTACTGTAATGTTTAGAGACTATTTTTTATAGAGTATATTATAAATATTTTAGTTTCAATTATATTCATGTTGTTCAACTTGGAAACTGAAAGGGGCTTTCTTTTGTGTAAAAGAGGGAATAAGAAAGAATGTTGATTACTTCCAGAGAAAAATTTGTAATAGGATGTAATAGGAACAATTATTAACTCTGGAATTGTTAATGAAAAAGTTTTTGTGTGTGTTTGTGTGTGTGTGTGTGTGTGTGTGTGTGTGTATTTCTACTAAGAGCTTTCTTAACATCAGGATCATTCCTTGATTTTCTCTTTAGGGTTAGGTATACTTAAAGGCAAAATTACATTAAGCAAAAGAATGTTTATTTTTACAATGGACCAAACGAGGTAAAGATGCCCTCTAGTGGAATGTTATGTTCTCTCTACAATTATAGTGAAAGAACAGAAAATCTACAATTTCATAAAAGCTCCACACAATGGAACTGTGATGTGAGCTCTTTCTTTTGTTCTTAATGGCAGAATTAATAAATTAATTCCCTCACAACTTAGGTGTTCTTCTTGAGAGGATTTTCTTTATTTGGATTGCTTCGTTATCCTGAAAATAGGAACAACCAAACTGTCATAGTCACCAAAGTCTATTGTTTTCTCTATTTAAAAAAGAAAGTACCAGTCGCTTAATCAAGTCTTTCTGGTAAACTTATACAAGCAAATACTGACTTGTCTAATAGATAATCTGAATGTATTATCAGAACCTGCTTTAATTTTATGAAAAAAATCACTTTAATATTAGAAAAGAAAATAGTTTGCAAAATCATCAGGAGATCAGATGAGACATATCTAGAAAGGGAAGACATAATTTTTTATGACTTTTAAAGTCAGCTTTCTTGAAAAAGTGATAAAAGGGTAAAGGAATTGACATTTAGAGTTGAATTTTTTTTTTTTTTTTCATATCCTCAGACTGGCCCAAGGTCTTATTTACAGTGGGAATCAATAACACTATAGGTCTACAGGTAGGAGGTGAGGCAAATTATTTTCCCAAATCATTTGAAATAAAACCTCTTTTGTTGTTTGTTAAGATGATTTGGGTCACAAAGTATCTGTAAAATCCTAAAGTTTTTTGTTTCATTGATTGAAAACTGTCCTGCAAAATCCACACAGAGAGAGTCTTTTGGACATGGTAAAAGGAATACTGAAGTAAGTAGTAAAAGAATGGTCTTTCTAATAAATGATTCTGTGTCAATCAGATATCCATATGAACAAAAATTGAGTCTTGATTTCTACCTCACACCATATACAAAAATACTCTAGGTGGACTGCAGATATAAATATGAAAGATGCCAAACTAAATAGCTAAAGAAAACCTTCTTTGAGGACATTCTTCAAAGAATAATGATTTTGGGGGGGCAGGAATAACAGAGCATTGCCATAGGATTATGTATGTCATAGTAAACTATGGGTATACTCACAGAGGTTGAGGCAAGGGTAAGTTTTTAAAGCCAAAATGAGAGAAATGTACTTAAAGCTACTTGGTACACAGTTAGTTAAACTCTGGGTAGAAGTTAACCTCAACTCATTGATGGCAATACCATTGGTGGGCAGATGTTCTGTCCAAAGCATCTTGTCTGATTTTTTGCTCATTTAGAGAATGTTAATGATAAACTTTGTTACAGAAATCTGTGCATATGTTCAAGACCTGCAAAGCCAGAGGTGACTGTAGAGGAAATACCTTCTGGGCCTTTAAAAATTCTGTGAATAAGTACTACTTTTAGGCAATCAAGTTATCAGTCTTCCTCCTTCATAACTTCCCAAATCCAATTTGTTTGGGCCTAACAAGAACAATTTCATCAGCTTTCACAAAGGTAAAATAGCAAGCTTCTAGAGGAAAACATAAGATATATCAGGGACAGCAAATATTTCTCAAACAGGACACAAAAAAATCACTAACTAACAGAAAAGCCTGACATACTAGATGAAATGAAAATTATGAACTTTTCTAGCCAGGCACTGGGCACATGCCTGTAATCCCAGAGATTTGGGAGGCTGAGGCAGGAGGACTGCAAGTTTGAGGTCAGCTTTAGCAATTTAGGCAAGGCCCTGAGCAACTTAAGTGAGACCCTGTTTGTTTCAAAACAAACAAACAAACAAACAAACAAAATGGGCTGGAGAAGTAGTTCAGTGGTAAAATGCTCCTGGGTTCAATTCCCAGTACAAAAAAAAAAAAAAAGGAAAGAACTTTTCCAAGCACCAATGAAAAGAGTGAGAAGGCAGCTCACATGCTGAGAGAAGACATTTGCAATACATTCAATATATAAAGAACTCTTATTGAGAATATGTAAAGAATTACTACAAATCATCATCACCATCAACAACAACAACAAAAACCAGTAGAAAGGAACTTACTAGCGACTTTGTACACAAATAAAGTATTCTAGGACAATAAACTTAAGAAAATGCATTCAACTTCCTTAGTTATCAGGGAAATAAATTCAACTGGAGACTTGTTGGTAAATGTTTAACAACAGTCTTTTGAGAGGAAGAAAAGATGTGAGTGTGTGTGTGTAGGACAAATTAAATATATATACACATACTCATTAATGTAAATCCACATAGCTCATTGATTCTTACAGAATGCTTTTGTTAAAAGGCATTTTGTTAAATTCATACATCCATATCTGAGGCTGCAATTCAACCATGCTTTGACAATTTTCTGTGCTAATTCAACATAGTTATAAACATGATGCCTTTGAGTTTAATCTGCCTTATTAGCATTTTCTCCATCACTTTCTTAAGTCTATATAAATCAACAAAGCAGTAAGTTGAACCCTGATTAGAAGCATTTCCCATTTTTGTTGTGTGAATCCTCCCCTGTGGCCATTTCATATTACCTACATGATGCTGCACATCACGACATGATGTTTCTAACACTTAGATACAATTGAGATGATAGTCAAAGATAGTAAAAAACAGTGAACTTCAAATGCTTATTCCCTCTGTTTTAATATAATTTAGTTAACTTTAATTTTTAATAATGCTTGTGTTTAACAACCAGCTCACGAAATTCCTAAAAACTTAACAACTTGCTTTTGAGCAACTAACGTATGAGCCAAATCAAGCACACCACTGAATCCACCAGGATGAAAAGATAATCAATACTAAGTAAACCCCCATGACCTGACAACTGAACATGAACACATTCACCAAAGACATATATAAGAATGTTCACAGTGGCACTATTCATAGTAGCCCTGAAATGATAGCAACCCAAAAGTTCATCAATAATAGAAGAGATAAATAAGTTAAAATGTATTCAACAAAAATGATTGTTACATACACCAATATGGATGAATCTCATAAATGAAATGTTGAGTGAAAGAAGTCAGGTCCAAAGATTTACAGCTATGTTTCCATTTATATAGAGTTCAAAATAGACAAAAATAATCTACTGTCAGGATTAGGGAGAGTGGTTACTACTTGGATTTAGGGTACAAGGAGACATTTTGTGTTCTGGTTATGATTATTTATTTATTTATTTATTTTTGGCATAGATATTGTTTACAGGGGTACTCATTTTGTGAAAATTTATCAAACTGTTTAACTTAAGATTTATGCACTTTTCTATGGGTGTTGCATTTTAGTGAAAAGTTTACTTTAAAACCCTTAAAGAAATCCCTAGATTAAAAAAATTTAATTCAAACTAGAATTTCAAAGTAAAAGTAGGTTGGCTAATTTAATTATTTCTTAAGGAGTTTGGGAGTAGGAACTAGTAGGTTAAGTAATAGAGTCCCATTATCTTACCGTGGGACCCTGTGCAGGGAATTTTATTCTTTTTGTGATTCATTCCTTTTCAACACAAAATAGGTGGGCTACACAAACTAGAAAGTAGTTGAAACAAAAACCTTATTAAATATTGGTATTAATCTTAAAAGTAGCTAAAACTTTGATGAAGCTAAATTATATCAAAATAAGATATCAAAAAATTATACATTTTCCTCATATGACTTCAACAATAAGAATGAAATAGTCTTTTTAAAAGTTTCAAAGACATAATAACCTTGCTCATTTTTTCCCTTTGGCTTAGAGCCATAGAGAGAAAACCACTGCAAGCTAGTAAAATTGTAAGGTAAGGAGTGTTTCCTAATAAAAGATATGGGTAAATGGTTAAATGAATGGTGAAAATGGAGTAAGGGATCCATAAGCCATAAATATAGGGAAAGACAAAGGGCAGCTTTCTGCTGGGTTGGAGTTAATTTAACATTATATTCTCAGGTAAAAATATTTTCCAGAGATTATTAATTATCGTAATTCTATACCTAGATCTTGAAATTAATATGAAAATAGTTTTGAAGGGTTTCTCTTTCCATATATAGCACACTCAAATATTACATACAAAGGGCATTGGAGGCTGTGCCTACACAATGATTTCCCTTTCTGGAAGCTTTACTGCCATATCACATTTCACATTTCATAAATTTTTATGTCTATTTTGACCTAGACTTTCCTTTTTAGTGAGTTCCTTAGCTAAACTTAGTTTAAGAATATGTGGAAATGTCTAAATGAGTAATCATTTTAGATGGATGTGAGAGAAAGAGAGCCCTCCCTGAAGGTTCCTGTGAGCCTTACATTTTGGTCAAGAATGAGAACCATCACTGTGCATCAATTTGGAAAAAAAATCTATCCATCTTCTTTGAAAGGAGTCTTTAATCAGTAATCAGTTATGGAATTTTTATAGACATTTGACTCTGCACATCCACCACTTTGACAAATGCAAATAATAGGCTCAGATTGACTGAGCAGCCAAACAAAGCCTTCACTTGGATAAATCAAACAAGGTTTATATATGTAAGGGTGCAGAGAAGCTAGGATATGTAGTACACATCAGCTCTTATTCCTGTTACAGACAAAGGTGCTCACATTTGAAGGTTTCTCAGATCACCACAATAGCAGGTGCACAGTTGATGATGATAAATTGAAACAAGTAAGCCCTTTCAAAGCTTAACAACTAGGTAAGTTTTAATGACATTGTTTTGCAAACATGGTGATTAAGCAGTGGAGGATATGGCCTTGCTTGGATATAGGATGGAGAGAACTGTACTTTGCCAGGCATATCTCATTCAGGCTATATATGCTACACATTATGTTTGCAGGAGCAGGGCACATGGTACTCATATGTGTAAATGAACTTCTTGTTTGTTACTCGAAGCTCTCCAAGCTAAAATAGCTTGGGTCAGATATAATCCTGAATTCTAGGTTGTGAAGCTAGAGCAAGAATTTGTTACTCAGATGGTCCTGGGAGAAATAGTAATGTACACATAGACCAGCTCAAAGCCTGATCTGCAGGCTAAGACTCACATATTGTTACAGGATAACTCAGTCTCAGGATACAAGAACTGGTTGCAAGATGCCATGAAACTATACAAAGAGGCAGAAAGATTCAGGACTACAGAATGCAATTTATTGAGGGAGATTTATACACAGAGGTACTCACTGGGTAGCAGTAAGACAGATGGATCCCCACAATTTAAATAATAATGAGGGACTTCTATAGTGGTTTTATTTCATCCACACCAGTTTACCTGGTTTATCTCAAGCTAATATGAAGAATGTCAGATGCAATCCTTATTCTGATGGTACCAGGACTTGGGTCATCATTTGGGAGCAGCCTTTTATTAGGTGAAATTCCTATTTGCTTTGGATATACCCTTCCTTTCAATCAGGATTGAATGATAGATTGCCAAATTGCAATGGCTCAGTGAAATCTAAGCACTTTTGACCTATTATTGGCTTAATTCATAGGATTTGACACTGCATAATAATGCTAGAAGTTAACACATTTCTGCCCAAAGTTTAGTCTGCCTAACTACAGTTTCATGTTAAAACTCTTACTGATCCTGAATTACTCTGCTGAAGCAAGAGCTGGTTTGAATCAGAAGCTGGGCTCCAACTCTGGCTTAACACCTTCTAGCTTTGTGATGTCTGGCATGGCCTATTGACCTTGAGTTTTACTTTTCTTCTTAGTAAAATGGGATTAAATCTAGCTGATGGGTTTGAAGTGACAGTAAGGAAAGTGTCTGTAACATCATAAATACAGTTAAGATAATATTTGTAACAACTAACACATTTGTAAACTTGCCTAGAACAGTGCTTGTTTCATAGCCTATGTATTTAAATTGAGTTTAAATCTGACACATTTAGTCTTTTGGAATGTAACAAGTGCAAAAATTTTTAGTTGTCTGTAACTTTTACTGCCATTGATGGTTTTTTTACTTTGAAAAACCTCTGCATTTCAGAGATAAATTAATTGCTAGAATTTTAAAGGATGGATTTATTATGTCTTGAATACACATAAAAACTGCAGTTAAAAGCATTTCCCTGTATGTGAAATTAAGGCTTTTGACTACATGCCAAGCAATTCACAAATAAATATCAAATTCTGGATTGCCTCTTATCCTCTTGGAAGATTTCTGAGGAAATTAATGAGTTTATCCAAGAATTGGTTGAACTCAAGTAAATTTTCACTGAGTTGTTTGATTGCTCACTCTGTTAGGGTGGATTATAGGTTATTGAAGAAGGCCCAGAGTTGGCACTGCAGCTGATGGACCAAGAAACAGTGAGCCTGAACAATAACACAGGGAAGGGAAATCATTCTACATAGGGATTAAGATTTTAATTGGTTTCTCAAGGCACTTGCAGACACTATTCAGGAACTAATTCTAAATTTTAAAGAAATGCTGAATCAGTGTAGTCATGACCACTAGGGTTTTCTATTTTACATTCATAAATATTAATTGGAGCATTACCTCTGTCTAAAAATGGTCTAATAAATATTTACCAAGAACAGCTAGCTATTAGACTTCTTAACATAGTGCTTCCAACTGTGTTAATTTTGTCAATGAATATGCAGATTACTAGGGCTTCTAAACTTGGAAGAGGCAAAAGTGGAGGAGCAGGAGGAAGTTATTTGAAAATTAGCAAGAAAGGGACTGGCCAGTGGGAAGTGGTGGCTCAACTCTCCCTCCATCTCTAGTTATTGTACAGTCTCATCAGCTCACAGGATGCAGGGCCTGCTGAGGAGATGAACCTGCCCTGAACTTCTGAGATAATGATGCAGAGAAGCAGGGCCTGTGGGGGAACCATTTGATGGTTGCACAGTCGAGCAGGGGCTGCAATGCAAGCAGCAGTAGCTGTGGTCTGCAGTGCAGTAGGTAATGTGTATCCCTCAAGGGTGAGGTCTGTGGTCTTGACTGGATGAGTTGGCTCTGCTTTGTGATTCTGGGTGGTGTTCCTGGCTGCAGGACCCTTAGTCTGGTCCTCTACCTCTTCTTTGAATTCTGGGAGCTATCAAAAACATAGTCAAAAGTTCTTTTTGGTGAAATAAGCCAGATAATTTCTCTTGCTTGTACCTAAGATCATTATGTGACAGAGCAATTCATTCAGGTTTTAAAAAGCCAATATTAGCCTTAACAATAGTTTCCATGGCATGGAACTGGTTTGTGGTGCACCAACTTGAGATCTCCCTGAGAGATTAAGAGCCTCTTAATAAGTGAAGTGGAAGAAGACAAAATATGAACAGTTCATTAGGTTTAGCTCTCTTTATTTTTTTCCTCTCAGTTAACAAGGTAATATGTCATCTTGTCTTTTTGTAATGTCAGTTTAAATGAAGGAATAATGTCAAGTAATTATTTAACAAAGTGTTATGGTTTCAGGGAAAAGGCGCAGGTCGAGGGTAGAATGACTAGTCCAGAGTACAGATCTAGTTTGAGCTCTTGAAAAACCACACACTGGTGCCTGTGATCAGCTGGGTGGAAAATTCATATTCCATAATACTTCGAACAATAGCATATCCCAAGGAAAAAGAGGAATGTCTGAAGGAAGGAAAAAGAACCTTTTCTGTTTCCTCCTTTTAACACTCATGCCAATCAGTGAATGTTTCCTTTGAGCAAAACATTGTGCTAACAATCTGGAAAAACTCCAGAGTGTGAGTCAGCTGACTACCCTTACAGGAAACTCATTAATTTGTTCATTTATTCATTTTTCAAAAAAAATTTTTTTTGTACTGGGGATTGAACCCAGTGATCACTAGATCACTGAGCCACATCCCCAACCCTATTTTGTATTTTATTTAGAAACAGGGTCTCACTTGTCGCAGTCTGGCTGGGCACAAAATCACGAGCCACTCAAGCAGGAATAAACTTTATTTCCAAAACTCCCGCGAACGCCACGCACTCGGCCTTCTCCCAGGACACACCACACCAACTGGGAATCCCTCCTCCGGAAATCCCTCCTACGGCACTTCCCCAACCAATGGAACTCTCTGGAATCCCCGTGAGACCTCCAAAGTAGCAGGCCAAGGCGGACAGCAGGGGTCTAATATCCAATTAAATACACATCTTAACACAACCATTATCATCTCAATGGCTTGCTGGCGTCACCTTTTCAACCAAAAATGCCATGCGTCATTCCTACTCGGCTATGGCTCTCAGCATCTCCCCCCTTCTGTTTAATTAAGCACCAAGCATGTGGCTTAGGGACCGTGCCTGTTAGGCTGTCCAATACTGCATATGGCTCTTACTCGTCATCAGATGAGCTGACCTCAAGGCGTCAGCCTCCTGTCTTAGGTTGGTACCACTGCAATTGGATCATACCCGTCACTGACTACCGGTCCAGCATATAGCCATACTTGTGGAGGCCTATGCACCAGTGTGTGGGGGGGTGAGGTTCTTTGCCTCACCTCTGTTGGCCCCCAAATTTGGCCTTGGTGCCAGTGGGGGGGGGTGAGGTTCTTTGCCTCACCTCTGTTGGCCACCAAATTTTAGACCATCACTAGCAGAAGGGAGGAGGATACAGAAATGCCACAACACTAAGCCAATTGATGGCTCCTTTGAAAACTTGTACCACTGGTGACAACATCAGCAAAGATACTCCAGCATTATCACAATTCGCTGCACCAACAGATAGTTCACAATGTATACAAGTGATACATAGTCCAGGCAAGTTCTGCAAGCAGTTCAAAGTGGAGGAATCTATCAATATGTCCATTTCCTCCCAAAGTAAATCGACTCCTTGATTGAGCATTACTTGTTGAGTTATTATTCATTGATGCATCAGTTTATACAGTTTACTGTGATAGCTATTGAAGAAGCTGTAGTTTGGTTTTATCTTTGTCTTCAGCGGCACTGGGATGAAGACAGGAATTCTGGCAATGATGGCTAAAAAAAAATATGTAACATTCCAACAGGTACTAAGAAAACAATTTTCTGAACAATTTACATTATCCTGAACAGAATTATTAAATATAATGAAAAGGAAAGGTGAAAGTAAACAAATAGATCTGTTAACCTCCTTATTTGTTCACATTTAAAACAACCCTCAACAGCTGTTCACCCAATTTAAATTAAACCATTTAAATCACATGAATAATAAAAATATTTGGATCCATTTTTTCATGAGCGCTCCTCATATATGATCTATGGACATACGCACATACAGACATACAACACAAAAAACAAGTGTGCACACATAACATACAACACATAAGACAATAGTAAAGGTCTTGTAGATTTACACAGATGAAATCTCCATTGCAATGTTTAAAAACTCCACAGTCAAAAAATAAAACTGATCAGAAAAACATTAACCTAGGTCTGAATGAGCTCAAAAAATAAAATAGAACTTTATGATGTGGGAAAAGGCAATAATAAAATAGATATTGAAAAAGGCATCCTGGTTACTACCTGGGTTTGACTCTTTTTTGGATATCCCATCCTTTTTCCTGTAACTTGCATAATGGGTCTGAAGGTATTCCCACAAGCAAGCCCCAAGGTTTTTTACATTTGAAATAGGCTTTAATGGTGTTCATTATTCATTAGCCTCCAGGTGTGGGAGAACCACTGTTGCAGATCAAGAATAGCCAAGCTGGAGCTCTGGATATCAGCTGTTATGGATTTGAGTCAAATCATCTTCTTTTTGGTCTATAGAAATCGCTTTGGTTAGTCTCTCTGGAATCCAAATCGGCTGCTGTTCTCCCTGTGGAAACACACAAACAGAACCCCAACTCCAGACAATCACTGGGTCAGGACCTTTCCATTGTCCTGTTAGAATATCCTTCCAAAGTACCTTAGGCTTATGTACATTTTTTGGACACATATGCCTTTCTGCAGCACTAAGCCCTGATGAAACCATATTTAAAAAGTTTAGAGTAAAAAGGGTTATTTTAAGTTTATCTTTGGGGGATATATACCCCTTTCCAATTTCCTCTTTTTGCTTTAATAAGTACATTTTAATAGTTTGATGAGCTCTTTCAACTCTGCCTTGTCCCTGTGGATTGTATGGGATTCCTGTTATATGAGTAATGCCAAATGATGAGCAAAATTGTTTAAAAGAGGTAGAAGTATAACCAGGACCATTATCTGTTTTTAACTGTTTTGGAACGCCCACAGGGGCAAAATTTTGTAAGCAATGAGCTATAATATCTTTAGTTTTTTCTCTGGCATGAAGGGAGCCCATCAAAAATCCAGAAGAAGTATCAACTGTAACATGCAAATATTTTAATTTTCCAAATTGTGGCAAGTGTGTGACATCCATCTGCCAAATATGGTTAGGTATCAGTCCTCTAGGATTGACTCCAAGATTAACTTGTGGTAAAAAGGTCACACAATTTTGACATTGTTTTATTATGTGTCTGGCTTGTTTCTTAGTTATTTTAAAATGTTTTTGTAAAGTATTAGCATTGACATGGAAACTTTTATGAAAATTTATAGCTTCTTATATTGTGGAGAAAATATGTATGTCATGTGTAGATTTATCTGCTAAATCATTGCCCAAACTAAGGGCTCCAGGCAATCCTGTATGTGCCCTGATATGTCCTATAAAGAATGGATCTTTTCTGTCCCAGATTAGACTTTGTAGCCAAGTAGGAATGACGCATAGCTCTCAGCACTCACTGAGTTGCTAAGCACCTCGCTGTTGCTGAGGCTGGCTTTCAACTCTCAATCCTCCTCTCTCAACCTTTCAAGCTGCTGGAATTACAGGAGTATGCCAACCCATCTGGCCTCATTTTTCAATTTTTTTACTAGAACTCTTTGATTCAAAGATGTACTATAAGGTATTGTCCTTATCTTCTGGGACTTACAGTAAACAGGTAAATCATTCACAATGCACTTGACCAAATACCACTGTGGACTAATGCCACATGGAATACATACCTATTTTTTATTAGGTTATTTATTACTAATTACCATAACCTACGAATTGATCTTGTTTTTTTAATTGGCCTTCACTTTATCTTGAGTCCTCAAATATAAGCAGTATATAACCAGAAAGTTATGAACTTGATTGTAAACATGTGTTCTTGAAGGTGACATATAAAGGTACATTAAAAATATGCACCTAAAATTGTGACCAAGCTTTTTAAAATAAAGAATGTAAAATTATACCTTTTAAAGTAAAGAGATTATTTATATACTTCAAAAATAAAATGTGATATATCAGAGATGAATGGCCACTATATGATTATACTTGTTGAAGAGAATAGAAGTTCTAAAAAAAAATCTGTCATTTAAAATACATTAATTATAGGAATGCAAAAACAGTCTAGCAAGAATTTAGGGAAAAATTATGATGTCTAAAGTCAACTACCTTAGTATTTTTCTTATTATTTGAAAAATAAGACAAACTACATTTTAATCACCAATCTGGTAATAAGCAAATTCCGCAAAACTGTAATGCAACTGAAAGCATTCAAGCTCCAAATTAAAAATCTATTAGGCTCAGATTAAAATTTGGAACGTTTCAGATAAAAATAATAAAGATGTAATTGATTTACTGAATGGAGTCAAAAGTCATTTGACATTTCTTGGATGCTTGAAAATTGTGAATTTTGTTTTTCTGAACACTTATTGTTATGGTACAAATTATCTCAAATAACTTATAAAGTTATTGTCTACAAAGCATTTATTTTACTATTTGGATGGAATGAAAACCCTCCTATGTTAATGATATATGTATTTTTCCTAATATTTAACAAGACAGATATCTTAATTGTTTTTCCACTAAAAAATATCAATGCAATTTTTATTTTCTGAAAGTACTGCATTTTAAAAATATAACAGGGTTGAGGTGCAACTCAGTAGTAGAGTGCTTGCCTAGCATGCCCAGCACCCCCCCCCCTCACATACACACACACACACACACACACACACACACACAAAGAACGATGGCCTTATTTTACTATTGGATGTATTTTAAATCTCTCATGACAAAGAGAAAACCTAGGAAAAAAAATCCAAAATTTCTTTAACTTTAAAAGTGGAAGAACCCCCAAAACCAAAATCCTTATGATTGAGCTGTGTGCCAGGCCAGACCTCAATATCTAAGACCTGAGTCAGAATCCATACTTCCCTACTTCTTAGTATCTTACCTTTGCTTACCTCAGCTTCTCTGAGCTTCAGGTCTTTCACCTATCAAGTAGGGATTAATTCCTACTTCTGAGATTGTTATGAAAAATGAAATTAAATCATATGTGTAAGGTACCTAGCGTGTAGTAGGCAACTCAACAAATGTTTATTCCTTATCTTTTTTTCCACTAGGAGCTTAAGATCCAGTTGGGAAGATAAGCTGTACCTAGGAAGAGGTAGAGAAATCCAAGAGTTAAGCCACAATTCACATGCACTGAGGTGCTTGGGAGAAGATGATCTCTCAAGTTCCTTCCAGCTCTAAACATTGATTATTCCATGACAGCTGTATAAGAAGTGTCATGGGCCAGTGCATGATGAATTGGCAATTGGGAGGTGCAGACAGTAAGTGCCAGAGGTCGAAGAGGGAAGCGGCTGCCTTGGGCTGGAATGGTTTACGAAGACCATTAAAAAATTCTGAACTGTTTGAGCTGCAACAAAAGCCCAATTCAATTAGGAGAGTGACTGGCAAGAGTCTGATTATAATACAAATTCAGACCAACCTGAGGAGAATAAGAAACACAAAATGCTGGTGAGAAAGACTAAAGAAAAGGCAGTATCAGCAATTTGGTTTCTGAAACACACAAAGAATATTAAGCAGCTCTCATGCTTTTCATCCTCATGACAGTCTTGTAATGTAGGCAAAGTATATTAGCCCTGCTGAGAATTTCCTGAGTGTCAGAGTCTGTTAGACATGTGTTTGGCAACAAATAATAGAAAATCTGGCCAACAATGGCCTAAAACAAATAAAGTCTCCCCCCTGCCCTTACATAGAAGGAATCTAAATCTGGATAGTTTAGGACTGGTGCCTCTGCGTAATGACCTCCTCTAGATGCAGGCTCTTTTCTAGCTTTCTGTCTGTCTGCCTTAGAATGGTGGCATTTGCCCTCATTACTTGTTGCCTTATGGCCTTTTGATGGCTTTGCACCTCTGGGTATCACATTTGTATTCCAGACTCAAAAGAGACGGAAAGGCAAAAGAGTAGAGTGAGGGCAAAATGACATCCTCACAGAATCTGAGCCTTTTATTGAGAGAGCTAAGGCTTTTCTGGAAGTTTGCCCAAAAGACTTTCTCTTGTTCTCTTCTGGCCAAAATTTTGTCTCATTGGCTGTTCCTTGTTGGAGAAGGGGGAGGTGAATGGGATTAGCCTGCCAGTCAAAAGTGAAGACAAAAGTGTCAAAGCCTTGTCAGAATCCCTTGTGTGATCGTGTGTGCGCACACTCATGCACATGTAACTATAATACATTTATTAAAATAACAAAAATATAAAGGAGATCAGTAGAGTAAGTGGATTGGGGGAGTAAGAAGGTAGGTACTGGGAAAGGGAAGGTACTGGGAATAAGATTGATCAAATTATGCTATATGCAACTTTGAAAATGGCATAACGAATTCTGCTGTTCTGTAAAATTATAATGCACCAAGAAAAAAACTCAAAAAGCTAATCACTACAAATGATAAAACCAGGGATTTGTTTTCCTTAACCACAGATTTTCCCTTTTAAAATTTTAAGATAATTGTAGAAACTAGGGGGAACTGGCTAAAATGCAGTTGTGGAAATGATACAAAGAGATCTCCTCTACATTTTAGCCAGTTTCCCTCAGTTGGTAACATCTTGTAAAACTATGGTACAAGTTCACAACCAAATATTGACACTGATACAGCTAAAATACAGAATATTTCCATCACAATAAGGATTGCTTAATTTGCCCACTTGTAAGTTATAGCTTGTCACTCTCCGCTCCTTCTTAATTTCTGTGAACCACTAATCCATTTTCCCTTTTTTATAATTTTGTCATTTCAAAAATGTTTATATAAATGCATTCATATATAACCTTTTGACATTTTTAAAAAACTCATAATTTTCTGGAGTTTCATCTAGTTTTTTGCTTGTATCAACAATTTGTTCATTTTGATTGTTGAATAGTATTCCATGGCAGGGATGTACCACAGTATGACCATTTGCCCACTGAAAGATACCTCAGTTGTTTCTAGGTTTTCACTATTATTAACAAAACTACTTGTAGACACTCATGCACAGATTTTTATGTGTAAGTTTTCATTTTGTTGATCTAGATGCCTAGGGTATAATTGTAGGTCATATGGTAGTTATGTATTTTGTTTTTTAAGACAATGTCAGATTATTTTCCAGAATGGCTATTGCCTTCTTACATTTCTTTCACTTCTTTGTATCATTGCCAGCATTTGGCGTTATCATGAGTTTTTATTTTAGATATTCTAATAAATGTGTAGTGACATTTCAATGTGTTTTGTGTGTGTGTGGGGGGGGGGGGGTGCTGGGGATTAAGCCCAGGGACTTATGCATGCAAGGCAAGCACTTTACCAACTGAGTTATATCCCCAGCCCCTCAGTGTGCTTTTAATTTACATATCTCTAATGACTAATGCTGTTAATCATGCTTATTTGACATCTGTATGTATTCTTCAGTGGAATGTCTCTTCATCTATTCTGCTCATTTTCTAAGCAGATTGTTTGATTTCTTACTATTAAATTTTGAAAGTTCTTAATACATTCTGAATATGAGTCCTATGTTAGATATGGCTTGCATATATTTTCTCCTGCTCTGTAGCTTTTAAAATTTATTTTTTATTTTTTATATTTTTGGTACCTGGGATGGAACCCCCCGGGGGCCGCTTAGACTGAGCCATATCTCTAGCTCTTTTATTTTCAGACACAGGGTCTTGCTAAGTTACTTAGGGTCTCACTGAGTTGCTGAGGCTGGCTACAAACTTCTGTCTCAGCCTCCCAAGCTGCTTGGATTAAGGCATGTGCCACCAGCCTCAGGTTCTGTAGATTTTTAAAAATCCTTTAAATAGCACATATATCAGAGTAAAAAAAATATATTTAATTTATATAGTTCAGTATACCAATTTTCTTTTCATGGTTCATGTTTTTAGAGTCAACTATAAAAATTTCTTGTCTAGTTCTAGATGACAAAGATTTTCTCCTGTTTTATTTGAAAAATTTTAGTTTTCCATTTTACCTTATTCTAGGATACATTGGAGTTTATTCTTCTGTGAGGTGTGAGACAATTCTCATTTTGTCTATGAATATCCATTTATTTCAGTACCAGCTATAGAAAGGACTATCTTTCCTCCATTGAATTGCTTTCACATTTCTGTTAAAAAAATGGAGAAAAAAACATTTGGACATATTTATACAGGGTCTATTTCTAATTTCTTTATTATCTCCCATTAATCTTCATGCTTAATCTTTTTTTTATTGTTCTAACTAGGTACACATGGCAGAAGAACACATTTTAACACATCATATATAAATGGAGTATAACTTCTCATTCTTCTAGTTGTACATATAGAGTTACACAGGTCATGTAATCATATATGCACATAGGGTAATAATGTCCAATTCATTCTACTAACATTTCTACCCCCATATCCCCTCCCCTTCCTTCACTCTCTTCTGTCTAATCTGAAGTATGTATGCTTAATCTTGAACCAATAACACAATCTTGATTACTTTTGCTCCATAATAAGTCTTAAAATCCAGTGGACTTATTTTTTTTCCTACTTTATTTTTTGTTTTTCCAAAATTATTTTAGCTATTCTGGTTCCTTTGTTTATACTAATTATACTAATTTAGTTTATACTAAAATTATACTAATTTTAGAATAATCTTGTCTGTACTTACAAAAGAAAATCTTTCAGGAATGTTGATAGGAATTGTATTAAATCTCTTTCAACTTTAGAAGAATTGACATGCTTACTGTTGTGCCATTCAATCCATGAACAGGGCATGTCTCCCCATTTGCTTATGTCTCCTTTAATTTCTTTCATCAGCATTTTGTAATTTTTAGTATAGAAGTCCTATGCATGTTTTGCTAGATTTATCTGAGTGTATCTTTTCTTGAGCAATTGTAAATTGTATTTTAAATTCCACTGTCTACATGTTTATTACTAGTGTATATAATTGATTTTTGTATGTTTTTCTTGTGTCTTGTATATTCATTGAGCTCACTTTTTAGTTTTATTTTCTGTTTTCTTTCTTTTTTCTTTTTTCTGTGTATGTGTGTAGATTGCTTGGGATTTTCCATGTAAACAATAATGTTATCTGCATTATTTAAGGGCAGTTTTGTTTCTTCCTTTCTTATATAGATGCTTTTTATTTCTTCTCCTTGCCTTATACTGGTTAGAACTTCTAGTACTATGTTGGATAAGAGTGGGGAGACCAAACATTTTTGCCTTATTCCCATTCTTACAGGGAAAGTATTCATTCTTTTATCATGAAGTATAATGTTAGCTATAGTTTTTTTGTAGATATCCTTTATAAATTTGGGAAAGTTTCTATTTTTCTGAGAATTTTTGTTATAAATGAGTTTTAAATTTTGTCATGTTTCTTCTGCATCAATTGGTATGATTACATGAAACTCTAGGCTGTTAAAATAGTTTGTTAATGGAGTTAATACATTGATTCTGTAATACTGATCCAGCCTTGCATATCTGGAATAAATCCCAGTTGGTCATGGTTTGTAATTCTTTGTGATGTTGCTGAACTCTGCCAACTAATAACAAACTTATCGCCTCCTGCATGCTAAGCATGCACTTTACCACTGCACTTGTTAAGGATTTTTACATCTAATTTATGAGAGATATTGACTTATAGTCTTTTTAAAAATATTTTTATCTTTTAGTTGGAGTTGGACACAATACTTTTAGTTTATTTATTTTTATGTGGTGCTGAGGATCAAACCCAGGGTCTCACACTTGCAAGGCGAGTGCTCCACTGCTGAGCCACAACCCCAGCCCCCTCTTTTTTTTTTTAATACTGACTTTGTCTGGTTTTAGTATTAGGATCATAGTAGCTTCCTTGAGTGAACTGAGAAATGCTCTTTTTCCCTTCTATTTTCTGGAAGAAATCATATAGAATTAATACTAACTCTATTTAAATATCTGGTTAAGTTCTCAGTGAAATGATCAGGACCCGGAGGGTTTTGGAGGTGGGGAATGAGCAGAATTTTTAAGTTATAAATTTAATATTCTTAACAATTATGGAGCTATTAAAGCTATTTAATATTAAATGACTTTGTAGGTTTTGAAGAATTGGTCTGTTTCATCTAAGTTGTCAAATTTATATGTGCAGATTTGTTTATGGAATTCGCTGATGAAGTATGAAATTCTTTGTCAATTGTCTAAATCTCCCTTTCAATATATTCAGAAACATTACAGGTGGTATAAATTTTTATTTCCTTTGTGAGGTCTCTCTTAGGGCCATCTAATTGTTCCAACTGGACTGGAGTCCCCTGAGTGTAGTATATAGCTGTCACCTTTGGATCTTGCTTATTTTCTCTCCTATTTCCTGGAAATTGTTTCTGTCTTCCTTTACCTTGACTTCTATTCTTCAGTAACTTCCTCAGAACTTCTAGGTTCTTCCTTTTTTCATCAGTTTCTGAAATCTCCACAATAGCAATCACTGGTATTTTCATCTATTTGTTGATAATATGGAGAATCTTTTTGGTCATAAATTCATATCCTTCTATTCCACATATTTCTTGGATTATTTAATATTTTTATAATATTTTTTCTGCCTTTCACATTAAAAACGTGTAGTATTTATAACATAAAAGGAAACTTTTAGATTTTTTTGCATAATAATTATTTACTAAATAGTGATTTGATACTCTTAAGCTATCCTTGATATTTATATTGAACATCTTAAGGCCACTCAAAAGTTACCCAATTTTTCAAAACTTAGCCTAGATTAATATAAAATTTCATGCTACTTTGAAAGATTAAATTCTCAGCCTTCAGATAGTTGGCAGTATTGCTTTTATATAATTGCAGGTGACCTTGTCAGTTCTTGAATGGATTCAATGATGATGGGTGTGGCATGCTCTTTATTTGGTTGGGAGATTAACTGGCTCAACTGAAAAGCATCCTAAAATAAATCAGTTACACACCCCGTCATTTTGGAAAGTCAGTTCAGGTTTCCTGCAGAAACGAAGGGCTTATTTCTATACTTCAGGGAGTGCTGCTGGCTGAAAGCCATGTCCATTGCTGAGATTGCCTTGGCTGAAAAGAGAAACGTCACCAAGGTCATGTCCCTTTCCTGGGGCAGTCACATCTAATGACTCATTCATGAACAAAGGCCAGGCTTCTCCTGAAGAAAACTCTTAATGGTCAAGCAGCTTGAGAGATCTCCATGGGGTTGGCTGAGGCCTCCACCAGACTTCAGGGCAGCAGAACTCCTGTCTCTGTCTAATTGTGCTTCTGTTCCTTTCCCTCCACAGATGTTGATTCTTGGGGCATATCACAATAGACCTCCCTTCACTAATCTCCCATGTCAAAATGATATCCTCAAATGTGCTATAATATTTGATGGTGTGAAAAAAAATCACAAAATATGCATTTAAAAGTTCTGCACAGAATCTCACTTGATTAACTGATATTAATCACATATATACTACTTGGTAGGTGTTGAGGATACTTAAAATTAATAGAACTCTGCTTTTAGAAAAGGTCATTCAATGTATGTCTAAGGAAGTTATGCTGTAATATAAAACAAAAGATATAAAAATACAGGTTTATATTGACTTTAATTAGTTGAGAAAGAGATCATATGGATCCTTTCTAAAATATCTGCGATGAATTAATGGATAATGAATATGGAAAATGAACGTAAAACTTGCAAGGAGGACATATTATCTAGTCCTTTGGGGAATTCTATTTTTACACTAAGGTCAAGAACACAGAATCTAAGTTTGTAAAAATATATTAAAGCATAGATTTGAATAAGGTCAGATATCCTGAGTGCAAAGGCTATGGGACAGCAACACATTTTTTTTTTTTTCAGGTGAGATTTGAAAATTAAACAAAAAATGCAAAGTGAGGTTTTAAGGGGAGATAATTTGCTAACATTATCCCCATTCTGAGACCAATCATAGCAAGTTCATCCTATGCCTGTGGCAGAGATAATTAAAATCCAGCACTTAATTCTGACATCTGGAGATCTTAGTAATAGGGATTGGGAGACGGAGAAAAAAATATACATGTTTTCTGTTGCATGGCATTTTAAAATATATATTTTACAATATTTAATTTACACATAATATTTGTACACATTTGTGGAACTGCATAAATATTTCATTTACCAAAATTCCATGTATAGGAATAGATGGCCTGAGCCTTAATAGACAGCCTGGAGGGGGAGGGTATGGGTATGGAGAACTGCAGTTCGGGTGCCAGTTCTCTCATTTGTTTGCTATAGATCTTTGAGCAAATTATCTACTCTTCTGGAATATTAGCCTCATCTTAAAATATGAGCACAATGAGGAAGACATCAAATTTGTGTTGTTTACTGTTGTATGCCCACAGCTTAACAAGCCTGGCAATGTGGTACCAAGAGCCAAATCAAATAAACATTGAAGGAATGTGTTAGGAACAGAAGAGCAGCCCTTGACATTTAGAAGCTGGCCTGGCGGTCATAGCTAGGCCACATTTTTCTATTAGATATAAACAATTTTACACAAGATTATTCTGAAACCATGTTGAGACAAAGCAAAACCATTTCATAATCTCATTTAAGCATAGATTATAAAAGTCTGCTATGCTATTCACAAAATACCAAACATTTGCTTTCTTTGTCAAAATGAGTGACTGCTACTTCTTTGCTAATTACAATTTTATCTTTCTGCCTCACTTCCAATAAATAAGATTTATTGAGATACATGATCAAAAAATTGTCCCTATTTCCTGACAGCATCTAATCTAGAGCAAACCTCTGCTTCCTTAGACCTTCCCCAAATCACTCAACCGAAGCCCATATCCTAAAATGGGCTTGTTCATATGGCCTGGATTAGTCTGTTTTCTGTTGCTACAACATAATTCCTGAGATCAAATAATTTATTAAAAATAATGGTTTATTGTGAGTCATGGTTCTAGAGGCTGGAAGAGTGGTTAGATTTGATAAGGGTTTCATGCTGTGTCATAACATGGTGTAAAAGCAGAAATGCAAGCGGATACATGCAAAAGAGACAAAACATATGGGGTGGCACCATTTTAAAACAACCTGTTCTGCAGTCTAGGAGGAGGACAGAAGGCCCATAGAGTTGACTGCACAAAATCTAGCTAAAATGGCATGAGTGAAGAGCCACGGAGAAAGAAGTGGACAGTGGAATGTTCCTAATGGCAGAATTGTGAGGAACAGTGGGAAATTTGATAACTATATTAAATGAAAGTCACCAGCCCCTGGCGGCTATGCTGTATTTCCTTTATACTCTCCTCAACTGCAGTGGACAGACTGTAAGGTGTGCCCCAAATGGTCCTTGCCTCTTGATGTTCATTCCCATAGGTCATGCACTTCCCTGGAGTGACCTTTGACTTCCTTCTGATTAATAGAATATTGCAAAAATCACAGGATGTATCTGATTATGTGTCCATGATTATGAACCTAAGATTGTAGTACCTGCTTTTTCTGGAGTTTTTTTTTTTTTTCTCTCTCTCTAATGGCTTTGAAGAAGCAAGCTACCATGTTGAAAACTGTCTATCCTGAGAAGCCCATGTACCAAAGAATTTTGAACAACATCTAGAAACTTATAGTGGCCTCTCGCCAAAAGCCAGCAAGAAGCTGATATCTTAAGCCCTACAACTGCAAGGAACTGAATTATTCCAACAACATGAGTGAGACTAGAAGCAAAACTTTTTCATTGGGCCCCAAATAAAACCACATTTGCACCACCCAAAACAAACAAACAAACAAAAAACCCCAACCTGTTCTGGCAGTAACTAAATAAGTTCTAAGAACAGTGAGAACTCACTTTTTTAAGAATTAACCTAGTCCTGTGAAAGCAGCATTAATACCTTTGTGAGGGCAGAACCCTCATGACCCAAACTCCTTCCAAAATTCCTACCACCTCTCAACACTCTTACACTGGGAAACAAATTTCAACATGAGTTTTTGGAGGGGACAAACTATATCCAAACCATATCATATTGTCTTGTGGAGACATAATGATTTCTCAAGATACGTGTTTGTATTTACTTCAATAAGGAGGAAACACAAGCTATCTAGCTATATTTCTAGTGATGTTTTGTTGAAGGTTCAGACAGTGTGGATAGGAAAACTGGGGAGAAAAACAGTCCCTTCAGAGTTGCTATGAGTTTCAAACAGATAACTTAATTTGCCAACAAATATCAATGGTCTGTTTTGTGCCATGAAATTCTGCTAGGTACAGGGCACATTTAGAAGAAAAAGTCACAAATTGTTTTCAAAGTAACTTGAAATCGCAGAACATGCAGAGTAGAAAATTTATTGTACAATTCAAAGCACTAGCATGTAGGCATACACCTTCCATAAAATGTGTTACAACAGAACCATATGTAAAGGAGCACATAACTCCTCTGGTTCTTAGGGAAAGAGGGAATCAAGAACAGGGGATGTGTGGCAAACAGAATAATGGTTCACCAAAGATGTCATGCCCTAATTTTGGAAATTTGTGGTTGTATTACTTCACATGGCAAAAAGATCTTTGCAGATATGATTAAATTATAGATCTTAATATGGGGTGATTATTCTGGATTAATCTGGTTAGGAGACAGGGGGGTCAGAGAAAGAGTTGGAAGAGCAAAATAACAAAGCTGGGGCATGTGGGAAGCTTCTAGAAGCCAGAAAAGGCAAGGGAATGGCTTCTTTCCTAGGTCCTCTGGAAGAAATGTAGCTTTGTCAATCCATTTCAGACTTGTGACAAACAGCACCGTGAGATATTAAATATGTGTTTCTTAAGCTAGCTAAATTTTTTGTGGTAATCTCTTGCAACAGTCACAGAAACTAGTACTGTTTTAATGTTTAAGGCAGTGTGTTCCATGCATAAGCAAAGGTAGACTATTTCCCACAAGGACCTGCCAGGTGGCTGTGTACTTGGTTATGTGGCATGATATTTAGAGATCGGATCCTGCAGGGTCTTCTTCTGTGCAAAGAAACTGGAAGTAATCCTGAAGGTGATCAGAGACCTCTGAAGGGTTAAAAAAGCAGGGGAGTGTGGCAAAATTAGAATTGCCTTTTAGATGGGTGGGTCAGAATCTTCAAGTAGGGATAGCAGGTGGAAAATAAACTTAAATACCCTAGACAAGAAATGGTATGTAGCTCTCATTGCTCACTGTCTATAAAGGGACCTTGCTTATTTCTTGAAGTCTGGGGTGAGAAAACTTAGGAAAAAAAATGGTTGTGCGCTTTAAATGTTTGAAGTACTGTCATGAGAAAGAGCAACTAGACATGGCCTATGTTGATTTAAGATCAAGGGATAAAGTCATAAGGAAATATTTATTCACTATTAGGAAGCACATTCTAATGATTAGTCTAAAAATAGAGTTCACAGATAATTATGCCTTACATTCCGTTCTTTCAACCATTCAACAAATAATCATTTGAACAGTTAGGATGTGGCAGGTATTAGGCATGTGATAGTGAATAAAACAAAGGCACTGCCCTAATGGTGTTTTAACATCCTTGTGTAATGTTGCACTGCTTACAAATAACATTCATATAAATCAAGAAGCAAACTCCCAGTAGAGACACTGGAAAAGAGATTGATACACGGGCGAAGCTGACTTGGAATGAACTCTGACCATGGAAATTCAGGAAGAAAGATAACTCAAAAGCAAGAACTATAGACTAAGGAAAAGAAAGAAACACCTTTCCAAGCAACCCCGCCTCTCCCCCCGCCCACCTGTGCTCTTTCTCCTCCCCTCCCGCCCACTTGTGCCCTTTCTCCTCCCCATTGCTCCTTTAGCACGTGTCCCTCAGCTCGCGGGATTTCGAGCCTTTCTCGCGAGATTTTCGCCCTTGCCGGTCCGACTGTGGTGGCAACTGACAGTGCAGTAAGCGTTGGTTTTGTTGCTGATTTTTCCATAAATTTAGGCTGGTCCGGGAGGCCTTAACTTGGTCCCAGGGGCTGAGACGCGGGGTGCAGGCGCCAGCAGGGTGCCCGAGGAGGGAGCGGGGCCAGGCGCTGGGGTCGGGCCGGCTCAGGCCGCGTGCGTGCGTGCAGCGTGTTCGCCGCCGGCGGGGTTCCAGTCCGGGCTTGGAGTTGGGGTCCAGGTGGGTGATCACAGGCGCCGTGATGCCTCCTGGGGACTTTGGTATCGCGGGTCGGAGGTGGGGGCGCTCTGTGAGTGCTGCGGCCCTGTGGAGTTGGGCAGAGCCCTGGTGTCCGCTGACCGTGCAGACCTCGGCGTGGGTCCGCCCTGATTGGCGCCTCCCAGGCTAGGCCTGAGGTCTGCGGCAGCTCGGTTGCGGAGCATGTCCTGCAGATGGGAGACTCCAGAGATGCGTAGGTCTTAAGTCTAGAAAGTTGCTTCTGAAGTTGCTAAGAAGAGTTGGTTTTCTTTCTGTCCTGCTTTGTAGGAAGCTCCGTTGCCTATTCAGAGAGGCAGAAGGAAAAGTAAAGAGGGGGTTAGGCGAATGATTTACAGCCTCCATTTATTTTTTAAATTAAGGTGTACAGAACCATGGAGTATATGACAGAATCCACTGACCGCAGCCCTGGACACATGTGAGTTGTGACACTTTATCCCTTTTCAATTTTAAGATCTTACAGGGAGTTCATGAAACGTACTGTCATAACAGGGGAAAACTTTTGGTGGTAGTGGTGAGAGAGTTTTTTAAAATCATAAATGGGAAAAATGAAAGTCTTATTTCTGCAGAAAATCGAATTCATGTTTAGTTCTAATATTTGTTCCAGTAAATACATGCTTAAGGTTAAAATAAGGGTTGGGGATATAGCTCAGTTGGAAGAGTGCATGCCTCACATGTACAAAACCTTGGATTCAATCCTCCGCACCACACAAAATTAAAAAAAAAAGGTTAAAATATTCCCTATGCATCTTGTAGATGACACTGTCCAATATGTAGCCACTGACCATGTGTGTCTATTTAAATTTAATTTGAATAAAGTTGAATACTCGATTGCTCTATCATACTAGCTACATTTCAGATGGTCAGTAGCCAGCATTGGAAGAGTATCAAATTTTCTTTTGGAGAATATTGATCTGTAACAATGATTCTGAAACTTTCTGCTCCCAATATACTTAGAATTATGATAATCCCATCACGTATAATGGATCACTACATTGATAAACTTCGTATCCTATTTTAAAAACAAGTTTTCCTCTGGGTAGGTGTGTGTGTGTGTGTGTGTGTGTGTGTGTGTTTTGTGAATTGCTTTTGGAGTATATTGCTCTCTAATGGCACTACCTATTGGCATATCCATTGTCCCTCAAAACTTTAAGATACACATTCTTTCTTTCTTTTTTTTTTTTTTGCGTGTGTGTGTGTGTGTGTGTGTGTGTGTGATACCTCCCAAAAAGCTATGAGGTCCTTTGTAGGTCCTACTATTACATTTGCAATTGTGCAATTTATTGTGTTTTTATTGGTAAAAATTAATATGCATGTTTGTGTCTGTATAGAAAATGTTTGGAAGGATATATGTAAATGGTAAATTATGGGTGGTCTTGGTTGGGTATGGTAAAGAGAACTTTAACTTTTTTTTGCATTTTTAATATTTATTTGATATTGAGATTAGTGCAAATTTGTATTTTCTATCAATGTGTCTCTATTCACTTTAATGAGGCATAGTAACATTTATTTTTAGTAGAAAAAGTTTATTCATATCTTTCCTGGCTATTTAAATGTGAATTTAAATCAAAAGAATTTAGTTCCTGGTGACTGCACTAGTCACTGCAGGTGACTCACTTGCCATGTGTGGCTTATGGCTATCTTATTGAACTGAACAGAAATAGAATATTTCTATCTTTATATGAAGTTTTGTTGGACAGTGTTCACTCTCTAGACCCTTAGGACATCTGCTGTATTTTAAGAATTATAGCCATCCTTGATTTTTTTTTTACCCCTTTGTTTCAATGGCAGTAGGCCATTTATCTAATGTATCTTTTCTTCTTTATTTATTTATTTTAATTATGTATAGCAGAATGCATTTTGATTCATAGTATACAATTGCAGCATAACTTTACATTTCTATGGTTGTACTATCTACCATATCTTTGAAGATTGCTGTTTCTATGTAATGTTTTCATAAAAGGGCATTAATATGGCCTGATTTCAAATCTTTTGTTTGGTAGCTTTTTTATAATTAGTATGTTTAAAAATAAATTTGAAAAATTTATCATTTATTTTTTTAAGCTTGTGCTGTGAGTGTGGTGTCCCGATTAGTCCAAATCCTGCCAATATTTGTGTGGCCTGTTTGCGAAGTAAAGTAGACATCAGTCAAGGTATTCCGAAACAGGTCTCAATTTCTTTCTGCAAACAATGTCAAAGGTACAGTGCATTACTATTTTGCCTTACTTAAAAGTTGGAATTTATATAGAGACCCATTGAGATATGCTGAGATTATACCAAAATACACAGAATAAAGCATACACAATTTAATTTTTACTTTAGAATTTGTGTTTTATGGTGTAATTTTTAGTTTGCTCTACTAATCTGGTAAGATGTAAAGGTATTTGAATCTGTTCTTTTTCTGTTAAAGAATTTAATAGATTTGATGCATGTAGTTGATAGATAAGAGTTGGTGTCTATAAGGGTGAGAACAGATTATTAAAGATATGTTACCTTTATGTCCTTGAGGTTGTTTCTTTAGGAGCTATGTATGATTAAAAAAAAGCACTTCATGTTTTTAACTAATGTAGCAATGTGTTTTAATTAAAATGACTATAGTTGTTGGAAAAGATAAGTAAATCATCTGAAATGGTCTAAAATAAAAACTGAATTTGAAGGCAGAAGGCTTCTGAAAGTTTATGTTTCATTCCCTCTTTATTTCCTTTATTGGCTTAAATGGCTTATATGCAGTAGGCCATTGAGAAACACAAAACTGGCCAGTGATTTCTCAAAGGGATTGGGAAAGAGTCTAGTACTCTACTTCTTTTGTGTGTATGAAGAGGAGGTTCAAGGACTTCTGAGAAAATTCAAAAATTCTTCTCAGAAAAGTAGTTCTGTATACATAGCTTTATAGACACATGAAATTGTGTGTGCTATTTTAGGGATTTAACAGTGTGCAAACCTGGCAAGTGTGATAATTTATTACAAATCTTTGCTATTCTTAAAAGCATGGTGGAGTTTTAAAAGTAGTAGACAAAGATATAAGGAGGCCTAATTTGTCTTGGATTTCTTACAAAATAGTTTCTTGAAATTCTTGGTAACTCATCATCTCTGTTTTCTCACCAGAATGAAGGAATTTTATTAGGTGATTTGGGAAACCCTTTTTATCTCCAAACGTGTGCTTATAAGCAAAGGGGAATCTATAATGTTTTTAATAGAACCTTGGAAAGTGAAAATCTAAATTTTCAACTCTTGAAGTAATAAGACCGTATTAATAGGCTATTTCAGATTGGCTTTCTCAGTCAGAATTTTGCTTTTTTAATACTAGAGATGTTTGGGTTAATGCTTCAGAGAAACCTTGGGTGTTATTAATCCTGGTTAATAATTATCATTACATCTGAATACTCAGATGAAAATTTTCATTTTTCCTTGAGATATTGAATTTCAGTGTTTTATCTTCTTAGATATTTTCAGCCACCGGGAACTTGGGTACAGTGTGCTTTAGAATCCAGGGAACTTCTTGCTTTGTGTTTGAAAAAAATCAAAACTCCTTTGAGTAAGGTAGGTCAAACAACTAAAATCAGTATTTATAGATACCACTTGATTAGAACTCAGAAAATCTAGGTACAGTGGGTTTTTCAAAAGTAACTGCTAAATGCCACTATTGTTACCAGTATTACCCCACTATAAATGCTTTCATTTAAAAGTTTTTTATTCTTATATACTCACACAAACACACACACACACTTTTTTTAAATGGAAAATGAAATTATCTTTTTGTTTTGAAAGAATCAATTATTATTTATTTAGAATCTCTTCTGTGTAATATTAATTTTTCTGAAAATCTTTATAAAACTGTCACTATACATCCATAATTAAGTAGATTGCAGTATTAGGACTGTGCTATTTGGTTACTCTTTATTTCATTTGTTGGTCTGGAAAGAAAATTGCCTATTTTCAAGTCAATGCATAAATGTCTCCAAAAAAATACAGTTTGTTTCTAGAGTCCTAACTATTTCTTGACATACACTTTCAATTTTCTTTGTTAAAATTTTAGACTCACTTCTACCATGTATGTTTTTAATTGAAATGAAATCTTTCGGTTTGAAGGCTTTTCTGATTCCTTTAAGCTCTGATATAATTTCATGTGCTAGTTCTTTGAAATTCATCCCTTTATTTCCTCGCCACCCTGTAATTTTTGTTGTCAAATGTTGGCCTTCTTGGCTTAAAACTTTGTTTTTTCCTTCATATTTACTTTTCCCCCTATGTTCTTGACAGTTTCCTTTACTTTATCTTCCATTATTTCTTTCTGTTATTTCTCCCAGCAGTATTATTTTTAAGTTCTGGAATCTTTCATGTTCTTGATGCATTTTGTCTTTGAATTTTTTCTAGGGAGTTTGAACAGGTTGAGTATTCCATATCTGAAATGCTTGGAACAAGAATTGTTTCAGATTTCTGAGTTTAAGATTTTTTTTAATATTTGAGTGAGTTTACTGTGTTATCTTAGGAAAGAGACCTAAGTTTAAACACAAAATTCATTTATGTTTCATATACACCTTGTACACATAGCCTGGAGATAATTTGATATAATATTTTAAGTAATCTTGTGTTTTATGGTGTGGAATTTTCCATTTGTGGCATAATGCCAGTGCTATGAATGTTTTGGATTTTGAAGCACTTTGGATTTTAAATTTTCAAACTGTGGAATGCTCAACCTGTGGTAGGATATTTTTAGATGGACCCAATATCTTTATGTTTATTTATTTATTTTTATGTGGTTCTGAGGATCGAACCCAGGGCCTCACACATATGAGGCAAGCACTTTACCACTGAGCTACAACCCCAGCCCTGTGGTATGATATTTTTAAAACTTAACATCTGTTCCCTGATTTTTCTATTTTTTTGTGTTTCTTAGTTTTTCAGTTTTATACTTCATCTTTTGCCAAGTGTCTCATGAGTCTTAATAATTTGTTAATTCCTTCAGTGGATATTTAATAAGTAACAGGTATGTACCAAACTGCTTTTGGTATTGGGGACATGGTAGTGATTAAGAGAGAGAATCCCTGTTTCAGCTTGGGGGAGGGAGTGGTATGTAGAATAAGCAATGATTAAAATAAGTATGTTATATAGCATATTAAAAAGTATGAGTTTTGTGCAAAAAAAAAAACTAGGAAGGAAATAATTATTAATGGAAGAGTTGCAATTTAAAATAGGGCGTCTGGGGAGACCTCACTGAGGTGACCTTTGAATAAACATTAAAGATGGTAAGAGAGGGAGCTGTGTAGAAATCTGATGGAAAAGCATTCTGGATAAAGCAAAACAAGAAATATAGAGACCAGAGGTGAGATCACATCTGTGTGGTTAGAGTGGAGTGGTGAGAGGAAAAGTAGTTGAGATGAAGTCAAATAAATTAGGGAATGGCAGAGTATATCTGGCCTTATAGGCCTTTGTGAGGATTGGTTTTTACATCAAATGTAATAGATGTAAAGGGTAGAATAGTGATATGGTTCAGTTTGTTAGTTCTCTAGCTGTTGGTTTAGAATAAAAGTGGGCTGTGCAGTAAAGGTAGAAGCATTGGCCTTAGGAAGTGATTGTAATGGATAAAAAAAATGTGGCATTTATACACCATGGAGTATTACGCAGCACTAAAAAATGACAAAATCATAGAATTTGCAGGGAAATGGATGGCACTAGAGCAGATTATGCTTAGTGAAGCTAGCCAATCCCTAAAAAACAAATACCAAATGTCTTCTTTGATATAATGAGAGCAACTAAGAACAGAGCAGGGAGGAAGAGCAGGAAGAAAAGATTAACATTAAACAGATAGATGAGGTGGGATGGAAAGGGAGAGAAAAGGGAAATTGCATGGTAATGGAGGGAGACCCTCATTGTTATACAAAATTACATATAAGAGGTTGTGAGGGGAATGGGAAAATAAACAAGGAGAGATACGAATTACAGTGGATGGGGTAGAGAGAGAAGATGGGAGGGGAGGGAGGGGGGATGGTAGAGGATAGGATAGGTAGCAGAATGCAACAGTCACTAGTATGGCAATATGTAAAAACGTGGGTGTGTAACTGATGTGATTCTGCAATCTGTATTTGGGGTAAAATTGGGAGTTCATAACCAACTTGAATCTAATGTATGAAATATGATATGTCAAGAGCTTTATAATGTTTTTAACAACCAATAAAAAAAAAATTAAAAAAAAAAAAAAAATACTGAGAAATGATGGTTTGGGATCAGAAATGGAGATGGTGGGAAGTGGACAGATTCTGGGTCTGATTTGAAGCTGAGCAGTGCATCTACTGATGTAGCTGGATGGGTGTGTAAGAGGTAGAAGAGTTAAAGATAACTTCCACTGTTTTCAATTTGAGCAGCCTGCAGGAGGGAGTTGCCATTAGTGAGGTAAGAAAGGCTTTAAGGGGAATAGGTCAGAGTGGGGGGGATAGGAGCTCATCTGTAACTGATACTTTGATGTCCATTAGACATTTAAGTAGCAATATTGAGTGGGCAGCTAGATAAATAAGCAGGATAGTAGTCTACACTAGAGATAAAGAATTTGAGGTATAGGTACTATTTAAAGCCATAAATTGGATACGATTATCTAGGAAGTTTAGATTGAGAAGGGAAGAAACTGGAGTACTGAATTCTGGAGTCCTTTAATGATAAAATATTAGGAAGATAAGGAGTAACCAGCAGAGGGGACTCAAAGGAACTGCTAGAGAGGCAGGAAAATTAGATGAGTGTGATATTCTAGAAGGCAAGGGGGAGTGTTTTAAGAAAAGGGAGTTGTTGGCTATGTGTTTTGCAGTGGTGAGTTTTATAGAATGTGGAGGTTATTAGTTAACTCTGGAAACAATTTCTGTTTAGTGGTGATGTTAAAGATGTGCTTTAAGTGGAAGTGAAAGAAAGGGAGAAGGAATTGGAGGCAGTAGATATAGATAGTTCTTTTGAGATTTGCTGCAGAAGGACTCAAAGAAATGGAGCAGTGATTGGAGAGGGGAATTGAGGAAGAGGAAGGAATTAGGGAAAATAAAAGATGTAAGATGTGAATCAGTATAATTGTAAGCTCTGGAAATGACAATATACAAAGGGAGATTTTTGTTGAGCTGCAAGGAAACAATAATTGGCTGGAGGTGCCCTTTAAGAGTAGAAAGAGAGAAAATATAACAGATAGTGGAAGAATACATTTGTTTGTTCTTTCATTATCTAGTACTTACTCTTATGGGTACAGTTTTGGAAGCCTGGAACATCTAATGGGACATTCTAGGTGTTGATGTTGTTAGTAACATAGGCAGTTCATCTGTGGTAACAGGAAAGATGTTGGTAAGTGGGAGCTTCTGGAAATTTTCTTCTAAAAAAACAGAAGCATGGGCCGTAGCTATGAGGGAAGAGCTATTAGATGTTTGAAGAGAGGAGAAGATTTAAAATAGTCCTAGGAAAGTAGAAGAGGGAATGTATTAGAACAATGTTGTATGGGTGCTGGGCATTATTGACAGTTACTGTTGATGATGCATAGAGCAGGCAAAGCATTTTTCATAAACTAAATTATGATTTAGCCTAGTCATTATAGTGAAGTTAAATAGGTACCGAGGGAATTGAGAATGTATGCATGGGAATAATTTTGATGAATGGTTTGGAAATAGGATGGAAATGAGTAGATGAAGACTATGAGAGGTAGTGAAAGAGTGATAGGATGAATGGATTTTCTGGTGTTGGATTGAAAGATTTTTGGTGCCTAGGAATAGAGGTAATGAGCTAGAGAGAAGTGGTAGTCAGTGACTAGGATGTTTGGAATTAAGATCTTAGAGAAGTTGTAGTTATTGGTGATAAAGGGAAATAATAGTAGAGATAGGAAGGAAAAAAAGATCCTGGGGGAATAGAACTTAAAGAATGGAGGAGTTAGGGTGTATGGACATAGAAATTGCTAAATATTAATATTGTTGGAAAGACTAACAGTGATCCAGGAGAAATTTCTCAAATCCTTGAGAAATGAGAGCAAGCAGTATAACGATTAACAGATAACTATACCAAAAAGAGTGTTAAGTGGTAGAGTCTGATGACTTTCGATTTAGTCTGTATTGAAGGAGAATGCAGGGAGAATGGTCTGGCATTAGCAACGAAGAGCAAATAATACATCTGTCTTGCTTCTGGTCTAATGATAGGAAGAAAATGGAAAAAAAAAATCAGTCAATATTTTCACTAGCTATAGGGAGCAATGTAATTAGGGGATTTAGAAGTTGAAAGGAATGTTCAGGAAAATGGTTGAGGTTTTGTTATTAGCAAGTATTGGGTTCTACAGAGTACAGTGAAAGGGTTACAGGATCTGAGAGGAAATGTTAGATGAGGACAGAATAGGATGTATGTGGAACCATATGAAAATCAGAGTATGGGAAATGAGGGGTGACTGAGGTGTCTGGGACTGTGGTACAGAAGGATGAAAAGGCCCAGTAAGATTGATGAGTTGTGGTTGTTTAAGGACAGTTAGTGTGGTGATGCTGGGTTGCGGAATGCTGAGGTGGCTAACAAGGACCCTATCTCCATTCCATAGAGGGAGACTGTAGGAATAGGAATCTGCTTATTACTTAGTACCTGGCAGCTTGTTGACTACTAGGTTTGCTTTAGAGGAGCCAGTTATATGAGGAAGGTTTTACTCTGTAGTGCTGCATCTACACTTGCTAGATTTGTTCTCATCAGACAGTACTTGGTAAAATTATAAGTCTGCTTTCTCATACCTTCCAGATCTATTATATACAGCACAGATTTTTCCATAAATCAATATGTATCATAACATTCATTAAACAAATCCACTTGGATATCTTAGATATGCCATGAATTTAAATGTCTGAAGCTAAGTGCAACGTTTTTTCCAATTAAATCTGTTATTTGTGTCAGAAAAGTTGTGCTACCTCGTTGCCCGAGTTGGATACTTGATAATCATTCTAAAGCTTGTTCTCTTCCTCTTTGCCAAATTCACTTACTAAATTCTGTGGATTTTATCCCTTGAGTAGCTCTTGCATTTTCTTCTTATTTCCAATTCTTCTCCGTTAAAGTTATCTACAACTCTTGCTCAAATTATTGCAACATCCTACATTCTTGTTCTCCCACTCACCTTATTCCCAAACCCCACCTCTAGTTATATTCAGTTACTCAAATATAGTGAATTGTTTTTGGCCCCTGAAAGTACTACAGATTTGGCAGTGAGTTAGATTGGGAAGTGAGTTACAGTGGTGGATTCAGTATTTAATGCATGAAACTTCTTTTAATGAATGTTGTTTAAAAAAAAAAAAAAAAAGCTACAGACTTTATGAGAGAATAATTGAAGTGGAAACTTTTATTCATGGATTTTCTCCTAAGTAATGTGGCCACCAATTCTTTGCTTTCTTTTAAAAAATGTAATTTCCATTAGATCAGTACACTTATGAGAAAATGATTTTTCCTATGCAGATAACTTTCTTTCTTGGATTGTATCAATTGCACTAATACAGCCATTAGTTTGTCCTTTTATTTACTGCTATTGTTACCATACCACGATGATGAAACTTTTTTTATAGTGATGCTAATCACAGATTCTTTAAAACTTTTTATGAAGTCTGTTTATTAATGAGTTATTATTTCTTTTTTTTCCTTCAGGTAGGAACTTATGTTTCTTTTTGTATATGTTTTGTTGAAGGTACGCCTTGTAGATGCAGGCTTTGTTTGGACTGAGCCCCATTCTAAAAGACTTAAAGTTAAATTGACTATTCAAAAAGAGGTAAGTTATACATTATTTTTTAAACATGGTTAAAGTGCAGGAAATGACAATGAGGGTGTAGCAAGTTATTTTATATCTTAAACAGCATAAAAGGAAAAGTGTATTTTTAGTTTTAGTCCTTTGTTTTACTTTGATCATCTGTACAAATGATTGGTCACTAATAAGAGCAGCTGTTGCTCATTATTAGTGGTTTAAATAATTTGTCAGAAGAACTAAAGTGAAAACATGGGCTAAGGTAATGATTCTCAAACTTGGCTGATCATCGTAATGACTCACAGTAACTAAATCACAATCTCTGGATGTGAGGACCTGGAATCTCTATATATCTTTCTTTCCTCTTATTTATTTTTCTTTTCTTTGGTGCTGGGATTGAACCCAGGGTTTTGTGCATGCTATCACTGAGCTATACCCTCAGCCCTGTCTATAGCTAAAAAGCTCAGGTGAGTTTTGATTTGTTATGCTGGGAAACTATTAATTAAAGAATAATTTCCTTTTATGAATTTTCCTTGTCTTATTTTTCCTTCTAAGTGTGAATTCTCTGTTTCCATTCAAAGAAAGTACACACTTACGTACACACGTGCATGTACATACATGTATACACATTCTTTAGAGAATGTCCTTACAGTCATTTCAACTAAAGGTAGATTTAAAATGTTGATCTAATAAATCTTAAGAATTAAAACCTGCATATCTATCTTGAAGTAACTTTTTGTCTTTAAACTTGACATATGGATATCCCCAAAACATCCATAAAAAATATTTTAAATTAATTATTAAAACATTTTGTAAAAAAGATATTTATCTTGAAACAGTACTGTAAGAATGAGGGAATGTAACTGTTTTTTTTTTCCCAGGTGATGAATGGTGCTATACTTCAGCAAGTGTTTGTGGTGGATTATGTTGTTCAGTCCCAAATGTGTGGAGATTGCCACAGAGTAGAAGCCAAGGATTTCTGGAAGGCGGTGATTCAGGTCAGGCAAAAGGTAATGAGAAACAGATGAGTAAATTCTACATTGTATTTAATCTTTGTCAATTATGAACAGCTAGTAAAAAAACCTCTTTTCCCTTCTTTCCAAGTTCTTTAAGCACTAGGAATTCTAGATCCCTGGAGCATTCACCTTTAGAAATAGATTATTCTTTTTACCTTTTAGGTAATCTTTAAAGGTTGTTTTTATTTGAAAAATCAATGTGCTATACCTATAGATGGTATATGTGTACCATATTTATAAGTGGCTTATTTTGGTGTTCAGTTTATTGATTAAATAATGCTTTTATATGTAGACTTCACACAAAAAAACATTCTACTATCTGGAACAGTTGATTCTGAAATATGGAATGCATCAGAATACACTTCGTATCAAAGAGATTCATGGTGAGTTAAAATTTAAAAGAACTCTAATTTATATTAACCTATTTATCTTTACTGATAACATCTGGATTAGTACTATCCAAAAAACCTTTGTTAGGAAGAAAACAATCTTAGTTTTCTATCTGTACTCTCTAATATAGAAGTTACTAGCTACATGAGTATTTGAAAGATGGCTGGTGCAACTGAGGAGCTGAGTTTGAAATTTTCTTCTATTTTAATTTAAAATTACATTAAATTTATGTTTTGGGGATGTAGAAAATCAATTTTATTCCACATTATTTTAATCAGAGCATTTTAATTGTAGTATTTGGGTTCATTTTGACAAAATCGTACATACAGGAAATATGATTTCAATCCCCATTCCCCTTATTTCCTCCTCTTCTCCCTCCCCCTTTTCTCCTTTCTTTACTGATCTTCCTTTTCATTTGTTTGTTTGTTTATTTATTTATTTATTTATTTTTGGTACTGGGGATTAAACTTTGGGGGTGCTTTCCCACTGACCCACATCCCAAACCCTTGTTTATTTATTTTTGATTGTTACTTTCTACATATACATAAAGATGAAATTCCTTTGAGTACATTTTTATATGTATGTAACATGGTTTTGTTAAATTCATTTCCATTTCCTTTCTCCTTCTGTCTCTCCTTCTCTCCCCCACCCCCTTTTTCTCCTACTGATTTTCCCTAAATCCTTATATCGGATTCCCTCCCCTCCGCCTTCTTTCCCTTATTTTGTTCTAGCTTCCACATATAAGAGAAAACATTCAACTCTTAATTTTCTGAGTCTGGCTTATTAAATTTACATTTTAATATAAGTTTATATTTAATTTACATGTGGCTAGTGGCTACTGTGTTGGATATCACATATCTAGAAGCATGATTGTTTTTCCTTGATGTTCTCCTTCTGTCCCAGTTCAAGACATTTATTAAGCATTTGAATTGTGATAGATGCCATTCAGGTTTCTTAGGACATAAAGATGAATGAATATTTATTTCTGCCCTCAGTAGGCTGCTTAACTTGGCCACTAGAAGAGTAAACCAGTAATATACATTAATGTAGTATAGAGGGTGATAGAAAATTATATTATTAAAATGTAAATTTAATAAGCCAGACTCATAGTCTAAATTTGTGAAATGTGGCTTAGTGAATACTTATTGTGGATAAGGTACCTTATTGGCTAGTCATCAGACAAAAATAATAACTTTTTCTATGTAACTTTTTTCTGGTAATTCTTTGGGGGATAGAGAGACTCAAATAGTCTGATGAAGGATGCAAAACCCTGTTATAGTTTATTGCCATGGTAGACATATTCTCACACAGAATTTTTAGTGGCAAAAGAATTGTATACATTTTCTAATTACTTTCTTTTTTGCGGGGGTGGGGGGTACTGGGGATTGAACTCATGGATACTTGGCCTCTGAGCCACATCCCCAGCCCTATTTTGTATTTTTATTTAGAGACAGGGTCTCATTGAGTTGCTTACTTGCTTAATACCTTGCTTTTGCTGAGCCTGGCTTTGAACTCACAATCCTCATTTTTCAGCCTACAAAGCTGCTGGAACTACAGGCATGTGCCACTATGCCTGGCTATTTTATTCATTTTTAAATTGTGTTATTTATCTTCTTATTGAATTCTAAGTTCTTTAATATATTCTACATATAGGTGAAAGTTCCTTAACAGGTATATAATTTGTAAATACTTCCTGTGGGTTATCTTTTCACATTCTTTAGAGTAAACTTTAAAGCACAGAAGTTTTTAGTTTTGACATAGTCCAGTTTATTATTTTGTTACTTGATATTTTGATGTTATATATCTAAGAAAAATTTTGTTCAACCAATATCATGAAGATTGATTCCCATATTTTTCCCCAAATTTCATAGTTTTAGGTTATATTTATGTCTGATCAATTTTTTCGTTATTATTTATTCTAATTTGTTATACATCATGGCAGAATGCAGCTCATTTCATATTACACATAGAGCACAGTTTTTCAAGTCACTGGTTGTGTGTGAAGTATTTTCACATCATTCCTGTTTTCATACATGTACTGAGGGTAATGATTTCTAACTCATTTTACCATCATTCCTACCCCCTTGCTCTTCCCTTCTCCTCCCTCTTTTCCCTTTCTAAAGTTCCTCCATTCCTCCCGTGTCCCCTCCACCCCCTGTTATTACTTTCAAAACAAAAAGTGCCATAGGTTTAATAACCCTTCTTTTATAATCTAGAGAATATTTTTTCTGTTTATTCTTGGTTTGATTTAAATAATCTTTGGCTTGTTTCTTTATTTATAGTGTTATTTATAAAATAGCACTCATAAAAATTCCAGCATGGAAGTATATATAAAGGACCTCCACTTCATCTTTATCTACCTGTCATCCCTATATATAGCATTACTCCTTAAAATAAGATATGCTTTGTTTATAAATTGTGATAGCAATGGTTTTCCCTCAAGTGAGATCATTCTGTAATGTTCTATGACTTGCTGTCCTATTTAAGATATTTGGAAACTTCCCACAACTTTGCCTTTAGTTCTGTTTCATTACTATGTGGTATTCCTTAATCAGTGTGTATTTTAATTTAATTATTTCTTCATTGATGGACTTACAAGTTAGTCCGTTATTTGCTGCTACAAGCAGACTGTAATATCCTTATATGTTTATCTTTGTACATATGTAGTGGGTTTCTTTGGGATTGACTTAAAGAATTAGAATTATTGGACAATATGCAAATGTTAAATTTTATATACACTAATAGATTGTCTTCCAAATTAATACCTTTTTTTTTGGTACCAGGTACTTTTTTTTTGAACCCAGAGGCACTTACACTGAGCCATATCCCCAGCCCTTTTTATTTTGAGACAGGGTCTCACTAAGCTGCCTAGGGCCTTGCTAAGTTGTTGAGGCTGGTTTTGAACTTGTGATCCTCCTGCCTCCTAAGTTGCTGGGATTAGTTGTGTGCTGCACCTGGCTCATTTTCTTAATGGTGTCCTTTGAATTGTGGAAGTTTTGAATCTTGATGAAGTCCAATTTATCAAGTTTTTTTCTGTTATACTTTTGGTGTTGTGCTTAAGAACTGTTTGTCTAATTAAGTTCACAGAAATGTTCTCCTATGTTTTCTTTCATTAATTTTAGCTCTTATGTTTAGGCCTTTCCTCTTTTGAGTTCATTTTTGTGCAGGATGTGAAATAAGTGTGTAAATTTGTCTTTTCATGTAGATGTCTTTGTCCCAATTAAAAGACTATCCTTTCCTTTGTCAGAGATCTATTAACTAAATAGATCTCTGGTTTGTTTCTGGGATATTATTTGCTCCATTGATTTATATATCTGTCCTTATGCCAATACCACACTGTCTTGATTACTTAGTGTGAGTCCTATGAATTTGTTCATTTTCTTCAATCTTATTTTAGCAATTATGGATAATTTTATTTTCCTATTTTGTTATTTACAAGAATGTCTCTTAATATTTCTTATTGGGTTTGCTTTTAGCTTTCCCTTTGCTGATAGTTTTTAATGTTATTGCATTATTAACAGATTAATGTGATTTTAGCTGTCTGGGATTTATTGAAGCTTTTTAAAAAAAATGTACTTTCTTTTTTGCATCTCAAGTCTCAGGATTCTGGTTATCTTCTTGGTAGCTTTTGTTATATAAATATTTGTTAAATTTGTTACATAAAATAGTTCTCTCTCTCTTTTTTTTTTTTTTTGTTCTAGGGATTGAAAACAAGGTCTTACAAAAGTTAGGAAAGCACTGTACCACTGAGTTACATCCCCAACATTTTTTCTTTTCTTTTTGGTTACTGGGGTTGAACTCAGAGATGCTTTACCACTGAGCTACATTCCCAGCCATTTTTATTTAATGTTTTGAGACAGAGTCTTGCTAAGTTGCTTTAGGGCTTTGGTAAATTGCTGAGGCTGTCCTCAAACTTTGCAACCCTCCTGCCTCTGCCCTGCAAATCACTGGGATTTCCCAGTGTATGCCACTATACTCAGCTTTTTCTTATTTTTTAATTTTTGGATAGGGTCTCATTAAGTTGCTCAGGCTGGCTTCAGACTTGCTGTCCTCCTGCCTTAGCTTCCCAAGTATCTGGGATTAATTGCATGCACTATCACACTGAGCTACTCTTTGTCCCTGCCCCCACAACCATCCTTTTTTCCCCCTAGAATTAAAATTATCCATCTTATTTTCATTTGTCTCTCCTTTTGCCAAATAAATTTTAAGTGACATTCCTAATATTTTAAATATTTTCTAATAATTTGATTTTGTGTATTATGGATTTGTGATAATAGTCACATTAACAGGAAAATCTGTTTTGCAGAAATATTTTCATAAAGCTTTTTTTTTTTAAAGATGGTCTGGATTTCTATTATTCCTCAAAACAACATGCTCAGAAGATGGTAGAATTTCTTCAGTGTACAGTTCCCTGTAGGTATGTTGTGAATCTAAATGTGACGTAAGTTCAAGGACCTGGAAATGGGTATAGGTTAAATCTATTCGTTAAGAGATACATTTGCTAATGTGTATGTAAGAATTTCCTTTGGAGAGTTAGGTCTAACTCTGTAGGGCTGAACCATTGATCAACTGTATTTAAATGAAAAGAGAAAGGAAAGATGGGTTAAGAGGGCTTTTAGTAAAGATTCATAGAGGAGGTAGTAATTACTCTCCAAAGATGGGGAAAATTTTCATAGTTGGAATTTATATCAAAAGGTGAGTTTACGATGAACAAAGACATGGTGATGGGCATTAGCATGGATTTTAACAGATGCTATATAGAGTAGATGATCTGAGCCATTGACATGTTTTGGAAGTTTTAAGTAGAGAAGGTTGAAAGTCATCAGTATATAGTCATAGGTTTTGAAATACAAGTAGATGAAATTAGGCTTTACCATAGCAGGCATCAGGAAGCTATTTAAGAACTTATACAGTGATAATTGATTCAATGAAATTTGATACTCCTGAGTCTATGTAAGTAAAGACCTTTGCCTATTAACTTTTTTTCTTAATAGATACAAAGCATCACAAAGACTGATCTCTCAGGATATTCATAGTAACACATATAATTACAAAAGCACTTTTTCTGTGGAAATTGTTCCAATATGCAAGGTACATTTTTTCATTTAATTGATATCTTTAAGAGTACAAGTAATTAATTGGTTGATATGTGATTCATAGTTCCTGGTTTCCTTCAGAGGTGGTCAAAAATTTAGACTTTCTTAAATGACTTCTGACACATTCAGCCTTGTTAAAAAAGATAAGGGTAATCATGCTTTTAATTATGAATTGACATGTCTTTCATTTTGGTGTATTAAGATGAAAGATCTGGTTGTGATTTTATAAGTTCCTATTCCTGAATATATGTGACCCTAGAGAATATATGGACAGCTCTATGAAACTTTGAATTAAAATAAATGACATTTTTAAACAAACAAGTGAGCCATTTTGTGGGACCTGTGCAAACAACTGGTAAGATAAATATTATTGTGGAAATGAGGTCACAGGATTATTTTTATTTGAAAAGATGATCTGAATAAAACATTTGGATTGTAGATTGTTATTTCATTTAGTTATAAGAAAATAAAACCTTCAAGAATATCAATGAATTAAAATTCAACAGTTATTGATCATCTTAGACTATATACTAAGGATAATGTAGCTAGAGGTTTCTACCATGTACGAACTTACATATCAGTATTAAATCATGTGTAATGGTTAACTGCTGTGATTTTTTTGTAACCGTTCTACATAAAGTTATTATTTAGATACTGTGGTATTTTTCATTTTATTCATGTCTCAAAATAAATGAAGTAAGCCCTATCATATTTGAAAATGAGGAAACAAGTGTGGTGAGCTTAGATGACTTTCCCAAAATTTTATACCACAAAATGATAAAACCAGGGTTTATACCCAGGTCTGTGACTTTAAAACTTTTACCAGGAATGAAATGATATCCTAATATAGCATTGGCATACTTTCTGTAAAGACCATTTAGTAAATATTTTCCATTTTTAGGATATATAATCTCTTGTAACTAGTCAGTTTTGCTGTTGTTGCATGTCAGTATCCATGAATAACATGAAAGTGAATGGTCAGGGATATGTCCTAGCAAGGCTTTCCAAAAAACAAGCATGGGCCAAATTTATCCTGAGTGCCATTTTTTACTAACCCCTGGTTTAAAACTGAACCCAAAGCCAGGAAAATAGGAATTTAGTTAGGAAAACATAGTTACACCTGGGTATTAACTGCTTTGAGTGACTCATACAACTATCTAGGGGAATGTGCAGTGTGAAGTACTGCTGTATTTTGTATCTATAGGGAATTGGTTCTGAATAAAACATTTGGGCCCCTGTAGTTCCTTATATAAAATGGTATAGTATTTGAATATAATCTCTTCATATCCTCCTTTATACTTTAAAACCACTTCTGGATTACTTCTACCTAATATAATGTAAACACTGTGTGAACATTTGTCGTAGTGTATTGTTTAGGAAATGATGACAAGAAAAAAAGTACATACACGTTCATTACAAGTGCAGTTTTTTAAAAAATATTTTTGGTTCTGCATTGTGTTGAATCTTCAGATGTGGAACATGTGATATGGAGGGCTAACTGTATCATTTCATTTCTTTTTTGGAAAACCAAGGTTTGAGAGGAACTTGTATGCGCATAGTGTTCCTTCAGTGGAGGAATCTATGGATGTGAATAGATCCTTTATACACACACACTCACTTTTTTGGTACCAGGGATTGGACTCAGGGGCACTCAACCTCTGGGCCACATCCTAGCCCTTTTTTGTGTATTATTTAGAGACAGGGTCTCACTGAGTTGCTTAATGCCTCACTAAGTTGCTGAAGCTGGGTTTGAACTCATAGTCGTCCAGATCTTCCTGTCTCAGCCTCCTGAGCCACTGGGATAATAGGCATGTGCCCTTGTTAAATGTTAATGTTGTTTAAAAACATAATTATATTACTAGTTACTATAATATATCCCAGTATACATCTGGTTCGGAAGATAGAGCAATTAAATCTTTGATTAACATATTGGTACATGTAACCATTTAAGACAAACATTGTTCCTTAGAAATTTTTATGGATATTAAAAGAATTCACAAGTCGATTTAGAAAATTGTTCTGCTCCTGATGTTACACTTTACTTAGGAAGTACACTATAACTAACATTTAAAGTGGTAAGCAAACTGCAATAAAATTGAAGTAATCTTAACAGTTTGGAAGTTAGGTCCTAAAAGACTTTTTTTTTTTTTTTTTAAGCGTTTTAATTAAGGCAAACATGCCTGTCTTAAGATATAGCTTATCTTTAATTTAAGGTAAGGTTTGATTCTTTTATTTAGATCCCTTGTGGGTACAAGAGTGAAAACTAACATTTTGGTTGGGCAAGTACAGTTGGATTGAGTTTACATTAATGTGTTTTTGGTGACTTATTTAGAACTTATATCATTTAAAATGTTATTCTGTTGCCTAGGATAATGTTGTCTGTCTGTCTCCAAAACTGGCACAAAGTCTGGGAAATATGAACCAGATCTGTGTATGTATTCGAGTAACTAGTGCCATCCATCTTATAGATCCAAACACCCTACAAGGTAAGTATAGAAACTAAATTTGCCTTGACAGTTTTGTCCTGCATGGTGGGCAATAATAATTTATATTATTAATTTTGTTCTCAATAATTTTATGTTGAAGAGCCAGTTAAAATTTGTACTGTTTAATATTTATGAAACACTGGAATTATAAACTATTTTACTAGTTACCCTTGTATTTTTTATTTAAGGAAACGATTCCAAGAGTTTTAATAGATTTCCTATTGCATGTCATGAATTTTTACTAAAATTGACTTATTTGCCTCATTTAGTTTTTGTGACTATTACTACTACTACTAATAAATAATAATAAAAAAATAATAAATTTATTGCTATATTTCAGTATATGACAAGTATTTTAAATTTTGGAACATGTGACCTTTTGTGACCTGTTGGAACATTTAGTTTGCATGTGGAGTTTTAATAATTTACTAACATTATCATAGATCATTTATTTACTTTCTCTTTGTAAAAAAAAAAAAAAAACATATATTTTTTAAAAAGGCCTCATGGTAGGTGTCTCAGTATTTGACTATATCTCGTACTTAATTTTTTTTCATAAGTTTCCTGTAATAAAACTTGAGTATATTTTGATATGTACTTAAAGTCATTCATATCCTTATCAATTACAGTTCATCAGTTAAAGATCTGTAGTACTAGAGTAGACATTGTTTATCTGTCATTAGAACTAGGCCTTAGTTCCCATAAACTAAGCAACTAAAATGTTGATGTGTTTCTAAAATAAAATGCCAGCACATGAAACAAGTATACACCTGGTTGAATCTGATTTTATTTAAAAGCCACTTAGCCCTTTAGCATTCTGATTTAAAAACTACTTAAGCTGTGTTTGACACCTGTTAGTTCTTTACAAGTTTGAGACTGAGTTGGCATTGTCGTTCCTGTTTATCAGTTAGTATATACTATCTCCTCCCTAGTTAACAAATTTAATGACTCTTTGAAATACATCAGTTCTTTGTCTTTTAGTTTTCTGTGTTTATTTTTAGTTGCAGATATTGACGGGAGCACTTTCTGGAGTCATCCTTTCAATAGTTTATGCCATCCCAAACAGCTGGAGGAGTTTATTGTGATGGAATGCAGCATTGTTCGAGATGTAAAACGCAATGCAGGTGCTGGAATGATATCAAAAAAGGTAAGCTATATCCTACCCCTCCTCCTTTTTTTTTTTCCATCTTACTTTTGTTTCAGTCCTTCTTTCTTTTATCTTTTTTAACTTATTTATAATTCCAAAATGTGGAGTCCAAATAAAAGTAGCACCACATTAGGTTAAAGTGCATTTTTATAATTTTTCTCTTTTGTGTTGAAAAAAAAAGTTTTAAAATATTTATTCCATTTTTATAAGAAAGCATTTTCTTTGTTTTTGTAGAGGAGGATCAAATGACTAACCTTTTTGACTTTTCAAAATCATTACTGAATACCAATAATTAAATAGTTTCTATCTTGAAAATATAGGAATATTTTCTTACACAATCAGTGTATCATGATCATACCTATAATTGTTTAGTCTATGTGCAGATTTCATTATATTCCCCAAAGTATCTTTTATGGTTTACTTAAACTAGTATCCAATTTGGGACCACAAATTATGTGAATATTATAATAAAATAGTCTTCTTTCCCCCAACCCCCATTTTTTGTTGTTGTTTCTTGTGGACATAATACTGACTTGTTTATACAATACAACATTTATTTTGTAGAGTACTCTGTCCTTCTCAGTCTTTCTTTTTTCTCATGGTGTCATTTAACTTGCTTTTAATCTCTTGTATTTCCTCTAACCTGAAAACTGAGTATAAAGAATTGGCCGAGGGGCTGGGGTTGTGGCTCAGTGGTAGTGTGCTTGCCTTGGACGCGTGGGGTGCTGGGTTCAATCCTTAGCACCACATAAATAAATAAAATAATAAAATAAAGGCATTATGTCCATCTACAACTAAAAAAAAAAAAAAAAAAATTAAAAAAAAAAGAAAAGAATTGGCTGAGTTTAGGTTAAATATTTTTGCCAGACTCTTTGAAAGGTGATGCTGTATACTTTTTATGGTATTATATTGAGACAAGTCATGTCTGTTTTATTGGCTAAAATGGTGATAGCAGATCCCTTCATTATAGTAGGATGTTTTCCCCCCTTGTAACCAGCAAGTATTCTGTTGAATGGTACTGTCACAATATGTACGTATCAAGTTCTTATTATTATCTGTGTGTGAGTGTGTGTGTGTTTAGTATTTAGCATTTTTGCCAAAATTAATTATTTTATTTAGTATACAGTGGTGACCTTTCTATTATTTCTTCTACATTTATTAGCCAACATTCTTTATTTCTTTATTTATTTTTAGAGAGAGAGAGAGAGAATTTTTTTTTTTAATATTTATTTTTAGTTTTCGGCGGACACAACATCTTTGTTTGTATGTGGCGCTGAGGATTGAACCCGGGCTGCACGCATGCCAGGCGAGCGCCCTACCGTTTGAGCCGCATCTCCAGCCCCAACATTCTTTATTAAGGAAGAGCTCTCCATTATCTCAAGGCTATATGGTTTCCTGAAATGTTTTTCTTCTGCACTAATTCTTAATTCTTTCTCTTGACATTTTCAGAATAAGGAGATAGTCTAGTTCTCTTTCAGTGGTGAAAATATGTTTAACTTATTTCTTTATTTGAAAGTGTCTCTTTCTCTGGGCTGAGGATGTGGCTCAAGTGGTAGCGCGCTCACTTGAAAGTGTCTCTTTCTCTATGATTATCATGATCTTATGAAGTTATATGTATTTACTATATTTTTTTCTCCTCCACCCCTCACAGGTCTATTTTTTCTTTTAAAATATTTAGATTGCCCTAAATTTAGGCAGTGAGAGCCCCTTCAGAATGGTTCCTATGTTTTTTTGAGATGGCTTTCTTAGTCTGAATGCATTGCTTTCTGTGAAAGCACAAAACAGCATCCAGGTGTTCTAAAATCACATTGTATGATACTTAACCCATATCTGAAATAAGTTTTTCAAGGATAAAAGTCAGATTTCTTTTAGTGTGTATATAGTATTTAGATACCTCTAATCTGGATTCTTTTTTTGCAGGGGTGGGGAGGGGGTACCAGGGATTGAACTCAAGGGCACTCGACGATCGAGCCACATCCCTAGCCCTGTTTTATATTTTATTTAGAGACAGGGTCTCACTGAATTGCTTAGTGCCTTGCTTTTGCTGAGGCTGGCTTTGAATTTGCTATCCTCCTGCCTCAGCCTCCCTGCCTCAGCCTCCCGAGCTGCTAGGGTGGCATACATGTGCTACCACACCCGGCTTCCAATCTGGTTTCCAAGGATGCTCACTTCCTTTGAGTTAATACTGCTTTTTGAGACAAAAATAATTTCTGATTATTTGGGGAAAAAAATCACTGAAAATAGAAGACAGAATACTTTCTATGTATTTATTTAAAAAATAATATAGTTAAGAGCTAACTTTTCATCTATAATATAGAAAAACCAGATAGTAGAGCTAACTTTTCATCTATAATATAGAAAAACCAGATAGTATGTTTTCTTGATTTTGAAAAAATGCATTTAAGTAGAACAGTTCTTAAGTCTGTTATAATTAGGACCAATATAAGAACTAGAAAGTGAATCCTGTTAAATAGAACTTAGTCTTTCTGGTAATTCCCTTTTTTTGTCCATTGTTTCCATACCTGAGACCTGTATTTTATTTCAGTTTCTTCCTTCTACAGCATCCTCTTTTCATCTCTTTAAGTTTCTTTAATTTTACTATTGACTTTTAGGTTTTTTTTGTTGTTGTTGTTGTTAATAATCCACTTTACTTGGTTTATCTGTGTTAGTAAATGGTTGGCATGGACTACGTTTAATTCAGTCTTGAAGTTTAAAATGTCAGTTAAAAGTGCTTGTAAAATCTTACATTGGAAAGTGAAAGTGAGTTAAAGTTTTCTACTTTAAACTTTCAAATTTAAGCAGGATATTGTTTCTGCAACAAATAGTTTTTTAAAAATTATACTGTGAACTAGTGTAATATCCCAAAATTAATTTGAAGGTCTGGATTCTGTAGGGATACACTACTGGGATTTCATTCAAGATTGTTTTGTTTGAACACTGTTTTTCTTTTTGAAGCTTTGTGTTAAAGAAGTGTTTGCTTAGAATATTTTCTTGCTTTAAGATTTTCCTACCTTTATTTTATTTTCCCAGTCTGTATGCCCAATCTCCCTGTGAGAAACATTTCTTTCAAAAAGTCTTTATGTATTTTTCAGAGGAGATTGTTAATGTTTTATAAGAGCCTTAAACTTGTAACAAATCAATTATTTGTTCTTATGATTGCCTTCTGAGTCTTTTTTGATACTCATTATTCAGTAATTTATTAATTATTGACAGTGTTTCAGAGATCTGGAAAAAAATCTTTAAAATGAAAACTAGAAAACTAAAAATCAATTTGGCATTTAATTTTTCTATGAGATACTTCTTGAGTTATGTTCAGATTATTGAAAAATACATTTTCTTTCCTGTTAAGCATACCCTTGGTGAAGTCTGGGTACAGAAAACATCTGAAATGAATACAGATAAGCAGTATTTTTGTCGTACTCATTTGGGACACCTTCTAAATCCTGGAGACCTGGTTTTGGGGTTTGTATTATTTTATAATATTTTAAACTGCCAATTAGCATTAGAGATTTTCTTTGGGAGCCAATAGAGCTACCTAAAACACTAAAGTTGCTCATTCCAAAAAAGATTTTTTAAGAGTTTTTTTGAAGTCTTAATAACTTATTTTTTTATATTTATCTAAATTAAACTGTGGAATTGGACAGAAGCTTGTTGTTGTTGTGTTTTGGCCATCATCTAAAAGAGTCATTTGTTCTAAGATTTTGGTAATTGACTCCTGAATGTATATAGTTCAATCCATATTTGCAGCTTTTTTGGGGAGTGGGTAGTTTTTTATTGTGCACATGCTCTCCTCAATATTTTACTTTTAAGAAATGGTAGCCAAATCTGCAAAGTGTTTATAAAGACATGGAACAATCCTTTCTTAATCAAAGCTAATCAGTGTGCTTTAAAGATTGCTTTTACTCTGAGGATTTCATTTCCTTTCACTGGAGAATGGGGGTATTTTTATTTTGTTTTATTCATTTCTACCGAATCCTAAAGTTAGATGGATATATATCTGTGTTTTGTCTTTAACAAAAAGCATATAGTAAGGTACACAATAATGGATAATATGTGAAAGTCAGGTATTTCTTTTCTGGAATGTGAAGAAATGTGTTCACTGTATAGTAAATCGCAAAGCTTTAAAGTGAAAAACATTAAATGTTTGACTTCAGAGAAAGTTTTAAGTGATATCCCTAAAATAAAAAATTTTACATACAAAGGGAAATAGCAAGTTTTTCCTTGTTTGGATTTCAGGTTTGATTTGGCCAACTGTAACTTAAATGATGAGCATGTCAACAAAATGAACTCAGAGAGAGTTCCAGATGTGGTAAGGCTTTAGATATTTTTTTTCTTTTTTTTTTCCTGCGTTAAAGAGGACTCTTGTAATTCTTATGAAAGAGCTGCATGAGTTCACACTTTTGAAAATAACAAATCAACTTAGAGATTTCTTTTAAAGTATAGTTAAGGCATAATAGCAGAAATATTCATTTTAAATCATTTTTTTTAAGTGGGATAAATTCAAGATTTGATTTTTTTGTTGTTAACTATTTAAAATTTTATTCTCTGTCAAAATACTTAGTACTTATCTATAGAGCAAAAATAAGTTTGTAGCTAGAAATGATGATTTTTAGAATTTACTCATGTTTTCTCTTACCCAAGTTTAGCATATTTCATGTATATTGTCCAGGTAAGAAGACATTTAGAGTTAGATTTCAGGTTTGATTTGGCCAACTGTAAAATGTAATTGCAGTTGAAAATAATCATATTATCAGGTCTCGGATAAAAACTATTGTGAAAGTCTGTTAAGTTCAAACAGGATAAAGAATAATGAACAATAGTTAATGAAATTGGTATGAAAGACCCTATCTCCTAGTTGCTTACCTTTTGAAAAATAAACATTGATTTCTTTAGCTATGTCCAAAATAAAGTCATAGTAAAAGAAAGATACCCTCCTTCCTACATCTACCACCATCACCCAGTTATATTTTAAGTAACTAATGAAATTAGTAAATAGAAGGGCGATTTGGATGTAACACAGTAGATATTTCTAACAAGGTCATAAGAGGAAATCATGAAGGTATTATAATGTTTGTGTTTTATAAAATTATTTTCACCTATTAACTCCACAGCATTAATGTTTTCTAAGATATCCTGTTGTGTAAGTTCTAAGATATCCTGTTGTGTAAGTGGGAATGAAAGAAAGAAAAAGTGCCTATGATATTTCAAGACGATTCATATGAATCGTAGCTGAAAATTGAAGTTCAGGTTAAAAAAAAACTATAGATTTTTGGTGATAAAAATTTTATATTCAGTCTCTAGAAAATTTCACTTAGTAATTTTAAGTTATACAAATAGTATGCAGATGTATTCTCACATAAATACATGGAGAAAAGTTATAAAAGCCCCCCTGATAATGCCTCTTGGTCCCTACCTTTCTCTTAACTGTCTAGTTTGAAGGCTTCCTTGGCATTCCTATAAATTTTCATATTTTAACTTTATTGGATTTTTGTTGTCCGACTGTAGTTCTTATGGTTTATAACTTTGCAGATATTTCTGTTATAGGTATTAATCAAGAAAAGCTATGACCGTACCAAACGTCAGCGTCGTAGAAACTGGAAACTGAAAGAACTTGCAAGAGATAGAGAAAACATGGATACAGATGATGAAAGGTCCCACTTTTGTTTTATCCTTAAATGTTGTAATCCTTAGAATAAATTGATTTTATATTGTAAAGAAATAGGCATCACACAGTTAGTTGATCCTTGCACTCAGTATTAAGATTTCTATTGGATTTCTATCAAGGTATTGATGGAATAAATTTAAGAGAATGTAACACAGATTAGTAATTATTTCCTGAGTTATTACCTTGTAATTACAGTGTTGATGTAAATAATTCAGTTCAAAAGTCAAAATATAATAAATAACAAGGATATCACAAATAGCAGATGAGTACTTACGATTTGAGATAAAAAGAAAACAGCTTTTTGAGATCAAATGTTATTTCCAAAACAACCAGAAGCAAGATAATGTATTCTAAAAAAGATTTTTGTATGACTCAAAGTGGTCTTAATGATAGTGAAATGAAGAGTTTATATAAAACTTACGAAATGTGAATTAGGAAACAGCAGTATTTCTGAAATATAATCTCACAGTTATAATATGCGTAAATATACAACTGTCAATTAGATTCTGTAAGTATGGTTTCACTGCTTCATCTGTAAAGTGAAAGTGTATTTCAACTTGGCCATAAAACTTTTTGGGGGAGGGATATCTTCTCATTGTCTTATATTTAACCTCACCTTTGTATTCAGCTGTTTTTGTTTTTTTTTTAATCATGTAATTTTGAAAGAAATGTTTTCAGCCTATTAGTATTGAATTGACATCCATATTTGACTTTTGTTTTTTTAAAGATGGTAATATGTAGAGCACATTACCTTGCAGTGCTGAAAATGAAGAGAACTTCATACTTTTCTTGGTGAAAGTGAAATATTTAAATTTTTTTTATCCTATAGGCAATACCAAGATTTCCTTGAAGATCTTGAAGAAGATGAGGCAATTAGAAAAAATGTCAACATCTATAGAGGTTGGTGTTTTAGGAGTGTTGAAGTCATATATTTTACCAGGGAGAGTATTTTGGGATCTTAAACTTTGATCCTTATACGTTACTTTTATTGTGAATTTTTTAAACTGCTGTCATCAAACTTTTACGAAGAAATTACTTATAGAATAGTTAAACTTACTACATTGTTTGCTATACTATATTTAATATCATTTTTTTTCCTAGCATGATAGCTTCTTTACTGGTAGAAATTTATTTATACATTTATTCCGTCCATTCATTCAGTGAATATTTGAATGCCAGCCCTAGGTAAAATACAAGAACTTCTAATACCATATAGTTAGATAATAAAATTAATGGTAGGGGCAGAAATTTATCTAATTTCATATTTGTATTTATTTGAAATCCTTTTTATTTTTTTCTTAGATTCAACTATACCTGTGGAGAGTGACACAGATGATGAAGGAGCACCTCGAATTAGTTTGGCTGAGATGCTTGAAGATCTTCATATTTCCCAAGATGCCATTGGTGAAGAAGGTGCATCAATGATGACATAATGAGATTATATTATAGACTGTACATCTGTGGGCTCAGGAAGTTGGAACAAAATGACCTTTTCTATGTATTGCTTCTGTGCTTCCATATGGAGAAATTTAGTTTTAGATCTGAATAAATATAACTATTTTGATTGTTTACTCTAAGCACTAAAAAGGATTGATAATTTTGAAGTTCTAGATAATAAAAGATTCAGAAGGATATAATTGTTGTTGATACTTGGGCCAATTTATGTGTGCAGTTTTATCACTTTGCTTTTTTAAAATATAAGCTACTATACTATTTTTATATATTATAGTGCTAGATTTAAAAGCTCAAATGTTGTGATTCCTTAGATGTTAACTAAATATTCAAGTATAAAACAGCTTTCACATTCTTTTTATGTTGATGGTTTTATGAGCATATGGAAGGTCATTTAAAAAAATTTATATATGTATATATATATTTAGTTGTAGATGGACACAATATCTTTATTTTGTTTATTTATTTTTATGTGGTGCTGAGGATTGAACCCAGTGCCTCACATGTGTAAGGTAAGCGCTCTACCACTGAGCCACAACCCAGTCCTGGAAGGTCATTTTTAACATGAACTTTTTAAGCACTTTGATTCACTTCAGATCATTTTTATGTCCTTAGTGAAGGAAAATTGGGATTCAGTTTGTCACTGGACACTCAAAAGGGAAGTTAATCTTTTTTTTAATTTCTTCATAAAATTAACATTTTCAAAAGCTTTTTTTGTATGGCGCTGGGGATCAAACCTGGAACTTGGCACTTGTTTGCTAAGCAGGCTACTCAGCCACTGAGTTATATTCGCAGTCTTGCAGAAGTTTTTAAACATCAACTTTTACTGTAATATAAAGAAATACAAAGAAAATGTTTACATCTTTGTAGCACATATGGAGTGGTTATTTAAAGAGCAATTTGTTGTTTTTTTTTTTTTTTTGCTTGGGCCAATAGCTTAGGGTAGTAGTCTGTTTATGTCATAGAAAGTCTTTCTATTACTTCAAAGAGTTCGCTTTTAAAATTTTGGTTTACAGATTGAGAAAAAAGAAATTCTCTCTGTAAATTTCTATCATTGAACACATCACTATCAAAAAGAATATTAGATTTCAGCATGTAGATGGTAAAATAATACAAATGAAGTACGTGCTTTAAAAACTGTGTATCAGATTTGAATGTAGAATGCATTACACATGCTGAAGAAAGAGACTTGGCTTGAATTTTAGTATTACAATTCTATTTCTGTAGCAGCAGATCTTACTATACCAAACTAAGTGCTACTTCATTAATTATATGCTTTCTGTTAAATAAAGAGATTGAGCAAGTGCTGAATGGAATCTTTCCTTTTTTAAGATCGAATTCACAATTTTGACGTTATGAATGAAAGCCTGAACTTTCTAATTGGTTCCTTTTCTGTCTGCATATTCAGTTGTACATGTAAAAGGCATATGCTATTCTTGGTGATAGACTAGTAGGGGTGGCTTGTCTTTAGTTCTTTATAGTTGAGCATGGCCTTAACAATTTCTTCTATGTCAAGATGTTTAAAATCATGAAAATAAAAATAGCCCTCCCTGTTTTGTGTCCTTGAAATGGTTATTGTCATATTTACATGAGAGAGTATCATGCATTTTTCCAAAGTGGAATTGTTATGTTATTCAAGTACTTGTCATATGTTACTTTCCCAGTGAAAAATTTAGTATCTAATTTATTTAGTCTTATTTATTTACTTATTTGCAGTACTGAAGAATGAACCCAGGTCCTCAAACATGTTAGGCAAGTGCTCTACCACTGAGCTATAGCCTTCCCTACTTTTTAAAAAATTTTATTCTGTAACAAGATCTTGCTAAGTTGCCCAGATTGGCTTTGAACTTGTGATCCTTCTCCCTTAACCTTCTGAGTAGCTAGAATTATAGGTATGTGCCATGCCAAGTAGTCTTATTTATTTTGATACTGAGGTTGAACCTCAGGGGTGATGTACCACTGAGCTATACCTTAGCCCTTTTTTTATTTTGAAATAGAACCTCACTAACTTGCCCAGGCTGGCCTCAAAGTTGTAATCCTCATGCCTCAGCTACCTGAGTCACTGAAATTATAGCTGTGTACCACCAAACCTGGCCAATTTTATTTATTTTTGATGTTTTATCTTTATGAGTATTGAAATCTGCTGGTTAGAAGAGACTGTGATTAGGCAAACGAATTAAAAAAAAGTTTTCAAGACCTTACCCAGAGTTAAGCAGCCTTGATAAATTTACCATTTTAGAGTATGGTTCTCATACTCAAGATATTTAGAAATATCCCAGAATTGATATGGGTTAAGAAGGCTATTATTATTTTTTTTTTTTTAAGAGAGAGTGAGAGACAGAATTTTTTTTTTTTAATATTTATTTTTTTTTTTAGTTTTCGGCAGACACAACATCTTTGTATGTGGTGCTGAGAATTGAACCCGGGCCGCATGCATGCCAGGCGAGCGCGCTACCGCTTGAGCCACATCCCTAGCCCAAGAAGGCTATTATTAATCAAATGCACAAGAGACTAACTTGTAACATTTATAAATATGACTAACTTACAAGTCAGTATGATCATTATCTTAGTGTAGCCAGACCTGTACTTGAAGCTCCTGTGTTATAGTCAAAAGTCACTGATGAGCAAGGAAAGAGATTGAAGCCAAGAGTTGCCTATGTAATTGAGACTTGTAACAGTGTCAAGCTGATTCCTTGCCACAATAGAACACAGGAACTCAGGAAATCCAGAGTGATGGGACATGCCTCCCTGATTAGTACTGTGTCAGTGTCAGAAGTTATCACTAGAGTCTTAATGTTAGTAGATGTGTTTATGTTGATTCCATATTTAGATTATTTGCTTTATTATTTCTAGCTTGCTTGGCCTGTTACTTCTAGCCCAATGAACATTTACTTTTTAAAATAATTTTTCTTAACTTCATACTTACAATAAGTTACAAAAATACTACAAAGGTGGCTGGGGATATGGCTCAGCGGTAGAGCGCCCGCCTTGCATGTTCAAGTCCCTGGGTTCGATCCTCAGCACCACATATAAATAAATAAAGTTATTGTGTCCAACTGTGACTACAAAAAAAAAAAAATAATAATTTTAAAAAATAGTATTTTAAAAAATACTACAAAGAATTCTTAAATACTTTTTATCCAGATGTGCTAAATTTTACCTCATTTACTTTCTTTTCCCTTCTTACTAATTATTTTTTACTTAAACATTTAGAGTAAGATACAGGTTGGGTGTAGCTCAGAGTTAGAACCCTACCTGGCATGTACAAGGCCCTGTGTTCAGTTCCCTGCATCACAAAAATCAAAAAGTAACATACAGACATGATGCTTCTTTACCTTCTTAAGTATTTTAGTGCTTACCTTCTCTAAAAACAAGGAATCCTGTAATCGCAATGCAATGTTCAGAATCAGAAAATTATCATTGACTCAATACTGTTATCTAATCAGGAAACTATTTGGAGGTTTTATCCAAATAAGGTATTTATAAAAAAATAAATTTGAGATTGTACATTATATTAGATTCACATACCTCTTTTGTCTACTTTAATCTGGACCAGTTCCTAAGTGTATGTTTTATGGAAATAACATTTTTAAAGAGTTCACGCCAGTTATTTTATAGAATGGCCTCAATTTGGCTTTGTCTCGTGTTTTCTCATGATTAGATTCAGGTTATGCCCTTTGGCAGGACTACTCCAGAAATCATGCCAAATTCTCAATTCATTATATTAGGGGACATGTGCTTTTAATTAGTCCAGATGTTCCCAAATCTCCTTGGCTTATTAGCTGGATTTCTTTCATAAGGAAGAGCTTCATAGGAGTGTGGATGCTAGGATTTTTTTTTTTAAATGTTTATTTTTTTAGAAGTAGTTGGACACAATACCTTTATTTTATTTATTTATTTTTATGTGGTGCTGAGGATTGAACCCAGGGCCTTGCATGTGCTAGATGAGCGCTCTACTGCTAAGCCACAACCCCAGCCCCAAGGATTTTTAATCTCATAAGATTTGTTAATTTTCATTGATTTAAAAATAATTCATTTCAATTTACAGATACTGAAGTTTGCTCTTTGATGTGCAGGTCTGAATTTTAAAACAGATTATGTAATCAAAATGGAGAACAATTCTAACATCACCCCCCCCCCCGCCCCCACAAAATTTGCTACTCCCCTTTTCTTTCTTTTTTTTTAACAATTGATAATCAATTTATTAAAACAGTTGACTTAGGCATCTGCAATGGTGATTTCGACCTTCACTCCTGGCTCAATACTGATGAAAGTAATCTGCTTAACAATCTCAGAAGGACTGTGCAAAGTCAATGAGTCCTTGTGGATTCTCATCTGAAAAGGATCCCAGGTCTTGGAACCTTCACCACAAGATGTTTTTCTTTTAGTGATTCTCAAAGTCTTAGTAGGCATGCAAACAGGTCCTTTCACTTTGAGATTCTTTTCCTTTATGCCTCTGATCAAGTCAGCATACACTTTGTCAAGTGATTTCACATTGCGGCTGGTAAGGATAATTCTAATATAATGAATCACTATCTGTTCCACGGATGCCTTTCTGGTGTCTTTAAATGCCATGACTGTGGTGCAGCTTCCTGACCTACTTGTTACTCAGCGAGAGAGAACAGCGGTGAGTCAGGAGCAGAAGCTGGCAGCATGGTGCTCTGCTGCACTCAAAACCGCATTGCTTTCAAAAAGGCTACCCCCTTTTTAAGCCTTTTCCCTGAGTTTCCTTGGCAATTTCTGATCTTATTTCTTCCAAAATAATGTGGCTTTCTGAATTTTTTTTTTTAATTTAACCGTGAGATTCATCCAAAGTGTTGTATATATCAAGAGTGGTTCATGTTTATTTCTGAATCATATTGAATTGTACAGATGAATCACAATTTATTCTTCTGTTGAGGCATATTTGAATTGTTTCTAGTTTTTGATTATTAGTAGTAATTGCTAAGAACATTTCTATACAGATTTTTTTTGGGGGTGGTACCAGGATTGAACTAAGAGGCAGTTGGCCACTGAGTCACATCATATCCCTACTTTTTGTATTTTATCTAGAGATGGTCTCACTGAGTTAGTTGCTTAGTGCCTCGATTTTGCTGAGGCTGGCTTAGAACTTGCGATCCTCCTCCTGTCTCAACCTCCCGAGCTGCTGGGATTACACATGTTTGCCATCACACTCAGCTAGGAATGTGATTGTTGTATTTTATAGTAAGAATGTTTTAAAAGGTATGTTTATAGTAAGTATATAAATATGTTTATAGTAAGTACAGTAAGTATGTTTTTAAAAGTCAGCCCGTTTTCCAAAGTGTATTGTGTCATTATGCTTTCCCACCAGCAATGTATGAGAACTTTGGTGACTACATTCTCACCAGCGCTTTGTATTGTCAAGTTGTTTTTTTTTTTTTTTTTTTTTTAAAGACTGACTTAACAGGTATCTTTTTGTGATTTTAATATGCATTTTCCTAATGACCAATAATACTGGGTATCTTTTTATATACTTTTTTTGTTACCTGTATATTTTTGGTAAAATGGCTGTTCAAATCTTTTGTCTATTTTAAAAAATTGGTTTGTGTCTTAGTTTGAGCTACTATAATTACCTTGGGCTGGGTGGTTTAAACAACAGAAACTTAACTTTTCACAGCTTTAGAGGCTAGAAAGTCCAAGATGAGGGTATCAGCATAGTCAGGTTCTGGGTGAGGCCTCTTCCTTCTGGGTTTTCATATGGCAGAGAACCAAATGCACTAATTCCTTCATGAGACTCTACCCTTTTGCTTTAAAACCTCCCAAATGGTTGCTTACTACCACTTTAGCATTAAGGTTTCAAATATGAATTTGGTAGGAACATAACAGTTCATAGCAGGTTTTTATTTTCTTGTGATGTTTATTTATTCATTTATTTGGTGCTGGGATTTGAACCCAGGAGCAGTCTTTATTTTGAGACAAGAGCCTTGCCAAATTGTCCAGGCTGGCTTTGAACTTGAATTCCTCCTGCTTCAACTTCCTGAATAGCTAGGATTTTAGGAGTGCACCATTGCACCCAGACATGACTTGTTTTTTTATTCTTAAATTCACATCCCAGAATTTACCAGTGAATAAGTACCCCTTCAAACTAGGTCTTGTGTCTTTTGGAAAGGTGCTTCAAAGTATTTCATCTTGTTCATGGATGCTGATACAAGGTAACTCTTCTGGTAGGTTTTGTATTTCTCTACTCAGGCCCTACCTGCAATCAGCTTGGCTTATTTTGCTTCATAAGGACCAATGTACTTTAGAAATAGGGCTGCCTCAGTTCAGTCATATGTGCTTTAGAAATTCTGAAATGGTTCATGAAAAGCAACAGGTGTAAAAGCTATTAATTCTCAGCTTATTCATTCTGTCGCATGTTGAAGTAACTTGACCAGTGGGGTGGTGAACTGTGATGAGGGCAAGAAATCAGTCTAGATCCCTTTTTTAAAGTAGTGTGATGAGAATATTCAATTTAGTTCTTAACTTCATATATGTTGAAAGAATTACCTTATTGCCTAAGGGAAAGATGATTCCAGATATCTTTGGACAAGACAAGATCTGTAGTTATTAGAAGTGTTTGAGCAGTCACTATGTTTCTTGTATAGCTTTCAGTGCTGCTTGTATTGTTTCATCTGATGGAAGTTTTTTGTTGTTGTATTTGTTTTTTTCTCTAAGTTAACAGTATAGTGGTGCATGTCACGCATTGTCTTCCTGACAGTTTCCATAAATACAGGTCTTTTAACCTATACTGACAATATTGTGAAGTACTTTTTTAAATTTTTTTTTATTAGCTATTCATGATATTACAATGATCTTGGCAATTCATACATTTGAATCATTGGAGTATAATTTCTCATTTTTCTAATTGTACAGATTACAGAATCACACTGGTCATAGAGTCACCTATAAACATACAGCAATCACAATGTCTATTCTATTCTGCTGCCCTTCCTATCCCCCCTACTCCTCCCCTCCTCTCCCATCATTTCTCTCTATCCAATCTAATGTGACACACTTTTTTTTTCTTTTTCTCATCACAACATCATAAATGTATTCTGTATAATGATGAGGTTCTCCTTCCTTCCATCTTCCGTGCAACTCCCCTTCTCCCTCTTTTTCCCTCCCACTCTCTTCCCTATTTAGTGGTAGTCTTCTTCTCATGCTCTTCCTCCCTATCCCATTTTGAGTCACCCCCCTTATATCAGAAAAGACATTCGGCATTTGTTTTTTTTAGGGATTGGCTAACTTCACTTAGCATAATCTGCTCTAATGCCATCCATTTCCCTGCAAATGCCCTGATCTTGTTATTTTTTAGTTCTGAGTAATATTCCATTGTGTATAAATGCCACATTTTTTTAATCCATTCATCTATTGAAGGTCATCTAGGTTGGTTCCACATTCTAGCTATTGTGAACATTGGTGTGGCTGTATCCCTGTAGTATGCTCTTTTTAGGTCTTTTGGGTATAGTCTGAGAAGGGGAATAGCTGGGTCAAATGGTGGTTCCATTCCCAGCTTTCCAAGGAATCTCCATACTGCTTTCCAAATTGGCTGCACCAATTTGCAGTCCCACCAGCAATGTATGAGTGTACCTTTTTCCTCCTGAATCCTCACCAGCACTTATTGTTGTTTGACTTCATAATGGCTGCCATTCTTATTGGAGTGAGATTGTATCTGAGAGTAGTTTTAATTTGCATTTCTCTGATTGCTAGAGATGGTGAGCATTTTTTCATGTATTTGTTGATTGATTGTATATTCTCTTCTGAGAAGTTTCTGTTCAAGTCCTTGGCCCATTTGTTGATTGGGTTATTTGTTTTTTTGTTGTTTAACTTTTTGAGTTCTTTGTATACTCTAGAGATTAGAGCTCTATTGTGAAGTACTTTAAAATGATATATGTATTAATAATTTTATGAAGTGCTAAACAAGTAATTCTGTATGATAAGGACATAAAAATATGTTTTGGAGTCTTGTTACCTGCCACTTACTAACCATGTAACTTAAAGAACACTTGTTTCCTCAATACTATCCCCTGTCCCCCCAGGGTTAGGCAGACATTTATTTGTCAGGCTGACAGAAAACAGTTTACCTGTAGACTAAAAGCAAATATGGCTTGGGATAAAATAATTGCAGGTAATGCATGCTTCCATCACAATCCTTGCTGTTAAAGATTAAGATTGAAGTGGGAATTTCAGTTTTCAGAGAGGATATTTTCAGATATCCCTTCCTTGCCACTGGTTACATTGGGCCCATCTCAGAAAAAGCAAGTGGTGTATATTACAAGTTAACAAACAAATACTTCATTTTAAAAAAGGATAGTGTTCACTACACAGTATTGCTAAAAATTTTAGCATAGTCAGTATGTGATCAAATATAATTATTCAACAAATAGTATCATCTTTTGAAGTTTATTATGATAGCTGTAGTAATAGATTGAGAAGAAAATCTTATGTTCTAGAAAATGTATGTGGTACAAGGACTACAAAGACAAAAATTATCCATAATGCCACCACAGGAGATAATCACTGTTTAACACTTTGACATATTTCTTTTTCAATAGACCTTATTTTTTAACAGTTTTAGGTTTATAGGAAAATCAAGACGGTGTAAGTGTTCCCATATGCTTTATTCAGTTTCCCCTATTAACATCAGTATAATACTTTTGTTGTAATTTATCAGCCAATATTGATAAGTTATTATTAACTGAAGTCCATAATTTAATTAGAGTTCTATTGTTCTCACTTTAATGGTTAGAACTTTTTTTCTTTTCCAGAGTCTTATCCAGAGTACTATATTGAATTCTACTGTCATATTTTCTTATGTTTCTCTTGATGATGGCAGTTTTTCCTTGTGATAACCTAGTGATTTTGAGGAGTACTGGTCAGATATTTTATTCCCCACTGTTGGAATATGAATTTCTCATGATAACACTGGGATTACATGTTATTAGGAAGAAGCCTAAGGCAGAGTGTCATTTTCATGGTGTAATCAAGGGAACATATATAATCAAGATTTTTCATAGTTGATGTTGACCTTGATCAGTTGACTGAGGTAGCATTTGTCAGGCTTCTCCATTGAAGAGTTGCTCTTGTTTCCCACTTTCTTTACTGTACACTTTGAAAGGAAGTCACTGTGTGTAGCCCATATACCTAAGAGGTAGTGAGTTATGTTAATCCCACCTTAACAGTAGGAAATCTTCATAAACTTTATTTGGAATTCTTCTTGGAAGATTAACTTATTCAATCATTTATAGCAGTATGGACTCATGGATACTTACTTTGTATTTTGAGTTATAATCTGATACTATTTGAATCATTCTAGTTTTGGCCATTGTGAACTCTTTATAAGTTCTATTCTGTGCTCTTATGACATTCTCCAACTGGAGAATGTTGTTAATGTATGTGTGTACATATGTGTGTATGTGTGTGTGTGTGTGTGTGTGTGTGAGCTGAACATTTCCTTACATTCTGTTGCTACAAATTGCTGCAGACTCATCTTGTATATTTATTTTCCTAGTATCATCCATTTTTCCAAGGTCTGGTTTCACTTACTGGAGAATGGTTTTAGAGACCATTATCTAGGTACTAGGTATGCTTGCTGCTACTGAGTATCATTTATTTCCTCTCAACTGACAGAGCAAAATGATGCCTTTTCACTAACCTGTGTATTTAAGTATATTTATAAATGCATCTATATGTAACCATTAGTATCTACATGAAAAATCTGAGTCCATACTGATGTCTCCAAGTCAAAGTAATTTACAGATGGGTCAGTCTAGCTTTCTCCCTGTGTTTATCTGTAAAATCCCACTTCAATAGTAAAAAAACCTGGTTCCTGTCTGTCATCCTTTTACTTACTTGTTCAATTTCACAGTACAAGTATAATAGTATCAGAATTGTTAACATATATCCTGTGGAAAAAAACTTTATTAAGTAAAGTTTATGTGCTGGTTCTTTTTGCCTTTAGCCTCAGAGACTGTATGCATTTCCAGAGTTTTTTAGGTCATCATCTTTCTCCGTCCCCTTCAGCAAGGTTGTTTGATACATTTATAATACAATTAGTCATGCCATTTTGAATTCTTTCCTGGATTCACCTGATGTTTTTATTTTATTCTGATACAAGGTCTGATGCATTCAGTATGATCTCACCTCTGTGTGTTATGTGTAAGTAAATTGCAAATATATTGCATATATTGCAAATAAGTATATGAAAAAGATGCTCATGGTTTGTCATAAGAGAACTGCAAATTAAAACAACATCAGATTCAACCACATACCTTTCAGATTCATTAAAATAAAAAACCTGACAAAACCAAATGCTGATAAGAATACAGCAACAGGAACTGTTGCAATGGAAATTCATAGTGGCATTAGCCACTTGGAAGACAGTTTGGCAATCTCTTCCAAAGTTAGACATAGTTTTACCATAAGACCCAGAAATCATGTTTTAGATATTTACCCAACTGATTTAAAAACTTATGTTCACAAAATAACTTACCCATGAATGTTTATACCAACTTTATTCATAATCACCCAAAGCTGGAAGTAACCAAATGTTTTTGGTTGAATGGATAAACATAAATGGATAAACCATGGGATTTATTTAGAAGAATTCCATAAAAGGATGCATTTAAAAAGTTGTTATTGTTAATGATAGCAAAAGGGAAGAGGAGGATATTAAGTATGGGAAAAGAGAGTCCTTATCTTCCATGAGGCTATGAGATGGCAGCAAAGGACTAGCATTTTTCAGTTTTGGTAATCTAGGGGACTTTGGTGTTGGAAAATAAAAAGTTTTTTTTTTTTTAAATTTTTTTTATTAGGAGTGTTCAGAGCTGTGAATATTCACAATAACATTCTTTGTCACTATATATTTGGGAATAAGTTGAAACTCATAATATGAGTTAAGTGCAGACTTAGCAGTTTGAGGAATAAAGCCATCCAATAGCCTCTAATTTTCGACTCTAATCACCAATGGCCTATACTTTTCCCCATGGTTCTATGATTTGAGAATTTCCAGTTTAAGCAAGAATAAGAGAAATGTTTTTTTTATATATATTTTTAAAGAAATTTTAAGTAGGTGATATGGCTTATCTTATTAGTTCTTTTAGTATTTCAAAGTGCTTTATGATGAGAGACTGTCAAACATGGACAATAGGTCAGGTAATATCTTCACCTGACTTGGCATTCCCCTCTAATTAAACCATGAAAGTTTAGCAGCACATCTGTAGTGGAACATAGGACAACTTATTTAATTTTATCCTGAGTAAATGAATGAATTTGTCAAGAAAGAAAGGAGACTGGTCATGTTACTTGATTTTATAACAATTTTTCACATTTTTCTTTTCCTAAGAAATGAAGATATAAATAAACAAATTTTCTTAAAAAGCGAAAGCCCAAGCCAGGTGTAGTGGTGCTTGTGTGTAATCCCAGTGGCTCAGGTGGCTGAAGCTGAGGCAGGAGGATCTCGAGTTCAAAGCCAGCCTTAGCAACTTAGCAAGGTCCTAAGTAACTCAGTGAGAGTTTGTCTCTAAATAAAATATGAAAAAGGAGCTGGGGATGTGGCTTAATGTTTAAGTGCCCCAGGGTTCAATCCTCAGTACCAATAAATAAATAAATTAAATAAACAAACAAATAAATAAAAGCAAAAGCCTACAAACATTTAGCTGTCTTTCCCATATTGTAACATTTCTTCAACATGGCACAATGTAGAAGAATAATTTTACTCACATATGTGTGAAAGGAAGTTTAAAATACTGCTAAGTACATAGACTCAGGAACCAGAAGTCTTGGGTTCAAATCCTAATTCCTACTTGATAGCTGTTTCCCTTTGGAAAGTGTTTCCTTTCTATGTGACTGAATCACATTTGCAAAGTAGAAATTCCATTGTTTAAAATTGTGAAGTCCAATTATTGTGAAATTAATAACACAGCTTTATTTTTCAGATGGTCTGACAAAAAGGGGCCAGAAATACAAAAAGGAAGATCAGAAGGACTGGAGCAATTATAAAATAAGATGTAGCAGTGTTACTCAGATATCAGAAGCTGCATATCCCTTGAATCAATTTACTACTGTGATATCAACAGCACTGTTAGAATCGGGCCTGGACTTGCTGAGGGGGTGTCATTTAGTCAACTAGTGCTGCCTCTGTCCCAGCTCCTCCATTCCCATATCAATTCATACATTGGGAGTTAGGAACCTTTCTCTTTTAGCCTTCTCAATCCCTTCAGTACCTAATAGAAGCTACTTGTCAAAAGACCCTGAAAATGTAGTTTGATGTCTTCCAGCTCCAGATGTTCAGAAGAGTATATAGCAGGGTAGGTAGGCTGAAAAGCCACAGATAAATAACCTGTGCAAAGACTTCGTACATATGCACAGAATCTGTATTTTTTTGTAATCTGCAGCTATCTCTAGGAAGAAGAATTTGGGCTGGTGTACAGCAGTGGGGGGATATATTTTTTATTCTTTGCCATTTGGGGTTTGTTTTTAAGGTATTTAGATCACAGAATTGTACTCATTTCACAGCACACATTTTGGCTCATGCAAATTATGCCCCTTTCTTTCTTCCATCGTTACCCATGCCATGGGTGTCTTGCTCCCATATTTTATCTGCATTGAAATTCTTAAAAGATATATAATAAGTTATATTTAATGCTGTTATACTAAAACTTTTTTTTTCACTTAACATTAGTGTTTGAGATGGATCAATAATACTGTTTATAAATTTGGGTCAGTGTATTTTGCTGCCTGGTATTCTGCCATATGCATATAACTACATTTTCTCTATTTTCCTATTGTTGGTATCTAAGTTGCGTGTACCTGTCTTGCATGTAAGCTGCAACAAACAATCTAATCCCTGTTTTCTTGTGGATCTGTCCAGAGTCTTCGGAATGTATATACCCACTATGGTAGACAGCCTCTGAAACAGCTCTCAGGGCTCCCATTTCCTAATATTCATGCTCTTGTTTAATTTTTCTTTTATTTTAGGCTAGATCTAGTGATTCTTCTCTAACAAATTGAATGTGGCAAACGTGGTGATATGTTACTTACAAAATTAGTTTACAGGAACATTATGACTTCTGTCTTGCTTTCTATTTCTCATTCTCTTTTTTGAGAGCCCTTACTCTAGAGGAAACAAGCTGCCCTGTTGTGAACTGCCCTATGAAGGGATCCATGTGGCAAGTAACTGATATCTGTAGCTGATATTCAGCAAGGCCCTAAGACTTGCCAGCAGCCAAGTAAGCAAGCTTGGAAATGGATCTTCTGAGGACTTTGAAAAGGTTCACTGACCCTTGAGATGACTACAGCCCCAGCTGACCCTCGATTGCAGTTTTCTGATGCACAGATAGTAACATAAGTCACATCTGGATGACTGACCCACAGAAACTTTGCAAAAATTAACATTTGTTGTTTTTACACACTAAATTTTAGGGTACTCTGTTACATAGAAATAGATAATTAGTATACTGATGAATGTGATTGCTATTTGTAAGATATGTGTATATTGAACCAAGAACTACCAGATACCTTTCCTACCATCAGTTCATGAGGATTTCTATTTTCTTACTCTTTTCATTAATGCCAAAACTCCCCCGCCCCTCATTTTTGCCAACTTGGTATGTGTAAAGCAATATATAAAGCATACTTTGTTTATTTGGTTACATGCTGAGTATCCTTTCATATCACTTGCTAGTTATTTGGGATTTTCTTTCTGATACATATTTATTATTTAATCTTTCTTGAATTTTCCTGTCTTTCTTGTTAATTTGAAGAAATTTCTTATATAAATAGTCCTTATTGAATTAAGACATTGAAAATATCCCATCTAATAAATCTGCATATAATAGCTTCTGTTAAACAGAAATATTTCATTGTGATGGTTTTAACCATAAATTCTTTTTCCTAAGGTTTGTGCTTCTCTAAGCCTTGTTAGGCAGAACCACCAAATTTTTCAAATAAAGTTCTTGGCATTAAAAACTGTTGAATGAATTGAGATGTATTTTAAAAAATATAGATAAACTGATTATCTGCTATTGCCCATATCACTTGAATTTTCTTTGCAATACCAATGTCAATTATTATTATTTTTTATTGCAAATAATCTGGTAACTGTTAACACATTCATAAATCCAGATAAAAGGTGTGGAATCAGAAGAACCTAATAAGGGTGAATTGATGCTTCAGTCTCAAAATTCCAGAAATGGTAATAATAACAAAGCATGTTGCAAAATAATTTTTTAAAAATGTGGTTTTCTACTTTCCCCAGGGTGAAGAGGAAAAGCCCCAAATCCTTTTAATAATTTTAATTAAAATGGCCACCAGATGGCACCAATGCCTGGTAAGTACTTATAAAAATCAGAAGCATTGTTCTCACATTTATCTTAAAATCTGTTAAAGTATAAATGTATTGACAATGTAATTAAGGAGATAATACTTGCCCCTCCATGGTAAATTAGCCTTGAAGAAATCCCCTATGAGGCTTTAGGTTGGGTGAAATGTATATCTTTTGTGGTTCTGTAGTGAATACTACTTACTGATTCCTCTGTAATTATTACTTGTGATTATTTTTTTCATCTGAGGTAGAGATCAGGACATTTTCACTTGTACTAAACTCTGAATAGTGTGGCTTTTATGTATTTTTCTAGTGATCTCTGGGTTATGACTTAAAGTCAGGTTGGGGAGAAATAAAATCTAAAATGTAGACTTGCCAATTTAAACAGGCCTTTCAATGTTTATAACAACTATAGATTTGGGGAAATAATGGAAATGAACATTTTAGTGCTTTAATTTCATGTATTGAATTGATAATCAAAAAAATAGCCAATAATGTCTATTTCATTTACTGGACTGAACTACAAAACCCATTTCTTTTTGGAAAGGGCCACAGAGACACTTAGGATTCTTAAAAGGTACATTTATTTATGAATTAATATGTCCAAGGACCATAAAACTGAATTCAAAGCAACCACCTGAACTCCAAATATGAGGTTTTTAAAAAACCATGTATCCTGAATGGCACTAATGAGGCTCAGGCTCTGACTGTGATATTTGATTATCCTCCAAAGGTTTCTATTGGCTCTCTTTCTCTCATCTTCTTAGAAGTGGCATCTTCCCTGTGTTACTGGAGCAATGAGAGGCACAGCCCAGTATTAGGCTTTCCCTCCTTGGAAAACATATGTCTAGAACCTGCTGTTCACTTGCAGCTGAAACTGGTAAGATTTTACTATTGAATGTATATATATCTCCTCACCCCCAGTACTGAGGTTTGAACCCAGGGTCCTCTACTACTAAGCTACATTCCCAGCCCTTTTTAAAATTTTTTATTATTTTTTAAAAAGTATTTATTTATTTAGTACTGGGAATTAAACCCAGGGACACTTAACCACTGAACCACACCTGTAGCCCTTTTTATATTTTATTTAGAGACAGGGTCTTCCTAACTTGCTCAAGGCCTTGCTAAATTGCTGAGGCTGGCTTTGAACTCACAATCCTCCTGCCTCAGCCTCCCTAAATCTCTGGGATTACAGGCTTGTGCCACCAAGCCTGGCCCCCTTTTATTTATTTATATTTTTTATTTTGAGACTGGGTCTCACTAAATTGCTCAGGCCCCAGGCTGGCCTCAAACTGGGAGCTTCCTGTCTCTGCCTTTCAAGATGCTATGAAGGCAGGCATGTACCACCACACTTGGTTTATTAAATACGCTTTTAAAAATAATCAATACCCACATTTCCTTGAATGTGATTAGTGAAGCCATAGCCCTTCAAGAAAGTACTTGGAGAAAAAAAGTGTTCTGTCCTTGTTTTTAATTCCCAGCTTACTTTATCATATTAAAGACTCTCTTGAAGCCCTGCAGTAGTGGTTTCCAATGAATGGTACTACTCCCGGGGGATGGTTTGTAAATTGGTAGTAGTGTTTTTGTTATCTCGTTGATTGGCCCTGGAACTGTGGGTGGACACTACAGTCCCATGAAATTAAGAGTTATCCTTCACCCTCTGGGACTTTTGTTTGTCCTGATAGTCTTATGGCTGTATATAATTAAGATTATTACTTAACTTTGTTTACATATAAACACAGAGTAGTTGAGATTTTATAACAGACACTGAATGTTTATGAATGTAATGATTATATAAACCAAGAGAAGACTGTATTTTGTTTTGCTTTGAACTTTACCAAGAATTATTCACTATTTTCAAAGGGTATAGCACCAGCAATTTCACCAGTTGTACTTGAGTTGCTGACAGAGCATAACCAGGTAGCCTGTGTTTGTAGATGTCAAGTTGGAGATGATTCTTCTTTTTTAAATTTTTATTTCTTATATACATGACAATAGTGGAATGCATTACAATCATAATTACCCATTCACAGCACAATTTTTCATAACTCTGTATATAAAGTATGTTCATGCCAAATTATGCCATTATACATGAGCTCTCTTAATTTTTTTTGCATTACAATTCTTAATACACCTTTATACCACAATGTATCATATTTCTGTTTGTACATACGGTATGTTGACACCAAATTCACACCTTCATACTTGTATTTTGTATAATGATGATGGTCTCCTTCCACCATCCATGCTATTCCCCTTCTCCCTCCTTTTCCCTCCCACCCCTATTTCCATTACCACCTGGAGATGATCCTTCATATAGAAAGAAACACCTGACCACTTTTCTATTTTGGTTTAGTTATACTCACGCATCTACATATTGTTGTGGGATTTTTGGAGATTATGTTTATGAAGGACATTCTTATGAATTTTGTTTCAGGATGATAAAGGAGGTGTTAGAAAGATACATGTTTACTGAAAGGATACTTTGGGTCTGTTAGGTCCGTGAACTACTATCCTAAGTAAAGAAATCTGGAAGAATTTTCTTATTCCAGCTAAATTTATTTGATAATAGAACATTTTTGTTTGATGCCTCTTGCCAAGCTTCCTTAAGTGATTTGCTGAGGTTTTCATTTGTCCTTCTAATTTGAGTGTACATTTATAACATCCATCATGTGTATTTTCAAGCTTGTATTAGTTAACAGAGATCAGAGCTGGAACTCAGACAAGACAAAACTACAAGAGGAGCCCAGAGTGGGGAAAGGTGACCCATATCTTATCTGAAGGCAGTGGTGAGCATGTGGGGGAACAGAAGTGAGGTGCAGTGAGACCAGCCTGTAAATGGAGATAAGATCCTACCAGAGGTGGCATTGTGTTCTCATATTTTGTGTGCTTGCAAGAGAGGATTTCAAGCAAGACTGGAGACTTAGCAAAAGTATAACAATGTTTATTAGAAGGAGAAGAAGGGGGAAAAGATACTGTCAAAATAGGGAGAGACAACTCACTTTTTTGTGAGCTCATTTTTATTGGGGTAGGAGGGAACTTTTAACAATAGGATTACATAAGATTTCAGTCATTTTGGTTTGTGTAAAGGTCACAAAGGCCCTCTTTCATCTGGGTCCTGCCTAGATCAGGGTAACCTGTGTTTTTTTTGTTTGTATTTTTTAATCAGAGAAGGAGTTTTTGGACATGTATTCCTCAACTTTGAGGGGGAAGAATAACGTTGGAAATAGTAAGGATTCTAACACATTATTATCTTTTTAGACCAAAACTGGGTTAGAATGGCCTTTTGTGAGCTGCTTCAAAGAAAGACATGCTGAAGGTTAACAGGTGGGTTCAGTCTGTAGAATTAAGCCTTAAACTCCATGTTCCCACCACTTATGACTCCCTGCATGCAAGCATAGGAAGGTCTGCTTGCTCAAGGTTGAGCCCTATGTACTCTCCATACAAACAGATTAAGGACTTCACTTACATGTTTCTTGATGCTTTAAAGGAATATCTGGATTTTTTTTTAAAAAAAGTTTCTGTTGTGATGAATTATTCCTCAGTTGTGATGAATTATTCCTGTGGTCATCCATATTGTGATTTTAGACACTTAGAAGCCTGATATAAAGATAGTTTACTTTATATTCCTCTTACCACATGCCAAAGATAAATGCATCATAAAGAAAAAAGAAAGATAGGATGATTTGTTTTGAACATTCCACCAAACATTTTCATAAAGGATATAGTAGGTATTAAAAGGTTAGATGTTTTGAGGCTTAAACAGTCCACTACAGGAATTTGTCACCCAAGAAACTCAGAGAGAAGCACTTGACAAATTATATGTGGAGATGGCTAAACAAAATCAGTGTATTATAAAACTTTTCCTGTTGGCAACACTTGACCAAGATTAGGAAATCACAATGTTGGGAATCAGCCTTCTTATGTTCCTGCTTTGCTGTGAAACCTGGGAATGTAGTTAACCTCTGTTGATGTCTTACGTACCTCATCAGATTTAATAAACATCGTGACAAATGGGGGTGGGTATCTTAAAGATGGAAATTTATTCATCATCTATGTCACAGTCCTCTCCCATGCTTGAAACCATGGGTAAGTCTGTGCTCAGGCCACAATTGAATAAAAGTAACAGGTCTATAGAATACCAAGAGGAACTAAAATTCAGCCTTCTGAATGACTACTTTAAAAATCCTTGGACTGGGGTGTAGCTCAGTGGTAGACCACTTGCCTAGCATGTATGAGGCCTGGGTTTTATCCCTGGTATTGAGGGAAAGCACTCACTTATCATGGTAATATTCCTGTTTCTCATATTTGAACATGGGAAAGCCCCAAACTCCTCAAACCCTATTGTTTGGCAAAGAAGTAGTATACAGAAACAGCTGTTGTAGACACAAGGAAGGCATTTCATCACATCTGTAATGATGCAGGCAGATTGGCCGTGAGACTGGGTGAGTTTCCCAGCTCCACCTGGGGCTTGACTCACCCAGTCTGCCTGTGACAACCTGTCTGTGGCATGTTTTCTGTTTTGCTAGATTGCCTCTCACTGGTTGAAAAGATGACTTCTCACTACTGAGACCTGTGTAGGCCTGCATATTGGCTTACTAAATGGAAGCTTTGCCTATTCTGGGGTCTTTCCTCACAATATGCATATTCTGAGTTAAATGCATTTCATACTGATGCTTGTGTTAGGAAGCATGAAGTAAGTCAATAACTGGCTTTCTTGTCTTTGTTTTGCTACAGGAGAGAGCTGTTTTATTTGGACTGTATTAAAAATTGACAGTACCTCATTAATATGCATAATTGTTATGTTTTTACCTATCTGTTTAAATTTTTTTAAAAAAGAGGTAATAGTAATGATTGATTCCAGAAATGCTTTATGCTGCATTTTGGCTATTCCTTCTAGCTGTGCCCCTGCAGTAGTGACTATTAATCACTAATTCTAAACTCACATGAAGAGTATCAAACAATACCTATCACCAGAAATCTCAATGGAATTACCTTTGTCACCACTTCAGACTTTCTGCTTTTCTGAATTGTTACCATAGGGTTGAAGTGTCTAGAAAACTTCCTGGTTCACCTTTTGAGTGATTGACATACCTTTACAGGTATTTTAAGGACACCTTGTAGATAGCTGTAAAGTGGTAAGTTTGTTGACTGGATTCATTCATTCATTCAACACGTTTATTAGGTATCTACTTTATCATGCTCTGTTTTAGCTATTGGAGATAGAGCAGTGAATAAAATAGAAGTTTTCTCTAATTTAACTGAAGAAAATAGTCAAAAACAAAGGAAATGGAGCAATTGGTTATTTGAGCATAAGAAATACATGGAAAAAATTAAGTCAAGGCAGAGGATGTTGGCTGCTACTTTGGGAAAGCAAGTAGGAAAACATCTCAATTACACATATTGTTGTATGGGAAGGCCATACTGAGTGAGAGGAAAGGCTTGATGAAAGGGAAGGAGTGAGCTTGTGTATGTATCATGGAGAAAGATGTGAATCAGAGGGAGCAGTAGATACAGAGGCCCTGAGGGAGGAGGTGCTTAGTGTGTTGAAAACATGTAGTGCATACTTTCTACATTCCAAGCACTGCCATAAAAACTTTACCTCCATTAGCTCATTTAATCCTCCATGCATTCTTCATTACCCATTCACAGATGAAGAAATCGAGGCTGAGACAGGTTGCATAACTTGTAGAACCCAAGCAGCCTGACTCAAGTCTGCTTAACCTCTCTACTCAGCTGCCTATGTCTAATCCCTTGGAGATGTGGAAGGCATTACTCATTTTATTGCACTGTGACACTTTGCTTTCAGGAGAAAATATTTTTCTGATTTTCACATTGACATGAGTTGTGCTTGTCTTGAGTAGCTGGTTCACTTTCAAACTTATAAACACTGTGATCTGTGACAATGATTACTGATCATGTTTTTTTGTTAGCCATTAAATATTTAAAGGCTCAATCATTTTGTTTTCTTTCGTACTTCCTGTTTTTGTATTTTACATACTGTTATAATTACCTTAGATAATTTTGGAAATAAAAGAAAGTACTAAATACTTAGTTTAGGGTTGGGAAGCAAGCTGCTCTGGCTCTAGGAAAATCCACCTTCCAGCTGGCCTGGCAGGACAAGGATTCTCATTTTCTCCATTTCCTCAGCCACAGCTCTTCTCCCTTGCTCATATGTTTCCTTCTGGAGCTGGGGAGAGAAGAGAGAAGTAGGCTTTCTCTTGAAACCCCAGCCCTGGTAACTGTAAGTCCACATGACCATGTAGCACAGTGTTAAGAACATGGATTGAGACCCAACAAACTGTTCATGCCCTGAACACCATTTCCTAGCTGGGGTCCAAGTCCTCAGCTGCTTCTTGTGTTAAATGAAGATCAAAAATAATACGTACCTCTTGGAGTCATGAAGATTAAGTAGGACAATATTCATATGTAAAGTGAAGCACATAGCTGATGCACATAAACACTTACAGAAATCTTAATTATTGTTACTATTTACCATTCTTAAAAACAAACAAACAAACAAGCAAACAAACAAACACTGGGCTTGGCTGAGATTTGGCCATTAAAATGCCTGTGGGGTCTCTCTGTGGTACTGACCCCTCACACTTTGGCTCCCTATGTGGGTATGGCCTATTGGGAATAATGTTAATAGTAAATAAAGCCAACAGCCAAGGACAGGCTCCAAATTTCTAAAAGATTCTGTATGATCAGTGATGAGGCTTCACAGAGACATCCTGGAAGAGAACAGGGAGGAGGGAGCTGCTTCAGGCTCTACTTAGGCTTTATCAGCTGATCCCCTTCCCACAATGCTTTGCTTTTCAGTTGCTTGGGAATAGTCAGCTTCTCAGGAGATTTCTCAACTCCTCAACTTCTCAGCATTTCTTTTTTCCTTTCTTTTAGGATTGCTTCAAGTTCTGCAAGAAAAAATGATCCAGCTAAGCTTTTTAAGGTAGCATACAAGTTAGATAACTTTTTTTTTTTCACTCTATTAACATGGTAAGTCACTGACCTTCATGGAGAGAGGTGGTGCTGGGAAGCATGTGGGTCCCTGGTTAGCAGCTGGATGGTTCCAGGCTGATGGAACCTTGTTCAAGGCCAGAACTCCTCATCTGCCAAAAGGGGCTAATACCTCCTCACAGGGAGGATTGAGGAGCATGATGTGTGGGAAGGCTCCTAGCTTTCAGTGATGTTAATCTGATTCTTGGAAGCCTTTTTTTCAGTTATTTTACTTTCTGCCACATCATTAGGATTGCTGAATTATTCAGGATTTTTATAACTAGTTTGTAGATTAGCAAAGCCCTCTGCTAATGGCTTTCTCTCCTGCTGACTTTTTAAAAATTGCAATAAAACTGCCTATCAGCCTGTCAGTTATGAGAAATAGCAGATGATCCAACATCAATATTGCTGAATGCCTTCATAAAATGGTTTTATAAAAATGACTTTGAAACTACATTTGAAACTTTACTTTTTAAGATGTTTATCTATGGGTGGATTATATCAACTGATAGTTTTATCATTTTTAAGGTTGATTTTTGGTGATCGTGAGATTATCACAAAAATGTGAAGACCAGAATAAAATCATTCATAATCCTACTAACCAGAAATAATCAATAGTAACTTTTAAGTTATTCCCTCTTGATATGTATAGTTCTTTATGGCTTTTTCTATCTAAAAGTATATTATAAGCATTTACTTATATTACATTGAAATTCTTTTCATAATGGATGTACTGGAATCTACATAATCATTTTCCTAATTTATTTATTTATTTTTTTCACAATTACTATGATTAGATTTTATTTACTACAATGATAATTCTGAACTTCTCCATCATATGGTTTTGTAAATTTTAGAAAACATTTGGTTGTAAATCTGCACAATAGAAATTAAAGGGTTGGGGATATAGTCTTCCCTCAGTATCCTTGGAGGAGGGGCTCTAGGAACCTTTCAGATACTAAATTCTATGGACCCTGAAGTTTCTTAAATAGAATGGAATAGCATTTTCATAGAACCTTCATGTACCTTCTCAAATACTTCAAATAAACTCTATTTGAGAGGGTACATGTAGGTTCTATGAAAATGCTATAATGTCAATATGATATAAATAATTTTTGTGCTGTATTGTTTAGAAAACAATGATGAGAAAGAGTCTGTGCATGTTCACTATAGATACACAATTGTTTTTCTTTATTTTTTACATGAGCTTTATTATTATTATTATTATTTTTATTATTGCCTTACAATTCTTAATACACCTTTATACCACAATTTATCATATCTCTGTTTTTCAAATTTTTTTATCTGTAGTTGGTTACATCTGCACATGTTCAACCTATAGTACAGAGGATGTCAGTAAATTTAAGAGGAAATCCTTTGGACCTTGGATCCTTCACTTTCATTTTTAAAGGCCTTTTATATTCATTATATCTGAAAATTCTAAAGCAGGTTGGATTTTAATCTGGTGATATACACACACCAGTCTTTAGACCCGTGCTGAGCTGCCTATGAATTTATAGCTCGCTTCCATATTTTCAGGGAAGGAAAACACTCCTTTGGATTTTGTCTTTGAATGCAATTTTGGTATCCTGCTTCTGGGTTTTCTGACTGAGCAAATTTATGAGTGAGGCCCTGGAATTATTAAAGAAGCTTCCCAGGTGATTTTGTGATCCAACCATTTGTGGAAAACGCTGATGTCAGTCCAACCTCTCACTTTCCAGATGTGGAATCTGAGGCCTGTTTGTACCAACTAGGCAGACAAGGGAGGGGAATCCAGCTCTCTTTTATGCTTCTTAACAGGGATGGCTGTTCATCTAATCTTTTCTTTTTCTAGCCTTCCTGAATTCAGAGCAACAGAAAACACTTCTAGGTCCACAACAACTTCATCACTCAGGGATCACAGGCTCTCTGGGGGACCTAGGGTATCTCCTTCCTGGTCAAAGTATAACACCGAGAGAAAAAAATTTAACTGAGAATATATAAGTGAAATCCTGTCTGCAGAGAGGGAATGGGCACTGGCTAATTTCCTATCTCTTGTAGCTCTAATTCTCTAAAGTTCCTGTAATTTAGTAGTCAAGGGAACACATTTGTGTTGTCTCTCACTTTCTTTTGTTAAGATGGTTTCCTCAGAACCTTCCACGTTGGGAAGAGGCTGACTTTCCTCCTTGCTCCTTCTACTTAGCTTTTCTTATCTGGAAGTTTGACTCACTGTAAACACTTAAATATGCAACAATGATCCCTCCTTGCCTTTGGCACATATTTAACACTTTCAGATCTAACGTCCAGATAGCCTAAGTGGCCATGCTGGGTTAGTTTACCATAAATACAACAGCACCACCTTGTGTTGTGTTTCTGGGAGAATTTACCTCTTTGATAGGACAAAAGATTGACAAGGAAGAGTGACTGAGGGGGGAACAAGTAGGCCTCTATTTTTACAACTGAAAACAAATATAGTCAGTATGGTCAGTATCTTCAAGGGATTGGTTTCAGGGTAGACACCCAAATCCTTGTAGACACCCAAATCCTTGCGTGCTCAAGGTTCTTACATGAAATTGTGTAGTATTTGTACATAACCTCTACATATTCCATCTTCCTTTATACTTTAAATCATCTCTAGATGATTTAAAACACGGAATACAAAATCTATGTTGTATAAACATCATTTTCCTAATTTAGACATTAAGATTCTTCTAATCTCCACAGGAAATATTTTTTTGTAAGCCTTTGTCTGCATTTCTGATCAGTGCTTAAGGATAAATTCCTAAAAGTTAAATTATTGGATCAATCTCATGCATTCATTGCTGTGTAACAAACCACTTTAAAACTTACTGACACTTATTAATATTAAATATTGGCATTTTTAAAACCCTCTACTTATTTACTGGTAGGTAAAATATGAGATCTCATTGTCTTACTTTGAATTTGCTTATTAGTGAACTTGCCTATGCTTCATAGAGTTCATATTTCTATGTGAATTGTCTATTCATTTGGGGGACTAATTTGTTCATGCTAAACGACCTTATAGAATTACATGAGTTATTTATGAATTACTTTAAGAGAATGTGCCATATTTGTTATATACATTCCCTTTAATTTTTGTCTCCTTTTCTCTCATTCATTTTGTGTGTGTTTGCATATTGGGAATTTAAACTCAGAGCCTTGAGCATGCTAAACTTGTTTTTTTTTTTTTTTTCATTTTTCTTGGTTAAAAATAGAAAACTTTCCTCCTGAGAAAAAAATTGACCCAACTATTTCCTTTTAAATTCACATGATTTTCATAAGAGTTGACTGCCATACATTGGCTCAAAATAATAATATATATTATATATTGTAATAAACATTCAAGTCAATTTTTTAGTTTCACTCATCTAACACATCAACAGAAATCCAGAAAATAGTATGCTTTATTAATTACCTTCATTTTGCAGAGACTGAACACGAAAGAGTTTATCAGAACAGAGTATAGAAACAAAACTGTCATCATCTTCCATTTTCTTTTTGTACATTAGCTATCTGTTGGGCAAGTCTCAACTTTTCTGAGGCTCAGACTTCTTAACTGTAAAATGAAGCAAACCAGAGACTCAGGAGACTAAGTCAGGAGGATCACAAGTTCAAAGCCAGCCTCAGCAACTTAGTGAGACCCTGTCTTTACATAAAAGGGATGGGGGATGTGGTTCAGTGTTTAAGCACCTCTAGGTCAATACCTGGTACCAAAAATAAAATGAAGGAAAAGCAGGGATGCCGTGGGGTTTCGAGAAGATATTTGTAAGGGGCCCAGCATGTATTGGTATGAAGTAGGCAACTAAGTTCTTCTAGTGAATCTAGAAAGGGCTTATTTCCAGACTATGAGAGTATGTTGTGGAATGGCCTTCCAGGAAGAGCTTTGGGTAATGCGAGTGCTGTCATCCAGCTCATCTCAGAGTGTCCCTTGTGCACAGGTAGTTATTTCCACAAAATGTATTGCATAATGAAGCAAATTGGGTGCTGTTGTTCCAGGGGCACATTGCTCTGGAACAGTAAGGTCAATGTTAGAGCAAACATTTGTGGGGCTACACTCCTTGAGAATCACCCCCAGGGAGCTTCTCAGAGCAATCTGGTGTCCAATCTTAACATTCTGAGAGTTTCCTGCCATTATTTTGCCTAATATGGCAGTGGATAGTTTTCACAGGACTTTCATGTATTTTATCTCCTCCTATCTTCACAGCCACCCTAGGAGACCAGCAGTTTTGATACTATTTTGTTTTTCTGCATGAAAAAAGTCAAGGCTTGAATGGTTATGAATTGCCTAAAGTTTCCAAACAATTTAGTGCTGCCACCACCACTGGCTCCTACAGTCTGTCCAGATTTTTTCTATAGGATTGTATGTTTCCTAAATTTCTATGAAGGATGTTTCCACAGATGGCCCTAAGAAAAGGAAGACATGCAAGATCATTTGTTTTGCTTCCTGTCTTGCATTAAAAAGGGGTAGCAGAACTTAGTCGGCACTATGGACTCTGGAGTCATCTGGAAGGATTGTCTACATTAGGATCCTGCCTCCATCACTGGTGAGTAGTATGCCCTGAAGTGAGTTCTTTATCCCCTCTGCCTCAGTTTATCATCTATACAATAAGATAATACTAGTAGCTAACTCTTAGAAATGGTGGGGAATTAAATGAGATCATCTATGTAAAGCACTAGCACAAGGCCTGGTACCCAAACACTACCTGTTTAGCCTGTGTCCTTACTTGGTGTGTATTGAGAAACTGAAAAGCTTACCCACCTGCCTTCAAAATGTTCACACTCATGGCCTTTCCCTGGGTGGTACTTCAGACACTGGTTTCAGAAGGGCTTTGTCATTAGAGAATGTACTTCCATGGGAGAGGACGTCCTTCTTAGGAGCACCTACCACCATATCCCAGTTTATCAGATTAGACAGAACATAAGGCAAGTATTGATAGCTTTGAGATTAAAAAAAAATCACACACTAACATTTTGGTGTACTCCCTGCCTATCTTATATAATCTTTAGAAATTGGAATCATATTGTATAAAGGCTTTTTGTAATTTGCTTTCTTTTCTTGACATTTGCATTGTCTTTGCATCTTTTTAGTAGTTCTAAAGCACCTGCTTTCATGGTTGCATTAGATTCCATAGGAACTGTCATTTATTACAAATTTGGTATGTGGGATAGTTTTATTTTCCTGTTATAAATAGCACCACAGTAAACGTGCTGTCATACAAACCTTTGAGATATTCTCTGATTATAGCCTTTAGAATGGATTCCTAGAGGTGGAATTACCAAATCAAGAGGGAATATTTGAAAAATATTGCTGAACTGCCTCCTAGAATTTTTTAACAATTTATTACTCCCTCCAACAGTACATCAGTGATTAAATCATTCACAGCCTTCCGCATTTTCTCTAATCAAAAATTTCCTTCTACTTTTCACTCTAAATATGGTTCTGAATAGAACTTTTGCTTTAGATCTGCCCTACTCAGTTCCAACCATATATTTTATTGTTTTCTAAATGTCCTCCATGGATACTATCTCTAAGACTTACCATTATCTCTGGGAATGGCCTCCTCTTTTCTCATCGGAGTCATGTTATTAATTCAAGTCCCAACTAATCTGCTTGTCTTTCCTGGCTCTCTGCCAGACTACTCCACCCCTGAAATCCCTCACCACTATGCTTCCTCTGTCAGTCATGTGACCCTCATTACACATTGCCTTATTTGTGAATTATCTTTTTATATATACCTGTGTTGTTTCCTGAAGAATTTGTGTAGTTCAGAATTATGCTTAAAAATTATTTGTATTGTTCACAGCATAAACATGGCTTTAATATGTAACTATAATATAATATGTATATTCATGTATAATATATATAATAAAACTCTAATGAGAGATTGTAATGAGACCTTGAATCACCTTTTGGGTAACTAACCCTTTGGATCAAACTCTCTCCATTATTCTATTCTCTGGTCAAAAACAGGTAACATTTTCAGACTCCTTCTAAACATCCAAGAGGCTTAGACTCCAACGTATTTGAACTTAAACCTCCAGTTAATTATGATTATCTAAGACATGATAGGGATTCTTTCCTACATGGCACTTAAGGTATAGCTGAATTCAATTTTAAATTATAAAATTGTTAAAATAATAATCTGATAAGTGTCTAGAACCCAGGAATCAAGTCAATATGACAAAGGATGTCTGTACACTGAAATACCAAAAGTAAATATCAGTTTTAAAAGATATTCAACCTGAATGATGCAGGAAATCTAGATGCTGTTAGTGATCAGAAATGATAGCTCTTTCCAGAAATGCTGATGTTGAACAAATGTTCAATAAGCTACATTATATAAATAATAAGTAACTATATAATATAAATATACCACATGAAACTAAAAATTCTGTAATTTCTTTTTTCTTGAGAGAGAGAGAATTTTTTCAATATTTATTTTTTAGGTTTTGGTGGACTCAATATCTTTATTTTATTTTTATGTGGTGCTGAGGATCGAACCCAGCCCTGCGCATGCCAGGCAAGCGCGTTACTGCTTGAGCCACAGCCCCAGCCCCAAAATTCTGTAATTTCATGTTGTGTTTAGATATAACAATTGATTCTTCATAACTGGTCTTACATGATCTAATTAACATTCTTGGTGATCTTAGAAGACCAGGTACATGAGGAAGATAGTTTAAAGTAATTTTTATAATAATTTAGAGTTTAGAGAGCACAGGTTACAGAATCCACTGTCCTACCAGATCATGACCATGCTTTCAGATAGGCATTAAATGTATAAATAAATGATTGGAGACTGAGGGAGATGAAAACTTGGTTTAAGTGACACAACCAGAAAGTAGGATCCTGGAGTCTCACAACTGGTTCTGTCCCCTTGTCTTCTGACACTTAGCCCATGCTTCCACTGCATAGTAGGAGTAGGTTTCAGGTTTGGAAGCCTTGCTCTGCTGCAGGGGACTTACACTTGCTGTTCTCTCCAGCTGGATTGTTCCTCTTGTTCTTGTCTCACTCCCTCACTTCCTTTACTTCTCTATGCAATTATTGCTTTGTTTGCGAGATCCTCCCTGACTAGTACAATACTAATAACCGCCTTCTCAAACACACCAAGAATTTCCTCAGTTCCTTTTTTATTTTTCTTCCTCTTTTTATTTTCCTCAAAGCACTTATTAGTGTCTGATATTTTATATACTAACATACAAGCTCCATAAAGATAGGAAATTTTGTTGTCATCCTGCTATATTCCATACTTAGAGCATTGGCTGGTACCTAGTACGCTCTCAGCAAATATTTATAGAGTGTATATAAGTCATGAACAAATCCATATGCTTTCAAGCTTGAATTTTCAGCAGTTCAATTGGTGTTTATGGCAGTGTAGTCTGAATTGCCTGATTTTGAACTCTGAATTCTTCATTCACTCATTCATTCATTCATTTACCCTGCCTTGTTTTTCTTCATATTCTTCAATGTCACCTGAAACTTTATACACACACACACACACACACACACACATATGTGTGTGTGTGTATACATGCATACACACATACATTTACTTATTTATCACCTGTTACCCTCTTTCTAATATAAGCTCCAAGAAGGCAGGAATTTTTATCTGTCTGTAAAGTGCTCTGTCCTCACATTGAGAACAGTGGTGCCTGGCTTAAAATAAGAGTTTATGAAGTATCTCTTATAAAATAATTAATAAGTACGCAAATTTTTTAAAAATGTTGAACACTTGCTATATACCTGGCACCATCTTTGTCTTTAGTCTCCTTAGGAAGAAAAACAAATCAACGGAAAATTGCTGTACAGGTAAGATTTGCCTTGGGAGGGGGGATGGGGAATAACACTGCTATAGGGACTTTTAACCCAGCTGTGCAGGGTCAAGGAGAACTTTGCAGGTGGGATTATCTTGAACCAAGCCTGAAGCATGACAGCATATGCAAAGGCACTGGGATGAGCAAGAACAGGTCCAACTGTTGGAAGGGCAAACATCTAGAGATGATGGGAGACTGGGACACAGGACTGGAGGAAAAAAGGCCAGTGGAAGCTGGAAAGCCAAGGAGCTTGAATGATGTGCTGGGCTGTTGGATTTTTTTCTGCGACTAGTGGAGGATTCTTAGCAGGAATTTGACATGAGCAGATCCGCTTTATCATTCCATGGCTAGCATTTGAGAGAAAGGATAAGGCAGCACAACTCAGTCCTTATATCAGATATACAAAGTCAGCAAATTTTAGGTTTGATATAACTAAGCTTCTCAGTTGGTTAAGCACAGGCATGAAATGAGGCTGTACTCCCCAATTAACCTCCAGTCTGTCTCATGAAGAAATCCAATCACAGGCCCAACCTTCAATAAAGGGAAGACGAAAATGCCCTGTGGCTCCATGGAGCCAGCTCTTGGTGAAGGTTGATTGAAATGCTTTCTCTCTGGTGTAAAAACAAAGTAAGTGAAGCTGTGAGAATCTAAACATCTTCATAAGCTGGCAATCCCCACTGTGACTCTAGAAAGTAAAAAAGAAGATTAAAAACTCTCCTTTTCCTACTTCAGACACGCATACAATTTTAGATTATATAAATATTACATTTCTATTTGGAGGAGATATTTTTAAAACAATAAGATGTGTAAACAGAAAACGAAAGTAATAAGAGGAATTAACTTTTACAACTCTTCAGTTTCTTGAGACCCTGTGCTAGTTGTATGGGTACAGCCAACCCCATGAGTAGAATAGGGACAGAAACAGTAAGGGGCCTGTGCAGGTATGTGGAGCCAGAGAATCTATATCTCTGAAATAAAACTTCCAGCACAGTGAGAAAAAGCTCTGTGAGCATGTGTCGACTTACTCATCTCTACAGGCAAAAAACACAGTGTTTACTCTATAACTATCATAATCAAGGCTGTGTAGTATTAAGTAGATTCTCACAAATATGGCCAAGTAATTTTTTAAATTGGAGTGAAATTCACATACAATTAAACATTTTAAAGTGAACAATTCAGTCACACTTAATGCGTTCACAGTGTTGTACAATTACCATCTCTATCCAATTCCAAACACTTTCATCACCCCAGGAAGAAATTCTACTTGTTCAGCAGTTGCTTCCCATTCCTCCCATTCCCCTGTTCCTGCTAACCATAAACCTTTGCTCTGTCTCTATGCATTTACCTATTCTGGATATTCATATAAAAGAAATGGTACAATATGTCACTTTTTTGTCTGAATTCTTTCACTATGATTTACCCTTTAACATATATTATCTACCTTTTAGCATATATCATCTACATTTTTAGCATATATCAATACTTTTTTTTTCCTTTTTATGGTCAAATAATATTGCATGGTATGCATATACCACAATTTGTTTATCCATTCATCTGTCAATGACCATCTGGGTTGCTTATACCTTTTGGTGGTTGTGAACAGTATTATAAACATATGTATAACTGTATTTTTTTTGTATCTGTGTTTAATTCTTGTTACTATAGACTGTCCATCTAATTTTTGATAAAGAAGCAAAGCAGTTCAATGGAAAAAAGACAATCTTTTCAAAAATGGTGCTGGAGCAATGGGACACCCCCACTCAGAAAAATAAGCCATCCCTTAGCTCTGATACCTCATAACAAAATAAATTTAAAAAATAAACGTGGCTGTATAACCAATGTGATCCTGCAATCTGTACATGTGGAAAAATAAGATTACGTACCCCATTTGAATCAAATGTATGATATGTCAAGATCATTGTAATGTTTTGAGCAACTAATTAAAAAATTTTAAAAAAAGATCGGAAAAAAATAGATCATAGATTTAAATGTAAGGTGTAAAACTGTAAAATCTTCCAGAAGAAAACATGGAGGAAAATCATTTAGAAACAGGGCTAGGTGAAGAATTCTTAGACACAATACCAAAAGCACCATCCATAAAAGGAGAAGTTGATAAATGGGTCTTCATCAAAATTAAAAACTTTTGTGCTACAAAAGACCCTGTTCAAAGCATGAAAAGACAAGCCAAAGACTAAGAGAAAGCATCTGTAAACCACACATTTGACAAAAGTCTTGTATCTAGAATATACAAAGAACTCTCATACTCAACCACAAAAAACAGTGTGCTAAGTGAAGTAAGCCATTCCCCAAAAACCAAAGGCTGCATGTTTTCTCTGATAAGTGGATGCTGATCCATAACAGGGATGGGGGGGAATGGGAAAAATGGAGGAACTTTGATTGGGTGAGGGAAGGGTGGGGAGGGTGCCCGGAGGCAGGAAAGATGGTGGAATGAGATGGACACATATGACTGCACATATGGTGCGATGCTATATCATGCACAACCAGAGAAATGAAAAGTTGTGCTGCAATTTTATACAATGAATCAAAATGCATTCTGCTGTCATATATACCTAATTAAATTAATTAATAAAAAAATTCAATTTGGAAAATGGGCAAAATACTTAAACAGATATTTCACAAAAGAGGATATACAGATGGCCAATGTACATGTGAAAAGTTGTTCAGCATCATTAGCCAGTAGGGAAACGGTAATTAAAAAACAGGCCACTATTCTCTTGTCAGATGAGCTATAATCGTGACAATTCTAAGTTCTCTCCAAATGCTGGAGAGAATGCAGAGAAAACAGATTTCTCATATCACTGGGAATGTCAAGTGGCACAGTCACTCTGGAAAGATTGTTTGACAGTTTCTTATAGAACTAATCATATACTCACCATAGTTATCCAACAGTTGTACTCTTGGTTGGGCACTTATTCCAGAGAAATGAAAATTTAAGTTCACACAAACATGTACAGATGAATGTTTATAGTAGCTTTATTTGTAATAGCTAAAAACTGGAAGTAGCCAAAGTCTAATGCTTCTATACAAATACCATTCAGTAATAAAGAAGAATGAACTATTGATATATGCAACAACCTGGATGAATCTCAAGGTCAGTATGTGGAGTGAAAAAAAAAAACGGGCTCAAAAGATTATATATTGTATAATTCTATTGCGTAACATTCTCAAAATGACAATACTATAGAGACAGAATAGATTAGTGATTGCAAGAAGGCAGTTGGACATGGTGTCATACACCTATAATCCCACATATCAGGGAGATTGAGGCAGGAGGATTTCAAGATTGAGGCCAGCCTGGGCAACTTAATAAAACCCTGTCTCAAAGATAAAACTGAAAAAGGGGTGGGGATGTAGCTCAATAGTGGAGTATTTGCCTAGCACATTACATGGCCCTGGGCTCAATCCCCACTGCCATACCTACACCCACACACTAAATAAATTACTTAATAGTCAGAGACAGGCATAGGGATTTGTTGTAAGCATGAGGAGGTTTTTTTTTTTTATGGTAATAGAAGAGTACTAAAGAGTACTGAATCTTTATTGTAGTGAAAGCTATATAAATATGTATATGATGCTATGGTTTAGATCTTAAATGTCTCCCAATGATTTAAAGGTTTAGTTCTCAGCGTGGCACTTTGAGAGATGATAAGATTTGGGGTCTAGTGGGAGGTCTTCTTGTCAACAGGGGCATGCCCTGGAACGGAATTATAGGACCCCAGTTTCTTCCTTGCCCCTGCTTTTTTCTACTTCTCAGCCATGAAGTGAGCAGCTTTGTTCTACTATGTGCTCCCTACCATGATGTGCTGCCTTGCCATAGGGCCAAAAGCACCATGAACTAAAACTATAAACCAAAATAAACTTTCTTTTCTTTATAAGTTGATTATCTCAGGTATTTTGTTATAGCAACAGAAGGTTGACTAACAAGATAAATCTGCATAGAACTGTATATACACACATATATGAGGGCATATAGAAACCAGTGAAAATTGAATAGTCTTTTGGTATAACATTATGTTGATATCAGTTTCCTTTTTTTATATTGTAATAAGATATTGCCATTAGGGGAAGCTGGACAAAGAATACGATGACTATACACTATTTTGCAACTTTCTACAAATCTATATTTCAGAATAAAAAAATTAAAAAAATAAGTGGTGAGTAAAAATGCTCAAGAAAATACTTTGAAAAAATGTGTGATATTAGGCCTTGTTGAGTGTTGTTGTGAGTAAGAAGCAGCTCTTGCTCTTTGGGTGTTTGAGGGTGGTGGGGAAGATAGTTTAATAAATAGAATCAACCACCTGTAATGACTGAGTCTAATAAATTAAGTAATTTCATGCAAAGTGCATAGGAGTTTAGAGGAAGGAGATTTTAAAGTAGCATTAATAACTGGGGAGAAATTTCTTGGAGGAGGTGACCTCTGAAGTGAACTCTGAAAGATGGATTTGATTCTGAAAGTACAAAAGAGTATAAGGAAGTTTTCTATGAACATCTTAGAATTTCTTTTTAGTGAGCATTTTCTTAATCAAACTTCTGCTTTTCCCTAAAGCTTATTCTTTCATGTCTTTAGCCTCTGAAGTTGGCTGTGTTTATATATGGTAAAATGGACCATAGGGACTGGCTTGAAATGTGCTTGTTTTGAAGTTAAAAGAAAGTTTAGAGTCACTTCACAATTCTTCTAAGGGAAGTTCTCCGTGGAATACAGGAGAGTTTTACTTAAAGTCCTGGGTCCTACTGTCATTCTCAGGGAGGTACTAAGTTGAAATCATAATACAGTTTGGAATAATGCAAAAATGAGAATATTTCTTCTCAGTATTTTTTTTTTCCTAGAAAAACCTGAAAAATGAATTGAAATGGAAAACCAGGTACAGCTGATAGTAAAGAATATTGCCTCAGGTAGGAACACAACAAACCACTTGCAGTTAATGGAGTCTTGATTCTGAATTTTCTTGCAATTACTTATTGGGTTCCAGTCCAGAGGAACCAAATCAAAGAGAAACTAAGTGCAAGATATAAGTAGACCCCCAACACAGGCGATTCCAACATTTGTTGCAGTGAGCGACTTACATTTTGCTTGGTCCGGCCTTACTTTATCAGCAACTGTTAACCATATGATTAACTAATGACATTTTACTCTATCTTACAGACACTAATTGATACTTTAGGAGAAGACTGAAATGGCCCATAACTATCTGTGGAGACAAGATGTCCTTACTGAGCCAACATTAGATGATACATTCAATTACAGAAGGAATCCCAGACATTTAGCCTAAAGGATCCCTGAAGATTGCCTTATTCAACAACCTCATTTCATAGGTGAGGAAACAGACCAGAAGAAAATGCTCCTTCAGAGAATAAGTTGTTTTCAAGACGTTCATTCATTCATTCATTCATTTGTCTGCCCACTCCTTTGAGAGCCAGACATTGTTCTGACAGAGTACTAGGGATACAGGAACTTGCTCCCAGGGAGCTTACATATGGGTGTGTGTATGGAGGAGGGACAAGAAAATCAAAAGAAAACAGATTAATTGGCAATTTCATCATAGTGGTAAGTGCTATAAGAAAAAAAGACCAAGGTGGGGAACTCTTTGGGAGGAAGGAAGGCTCATGGAAGATTTTATCCAAGATAATATTTAAGCTAAGGCCTAAATGATAAAAAAAAAAAAGAAAGAACCATCTGTGTTAAGATTCTGGGGGAAGATTGTCACTGGGGGAGGAAGAGCCAAAGCCCTGAGGCAGGAAGGAGACTGATGGGGTCAGAGTGGAAAACACCCCCATGTATAGGGAGGGAAGTGTGCTGTTAGGTGGAGCTCTCAGCAGGGCTGGGATCCTGCTGGTCTCCAGGGCTGAGGGGAAGACTTTAAGGCCATTGAAGGTTTAAACAGAGATGAAAGATCTGAATTGTATTTTAAAAAATATTTTGTTTAGTGTGACATGAAATGGTGTGTCGAGAGGCAAAAATAGAAGCAAAGAAGTTAGTTATGAGGCCCCTGTATTCAGGCCATGCAAGAAGGAATTGACCTAGAATAGGGCAAAAGTAAGCAAGAGAAGGGAATGGATTTAGTATGTATTTTGAAGGCAGCACTGCCAGAACTGTGCTTGGATTGGATGTGGGGTAAAGGCAAATGAAAGCATGATCAGAAGGACTGAGGCTTATTGCTGTTTATGTCAGACCATTTCCTGAGATGGGGAAGTCTTAAGAGGAGTAGGTTCAGGAGATCAGAACAAACAAGAGAAGACCATAAATGGAGGCCAAGACAGGCCATAAATGAAGGCCTCCCTCAGCAATTGACAGTTAAGGTGAGATCATTTCAGATAAAGGAAAACACAGGTGCAAACCCTGAAGAAAGGAAATAGTTTGGCAAGACAGAAGGAGCTGAATGGAGTCATTGTGGCTGCAGGTCAGGGCGTGAGGTCATCCAAGAGTGGTTTCCATTTTTCACACTATAATTTAGATGTACATAATAAAGAAATATTGGAGATATATATATATATATATATATATATATATATATATATATATATATATATACACACACACACACACACACACACACACACACACACACATACATATATATCTCCTGATTTTCCCATGGGAGAAGTGAGAAAAAAGGAACCAGGATTTTATACCAGCCAGTTAATTCATCACGTCCATATGACTCTATCTCCTCTGTTCTTCCCTGGCTCTTCATAGCTTTCAGGCCTCAAGATAAATGTCAACTCTGTTTACTGCTCTATTAGAATGGCTCTTCTGTTTTTCTTGATCTCAAAATATCATTTCTAATAAATTATTCTTTACCCTATCCATACTCTCTCAAAATTGTTTCTCTCCAGACTTTTGTATTTACCTAGGTTCCTCTCCTTGGTTTTTTCTTTAGATTACTTTCAGATTTTGCCAAGGACTCATCTCTGTCTGAGCTGTGGCTGGTAATTCAGGGAAACAGACCAGATGAGGGGCAACGGGGAGTGAAGGAAAGACAAATAGACACACGTGGAGAATAAAAGGTGGGGCCAGGTGGTTCAGCTAAACTGATGGAGACTGACTGACCCAAAGCTAGCTCAACACGTTTACTATATAGGTTTCATCAAAAGGTTATTTGTGGGAAAGTTTCAGCAAAGCAGGCAATATGAAGGACACAGGACTGGTGAGACATTAGGGTCATCTTGTTTTGCTCAGAATCCTCTATCCCTAGGAGTTGGTGTCTGAACTCAATGCCTTGACTGATAACTGCTGTGTGCCTTTGCACGTAGCCTCCCCTGCCACATCACCATAGCAAGTGTCACCATAGCAACCGGGCCACCTTGACCTGTACCTCTGCACAAGCAGTTCCCAGTGCAACACAGCCACAAGATATTCAGAGGTCATAATTCAAATCACTATTCTCCACAAGATTTTGTTTTTCTCCACAATGGTATTTGGAGGCTCACATGACCTCAAGGAGGCAGGGTAGAGTGGCCCAGTTGTTGGAACTGCTCTCTGGCTCCATGGTGATTCTCCTCATCAGTCTACTCAGGCATTGGGGTTCAGGACAATTTGCTGCCCTGCCTCTGGAGAGCTCTGTATGTTCTCTGGACTCAGTTGACCTGTAGGTCCTTCCTAGAGATTTCTCCCTTCCTGAGTTTTTTCTGGTGTCACTGTTTTTTCCTGAGGTAAGTGAGAGCCCTTGTACTCTCACTTAAGATTCATACACTAACACTGTAAGACTTTGTCATAGAAACATTATTTTATTACATCCTTTATTAGGCAGGCAGGAACCCCTAGGCGCCTTCCATATCACTTGAGAACCAAGGAAGCTCTGGATAACTAAACCCTGTTACTACCTACCTGTACTGTGCTGCTCATTTTTACTTTGCTGTGGTTCACTTACTGTTTCCACCCACAGGGATCCAACTTGACATGACTACAACCATCTTGGTCATAACCTCCCTCTTGCATACTGGGTGACCATAACAAGCATTCCACACCCTGTATGATAAACAAGGACATGAAGATAGTCAGCTGAGCCTTTCATGTTGGCCACTGATGCCTGGACAATTTCTTAACAGATATTTAATGTATTAATAATTTCCAAGAAAGCCCAGGTACATTCTGGTTGGCCATGGCCCAGCTTTGTCTAACTTAGCATATACACCCCTTCTGTCTTGGGGTATGGGAATCTACTTGTCTTGTTACTGTGTGAGACATGTGTCTGTCAGCTTCTAATTAATTGCACTTTATGCAATCCTGAATTTTCTTTTGGCACCTGCCTTTGGCAGCTGGTTTTCCTATATAGGTTTTTTTTTTTTTTTTTTTTTTTTTTTATTCTGAATCTACACTCTACATGATGATATTATCCCAGGAAGTAAACCAGAACTGGCAACATTTACTTTTGTCTTGACCCTTGTCCTGCCTGACACCAGCCCCTCTGATCTTATAGGTCTAAGGAATGATCTATAACACATAGACATCTGAAAACTTGTTTTCCCTCCCTCACTTCTTTTCCTGGAAAACTCATGGAGCTGGAAGGGGAAGGTGCCCCTCTTCCTCCTGTTGGTGGTTTTGAAACAAAGTCTACAAATTATTTGATACTCTTTCCCAAAATGGGTGTATTCTATGTCACTTCCCATGACTCTGGGTGGGCGTTTGTGAGTCCTTCATAAAAAGAATATGGCAGAAGCAATGCTTTGTAAGCTAAGGCTACACTAGGAAAGGCTGGGTCACTTCTTCTGGTTCCTCTGAAGTCTCAGGCCATTAGGCTACCACATGAGGAGTCATTTGGAGAGACAGGAACAAGACCTAAAAAGCTTATGTCATTGTCTTTTCAAGTATGTCCATCTCAGGTATTACATGTACTTAGAAGCCCTCAAGATGATTCCAGTCATGGCTGAGACCTTAAGCGACACTCAGAGTGACAGCCTCCTAGCTGAGCCATTCTGCACCCAGATTTATGAGCAAAATAAATGCTTGCTCTTGTTTTTGTCAGTGTTTTAGGGTGATTTGTTAATAAATGACTTGAACACAGATTTGTCCTCACATTCTTACTACTCTGTGTCCTGTGTTCAGTTATCACCCTACTATATAGATCATTATTAAACCACTAAGAAGGGTAACCAACACCCTGATTTGCCTGGGAGTTCTTGGAGTTTGGGACTTTCAGTGATGAAACTGGGAGAGTCTTGGGAAAATTGAGATAAATTGGTCATCTACCTCCAAGATTTGCTTTTTCTATAAAAAGGTGGTTGAAAGAAGTCAGAGATTTTAGAATTATTGCTTCACTCTGAAGTTTAAAAAGAGGCATCCTTGAGCAAGGAGTCTGGCTCTTTTTTTTTTTTTTTGATACTAGGGATTGAACTCAGGGGCACTTGACCATTAAGCCACACCCCCCAGCCCTATTTTGTATTTTATTTAGAGATAGGGTCTCACTGAGTTGCTTAGCACCTTGCTTTTGCCCAGGCTGGCTTTTGAACTTGTGGTCCTCTTGTCTCAGCCTCCCGAGCCCCTGGGATTACAGGTGTGCATCACAACACCTGGCAAGGCTATCTCTTTATTTTAGGTGATATCTTCCCTTCTAAAGGGATGGATGCTATAGTCTATGAATAGGCCACCATGAGGCAAAGAATGTTATAGGACATTAAAATATTTCAAAAATATTTCATAACATACAGATGGGGAAATTTGATCCAGAAAGGGTCACTGACTTGCCCAAGAACATATAGAAATGAGGCCATGATTTGGGATGAAGATTTTAGAACCTCTATCCAGGACTCTTTACTTCCCTATATGTCATTTCCAGTCTTTACCAATATTTACCATGTGCATATAGACCCATGAGAGACATTTTTGCTAATGGATAGTTTACCATCTTCCCCTGTAGGCATCACAGATTATGACTAAAATCTAATCTCAACTCTGACTGGTCAAACCAAGAAAGGGATAATACATCTTGCTTAAAATACAACTCCAAAACAAAATGCAAGTCTATTTTGAAATGGACTGTTTGCAATTTTGTTATAAATGTAGGTTCCGGTGTTGCATCCTAGAAGCCCACTTAACTTTGGGTGCAGATTTTAGGGCTCTTAAGAGAACTGAAGAACAAGGAGGCTTTAATGAGCAGCAGGGCTGGTATAACTTGGTATGGACAAATGAGCCTTCCTGAGTGTGTCTCCTGGCAAAGACTCACCCTCCCCCCAGGCTTTGGCTAATGAATGGGAGGTTGGGAACTGGGTGAGTGAGAGGGATGGTGGAGGAGAAATTTATTATGAAGTCTGATTTGGCAGGAAACCCTTCTACTACCTGCTTGCATCACCTCTGTTCAGAAAGTGGATATAGTATGTTTCAGTGTAGGCTATGTGTACCTAACAACTAAAATAGAGCATTTATCAAAGAAGGCAAACTGCTCACTGATGTAACTCCAGTGCCCTGGCTATCCAAAAGCCAGGCCCATCCTTTCCAAGGGAGCCAGAAGGAAACTGTCTGACCAACACAGCCAATATGGTGATGGATCCTTTAGTCACACCCTGATTAGATTCAGCTGACAAGTGAGCAGTCCTGGAGTTGCATTTTCTATTGTGATTTCAAGAACAGTCCCTATAATTTTGCATGACAGTAGGACTCATCCATGGAAAACTTTTAAATAAAAGGTTAAAAAAATAATAATGAGCTAAAGCTTTGTGGGGTAAAACTTTTAAACTTGGCTTTTCTTTTGTTTCCTCCTTCCCTTTCACTTTAGAAGATAAAGTCTAATTTTACTTCCATGTAGAAATATGGTTGGGAGAAAAGCAGACTATCTTCCTGGTTTTGGTAGCCTAGGTGGGGAGGGCATGGCCTAGAAAGTATATAAACAACATATTGGCTCGAAAACCAAAAGCAAAAGAGATTTCTCTGAGAAAAGAGAAAGATTTCCCAGGGCTAGAAGGAGGGAACATGAGAACAGAGTTCCAAGGTCTCACAGCAGAGAAACATGCCCTGAATCTTTCAATACTCCTTCAAATCCTTCAACACCAGTCACTGCTCTCAGAGAAATGAACAAATAGACAAAGATTATTGTCTTTGTGGAGTTTACATTTTTAATGAGTATTAAAACATGATTTTTATATGCAGACACAATTCTAAATTCTTGACATCTATTTTCTTCTCATATCGACCCCTTGAGAGAGAATATGTCTCCAGCTTAAAAATGAAGAAAGTATGACATAAATAGTTTACATATTTTTCTCATCTCACAGTTAGTAAGATAAGCTGACTGCATTTCACTTAACTATGGTACACTATTGCTTAATTCCTAGGCAGGGACCTGGTAAGGAAGTAAGACTCCCCAGATACATGAGGGTAGTGGAAAGATCCTGAAGTTCTAGAGGCCTCTATCTGGGATGATGGCTGTCACAGCTGTCTACCCATGATGCTTTGCACTGCCTGAGATTCTGGAACCATTGGCTCAAACAGAGGGAGAGAGGACCCAGAGGCCCTGGGCTGTGTTTCCTCCCCACCCAACAGGATAGAAGCTCACAATAGAAATAAGCTGTTAAAAGAATAAACATCATAACATACAAAGAATTTTAAAATAATGAAGAGATAAAATATTTTTTGCAACTCTAACTTTTTTGGGGGATAAGATCCAGCTGCAGAGAGGGCTATAAATGGCTAATGGGAGGAGTTAAAAATCCTATTCTCCCTCTTACCTTTCTCCCCCTAGATCATTGTAAAGGAGGACCTAGGATTTCAAGTTTGATATAGATAAAAGTTTAATCATGACAGAATGTTCATCCATTTTTGCAAAACATTGAGTTATTAGAATTCTATGTGGTCAACTCTGTGTGACTACCAACATTCTATTTAAAAAATAAGTGCACAATGTGCAAATATAATGACTCTGTAATTAGTACAGATTACATGGTTGCCTAACTAAACACCAGAATCGATAGTAGAGTGTAAATTCTGTACCTAGAGTTGGTGCTCTCAATTACCTTCTCCGGGAGAAGAATTTCAAATCTGCCCTACTTGTTATAATACAATCATGAAACTCAATAGTTGCATAATAAGTTCCCATCCATACAGGTGAAGGTTTGTTCAATTTCTTTCTGTTAAGAAGAAAAGAAATAGAAAAAAAATTAAAAGTCACTAGTAATGCAGTGGCTTTTAAAGCCACCTTTTCTAAGGTGCCAGTCAGTTTTCCTTGAATCACTTTTGAAAATTCATCCAGGTGCTCTAAACTCTTATTTTTTTTTAATCAAGTGGATTACCACAAACAACATATTCTGAGTCAGTTTGTCTTATTCTTTTAAAAATTGTTCTCTCTGGACTGTGATTGAATAGCATGCTTTCTTTTTTTCTTAAGGTCTTAAGAACATCTCGATAAAACTGCTCTTTGAAGACACTAATTGTTATGTTTTGAATTCTCCCTTACTGTGAGAATCCAAGTATTTTGTTTCTCCTCGAATTTATGGGTAGATAGATTGGTTTCTTTAAAGGCAAACAGTGTGAACCTATGGTAAGTAACCTAAGTAACCTTCACTTACTACTCATCCACTGAAAACTCAGGTCCTGGAAACTAGGCTTTCTTCTCTCAGCGCTCATGCCACCCTGGATCAATGCTTTTCAATTTCTTTATTTCCTGTTCACCTTTTAGCACAAGTGCTGAGTGGATGTCCTGCTCTTCCTCACACGTGCCTACACAGAAACCCACACTCGCTGCATCATCTCATCTCTGCCCACTGAATGAGCCTAAGGCATACAGTGGTTCCCAGAGGTAGAACAAAGAACTCATATTAATCCCTCATTGTTGCTTTAATACATTTCCACACACTTAGTGACTTAACACCATATAAACTTGATCTTTTACAGTCCTGAAAGTCAGAAGTCCAAAATGAGTTTCACTGGAATAAATATTATCATGACTGGTTCTTTCTGAAGGCTCTGTGAGAAGAATACGTTTCCTCACCTCTTTAATTTTCTAGTGGTGGCTTATATTTATTGGCTAGTGGCCACTTCCTTCATCTTTAAAACACATCATTCCCAATCTCTGCTTCTGACATCTTGTTGCCTCTCTCTAACTCTGAGTCTTCTGAGTCCATCTTATAATGACTATTGTGAGTACATTGTGCCCACCTGGATAAGCTAGAATCATCCCAGTTCAAGGTTCTTGATTTCATCATATTTACAAAGTCCTTTTTGCCATGTAAGGAAATATATTCACAGGTCCTGGGATTAGGAGGTGGATATATTTGGGGAACCGTGAAAGTCAAGAGTGAGCCTGGAAAACTAGAAATCCCTTTGCACTTCCAAGGCAAACTGTGTTAGGCAGTTTGGGCTGTTCTAACAAAATACCTTGGACTGGGTAATCTACAGAAATGTATTGCTCGCAAGTCTGGAGACTGGAAAATGGAAGATCAAGATGCCAGTAGATGTGGTGTCTGGTGAGAGCCTTTTCCTCATAGTGCTATCATTGCACTGTGTCCTCACATGGTAAAAGAGGCCAATGTGATCATTCAAGCCTTTTATTTTTCTTTCTTTTTTTTTTTTTAAATATTTCTAGTTGTGGGTGGACACAGTACCTTTATTTGTTTTTATGCGGTGCTGAGGATTGAACCCAGTGCCTCATGCATGCTAGGCAAGTGCTGTACCACTGAGCCACAATCCCAGTCCGTCAAACCTTTTTTTGTTGTTTTTTAAATAAGGGCACTAATCCTGTTATGGGCAAGAGCCCTCATTAGCTAATCACTTCTCCAAAGCCCAATCTCTTAATGGGAATACATTAGGGATTAGATATCAACAGCTGAATTTTGGAGACACACAAACATTCAGAACACAGGGCTGGGGATGTTCAGCAGGCTTCGCTCAGTGAAAACACTGCTCCGTGTTCTGCATCTTCAGCAGCTCTCTTGTCCATGGTGAAGTAATGATAGCCCAATGGACTGGCCTTCTTGGCTTGAGCAATGCTGCTTCTAGCTGCTTTCTCATTGTGGGTTCACATTCACCCTTCCCAAGGGAAGGGCTGTGGCTGGATGGGTTTGTCACCATCCATCATGAAGGCTCCTCACAGGGCACTGCTGAGTTCTTTTGATCAAATTCCCCCAAGGCAAATTGATTCAAATGTCACTTAGTGATACAATCTTCAAAGAACAGGCTGTGTAAACTATTCTAGAATAAGATAGCATGTCCTATGTTTTATATTTTATATCATCCAGAATATGTTCTTATTCTTGATGTATATATCTAGCCATTTCAAATTTAATGAATTTTGGAACTTGAAATATGTTGGGGACCGCAAATCAAGTCAAGATGGTGCCTGGCAGTTTGCCAGGAGGAGCGGTTTGTGAGGCAACGACGCCACCAAGCCATTAAGATGATGGGGATTCCTTATTGGCTGACTGCTGTATCTAGATGATGCTAATTGAGTCAAGCTGTGTGTAATCAGTTAGGTATATATACCTCTGCTGTTCTGCAATAAGGAGGCTCCCGCTACCTTGGGTGCCTGCTATCTTGAGTTCCTGCTCAGTTCCCACTGAGTTTCCCTGCAATAAAGCAGTTCCCACTTCAACCTTCAAGTTGCTTGTCACCTCCCGGTTATTTTGCCCAGCCGGACTGCGGCAGAAATAGCCTGAATATAATATCACTCCTGTAAGAGGAAACAAAGTTTTATACAAATTGAGGGTGTTCTGGGTATCTGTGCATGGAGACCCTGTGTGCTACTCCGGACTCCAGCAAGGGTTCCTACAATATCCAGTGCAGGTTGCCATCACTGAACTTAATTTGTGCCATGGTCATCATTTATATATCAGTCTATCCCACTGAATGAAGCATTCTTTAGGCCATTTTAATAGCTTGCTCTCTGAGGCCTTGCAAGTCCTTTGCAAATATTTGTTAAATAGATTCATTTATTGAAGGGGGAACTAAGGTGGTTTATTTTTTCACAGGATGAAAACTTTGTACTAGTTTTTTTTTTTGTTGTTGTTCTTCTTTTTCCGAGTGTGCCAGAAAATTTCAAGCCAAAATTTTATGCTCTGTGACAATAACTATTTTATCCCAATTCTAAAAGATTTTTGACCTCTGTTTTTATTTTCTTTTCATTAACCTGACTCTATTTTCATTATAAATGATTTCAAATGCTTTTTGGAACTACAAATGATATAAATTATAAATAAATATACTTGGCAAATTTTGACTCATCTTTGATTTATGTTGAAGGAAGATCCACTCAATGCCTTTGATCATAGTGCATCTAATCACCATGATGGCAGCATTAAGAAAAAGGAGCAATTGCAATCAGATAAACATGGGTATGAGGTACACATTATGCTTTTGAATAGAAAAGGCAAATAGGGATTATTCAAAGAGTTGACTGCAGATGTATAAACCATAAACAAATAACGTTTACATGGGGACAGTTACTGAAGCTGACTTGACATTGGTATAAAGCAGTGGGAAGAACCATATGTTGTGTTGGAAAAAGTCATTTTATTCTTAGTTATTATATGTTGCTTTTTCTTGATACTTCAGAGAAAGATAAAAAGACATTGAAAATCCAAAGAATTTCTCAAAGGAAAAAGAATATTATAAGCCTGGTGAAAAGGCAACACAGTAGTACAGTTATGAGGAAGGCAGATGTAAGATATAGTAGCAAGGTCAGAAAGCGGAGTCTGAAGGGCATGCCTTTATCACCACGAGAGAAAAACAGTATTAGACCTGAGATTGGGAATGGTTGCCTTGGATAGCTGCAGTGACATAAATAATTAGGAATATTATTTTGTGAAGTGAGGAGGATATTCTCTGTCAAATTTCTCTTGCTTTTGCTATAGGCTTAACAAAGGCTGAAGGCTAAAATGAAAAGGGAAAACAGGAAACAACAGGAGAGAAAAGAAAAATCAAACTTCCTGATAATGAGGCAGAGCTTTATTTATTGAGGTCTTACTTTGGAACACTTGAGAAAATAAGAAGTTGCAGCATCTTCTTGAGTTACAAAGGCCCAAGTTACTTAGGAAGCACACAGCACTTCCTACATGAAAACAAGCAAATGAAAGAACAAGCAAAAGATATGGCCATGTCACTGCTGAGTCAACAATGGCCCTTTCTGGTAACCAGAAACATCTCGGCTGGTTGTTATTTCATCTCCATCGTATAAACTTTACTGACAAAAATTTTTTAACATTTAATAACTCATTGGAAAGAACTTACAAATGGTAAGAGAAGTTGACTCTTAGAAAAGAAATCCTCTGTTAGAATGAAAAAATGTCATTATTTAATAATTTTTGTCAGAGTTGAGGGCAGTATCCTGTTGATGGAAAGTGGAAAGAAACACACTGGGGAAATGCTGTGATTTGTCATGGAGGAGAAGGCTGATGGGCAGGGGCTGGGTAGGCTGTGGTAAGGACACTCATTTTGACAGCTGCTCTTAGAGGTCACAAAAAAATTTTGCCTTCACCACATTCAAAACTTCCTAAGTTCATTATTAAGATTTAATCATGAGACATTTCACATAAAATACCCATTTCCTATTTCTCTGGAAAAATTGATATTCTATTATAACAATTATCAACTGCTCAATTGGGGCAATTGGGACAGAGCTAATTCACCATTGTTTCTGCCCTTACTGCACACCCCTATTTTCTTTAGATGTAGAAACTAAGTGCCAATTACCATCCTTCAATGTGATCACAAAGCGGTTTGCCTTCTGGTAGAATTAATCAGATATTGGAATATTTTGTACATCTTTTTTTTTTTTTTTTGCCTCTATTAAAGGTGTATTGAAGATACTTGAAGATGCCACATGGCTCAAGAGCAGTGGGAGAACATGTGTTTAATTGTGGAAGTGAAGAGTATCCTAGGGATTAATATGCACGTAAGACACATCTGTACCAAAATTACCTGTTTCACTCATTTACATCTTGAAGACTTTTAAGTTTAAGATCTCCAGTTTATTTTTTGTAACTGTCATGTCAAAAGTGTACACAGATCATCCTCAAGGTTAAGATAATATTTTCTACCCTAAGAGACAGATCTTTTTTCAGTGAAACTCTGTGCTTTTTATGATGGCAATGTGCCCAGATCCAGGTCTATGCCAAAAATTTTAAGTATTATTTCTCAGCTTCCCTTATTTCTGGCCATGTAATCTAGTTCTGACCAATAAGATGTAGGCAGATCATGCTGATAACTAGAGGAATTTTAAGATTTTTCTGTAGAAGGAGGCATGCTGCTCATTTGGACCTAGACCATTTCCCTTTTCCTGACTCAGAGTGGACAAGTTATCTAGTAAAGCAAAACCCATTTTGTACACATGAGAAGAGAGCAACAAGGGCAAAAGTCAAATTGTGAAGGATCCTGAACAGAAGATACAGAAAGGGTCTGGACCCTTAGGTGCATTTGTGTATCTAAACAAATTGCCAGTAACTACCTACCTTTAGTTATATGAGAAAAATAAACCCTCTTTTTGTTTAAGTCATGATCCATCAGCTTTTTGATGCTTCCAGCTAAAAGCCTCCCCAATAAGTTCCTCTTCCCTCCCCTCCACTCATACATGTAGGGCTTCCATCTATTTCAGTACTCCTTACAACTACAAATTATGCTAAGATTCTAATTCAGTTCATGTTGGACAATATGTGCAAGGCATTGTGCTAAGAGTGTAGTGAGGGTCCTATAAACATAAGTAAGGCCAATTTTTTTGTCTTTAAGTTACTTGTTATGGAGATGGAAGAATCAGCTTCACATGCATACAATCACAACACAAAGCAGAATAAAGACAATGTCATGGAGGAAGTGCAAATTGTCCTGGGGCCTTCTAAGGGTGGTGATGTAAATGCCATTATGCCTACTTCTTGGCTGGAGTCCTCCTGAGAGATTTCCCGGAGAGGTTGATACTTGAGAGGAGTCTTGAATGCTAGAAAGAGGGCCTGGCAGGAGGAAAGACAGGGGGAAAAATATGTAGGGCAGCATGGGTTCAACTCCTTGGTTAGGTGCTCCAGACCTACTGGCCTCTCATTCTTCTAGTGAGCCAAACCCATCCCAGACTGTGCACCCTTGCACGTGCTCCTCTGGCAGCAGTGTGGGTGGGTCTCCCTCCTTCTCCAGGCTGTCAGCCATCCTGGGAATACAGTTTCCTTAGAGAGGATATCTTGCCAACTCAAGTTAGTTCCACCTGTGATTGCCTGGCTCCCACTAGATTCTTTGTCTTTAAAAAATTCAGATGCTCACAAATATTCAGCAACTGTAGACACCCACTGAAGACCTGCTGTTATGTATTCCAGGCACTGGGCTAGCACAAGAGCTAAGTGGTGAATAAAAATGTCAAGTGCCTTACCTATATATTCAGATGTGGGGACAGATGATAAACAAGTAAAGTTGTTTCCTAGTGTGTTGAATTCTTGGAAGGAAATAACGGTAATTGTACAGAAAAAACATGGGGATAAGCAAGAGAGGAAAAACTGAAATAATACCAACTTCAGAGGCCTTTGTGAAGAGAAGAATGATAATATATGTAAAGAGCTAAATAGAGGGAATGGCATATATTTAGCACTCAAAATTAGTAATTATAAATTTGTGAGTGTTTCTAAGTAAACTTTTTATTGAAATACAGATAAGCAAAGAGTACAGATCAAAGGTGTGTGGCTTGATGATTTGGTGAGTGTGTGTGGGTACGTGTGCGTGCTCATGTGCATGTGGATGGTGCGGGGAGTAAAACCCCAGCTCGACCCCAGCCCTTGATGAATTTTTATACAAGAAATGCTCACATGTGACCAACACCCAGAATAAAAACACAATATTACTAGGACCCACAAAGCCCCATCCTGCTTCCTACCCTCAAGAATAACTATTATTTTGACTTTTAACAGCACAGAATAACTTTGCTTATGTTTTGAACATCACAGAAATGAAATCATAAGGTATATATTCCTCTGCATTTGAGATTTTTTTCTCTCTTGAAAAACAATGTATTTAGCAGTCTGGGAATTTTAGTGCATGTGTAGATTTTGTTGAAAGTACTGATATTCATAGAAATAGTTTTGTATCTGTTTTAAATATATAGATTTTATCAGTTAATTGAAATATGAAGTATTGATTTTATTATTAGAAACTTTAATTCTTTTAAGTTCTAACAGACTTAATTTCTTCATAAATGATTGTTTAACTGGACAAAGTATCAAGTATAAACAATAGTGTAGCAAGAAAACAAATGAGCACACATAATTATTTAATCTGTGGCAATAGTCCAGACTCTTTTTAAAGATTTTTGAATACATAAAGAATCAGAAAATGTTGTTGGAAGATGTTGCAAAATTCAAGGGCATTTGATACTAATTGGTCACTATTAATATTCCTTTCTTCATCAGTAGTGTAGACCCTTGCTGTTTCCCACCTGTTCATTAGGTTTATTATGTGAACCATATTGCAGGACCATGTGGTCATGGAATATCAACATCTGTCATAGACTGCTTTAGTGAGACACAGGACTTCAATGTTTATTTCATTTACTGCTTTAGGCTTTTCCTTTTTTAAAATTCTAAGATGGATTAAACTTTCCTTCTGTTGTTTTTTATTTCAGGAGGAATGGATGAGCCCCAAGTAGTGCACATGGTTCCTTGGAACGGCACTAACTAAGGAAAGGTATGGGAGCACTTCTGACACCATCTTCCAGGGCCAAGAGTGCTTAGGATCCTCCAGTTGTGCCCTCCCCTGCCAGACCCATAGCTCTTAGGAGATACTGCTGCCTCTGTACTTGCATTTGCAGTCTCCGTCTTAACCAGCCGGGCTGTGTTGTTGCCTGTTTGTGATTTGTTCACTTTCTTTTTTTAAATTTTTTTTATTATTCTTTTTTTTATTGGTGATTTGTTCACTTTCATTGCTATATTTCATTTCATCGTGCAAACTGGCCATGATTTACTTATCCATTTTTGCTGTTGATGGATTTCCCTTTTAACATCTGTCTTTTCACTAGACTGTGGCTTCACAGGGTGTTTGTGAGATTTTGTTGTATGAATGGTTATTGAGAAGGTGATGTAAAAGTGTGAGATGGAAGACAGTGGTGGGAAAATGACTGTGTACATATTGTGGAGAAAAATAAAAGCTTGGCAAGATGTGAGCACTTATTACACAACGAGGCTTCAGAGCAAATTAAGGAGCCAGACTATCTGGGTTTCACTGCTAGGGCTACCATTTATTAGCTATATAACCTGGAAAATTTTACCTAATATCTCTGTGCCCCAGTTTCCTTATCTCAAAAATGGATATCATACAGGGATTGTCGTGATTAAATGAATTAATATTTATAAATTACTTGGACCAGTGCCCAGCACATAGTAAGCTCTACAGCAGTGATTGTTGAATAAAATGTGTATCTGCCATAAAATTTTGAACAGAAATGTGCATATTTAGGGATGAATGAGGGGTTGTAATAAAGGAAGTTCCAGGGGTCTAGCTGGGGCTACTGTTGGGTGGCTGTCCTCAATGACCCAAGGAGCATTTCCTATACAGTTACTAGTGAGCAACTCATGAGCATGAGAACATTACATTTTCAAAGATCTCACCCTTCCTTTGCAGACAAGTTTTGAGTGGCTAGTTTGGATTTATAATCTGTGATTAGAAATCTTTTATAACTATCAGTGAATGAACTACAGTTATCATTGTGGTGAAATTTTAGACCAGCAGGAAAGGGCTCTACCCGCCCAATCTCTCTGAAATGGCACCAGTTAACATTCTCCCTATATTGCCAAAGCAGAAGGCTGATCTATTGAGATTTGCAGGAATTTCCACTGGAGGTTTCCTGCAGTGAAGCTGTCTGTAGTGCTGGGTTTTATCTTACTGGAGTCATCCTATGGAACAATGAGCCATAGAAGTCTAGGAAGAAACAGATGCTGCATTCCAACTGGATAATCCGAAGAGTTTAAGGAAAGGACCATTAACAGAGTAAAGAAAAGCAACGAAGTGTTGTTTTGTTGTTTTTGAAGGCAGCAACCTGGGGAGGCCTGATCACACCGCAACTAAAGGGACAGGATGGAGGGCTTTCCACAACCCAGCGAGGACTGAGAACCAAAGCTGTGGGGTTTAGAAAAAGGTCATCCAAACAATTTCTTTGGCCAGGAGGATGAATACCTGACTTTACTCTCACTCCATCTTCCAGTCTCTCTCCTACCAGCTCACCCAATGGCAAAATCTGTCTGGAAAGATGGAGGCACAGAAGTCGGTTGATGCAGTTTACAAGGAACACAGCATGTGGAGAAGGGGCAGGCATGGATCTGAGTGGCAAATGACAATGTGTAGCAAACAGAGAACTATGACATAGCCCAGGCAGCCCATTGGCTATTTCCACAGCAAATTAAATCTCATAAACTGCTGTAATTAATAGTAATATCACTACTATCTTTTAGATGAGAAACCAATCCTTGGAGAAGTTATTTATTTGCTCAAGTTCTCACACATAGCTCATAAGAAGCACCAGTATCAGTTCAGTCTCAGGTTTCCAGAAGTCTGCCTTTTTAACCACTTGAGGAATCTGATTTTTAAAATTTATGTGATCACTTTATATTTTACACAATTAGATGAATGTACTTGCATAAAACTGAAAACATTATGGAGTAACAAGTTCAAGTCAGCCCTTTCTACCTCCAAACTACTTTCTTCCTCAGAAGTTACCATTGTTAAGGGTAGAGTGAGACTCTTTGTAGACCCTTTCCCCCCTTTGCATTTACAAACTTACACATATGCAAGCACATATATTGCTATTCTTGCAGAAAAGGAAAATTGAGGCTTGGAAAAGTTGAGACTTTGCCCAATATTTTCTCCTGGACAGTCACCACAGTGTTGTAGTGCAGGACCCACCCACCCAGCCCAACTCAGATAAGTAACTGCAAGAGGTGGCAGCAGAGCCAAAAGTGGTAGCCAGGACCTGGAGAGGGTGTTGGGTCTTGGAGGCTGCAGGTTCTTTGCAAAATCTCAAGGAAGGATGTGGAGAGAGTTGAATTGACTGACAAGCAATGAATTTATTGGGGGGAAATGAGAGAGATAGTAAGTGTACAATACAGACTACAGAGTGGCCTGGACCTCCTCCAGAGCTGAAGTTTTTAAGGGGTTTGAAACTAGCAGAATTTGGAGCCCCTCAACCTCCTCTCTGCAGGCCACACCGCAGCTCTGAAATTGGGAAACTGCAGATATAGGCTCCCTTTGGGTGTGATAAGGATTGCTCCCTGGATTGGGAAGGGGCCCAACCTGTGAAATTCCAGGAATTTGAGTCCAGGAATCTTTGGTCAGTATAAAGGTCATGCATTTCTCCTGCAGATAACAGGTTGTTGGCTAAAAATGTAGCATATTCTATTTACTTAAGACAAGACAGGACTGCAGCTAAAAGAATTTTAAAAGAAAGAATATGGGGATCAGCACACATAGGCCCAGACATTATTTCTTAACCTCCTGTTCCCATCACTCAGGTCTGTTTCTACCAATAGGGTCATTTTGTTTATTATTATTTTTTTAACTTTTCACTTTGGACCATTTTCTTTCACTTTGGACGCCTCCCTCATCTAGTAAATTGAATTGTTTTATTATACTGTGGCTTAAATACATACAAATACGTAATTAGGCATAAAACTTCCTTATGCCTTTAGGTGCTACACAATCATAAAACCAAATAAATTGAGGATCAACAAAATTTTCTCTCTTTTTTTTTTTAAATGCTGAACACCAAGGGTCACTTAACCACTGAGCCACATCCTCAGCCCTTTTTATTATTTTTTTTTTATTTTGAGAGAGTATCTCACTAAGTTGCTTACGGCCTTGCTAAATTGCTGAGATTGGGCTTGAATTTGTGATCCTCCTACCTCAGCCTCCCGTGTTGCTGGGATTACAGGTGTGTGCCACCTCATCTGGCTCATTTTTTTCTTTTTAAGTAATAAACCACATACTCTCTCTTGAATCTATGATCCATCAGTATAATAAATCGTAAATGCACATACAGGACTGAAAAGTTTTAAAAAGACCACACAATAACAATATTTTCCATGTATCTCATATGTTCTGGTAATGAACTTTTGCATGCTGATTAGGACAGAGGTGGATATATACAATGTTCCACATGTTTCCTGGATGGTACTGCCAGGCCACTATATCTGAATTATCATATAAAATATGATGACTCAGTTCTTTCACAAATTTCTCCTTCCAAGTATTGTTCAGCATTTGTTTGTATAGTTTGAGATAAATTAATTTAACTTTCAGATGACCTATGTGCTCATTCCCATGCTAAGTCTGCCTCAACTCTTTCCTCATTAGCCTGCTCAAACTGAGTGTATTACTGCATGCTGCCATTTTCATGAGACCATGTTTAAACCTCTCAGTTTATTCAGTAACTCAAGAAACTAGTTTTAGACCATGAAAATGTCTTTCAATTCTATCATTGCAAATCTCAATATTTGTCATTTATAATAGTTAAAATAAGTTACTTAAATACAATAGCACGTATGGAATGTTAAGCGTATGTCAACTCAAGTGCATCTGCTAGCACATAGAAGTCAAATACTGTCCTTTCAAATGTCAGTTGATTATAATCTGATTACTAATAGCAGTGCAAAAATGCAGGCACAGGAATTAGTGAATTTTTGTATTATCCAGATTGGCCAAGAGTATGTCTGTTGTCTCTTTTAAAAAGTATCAATCATTTACATATTGCCATACTAGTGTCTGTTGTGTTCTGTATGTAAATCAATGGATGTGTAACTGATGTGATTCTGCAATCTGTATATGGGGTAAAAATGGGAGTTCATAACCCACTTGAATCAAAGTGTGAAATATGATATGTCAAGAACTATGTAATGTTTTGAACAACCAACAATAAAAAATTTAAAAAAAAAGTATCAATCATATACGAATGAAATATTAAGGTAATCTTTCAAGATTTTTAAGGTATTTGAGATCTTACCTCCCTCTCTGACACACACCTGCCATACATCTCTGGATAAAAAGCACTTTTCCCAGTTTGAGGACCACTGTGTTCCAGCTCCGTCCTACTTTTCCACACAGGGAACAAAGACAATCTGGATTGGGACTGGGTGGAGGAAACAGTCCTGTTATCCACCTCTCGACGGATCTTTCATCTACTGCTAGCAAGGAATTTGGTGTTAAGCATGGGATCCATGGTCTGTATGTGTCCAGAGCTCTTCATCAACCACATCAGGGAGATGTTTCTCTCTAACTAAATTCTTTCTGGGGCTTTCCAATCTCCACTTGATTAATACCGACCTTCCAGATTACCTTTCCCCTAGTTCATACTGTGGCTTGAGGCCCTTTTTTTCCTGTTGCAAGATAAAGCTTGCTATAAAAGATAAATGAGAAAGCCATAAGAATGATTGTATTGGGCATGATCTCATAAACGTACTTCACTGCTGTGTTACTCACCTAGGTGGCAGAAGTGCCAGAAATGTGTTTGTTTCTAGTTATTTCCTTGAGATTCAGTATTGGTATATTGAAGGGATAGTATCCCCTTAAAATACGATTTCTTTTCAAATTAATATATTGTTAGCAAAATGTACACAAAATTAACTTTTTCTTCTTTATCTCTGCCTCTTCTTTTTCTGCTCCTCTTGCTTTTTTCTGTCATGTATCTTTTCAGCTACCTCTTTGACTTGGAAGTGTAATACAGATATGTCCTTCAGCTGGTGAAAACGGTTAGAGGAAGAACTTCGACTATGTAATTTTAATGGATAAAATTAGTGGGTGACAAGAACCTTAGATTTCTTTATCCTCATGCTCCTATTTATAAAACCCGACTTGGAGATTGTTTCTGTGACTGCACTGCTTCCCTTTCCACTCATGGTCACCTGGAATCAGGTTGTCCCTCGATATTTTTCCTGACACACTTGCACAAAGCAAGTCTTTCTCTTTTTATTTTTGGGGGTTGTTTGGTTTGTTTTGCATTCCAAGTCTGTTTGTCTATACTGTCGCTCAGTCTTCTTTAAGTTATGCCACACATGGATCCATGTTAGGGCTTCTTTAGGCAATGACCCAGTTTGTTGATTCTCTAACTTGAATTTTTTAGGAAATGGAGAAAGAAATTGAAATAAAGCTGTAAGTGATATAAAAAAAAATTAGTGGGTGAAAGTTTGAGGAGCAACAGGAGATTGGCATAGTCTCAAAGTGTCTCCCTGAAGGTACTTATCAATTATAAAGGGAGAAACAATACCTATCACTCATTAAAAGTGTTAAGATCATGAAAGACAAGAAAAGACTGAGAACGGTCACAGATTGGAGGAGACTGTTTCATTGTGGGAAACTGGAACAGAAAAAGAACATTGTGGGAAAAACCAGAGAAACACAAATAAAATCTGTTGTTCAGTCAATAGTGCACCAATATTAGTTTCCTGGTTTTGATAATTATTCTGTGATGATACAGCATGTTGATATTAGAAGAAGCTGGGTATATGGAAATTCTTTTTACTATTTTTGCAACTCATTGTCAAGTCTAAAATTACTCAAAAGTTAAAATGTTAAGAAACAGTAAGAGATACACCCAGGACAGATTTTCTCCTCTTAAGAAGAGAGGAAATATTTAAAATCTTTAGGACCAATTTTAAAGGACAAGCTACATCCTCAGGATAAAGCTCTTTGAGAATATGAGGATATTATATTTTGTGTGAGAAATTATATTGATTTTACTTTGCCCTTCCTTTCCCATTCTCCACCAAAATGTTTTGCTTTTCCTTGAAAAGAATACTTTGAAAATTGTGTCTTAAGGGGTTTTGTTATAAAAACCTGAGCATACAATATTTCCTTTAGGGAACTCGTTTCCAACTTTGTAAGCAGATAAAATGATTCTCGATTCCTACCAGTTTTCTGTGTAGTCTGTATTCAGGGACTGCATCTTTGGAATGAGTTACTGTTATGCAAAATCTGATCAAATTGACCAATCAGAGAGTATCTACTTACTGCTTACTGAGATCTCAGTACATAGCTTCTATCTCCATAAACACATAATCTCTTTGGAGAAACAGGTGAGCATAGAGAAATCAGGGCAAAATTCGAAGGTTAGCCCTGAATGAAATCATGGTACAAAATTTAAATGCTAAGGGAAGAGAAGGGGTTGGGGAATTGGCATAGTTACAGTAATTTAAGAAATTATTTGAACTCAGTCTTGAATCATGGGCATAATTCCACAGATGATGAGAAAGGAAAAAATTCAGATAAGGAGTAATCAAGCCACTACTTGTGTGGTCAATGACAGGAACAACAAGAATGAACAGTGGGTGTGGACCTGAGATCGAATACATAGAGTGGGGAGAGGGGAGACTGGATTATGGAGACTTCTAGCAATTAGTTAAAGGATCTTAGACTATAAGCTTGCAGCAGATAAGAGAATCTTTGCAAGCTTGAGAATAGGGAAGATGTTGTGATAATCCAGATAGAACCCGAGTCCTTGCTAAGGTTTGTGTGTTGACAGTAGGGATGGAGAATGGATATGAAATGGAATATGATAGGAAAAATTCAAGATTTGATAAATATGAGGGAAATGGAGAGAAGTCAAAGAAGACTTGAAGATTTTAAGCTCAAGCGGATAGACGCTGATAACATCAACTGCAGAAGATGCAGCAGGCAAAGAAATTTTGGGAAAAAAATGCATCATTTTGGTCTAAAGTATGAAATGCTGCAAGTTATTCAAATGAAAAGGCCTACTAATAGTTTCATAAACTTATTAACTCAACAAGCATTTATTCCCTGCTTTGTGCTGGGACTGGTGCTAGGTGGATCTTGTTCTGGGGAGTCAGTAGAAGAAGCGTCATGTCTGGCAGATAGCCTGTGATTGGGGGAGGATACAAAGCTTTGGGAACACAAAGGAGGGAAATATTTCCCAGGAGGTTAGGAATATGGGACCACAGGTCAGGAAAATACAGATCTGAAAATTTATAAGTCATTAGCAAAAAGTGGCAGTGGAACCCGTAGGTGATTAAACCCAATTTTAATGAAAGAAAAAAGGCAGAAGGTCAAGGTGAGAGGATAGGAGGAAGTCAGTGACTGAAAAGAAGAAAGTACAGGATCATAGGAGGAAAAACCTGTAGTAATGATGTCACAGACACTGCAGAGGAGGGGAATTTGCAAACAACTGTTTGAAACAATTTCAAGGGGATTGGTTCAGTGGAGTGGAAAGGGCAGGTAACTAGACAGGAAATAAGAGCATTGAGCTTCTGTTTGGAAAATATGGTCATGAAAGATGCCCCAAAGTAGGAAGTTAGGAGGGGGCACCAGAAGTGAGTGAAGTAGACTCTTCTCCACTCACTCATTCGATTCAACACACACTGATTCAGTTGCCCTGCACTGTGATGGGTGCTGCATGTGTATTTTCTCAGTGCTCGTAACTTTCTGTGTGGGTGTGATTTTTCAGCAAACATTTATTGGGAGCCTAGTCGGTACCAAATAGTGTTTCAGGCAAGGACCATACAATAGCTGGCAAAAATAAACAATCCCTGCCCTCTTGATTCTTATTGTCTAAAGGAAGAATTGACATTAATCAAATTATGTCACGTATCATGTAGAATTGTAAAAGGAAGAAAGTGGACTCTTGTGGCATTTGTGGTCATTGAAATAGGCCTGTGTTCAAGTCACCTTTGTCCTGTGAAAACAAGTGTTTGATAAGCAAATTAATCAAGGAAAGTTCATGACATTTAATTCAGAACATTCCCATTTGCAAAGAAGTGTGTAAATGGCAGGTGTGCTGGGTGTGCTATAACCTCCAGGGCCATTCTGATTGTGGGCGTTGAGTGTACATGACTTCAGGTGGAAACTTGGCTCTGCTGCTCTCCTTCAAAGTCCAGAATGATGCCAGAAGTGTGCTCTGTAAGTGTGGGAGTTGGTATTTAGCACTGAACCTGGGGATCTGGCTTAGGTTGCCCAAAAGTCCCCTCCATCCTAACTTCCCTGGGGCAGCTGAGAATTTGGAATCTGCAGACAATTCTGCAGACCATGGAGTTTCCAGACAATACCCCCCTTCAGCCTCTGTACTTTCCCACTTGGTCTTGACACCCTCTTTCTGTTCACCAGAGCTTCTGTCATTTTTCCTTTTTGCTCTGCCCCTGCTCTTTGTTTTTAACTGAGACAGATTTGAAATCACCTCTGACTAGTTTCTTGTTTCTAAGGTTGTTTCTTAGAAGGTTAAGAGTCTGATCATTCTGATAAATTTCATGTTTTTCTCTGCCCATCATCTAGGAGGCAGGTAACTTGCAATTTCCAGGGTATTACAGATTGTCTTTAAAACAGATTGACCTTTAAGCTTAGTTTGAGTGACCTGTTATGGTAATTAGCTCAGAGTCATCTTGGAGCAGCTCTGAAGAATTGAGAAGCGCTTGTGTCCTTCCTGACATTTCTTTTGTGAGTGTCTCAGTGTTTTCAAGCCTCATAGGTAAATGTGTCTTACCAGGCTCGTATCTTTACATGTCTGCAAAATAAAATTACCATCAGAGTCAGGGTAAAAAGTTATTTATTGTAATAAATTTGAAACATGTGGCTATTAAATAAAAAGTGAGAGCAACCAAACTAAAACAAATAAAAATGGTATTCCAATATAGTTCCCTTTTAATTCTCTCTGATTTTTCTCTTTGCTGAACTATCCTAATATTAGGTCCCAGAGTGTAGAAGCAGAGAATTGTTATTTGTTGAACTCACCAAGACATAGCATCTTTCCCCTCATGTCTTCATGAAGTTATCAACTCATTACCTTTGATTTATAAGAGAGTCTTCACTGTGAAACTCTTCACTGTGAGAGGAAAATATTTCTCTCAATCTCTTTTGTTCTGAAATATTTCCTTCTTTCCTAATAGAGAATTTCTGAGCTGGAGGTGTAGCTCAGTGGTAGAGTGTATGCATACATAACATTCGCAAGGCCCTAGGTGTGTGTTTGTTAGTTTTTATTCCAGGGATTGAACTCAGGGACATTCAACCACTGAGCCACATCCTAGCCCTATTTTGTATTTTATTTAGAGATAGGGTCTCACTGAATTGCTTAGCGCCTCACCATTGCTGAGGCTGGCTTTGAACTTGTGATCCTCCTGTCTCAGCCCCCCCAAACTGCTGGGATTATAGGCATGCGCCACCGAATGTACCTGGTGAGGCTCTGGGTTTAATCCTTAGCATGCACTTTTTTTTTCTTTCTTCTCTTTATTAAATTAATTTTTTCTTCCCCTTTCTTTAACAGCCTAATAATATCACCTGGAAGTGACAATTTAGTACTTGCATAAAACAAACAATTTACCCCAATTATAATAGGCCTGAACTTTATTTGTTATAGTAGGACTAAACTTTATTTGTGCTGGTAATTTAAAGTTTTTTTTTTCCAATTTGGTCAATTCTATCTACAATATATATATATATATATATATATATATATATATATATATATATATATATATATATATATACACATACATTTATATAGATATATATAAGTATATATCTATATATAAATATTTTGGGGTTCAAGTAGGATAGCCAATTGCCAGGGGAGTGTTTATGTTTGAGAGCAAACTGATTTTGATGTGGTAATAGTGACTTATCCTTTAAGAAGTAGCACAGGCATCATTTTATTTAGGAGGCCATCTCTGAATTTTTCCACCCTCATCCCCACAGAAAGGCAAACTAGGTGGGCAAACCAGAAGATAGACATTCTATGTAGTGTTCTGACAAAATTTCATAGTGTCTACTACATTGGTTGATCTCCTATAATCACATAATCTCAATGAGTGATGGAATACAAAAGAAGAAAAAAAGATGTGGAACAGAGGATGGTTAGTATGGATGTTCAGGAGAAGATATGAGTTCCTCTAGTGGCTGAACACTTTGTATCAGGAGCAGACAGCCTCACTTTAAACCTCAGCTCCCTTACTACTATGTGACCTTCAGCAAGTCACTTAAATAATCTGTGCCTTGGCTTTCTCATCTGTTAAATAGGGATAATAAGGGTTGTGAGGATTAAATGAATTACATATGCAAAATGCCTAGAACTGTGCCTAACATAAACTATGTGCCATATAAATATTATTTATTGCTATAACATGTGGTTGTCCTGATAAGAAGAGGGAGAATTAGGAGTTAAAGGATAAATGTAACTGGTTTGAGCCAAGCTGAGAGTATGTGTGCACACATTTTACACAGCTGTGAAGATTAGCAGTTAAGGTGCTGCAAACAGATATTTTAATATTCTTTCTATTGATCTCCTGTCACTGCAATGGGTGGGGGAAGAAATTTTATGGTCTTTGACCCAGTGGAACTTAAATTCCACTCCCCTTCTCCCTTATGAGAGGCACTGATATGATGATAGTGGAGTGGGCAGATGCAGCCTCAGAATTCTTCATCACCTGACCCTCTAGGGAGGCTCTGTTAGTGCTAGAAGAACCAATAAGAGAGAAACACAGATGCCATCCCCAGGTGAGTCCTTCCTTTCACAGCAGAGAAGTTAGAGCCTAGAGAAGTGTAGTGGCTTGTCTAGGGCCACCCAAAACTGGTCACTCCACTCACTGAATGGTAATCCACTTTCCAATCACATTCATACTTGTTTATCTTGGTTTCTTCAAATTAGAGTGGTTTTGCCACCATTTATATTGGTCAAAAAAGTGTGCACATATGTGTATAGTTTGCATTTATATATTTCATTATGTATGTGTCCTTGTATATTATAAGTATATATGTATACATATATGCACACAAATTACATTAAAGACATGGCTGCAAGATTAAAACAAAAGTAAGCAAGGTCCAATTACTCATCTTTGAGGTGCCCCAAAATATCACTGTGAAATGCATCAAGTTTCCCATGCTCTGTAGCAGCTGATGGCACTATCTATCAGGCTTAACCAAATTATTGTGACATGATCTTGTATTCAGGTTGCAAATGAAAAAGCTGCACTAAACTCATCAGCAGCAGACTGAATGTACTTTAGTGCTTCATGCCTGTGAGCATAAATTGTGATATTTTACTGCTCTTAAATGATGCATGATGAAATGATTGAAGACATCGTTATGTGGAACAAAATCCAGCAGGGAGTGTGATGTTAACTATTTAGCATTTCAAGCTCTTATGAGATTGTTAAATACTTTTCCTGAAGAACCATAGGGAAGTGGTATTTGTGATGATCAAGACTACCCAGAAAAACAGTGGTGCCTTGACCTTATCAAAAACTGGTAAGGGAACCCTGCAAGTGAGAGAGAGGAGTGAAGGATCCAGCTCTCTGCTGAATTTCAGTGAATTAACAGTGTTCACTGATTCTAATAAGTGGTTCTTAATCCTGGCCAAATTCTAAAATCACCTGGGAAGTTTTTTTTTAAACTTTTATTTTTTTTCACATTTTTATAGGTATGTAATAGTTGTGCACAATGGTAGGATTTGTTGTTACATTCATACATGCACAATGTAACAATATGATTTGGTCAGTATCATTCCCACCTGAGAAGCTTTTTAAAATGTCATGTTGGAAGCCCCTACTGAAAGGTTTTCACTTAATTTTTTTTGGATGGTAGGTTTTAAAGGTTCCAGATGATTTTAATGTAATCAGAGCTGAGAACAAGTGGCCTAGTACTTGAGCAGCAAAGCAGTCACAAATCTGTACAAATGCATCATTTATTTATTTAAAAAATCCTCTTCTTTTTAAATAATGTTGGGGTGGTTTGATGTGAGAATAAGTGAGAGAAGGAACATCAATCAGAGGAAGAACACAAAGAAGATACAGCAGTCGCTCAAAACCTTCACCTATCTCTTAGATGCTTAAAAATTCTTTTTGTAAGTGAGTCACCCAATACAAATTCTAGTGATAAATCATGTCTGGAATATGACTCAATGTCTCTTACCTGGAAGTGTAAGAAATACTTCATTAATTAATCAACCCATCCATTTGATGAGCTTTAAGAAGAATACATGGTGCAAATAAATGTGGCCCATGTTTATCAGAAGCAACACCTGGGTAGTTGGGGAAGCTGACACCCCATCCAAGAGGCACAGAGGTTGCACCTGAGGGCCATGAGCTTCTGTTTTTGTTCTTCTGTGCTTTTGTTGTGTAGCAATTCCTCAGGGCTCTAGTAAATCTAACTCTGGGCTAGGTATGGCGTTTGCACAGTAAGGTGGGGGAGAGAGCTACAGGATTACATTTTGACAGCTGAGCCTTTGAATACTTTACCTATTGGCTACATCAGGACATGAACTGCTCCCCTATTTTCTTCTACTCAGAGCCACCTATTTCTGTCCTTCCTCTGTTATACCCCTGCCTATCCAGTGGTGAAAACTGAGGCTGCAGAAAAAGATGGTAAACCCTTCTGGGGGCTGGATGTAGGAGTAGACAGGGTGATGGCCATAAAGAGGTTAAAAGAACTGAGCATATGGGAATGAGAGACAGTGGAAGCAGGGTGTGGGCACCTACTAAAAAAATGGGCTAACTGCCTCCAGGAGCATCTTCCATGAATCCACTGCCATTTGAATTTCTCACCTGAGTCTCACATTAAGGACTGATTGATTCTCTTTGGAATTTTATGTATTTATCTGTTTTTTAACTTATAACTACTTTCCATTTCTCCCCTTACAATGATAGTGTTGAGGAAGGGTCAGGTTCCTGTTAATAACCAGGAAAATCTGCAGAAAGCTGAAACGTTGGGAACACTAAGATTTCATAGAATAGCATTTCTTTTTAATTGAAAGAAACCCTGAGAGCAACATAACTCCAATCCCCATTTATCTAGATGAGGTTGTTGAGCTTCTTTCCGGAAGTAGGGATGGGAGTGAGGTAGAGAAGGGATGAGTCAGAGGGGACCTTACTGGACAGGTTATGGAGGAGGACACAAGACCTAAGGCAGGATGGAGAGACTAACTGCCTAGTTATTCAGAAGATGAATTTTAATCCTGGGGAAAAGTGAATTATTATTTTCTTTGGAAGTGCACAGAGATTTTATTTCAGGTGTGAGAGAAAATAGGAATCAAGATGGGGAAGGCTGGGAGAATTGCCAGACTGGAATTCCAGTTTGACTCCCCATGAAGGAGAGAGTGAGAAGAGGTCAGCTGGAAGTGCCCAAGACTGCTGTGTCAGAGGAGGCCAGGCTTGCTGGGAATGGGTCTGCCTTATTCACTCATTCATTGGCTGGGAGCAATGGGCAGAGGGTGGCCTTGGAGCACACATGGAGCTGATTCCAAGTGGTCAGTAACATTCCCTGTGGTTGGAGGTCAAAGAGGGGATTTTCATCACGTGAAAAAATGGGCACACATATGTCAATTTATAGACATACATACATATATAAATTTACATATGTGTAATTTAATGTAAGTTTATAGAATATTCAGAAGGTCAAATAGACTCCTAATACCATTTGGTCAGGAGGATGATTATGATGTTGCCACACCATATGTGCAGTCATACATGTACCTAGGGTATTAATGTCCGTCTCATTCCACCATCTTTCCTGTCCCTGTCCTCTCCTTCCACTCTCCCCTTTGCCCAATCAAAGTTCCTCCATTTTTCCCATCCCCCCCACTATGGATCAGCATCCATTTATCAGAACATTAGGGCTTTGCTTTTTTGGAATTGGCTTAGCATGATATTCTCCAACTCCATACATTTACCTGCAAATGCCATAATTTTATTCTCTTTTAATGCTGAGTAATATTCCACTGTGTATATATGCCACAGTTTCTTTATTCGTTCATCTATTAAAGGGCATTAGGTTGCTTCCCAATTTAGCTATTTTGAATTGATGTGGCTGTATTACTGTAGTATGTTGCTTTTAAGTCCTTTGGGTATAGATCAAGGAGTGGAATAGCTGGGTCAAATGGTGGTTCTATTCCAAGTTTTCTAAGGAATCTCCATACTGCTTTCCAGATTGGTTGCACCAATTTGCAGTTCCACCTGCAATGTATGAGTGTGCCTTTTCCCCCACATCCTTGCCAACACTTATTGTTTGTATTCTTGATATCCGCCATTCTGACTGGTATGAGATGAAATCTTAGAGTAGTTTTGATTTGGATTTCTCTAATTACTAGAGATGTTGAACATTTTTTTCATATATTTGTTGATTGATTGTATATCTTCTTCTGAGAAGTGTCTGTTCAGTTCCTTAGCCCATTTATTGAGTGGGTTGTTTTTTTGAGTTCTTTATATATCCTGGAGATTAGTGCTCTATCTGACATGGGAGTGGCAAAAATTTGCTCCCAAAATGTAGGCTCTCTCTTCACCTTTTGATTGTTTATTTTGTTGAGAAAAAGCTTTTTAGTTTGAATCCATCCTATTTATTGATTGTTGATTTTATTTCTTGGACTTTAGGAATCTTGTTAAAGAAGTCCGGGCCTAATCTGACGTAATGAAGATTTGGGCCTACTTTTTTTTTTTTTTCTATTAGACCCAGAGTTTCTGGTCTAATTCCTAGGTCCTCCATCCACTTTGAGTTGAGTTTTGTGCATGTGAGAGATAGGGGTTTAGTTTCATTTTGCTGCATAATGGCTTTCAGCACTGTTAGTTGAAGAAGGTATCTTTTCTCCACTGTATATTTTTGGAACCTTTGTCTAGTATGAGATAACTATTTATGTGGGTTTGTCTCTATGTCTTCTAGTGTATCATTGGTCTACATGTCTATTTTGGTGACAATACCATGTTATTATAGCTCTGTAGTATAGTTTAAGGTCTGGTATTGTGATGCCTCCTGCTTCACTCTTCTTGCTAAGGACTGCTTTGTCTATTCTGAGTCTCTTATTTTTCCAAATGAATTTCATGATGGCTTTTTTTATTTCTATGAGAAATGATGTTGGGATTTTAATTGTAATTACATTGAATCTGTACAGTGCTTTGAGTAGTATGGGCATTTTGACAATGTTAATTTTGCCTAAGAGTATGGGAGATCTTTCCATCTTCTAAAGTCTTCTTCAAATTCTTTCTTTAGTGTTCTGTAGTTTTTATTGTAGAGGTCTTTCACTTCTTTTCTTAAATTGATTCCCAAGTATTTTATTTTTTTAAGGCTATTGTGAATGGGGTAGTTTTCCTAATTTCTCTTTCAGAAGATTCATCACTGATGTATAGAAATGCATTTAACTTATGGGTATTGATTTTATATCCTGCTAATTTGCTGGATTCATTTATTAATTTTAGAAGTTTTCTGGTGGAGTTTTTTGGACCCTCTAAGTATAGAATCATGTCATCAGCAAATAATGATAGTTTGAGTTCTTTTTTTCCTGTTCATATTTCTTTAATTTCTTTTGTCTGCCTAATTGCTCTGGCTAGAGTTTCAAGGACTATGTTGAATGGAAGTTGTGAAAGAGGGCATCCCTGTCTTGTTCCAGTTTTTAGAGGGAATGCTTCCAATTTTTCTCCATTTAGAATGATGTTGGCCTTGGGTTTAGTATAGATAGCTTTTACAATGTTGAGGTATTGTTCCTACTATCCCTAGTTTTTTTAGTGTTATGAACATAAAAGGGTGCTGTATTTTGTCAAATGTTTTCTCTGCATCAATTGATATAATCATATTATTCTTTAAGTGTATTGATGTGATGAATTATATTTATTGATTTCCATATGTTGAACCAACCTTTCATTCCTGGAATGAACCCCACTCTATCATGGTGCACTATTTTTTGGAATATGTTTTTGTATACAATTTACCAGAATTTTATTGAGAATTTTTGCATCTATGTTCATCAGGAATATTAGTCTGAAATTTTCTTTCCTTTAATGAGTCTCTGCCTGGTTTTGGTATCAGGATGATAACTAGCTTCACAGAATGAGTTTGGAAGGGTTCCCTCCTTTTCTATTTCATGAAATAATTTGAGGAGAATTAGTATTAATTCTTCTTTGTAGGTCTTATAGAACTCTGCTGTGATTTGGTCTGGTCCTGGGCTTTTCTTGGTTTGTGGGCATTTGATGGTATCTTCTATTTCCTTGCTTGAAATTGATCTGTTTAAATTGTGTATGTCCTCTTGACCCAGTTTGGGTTAATCACATGCCTCTAGAAATCTGTCAGTGTCTTCAATATTTTCTATTTTACTGGAGTATAAATTTTCAAAATAGTTTCTAATTGTCTTCTGTATTTCAATAGTGTCTGTCAAGATATTTCCTTTTTCATCATGAATTTTAGTAATTTGAGTTTTCTCTCTCCTTCTTTTTGTTAGGGTAGTGAAGGGTTTGTCAATTTCATTTTTTTTTTCAAAAAACCCAGCTTTTTGTTTTGTCAATTTTTCGAATAGTTTCTTTTGTGTCAATTTCATTGATGTCTGCCCTGATTTTAATTATTTTCTGTGTTCTACTACTTTTGGTATTGGTTTGTTCTTCTTTGTCTAGGGCTTTGAGATGTAATGTCAGATCATTTATGTGTTGTCTTTTTCTTCTTTTAATGAATGAGCTTAATGGAATGAACTTTCCTCTTAGCACTACCTTCATGGTGTCCTAGAGATTTTGATAAATTGTATCAGAGTTCTCATTTACCTTTTAAGAATTTTTTTAAAGCTCCTCCCTGATGTCTTCTGTTATCCATGCATCATTCAGTAGCACATTGTTGAGTCTCCAGGTGTTGGAGTATCTTCCATTTTTAATTTAATCATTGATTTTTAATTTCATTACATTATGGTCACATAGAATACAGGGTAGTATCTCTGCCTTTTTGGATTTGCTAAGACTTGCTTTGTGGCATAATATGTGGTCTGTTTTGGAGAAGGATCATGTGCTGCTGAGAAGAATGTGTATTTGCTTGTTGATGGATGGAATATTCTATATATGTCTGTTAATTCTAAATTATTGATTGTTTTATTGAGTTCTATAGTTTTTTTTTTTTTGTTTAGTTTTTGTTTGGGAGATCTACCCAGTTTTTGTTTAGAAGATCTACCCAGTTTGTTTGGTGAGAGAGGTGTATTAAAATCACCCAGTGTTATTGTGTTGTTATCTTTTTGGTTCTTGTAGTTGAGAAGGGCTTGTTTGATATAAATAGATGCCCCTTTGTTTGGGGCATAGATATTTATTATTGTTATGTCTTGTTGATGTATAAATCTCTTAAACAGTATGAAATGTCCTTCTTATCCCTTTTCACTAGCTTTTGTGTCCACTTTATCTGATATGAGGATGGAAACCCTTGCTTGTTTATGTGGTCCATGTGTGAGTGGTATTTTTTTTCCACCCTTTCACCTTCAGTCTGTGGATGTTTTTTTTTTTTTTTTTCTTTTCCTGTGAGATGAGTCTCTTGAAGGTAGTATATTAGTATATTGTTGAGTCTTTTTTTAAAAATATTTTTTAGTTGTTGATGGACCTTTATTTTATTCACTTACTTATATGCTATGCTTAGAATCAAGCCCAGTGTCTCATGTGAGGCAAATGCTCTACCACTGAGTCATAGCACCAGCACCATTGGATCTTCTTCTTCTTCTTCTTCTTCTTTTTTTTTTTTAAATCTAATCTGTCAGTCTATGTCTTTTAATAAATGAGTTTAGGCCATTCACATTCAGGGTTGTTATTGAAATGTCATTTGTATTCCTGGACATTTTGGTATATTTTTGGTTTTTAACTTGACTTGGTTTCTCCTTTGATTGGCCTTTCCTTTAGTGTTTTTCCTCCCTTTGCTGATTTTCATTATTGTTTTTTATTTCCTCCTCATGGAATATTTTGCTGAGAATGTTCTGAGTGCAGGCTTTCTCACTGTAAATTCTTTTTTAAACTTTTGTTTATCATGAAAGGCCTTTATTTAGTCATCAAATCTGAACTCAGTTTTGCTGCATATACGATTCTTTGTTGGCATCCGTTTTCTTTCAAAGCTTGGTATATGTTATTCCAGGATCTCCTGGCTTTGAGGGTCTGGGTTGGAAATTCTGCTGAGACCTAAATTGATCTTCCCCTATATGTGATCTGATTCCTCTCTCTTGTAGCCTTTAAGATTCTATCTTTATTCTGTATGCTAGGCATTTTCATTATAATGTGTTTTGGTGTGGCTCTGTTGTATTTTGTATATTTGGTGTCCTGTAGGCCTCTTTTATTTTATTTTCCAATTCATTCTTCATGTTTGGGAAATTTTCTGATATTATTTCATTAAAGAAATTGTGCATTCCTTTGGTTTGAATCTCTGTGCCTTTCTCTTTCCCAATAAATCTTAGATTTGTTTTTTTGATGCTATCCCATAATTCCTGGATGTTCTGTTCATGGCTTCTTACCGTCTTCACTGTGTCAACTTTATTTTCAAGATTGTATATTTTGTCTTCATTATCTGACATTCTGTCTTCCAAGTGATGCAGTCTGTTGGTGATGCTTTCTATTGAGTTTTTTTATTTGGTTTGTTGTTTCCTTCATTTCAAGGATTTCTAATAATTGTTTTCTCTCTCCAGAACCTCTATCTCTTTCTTGAAGTAATCTTTTATTACCTGTATTTTCTCTTTGTTGGTGTGATCAATGGAAAAGTGAATTATTTTAACAAAAGAAACAGAAATATTAATATAAACAAAGGCATAAAACATTTTGATATGTCTCATTTTAGGAAACAGGTGAGATTAAGGAAGTTCTTTGATGAATGTGGTCCAAGAGGAATTACAATTTACTTGAGTTAAATAAAGTTCATGGGAGCCAATTGTTGTGGATTAATCTCCAGCTTTAGGACTTAACAAACCAGACCAAACCAAAATGCAGTCACTCATGCTAGGTGCCACCAAATCAAACTAAACTTTGGAATGGTCCAATTAAAAAACAAAAATGGAAACAAAGTCAACAGGGAAGTCATAGCAATTATACAAAGGGCTAGTTTGTATAATTTTTATCATGAACTAGCATGATAAAAAAGTCTTTTCTGTTTTGACTCTGTAAGGAAAGTAATTTTGAAACAATGGATCTGCTTTGTATTCCTATAGCTATTCTGTTTAACTTTCTTCCACCCTCTCTGCTCAGCTTATTGGAATGCCTATTCTATTTTATAGAATGAGGTGTTGCTCAATCCTAGAATCCACTAATAAAAGCCAATTTGATTTTTGAACTAAATATGTTGTAATTTTGTCTTTTAATGCTTGTGAGACCTTTCCAGTTTAAATTTAGAAAACAAATCCTTCTCATCTCCTTTACCCTTCTTTCTTCCTTTTTCTCTCTCTCTTCCTCTCCTTCATCTTCAATCTCTCGCTCTTCTCCTTCCCTTCTTCTGCTCTCTCTATATCCCTTTCTGTGTGTTTCATGACAAACCAAGCGTGGATGCTTCTGAGCTCAATGACATGGCGCTCTCCTCAGTGATGACATCCCTAGCCACAAAGACAGCCATCCAGGAAATTTACCTGTTTCTTGTATGGGTGTGATTCCAGGAAGAAGCCTTGTGAATGGAACATGAGGTATTCACCTCTCTATTTTGCAGTCTGTAGAGATTTCCCTCCTCGTATTCCTCCAATCAGACATCTGGATTAAGTGCTACCTCAATTAGTTCTATCCAACAGAACAAAGCAAAAATGTAATAATAAAAATGAGCAATTAGAATGTTGAATATCCAGTGGAAGAGATTAGAAATGTTAACACTGTAAGTGGGATACATCTTAATTGCTCACAAAGGCGTACGAAAAAACTACAGAAATTAGCTTTGTCATTATAGTAAAGGCAACTGTAAACTGTAATTTTATATTAGAACTCCTTCTGTCTCCCATTTCCTTAGAATTTTTAAGTAATAATTAAAATTAAAAGTTGGTCAACCCTGTTCCTAGCTTTGCCATTAAATCATCCTAATGTCATTACTTTCGTTATTATCAACGTAATAATTCAGGAATGAATCAAAGAAAGCCCAAAGCCTGATGTTTATTCTCAGAGTGCTTTAAAACTCTAGAATAATTTAATCCTGTAAAACATCCATGTTATAGATATTTTGGTTAGTCAGTTTTGATGAAGAAAAGTACCTAGAGAATTACATTCTGTTTCGTGATGGAAAATCAGTGTCCTTTCTTCCAATCATATGTATAAGGACTCTCAATGAGACACAGCAAAGCTTTTAAAAAGTAGAAAAGTAGTAGAATTGAATGAAGTTTTTCCTTCAACCTCTAAAAAAAATTCTATCTTCTCTTACAGACAGCTGAATCAGCTCTGGAAACAATTTTTCCAGAACGACAAGAAAGTTCCTTTAGGCAGATTCTTTCTTTCTTTTCTTTTTTTCTTTTTTTTGGTACTGGGGATTGAATTCAGGGACACTCGACCACTGAGCCACATCCCCACCCCTATTTTGTATTTTATTTAGAGACAGGATCTCACTGAATTGCTTAGCACCTCGCTGTTGCTGAGGCTGAGGCTTTGAACTCGGTGATCCTCCTGTCTCAACCTCCTGAGCTGCTGAGATTACAGGCGTGTGCCACTGCACCCAGCCCAGATTAGATTTTTTTAAAAGTGTATTAAATGGGATTACACCCTTTGAACTCAGCAGTTGGTAAAACCTGTTGACTTTCTAGCTTCAAAAATTATCCCTACTGATGCCCCTGTCTCATCTGCTCCTACACAACAACCAGTCCCATTCCACTTACAGAGTAAGTGATGTCACAACTCTTCCACCTTGTCCTGCCCTGACTGAAAGTCCTGCAATGAGGGTTTGGATTTTATTTAATGCAGCCAGAAGAGATACATAGCCTGTGCCCCAAGTGCTCCACTGTTTTAACTACCATGGCACTCTGCTGTTCTTTCATGATATCTTACCAAAATTCATACAGATCTTAAATATTGTGTTTGCTTTTTGCTTTGTTGTTGTTTTGCCTAATTGGTCATATGATTCATAAGTTCAGAGATTTTGTTTTCTTTCTGTTTTTGATTCATCTTCATTTCCCAATATAAAGTTTAATGACTACTGTATTGATAGACTTTTTTCCTTTTTTTCTGAGGATAGAAACAACTTAGTATTCAATGCCATATAATAAGGATTATCCTCTTAGGAAAAATATGAGCAAAACAAAAGTCCAAGTGTTGATGAGAGGAATTTAAATGATTTAATCAAAATTGAGGATATTATTTTAAAAATCAATAGCAGCTTGTGACAACGAAAATAATACTTGTAGGTATAAATATTTCCATTTCAGTGAACTTTGTTCAATTCCATTTTCTCAGTTTTATAATCTTGAAATTCATTCAGGAAAGCTGAATTATAGGGTACAGAGGTATGAATACAGGTTGTTTATGGAACACTGAGATTTGTCTGGAGAACTGAGGACATCCTCAGATTTAGAGAGGAGGAAAATAATTCTATATTGGTAAGGTATTTAGAGCAAATGGTACCTTATGTAAAGACATTATGCTTTTTAAGAAGGTGTAACATGGTGAAAATACCATTTAAAAAAAGATTAATTAGGCAAATTTGTAGAGGGTAAATTCAATATGACTGGGAACAGGACAGGAGTGCTAAAGGAATGAATTAGGAAAAGAAGAATCACAAGTTAGGTTTCAACCTGAAGATTCTGAAGTGTTAGCCAGTAAAATGAAAAGGGAAATAATTGGATTCTTAGAAAAGATCTGACAGTTAAATTTGATAGTGTATGTCAAAAAGCCTTAAGCATGAAAACTTCAGAACTTTCTAAGTACCTATCAGAAAGACATATTCAAACTTAATACCAGTTAGGTATTGCAAACAGAAAGACTTAGGTTTGAGTTCTATTGTATAGCATAATGGTCATAATGATAATGTATCATGTACTTCCAAATTGCTAAGAGGAGTAAATTTCAAATGTCTCATCAAAAAAAAAAAAAAAAGTGAGGTGACAAATATATTAATTGCTTGTTTTAATCAGTTCACATTGCATATATATATATATATATATATATATATATATATATATATATTATGATTATTGTACCCCATAAATATGATTATTGTCTGTTAATTTAAAAAATAATAAAACTATAACTTTAGTTGGTAAAGCAGAAATCAGAACATTCTTCAACTTTACAAATAGGACCTAGAACCATTTTAGTGTGTCCAGGAGAAGAAATCCTGAAACCATTTACTCCAAATAAAGCAGGAAGTCATGCAATATGAGTCCCAAGGCACTTTTTATAAAAAGGCAGAGTAATTCTTTACCATCCTGGGCTACAGAAATAAATGCAATGTCCAAAGATGGCTGCAAAGGGCACCTGGTCCATTTTTTCCTGGGACTCTATCTGGACTCTTTTTCCATTCTAGACTGTGAATTTGACCCAGCTTACATTGAGAAAGAACATAGAGCCTGGTGCAGATACACTAAATGCCAATGTTTCAGTGACTGTCCTATTCTGGAAGGGAAATAGGTCCCACTCTTCCAATATGAAGGGTAACCTTGCAGCAGCCTCTTGCGGTGACTCTACAGTTCCACAGAAATCTTCCATAAGAGAAGCAACATAACCAGAAACCTTAAAGAGCTAAGGAGATCTAGAGGGACAACTTAGCTAAGCATCCATCTGAGTCATCTTAAGAGACGAATCCCCCTCCCTGTTTATCTTCAGAAATCGAGAATGTGTCCAACAGTTTTAAAAACGGTTCAAAGTCTTTTCAAATTCTTCTGCCCAGAAGACTCCATTCTTCTGAATAAAAATCCCCCAACTTCAATATATGTTGAAATCATACAAGGACCTTTCAATAATTTGAGATTCCTGAACCTTCCCCTAAAACATTTCTGTTTGGGTGACCCTGGCATAGCTTAAGCCACTGTCTCTCAGATCCTACTGTTTTTCTAAAAAATTTATTTTTAAATTTGTTCTAATTAGTTATACATGCCAGTAGAATGCATTTTTTAAAAATTATTTTTAGTTGTGGATGGACACAAGATCTTCAATTTATTTATTTTTTTATGTGGTGCTGAGGATCGAACCCAGCGCCTCACGCATTCGAGCAAGCATTCAACCATTGAGCTACAAACCCAGCCCTAGAATGCATTTTGACACACTGTACACAAATGGAACACAATTTCTCCTTCCTCTGACTGAACATGGTGTAGAGCCACACCGGTAGTGTGATCATACATGTATATAGGGTAATAATGTCCATCTCATTTCACTGTCCTTCTCATCCGCACCCTCCCTCCCGTCCCCTCACTCCCCTCTGTACAATCCATTGTTCCTTCATTGTTCCCTGACCCCCATCATAGATTAGCATCTGCTTGTCAGAGGAAACATTTGGCCTTTGGTTTTTTTGGGTTTGGCTTATTTTTGTTTAATAAAAATTTTCAAGTGTACCAAGAGAATTTTTATAAATAATGCCTGAATACCTATCACTTAGTTTCTGCTATATTTTCCTCACACATTTATTCATTTTTCTATCCTTCTATCTATCCATCAATACTTGATTGACTTTTAATACATTTGTTGAATGAGTGAATGGGTGCTACTGTTTTGGTACATAGGCAGAAGTGGTCCATTCTGAGGTTGGCCTAAAACATATACTGATCTTCCTTGTTTTTGTGTGAGCCCAGGATATGGGCAGCTACATAATATTCCCTAAAGTATATTTCTGCTAAGTTCTGTATGAACCACTGGGCTAGATGGAATTCAGAAATAAGGACAAATCTCTGTCTTCCAGGAGCATACTTGAATATGTTAGTGATAGGAAAAGAAAAAAAGTAGAAAAAAGTGGGCTAGTAATTGCTTTTTTCACAATAATAAATACTGATCAGTAACATTATCTGATTTCGTGGCATTTTATGATTTAGTTGCATGAGTAGCTAAAAGAAATTGATGCTTTTGCCAATACCAGGAAAAGAGTATTTTATGATTCCTTGTTCAGTCAGTGACAATTGCAAGCTCACTGAAACCATGGGAATTTTGGCTTTTTAAAAAGTTTTGCACATACCATGAGATATCCAAGTAATAGAAGCTAAAGAATAGCACATAAAAAGCGTTTCTAATCTATCCTAACTGCGGTCAAGGTTAAGGGCATCTCTGCCTAGTCTAGAAACTCAGCAGAGCAGGCTGTCCAGGTTCAGCTTTCTTTTCTCCTCCACTGTTTACTGATAGGTTTCCCCTGCCCACCTACATTTGATTATACTTTTTGGACCCTGCATTTATTATTTTTGATTGCTCTGAAGTGATGTTTGCCTTCAAAGTGACATCCCGGGGCAGTGCTTTGCCATAATCTTTTATTAACCTTAACTGTGTCTCTTCATGTTTATTTTAACTCTCTTATTTTTAGAAGGAGGATTTGGAGAAGGTCAATGCAGTGTCTTTGTGACTGAATTCCAAAAGGAGTTAGCAGGGGTCCACGTATATAAGGGTGTTGGATCATTGTGAACTGGGAATGCATCCAAGTTCATGCTCAACTGAGAATCCTCTGTTAAATATTTAAAAGTGAAAACAGTCTTTCAAAGTAGGCATGTGGGTCTGGGAAGCATAAAAATGGGTGAACACAGTACTCGGGTAGAATAGCAAAGGTGTCAGTTGGAGAGCAGGCTTGTTGTTCTTCCAATCTTGACTGTCTCTTCATGCTCTTACCCTTCTTACTTGGTGGAATTCTGCTTTCTGACATATTGGTGAACCCTGTCCCATCAGCTTTCATGTTGTTCTCCCATGGGCTTCCATGTGGCAATTATTGGCACAGTCCAGTGTGGACCTGACCTGGATTTGCATCCTTGCTTTCGTGCTAGTGACTAACTGACCTTGAACAAGAAATGTAACTTTTCTAAGCGCCTACTACCTGTAGTAGGGAGACATTAATGCTACCTTAAGATGTAAAAGGGGTCCAGCATGACAAGTCCTTTGGTAATGGTACTCTACCATTTAAATCAGCTGCCATATTGGATTAGCAAGAAATAAATTGGGGAGATAACTGTGTCCCATTTAGTGCAATTTGAGAGGAAAAAAAAATCTGCAGTGGACAGTTTACTTATAAAATTAAGCTTAATTTTATTTTGCAAAAAACAAGAAATGCATATTCAGTTATGATTTCTCTTTAAAACACGTGTTTGCTTTTTTACTAACATGCAAGTTAATTTGGCATGCTAATCATCTTTCTTTTTAGCTTTCCTTGGAATTTTTTTTCCCAGCACAAACAAGGGTGCAAATATTGTCAAAAATCTATTTACATTTTTACCTTCCAGAATTACTAACATTAATATTTATTGGGAGGAAAGAAAAGCAGCAAGGCTTGGTCTTTGGCATTAACATTTGATTCAGCAATATAATTAAAAACTTATATTTGCTTTTAAAATACACATTTTTGAAGGAAATTTAATAAATCTTGTTTCTGCTCTACAAAGGAGCCAGTACATCAAAGCATTTAACTGGAGCTGTCGAGTTCCTGCTGGTGGAATATTACTTCCAGCCTATTTATTAGCTTTTCTTCCTGTAGCTCCACACATGCCTTTTTTTTTCTTCCAGTGAGTGAAAGCACAGAAAAGAAAATAATTTCTTTTCTCTTTACTCCCCAGCATCATGCAAGACAAGGGACATCAAAAGTCTTAATATCTGCATTATCTGAATTTACTTTGATTATATTTTGTTTCTTACACTTAATATGATTATGTATTATAATACTTACTTGTTTATTTAAAATCAACATTGTTGATTTCAAACTGACTTTTAGAGACATTTGAAATAATTCATGAACCATTCTGAAAGAAAATAATTGCCTCCAGCCTATTCTTTTGCATTTGAAGTAAAAGAATTTCAGGTATTAGCAGTTTACTAGAAAATACAACTTTAGGGAGTCCATATAATTTATTCACATCTTTTTATACATTGTAAACAAGGATAGGATACTTTTGAGAGTAGCCTATGAAGGTTTTTTTCTTGTAATATATCTTTCAGCATAGGATAGGTATTAAGGGATCATTTTAAGTATGATTATGGTAAATCTCTTATGAACATATTTTCCAGGAAGATTTTATATGAAATTGTCCTGATTTAAAAACAAATTCCAAAGTCATAGATTTGCATTGAGTGAACATGGTATATGAGGTAAAGGCATCATATTTTCTATGGCCTGATGCACAATGTAGTATGTGCAAAAGAAACTAGAGACATCCATCTCAAACTCCAGGCAGGACACAAGAGTGCATAGAGAAGAGTGATTTTTCAGGTCAGAGAGTGAAAGATGACACAGTAGTCACCTAAATCAACACGTTATAAGCAACATAAATGAGCAATGCCATTTCACAGAATGCAAAAGAGATCAATTAGAAATTGTACTGTGATAGCCACATATTTTTGAGAAAAATTCCCAAGCCAGGCGAATGTGGATTGGGATGAAGACATAGGCAGTGTATACCACCATAGCAAAGATGGTTAGTAAGATGGTATTGAACATAGATCGCTCCCAGGGCTCCAAGACAGCACAGCAGCTAATGATTTGGTATTGATAGTAGAGCCAGGAGAAATACTCCTTCACACGCCTGAAATCCATGGCCGGCTCCTTCAAGCTGCAGAAAGTCTGTCCTGTTGAAGAAGATAACAGAGTAGAAGAAAAATGAAATAAGGAACAAAACACAGATTATCCTTAAATTTTCATAATCTTGACAGGTTAAAATCAAAGAATGTTAAGGATCACTGAATGGATTATTAACATGAACATTACATAGAAATAATACTTAACATATTGATAATAGAAAATAATTATCACTACCAAAAATTATTACTAAAATATTATTAGTGATATCTAAAAATGATAAAACTCTCATGGTAACCATCCCTGAAAATTAAGGTCAACCACATTTTCTTTAGCTGTGTACACAAAGAGAGATAAATGTGAACTTTTCTGTTTCCAACCACATATATCTGGCAGAAGACTTAAGGAATAGTGTGCAGAAAAGTTAATATGGCAAACCTGGGGCTGCTATCTTCAGAAGGGCCTGCGTACAATTTTGGCCCTTGGCTTGCATCTGAGAACTTGGCTTTTTGGAATGTTCTTTCTATTCTATAAAAATACTAAACTTTAAAAACCATGTAATTTGTAGTGAATACCCACAGTATTCTGGTAGTCTGAAATTTTGAAAATTTCTAGGCAAAGGATGACCACATTGCCAGCCCCAATAGAATCCTTGGGCGCTGAGCATAGCTTCCCTGGGCAAAAACATAGCATATACAGATGCTTTTCAAGCAATGGAGTTACATCCCAATAAACATATTTTAAGTTGAAAGTATGGTAAGTTAAAAAATGCATTTAATATACATAATCTATCGACCATCAAAGCTTAGCAACATAATACATAATCAAGTATGGTTGTCTATCTTCATAATCATGTGGCTGACAGGGATCTGTAGCGCACTGCTGTAGTCCAGCCTCACCAGGGTGTATATTGTGCCATGTATTATTGGCTCAGGAAAGGAACAAAATACAAAATTAAATGTATATTTTATATGAAGGTTCTATTGCTTTTACACCATCATAACCATTAAAAAATCCTAAGTAGAACCACAGTAGGTTGGAGATGAAGGAGGTATTACCACACATTTTTGCTAGTACAGAAGGGAACATATTCATGGGAGTGTCAGATCCTATTGTGTATGTTTTTGCTGTGTATCTTGGATGAATCTTTTTGGTGATTTGCTGAATATATGAGTGGTCTGGGTAACACCCCAAACAAATGGAAGGCCCAAAGGATACCTTCAGATGATCATTGGTTTGGAGCACAGAACTTATCAAAACTAGTTTTATAAACATGTTTTTCTGGCTTTCAGATAGCACCACAGTTATAACCACATGTAAAACTTTACAGAAAGAAGAGCTCCTACTGTTTCTTGAAAAGATCCCTTGGATGATTTTACAGACCTGTATAGACACGGGAGTGGGTACCTATAGGAAATAGGCTCATTCCTGTGCCTCTTCGGCTTATTCTTAAGAATGTACCACATCATCAAAGTCTGCTTTGATAACTTTTACTATCTTACTCACAGGTAAAAATTTTGAGGATGATTTCTATTTTCTGGCCTGAAAATATCTCCTTTTTCTTTCTTTCTCTCTTTTTTCTTTTTTTTCTTCCCTCCCTCCCCAACCCTTCTCTTCCTTTTTTTTTTTTTTTTCTCTCCCCTCACCCTTTTGGTACTGGGATTAAACCCAGGGGTGTTTAACCACCAAGCAACAATACCAGTAAACTCCTCACCCCTTTTCTTTTAGACAGGTTCTCACTAAGTTGTTTAGGGCTTGGCTAAGTTGCTGAGGCTGGCCTTGAACTTGTGATCCTCCTGCCTCCGCCTCCCCAGTTGCTGGGATTTCAGTCATGTACCACCATGCCCAGCATTTTTTTAACCCTCTTTTGAGTAAAAGCAAGATGCTTTTGCTAAGACTGTGAACTTTTCAGGCTATAGGGAGATACTGATCCTTGTACACTGGACCTTGGACAATTTCTGGCATAAAGAGGTCATCAGTAAATATTTCCTGAATGAATTAAAAAAATAAGTGAATGAGAAGTAATCAATTTAAAAATAACCATAGAACTATGTCCCAATGTAAGTGGGACATAGTTAGCTATTATTGATTTTAATATGGCTTAGCTTTGATGAGAAGTAATATATTTGATAAAGGATCATTTCCACAAAAACTTAAAATGGAAAGTCCATGTGTGATGAGGTCATAGTTATCTGTAATAATGGCCAAAATTATCCAGATAAATGGATAATTTTTTACTTTTCTTTGAAAAGAAAAGTCAGTCTCCCATTTTTCTTAGAAGTCAGGCGTGAGAACTAAGCAATTAGATTTAAATGCAGGTGATCTTGGGAAGATATTACTGCTAATGTTCTTTTTTCCTCCCAATTCTGACTGCAGAGAAGAAGCAAAAGTGAATAGGGTTAGGTCTGAAAGAAAATGAGTGACAGAAGGAGGGTGTCTTCATCTGTTTGTGTTGTTATAATACAGACTCTCACAGTTCTAGAGGGTGGGTAGCCCAAGATGTAGGTGCTAGCAGGTTTGGTGTCTGGTGAGGACCCTGTATCTGCTTCCAGGATGGTGCCTTGAAGGCCATGTTCTTACATGGAAGAGAGGATGGAAGGGCAAAAGCTGAATGATGTGTGAAGCCTTTTTTTTTTTTAAAATAAAAGCCTATACCTTGTTCACAAAGGAGGAGTCCTCAGGAACACCTACAGGCCTTCCCTCAATACTACTTCATTGGTGATCAAGCTTCAACATGAATTTCAGAAGAGATACAAACATTCAAACTGTACCAGAGTGGTTATTTTTAATAAGTGGCATTATCCCAGCCACTGAGATTTCCCACATTATAGAATGAAACAGTAAATATCAGGAGTTATCATTATTTGAGCTTTTAGGCTGCCTGTAAGACAACTTTTAAACATCTTATTCATGACTACCCATATTGGCTTTCTTCTAATTATTCAGAGTTCAAGGCAGTGCCAGGTAGCTGATCAGGAGCCTGGAGTCTAGTCTGTTGATTAGGTATCTAGTGCCAGGATGTGCTAGATGAAGGTGCATTACTCAGAGTCAACTGTGTACTGAGAATCAGTTTAAAATATTCTTAATACTCTTTTCAATTTTATAATGAGATAATACTGCTCATTTAGAAATGCCATTCACCTTTTCTCTTTATATTATAGTTTTTTAAAGTGCACTAATTAACCTTCTGGTGATTGCTTTCTCTTTTAAAATTAATTCCTTGCTTGGGCAGTCTTGGTGGTTATTGATTACAATCTGTGAGAGACCCTGAGCCAGAGATATCCAGCTAAGCTGCATCCAGATTCTTGAGCCATAGAATCTGTGAGGAAAACCAATGTTTATTTGTAAAATTCTGGAAGGTAATCAATCAATTAATCAATCACTCAAAGAAATTACCAATAAAAAGCATAGAAACATATATTACACCAAAGAAGAAGACATAGTAAGACCTTGGTCACAAATACTCCAAATCAGCTATGATCTGAAATATGGTCATTTCAAATACATTTTCATACTGCTAACAATTTAAGGAGTTAAGATTTAATTTTTTTTTCCTAGACTGTTTCCACAATCTGTCATTTCTTAGCCCTCTGAGCAGTCAGCTCTGACATGGGAAAAGTGCTTTTATTGTCAACTCTCACTTTAATCCCATGAAGTCTAAAAGTCATTCCACAAAAAACATTGATTGTCCCCCTTTCTTTGATTCTGTTTCCCCCTATTGATTATAAGCAATTTTAAAGATTGTTTATTCATTGTTTCTTATGATGAAAAGGTGAGAAGACAGAGAGAGTTCGATATTATTGGTAGGCCATCTGGTACAATCTATTGTTAGAATGTGCCCTATTTTTAGATTCTACATTTGCTTAGGTAATATAATTCTTCTTCCTTGTGAGTCCATTTTATTAACCCCTTATGGGACTATATGCATGATTTAAAAAAAACACTTTAGACAATTTTATGAATAACATGGGTAGGAGAATTCATTTTTCATTGAACAAACACCACTTTGGTATAACTATGTGCTTCTGGATAGTAATGGTCCCAGAAGGACTCTGTTCCAAAAAGCATTGCAGGCAGAAAATGCTGTTCTGGAACACATAACAAGCAATGAATGAAGGGCCAGGAATGAGCAATAAATAGAGGCAAAGAAGATAGAAAATGCTAAGAAGGATGTTGGGAAAAGAGGCTGAATTTAGGCAAATAACTTGATTAAATGTAGGCAACCTAGAACCAGATGAGAGCAAACGTCTTAGTCTGGAGTTTTCACAATGAAATGTTAAATTTGCTTACCTACTTCTTTAAAGACTTAATGTCATATCCCAGTGAAGGGCTTGAAATATTTACTTTATTCAAGCACACCATGAATCTCCTTGTTTTTAGCTATGTGCTTTTTAAAAAATGATTTACCATGTTTGGAAATATTCTTTAAAATATTTCCTCTAAACTGGATGACTTTTAAAACCCACTTAGACCTTTAATGAGGTTGTACATTCAAAAGTGGCACTGCCAAAGCAGGTGGTGGCATGTCTTCGTGGGTGCAGTGCCTGGGATGCACTCTAATATGGTTTTGACTCTGACATGCTGAATTATTTGATGATACCTGCTTTAGACTGAATGTTTTCCCCCCAATACTTGAAATCTTGAAATCCTAACCCCCCAAATGATAGTATTAGGAGATGGGGCCTCAGGAAAATGATTAGGTTGTTACTGCAGAGCCCTCATGAATGGAATTAGTGCCCTTATAAAAGAGATCCCAGAGAGCTCTCTTGCTCCATCTGCTTCATGAGGACACAGGGAGCGAATACAGCTGTCTGTGAACTAGGAAGACGCCCTCACTAGACACTGACTCTTTGGGAGCCTCAGTCTTGGATTCCCCAGCCTTGAGAGCCATGAAAAGTGAAATCCTATTGTAGATGAGCCGCCTAGAACATTATATTGATATAGCTGCCAGAACAGACTCAAACAACATTCTCTGGTAAAGAGGAGGGCAGTAGATTTTAAAAGGGGTCATCATACTGCCGCCTGGGCTTCTCAGGAGGTCCTGTTGAAACACAAAGCAGTTGAAGCTCCCAGTAAGAACTGGGGAGGGGAGTCACACAAAGTCATCACTGTTACCTAGAGTGAACAGATTGTCAAGCAGGGAGAAAAGCCCTCTCTGGGCCTTTTTTTTTTTTTTTTAATCATGAGAAAGTCTCCTTCAGACAGGACTAGAGCAGTATACATTTCAACATTACCTAGAGGATTCGATTGATCAGAATCTCCCTAATGAATAATAAAACACAATTTACATTTTCATCGGATTACTTGTAGTTTAGAAAGCATTTCTATTTTACTTGCAAAGCCCAGAGTATGTATTTGGGAATAAAGATAGTGATTCAAATTCTGACTCCTTTACTTACTGGCTATGTGTTCTTGGGCCAGTTATTTAATTGTCCTTGGCCTCGATTTCCTCACCTGTAAAATGGAAATAATAATCCCTATTGCTTAGGGCTGCTGTGAGAAACAGCAATAATGCAAATACAGCATCAATCCCAGGGACTCAAATGTGGAAGAAATGCTTAGATAGGGAGACAGAATCTAACTATAAGAAGACTTTCCTTTCTCCTCTATTTCCATTTATCCATTGAAAATAATTATTCAGCATGCTGGAAGTTGCTTTTAGAATATTCCACTGAATTTTTTATGGAAATTGCACTGAATATTCCATGGTGAACAAGACAGGCATGGCCATTCCATGGTCTAGTCTACCAATACATAGTTCAAATAATACTTAGCTCCTGTACTGGGTAGCTAAAATGGAATCTTAGAGTGCTAGTGGACTGTAGAGATCCCCTAAGGTGAATCACTCATTTTAAAGAAAAGGACCAAGCCTGTGAGTTACTATTAGATTGATATTAAATTGGTTGACATTAGTTTGTCAAGACAAATTCCAGTTATTGACCCATGGATTGGCATGGATTTATATACCATAAATTAACAATGAAATAAGAAGTAGAAATTCCAATGAAGATTTTCTGTGTTCTTCTCAAAGTCAAGCAAAGACAAGGGACCTGGGTGTGAAGGATATCAGGGAGGCCTCAGTCCCATCCTCTCTCAGTTTCCCCAGACCCTATCCTTTCCTTACATAAGATTTTTTTTTTTTTTTCTGACATTGGATAGTTCAGATTCTGTTCTAGCAACTGAGGGTTTGAATGATCACTTAATGTAATTAGGAACCAGTAAAACCTAAGGTTCTTATTGGTAATGTACTCATGAGCATGGATGAAAGAACCATAGCCAGACTACAGGAAAGAGAGGGAGGATTGTTAAGAATCAGAGTGAGGGACTGGCTTCTAGAAAGAATTCACTGAATGAACAGGGACACTAGAAAATAATCAAGGACTTTGAAGTCCCCTAAGAGATCATTGCATAATTGAATGAAGAATTAATTGCTCTCTTATTCTCTCTCTTTTTAAAAATTGTAATGTTACTACCCTTTGATCAATAGGTGAAGATTCTTTTTTATTACTATAGTTATGTGCAGTGAGGAAGGAGATAAAGTTTCATCTCTCTTCCAGACTGAAAGTGAGAAGACCTGGGATACTTGACTCAGGGGCAGGACTCCTTTCTGGCTGAATGGATAAGAAAATAAACAAGTACAACAATTATAAAAATGCAGGTGGTAACATGAGCTGTGAGGGGAGCTTGCAAGAGAAGTGGTGTCTGGGCTTGCTCACAAAGTTTATTGTTGTTTTCTGCTCTGGGGAATAGGAGTGGTAGGAAGTTAGGTAATTGTGATGCAAGATGAGTTGCCAGTAATTTAGGATGGTGGCATCTACCTTGGGAGTATTGCAGAAGAAGTGATCTTGCAGCTCCTCCTTTGCCTAAAAAAAAAAAAGGAGTACTTCACATTATTAGACTTTTTCTGTCAGGGATTTCCTTTTCTAAAAATTAGGTTCCCTCCTGGGTTAAAAAAAAAAAGGGGGCAGGGGGCTAACATGTTTTAGGTGACATTTACTTATACAACATTAGAATCAGGAACTAAAAAATGAGGACCAGCAATTAATTTGTGGCTAACTCTTTCCCAACTCATTTTGAAATTCTGTATCAATTACCCAGCTGTTTCTGTGCTTCACATTCAGAAGTTGAAATCTGAGAAGTGAGTGATAAAAGTTTTCTGCCTATTGAGGAGATGCTTTCTCTAAATAAAGAGACTATGCTTGTATTCAGAAGTAGCTTTCTTTGAAAAGAACTCAGTATAACTTATGCAAATACAAGCCTTCCTTTAGTTAAGTAATTCACTTATTAAAAGGAAAAAGAAAAAAGAAAAAAAAGAATGGCAGTGATTTCCTTCTGAATAGTACAGTACAGAACAGGAAGATAAAGAAGAGTAAGTTTACAATGAAGACGAATAAGAACTGCTCAGTTGTTTTAGGTCAGCCTCAGCAGTGATTGCTCACATTGGTAGTATGTATCCATGATGTAATCTCATGAAAATGGCTTCCTACCTCTATAGTCTTCCTGTAAATAACCCACAGGACTAATCATAAAAAATAAATAAATAAATTCCGGAAGAAGATACATGACCAGCACTCCTCAAAATTCTCAGTCATCAAAAACAAAGAAAGTGTGAAAAATGGTCACAGCTCAGAGGAGCTCAAGGAAATGTAATGACTAATTGTAATGTGGTGCCCCAGATGGAGTCCTGCATCAGAAAAATGATATTAGGTAAAAACTAAGGAAATCTGAGTAAAGTAGGGAATTTAGTTAATAATAGTGTATCACTATTGTCTCATCAGTTGTAACAAATATGTCATACTGAGGTAAGATTTGAATAGGGGAAATTAGGTTCAGGATATGTGGGAACTCTCTGTAGCATCATATTGATTTTTCTGAAAATTGTTCTAAAAAATTAAGTCTATTTTAAAATTTCAAAGAAAAAGAATTAGGAAGTTCTTGAAAGGTCTGGAGTTATCTTTGTTCTAAACTCTAGTGAATTTTGCTTATGTTAGTTATCTTTGCCTTATGAAAATCTTTTCCCAATAACTCTTGTATGTAGGTTAAACAATTCCTCCTACAAGGGACTGGCTTTAAACATTTTAAAATACAATAGGAAAAAATACAGTTTGCATTGTGATCCAGTGTACGTACATGATCATGTAACTGAACCAAACACTCTCCAAATAATACTATCTTTGAGATGGATGCTGATATTTTATGTTCTATTCTCTTCTATTATATTATTATAGTATATTCTACCCTATTCTGTTATTCTCTCTTTTCATTAAAAACATCCCAGTTGTGATATACCACATAGATTTCTTAGCTCACTGATTGCAACTTACAATTGGAAAACTATTTTTAGGGCTTAACTCAAGGGCTAGCTTCTCTAAGATATCTCTGTACTGTTCAATAGAGCAGCCACTAGGCACATGTGGAAATTTAAATTTCAAGTGCACATGTGACATGTGGCTACCATATTGAATACCATTTATGTAGAATATCTCCATTACTGCAGAAAGTTTTATTGTACTTTACTGCAGAATCTCTCCATCTCTTGGGCTAATGAAACAGCTTACCAACTTGTCTCCCTTTGAGATTACAATCTTCCATGCTGCTGTTATAATTAACTTTCTAAACATAGAGTTCATTTCTCTGCTTGAAAACCTCCAATGGTTCGCCATTCTTATGAAATGAAACATTTAAGGCCCTGCACAGTTTGATTCCTTCACCTCTCCAGCTTCGTCTCTCAACTCTCCTGCTAAATACCATTGATTCTAAGTCTTCCATGTTTTAGTTCACACTCTTTTCTTTCCTAGAAATTCTCTTGTGCCCCTTCTCTGCCAAATAAAATCCTATATATTTTCAAGGCCCACTTCTTATATTGTCTCTACTGTGAATGATTCTCTGAAGACCTTCCCTGTCTGCCAAAGAAATATATTGCTTTCTACGTGTTACCATTGTAGCAACATTTCAACACTATACTGTATTAAAATTAGCTAAGTACAACCGATTTCCCCACTAGCCTGTGAGGTCTTTGAACATGTGGAATGTGTAGCATTTAACTCTTTATCTGCAGTGCCTGGCAGGTAAGTTGGTTGATTGACTGACTGAATAACCAAAAATCCTAAGGTTATTGAGGGCAGAATCACACTTGGGCTTATTTAATATTTACTCAGGATGATGGGGAACTCATACAAGTTGCTTATGAATTCACATTGCCTGCTTTCAGGCAATGAGTTTAGACAGATTATTTTCTGCAAATTCTGTACCATCTGTCTTTTTGAAGGATGGAAGAGAGATAGTACTATTTTTTAAAGAAATATATAACAAATGCTTTTTTAGTTTCTCATAATGTTAAAAGTTCATGGACTCTGTGGAGAATAAGAAACACATGTGAGGTGGATTTAAACCCCTCTAATGTGGTTTTTACAAGTGCTTATCCTAACTGAGTAATAATTTAAGATTAGCAGGTAGAAAGTGGTTCTAAAGGAAGTAATCCCAGGCTGGAGCACTAGGAGAATTGAACACATTGCAGCTTTCTCATCTCATAATGTATCTTTGTAAGAATTAGGCACAACAGGAGCTTGCTGGTTTTTTAGTGTCTGTACATCTGGCTCTAATTTTTCTGTTGGTGACCCCAATGTTTTTGATGTCCTACAGAAAGTTCCATATTTCATCCTTCCTAATATTTTCTTGGAATTCCCTTTCCAGGTTAGGATGCTCTCCATTTGGCAACTAGTTTCTCATGTTGACAGAAGAGTGAATACTTGAAGTCGGACTAGAGAGCTAAAAAGACAAATTAAATTTGTGATGATCAAAGCCAAGAAAGAAAATTAAACAACCATGGGGCAATTAAGGGACTTTCTTTATGCTTTCAGGAGGAGTGGGATAATTCTATGGATTCTCCAGAGAGGAAGAAACCATTGTAAGTCAAAGGTATGTATTGCTTTTAGGCAACTCAATTACTCTAATTAAATTTTGTAACCTTGTACTTAAAAGTGAGTTGCTATTATTAGAAGTGAGTTCATTATTAGTAAAATAATATATTAAAAGGAAAAAAATTACCAACAATGTAGCCAAGCTGGTACAGAGTGTTTTGTGGCATATGAACTAAACTTATTGCCTCTAATTTTCATTAACACTAATAAAAGCAGAATAGAAAACAGGGTTTTCCAGTCAATCAAGGGATGCCATTATGTGATAAGACCAGTGTCGAGTATTTCAACACAGACTTTGGTTTTTGGCATACTCTGGCAGACTCCAGAGGAATTTATGAATGAAGGATTTCTGGCTAGGAAACAAAATTTGGAATTTGACTTTAATGATTATAATAATTTAGGACTTACTAAATTCAACTGTTCTGTTTTAATGTTATGTTGTTTTCAAAAGGTTTGTTTTGAAGCTAAAATGAGTAGCAAGTATATAAAGACTGAGATGTTATGAATGGAAAGAGAATTTTGTAATGGGATGGAGGACAATAGAGTTTGTCTTGTTTCTGATGTCCTTTCATGTAATGGCATAGAAACAAGGCAGTGTCCTTGTTTCCTTCTGAAAGTACTGGAATGGAGGGTGGGCATCTGGGCAAAGGTTTAGCTACAATGTGTGTCTTAAGACAATCTTCTTGATTACAATTAAAAAAACTGTTATTCTATGGGGCTGGGTTGTGGCTCAGTGGTAGCGTGCTCACCTAGCATGCATGAGGCACTGGGTTCGATCTTCAGCACCACATAAATACAAAATAATGTGTCCGCCTAAAACTAAAGATACATAAATAAATAAATGTTAAAAAAACCTGTTATTCTATAAAGAAGGAAAGAGGAAAGTGTATAACTTCTGAGTAACTTTTCATTTCTGAAGACATTGTGTCCAAAGGTGCCAAATTGCTTTTAGAGGTAAAACAATGAACAAAACTACAATACTATCATGAATTTAAGTCACTTGAAGTTATTTTTGAAAAGTCATTAAATCCAAATTCAGAGTAGCATAATTGTAGTAGTCAAAAGGTGGAAGCAACACAAATATCCTCCATCTAATGAATCAATAAAGGATGAGATTACACACACACACACACACACACACACAAAGAAATATTATTCATCCTTGAAAAAGAAGGAAATTCCATCACATGTTACAACATGGATGAATCTTGTTGAAGTGAAATAAACTACTCCACAAAAGAAAAATGCTATGTGACTTTACTTTCATGAGGTATCGAGAGTTGCTAAACTCATGGAAACAGAAAGTAGAATGGTGGTTACCTGGGGCTGAGTTTGGGGAAATATAGAGTTGTCATTTAATAGGATGGAATTTGGGTTCTGCACAACGATGAAGTTCTAGAGACTGGTTGCACAGCAATGTGAATATACTTAACACTCCTGAACTGTACACCTGGAGATGGTTAAGATGGCAAATTTTATGCTATATGTTTTTTTTTTTAAAATGTCAATGAATAAATCCTAACATCAAGAAGGCCAGAAATTTAAAAATAAACTTTAAAATAGTCTGAACAACATTTCAAAAAAAGAATCATGAACATTGAGAGTCTCAAGCTGAAGTGGAGCATTACTAGTTTAATGAAATCACGTGGATATGCCATCCACAGCTGACTAAACACTCCCAAAGTCTTCAAATAATAATAGTTGTCAAGTCCCAATTGGAGTTCCTTTCTTGGCTGTCAGAAGGTGATGAAAACTCAAAACTGTAAAACTCCATAGAACCTTCTGAGAAGAGTTGACATGTTTACGTTTATTTTTGGCATAAGAGAAATTTTAGTAACTTTATCTCCTACAGTACTTGTGGGAACTGTACATCCTAAAATAGGCTTCTCTGCTTTTGCAAAGAGGTTTCCTCAGATCTCAACACCTAGAGCACTTAAGCTTTCAGCTCAAGCTATTGTCCATCCTACTATCCTCGCAAATCCCTCACCAGCTGAGCGTCAGGACACTTCTGCCCTTTTCTTCTCTTCCCCAGCTCTTCCATTGCCATCAAACCCAGACTTACATCAAGAACCCAGTTACTGTTTGTTTCCAAGGACTCTGTCTGTCTTAGTAGCTAGAAACTTGACCATGAAAAATAAAGCCTTTACCTCATCCTTACCAATCATTATTACACTTGAGGACTCTTCAGAAGCTGAACGCTTATCCAAGGAACAATTTGAGGGTGAAGGTACATTGCTGCAATATCGATTTGTCAAGAGTATAACCACTCAACACTAGTTCCAAGAGTTCTGCCAAAGGGAAACTGATTGTGTAGGTAGCTGGTCAGTTGAAGCCTTTCCAGTAAGATTTTCTATACTTATAGTGTGTTTTCTTTGCACATTTTTTTTTCAGAGGTAATACTGAACAGGTGTGCTTATAAAACATTTTTTATTTTTGCTTTCTGGTCTCTTCCCCCACCCCCCCCTCTTCCCCTGCTTCTTCTTTTGGCTTCTTTATTTCTTATTACACAGTCTGGAAAGCTTTGGAGAATGAGTTCAGCGATTTTCTTATTATGGTGGACAGCAACATTGAATTTTCATAGATTTGATTTTTTGCGCCAGTAATGATGTACCTGCTGCCCTCACACTGCCCTTGGTGACCCAAGTTTGCATCTCAGTTGTTACTGCTTTTTAGAAAGTAGAGTAATAAATGGAAAGCCAGGCTGACTCCAAAGGTCATGGTGATAGACACAGTGCTGTTGAGGTGCTTTCTCAGCCAATCCCCAGACAGTTCCTGGTTACATTGGTGACACTGTGGGGTGAAGGTGAGAAGGGAAAAAGGCAGGAATTTATAGATAAGACCAAAACATCTTGCTGCTTTTAGACAACAGAATTATATTAATTAGATTTTTATAGTTTTGTACTGAGAAGTGAGTTATTGAAAAGATATATATAAAAAAAAGTCTTGCTCACAATTTAGCCAAGTGTCTTTCTCTTTTTCCTGGGGAGAGCAGTGTGGACATATCAATGCAGCTTTACCCTCCTCCTTGAGCTCCCCATTGTGTGGATGTTTGCATTTTCCTAGTGAAAAGGGGAAGGCTAGTGAGCTCAAGTTTTTTTTTTCTTTAAAATAGTTAACAATTATTCATTTCCAAAGAACTCTGTTGATTCTCAGAGAAATGTGATGAAGCTAAGGGCAACTGGGCATTTAAAAAATATATGTATTTTTAATGAACATATTTTGTAGGCACTTTAACTATAAGCCTACATTGTGTAAGAGGAAGCATTCTACTCTCTGAAGACACGTGGATTTGATGTCAGGAAAAATACCAGAAGAATATCTCCCAGACATAAACATATTTGGATTAGAGATATTGTAGTAGGGTGGATGGTGGCCACCAAAGAGATATGTCTATGTCCTGAAAGCAGCAAATGTGACTTTATGTAGAAGGAGGGTCTAAAACATGTAATTAAGGATCTTGACCAGAGCGTATCCTGGATTACCCAGGTTAGCTTTAAATCTAATGATGACCGTCCTAGAAGAGACACAGAGAGAGGGCCATGTGAAGACAGAGTCAGAGTCATGCCACCACAAGCCAAGGAACTAGTGAAGCTGCCATAAGCTGGCAAGGAAGAATTCTCCCAATGGCCTTTGGAAGAAGCGCAACCCTGCCAACACCTTGATTTTAGGCTTCTACTTCCAGAACTGTCATAAAACAAATTTATGTCATTTCCAGCCACCAGAACTGGGGTTACATGTTCTAGTCACCCTAGGAAACAAATACTGATATCCTTAAAAGGACTAGAACCTTATAAAACAGGACTTCCTTCAGGTGAGTCAGAAAAACCTCATCTTGGGAGTCCAGGATTCAGGCTATGCCTAGAGTCTTAAATCATGCCTGTTTCAAAGGTGAAGGAATTAATGTCCAAGGTCTTGTGGTGGTCACATGGGAACTGGAAGAGAATCCTGCTGAGGGCTGGATTGGTAGAGTGGTTGCACACTTGGGTGCTGGGTCTTGTCTGGGGTTGAATGCCACCCTCTGTCCTTACAAACTGTGCTGCCCTTGCTAAGGTACCCAGCTGCTCTTAATTGGAAAACAGAAATGATAATAGAACTTTACATACACTTGCTGGGAAGATTAGAAAGGATAAAACATTTAGACTGGGCATGGTGTTGCATGCCTATAATCCCAGTTACTCAGGAGGCTGAGGTAAAGAGGAATGTCAAGTTTGAGGCCAGCCTGGGCAATTTAGTAAGACCCTGTCTCAAAAATAAATAAATAAATAAATAAATAAATAAGGGCTGGTTTGAAGAGTTCAATCTCTAGTACCAACAACAACAACAACAAAAGGAAGCGGTAAATGAATATTAGCTATTATGATTATCACCACCTTATGTTGATATATGATTGCCAGATTAGAAAGACCAGACAAAGAATAAAAGAGAATGGGATCATTTTCTAAGGCAGAGCACATGGCCTTTATCACCTACTAAATCAGAAGCCAGGTTTAGAAAGATTATTCTTAAGAATGTTCAATTCGGGCATGGCTGCCAGAAGGGAGAACAGAGGCCTCAGCTACCTCTATAACCTCTGTTATTTGCTGAGCACCTCACATGTGCAGCTAACAATTCTGAGCATTTTCAATGAACTACTTCATTTCAAAGATGAGGAAACTGAGACATGAAAAGTTTTGTGCCTTGCTTATTTTCAGAAGCCAAGTTGGAAACCACATTGGGAAGCTATCTAAGTGTTCCTTCTGTCCCATCAACTACCCCTAACAAATGCTAAGCGTCCAACAAGTATTTTTTTGAATAGGCAAAATCAAGCTTCATTATCAATACCTTTATAGTAATACTGGAGTTCCTCATAACATTGTAAAATAAGGAAATGGAGATTTCAGCACCATAAATCTCCTGAAACATCATAGCAAAAAGGAAAGATTTAGGGAACAACCATTTACAAGATAAATCTATTTCTCTTTGTCCACATTTTTACCCCTTTTTCCACTAGCTGATAGGGTGCCCTTACTGTAGATGTAATAAGAGTGGGCAGACAGCTGCCAGGCGTGGTGGTACACCCTGTAATCCCAAGTGACTATGGAGACTGAGGCAGGAGGAGTGCAAGATCAAGGCCAGCCGGGCCAATTTAGTGAGACCTCATCTCAAAACAGAAAATAAAATTTTAAAAAAGGGCTGGGATGTAGCTCTGTGGTAGAGCACCTCTGGGTTCAATCCCTAGTATCACATAAAAATATTAATAATAATAAAGTGGGCAGGCAGCTAGTGAGCTAGTGGTGGTATATGTTTCTTATCATTCTACTTCCTGTTCTTTCTAAAGAATTAGAATAAACAAAACAAAAAACTAGAAAGAAAATGAATGTCCTGATATGAACACTGATCATCCTTATTGTTTTAGTTAACATTTTTGCAAGACAATGTCTTCATTTTACTGTACTTTTCTCTCAAATTGTCCTACTTAGTTAATTAAGTGCTTATTTAAACATATATTCTTCTCTGGTACTAAAGGCCTTCCAGGATAAGAAGCTGTTCCATCTAAATAAAAGATGAAGGATGTCGAAACAAGAGCAGTCTTTAAAAGCAGACCCATAAATAAGGCAGTAGCTGGTGCTATGTGATTCTTGCCTTGGCACTTGTGCTGGGATTGGCTTCTAGGTCAAGGAATTCTTCACCCAGAGGCCAAGGACTTGGTTGGGGGAGGGTGGCATGTATGAAACCCCAGCAATTTATAAAAAGTTTGCATAGATGAATATTTTTCTGCTTGTTTCAAAGGACACTTTGAAACTCATGTCTATAAGCTGAGAATCAGTATTTTGAAGCCTTGTACTAAAGCTGATCGCCACATTTTGCTCCTTTATATCATCTTCAGTGCCAATATAATGCCCAGTATATTATACATGTTTGTTGGTAGTTTACAAGAGAACTAGAGGCTTCATCTTGTTAAAAATGTCATTTTCTAAAAGCGAGATTCCATGATACAGTCAGAGGAGTTTACCTTCTCAGGAGCAGCCAGGTCTGGTTCTCAGCTTTTCTCCTCTTTGGAATGATCCTGTTAAGGTTACTTCTCCTCTCTGGGTTACTGTTTCTTCATCTGTGAAATAAAGATTTAAAAAAATAAAGATGCCTTCAAACTTTAAAACAATTCTGTTCCATGTAAAATATCATTAAACCATTGGGCCAGATAATCTCCCACAAGAGTCTAGAATGTATTATAAAAACAAGGGATAAGCTGGCCTTACTTTAAAAATCATTTTTAGAGAAGTCACAGTTAAGGACATGGCATTGGCTGGTGATTTCCCAGTTGTAGTCTGAGAAGTATAAGATGCCACAGTTTCCAGGGTTGAAGGGAGGCCCAAGGGAGGCCTACAAGAGAGAGTCTGTGAACACCCTCTCCCTACTTCTGTCAGGACAGCCTGCTTTTACTCTGCATAGTGCATTTGGCTTCTGGGTTTATTTGTAGAAAATATTTCTTGATTTTAATTGTCTATATTAATGTCATGGGACAAAAGAAGGAAAAAGAGACCTGGGTGTGATGGTGCACACCTGTAATCCTAGCAGTTTGGGAGGCTGAGGCAAGAGGATTGCAAGGTCAAAGCCAGCCTCAGCAATTTATCAAGGCCCTAAACAAGTTAGAGAGACCCTGCCTCAGAATTAAAAAAAAATATGAAAGGCTGGGGATGTGGCTCAATGGTTAAGCACCTCTGGGTTCAACCCTCAGTACTGGGGGAAAAAAAAGGCAAAAGCGATTAGGTAAATTTTTGCATTTAAAAATCTGTCCTTGGGGACTGGGGGCATAGCTCAGTGGTAGTATATGTGCAAAGGCCCTGTGTTCAATCCCCAGCATCAAAAATAAATAAGAAAAAAATAATAAAAATCTCTTTGAAAACTCACTGGAAACAGAAGCCCTAAGTCTTGTTTCCTATTTTGTCATTTATTAGCTCTTTCACATCAGGCAGGTCATATAGTTTTTTGTTTTTTTTTTTAGTCTTCCTCTTCACATGTAGTACAATAATTGCATTGGTAATTGAGATAATTAAAAGAGATAACATTAGGGAAAGTGTTTTGTAATTGACGAGGCACCATAAAGATGGTTAATGATTCTTCAATAGTGTACCCAGGGCTTGACATTTTTCTTAACCATTATAGCAATTTTTTTCCCCACTTGAATTAAGTCATAGAGAGCATAGATGATCAAATTTGCAGATGACTTCAGGTTATGGGACAGAAGTATCAGAGACAGAAGTCTGCAGTGTTCAAGAACATCCAAGGGTAAAACTTGGAGAAAAAGAAAAGGTCTTGTTCTTTAGTCCAAAAAATTAATTACTCAAGACTAAGATGGGGGAAAATTTGGCTTCAGCAGTTCAAGTAAAAAAAAAAGATAAGGAATTTTTCTGGAATTCAAGTTTATGATGAGCCAACAGTCTTGTGATATGATTGATAAGTTAATAAATAGGTGATTCAATATGCTTGGAGAAGGCCTAGAAGGTTTCATTGGGAAGCTTTGAAACAATTTCAGGGGAAGAACCTGAGGATTTAAAAGACCCAATGTTCTCAAATGAAGTTACAGACTCTCATGGAGGAGAAGGTTTAGAGTTCCTTCATTGTCATCAGAGGTGAATCTCAGAAAAAAATTAGACAATGATTGTTGCCTATAGAAGGATCAGGGTGTAGCTCAGTGGTAGCATGCTTGTCTGGCATGTGCCAGGCCCTGGGCTCAATCCCTAACCCCACTAAATAAATAAATAATAAAGGAATGGGTTTGTTGGAGAGACACTGAAAGCTTCCTTAGGAAAATAGTTCAAATAGAGACTAGACAAGGCCTTCTGCGGTTTGCCATGAATCAGGAGGAAGATTTTAAAAAATTTTCACCAACTTCAAGATCATATTTCTACAGTAAAATTAAGTGTCTCATGGGAAGGATAGTTTAATTTATTAAAAGCCTTTTTTGTTTTGTCTTACTAAAAGGGTGTGGATTTTGAAATTGGCAAACTGGAACTTCCTCTTGTGTGATTTTCAAGATGCTATCTAACCGTTTTGAACATCATCAGTTATGTCATCAGTAACATGGAGGTGACTCATTGTCTCTGCAGTGTTGTAAAGAGGAAGCCACACAACATTGGCAAAGGATGTTTAATTGTACCTGATCTAAGTAATGACCCAGAGATAATAATTTATTTTATCCCAATTATTATTATGTTTCTCCTATTTTTTTTTTTCATGCATTTTATTCCTCCCCACCCCCCATAAGAGATTCCTTTCAGGTGACTATTGAACCCCTCAGAATTGTAAGTGAGTAAAGTGGTGACTTTCATGAGTTTGGGAGGAGCAATTTACCTGGAAGAAGTTAGTAGGTCAGGTGGTACAGAATCTTGTTTCATGTCTGCACCATGTTTGTTTCCTCCTAAATGGAGGGAACCTGTAGAACCACTTTTTTTTTTTGTTTGTTTGTTTTAAATTATAACCTGATTTTCCTGCCCATCAAAACCAGAACTGGGCCAACCTGTTTGATTTTCTTCTTAGTTCAGAATTTTAGGCAATAAAACACCCTATTAAAATGTTAAAGCCCAATTTCACAATTGTGTAGCAGATGTGGTATCCGTAGTCTTCAAAAGAGTGAGAAGGGGAGGTAATTGGAGTGCTATGGTGAGTAATGTCTTCTTTCTAGGCCTCCTTTTTCTGGCCCTAAGTTAGTAAATTATTCTTCAGTAATGAGTTAATAAAGGAAGAGCAGTTTGCTATTCTTGGGAGATAAAAACACATGGGATCCTATTCTCTCATGCGTCCTGCCCAATATTAAATGAGACTCTCCTACCCTGGATGCACTGTGTGAGAGTTAGTGTGCCACTCTCCCCAAAGACCCCTTGGCAGTCCTTTGGTAAAAAGTTTGCATCAAATTTCCTAAGTTTTTCACTCTGGCTCTTAACTACTTTTTTTTTTTTTTCTAAATATCAAATTTGTACTCCACAGCATTAACTACTCTAAATGAAGACTCTTCCCCCAAACCCAGACATATTAGAATTTTAAAATAATTCTAAAAACAAGAAACACAGTAGAAACCATAACTAATCAAAATTGATAAACATTAGAGTGGGGATGATCATTCCACAGCTTGTTAACTTTTAAGCATTGCCTTATTATGATCAAAGATAACTATATGAATAGATTCCAAGACCGGATGGTAAATAATTTATTTAAAGCATTATAAGAGAAACTAGGGCTATTTAACATATATTATTACAAATTCCATGAAATATAGGTAAGCATTTTTAAAAGCATATAATTTAGTGATGAGTATTGATATTATGTGTGATTATTGAATGTAGAGATTGGGTCATGTTTTTTTATAAGGAGTTATTGAATTTTCTATTATACTGTATGGTATTAAGAGTAATATATACAAATATTTATTTACCTCTCAGTATTGTTTATATATATATACATGCATACATATGTACATATATACATACATATATATACATACATACACTAAGGTGGTATATAAATTTTTATTTTAAAGGAACAGAATTAATTTATTTATAGTTTTAAAATAATAAATCAGTCAGGTATGTTTCTTGGAGTTTATAACTGCTAAATACTAGATAAGAAGGCTTTTATTTATTTATAAAGTTTGTGTTTACTATAGTTTCAGGCAATATGCTTAGCTTAAGAGCTTTTACGAGAGAACAAATGTGAAATTTTTAGGAAAAAAACACTTTTTTATCATTTAACCTTACTAAAGAGATATAGGTCTTCATTATGTGACAAATAATGCTCCTCCCTCAACAGTAATACTTTTAAAAAATTACTCTATTTAATAAGACTTTCACAACTGATAAATATTAAATTTTATATATAAATTCAATATTAGTGAAGGAAGGTAAAATAAAAGTAGTAGCTAAGTTGGAAGAGTTTGTTGACAGCTTTAAGAGAAATATTGTTACTATACAAATAGTCTTTGGTTTTAAGTAAAAGGAAGAATGTGCTTGTTTATTAATGTTCTTGACCACTGTTGAAACCATATTTGCTGTTATGAAAATAAAATATCCCCCTGAAATGTCCCAATAAAAACTTATAAAATAATAATATAAAAAATAGACATCCATGATTTTACCATCTTAAAAAACGTGTATGTATAGTTGGCATTTTGGATTTTTCTTTGCATTTTTAAACATTTGATTGTAATCATAGTATGTGTTTGATTCTGTATTCTGATCTTTAAAAAATAAATTGTCATTATATAGTTTTTTAAAATCACTTTTCTAATGATTGCATTAGCCTAATTTTAAGTTACCAAGATTTATTCAATGCTTACCACAAATATTTGTTGAGCTGCCCCATGCTAGGCACTGACAAATACCTATGCGGACTATGGGAGAATGGCAGAGGATGTGCATACAGTGTATGAAAAAAATTGAAATCTTGGTACTATTATTACCCTAGAATCAAGCACTTAGGTGTGTTGTTCATTTGGTTGCTAATTATCAGCTGAGGAAGGTAAGGGAATATTTCTATGTATTTGTGTAGATACTATGCCAGGTTTAAATCTATTAAAGTTAAAAAAAATTTTTTTTTTAATTCTCTCTCCAAACAGATATATAGTGGTCAAGTCCTAGTGATAACAACAGAAAATTTTGAGACAAAAGAAAGTTTCTTCCTAGTCAATCAGAAGAGCTTCCATTTATTGTGGACCTGGGCTTGTGTGCCAGGATCCATTCTGGATAACTGACACACTTTCTGTCATGTCTGATTGTTGGCAACTTGAGCTCCCAGAGCCACCAGAGGCTTCAGTTTGAGTAATTAATTATTATTATTATTATTTTAGTAAGACATTCCCTATAGCATACCTTTAGTTAGGGAAGAACCCAAGGGTATTGTCTCTGACAGAAGTATAGGGAAGCATTAAAGGTACTACTAGATTTTCATAGGTTTTCATATGACCACAGGTTAGCTTTTCGTGTCATTTAGAAGGTAATAGATGGGTCTATATAAGGAGTCACATGATAAATTCTGACTAAAGGTCTCACACAGAGAAGATTATTAGATTTTCAAAAGAAGCAAGAAGGCAATTCAATACCTTTAGTTTTGGATAAGTCTCAATTTCAAATAGGATTTGTTTTCCTTTCACTTTCTTCTAAATCAGTGAACATTCACTGACGCTTATTGGGCATGACATTCTGTGAGGCACAGTGAGTATGTTCCAGAACGTAAGCACGAATTGGTGCTTTGTATATCCATGGGGGTGGTGGGGGGATAGATGTGAGAGCAATCAGGGTTTTATTGCCCCAGAAAAGTTGCTTTGGACATATCATCTTGAGTTTTTTTCTTCCCTTTTCTTGTCCTTTTAATTTTCTTGTTCAATATGCTGCTTTTATTTATTCCCCAAATTTCTTTTAATCTTTTCACAGATCTTGAACCCAATGTGATGACTTTAGCTTAGAATTACTGACATCCCTTTGATCTTATAATGGAGCTGAAAGAGCTGAGATGCAATACTTGAATAGCAAATTGTCACCCTGGAAGTTGTTATTCTATACTAATAATAGTATAGATATTTATTGAGCAATTTATGTTCCAGAACTTTGAAAGGCACTTTATAGGTATTTCCTCATGTAGTCCACTTAAAAGAAGGATCATTTCCACACCTATTTTATCAATAAAGAAACTGAGGCATTGGGAAATTTTTAAAAAATGCCCCAAAGTTTCATAATAAATACAGAGCACACATCATTAACAATCTGCCAGGCTGCTTTTCTCTGCAAAGAATTCCGACCACAACCTGGCAGATCATCCATCTGTCTGTCCATCTGTTTATCTTTACATCTCTCCATCCATCCATCCATCCATCCATCCATCCATCCATCCATCCATATACTTGGACATCTAGCCATTCAATCAAGTATTTAGCAAGGATGATGGAGGGATATAAATTTTAGTAAAACAGACCGTCACTGTCCTCGGGCCACTTTCTAGAGGAGAAAGGATAATTAAGTGGGCATCCCTGTATAGTTAGTGCCATGACAGGGAATTTCTGGGTACTCTGAGGGCATAGAAGAAGGCTTGTATAGAAGAAGGAGGTGTCAGGACCAGGATAGGAGGTTAGAAAGCTTTTACTCTTATCCCCATGTTCTTCAGCTATTTTGTAGCAAAGGCATATTATGTAACCTCTAAAAAAAGTCTTTGAAACTCAGTCTTCTTTTGTCTTGTTCCCACAGTGTCTGGCACATAGCTGCTTATTTAAAATTTGTTGAATAAATGAATGAGAATCCTATTGCTCCACTGTAACAATGGATCTTTTGACTTATTCTATTTTTGCTCTGAACATTCTTAAACACTTCTCTTCCAGCCTTGAAATGAATGCTCCCTTTGGACTTAAAACTTAGTCCCTGCTCCTTTTAAGCCATTATCTAAAAAACTGTATTCCAGGAAAGCTGCCACACCCATTATATTTTACTAGAACAAGGCCTGGTTGGGTACCTTTTAAATCAGGTGCCGAGTAGAAACTCTGGGGCCATCTGGTGAAGTGGAGAGTCTCTGGTTGCTTTTCTCCCTCATCCCCCACTCCATTTGTTCTGCTCACTCTGTAGTTCTGAAAGATTTGTTCTCCTTTCACCTTTCCCACATGGATCTTACATTTTTCTTCTCAATTTCTCTCTCATTCTCACTCTTCAAAAGATGTTAGCTTTGGAGAATCAGATTTTAATTGTTTATACACAATCCCTTGGAAGACTCCAAGAATCCATGGAAAAGTTGGAGGAAAAGGCCAAAAGGAAACTGAAAGCCTAGACTGATTTCCCTGAGTGAGAATATTTGTTCTCATGAGGTAGTCTTCTATTTAGGTTGTAATTCTTCAGAGCAGGTGTTGGGTAGGCTAGGGCTTCCTTGTGTCTGCTTGGAATGTTTTGGAGATAACATAATGTTTTACTTAATGAAACAATGGAATATCTAGGGAGAAAAATAATGCTGGAAGTTGAAGCCAATGGGAAGGGAACACTGAAGCTTTGGGGGAAGACAGAGTTCATTTGGAGGTGGCAATCTTTGTTGCCTGAGACACAGAGGCCAGGTTTGTGCATGATCTTCATATTAGATTATTATAGAATCTTATTTCCTAGCCTGATTCCACAGTTCAAAATTGTACCTCATTCTCTTTTCTCTTTTATTGGTTCCAGAGTTCTTATTTCTTTCTCATATCCTTATATTCACTTAATATTATTATTGTTATTAATGTCTGAAGCCCCTGCTCTCAATTAAGTTCCTTCAAATAAGGAGTTTTTGTCTGTTATATGTATATTACATACCCAGGGCCTAAAACTATCCTGGTACAGTGTAGATAAGCAATAAACATTTGTTAAATAAATAAATTATTAATCCCCACGATGAAGGCAATATCAGCATGGTACACTCTTCAGAGCATAGGTATAGAAGGATAAGCCTGTGCTGGTGAGAATGGAAAATCCTTGAAGTTTCCTGAAGCAGGTAGACTGAATCCCTAAAGCTAAGAGCCTGGTTTGATTCAGTTTACTCATAACTATTCCGCAAACATGCTTCCCACCTCCGCGGGACTCTGAGACATACTGACTTTATACTGCTATTTCTGAACAAAGCCTTATCATCCCATTTGATGATTTTTAATGCAGGATCAGGAAGCTTGGGGAAACTCAAAACATAAGGGATGAATAGAGGAATTAATTAATTATTTAGGGGCTTCCCCTGCATCTGAGATTGTCATGATCACAGCAGATTCTTTCCAGCAGGGACATGGCAGAGTGGATGCTCCCCTGGCTCTTCCAAGATTCCAGCTTTCAGGGTCAATCTAGTGTAAGCAAAACTGGGCTCATTCGCATGGAAGATAAGTTCACTTTTTGCTGAGATTCAGGTAACTCCCTCTCTCACACAACACAACGTGGGCCATAACAAACTCAACAATAGACTTAAAGAACTGATAAAGGACTAGACTTTTCTAAAAGCAGGAGGAGCAACTGGCTTCACAGGTCCTAGATTAATATAATGAATGGGTGAGTCCAAAAAGATGTGACATTGCAAGCAAATTCTCTGTAGGAATAAATTAATGGCATCTGACTTATTTCCAAATAGAAGAAAGCTTGGGCAGGTGTGTAAACATATGCAAATCATATAGCTATGCAACACCTGTGCTACTTTTAATTATTTCATATATTTTAATGTGGTCCTTTGGGGGGAAAGAAATCCTCAAGTAAATATTGGTCTAGTAGTGCACAAAGATTTATGAACTTCAAGTTTAAACTATTGGTCTAGTAGTACACACAGATTTATGAACTTCAAGTTATAAACTTATTTGTTCTTTTAATTTCCTGGACAAATTTTTAAACTGCTTTATTGAGATATAATTTACCTAAACTCAATGGTTTTTAGTAGTATGGCATTCACAATTACACAAACCATCACCATAGTCGATTTTAGATCATCTGCATCATCCCCAAAACACACCCTGTACCCTTTAGTAGTCACTTCCCATTCTCCCCAACAATGGAGTGGGAGGAATCAAAACCACAATGAAATACCATTTTGAAGTGGTAAAAGTGGTATTTGATTGTGGTTTTGATTTTCTTTGGATTTCTCCCCCACTGGAGTGGGAGGAATCCCACTCTAGCCCTCAGCAATAAGTAATCTACTTTTTATCTCTATAGATTTACTGAGTTTGAATGTGTTATGTAAATTAAATATACAATATGTGGTATTCCTTCACTTAGCATAATCTTTTCACTATTTATCCATGCAGCAGCATGAATCAGCTACATCTTTTTTATTGCTGAATAATATTCCATCATTCCATTCCATACCATATTTCATTTATCTATTCATCACTCAATGGATGCTAGATGTGTTTCCACTTTCTGTCCTACTATGAACAATGCTGATGTGAGCATTTGTGTACTAGTAATTCTTGTATAGATACAACTTTTCAGTTTTCTTGCATATATGCTGGGGAGAGGAATTGCTGTGTTATTTGATAAATCTATGTGCAACTTTTTGAGGAACTACTGAACTATCTTCCACAGAAACTGTATCATTTTACATTCCCACCAGCAATATATGACAGTTCCATTTTCTTTACATTTTTTTTAATTTTTATTTTTTTCCCCCTTGTACAAGGGGTTGAACCCATGGCCCTGTATATACTAGGCATGTGGTCTACCTTTGAGCTATATTCCTAGCCCCAATTTCTCTAACACTTGCTTTTACATATCTTTTTGATTATAACCATTCTGTTTGGTGTGAAGTGGTATTTAGTTGTGGTTTTGATTTTCATTTTCCTAACAACTAATGATAGTAAGGACCTTTTCATAAATTTATTGGCCATTTGTATATCTTCTTTAGGGAAATGTTGATTTGAATCCTTCACCCATTTTAAAATGGGTTATTTGCCTTTCTGTTGTTGAGTTCTTTGTCTTCTGCTGTAAGAGTGGGGTGGGAAGAAAGAAAGTCTCAGACTTCTTAGTTGGTCTTGCCTGAAATAAAGCTTGTGCAACACAACTGCCGTGAGGATGTACTGCAGCTCTAGGCTTGGTTCTAGGTTGTGAGAGAGCCCTGTGTTCTTGGCTGTTTTTATCTACCAGAGTAAAGCACCATCCAGCCAGGGTGGAACACCATCAAACCCAGCTGGAGGAGGGTAGGGAAATGGACTGACAATGGGCTCAGCTTCAGATGTTATAAACTCTTATCTTTCTTACTGAATGCTAGAGATTGTCTTGAATTGTTATTTCTTTATTTGCTATTTTCCCTCAGGCTAATGCTGAGATAATTTTTATCAGTTATTTTATAAGGAGTGGATTCACATAGCTTTTCACACCACTATTCTGGAGATTGAGTCTCATTTGGATACTTTTAAATGAAGATTTTGCTTCTGTATACCTGGTGATCAAATAGATATAGAAGAAACAAAATTTGCTATAGAATGATAAAGGATAGTTTTTATAAAATATTTGCAAATTTATAAACAGCAGATTAGAAAAACCTATGGAAGTTGAGGACTTGTTGACTTTAAGCTTCATATCCACTAAAGTTTTAAACTGTCTATGCATTTGGCTTGACAAACCATTCTTAATTTGTGGTTATTGAATAGTTGTAGAGAAATATTTGAATAAGGAGACCATATGCATTTCATACTAAAGTTTGTTGGTGGTGGTCTAATGATCTACGTACAAAGTCATCATGGCTGTTGAAAGTCATGAACATGAAGGTTATCTTCACAAGCATAGGAATAATTAAGATGCATAAATCAAGTTATTAAAACTTCAAGATTGGGCTGGGGTTGTAGTCAGCGGTAGAACTCTTGCCTAGCATGTGTGAGGCGCTGGGTTTGATCCTCAGCACCACATAAAAACAAATAAATAAAATAAAGGTATTGTGTCTACCTACAACTTAAAAAATATATATATTTAAAAAAACTTCAAGATTTATATATAAATTTTAAAAACTCACAAAAATATCATGCATTTCTTAATTTTTGTTTAATTTAAAATAACTACTGCACCATAAAGTCTTTTATAAAAATGACTTTCCTCGCTTGCCTGATGCATTTATTTGGACTTTGGAGACAAAGATGTAAATGTTACATTTAACAGTTTCTCAAATGTTTTCTTTGAGCATGGACTGGGCTCATCTGTGAATTGACAACCAGTTGAATGCCAGTTTAGTTGAAACGAGTCTAGAAACCTGTTCATATTTAAAACTCTTCTCTGTCTAGCCTCATCCCCTTTTTCCATCCTAAGGCAAAGTTAACCATATAGTTCTTCTTGGGCTTTGAAGTTTGTTTACTTATGAATGCTTACTTATGCATCTTTGAGACAATATAATATTGCTTGAAAATCATAAGAAAAATGTTAAAATGCATTCCTTCTTGGAAATTCTTCACCGTTTGACAGTTGACTTGTTTGTGCTATTGCCTAAAGTAGCTCACTGGCAGAAAAAAAAAAAAGTACTATATAAGAGCATGAAACTAGAAAGATGAATATTTAAGAAGGAAACTGCACATCCCAAAGATATTTCCCTGAATCGTTACTAATGAATCAGGCAAAGATAAATAATGAAAATAATTTTATTTTGGCTTGGAAAGTTTCAATATTAAAGTTTAGCTTCTGTTGAGTGACACATCTTAGTTGCCAACATAGTAAAAGGCAAGTGGAAAAACCCATTCAATTCTTAAAATTGCAATGATGTTAAATAATAAACTGATAAACTGCATTAAAACTCATTATTACTTCCCCGCTCCCCGCAATAAAGACAGAAATTCTATCCTACTAACTACTTTCCAGTCCAAGTAGATATTTTGGAAGATGCTTACCTCCCAGTCCCCAGTCGGGTGTACCTCCCTGCGGCTTTAGGTGAGCTCGGATGCTTTGGCTCCTCCCCAGCTGCTGCGAGCTTCCCTCTGCGCGGGGCGCCGCGGAGGCTCCAGGAGTTAGGTGTTCAGCCCCGCCCTCTGCACTATTGCTAAAACTCCAATTCTGCCAGACTGATTCCGGTGTTTAATTATTGACAAAAGGAAAACACTCTTACGCAAACTTAGGTCCAACCGCACGGCTCCCAGCGACTCCTTCCAGAAGAGAATGCCGGTTGCACCACTCCCCTCCCCCCCTTGCTCTATGGTCCCAACTTCCCAAACGCTGCCACTCTGTCCTGGGAGATTAGGCTCGTCCTCGGAGGAATGCAACCCAGAGACTTCTACATTTTATAATTTGGTTTTCTGTAGCTCTTTCGCACTTCTCCCGGGACTAGCCTCTCAGGAGAGGGCGCTTTCCCAGTGCAGGGGAAACCCGGGCTCCGAGAGCAACAGAGGAGGCTAAGGCGTCGCTGTCACCTCCCGGCTGCTGCAGTAAAACCCCGAGCTGAGGCAGGGATGGGGAGGAGGGGATTGGGAGGCGCCCTCCCCCTCGCTCGGTCTGGGAGCCCCGACACTACCAAAGGGGCACGTCCTTCGGTGCTGGTGGGATGGTGGTGGAGAAGGGTGGGGAGTGATGGGGATGATGAGGAGGAGGAAGATAAAGGGGAGGTGCAAAGGTGAGAGCTCTGGGGCTTTTTAACCTAAGGCCACGTTAAAACGTTCAGGGAAAAGCCTGCGCCCCGCATCCACCCGTCTGCAGACTTCGACAAGAGGTCGAAGAACGCCGGGTATCCGTTCAGCAGGACTGCGGTCTGAAACTCTGCATCAGGCTGTGAAGTGAGCCCAGGACTTGGGCCAGGGAAGCAGTAGGCATCCCATTGCATCTGTTTGTCAAAACCGAGAAAAGAGAACCCTTTTAGAATTGGCAGCTAATTTTGGTGCCTTTGAACTGGCAAAACGCCTCTCCCCGCCCGACTCGCTCTATCCTGCCACCTTCCCCCAGGTGGCTGGGAGGTTAATGGTTGAAAAGCTCCCCCCACTCCAACCTCCCCGGGGAAATGGACGGATCGTGCCTGGGGAACTTGTGTGTGCTCACTCACAAGTGCAGAGAATTAATTTGGGCCTGACTGCGGCAGGAGGGCAAATTGAGAAAGAGGGCCCGGAGCTGCGGGGTGGTGCAGAGACGCTCGGCGCCAGCTCCCGCGGCTCCCGGGGCTGGCATGCTCTGAGCTTAGCTGGGCGCTCAATTATCTTCCCAAGGGGCCGCGGGACCCGGAGGAGCATCTTCCCTGGAAATCCGCATCCAGAACACCATTGATTCCTTCTCTACGGAGGGCAATGCTTAAATTTGACCCCGCGGCTGCCTCCTACGGGCTCAGAGGACGTGGAGGCTCCTCATCCTATATTTCCGGGGCCGAAATTCTTTCTGTCCAAGGCCTAGGGGCGTCTGGGGGCGAAAGCCTCCTTAGATTAATGAGCATTTGGGTAGCATCTGCCATTCAGCCTCCACTGCTGAAGGAGGAGGCATTGCACATGCTCTGCCAGGGCTGATTGTGATGAAGCGCGAATTTGAGCTGCTGGCAGGTTTTTTGCTGGTTCTCAGAATACACTTTCATCAGGTTCCAAACTGCCAGTGCTACGAAGAGGGAGGCTCACGTTATTGGACGGTGGTGTCTCAGTGCTGGAAGGGAGGGTGTTTCCAAAGGGAGCTGAAGGTGGTTGGAGCAGGGAAGGGAGCCAATAGAAAGAGCACCTGCTTGGAGCCTGGGTTAGCCATTTTACATAATTATGGTTTTTCTTCAGCTCCTATGTATGTTAGCAACCACTGCTCCTTTTTAAAAAAAATTTATTTCTTTATCATTTTATGTTGGCCACATTCCTTATCTCTTGGCTTCCCCGACACACCTTGGAATGTTGGCAGAGCAGATATGACTACCCAGGGCATTTGATAGAGGAGGAAATAGAAGCACTGAAAAACGACTTGCCTAAGGTCACCAAGCCCATCTGTGGTAAGGCCAATACAATTTATACTAGTTTCTAGATCTTATTATTCATTATCTAGTTTCTCCACTGGATTATGACATATACCCCACCCCCAACTGTGATTGTACATCTGTGGAATGTACTAATCAGAAGTAGATCTTCCTGCTAAAGGTTTGTGAAATGGGTAGGAGATCTTGCAACTACTCCAACTAGAGGTTGGGGGAAACTGTATTTAGACTATTCAACATAACCTTAAGTAGCATATATGAGATTTAAACACATATAGGCATATCTTTATGTATATATTTGCGCCCCCAAATGGAGAATAGATGCTATTTGTTTTTCATACAAAAAACTAAGTCACAAAATAAAGGTCGACACAACTTAAAAGGCAGAATCATACTACATTACTCATCAAAATATTATGATAAAATTAACAACACAATTTATGCTCATTGCAATACAGTTGGAAATTTAAAAATGCTTTAAATATGGATTAAACAGCCAGGTGGGGTGGTACAAACCTGTAATACCAGTGACTTGGGAGGCTGAGCAGGAGAATCACAAGTTTGAGGCCAACTTTGGCAAGTTAGCAACATCCTGACTCAAAAATAAAAAGGGCTGGGGATGTAGCTCAGTGGTAGAGCATCCTGGGGTTTAATCTGTGCTATAAGCAAAAACAAAAACCCAAACCAAACCAAACAAACAAACAGACAAAAAAACACCACACACAAATGGGAAATTACAAATACTTTTGAAAATCAATATTTTTAAAAAGATTTTTTATATTTATTTTTAGTTGTAGTTGGACACAATACCTTTATTTTGTTTATTTTTATGTGGTGCTGAGGATCGAACCCAGGGCCATGCATGTGCTAGGCGAGTGGTAGAGTGCTGAGCCACAACCCCAGCCCAAAAAATATTATTTTGATTCATATATACAGTGTGTTAAGATCAAATTGGGGTGGTTGACATTTCCATCTCCTTAAACAATTGAAAAAATCTTTGATTAACACATAATTGCACATATTTATGGGGGATAGGAATGCACACTCTTTAGAAAAAGAAAAAAAGCAAAAAATTCCTACATGACAAAACTGTGAAACTGAACAGTTCAGAAAAACTGAATCCATAAAGTCTTTTTTTTGGGGGGGGGGGGGGCTCGGGGGCGCTCAACCACTGATACACATCCCCAACCCTATTTCATATTTTATTTAGAGACAGAGTCTCACTGAGTTACTTAGTGCCTCACTGAGGCTGAGGCTGGCTTTGAACTTGCCAGCTTCCTGTCTCAGCCTTCTGTGCTGCTGGGATTACTGGTGTGCGCTACGGTGCCCTGCTGAATCCATAAAATTTTATATGTATTTATAATACATTTATTGCAGGCCGGGCGCAGTGGGGCATGCGGCTGTGGCTCAGCAGGCTGAGTGAGGCAGGACGATCCTGAGTTCAAAGCCAGCCTCAGCAACAGGCAAGGCACTAAGCAATTCAGTGAGACCCTGTCTCTAAATAAAATACAAAATAGGGTTGGGAATGTGGCTCAGTGGCCAAGTGCCCCTGAGTTCAATTCCCAGTAACAACCAACAAACAAAAAACAAACAAACCTTTATTGCAAAAACATTGTACAAAACAAGAGACTGCAAAAGAATTATGTTAATAAATAAAAATAAAAGCAGAAACTAGCCAAATAGGAAAACTTATAAACCCAGGCAACTTGATAAATTTAAAAACAAAAATTAGAAAAAATTAAAGTAACCAAAACTTTACTCTCTGAAGAGACCAAGAAACAGATCAAGAAAAGATCGTGAAACAGAGAAGACATACACATTAGAAAGGAAAGATGACATACAGCCACAGATAAGGAGGATATTTAAAAAATGATAACCCTTAACTATTCAATTTTGCCCATGAAAAATATTCTCCCTTGGTTCTGGTTATTAGAACTTGTGAGATATCCAAAGATTAATACCATGGCTTTGAGGAGGGGAATAAGATTTGAAGAATCTGGTGGAATCATTTACAGTATAATAGTATAAGAATATAAAGTAATGATAATTGCATCAACTGAACATTTTGAGCCAAGTCTTTCATCATTATTATCCCAGAGCAGCTGTTGAATAAAGGACACATGCTACTGGAGTAGGAAACTTTTAAAAATCATGATCACTAGAAAGATATTCCTTCAGGTAAACTGAACTTTGGGGGCAGACATTACAGGAAAGGGAATGGGAATGCTTTGTAAAGCTATTTTAGGACCCAGAAAGATTGTTTGGAATTCCTTTGGAGCTTAGAATTCCAGGAAAGGGAAAGGAGTTGATGTGAAAATCCATTTGAAATGACCTAAGGTCATGAACTGGTCTTATAAGCTTCTACTAAGGATGGTCTCACTCCTAGGGGACCAAAGTCTGAGCAATGTGAGTTTTCTACAGGCTTCTAGACTTGTCAATGGTTGTATGGTGGAAACAATGTAGACTCTGGGGCCACAGCTCTGGTTTCAAGTCTCAGTTCTTTCTCCTGTTCGTTCCTGTACTTGGTTTTCTCAATCATAAAGAAGGGAAAATATTGACATAATAGGGTTCATTTGAAGATTAAATAAAATACCATTTACTATTTGTAGTGTTTTCTCTCCTTCTTCTTCACCGTTCCTTCCTCATTATGTCTTCCCCAAATACCAACTTTTGAAGGAACTTCTGTCCATTCACATTTCTACTATTTTGTCAATAGAACTCTACCTTCCTTCCCTTCCTTAAAGTCACCTACCACCTACTGATACTTCTGGTTACCCTCACATGTTGAAGTATAACATTAGAGAAGCACGTTGAGGCAAGCATATAAAGCAGGGTTTATTTAAAAAGGGGTAACATAAAGTTCTCCCGGGAGGGAGAATGGGGCCATAGCTGGTATCCTGGTATTCCAAGAAGCAAGGCGGTCTGCCTTTTTTTTTTTTTTTTTTAATGTCTTAGGCTTCCTTTGTTTCCCTGCTCTCTTCCCCTTTTCCCACTACCTGACTAGGCCCAGGAGAGGCTGGATGGGATGCCCAAAAGGTCAGAAGCAGATGGACTGGGGAAGAGCCTGATGGAGCAGCCCAGGACACATTAATTAACAACTTTATAACTCCCTGTAGGAAGGGGCAAAATCCTGGGACAGGTTACTTTAGAAACATGTTGGCACAGGGCAGTTTATCTTGAAAGGGAAGGGCTCTGAAGGAATTAACATTTCAATTCCTCCGTTCTCTGGATCTGACCCAAGCCTATCATCTGCCTGTCTAATTCTGGCTTCATTACCCTGCCACTTGCTGAGAGCCACGGCTGAGCCTGTATGGCCCCTGGCATTTTGCCAACAGTATTGATTGACAGGCGAGGCATTACTATCCGCCTCTGCTGCAACTTTTGAGTTCTCGCACTATTTTGGAGTTCTCCTGGGGATTTCCGGGGATTCCCCGAGAGTTCCCATTGGTTGGGGAAGTGCAGGAGGAGGGAGTTCCGGGAGAGATATTTCCGGCTGGGGGTTCCTGGACAAGCCTCGTGGCGTTCAGGACGATTCCCCGGGAGCTGTGTGAAGTGTTTTCCTGCAGTTTAAAAATAAAATTTGTTCCTGCTTCAGTGGCTCGTGATTTGTGCCCAGCCAGACTGCGGCATTTGGTGGCCCGTACGGGGAACGTCTGAAGCTTCGAGGTAAGTGAAATTACTTGCCCCTAAGGGAAGGCGAGAGAATGGGTGACCATTTTAAAAAACAATGTGTTCTTGTTTTGATTTGTTTTGTGTTTGTTTCAAGCTGCCTATCCCTAGAATTTTCTCAGGCAGATTGGGAAAAATGGTTGGCTCAAGGTTTGAAGTTGTTCACCCCTGAGGAAGAGATAGAAATAGACCACAAATGCACATGTCAAGAAAATAGGAAAATTGATACAACGATTTTTTGTTCCGTTTTTGTTTCATTCTGTTTCGGTTTTGTTTTGTGTTATCTTATTGGGTTGCGTTATCTTTATAACAGATTAGAAATTAGTAAAAAACAAACTGAAAGAGTGTTAAGTAAATTGTTAGAGGTTCAGACCATGGAGAAAGACATTTTAGATCAAGCAAAAGAGAAGGTCTCTCAAGCTAGTCAGACAGAGGAAGAAAATTTAAAGGAAGAAAGCTTAGAGGAGAAACAGCTATTAGGGAAAAAGCTACAACAGGAGGCTGCTACTAACACCGTTCTATCACCAGAGGGCGTAATTCAACCAACAGCACCCCCTATGGAGATAGCTGAGTGGCCCTCAAACCCCGTAGTTGATAGATGGGATCCTGAGACAGGACCTCAAAGATTAGCATGCCCTGTACTTGAGCAGGCAGGAGGGCAGCGAATTCACCGTGCTTTAGATTTCAAAACAGTGAAGCAGTTAAAGGAGGCTGTAACAACCTATGGACCTCAAGCACCGTTCACTGTAAGCATGGTCGAATCCATTACCAACTTGGACATGACGCCAGCAGATTGGGCTAGTATGTGTAAATCTGTGCTAAATGGAGGACAATATTTGTTATGGAAGGTTGCCAATGAGGAATTTTGCAGGGAGACAGCTAGGCGAAATGCAGCAGCCGGTTACCCTCAAAGAAATCTAGATATGCTGTTAGGAAAAGGACCTTATGAGGGTCAACGGCAACAAATTGAATATGATCCTGGCGTATACGCACAAATTGCTGTAGATGCGGTTAGGGCATGGAAAACTTTACAGGGGCATGGAGGTTTACAAGGTCAATTATCTAAGGTAATACAAGGAACTAATGAACCTTACGCTGAATTTGTAGATAGGCTTATTCAAGCAGCTTCTAGAATTTTTGGGGATACAGAACAGGCAATGCCATTTATAAAACAACTGGCTTATGACCAAGCAAATCGTTGTTGCAGAGAGGTCATTAGACCATGGAGACATGAAGATTTAAACACATATATTAAATTATGTAGAGACATTAATGAACAAGGGCAAGTCTTAGCAGCAGTACAACAGGCTTTAGATGCCAGGCCAAAAACATGCTATAATTGTGATCAAACAGGACATTTTAAAAGGAGTTGCCCCATAGGAGGAGGGTTTAACAAAGCTAGATATCAAACGAATAGAATACCGGGTATTTGCCCATGATGCCGTAGAGGGAAACATTGGGCTAATGAATGCCGTTCTCAAACCACCATAGAGGGTATTCCGTTATCAAAAAACAGACAAGGACCAAGTGTTTACCCACGATATCGTGGAGAAAGGCATCGAGCTCCATTGCCAAAAAACGGACAGGGGGGCCCAATGCTCTGGGGCCCACTACCACAAATGTACGGGGCACTGGAGGAACCCAGAAACACCATGGAGGAACCCAGAAACACCATCAGGGTAGTGCCCAGGACACATTATCCATCAGATCTCTCATCAGACGAACCAGAGGGGGCGCAGGGTTGGACATCTGCGCCTCCGCCAGAGCAGTACTAACTCCAGAGATGGGAGTTCAAATCATTCCCACAGGAGTAAAAGGACCTCTTCCCCAAGGAACAGTAGGCTTATTGTTAGGACGCAGTTCTTCTACGCTAAAAGGACTTATGATAAGTCCCGGGGTAATTGATCCCGATTATGAAGGTGAAATAAAAATTATAGCTAGTTCTCCAAAGGGTATATCAGTAATTTCACCAGGAGATAGAATAGCACAGTTATTAATAATACCCAGCCTACATGATAAATTTTCCAGTAGTACTATAGAAAGAGGTTCCAGGGGATTAGGCTCCACAGGTGTAGATTGGGCTATGCTGTCTTTAAATTTAGATTCTCGCCCCATGCTAAAACTAAATATTCAAGGACATGAATTTAATGGGCTACTGGATACAGGTGCAGACCTTAGCATCATATCTCGTCAAGAATGGCCACAACATTGGCCGTTACAACAAGCCACTCAAACGCTTCGAGGCCTAGGAGTGGCAACTAATCCCCATAGAAGTGCAATGGTATTAGATTGGAAGGATCCTGAAGGATGTGAAGGAACTATACAGCCATATGTATTGGATCATCTTCCTATAAATTTATGGGGACGAGATGTCCTAGATCAATTAGGACTAACATTAACAAATAACATCAATTCAAATGCGCCCACTATTAGGGCTAGACAAGGTTTCAGGAAAGAAAAAAGATTAGGAGAACAAGGCATAGCAGCACCAATTCAAATAGATCAGGGAATAAATAGACATGGACTGGGTTTTCAGAAGGGGTCACTGAGACAATAAAAATTACTTGGAAATCAGAAAGACCAGTATGGGTTCCTCAGTGGCCCCTGACTAAAGAAAAGATACAAGCAGCCCATGACCTGGTCAAACAACAATTAGCGGAGGGACATATACAACCTTCCGTATCTCCTTACAATACTCCCATTTTTGTCATTAAAAAGAAATCTGGTAAATGGAGATTATTGCAAGATTTAAGAGCCATTAATAATGAGATGGTTATTATGGGACCTGCTCAATCGGGGATTCCTCAATTGTCTGCTTTGCCAAAAACCTGGTACGTTTTAGTTATAGATATTAAAGATTGTTTTTTTTCAATTCCAATTCATCCTGAGGATAGTCCACATTTTGCATTTACTATCCCTGCACTGAATCATGAAGGTCCTGATCAGAGATATGAATGGAAAGTACTCCCTCAAGGGATGGCTAACAGCCCAACTATGTGTCAAATTTATGTTAACAAAGCAATCCAGCCACTTAGAAATCAAAATCCTAAACTACAAATATTTCACTATATGGATGATGTATTGTTAGCACACAAAGATAAAAACACATTGCTAGAATGTTATGCCACACTTACAAATTTATTAAAAAATTATAATCTAGAGATAGCAATAGATAAAGTACAATTAAATTTTCCAATTAATTATTTAGGAGTTCTATTATCCTCAACCATGGTCCGTCCACCAAAAATTCAAATACGAGTAGATCAACTCAAATCACTTAACGACTTTCAAAAGTTATTAGGAGACATAAATTGGATAAGGCCTTATCTAGGCATACCAACAGGAGAGTTGGGACCTTTATTTGATATCCTAAAAGGTCCATCAGATCCAAATTCACCCCGCATGTTAACGCCTGAAGCAAGAAAGGCATTAAAAATTATTGAAACATATATGGAAAATATGCATTTGGATAGAATTGATATAACTTTGCCTTTATTATTTATTGTAATACCAACAAAAAATATTCCTACAGGAGTATTTTGGCAAGAAGGTCCATTATTGTGGATACATTTATCTTATTCTCCTAACACTATTCTTACTAGGTATCCTGAGGCTGTAGGACAATTAATACTCAAAGGAATAAAAGCAGCAAAGGGAGTGTTTGGAATTTCTCCCAATAAAATTATTACTCCATATACTATGGATCAAATTGATGAGTTAGCTAATGAGTTAAATACTTGGGCAATAATCATGTGTAAATCTAATGTTTCATTTGATAATCACTTACCATCTAATCCTTTGTTGTCTTTTTGGTCTTCGCATCCTGTAGTTTTTCCAAAAATGACAAGAAAAACCCCTATCATGAATGCTCCAAATGTATTCACTGATGGGTCAAATAATGGTACAGCAGCAGTAGTTACCCCTGATCAAACTTTTACATTTTTAGTACCCAAACAATCAGCTCAAAAGGTAGAGCTTAATGCAGTTTTACAAGCTTTTGTGATGTTTAAAAATTCTGTATTTAATTTATTCTCTGATAGTCAGTATGTAGTTAATGCTATAGTATCCCTTGAAGATGCTGGTAGGATTTCCCCTTCCTCTGCTGTTTTCTCTTTGTTTTCTGCTATACAAAGTCTAATCTGGGACAGAAAAGATCCATTCTTTATAGGACATATCAGAGCACATACAGGATTGCCTGGAGCCCTTAGTTTGGGCAACAATTTAGCAGATAAAACTACACATGACATACATATTTTCTCTACACTAGAAAAGCTACATATTTTCATAAAAGGTTCCATGTCAATGCTAATACTTTACAAAAGCGTTTTAAAATAACTAAGGAACAAGCTAGACAAATAGTAAAACAATGTCAAAATTGTGTGACCTTTTTACCACAAGTTAATCTTGGAGTCAATCCTAGAGGACTGATACCTAACCATATTTGGCAGATGGACGTCACACACTTGCCACAATTTGGAAAATTAAAATATTTGCATGTTACAGTTGATACTTCTTCCGGATTTTTGATGGGCTCCCTTCATTCCGGAGAACAAACTGAAGATGTTATAGCTCATTGCTTACAAAATTTTGCCACTGTGGGCGTTCCAAAACAGTTAAAAACAGATAATGGTCCTGGTTATACTTCTACCTCTTTTAAACAATTTTGCTCATCATTTGGCATTACTCATATAACAGGAATTCCATACAATCCACAGGGACAAGGCATAGTTGAAAGAGCTCATCAAACTATTAAAATGTACTTACTAAAGCAAAAAGAGGGAATTGGAAAGGGGTATATGTCACCCAAAGATAAACTTAAAATAACCCTTTTTACTCTAAACTTTTTAAATTTGGATTCATCAGGGCTTAGTGCTGAGGAAAGGCATATGTGTCCAAAAAATGTACATAAGCCTAAGGTACTTTGGAAGGATATTCTAACAGGACAATGGAAAGGTCCTGACCCAGTGATTGTCTGGAGTCGGGGTTCTGTTTGTGTTTTTCCACAGGGAGAACAGCAGCCGATTTGGATTCCAGAGAGATTAACTAAAACAATTTCTACAGACCAAAAGGAAGATGATTTGACTCAAATCCATAACAGCTGATATCCAGAACTCCAGTTTGGCTATTCTTACATCTGCGACAGTGATTAACCAGGATGCTTTTTTCAATATTTATTTTATTATTTGCCTTTTCCCACATCATAAAGTTCTATTTTATTTTTGAGCTCATACAGACCTAGGTTAATGTTTTTCTGATCAGTTTTATTTTTTGACTGGAGTTTTTAAGCATTGCAATGGAGATTTCACCTAGGTAAAGCTTCAAGGCCTTTACTATTGTCTTAAGTGTTGTATGTTATGTGTGCACACTTCTGTTTTGTGGTGTATGTCTGTATGTGCGTATGTCCATATATCATATATGAGGAGCACTCATGAATAAATGGATCCGAATTTTTTTATTCACGTGATTTTAATGGTTTAATTTAGATTGGGTAAACAGCTGTTGAAAATTGTTTTAATATGTGAATAAATAAGGAGGTTAACAGATCTGTTTGTTTACTTTCACCTTTCCTTCTCATTATATTTAATAATTATGTTCAGGATAATGTAAATTGTTCAAAAAATTGTTTTCTTAGTGCCTGTTGGAATGTTACATAATTTTTTTCTTAGCATCATTGCCAGAATTCCTATCTTCATCCTAGTGCCAGTGAAGACAAAGATAAAACCAAACTACAGCTTCTTCGATAGTTATCACAACAAACTGTAAAAACTGATGCATCAATGAATAATAACTCCACAAGTAATGCTCAATTAAGGAGTCGATTTACTTTGGGAGGAAATGGACATATTGACAGATTCCTCTGCTTTGAATTGCTTGCAGACCTTGCCTGGACTATGTATCACTTGTATGCATTGTGAACTATCTGTTGGTACAGCGAATTGTGGTAGTGCTGGAGTATTTTTGTTGATGGTGTCACCGGTGGTACAATTTTTCAAAGGAGCCCTCAATTGGCTTAGTGTCATGGCATTTTGCATCCTCCTCCCTTCTACTAGTGATGGTCTAAAATTTGGGGGCCAACAGAGGTGAGGCGAAGAACCTCACCCCCCACTGGTGCAAAGGCCTATCCACAAGTATGGCTGTATGCTGGACCGGTAGTCAGTGACGGGTATGATCCAATTGCAGTTGTACCAACCTAAGACAGGAGGCTGACGCCTAGAGGTCAGTTCATCCGATGACGGGTAAGGACCATATGTTGAATTGGACTGCCTAACAGGCACGGTCCCTAAGCCACATTGCTTGTTGTTTAATTAAACAAAAAGGGGGAGATGCTGAGAGCCACGGCTGAGCCTGTATGGCCCCTGGCATTTTGCCAACAGTATTGATTGACAGGCGAGGCATTACTATCCGCCTCTGCCGCAACTTTTGAGTTCTCGCACTATTTTGGAGTTCTCGTGGGGATTTCCGGGGATTCCCTGAGAGTTCCCATTGGTTGGGGAAGTGCAGGAGGAGGGATTTCCGGGAGAGATATTTCCGGCTGGGGGTTCCTGGACAAGCCTCTTGGCGTTCAGGACGATTCCCCGGGAGCTGTGTGAAGTGTTTTCCTGCAGTTTAAAAATAAAGTTTGTTCCTGCTTCAGTGGCTCGTGATTTGTGCCCAGCCAGACTGCGGCAGCCACTCTTTTCAAGAATCAGAGAAACCCATGCTTCAAAACTGAATACTGAAAGGACTCTCACAAAGTCCACGCAAAGTCCAAGGACCCACACCACACACCAGATCTCATCCGAGAGATTTGTTGTCAGAGCATGGAGCAAACCCATGAAGCTGTCCCTCCAAGGAGAGCAGCAGCCTGTTGGCACTCATAGAGCAGCTTTATAGCCCACAAGAGGAATTTCATAAGCATGCTTAGGGGTTACATCACGGGCTGGGGTGAGGTCAGCCCTTTAGCAGCCACATGTTCTTACAGGAGGATAAGCAGCATTGACTCAGGATCTCAGATAAAATGACTCCTAAATTGAAACCTGAGAGTCCCTGAATAAAATGGCTCCTAATTCTAAACTTAGGAGTCCCTAGATAAAAATGGCTCCTGAACTAAAATAGTGGATCTGATACCAAAATTGATCTGATGCCAATAAATACTCCTGGGATGCTTTGGAAAGACCCCCCTCCCCTTCAAAAAGTAACTCAGTGCCTCAATTATAATGTGATAGATGGCAAAATCAGGTCTACCTCTTTCTCCTTCCCTTTTCCCCATCTTCCTTCCTTCCTCCTTCCTCCCTTCTTTACCTAACACATATTTTGAGTTCCTATGAGGCTATTCATGAAAAAAATTTCTCTAACGCTTTGATTCCAATTTCACAGATATGCATAAATTTAGGATGAAGTCTTTCATTGGATATAAGCCCTAACCCTTAAACATTCCAAAATTTAATATTAGAATAAAGATCATACTAATAATGAGAGTAGTAGTTTGTCCTAAAATTGGAAAACCAGCATTCCATTAAGAGACTAATGTGACTGTCTCTTGTCAATCATTTATAGTCATGAAAGATTGTCATAATAGCACAATTCTTGCCCTTAAACAACTACTCCCATTTTAGCAATAGAGACCCCAGGAGCAGTAGGGTGAGACAGTTTAACAAGAGATTTCCTGCAGCACAAATCATCAAGCAACCTCTAAAACTATCTTTATATACAACATCAATTTTTGAGTAGCCATGTCTCTATAGGCAAGCTAAGGAAGACAGTGGAAAGTCAACAAAATACAAGAAAAGAATGAAGATCCTCTTAACTATATCACCAACACCTCCCCTTACTCATAAACTTTTATTGTCTTATTGTCAGAAAAGAAAGAAAACTAGTAGTAGGTGTGGATATTAAAAAGGCAAATTTTATTCTTTCTGGTATGTCTTCTTGATGTGGATATTAACTCTTTCTTTTTTCTTTAAAACCTTGACATATCTGTACCATTTATATTTGTGATGGCTTAAAGATACCATCACTCTTTCAAAGAATAGAATTCTCCATAGCACTTAGTGGAATTCTAAAGGTATCTGAAGGGATTGTAATCTGTTAAACTTTCTATCTTCTTCGAGTCACTAACTGGTTATGCACCACTGATGCAAACAGTTAATGATGAACCCAACCTAATTCTATCCTAAGGTTCGGAGCCATCTTGTCACAAAGTTATGAAAAGTTCATTTCTGTTTTATTAAGATTTCTATTTGGCCTGACCACACTCTGAGGGCTAATCTTGTTGGAATTCCTGCTGGTGCTCTAAACTCACCCACGCCTAGCTCTCTTGACCAGATAACAACCCTCCCTAAAACCTTAGCAGCCCCTCATAAATTTTGATATTGGAATCTCAATTTACTCCCTACCTTGAAATGTTAAGCCATGTAGATTGTTAACCTGCTATCTGCCTTTGTATTATGCTTTCCAGAACCTGTTAGCTGTAAGTTCCCAAGACACCCCTCTTTGTAACTTTTTGTGCTATAGAAAATCTTTTTCCTGGAGACTGGGGTGCTATTCTCTAGCCCGGCTTTGGGTGAGACTGCCGCTGGCCAGCTCTCTTGTGTACACAATATAAGCATGCTTTAATTTGGCTTAAAATTGAAGTCGGTGGTCTTTTCTTTGCATTGTTCGACACTAACTTCTCTAAGTCTGGTTTTTGGTGATTGCACTGGTTTCTAACTTTCTGTAATCCCCCTATTACCATATCCACTAATGATCTTTATATCACATATATTTCTGCCAATCTAAAATCACCTGTAGTATACATGTGCATCTCCCGTGTACCAGGCATGTTGTTAAGTACTCTCACAAATTATAATGATTACCATAACTTTTGTGATTAAAAATTTAGAAAATGAAAGGATTTTGACCTGAAGAAGGCTGCTTCCAAATCCTTTTGAAAGTATTTGGTTAAGTCAATGAAAATGTCAAAGGTAGGAGGGAAGAATATATATTTTCCATTGCAACATGGAAATTCTGAATATGTTCTGAATACATTCTGAATATGTTTGTCCTTATGGCTGATTTTGTTATAGCTTTAGTTTTAACTTTGTTTTATTCATCCCTCTGTGCTTGACTGATGATATCTACCTTTCCCAGTCATTGACAAAAAGTAATTGGAATTAGAGTCTGAGCTGTTAGAAATGTGAAAGATTTCTTGAATAGATCTTTATGGTTGAATTGTTGAAGCTTGAAAATAAATACAGCATAGAACATTTCCTCACTAATTTGGAATTTATATTCAGGTTTGACTTCCTGAACAGCAGAAGAGTAAAATACCCATCTTGACAACAAAAAATGTTGAAACCATATTTTACTCCTAAATTATATTTTTTCTTTGTTGAAACAGATAGTACCATTACTCCAATGTCAATGTGATTTAAATAAATAAATTATTTCTGATTGTTAAAATAACATAAAATTTGAGAACAATAGAAATATTTTGAAAGAAAATAAGTCAGTCGTAACTTTACCATTCAGAGAGAATCATTGTTAATGATCAAATCTACTATTTTTTGGAGCATAAAGGAGATCATGCTTTACATAAAATTGTATATCTTGCCTTGTTATTTCAGCATCGTTTGAATGGTTGTGTAGGATTCTATCAAAGTGTTATGGTAATTTACCTACTAATTCCCACATGGTTGCAAATATTAAAGGTGTTTACTTTTTTTCTATTATAAATCATGTAATATTAAATTTTGGAACCAACCTAGATGCCATTCAATAGATGAATGGATAAAGAAACTGTGGTATATATACACACAATGGAATATTGCTCAGCAATAAGAGATAATAAAATTATGGCATTTACAAGTAAATGGATGGAGTTGGAGAATATCATGCTAAACCAAGTAAACCAATCCCAAAAAAACCAAAGGCCGAATGTTTTCTCTGATGAGTGGATGCTAATCTATAAGCGGGGACATGGAATGAGTGAAGGAACTTTGGATTGGGCAAAGAGGAGGGAGGGTAAGGGAGGTGCATGTGGAAAGGAAAGATGGTGGAATGAGACAGACATCATTACCCTAGATACATGTATGATCGCATGAATGGTGTGACTCTATTTTGTGTACAACCAGGGAAGTGAAAAATTGTGCTCTACTTGTGGACAATGAATCAAAGAGCATTCTGCTGTTATGTATAACTGATTAGAACAAATGAATAAAAAAATTTTTTAAAAGATCAAATGATAATTTAAAACTGAAATGGAGATGTACGATTTGATTCAATTTAAGTTTTAAGTGGATAACAACACATAAACTATTAATCTATTCTGTGTATCAATAATTGGATATCAAATTGAAAGTCATTGCTTCTATTATTGTATTGAATAGGATCCCTTTACCAAACAAATCAATTTTCTCCATGTCCTCTGAAACACTGATTAATGGCTGCAACACACTTAGGGTCCACTGGTAATCCTTAACATACTTAAAAACTCATCTTGTTTAGTTACCAGAAACTCATAAATAAAAGTCTATCCCCTTCCCCAGAAAACAAAAACAAAAACAAAAAGTACTGAAACATGAGGGAGATATAATTTCATACTTAACAAACATCTAATTTCATACTTAACAAACATCTGAAAATGATACACTATAGAAATCAGAAGAAAATGTTACTTTCCCATTGCTGTAAAATGTAGGTGCTCCTTAGAGGAGATTTGAATTGCAAATCCTCAAAATCAAAGCAGTTGATCTTTCTGCTTTTTCTTCTGTGCAGAAGCATAAACTTTGTTCTGCTTCTCTTTTTATGTCTACTTCATTCATTCTCTTTTCTGCTCTATGAAACTTATACATATAATGAAAAGAAACAATGGGCTAAGGTAGTAGCATTAAAGATAATCAAATAACCAAGGTAGAAATCAAACATAAGAAGTGATCTCACATTTATGAAGTGGGGGGAAAAAAGAAAATCTTTGAAAGAACTTGACACATAAGAAAATAAGACAATGAAGATCAAACCTATTAATTATATATGTTCCCCAAAGAGAAAATGTGAATGATTGGAACAGAAGCAGAAATCGTAGATGAAGAATATATTCTATCACTAGTTTAAAAAATGATGAGTATACTTATCAAAAGTGTCAAGATCATACTGTCACATTGTCACAAATTGGAGGATACTAGAAAGCAAAAGAACTAAATGTACTGGATCCTGGAAGAGAAAAAAGGAATACTGGAATAACTGGTGAAATTATAAAGTTGGCAATGATTCTGTAATGATGTTAATTTCTTAATTTTCAAAAATGTGTCATGGCTATATAAGGTGTTTACATTAGGTAAAGCTGGACAAAGACTATATATGGAAACTCTCTGTACTATCTTGCACCTCTTTCTTAAATTTACAATGAGTTAAAAATAAAAACAAATTAAATAATTAAAAAAATTGATAGTGATGCTCATGTCAAATTATTCACACTTATATTGCACTTTTTGTGTGATGTCATTTTTTTATTGTGGTACAATGCCACATTATTTAAAATTGACCACCATATCCATTATAAAATATGCAAATCAATAGCATTAAATATATTTATAATGTGCAACTATCACTACTATCATCTTTATATTTCTTTTCATTTGTAAAACTGAAACTCTGTACCCATTAAAGAATAAATTCCTCTTTCTACCTCCCTGCAGCAACCACCATCCTACTTTTTGTTTCTATGATTTTGATTATTATATTAGTATAATTACACAGTATTTGTTTTCTGGGGTAGTCTTAATTCACTGAGCAAAATATCTTCTAAGTTCATCCATGTTGTAGTATATCCTAAGGCTGGATAATATTCCATTTTATGTGCATACCTCATTTTTTTTATCCATTCTTCTGTTGATTAACATTATGATACACTTTTCTGTCCAGTAATGTGTCAGTAAATGTGGTTGTTACTTGGGGTTAGAAGTTGTTCCAGATAGCTGCAAAACTGAAGCATATGATGGTTAAACCTAGAATCTTGAATAAATTACTGGGATACATCCATCATATAAAGGAACTCATCTCAATTAATCTTACATTTATCTTGTTTTCTCAGAATAAGTGAACCATTCAATTTTCTGTAAAATGGATGGAAAACATTTCCCCCTCATTGTGCTTTCTATGAACATTTCTTTTAGGAATATCATTGTTCTAGACCAAGGGGAAAATTTATTTATTTATCTATTTATATATAACATGGAATGCATTATAATTCTTATTACATATATAGAACTCAATTTTTCATATCTCTGGCCGTATATATAGTATACTCACACCCATTCATGTCTTCATACATGTACTTTGGATAATAATGATCATCACATTCAACCATCATTAATTACCCTATGTCCCCTTTTTTCCTCTTTCACCCCTCTGCCTTATCTAGAGTTTCCTCTATTCCTCCCATGCTCCCTCTCCCTATCCAACTATGAATCAGCTTCCTTATATCAAAGAAAACATTCGGCATTTTTTTTTTTGATAAGAAATTTTTTTATCATTGCTTTATTTTTTTTTCTTTTTAATTTTTCATTGTTGGTTGTTCAAAACATTACAAATTTCTTGACATATCATATTCCACACTTTGATTCAAGTGGGTTATGAACTCCCACCTTCACCCCATACACAGATTGCAGAATCACATCAGTTACACATCCATTGATTTACATATTGCCATACTAGTGTCTGTTGTGCTCCACTGCCTTTCCCATCCTCCCCCCTCCCCCCTCCCCACCTCTCCCCTCCCCTCCCCTCCTCTCTCTCTACCCCTTCCACTGTATAACCCTGAGGGTCTCCTTCCATTTCCATGCAATTTCCCTTCTCTCTCCCTTTCCCTCCCACCTCTCATCCCTGTTAAATGTTAATCTTCTTCTCATGCTCTTCGTCCCTACTCTGATCTTAGTTACTCTCCTTATATCAAAGAAGACATTTGGCATTTGTTTTTTAGGGATTGGCTAGCTTCACTTAGCATAATCTGCTCTAATGCCATCCATTTCCCTGCAAATTCTATGATTTTGTCATTTTTTAATGCAGAGTAATACTCCATTGTGTATAAATGCCACATTTTTTTTATCCATTCGTCTATTGAAGGGCATCTAGGTTGGTTCCACAGTCTTGCTATTGTGAATTGTGCTGCTATGAACATCGATGTAGCAGTGTCCCTGTAGCATGCTCTTTTTAGGTCTTTAGGGAATAGACCGAGAAGGGGAATAGCTGGGTCAAATGGTGGCTCCATTCCCAGCTTTCCAAGAAATCTCCATACTGCTTTCCAAATTGGCTGCACCAATCTGCAGTCCCACCAGCAATGTACAAGTGTACCCTTTTCCCCACATCCTCGCCAGCACTTGTTGTTGTTTGACTTCAGAATGGCTGCCAATCTTACTGGAGTGAGATGGTATCTTAGGGTGGTTTTGATTTGCATTTCTCTGACAGCTAGAGATGGTGAGCATTTTTTCATGTATTTGTTGATTGACTGTATGTCCTCCTCTGAGAAGTGTCTGTTCAGGTCCTTGGCCCATTTGTTGATTGGGTTGTTTGTTCTCTTATTGTCTAATTTTTTGAGTTCTTTGTATACTCTGGATATTAGGGCTCTATCTGAAGTGTGAGGAGTAAAGATTTGTTCCCAGGGTGTAGGCTCCCTATTTACCTCTCTTATTGTTTCTTTTGCTGAGAAAAAACTTTTTAGTTTGAGTAAGTCCCATTTGTTGATTCTAGTTATTAACTTTTGTGCTATGGGTGTCCTATTGAGGAATTTGGAGCCCGACCCCACCGACTGTAGATCGTAGCCAACTTTTTCTTCTATCAGACGGCGTGTCTCTGATTTGATATGAAGCTCCTTGATCCATTTTGAATTAACTTTTGTGCATGGCGAGATAAAGGGATTCAGTTTCATTTTGTTGCATATGGATTTCCAGTTTTCCCAGCACCATTTGTTGAAGATGCTATCCTTCCTCCATTGCATGCTTTTAGCCCCTTTATCAAATATAAGATAGTTGTAGTTTTGTGGATTGGTTTCTGTGTCCTCTATTCTGTACCATTGGTCCACCCGCCTGTTTTGGTACCAGTACCATGCTGTTTTTGTTACTATTGCTCTGTAGTATAGTTTGAAGTCTGGTATCGCTATACCGCCTGATTCACACTTCCTGCTTAGCATTGTCTTTGCTATTCTGGGTCTTTTATTTTTCCATATGAATTTCATGATTGCTTTCTCTATTTCTACAAGAAATGCCGTTGGGATTTTGATTGGCATTGCATTAAACCTATAGAGAACTTTTGGTAATATCGCCATTTTGATGATGTTAGTTCTGCCTATCCATGAACAGGGTATATTTTTCCATCTTCTAAGATCTTCTTCTATTTCTCTCTTTAGGGTTCTGTAGTTTTCATTGTATAAGTCTTTCACCTCTTTTGTTAGGTTGATTCCCAAGTATTTTATTTTTTTTGAAGATATTTTGAATGGAGTGGTTGTCCTCATTTCCATTTCAGAGGATTTGTCACTGATATACAGGAATGCCTTTGATTTATGCTTGTTGATTTTATATCCTGCCACTTTGCTGAATTCATTTATTAGCTCTAATAGTTTCTTTGTAGAGCCTTTTGGGTCTGCTAGGTATAGAATCATATCATCTGCAAATAGTGATAATTTAAGTTCTTCTTTTCCTATTTTTATGCCTTTAATTTCTTTCGTCTGTCTAATTGCTCTGGCCAGTGTTTCGAGAACTATGTTGAACAGAAGTGGAGAGAGAGGGCATCCCTGTCTTGTTCCAGATTTTAGAGGGAATGCCTTCAGTTTTTCTCCATTCAGAATGATGCTAGCCTGAGGCTTAGCATAGATTGCTTTTACAATATTGAGGTATGTTCCTGTTATCCCTAGTTTTTCTAGAGTTTTGAACATAAAGGGATGCTGTACTTTGTCGAATGCTTTTTCCGCATCTATCGAGATGATCATATGGTTCTTATTTTTAAGTCTATTGATGTGGTGAATAACATTTATTGATTTCCGTATATTGAACCATCCTTGCATCCCTGGGATGAATCCTACTTGATCATGGTGCACAATTTTTTTGATATGTTTTTGTATCCGATTCGCCAGAATTTTATTGAGGATTTTTGCATCTAGGTTCATTAGAGATATTGGTCTGTAGTTTTCTTTCTTTGAAGTATCTTTGTCTGGTTTAGGTATCAGGGTGATGTTGGCCTCATAGAATGAATTTGGAAGTTCTCCCTCTTTTTCTATTTCCTGAAGTAGCTTGAAAAGTATTGGTATTAGTTCTTCTTTAAAGGTTTTGTAAAATTCTGCTGTATACCCATCCTGTCCTGGGCTTTTCTTAGTTGGTAGTCTTTTTATGGTTTCTTCTATTTCCTCAATTGATATTGGTCTGTTTAGGTTTTCTATATCCTCCTGACTCAATCTGGGCAGATCATATGACTTAAGAAATTTATCTATGCCTTCACTATCTTCTAATTTATTGGAGTATAAGGATTCAAAATAGTTTTTGATTATCTTCTGTATTTCTGAAGTGTCTGTTGTGATATTGCCTTTTTCATCCCGTATGCTAGTAATTTGAGTTCTCTCTCTTCTTCTCTTCGCTAGCATGGCTAAGGGTCTGTCGATTTTGTTCATTTTTTCGAAGAACCAACTTTTAGTTTTGTCAATTTTTTCAATTGTTTCTTTTGTTTCGATTTCATTAATTTCAGCTCTGATTTTAATTATTTCTTGCTTTCTACTTCTTTTGCTGTTGTTTTGCTCTTCTTTTTCAAGGATTTTGAGATGAAGTATGAGATCATCTATTTGTTGGTTTTTTTCTTTTTTTAAGGAATGAACTCCAAGCAATGAATTTTCCTCTTAGAACTGCTTTCAATGTGTCCCATAGATTCCGATATGTTGTGTCTGTGTTTTCATTTATCTCTAAGAATTTTTTAATTTCCTCCTTGATGTCTTCTATAACCCATTGATCATTCAGTAAACTATTGTTCATTCTCCAAGTGATGTATGCTTTTTCCTTCCTTCTTTTATCGTTGATTTTCAGTTTCATTCCATTATGATCAGATAAGATGCATGGTATTATCTCTACTCCTTTATATTGTCTAAGAGTTGCCCTGTGACATAATATATGATCTATTTTTGAGAAGGATCCATGTGCTGCTGAGAAAAAAGTATAACTGCTTGATGTTGGGTCGTATACTCTATATATGTCAATTAAGTCTAGGTTATTAATTGTGTTATTGAGTTCTATAGTTTCCTTATTCAACTTTTGTTTGGAAGATCTGTCCAGTGGCGAGAGAGGTGTGTTGAAGTCTCCCAGGATTATGGTACGGTGGTCTATTAGACTCTTGAACTTGAGAAGAGTTTGTTTGACGAACATAGCTGCACCATTGTTTGGGGCATAAATATTTATGATTGTTATGTCTTGTTGGTGTATGGTTCCCTTAAGCAGTATGTAGTGTCCCTCTTTATCCCTTTTGATTAACTTGGGCTTGAAATCTATTTTATTTGATATGAGTATGGACACTCCTGCTTGTTTCCGAAGTCCATATGAGTGATATGATTTTTCCCAACCTTTCACCTTCAGCCTATGTATGTCTTTTCCTATCAAATGCGTCTCCTGTAGGCAGCATATTGTTGGGTCTTGTTTTGTGATCCATTCTACTAGCCTGTGTATCTTAATTGGTGAGTTTAAGCCATTAACATTTAGGGTTATTATTGAGATATGGGTTGTTCTTCCAGCCATATTTGTTTATTTATGTTACTAAACATGGTTTGTTTTCCTCTTTGATTATTTTCCCCCCCTTTACTGTCCTACCTCCCACTGTTGGTTTTCATTGTTATTTTCCATTTCCTCTTCCTGTAATGTTTTGCCGAAGATGTTTTGAAGAGATGGTTTTCTAGCTGCGAATTCTTTAAACTTTTGTTTATCGTGGAAGGTTTTAATTTCATCTTCCATCCTGAAGCTTAATTTCGCTGGATACACAATTCTTGGTTGGAACCCATTTTCTTTCAGTGTTTGAAATATGTTATTCCAGGATCTTCTAGCTTTCAGAGTCTGTGTTGAAAGATCAGCTGTTATCCTGATTGGCTTACCCCTAAATGTAATCTGCTTCCTTTCTCTTGTAGCTTTTAAAATTCTCTCCTTATTCTGTATGTTGGGCATCTTCATTATAATGTGTCTAGGTGTGGATCTCTTATACTTTTGCACATTCGGCGTCCTGTAGGCTTCTAGGATTTGGGATTCTGTCTCATTCTTCAAGTCTGGGAAGTTTTTCTCGTATTATTTCATTGAATAGACTGCTCATTCCTTTGGTTTGGAGCTCTGTACCTTCCTGTATCCCAATGACTCTTAAGTTTGGTCTCTTAATGTTATCCCATATTTCTTGGATGTTCTGCTCATGGTTTCTTAACAGTCTTGCTGAGCTGTCTATGTTCTTTTCCAGTTGAAATAGTTTGTCTTCATTGTCTGATGTTCTATCTTCTAAGTGTTCTACTCTGCTGGTAGTATTCTCCATTGAGTTTTTAAGTTGGTTTATTGCTTCCTGCATTTCTAGGATTTCTGTTTGTTTGTTTTTTATAACCTCTATCTCCCTGTATAGTTGATCCTTTGCTTCCTGGATTTGTTTGCGTAATTCATTGTCGAAGTGATCTTTCATTGTCTGATTTTGCTGTCTAATGTCTTCCTTGATACTCCAGATCATCTGAAGCATGTATATCCTGAATTCCTTATCTGACATTCCATCTGCTGCAGCTGTTACCTCTTCTAAAGTTGCGTTGACCTGCATTGCTTGTGGTCCTTTCTTTCCTTGTCTTTTCATACTGCTTGCGTATCTTTCCTGCAGGCGCGGGCAGCGGCTCTGCTCTCTCCTTATTCCAATTGGGGTGTCATGGCTACCACGCCGGCAGGTCACTGGGCCTGTTCTGGGCGCTGGCGGCGGCTCTGTTCTGCCCCTACTCCAATTGGGGTGACCAGTGTACCATGCCGGCAGGCCACCGGGCCTGATCCGCCGATCGGTTGCAGGTTTGCGTACCCTGCAGGCGCGGGCGGCGGCTCTACTCTGCCCCTACTCCAAGTGGGGTGACGTGTCTGTCGTACCGGCAGGCCACTGGGCCTGTCCCACTGGTCGGTCGCAGATCTGCCCACCTTTCGGGCACGGGTGGCGGCTCTGCTCTGCCCCTACTCCAATTGGGGTGTCGTGACTACCCCGCCTGCAGGTCCCTGGGCCTGTTCCTGGCACGGGCGCGACTCTGCTCTGCCCCTACTCCAATTAGGGTGGTGTGAGTACCACACCTGCAGGCTCCTGGGCCTGATCCGCCGGTCTGTCGCAGGTCTGCCTACCTTGGAGGCGCGGGCGGCGGATCTGCCCTGCACCTCCTACCACGCCTGCGGACCCCTGGGCCTGATCTGCAGGTTGGTCACAGGTCTGCTCACCCTGCGGGCACGGGTGGCGGTTCCGCTCCGCCCCCACTCCAATTGGGGTCACGTGGCCACCACACCGGCAGGGCCTGATCCGGGCGTGGGAGAAGGATCTGCTCTGCCCCTACTCCAGTTGGAGTGACGTGTGTACCACACTGGCAGGCCACTGGGCCTGACCCGCCAGTCTGTGACAGGTCTGTTTACCTTGCAAGCGCGGGCGGCGGCTCTGCCCTGCCCCTCCTTCCACGCCCATGTACCACTGGGTCGCTGGTCTGCCCACCTTGCAGGTGTGGGTGGCGGCTCCGCTCTGCCCCCTCTCCAATTGGAGTCACGCAGTCACCACGCTGGCGAGCCGCTGGGCCTGCTCCGGGCGCTGGCGGCGGCCCGGCTCCTCCCCTCTGGCTCGACGACAAATTGAGGAGACTCGGGTGTCTGTGCCTCACCCCCCCTACCAGGAGACCAACTGTTTCTGTCGCCGCTGGTATTGATGAAGTTCTCTCCTCCGCCGCTTTCTGATGACATCAGATCTCTGCCATGTTGGTATCCTATGCGAATGGCAGCATTTCGTTCCCCTTGCCGGGCAACCAAAGCAACGGGTGAGTCCTGACCGGCCCTCAGCAGGACCCGGACCGAGAAGCAGTTTCCGTGGGCTCCTAGCCCTGGGCCAGGGCAGTTCTCGGCCGCTCCGTGCTCGGTGTAAGCTCCGATAAGAGTAGGCTCCAAGAAGCAGTCCCCGTGGGCTCAGTTCCGGGAGCCGGAATTCGGCCGCTTAGTGCTTGGTGTATGCTCTGATAGGAGCAGGGTCCAAGAAGCAGCCTCCGCAGGCTCCCCAGCCCTGGGCCCGGGCGGTTCCGGGAGCCGGAACTCGGCCGCCCCGCACTCGTTCGCTCCGATAAGATCAGGTTCTAAGAAGCCCCCAGGCACTGAACCCTAGCAATCTGACTGCAAGCCGCAGGCGAATGGCAGCCTGAAATTACCTGTTCTATGGCGGAATGAGCTGCGGTCAGTCGAAAACAGGGATGGTGACGTCAGCTTTCCAACATGGTGGCTGCTGGCCTCCTCTGTGGTCTGACCGGTGTGGAGAACCGAGATGGACCGCTTCCTTCCCCCGTCTCAAACCCAGAATTCAGCCCTGAGTATGGTGCTTGCACGGCTGGCAGAAACTGCAGCGCTGTATCCCTGCGTCGCTATCTCCTCGTTTTCCAGCGCGTGCTGCAGACTCTCGGCATTTGTTTTTTGGTAATGGCTAACTTCACTTAGCATTATCTTCTCTAACTCCATCCATTTACCTGCAAATGCCATGATTTTGTTCTCTTTTATTGCTTAGTAATATTCCATTGTGTATATATGCCACATTTTCTTTATCCGTTCATCTACTGAAGGGCATCTAGGTTGGTTCCACAGTTTAGCTATTGCGAATTATGTTGCAATAAACATTGATGTGGCTGTGTCCCTGTAGTATGCCATTTTTAAGTCCTTTGGGTATAGACCAAAAAGTGGGATAGCTGGGTCCAAATGTGGTTCCACTTACAGTTTTCCAAGGAATTTCCATACTGCTTCCATATTGGCTATACCAGTTTGCAGTCCCACCAGCAATGTATGAGTGTGCCTTTTTCCTCACATCCTTGACAATACTGTTGTTTGTATTCTTAATTGCTGCCATCCTGACTGGAGTGAGATAAAATTTTAGAGTAGTTTTGATTTGCATTTCTCTAATTTCTAGAGATGTTGAACATTTTTTCATATATTTATTGATTGATTGTATATCACCTTCTGAGAAGTGACTGTTTGGTTCCTTTGCTCATTTATTAATTGGGTTATTTATTTTTTTTTTGGAGTTTAGCTTTTTGAGTTCTTTATATACCCTAGAGATTAGTGCTCTAATTGATAAAATTTGCTCCTAAAATGTAGGCTCTCTATTTACCTCACTGATTGTTTCTTTTGCTGAGAAGTTTTTTTTTTTAGTTTGAATACATCCCATTTATTAATTCTTGATTTTAATTCTTGCACTATAGGAGTCTTGTTAAGGAAGTAGGGGCCTAATCCAATATGATGGATATTTGATCCTACTTTTTCTTCTATTAGATGCAGGGTCTCTAGTTTAATTCCTAGGTCCTTGATCCACTTTGAGTTAAGTTTTGTGAATGGTGAGAGATAGGGGTTTAATTTCATTTTGTTGCATATGGATTTGCAGTTTTCCCACCACCATTTGTTGAAGAGGCTGTCTTTTCTCCAGTGTAGATTTTTGGCACCTTTGTCTAATATAAGATAACTGTAATTATGTGGATTAGTCTCTGTGTCCTCTATTCCGTACCATTGGTCTACCTGTCTATTTTGGTGCCAATACTATGCTGTTTTTGTTACTATTGCTCTGTAGTATAGTTTAAGATCTGGTATAGTGATGCCAACTGCTTCACTCTTCTTGCTAAGGATTGATTTAGCTATTCTGCATCTCTTATTTTTCCAGATGAATTTCATGATTGTTTTTTCTATTTCTATGAAGAATGTTATTGGGATTTTGATTGGAATTGCATTAAATCACACAGCACTTTCTCTTTAAAAGACTTTTACTAAAACAAAAATTGATTAAAAAACAAACAAAACAATAATCTTCAGGTTATTAAAGTAGAAATTAGGAAAAAGAAATTCTGAGAGAGAGACTCTAGAAGAAATTAATGATAATACAGAACTCTCAAAATCTTATATATAGATTTGGTCTAAAGTGCTCAGAATTTTGAATAATCCAACCATTTTATTTTAGGTTTTGGTATGTAATCTGTTCTACCCAGAACAAACTTACTTCAGCTGTGCTTTGCTAATTGATTTATTGCTTCTTGGAAGGCTTTTGATTTAGCAATCAACTTCCTTGACTAATTTTCTTTTTCTTTTTCTTTTTTTGTTTTGGTACCAGTGATTGAACTCAGGGGCACTCAACAACTGAGCCACATCCCCAGCCCTATTTTTTTTTTTAATTTAGAGACAGTGTTTCATTGAGTTGCTTAGTGCCTTGCTGTTGTTGAGGCTGGCGTTGAACTCGAGACCCTCCTGCCTCAGTCTCCAGAGCTGTTGGGATAATAGACCTGCATCGCCACAGTGCCTGGCCCTTGACTAGTTTTCTTATCCTTCATCAATTGGTTTAAGACTCTTCCAAGGTAATGAATGGCTGTGAAACAAGAAAAGAGGGAACCCAGCCGCACTGTCTCCCACTCCCACTAAAAGAGTTGTCATTCATCTTTAACAAAACATCTTTCTCTGACTCTTATGTACTATGAAAATTCATAGCTACTCTAGTGTCATGACATTTTTCAGTGGAGAATTTGCCAGTTATTGTAAAGGCATTATTTTAATTCCTGTCAAATTAAACTTTCAGATCAGGGTTACTATTAAGGATGAAAAGAGCAAATACAAAGTGAAAATAAGAAATAGCAAAACTAGGCAATAAGACAATTTAGAAGTCAAGATGAAACAACAGAAAACGAGCTTCATGGAAACACATTGGCAATGGATAGTTCTGTCCCAGACTTTAATTTCTGATCTAATGAATATTCTAAATTTACATAACAGGTGTGTGGGAGGCATCAGGGGAATTTGGTGCAACATCTCATAGACACATAATAATTACGTGAGAAGTTCTTCCCAGCAGGACTAGACTTTTAAAAATCAGGCAGATCACAATATGCCCTTAACCTGTGTAAACTAAAACAAAATCTCACCACAACCAGCAACCAAGAGTTGATACTAATCTCCAGTTTTTAATTTTGTAAATGGCTGTCTTACTCTTCTACCTATTATACTCTTTTAAAAAAATGCTATTGACATATAATTAAATATGCAATTCACTCTTTTATAAGGTACAGTTTAGTGGTTTTGAAACAGTTCTCAGAACTGTTAATCATCATCACTACCTAATTCCAGAACATTTTCACAACCCAAAAGAAAACCCATGCTTGTTAGCCATCATGTCCCATTCCTCTAAACCCACTTCTGACCCTAGGCAAACATGAATTTTTCCTTTGTGTATGAATTTGTCTATTCTGGATATTTTACATAAATAAAAGCATACCATATGTGATCTTTTGTGAATGATTTCTTTCACTTAACATTTTTGAGGTTCTTTCACATCATCGTGTATAACCAAATTTCCTTTTTTTATGTTGCTGAATAATATTCTACTATGTGGCTGTACTACATTTTGTTCATCCATTTCATCAGTTAATTCACATTTGGATTGTTTCTATTTGAGGGTTATTAAGAGCAATGCTGCTATCAACATTCATGTACAAGTTTTTGTGTGGACATATTTTCATTTCTCTTAGGTATATATCTAGGAAAGAATCAATGGGCCATATGATAAATCTCTAATTTTTTGAAGTACTTCCAATTTCCCAAGATGGTTGTATTATTTTACATTCTCACAAATAATATGAGAAATTTTAATTTCTGCATATCTTGGCTAATACTTGTTGTTTGTCTTTATGATTTTTAGCCATTCTGGTGAGTCTGTGGTTTGGTTTGTATTTTCCTAATGAATAATTACATTGAGCAGCTTTTTATGTGTTTATTGGTGATTTGAACATGTTTGGAGAAATGTCTATTCAAATTATTTGCCAATTTTTAAATTGGGTTATTTGTCTTTTCATTGTTGACTTGTAAAAATCCTTTACATATTCTAAATATTTTGGATACAAGTTCCTTGTCAGACACATAATTTGCAAAGGTTTTTTTTTCCCCATCTTGTGGGCAGTCTGATCATTTTTTTGATAGTATCATTTGAAGCACACAAGTTGTTCATTTCTTCTTTCTTTCTTTCTTTTTCTTCAGTACTGGGGTTTGAATCCAGGGGTACATTGCCCCACCCCTTTTTTACTTTTTAATTTTAAGACAGGGTCTTACTAAGTTGCCCAGATTGGTCTCAGACTTGCAATCTTTCTGCCTTGGCCTCCTGAGTAGCTGTAATTACAGAAGTGTGCTCCACCATTGCAAGTTGTTAAGTTTTGTAAAATCTAATTTATCTCTTTTTTCTTTTGTCTCTTGTGCATTTAGTGTTGTATGTAATGTAAACCATCCCCTAACCTAAGTTTGCAAAGATCTACTTCTATATTTTCTTCTAGGAGTTTTAGACGTTTAGCTCTTATGTTTAGGTGTATGATCTATTTTAAGTTAATTTTTGTATGTATCCAAATTGTTCTTTTGCAAAATGCCCAAGCACCATTTGCTGAAAAGACTATTCTTTCTCTGTTGAATTGTCTTAATACCTTTACCAAAATCAGTTGGCCATAATGTAAGGGGTTATTTCTGGACACTCAATTCTATTCAGTTGGTCCACAGACCTTGCTTTACGCCAGTGCCATATTGTTTTATTTTTTCCACATTTTTTTTATTGGTGCATTATAGTTGTACATAAAGATGGGATTTCTTGTTACATATTTGTATGTGCACACAATATAACAATACAACTTGGCCAGTATCACTCCCTAGCACTTTTCCCTTCCCTCCCACATCTTGGTCCTTTTTCTCTACTGATCTCCCTTTGATTTTTAGGAAATCCACTGCCACCTTTGTTTTCCTTTTTCCTCTTTAGCTTCCTTATACAAGAAAAAAACACAACTCTTCTAACCTTCTGAATTTGACTCATTCAACAGGATGGTCTCTAGTTCCATCCATTTTCCTCAAAATGCTGTGGTTTCATTTTTTTGATAGCTGAATAAAACTCTATTATGAATATATACCCATTTTCTTCATCTCTTCATCCATTGATGGACCCTTAGGCTGGTTCCATAGTTTGGCTATTTTGAATTGTGCTGCTATAAACATGGTCCCATACTGTTTTAATTACTGTAGCTTTAATGGGATATATTTTGAAATTGGGAAGTGTTAGTTATCCAATTTTGATCTTGTCATTTAGGATTGCTTTGGCTCTTCTTGATCCTTAGCATATAACTTTTATAATTGATTTGTCAGTTTTTGTGAAAAAGGCAATTGGGATCTTGATTAAGTTCTGGTATCCATTTCTATAGATTGCATCTATAGATTAATCTGGGGGTATGCCATCTAAACAATATGAACTGTTCTGATCCTTGAACATTTTTTAAAAGTTTTTTTTTAAAAACAGAATTTTGTAGTTTTTAGTGTAAAAGTCTTGAATTTCTTTTATTAAACTTTTGTTTTAAGCCCCAAATGTGAATGAAGTTTAGCAATGTCCAGGGACTATGTCCTGGTAACCCTGCATCCTTCCTACTAATATCAATATCTCACTTAGTATCTTGAATTGTGGTTGGCAATCTCCGTGCCTGTTAAAGGGTCTGTTAAATATCTTGCAGAAAGGTCACAGTATCATTTCCCCCTTTTTTTTTTTTAAATAAGGAGAAGGGATTGAATCCATGGGCACTTTACCACTGAGCTACATCCCCAATCCTTTACATTTTTAATTTTGAAATAGGGCCTTCCTAAATTGACAGGCTGGCCTTGAACTTGCAATCCTCCTGTCTTGGCCTCCTGAGTCACTAGGATTACAGGTGGGCCGACTGCCCTCATCTTTATTTCCTTTAAACTATACCATATGATTAAGAAACAAAAATAAACACTAATCCCATTTAATAAGAAAGTTTACCGATGGGTAATATTTTAAGGCCAAGAAGGTTAATTTACATGGCCAACAGCATTCAATGTCAAATAAAAAAAATACACTACAATTCAACATTTCCCCTAGGAATGTATTAATTCTAAAACCAAGAATTTTAAACCAAGAAGGACATGGAGAAGATTAAGAGGAAAAACAGGGGTAGCAATAAGTGATTTTTATTGAATTATATTAAAAATGTATATTGTCATCCAGATCCTTTAGGGCTAAAAAAAAAGTTTAACTTAGAAGAATATTTCTTTTTTGAACTTCTAAATTAGAAAAGTGTTGGGAATGGAGACTTAGAATTTTCCATAGTTCACTGATATTGATGTGAGGATACAAGAGTCTTCACTTAAAGAAAGTTAAGGTCTGACTCGCAGAGATAAAGTTAAAGAGGTAGCATACTTTGTAGACTCTCTTTTCAATTTGCATTTGAAAAGTATGGACTTCTTTATGAGTTTATACCTACTAGAATATATTGTCTCTGCTCAGGCTTTAGAACTGAGAGTCCAGTTAAGCATCTGGTTAAGCATCTGGTTGAGCATTTGATAGAAAATCTAAGGAGTGGATGAAACAGGTGTAATTACCATGACTGACAGGAAAGCAGGGTATCAGTGTCTATCGTTGACTGAGAACACTTACTAACCAGAAAGACATTGTCAAGGTGGGGTGACCGGGTGGACCAAGAAGAGAGTGCCACACTGGGTAGATGTTTCTGATTACACATACAACTCTTGTTAATAAGGGGAAAGTAAGTCTACTGAGAATTTCTTGATGAAGAAAACAGAAAGAGCAGTAAGAGAGATTCTTGGCATCGAGGAAATTAGCCATTGTGGCCTAGAGAGAACCATTGTGACTAATGCCTTTCAGGTCTGAACTGGGTGAATGATGATAGTTACCTAGATTTAAGAAGGAGAAAAATTTTCAAATATAAATGATTAAAAATATATAACCTTATGCCCCCAAAAGTCAAAAACCTGTGACTTTTTTTATTTTTATTTTTTGGTGTATTGGACCTGAGCCCAGGAGTGCTCTGTTGCTGAGACACATTGAGATGTGTTCCCAATCCTTTTTCAATTTTTATTTTGAGACACGAATCTCACTAAGTTGCCTAGGTTAGCCTCAAACTTGCCACCATCCTGCCTCAGCTTGCCAAGTGTCTAGGTTTACAGATAATAAAAGCAGGTAGAGGGACAGAGGATTTCTGAAATAGGAGAGAGGATTTCTGAAATAAAAGAACATGCAGAAGAACATGTAAGTTGAAGTGCTCTTTATCATATATTTATTGTCTTATCAATTGAGAGTGGACTTAATTAAGTAATCAGGGCCATGAAATAGTCCCTTGGAACATGTGGATGTAACTAACATTTGTGGGTCTCCTATATTCAAAGCATTCTAGAGGTCCATAAAATTTTTAAGTTTGCAGAAGTACAAGCTTGAATTCTGAATTTGAGGTTGGAATAGTCAAGTTGCTTAGTTAGGAAGTCATCAAGCTAATGAATGATAATCATATATAAGTTTTATATTTGCTTTTAATTTGACAGCAGTGCTGGGGAAGTTAGGAGGTAACATGGGCAATTAAAGTAAAACATTTGACTTACTTAGGTTTTATTTCACATTGTCCTCGTCTCCCACTAACATTGATAATTGAATTTACTTGGACGAGAGAGAGAGCAGTTCCAATTTCTATTTAGAAGTTTCTTGTAGAAGTGGCAAACAGTGGGAAGAATGGCTTTATTATGAAGCTGCATTTGCCAAGCAGGTATCCAAATTTAATTCAGGAGAAAATTAAATAAAAATGAGAAGGGATTATGTTTTCAATTTAGTTTCAAGTAGGCTCATAACTTCTTTGCTAAGGAAAGTTAAGATAAGATTTTGAGTCACAGGCTGTCTAGACATTCCTCAAACTATTGAATAAATAGATGAACAATTCTAGGTTATAGCTTTCAATTTTGGGGGGCAAGAACTATTTTCTGCAGTGGCTACTTAAATACAGCATATTTTGTGGAGGGCCTACTTAGAATTCTCTGTGAGAGATCTTTAGAGAGACAGAGTGAAAACCCAAACTTAAGTCCTTCTGAGGACAAAGGATTTTTCAAATCCCAGGAGAATAGAGTAAGAGTGAGCCTCAGTGGGTTTAGCAATAGAGTACCTGATTTTGAAGCCCAATTAGCCAAATCCTGAATTTGGATCCATGATAGGGCCTGATAGTGGTTCTGAACCTGTGAGGAATCTTGGAGCACAATTTTTGTTCTTTGATATTTATAAGAAGGGCAAATACTTTCACTCAGCAGTTTATCAGCATTTGTGTCCTCCCTCTAGAGACATTTGGCTCTCTGAGGTTGTCTCTAAGTTTAGAAGCTGCAGAGGCAAGAGAATACTATCCTTTTCCTCTCTGTCAGCTTCAACTCCCTGTAGGCATTTGAGGGACAAACAAATGAAGAAATGGTGAGCCCTCCTTCTGATTTTGAAATCAATAATAACAAAGGAAGGAGCGATTAAGAGGTAGGTCAATACCTGAACTGAAATGAATGCTACGGATAGAATTTCTCTTTACCTTTGAAAAAAAAATGTCCTTATATTAAGATAAATTGTATTTTTTCTATTTCTTTTATATTAAGATAAATTGTGTTGTTAGTGTTCTGCTTCGGGTTTTCATTCTCTATCCTGAAACAATATAATTGAGAATGATATATAACCTAATGTAAAATAATATAATATGATATTATATATAATATCTCAGTGATAATACATTTTATTTGCCCCAAGTTTTCTATACTGGAATTTTTTTTATTATGTCTTTTTTTTTTACTTATTAATTGTCTTTACAAATGGACAAGAATTTCGAGGTACATACTTTTTTGTAGTGTGTATTCTTTCTCCAGGGCTGAAAAAAAAATTATGCTTCTCATGAGTCTATCTTAAAATTACCTTTAATGGAGTCTTAGCATGTGTTTTATTAGATTTCAAGACAATTATATTCATTTTAAAATCTTGAAGTTTTAATTTTTACCTATTTGGATCATCTATTATCTGTTTATTTATTATTTAGTGGTATTGGGGATCCAATCCAGGAATGCTTTACCACTGAGCTACATCCCCAGTCATTTTTTTTGTTTTTTTATTTTTTATTTTGAAACAGGGTATGGCTAAGTTGTCCAGACTGGCCTTAAATTTGATTCCTCCTGCCTCAGAACTCCAGAGTCACTGGGATTAGGGGCATCTGCCACCATACTGACAAAACCTTGAAGTTTTAAGTAGAGGTGAAGCACATCAGAAAAAATAAGGCATTCTTTTTTTTTTTTCAATTTCTTTTTTTTTTTTGCATTTTTTTATTATTAGTTATTCAAAACATTACATAGTTCTTGACATATCATATTTCATACATTTGATTCAAGTGGGTTATGAACTCCCATTTTTACCCCGTATACAGATTGCAGAATCACATCGGTTACACATCCACGTTTTTACATATTGCCATACTAGTGACTATTGTATTCTGTTGCCTTTCCTATCCTCTACTATCCCCCCTCCCCTTCCCTCCCACCTTCTCTCTCTACCCCATCTACTGTAATTCATTTCTCTCCCTTGTTTTTTTTTTCCCTTTCTCCTCACTTCCTCTTATATGTAATAAGGCATTCTTACGGGAGAACCATAAAATTTTCTAACAAGCATTTGTGTCCTCCCTTTAGCAGCATTTGGCTCTAAAATAAATTTGAGGACTAAATTTCTATCTATATTTTGATTATCGGGGAAGAAAGAAAGGGAGGAATAAAGGAAAGAAATGAGGATGGGAACATTGAAAAGACACGGAGAGACAAAAACCAGACATTTCCCCTCCAAAATGAAAAGAGAAATAAAATGTGGCTGAGCTAGGGAGAGATACAACATAGAAAATGAGAGGCTGGAGAGAGAATTTAACAGCAAGTGTGCTCAGGTGGTACTTGCTTTTGATCATATATGTATCTGATAAATGTTTTTATTTGAGGCCTCCTATACTTGGAGAAGTTTTAGACTTCCTGACCTCTTGTGAAGAATGGAATGATAATCCTTAGCCTCTCCAAGGTCTTCCAAACCATTACTTTCCATCTTTTGATTGACTTTCATGCGTGAGAAAATAATCCACATCCAGTGCCCTAGTTAAGTTACAGGATATTCCTAACTAAACTAGGAATTATTCTTCTTACTCTCTTTTACTAAAGTCAATTGTTGTTTTCTGCACTTCTTGCCATTTAACAAATGTAGGGAAACTTTTGCTAGGTGTTAGAAGTTTACTTTTCAACTTTATAACTGTCGTGTTATTTAATTTAAATTTAACATTGAAGTTATCTGATAGGCTAAGTGTGCTGGTACATGCCTATAATCCCATCCACTCAGGAGGTTGAGGCTAGAGGATCACAAATTTGAGGCTAGACTGAGCGATTTAGGGAGACCCTATCTCAAAATAATAAATAAAAAGAAATGGGGATGTAGCTTAGTGGTATAGTGCCCTGTAATTCAAATACTCAGTACAAAAAATTACGTTACCTGATTGGGTTTTTTTTTTTTTTTAATAATATTCATGTGGATTACCTGGATATAGCACTTACTGATGTCATGATTCAGGTGATGTTTGTAGAAGAGTCTTTCCCATTGCCTTGTATAGAGTAGGTACTCAGTGGTTATTAGGTTTCTTCCTTAGTAGTAAAGTTGATAAAGAGTTATTTTTTTTTTAAAGTCGGAAAATGACAATCTAGGCCTAACACCTACCACTTAACACACTTTTCTTCTATATTGAAGTATTCCTTTGGTGTCACTAGCAAGCATTTTATGTGTAAAACACTATTCCTTTTGCTCTCAAACTAAAACTCGTATCTTTGAAGCCTCATGGGACTCTCAGCAATAGAACACAATGTTTAGGGTAAATTATAAATATACTACCACAGTGTGAATATCCACGGTGGCCTGATGATTAATTTATCCAAGAAGCATTTATTGAAACTCATGTTCAACTGTGCCTAATCTGACATACTGTGGCAACAAGTGCAGGCTAATTTCTTTTATTTTTATGGTGGTCAGTTATTTAGTTGAGCTGTCTTGACTCCCTTCCAAGGCTGTTGTAGTTACCATAGTCTGAAAGGATTTATTTGAAATAACAATCATGCCCCAAAAGGAGTAGGTCAGAGAGCCAGGTAAGGTTTCTCTCACAGGGAAGTCCTGAAGATCTCTGTCTTCATTTCCATCTTGAAGACTGTCATATTTACCTCTCCTAAAATGTTCTAAAAAAGAGTTCATGATGGTGTTCAAGCCTGTAGTCCCAGCTACTTGGGATGTTGAGGTGGGAGGATCATTTGAGCCCTCATGAAACAGAGCCCCTTTGAAATTAAAAACTCTGAATAGTTTAGCTCCTGAACTTTCTCATGCTGAGAATGGAAACTAAAACCACCCACTGGCTCCTATAGACACCAAGGAAATTGAAACTAATGTGTTCTCTGGCTGGCACTGCCTGGCTAAATCTACATATATGTATCTCCTGGTTTTGTTTTTCCTTCCCCAGGACCTGCAGAGAAACAATCTAATTGTATCTCCCCAGTTTGATTAAACTGTATTAATTCATTTTTCCCTTTTTTTACATAGTTCATTTATCTCTTATGCAGAGATCAAGGGAGGTGCCCTAACTTTGCTATCTATAATATGCAAGTTTGAGACTGAGACCAGCCTAGGCAACATAGTGGGATGCCATCTCAAAACAAAACAAAAAACAGAAAAGATTTTTCCAACATAGGCCAATGGGAAATTAAACCATGAGATTCCCAAGGCCTTTTTCCTGTGTAGGATTTGTAGTTTTTCTAACCAATGGAGGGGAGGATCTCTTAAACAACCCCAGAAAAACACAAAAAGCCCCTAAAAAATGCCACTTGGCTTTGTAACTTGTAGTGAGCTCTAATGAGCAAGTAAGCATGGTCTATGTCTACCACACTATTGACCTCTGCTCATCCTTAATCACTTGTGCAAAGAAAGTTTGGAGACTAACAGAAAAGCATTATAGAGCTTTTATTGATCTCTGTTCTGACTGTGAACTGGAGATAGAGACTTGTTAAGCTAAATGAGCTCAACTGAGACTCAGGCTGTCAACATTTATGCAGAACCTGCATATTTGCTCTGGGTCTGCAGGGGTTTTCTTCTGATGAGGCATAAACATTGTACATGGACAATTTTGAACTGAGCTTTCTGGTAGTTTTAAAAGAAGAGTCTGCCTTTTTGTATTTAGTGAAATATACATATTTCTGTTGTTTTTATTTTATAATAACATGTTTAGAATTTATTATTAAAAAGAGTTTTTGTGCTTGACATCGATAGCATTTCCTCATTGTCAGTAAATGAAATAAGAACTTCCTGCTTGGTTTAGTGGGCAGTGTTAATTCAACTTCATTGTCCCTTGTGGTTGGAGGTATTTAAGCAGGGGCTATGTAGGGATTAATATTATAGGGTGATGGTTCTCAATATGTGGGCTTTAGGCCAGCAGTATTAACCTCACCTGGGAACTTGATAGAAATCCCACCGCTCCAGATGATTTTGTCACATGCAAAAATCTGAGAACCCTGTGATAGAAATATGAGTCTTAGATCAGTAATCTCTAAGAGGAGGAAGAGGATGGAGAGTATCAGAAACACATGGGTTTCTTCTTTAAGCTTAATCTTTCTTCCCTCTGCTATACTCCTCCTTCTACTCTTCCTTCTACACAGTGAGCCTTTACCTTGGGAATCTGACATTTTTTGGAGGTGTTGGTGTGACCCACTGGACTAGATGAATGAAATTTTTAAGAGACAGTCTATTATCAAGGAGCCATGTCTGACCTTGTGAATTTTCTAGATACTTGTTAATAAAAAAAATATAAATTTCTGTTATCATTATATTTACTATAGTTATAGCATAGTCCCTACTGCTCTTAGGAGTGAAAAGTAAAAGAAGATGTAGGTTTCTTTTCTTTCTTTTTTTCAGTACTAGGATTGAACCCTCAAGTGCTTTACCATTAAGCAACATCCCCAAACTTTTGATTTAATTATTTACTTTTTAAAATTTTGAGACAGAGTCTTGCTATGTTGTTGAAGCTTGTTTGAATTTGTGATCCTCCTGCCTTTGCTGCCCAAGCCACTGTGCCCAGAAGATGTGTGTCATTTTACAATCTAGGACCAGCCCCTGGAAATCTGAAAATGTTTCTAGTCTTTTCTGGAAGTAAGATTTTAATCCTGTTGTATGATGCTTTGCATTTTGAATTCTCAGAGATAAGCCACCTGGTAAGGTACAACTGAGGTAGGATAGAAGAAAGCAGGATGGATAATTGGAAGGAAAGAATCTACAAAAAATCTAAAAACTCCATAACTGCCCTGACCTTCACTACCCCAGGTGTAGGCCTAAATTTTTAAAAGGTTCAATAAATCTTAGAGTATTGCAGATCCACTTAATTCATACCTATATACCTCTTTTGCTTCCAAAATATATTTTTAGACTAATTAAAATAAACCTAGACAGAGACAGTGCATGTTAGAAACATATAATATGGGAACAGTCAAGAGCTGCCTATTAACTAGAAAACATCAGCCTGAGGATTCAGAGAAGAATGAGACCACTGTGGCCTACTCTGTGCTCTATGATCAAAAGGCTTGCTGTCATTAGGCTGATGCCACGCCACACTTCTTCATGTTCACCATTTACAAAATTTCCTTTGAAAGAAGAAAACTGAGACCCCTAAAGCATGCCTCACTCACTCACTCTTCAGGACCCAGACTCCCTCTCCTTTTGAGTACACTATTCTATTGTTTGCTTTTCTGGATAAATCTCTACTTGTGCATTTTTAATTCATCCTGATATTCCAGTCTGTGGTTTAAGACAAGAACATGCCAGGGCTGAGGTGAGGTCCCCCTTTCTATTCTTAGACCCCATCTAGTGACACAATGGTTGTAATGGTTGTTTGGCCTTCCAATCTAGGCTTCTTCGGCATAAATCCAGGCTCTGCTGGGCTATGTGTATGACCTTGGGAAAGTTTCTTTACATCTCTTAGTTTCTTCATTTGTATAAATTTGGGCTGGTGATAATGCCTACCTCTTAGCTTGGTTTAAGCATTTAATGAATTAATGCATGTTAAATCACTGACAGTTGATAAGGGCTCAATAAATGTTAGATATTACTATTAATAATTATTGTGTAATGAGATTTAATTACACACTACTGTGTAGGTAACTAATTGGCCCACTAAGTGGGTAAGTTTACCCAGAAGCTATGAAGTCAGACACACACAGGTTTGAATTCTTAGTGTGTATCTTAACTCCTAGTAACTTAGCCACTCTTGAGTCTTGTTTTACTTATCTTTGAAATGGAGACAATCCTGTCTGCTTTATAGGGCTGTTGTGAGTAGAAAGAGAAACATCTGGAAGAGTTTTGTGCACCCAATACAAATGGCTATTATTCTTTTTATTGCGACTTACTTTTCTTGAACTAAATTTTAAATAGAAACTTCCCTTTCCTATGGAAATTGAGGGAGTCTGATTTAGAGGAAGTGTATATGCTGTGGAATGGTCCATATGCCACTTTGCTATTAGAATGTGACTCATTATTTCTAAACTTAGTATTGCTTTATTTATGTGCTCTTTGCTTTTCTCAGAAATCCCTATATTTGGATCCAACCATAAGCTCTGGATAATAAAAGACAGCAACTACAATTAAGTGCATCTTTCTGAGCCACCACAAGTCACTCCTTTGAGGTTTTCTGACCAACCTGACCAATATAAAGAGGACTAATATTTTATGGGGCAACTATGGCATTTTACAGTTGTGTAGAGTTCTCCTATTTACAAAAATTTGTGAATTTCGACATCTTCTTTAATTGAGGTACCATTTACATATGGTGAAATATGTAGAGGTTAGTGATAATTCCTTATGTCTATCAAGACATAGAATCACCCCAGAAAGTTTCCTCATATCCTGTCTCAGTCAACTCCTTACTCTGATCTCATGAAACTGTTATCCTGATTTCTATCACCACAGGTTTGTTTTTCTTGCTGTAGAACGTCTTATAAATGGAGTTCTGCAGTCTTCATCTGCCCTGTTTTCCTTAGCATAATGCTTTCAAGATTCTTCTGTCTAGTCTCAGGTAATTTGTTCCTTTTTGTTTTTGAGTAATATTCTATTGTACAGATATGTCATACTTTGTTTATTCACTTTTCTGTTGAGAATCACTTGGGCCATCTCCATTGTTTCTTTTCATCATTATGCTAAAGCTGTTTGGAAAGTCAGAAATTTCAACTATTGTTTTTGGCAGTCCAGCCAGGGAATCTGCATGGATCCTTTCTGACTGAATTTGGCCACCCATCTACATTAGAAAAAGGCACACTATGTCCTTTTTATAGCCAGTTGGGATCCAGGCAGTTGCCCTTGTTCGCTAACAGAATGGTTCATTCCTTCTCTCCAGTTTGATCAGATCTGCATAAAATTAATTTCTCCCTTTTTCATGGTTGTAAAGGTGGGTGACTAACTGTGGTCATATCAGGCAAGTTCCCTGGCTTGGCTGCTGGTAATGCTGTCTCCATTTTTCATTATTCATTATTCTCCATTAACACTATCTCCATTAAGAAGCTGGAGCTCAGGAAAGTGAGGCAACTCAACATCCAGTTGCTGGCAAATGAGGAACTTGGGAGCAGTACTTAGTCTTCTGGCTCCAGGTCCTCTGCTTCCCTCACTTCCCATTTTCTGAGGCCAGTTTTCTTTTGGTCCTGACTAGGAGTTCTGCCTTGTCTTGCATCAAGGTTTGATCTGAGCCTGGCTCATCCTTGATGGCGAAAGATCTAGTACCACGAAAGTCAGAAATTTGGCCGCACTCTGGAGTAACACTTGGTATGCCTTAGTGTCTAAGGTGGAGTAGATAGGTTTCTGAGGCTGGGTCAAGGGTCGAATTGGAGCAGAGAGGTTCTGGATGACACTGAGTTAGATTATATCTGAAGAGACATCTGAAGAGATTACAAAACTTCTGAAGAGAAGCTTTGCTTATCCTAGTGATAAAGAGCAAATAGGATGAACCAGGGATAGATAGATAAGACCATCAATTCAGCACTGCCACATCACCAGCTGTGTGAACAATTAGGCATCCCAACCTCTCTGAGTCTGTTTCTCCATCTGTAAAGGAAGGTGTGTGATGCTTCCCTCTCAGGTCTTGGAAGTTCCTAACACAGAAACTGTCCTTCCTGACATCCCTTATTCTGAATGCTGATTAGACTGCATGGTTAAATAAGGCCTGTAGGAAAACCAGAAGGATGTATCTCAGTCCAGTACCTCAGTATTTTGATGTGAAATTCCAGTAAGTTCATTTTTTTCCAATAATTTATGTGAATGCAAAGATTTATTTTAAAAGTATATATATGATGTAAAATATGCTGTCCACAAAAATCTTCTAACATGAGAAGATTGCTATGGAAATGACTTAATAATAGAGTCTATAAAACTCTGGTCATACAAGAATTAAGAGTGAAAGGAAAGTGACCACAACACTCGGAGCGACCAAGAGATCTTTATTGCAGCAGTGCAACAAAGGAGAAAAGAAAGAAAGAGAAAGAGAGAGAGAGACAGAGAGAGAAGAAAGAGAGAGCAAGAGCAAGAGCAAGAGGGAGAGCAAGAGAGAGAGCAAGAGCAAGAGAGATAGCAAGAGAGAGAGAGAGGGGCCCGGTGGGAGGGTTGTTTTTGTAGCCCAAATCTAATGAGGTCTCTGGGTCTGCAAGCTGCCTTGTTGGCACAAAGGGGGTTACGTGTTCGACCTTGAGCAGGGGGTTGAGTGTTCAGCCTTGAGCGGGGGCTTGGGCGTTGGGCTTGAAGCAAATAGTTGATAAAGAACCAGACAGAGGATTTGAGAGGCCAGGTCATCCTGCAGCTAACTTTGTTTGGCATGCCCTGCAGACAGCTTACTCAGCCTGTCCTGCACCTAACAAAGAGGAGTCTTAGAAAAAAAACTAGGGCTGGGTGGGATGATGAGCTAGGTTGGTAAGACCTTCTAAAGGCAATTTCAGAGTTCAAGACATCACTGACTTTTCTCAACCAAGATTGAAAAAAGCTGATAGCAAATAACTGAAAGAGCATTTACTGATCTGCAAAACAATTTTGTTTCCTATCATTGCCTTTAATGTTTTCCAAGGAAAGAACATACTTCTAAACACTCAATGCCTGTACCCAGAGAAGAGAAACAATCCCCACAGTCTGGAAATCAGAGTGCTTGAAAAGCATTTCATTTATGACTTTCTATAATTGATCTTTGGGCACAGTCAGGGCCCTGACTTGGATTTCAGTGCAACATATCCTTTGTATGCAGGAGGAGGGAAGAATGAATGTGGCTTTGAGTGTGAAGTGTCCTCTTTTAATGAAAAATCCTTGAGAGGAAAGAGATGACCCATGGGCAAAGATAAAAGAAGTTAAAAGAAGTAACAGAAGATAGAGAAAAAGACATTTATGCAGTTGATGTCTCTGTGACAATTACTTATTTTTGACTTTTTGTTGGGAAACATTTTCTTTTGGAAATCATTTTATGTACCACTCTAAGTGTATTGTGTATTTTCTTATCTTTCTTTATATGTATGTCTCTTCTTCCAGGCATAAAGAAAAAACACTTTGAATTTCAGGTGACAATAAAGCGTATGATTTTCAACACTTGTTCAAAAGTTAACATTTATAGAGTGTTTTTCTGCCTGCCAGCCTCTGTAATCTTCATTTTTACATAGATTACTTGGATCCTCATAACAACCAAATAAGAAAAGTATGGCTTTTATTATTATGATGTCAGAGATGAGGAAACTGAGGACAAGAAGTTGTCAAATTTGGATAACTGGTAAGTAGTACATGTCAAGGACAGTGGTGGCTATCAAAGCTATGGCTTTATACTAATATATTGAGCTTCTTGATGGGGGAGGTCCTGTTAAATCCATCTTCAACACTCAGCTTGTAATAGTTCTTTGACTCATTCACAGAAACCAAACATTTAAAAGGAACTTTTGCAAAACGACTGGTATCCTTACACCTCCCCTCTTCCCATACATAACATCAAGATGTAGAAATTATAAGGGAAAATTTAGTGTTCCCTTTTGGACATATTACCTCTGACACCTAAATGTAGATTTTGATTAATTATTTATATTTTGGGGGCCAAAACTCAAGGGAGAAATCAGGGCTGGAGATAAAAATATGTTTTTTAGCAGTGAATAGGTAACATTTAAAATCATGTCCCAGCAGAGAGCTATGTTGGGATGGGGCATGGGTGTGAGGGGAGCTGGCAAAGAGAAGAAGGTTGAAGACATATTCATTAGGCTTCTATACATAGCAGTTGGGCATAGAAGAAATAAAGTGAGTTGGGATTGTAAAACTAGGATGAGGAGATATGTTTGCTGAGAGGAAAAGTGATTTGGGGAGCTATGTGGGCAACTGGGTCAAAATGGAGCAAGAAGGCAGGTGGGATGAGGACAAAGTCTTGACCATCAGGTATGGTGTGGTTGAAGATCCTTGGTAAGGGTTGTCAACACAGGTGTGATGGATGGTAGATATTAGTGTGGATTGGAGAGAGAGCTAAGAATGGAGCAAGAGCTGAATGGGGACAGAGGGCCAAGGGAAAGGGTATTTTGTGGCAGTACTGGGGAGTGGATTTATGGTCACTTTATCACTGAGCTACATTCCCAGTCCTTTTTTTTTTTTTTTTTCATTTTGAGACAAGATCTTGCTAAGTTACCTAGGCTAACCTTGAATCTGCAACCCTCCTGTTTCAGTCTCCTGAATCTCTAGGATTACAGGCCCAGCTGTCGTTTTTAATAGGTGATATTAGAGCATATTTTATGCCTAATGGAATAATCCAGTAGTGAGGGAGAAAATGAAGATGCAGGAGAGAGAGGGGAGAATCCTGGTATGTTGTTCTTTAGAAGACACAGAAGGCGGGGAGCAGTGCTCCAGTGGGAGCGACACTCCCTCCATCATTCAGGAAAGAAGGCAGGATATGGGGCACTATGAAAATACTGCTCCCTTCCATTCGTATTCTTGTACTCTCACAGTTTATGGATTTTGCAAATGTCAAATGATACCAGTTAATTCTTCTGAGCAAATACATACAAAAATATTTAATCAAAAGCTCATGAAAGAATAAGGTAAAATTTAATAGCCAAAGGTAATTTCATGGTCAGATCAACATTTAAGATTGAACTTTAAACTACTTGCTATTTCCATAGCTGCTAAGATTAAAGAAAGAATTTATCAGAAAAATTAATTCAACAAAACCTTTTTGTTTTGTTTTGGTACTGGGGTTGAACCCAGGAGTGCTTTATCCCTGAGCTATATCCTCAGCCTTTTGTTTTTATTTTTAAGACAGGATCTTGCTAAGTTGCCAAGACTGGACTTGCATTTACAATCCTCCTGCCTCAGCCTCCCAAGTAGCTGAGATGATAGGGGTGTAACACCACACCCAGCGGCAAAATCTTTAATAAAATGGTAAACTATGAAAATTTTAAAATCAAGAATTATGTCTTCTGGTTTTGGTCAAAGAATTTAAATATTTGCAGAGATAATAGGACTAATGAAGTATATAATTAATTGTAACTTATATATACTAAAAACTTACCATATTCCCATTACTTTTGAAACATTCGTGTTATTTTTTACAACAAAACAAAATAGTTTTATTACAGTTTGACAAGTGAGAATTTTGCCACTGGTGTTCTGCCAGCTTTAATAATTTGCTCAAGATTATCCAGCTGTTCTAAATTAAAAGCTTATTCTGGATTCAGAGTTGCTTTTCTTTTCTTCTCTTTCTTCTTCTTTCCCCTTCCTCGGCTCTTTTTCCCCTGCAGCAGTGAGGATCGAACCCAGGGGCATTCTACCACTGGGCTGCACTCCAAGTCCTTTTTTATTTTGAGACAGGGTCTTTGCTAGGTTGCTGAAGCTGGCCTCAAATTTGTGATCCTCCTGCCTCAGCTTCTGGAGTGCTCACAGAATGGAACTACAGGTGTGTGCCACTACTGGGTTGCTTTTCTTATACCTGTCTTATTATATTATTATTATATATTATTATATACCTGTATTATTAATTGACATAAATAATACCTCTAACATGTGGAAAACTTTTGGCTGCATTTTGAAGGGAAAAATGCAGAAAACCTTTTTTCAGCTTTCTTTACAATTTTCACTCACTCACTGGACAGATTCAGAAGTGAGCAATTGATAGAGGGTAGAGCCAAGTGCAGATCATTTTGCTGGCAAGGGTTGTAACTCCAGCTTCCAGTTTGGGCAGGTATCAGTGGTTTCAAGGTAAGGCTCCTGGCACTAGCGCAGAAGAGACTTGATTCCTCATCAGGCCAGGTCTGTAGAATAGTTTTGGTATTTTTCTTAGAAGTTTAGGTTTGAAACTGCTTCTCTAACTCTTCTAATGATTCTGTGGGCACCTAACATCTTTCTGAAAAACCTTTGCTTCCAAATAAGATCTTGACCAGATGCATGCTGTTTTAGTCAGCTTTTTTTGCTGCTATGACTAAAGGATCTGACCAGAACAATTTTAAAGGAGAAAAAGTTTATTTGAGGTCTCACGGTTGGTTTCAGAGGCCATAGAAGGCTGACTCCATTCCTTGGGGCTCGAGGTGAGGCTGAACATCATGGAAGAAGAGTGTGGCTGAGGGCACCACCTCTGATCAGGAAGCAGAAAGAGAGTTCTCCACTTGACAGATACAATATATACCCTTAAGCCATGCTCCAATTCCTGCCTCCTCCAGCTACACCCTACCACTTCTGTTACCACTCAGTTAATCCATATCAGAGGATTAATTCACTGATTGGGTTAAGACTCTTACAACCCAATCATTTCTCCTCTGAACCTTATTGCACTGTTTCATGCATGAGTTTTTGGGGGACACCTCACATCCAAACCATAACATATGCCCTCTAGTTTATCTTCTAAAATAAAACCAGCTCAACCTTCTAGGAACATAGGTCTATTCTTATGTCCCTTGCAATCATTAGTCACCGTCTTTCCATTGCTCTTATAGTACCACATTGTATAGGACAGGGCATTACATCTTTTGAAAGGCACACATTGTTTTAGGGACCACCACCTTCACTGGGATTGATTCCTGGCTAATCTTGCTTCATCTCTTTTGTTTCATCCCCCTACCTCCTCTCCCTGGCTACTAGATTATTTTGAAGCAAATCTTAGACATCCTATCAGGTAATACATCAATATTCCCATGTATATTTCTAAAAGATAAAAAAATTAAATATGATCTTAATACTTAGTATTCAAATCATCCCAAATGTTTTGTGAATGCTTTTTATAATCAATCCACTTCAATCCAGGCAAAAGCCACATGGTGTAGTATTATTTCTGAAATTCTCTCTCTCTCTCTCTCTCTCTCTCTGTGATGCTGGGCATTGAACCCAGGCCTTGTGCATACGAAGCAGGCACTCTAAGAAATCTCTTTTAATGTATAGCTTCTAAGTAATCCTTTTGTCTTTCCTTGTGCAATTTATTTGTTATTTGTCCTAAATTGTTCCTAGAGTCTGGGTTTTGCTGATTGTCTCACTGGGCTTTGGTTTAACATGTTTCTCTGATTTGATGTTTCTTGGAAATTGATTGATACTTGATCAGATTCTGCAGTAAAAAAAGCAGGCATGTGTAACACACATCTCAATATTTTAAAGTTATAAAGCTGTCTCTATAGTCACCTGGTCATTACCATTCAGAGTTGTGCCCCTGCGGAACAAGTAACGCCCCAACTGTGAGTAGCTGAAGACACTGTTGTTGCTGTACCCAATCATGGCTAGCCACAAAAGTCTTAGAAATCAGTCGCAAGAGCTGCTAAACTCTGGAAAAATCTATGCTCATCTTGCCTTAGATGAAGTAGAAGACTGAGGTTAATATAATAGAAAACATCAAAAACTAATGTTACCCCAAGCTGGCTGGACTAGGTACTAGACTTGTCAGAGGACCCAGGTGGGATCCTGGGTATGCTTACCTTGCAAGCTTATTGTTATTGCCCCCACCCCCATTCTTTATTAGTGAGCAAAAGAATAGACTTTAGGCAAAAGGTAAAGTTTATTTGTGGGCTCTCTTGTTACCATCAGAGTAGAGGACCAGCCTAAGACCTGGGTACATGATGAGAGCAAGAACCAGAGGGGCCACCCAGGATCTCTAGCTGCAGATCTTTTTTAGATCTGCCCATTCAAGACAGAGGACCCAAAGGCACAGCCTGGCTTATCTGGAAAGTGCTCCAATTGGGGGCAGAAGTTTTATGTAAATTGCCTGTCACATCTTCCTGAATGTGAAAGATATAAATAAGAAGTCAATTGATGAAATCATGAAATGTCCCTGTAGCTTAGTGATAGGGAAGGACTTTTTAAAACCAATCTTCATAATCACATATCAATGGCAAATGTGTGTGTATGGTGTGTGTGTGTGTGTGTGTGTGTGTGTGTGTGTCTGTCTGTCTGTCTGTCTGTCTTATATAGGCCCATAAAAGGCACATATACCAGGATATTTCAGTGTTATTCAGTGCCTTGAGGACACCGTTTGGGATAGTTAAGTGTGGCAAATTCATACCATGGAATGTTAGGCAGCCAATACACACCATGGACTATGAGAAGCAAGATGCACAAACACAGCCGCATGGCTAGATCTTAAAATCGCAGTTCTTGCTGGGTGTGGTGGTGCGCGCCTTCCAGTGACCAGGTGAAGGGAATGGAAGTCGAGCACAAGGATAAAGAGTAATACCAATCAATCAGTTAACTGAGTGAGTAGGGGCAGCAGAATGGAATGCAGAAATCTCATTCTTTTCTTATCATAATTTTACACTGCCTAACTCATCCCTTCTTTTAATTTTATTTAATTTTTATCTTTACACATTTTTTATTGGTCACTATAGCTGTATGTATGATGAGATCTGTTATGAACACAACATAATAATATTATTTGACCAATATGACTTCTAAGCACTTTCCCCCTCCCTTCCTGCTTTCCCCCCCTTTCTCTACTGATTTCCCTTTGATGTTTATGAGATCCTCACCCTTCTCCCTTTGTTTTCCTTTCTATCCTCCACATATAAGAAAAAAACATACCACCACTGACCTCTGAGTTTAGCTTATTTTGCTTAACATGATGGTTTCTAGTTCCACCCATTTTTCTGGAAATGACATAATTTCATTTTTTTTATCACTGAATAAAATTCTATTGTGTATATATACTTTTTTAATCCATTCATCCATTGATGCACACCTAGGCTGGTTCTATAGTTTGACTCTTGTGAATTGTGCTGTTATAAATGGGTATGCATGTATAACTATAGCATGATGATTTTAATCCTTTAGGATAAATACTAAGAAGTAGTAGAGCTGGGTCATATGGTGGTTCCATATGCCCAGTCTTTTGAGGAGCCTCCGTACGGATTTCCTTAGTGGTCATAGTAATTTACAATCCCACTGACAGTGTACAAATATTCCTTTTTGTCTACATACTTTCCAGAATTTATTATTATTTGTATTCTTGATGACTGCCATTCTGACTAGTGTGAGATGAAATCTCAGTGTAGTTTTGATTTGCATTTCACTAATTGTTAATGATGTTGAACATCTTTAAAATGTATTTGTTGGCCATTTGTATTTCTTCTTTTGAGTAGTATCTGTTTAATTCATTTGCCCACTTATTAATTGGGTTATTTGATTTTTGGTGTAAAGTTTTTTGAGGTCTTTATATATTCTAGATATTAATCCTCTGTCAGAAGAGTAGCTCACAAAGATTTTCTCCCTTTCTGGGTGTTCTTTTTTCACATTCCTAATTGTTTCTTTTGTTGTGCAGAAGCTTTTTAATTTTATGCTGTCCCATTTATTAACTCTTGGCATTAGTTCCTGAGCTTTAGGGGTCCTATTGAGAAAACTAAAATGTTGACTCTACCTTTTCTTCCAGGAGTTTTATTGTTTCTGGTCTAATTCTGAGCTCTTTGATTCATGTTTGAGATGATTTTTTGTTCAGGAGGAGAGATAAGGATCTGGTTTCGTTCTTGTACATATGAATGACCAGTTGTCCCAGCATCATTTGTTAAAAAGACTGTCTTTTCTCCAATGTATGTTTTGTTATTTTTGTCAAAGATCAGATGACTGGAGATATGTGGGTTTGTCTCTGTGTCTTCTATTTTGTCCCACTGGTCTATGTGTCTGTTTTTAGGCTAGTACCAGGCAGTTTTTGTTACTATAGTTTTGTGGTATAATTTGAAGTTAGCTATTTTCTATATTAGAGAAAGGTAAAATAACTATTGATTTAAACAATATTATGTTTATTCTTTTAAATCCATTATCATTATGGATGCTTCTAGTATTGCTTGTTTGGCTTAGAATTGTTTTTGTTATTCTGGGTCTTTTATTCTTTCAAAAGACTTTTAGGACTTTTTTCCCTAGTTCTGTAAAGAATGTCATTGGTATTTTGATGGAGATTGCATTGAATCTGTATATTGCTTTTGGTAATATGGCCATTTTAACAATATTAATTCTGCCTATCCAGATCATGAGGAGGAGTCTTTCCATCTTCTAGGGTCTTCTTCAATTTCTTTCTTCAATGTCCTATAGTTTTCATTGTAGAGGTCTTTTACCTCCTTGGTTAGATTTATTCCTCGTGGGTTTTTTTTTTTTTTTTTGGCTACAGTGAATGGGCTTGTTTTCCTGATTTCTTTCTTAGCAGATTCATTGTTAGTATATATATGATAGCTATTGATTTTATAACCCGCTACTTTGCTGAATTTTAAAAAAAATTAGATCTAGCAGTTTTCTGGTGGAGTTCTTTGGATCTTCTAACTATAGGTTGATGAAAGCTGGCCCACCAAAATATAATCAGATGTGATCTCCTGACAGTTCTTTATTTCCTGCATAATCTCATGTGAAGATGTGTTTATCCCTGAGTGTTTTCGTTGAATATTTCCTGCAATTCTGCCTAAACTTATCAAGTCTTTAGAGAGTTAGATATTTAGTATATAGTCGATATCATCATTTCTTATTGAAAGAAATTGTGGGAACAAGCTCACATTTATACTGACACTTAGGAAATTCTTTGTTTTGCAAGGGCTGGGACTACTGTCTGTGTAGGCATCCCCTTTATCTAAGAGTGAGGAGGACGGGCCTTTTTCTAGTGCTTACTCTGGTATTGAAGGTTCAGTGCTATTGAAGTTACAGGAGTGAGAACTAAATTATAAGAAGTAAACATAATACAAATGAAGGAGGTAAGAAGTACCAGAGATTTAGTCAGAAAGTGACTTATTTAATGAAAAACCTCTTTCTGTAATTCTTAACAGTGGTGCCTCACCAGGTTGTTTCTTGAAGTCTGTCCCAAGATATTATAGTATTTATTAAATAAAGTAAATTTTAAAGAAGCTGTCCAAATAAAAGGTAGGGAAAGGATAATGTGTGTTAATAGTCAGTATTATCTTAGATGTCTTCTTAGTTTCCATTATATTCATTAGATAATCATGTTGGAAATAAAAATTCTGTATTCTTTTCTTGGCTTCTATTTATTTATGGTTAATTTTCAATTTAAATTAACTATCAAATAAATAAATTAGAATTTTGTTTTTTTAAACATATGTTTAGTGGTAGATGGACACAATACCTTTATTTTATTTGTTTTTATTTTTATGTGGTGCCAGGGATCAAACCCAGTGCCTCATGCATGCTAGGCAAGCGCTCTACCACTGAGCCACAACCCTGGCCCAGGATCTTGGTTTCTTTACAAGTAAAGAAAGAAACCAAAACATAGAACTTTCTGTTCAAGATCTTTCCAAGATCTTTGAAGAGTAATAAAGTTTCTGTCTTCCAGTTTTACTTTCATAGTCATCAAGACACCCCACTCCTAGGAGAAGACTTCATGTGATATATGAGGCTTGATTATAATCAGTTTCTATGCTAAAATGTCTTGAAAAATCTTTGGAGAGGAAAGACCTTTTTCATCAAAGTTAAACTGATTGATTTATAAATGTGAAATATGAGAAATTGGGGTGGGGATGGGGAAAGTAGAAGTGCAATGATAAGAAAATATCAGTAGCACTTGAAAAACATGTTGGCACCATGCTGTGGGTCATTGTAAACCATTCTCAAGTCTTTATCTGAAATAAGAATCTTTGACAACAAGATAAGCTTTCAGGAGTATTTCAGAAAGGCCAAAGCTAAATCGCTAGATTAGAGAAAAGTAAAATAACTATTGATTTGAATAATATTATGTTTACTCTTTTGAATCCATCACCTTTATCAGCAAAAAGTCATACAGCTTGAACCAGATTTTCTCATTTCAGTTTAAGAGATCCAAAGCCACTCTTATGTCTAGATTTATCTATGGTTACCATGGAAATGACTCGCTTTGTGTCAAGATGTACACAGACATCCCAGAAGGGCAAAAAAAGTTCGGCTATTGAATTCTTCAAAGTCCCTGTGAGGTAAAGGGAGACCTAAAGCTCCTGACATTTTGGTTCAGATGGGGCTGTGATGCTTGGATGCGAAGGGGAGGGGTTGCCTGTCTGCATGTGATGACACTCCTCTGCACTGTTGCTTTCACCTTACACACACATTAGTGTCAGCTGCTGGGCAGTCATTCCATTCAATTTCCAATAGCTTTCTCCAATTTCCAATAGCTATTATGACCTGTATACAGTAGGCTCAGAATTCTAAAGCACATATAAGTTTCACTAAAAGTAAATGTAGGGAGAAATGAGAGGAAATAAAAATATATACTGATGACTGAGAAGGCTGAGTTTGGGATCTCATTAAATGGTTCAGGATTTTTCTTTTTACCCTAAGGTATGGATGCACTCAGCTTGGTTCCCCTTCTTTTCCCTGGAGCGCATCACAAAGTCTATATATTTCCCTTCTTCTGCCTCCTCACCCAATCTCTTTCACGTACTCCCAAATATCCCAGCACTAAATTTATGTTTAAAATGAAAAATTTGTGCAAAATTTATATTCTATTAGGTAATGTATTTGATGTAAGGGTTTTAATGCAAAGTATGTGAATCAATAGATTATCTCAAACCTTTAAGTAAAATAGATACTACAAAATAATATGCCCTGTTACATGTGGCTCTGAGTACAGCATAGGATACTTTCTTGTACTACTGGTGGTGTACAGAATTCTGAGAAATACCTGAGAATTCTACTTTTAGCAGAGCAGTGAAGGACCATTGTCTCTGTTCCTTTGTGATGTCTGAAACTATCACTTGAAATAATGTTCTTTCAGCTCTGTGTCCTCTTTGTGTTCTGCCTAGCTAGAAATGGGATCATAATAGATCTTTATACCACAGCTAGTGAAGGCTCTAAGAGAGCATGCACTTATGTAATATTTTGCCAGATACTGTTATGGGGGGGAATCATCAATGAATATGGAGTGACAATTCTTTATTTTGGAAAAGGAAAACCAGATTAATTATGTACATACAGTCATAGAACTAGTTGATGGATTCCTGGAGGATTTGGAGCTTATCTAACTATTTCTGTCTTCCTAGCACATTAAATTACTAAATAAATGCTTAGTGAATGAACCGGGGAAAATAAGGCTCAAATTTCAGACCACTGTTATTTCTGTTTTGGGGAAAATAGAGCTTCTCAGCTCCTTTGTAATAAACTTACATTAAATCAAAGGATTTCTGCTCCTGGTGCCACTCTTGAACCTGGAACCAGGGTGTGAAGCCTCACTTTTATTGCAATTATACGTTCTCTGTCCTGATCTTGTGGCTTCTTGTGCAAGGTTTTTGTATTTCTAAGTTTCCTGTGCCCTTCTCTGGTTTAGGCCCTGTTGATTTCTTTGCTGGAAAATTATATTAGCTTATCCAGGTTTTAAATAATTAAATAAAAGTTATGGGGAGCTGTTCTTTTGGTCTGAGCTCTTGCAACAGGCCTCACTAGAACATACCCAACCAGAGCAGAGTCACTCATGTGAGGTGCCTCATAACCACACTGAGCTTAGAAATAGGAGATTCTTTCAAATAATAGGAGATTCACAGCAAAGTATCTCAGTCATACTAAACCAGCATGTTAAAAAACTCTCCCCTGCTTTAGCCCTGTAAGGAAAGAAACCTGGAAATGATCAATTCACATTATGTTTCTTGTTTCTGCTTTCTTCTTGTTTCTGTTTCCCCTACAAAGCCCACCCTCTCTGCTTACTTACCAAAGTGTCATTCAATTTCATAGATGGGATGTAGCCTGATTCATGAATTACTAAAGCAAAAAAAAAAAAAAAAAAAAAAAAGGAATAAAAAACAAAAATAAAACAAATAACAACAAGAAAAAACAAACCAATTAGATCTTTAAACATAATTTGTTGAATTTTGTTCTTTTGACAAAGCTGATCATTCTGCTTTCAGACAATTCTCATGCTATTGGGCTGTTTTACTACATCATGCATTAATTGTACTATGCTTTGCACAAAAGCCTTGATCTAATGGTCTTTGACCCACTGGATCCAGTTGAACTTCTTTCCTTGGCATTACAAACCTCCTGTTCTCACCTAACCTACTTTTCGGGGCTTATCTATAGACACTAACATAAAACCTACATTCTCAATAAACTAGTTGTTTAATAGCATTTCCTCATGACTGAGGAGATGGTATAAGAAATTTTTTTAGATTGTGAGCTTCTCTTCACCACCTGAAGATGGGGATGTATCTTGTACACACTGGAACTGATTCCTCAACACAGTCAATAGTCCTGTGGTGATGCTCACCAGAACGCCAATTTCTGTTCCTAATGGTGTGCATGCAGGACTTGGATGTAGGACTATCCCTGATGCTGAAGCCTGGGGCAAGAGGATGTGAAAAGAGGACCAAGGCATGAAAGTGGTGGGTAAGCATGAGAAAGTTTGTGCTGAAGGCATATTTTATCTGTTTAAACTTTCTGGAAAGGTCAGTTGCTGTGTGTAATACTGATGTTTGCTGGGTTAGTGAAATGGCATGTTTGCAATTTGACATATAATGGGAGAGAAATGCAACCAGGGTTCAAACTAATGACAAGGAGAGGACTCAGGTAGGTGGAACCCATGAAAAGTAGCACACAGGTGACCAGGTTGAAAGATGGGAGACATGAACCAGGCTGATGACCAGCTTTCCTGGAAGGGGGATAAGGATATTGCTTGCTATGGTCTGAATGTTCCCCCCAAAATCACATGTTGAAACTTACTCTTCGTTGTGGTGGTATTAGTAGATGGGGCCTTTTAGAAAGTGATTAAATCAGGAGGGCTCTGCCTTCACAAATGGATTAATGCCTAATTAAAAGGATGATGGGAACTAGCTTAGATCCCTTCTGTTCCTCCTCTCTTTGCCATGTGAGATCACAGGATTCATTTCCTTTTTTGACATTCTGTCTCTTCCACTATGTGAGGACATGTAAATGGCACCATCTATGAGGAGAAGGATTTCACCAGACACTGTACCTGACAGTGTCTTGTTCTGAGACTGCTCAGCTTCTAGACTGCAAAAACTAAGTTTCCATTCTTTATAAATTTCCCATTATCAGCTATTTTGTCATAGCAACACAAATGAACCAAGACAGATACTTTGATAGAATACAGAGGCTTGTCAGGGATTGCATGAGGCTAAGGCCTCAACCATGGGCAAAAACTGGCCTTAAAACTTTATTGTGCAAAAACTGGCCTAAAATTTTATATACAAGTTAAATTATCTCAGAGTCTGAGGAAGTTTGACCATTGTTTTCACAAGTATGTGTATGTTTCTTTAGAAGTAGACTAAACGAAGAAGATTGTAGATGAGGCTGTGTCTTCCTCCAGCCATACACTAAAGAGCCTTATAAAAAGGGACTACTAATTCTAGGGCCACAACTGAGGTCCATGACAGCTCTGATTTCAAACATGCTGTTGATTCTCCCTGAAATTGCATTCACATTTGCAATGGCTAGTGCTTTTATTTGTGGTGCCCAAAACATACCTGCTTTCTATTATAACACTGTCATAGAATTTTCTTTGAATACAAATAGAGCTTTTCTCCTTCACCTTCTCTCATTCTCTTTTTTTGCTACTTTTCACATTGCTTCTTGAGAACTTCTCTGTCTCTCTCTCTCTCTCTCTTTTTTTTTTTTACTTTGCCAGGGGGGTCAGCCCTCAGAATCAAATAAAAGGTGAAGCTTCCTGCAGGGCTCTGGGACTCAGAGGCGTAAGAATTCTTTTATTTTCAGCTAAGGGTCTCATACCACAATTGTAAGAAGCTTTAAATGTAAGAATTCAAATTTCTCCTGAGAAATTTTCATTTATGGTGGAAGGAATGTCAGGAGGTATCAAATAGTTGTCACTAAGAATAGCATATTTTCTAGCTCTAAAAATTCTTTTCAAAGCAAATATGTACATTTGATACCTGCAAGTTTTGAATGTGCAAATATTGACTCAACAGATGGATGAGCCCAGCTTGAACATGCTGGTTTTTTTTTTTCCCTCAAGGGTGCGTCTATTATTACTCTGACTAAGGGTTATGTATTTTTTTCCTCCCCAGCTGGTGAATTTTCTAGAATGGAATGGTTTCCTGCTCTTGTCTCCAGAATACATAATATTTGTATTAACAAATTTTTATCACCCAGGATCCCCTTTTGCAAGTTCATTTTATGGCTTAAGCTCAATACTTGGTCTTACCTTTGTGATTTCTTTAATGACAAGGACTTCTTAAGTTCTATTGATGACTTATACTAGGTCAATTCGATGGGAATCTCCAAGTTGTTTTATTTATTTGCTTTTCAGTATTTTTTCATTTTAGAGCTGGTGACAAAACTGCCTTTGTATCAGCAAAGAACCTTGAATGGTGGAATTTCAAAATGCTTTCAGAGTTATTTCTGGAGATAAACAAATAAGGAGAAAATGTCCGTTGAATCCTAAACTGTAAAACTAATATATCTGCATGAAGTCATGAACTCTAATGCAGTAAACAGTTGTTCTTTAGTAGGATGTATGAAACAAGGTTCTCATGGTTAAATCATTTATATCAATTGTTATTATCGGGAGTGCTATGACAGAAAAACACAAAGTTACTACCTTTAAGGCAAAGAGCAGACAAATCAGTAGTACAGCATAATTTTCAACAAAGACTATAAAAATTATCTTCAAAAATATTAATTACATTCTGAGGCATTTTTAAATGCATGATTTTAATCTATGTTGTGTTCATGTTATTGGTACTAGTTATGTATACAGGCTATCAGTTTCTTGAAACTCACAAGAAACTCCCTCATCTCTGAAAGAGCTTGGCCACAAGGCCCCACAGGTTTTGAGTGATGTCTCTGTGATTCCCTAAATGCTGCATCCCTGCCAGGGGAAGCTACTGTTGAGTGAGTTTTAGCAGAGGTGTTGATTTCTTTGTACATCTGGGTCATAGGGACTGGCACTGCACACATTTCCTGGTTTATGCTTCTAAAACATATTTTGTCTTGAAGATCTTGGGTCCAAACAGGTAATAGCAATCTATTTGAATTAGTTGTGTTTTTAATCAAATTTTAAATATTATATGTGCAAATACAGGATTACAAGAAACCTGTACCTGCCCTCCACAGTGTAAGCAACACTGTGGTATTAGCCTCCTTTTACAGATGTACACACATGGAGACCAGAAGAGACTAAGGGATTTTGCTCAAGGTCAAACTTCAGTTTTTACATTTCTTATTTCTTCTGATGGTTAGCTATGATTGTCATGGGAAGGTTTCTCAGAGCTTGGAATTCCTGGTAGTGATTCTTAAAATCAATTCCTGGAATATTATTTTTGGAATGAACTGGGGCTGTGGAAATTTTGGAGGTTAAAGAGAGGAACTGCAGTTTATTGAAATGATGTCTTACCTATGTGACAGCCTCATGTTGCCCCCTTATGGAATGTCTAGTATTTACAGATTTTTTTTTTCTTTTGCTGAATTAGGCTTTCATTAAACCAAGACAAATAAAACAAAATTTCTCACTTTAGCTTTTCACAGGAAAACATGTCATTTTACCACTTTTATATATTATTGAAATTTAGGCAAACTGAAGGAAAATTGATTATAAACAGAAAATTTGGGGGGGAGGGTGGCGCTGAGTGCAGTGGTGCATTCCTGTTATCTCAGCAACTAGAGAGGCTGAGGCAGGAGGATCACAAGTTTGAAACCAGCCTCAACAGTGTAATGAGACACTCGGCAACTTAGTGAGACTCTGTCTTAAAAAATAAAAAGGACTGGGGTAGTGATAAAGCACCCCTGAGTTCCTTCTCAGTATCAAGAACAAAAACAAAAATAATAAAAAAAAGAAAACTTTTCTATGCATATTTATTTCTATACTTCATAGCTTCCTTCACTCACATCCACAGCACTGACAGTTCTGCACACTTAAAGTGAAATGTATCTAAAAAAGTGGGATGATGGTCTCAATATTTTACTAAACTTGAGGTAGAAGGCAGTGGCTTATTTTAATTTTCATGTGTGAAATGTTTAAAAATTTGCTTAAGTGTTTTTTTTAAAGTGGGTTTGAATTTCAGCTCTGCTACTTGGTGGCTGCATTACTTCAGGTAAAACTCTTAATTCTCCGAGCCTCAGTATCTTCCTTTGTAAAATGGGGAGCAGAGTGTCATTTGTGGAACTTTTGAACCAATTCCTGGTATAGAGGATGTCTGCAAAATAAAAGTAGTGATAGTAACCAGTGGATCTTAACTCCTCAGTGTTTAAGTGAGGAGATTGTACTAATGAGCTCAGAGGCCCTCTCACGTCCTTCCATCTCTCCCATCAAAGCAGGACACAGGAAGGAACATGCATCATGGACAGTGTTTTCATTGCCTCTGTCGTGGGAAGTTCTTTCCTTCCCACAGCACCTGCTAGGAGCAAGCACTTTGCTAACCGGTGTTGCTGGTTTGGGCCACAGTTTCTGAGTACTCTGGGGAGATAAATGCAAGGGGAGGTAGGCAGCAGGGGTTCCTGTTAGCAGACCCTTTCCAGCGGTGTGAAACTGGTCTGCCCTTAGGTACAGTAAGGACCACATACCCAGAGGTGCTCACACTCTGAAGACAGACTCAACAGGGGAATACAAGCTGGTGGTATGCAGTGAAAGTAATTGCAGGGAGATTTGGAGGTGGGACACTAACCAGGGGTTAAGAATGGCCTGGGAATTCTGCCTATTCCACAGGATCAACTTCACTCTCACCAAAGATTCTTTGATGAACAAAGCAGGACATTAGTTAAAGTGGTTAAAACAGATTTTATTCATAACTACTAATAGTAAAGGGCTGAGCTTTCCAATTTGTGCAAAAACGACTGGGTGTTTTAATCTTATATTTTTCCAACAAGTTCTTATGGTTTATGTCTAAGAGTTACCTACGAAATCTTGCAATATGTTTACATTGTCTATGAAGTATTTTATAGCCCTATTGAGGTATAACTGATATATAAAATTTCACACATATAGTGTCTTTAATGAGTTTGAATATATGATACATCCATGGTACCATCACCACATTAAATACATCCATCTCCTCAAAGGGAGAGAGTGGGGAAGGGGAGAGAAGGAGAAAGAGAGTGAGAGAGAGAGAGAGAGAGAGAGAGAGAGAGAGAGAGGGAGAGAGAGAGAGAGAGATATTAGAAATGTAACTAGGCCAGCTGTGTCCACTAGCTGGCCATTATTAAAGTTAGGCTTCTATCCTGATGATTGCATTTCAAAGAATGTATTTTAGGTGTTTGAAAAAGAAAGATCCTCCTGAGTTGTGGAAGAGACAAATACATCAAAAGATTCACAACAGTAAGCCATTTTTGATAAAAGAATAAGGACTCATAATGGTAAGCCATTTTTAGTAAAAGTGCTAAGAAAAGGAGGTCAGAAAGCACAGAAAATTCTCCTGGTGGTGTTGAGCTTTCTTGCCAGGCATTTTAGTGGGAGCTGGAGGTATCATAGAAATGCAGGCTTACATTTCTAGGAGCCAAACCAGAATTTGGTTCTCTAGGAGTGGAGAGTTGTCTAGTTTTTACCATGAGGCCCACTCTGACAATATAACCCTCATAGGTCTCATCTGTCAGCTTTGTCAGCATTTAGAAATTTGTAGAAAGTGAATAGTTTCATTTACTTGTTTCATACTTATTAATTGGGAGCCTTCTATGGGCACAGTTCAAGATTCAGGGAAACCTAGGGCTGTTTGTATTATTCACTAGTTGTTTTATTTGTCTTAGCTTAATTCAGTAGTTAACTTCTTTGAGATGAGTCATTTATTCTTTTGTCTTCCATACAGTATGTAATTTAGCACAACCCAATAAATACTCAGCTGAATTTTTAAAATATACTTGAACAATAAAAATAAGAAAGGTAAAGAAAAATACTTTGGAATACAATTTGAGCAATTTGGGCATTGAGTGGAGACGAAAAGGAAAATGTCATTTTATCTTTTATTATGGGTTCTGGAAAATTTGATTTTAAAAAATCACTTATTAAAAATGAAAGTTTGAGGACACTATCATTTTTTTAGGTTCAGAGAGGTAAATTCAAACAACAATCTTCTCCTGGAATTAATCGTGGAGGATAATTAAGTTGAAGTGGACAGTGTTGTAACTTCCAAGGCTCAATCAGAAGGTATGTACTTCTGTCACAAAAGAGGTGTCTCTGAAGAAGAGTCTGAGGAGTTCCTGGAGAGAAGGGGGACCAGCAGGATTCTTGTTTTACATGACAGAAAACACTTTCAAAGCATGTGCCAGTCAGAGGCCTAGATTGAGTTTTATTTGGGAAAGTAGACACTCATTCAAGGGAAAATGGGGGCACTCTCAAGAGAGATGCCTTTGAGGGTAAAGCAAGAAATACACATTCAAGAGAGAACATAGACCAGCTCCGAGAAAGAGAGACGAGGTTTTGGGGTTCCAGGCTCTTTTTTAAAGGGAACTCGGTGAGGTGCGGGTATGGAAAGGCAAGTAGGAATGATGTCAGTCCAGTGATCTCAAGACAGTTTTTGGTGTTCTGGTCATTCTCAGGATACTCAGACTGATGGGGTCTCCATTGTTTGATCAGTAGGTAGTACAGGAAAGGCCCCTAAATTATAGGTTTCTCAAGATATCTCTATTTAAAAATAATCTATCTATTTAAGGATTAATCAACAGTGCACAGGTACATTTACAGATTTCCCAAGAATATGGGAGTAACAGGCCTGCATGGGAGACCGGTTAGGGAGTAAGAGTCTGGAAAATTATGCAGAACTTCTGACTTAAAATTTTTTTCCCCTTGTTCTTCCTTTCTGTTTCTTATTTCTTCTATCATGCCTTACTTCCTGGTCTGGAACTTCAGTCCTTTGAATTCAGAGGAGCAAGTCAAAAGAGGTCTCCAAGTAGGAAGTCTGGACTGGAGCCCCAGTGCAGAAGATGGGGTTTGAGGACAAATCTTTGAAGGTGCTTTCACTCAAGTCATCCCAGCTCTCTGCCCTTCAGGGACTGAGAGTTTGATACCAGAAGACATATTTCACCGGCTTTTAATTATTTTTTTGGTTCCCAGGAGGATGTAACTATAATTCACCCTATGGGCCATGTTAATATCTCCTATAATTTTGAAGTCTTCTAGAAATATTTGTTGTTTGCTTCTTAAAGAACTAGAAAGGAATGAATCTCGGATGCAATTGGAGAGGTGACATTAAAACTTTTTTTTTCTGTGTCTGATTTAACATAACTGAAAATAGTAAAAATTTCTACTAGTTTAACCTGTACCCAAAGCCTAAGAATAGGTACAAAGAATTTTATTCCTGGATGCCAGGAATATTCTGAGATCCTGCCAGCTCTGCGGCAAATGGAGGGGGTGGTTCTTGGATGACAGGCTCTCCTGGAGGGAGGCCAGGCTGCAGCTGGCTGAGTTGTAATGTTTTCATCTGAGGTGTTGGCATGAGGACTTCCACCACTGTTCCCCACTGCTATTTTTCTAAAGGAAGGCCAAGGTTGGATAAGGGTCAAAGCTGGCACAGAACTGATGTTAGAAGCAGTAAGACACAGGGATGCTTTTACAAAGATGCATGCATTTTATTTAGCAGTCTTTCCCCCTAAAATATTCCTTTTATGTCTTCTATTTCAGTGATTCACCATCCATCTATTCCATCCCCCCCACACACTCCCAAAGTAATTTTAGCAATATCAGGAAGCATTTTTGATTGTCCTAATTAAGGGAGGGAATGCTATTGGAATCAAGTGGGTAGGGGCGAGGGATGCTGCCAAGCATCGTACAATGCACAGGGCAGCCCCTCACAGCAAAGAATTATCCAGCCCCAAATGTCAACAGTTCCAAAGTTGGGAAGCCCCATTTTTGTATTCGAAGAGAAGAAAACCAGTTCCTTGCTCTGTGCACCAATGGACATCTTGCTATTCAAAGGGTGGTTCCCAGACTCCAGCATCACTTGGTAGTTTGTGAAGAATAGACTTTCAGGCACCACTCCAGAGACACAGGGATCAGAATCTGCATTTTAATGAGGTCTCCAGATGATTCATATGCATGTTCAATTCTGAGAAGTACCACTACCATTCTGTGAGAATTATGCAAGGCAAGGCAGTGAGACTTCCGGGTGACCACATCAATAGGATATAGTCCTGACCAGACTCAATGTGTTTAAATTCACAAAAACTCACTTGTTCTCTATTTGGTCCCACATTTTCATTGAAGTTTCTTCCACTTTTTTTTGTTACCTTTCCCTCTCTCCCTCCCTCCCTCTCTTTCTGCCTGCCTGGCTTCCTTTCTTCCTCTCCCAGTTCCTCTACTACAACAAATCTGTATCCATTTACCTTCATCCCATATGTGCATAGCTTTTTCTAGGTTTTTAATTTAGAGTCCCCTCATGATACACCGCCCCAAGAGGCAACACTTACCTCTTTAATTAAAGGAAATTGCCCTAGAGGGAAAAGTGGGTAGAATCTGGAAGGAAAGCCATACTTTCTGAAACCTGATAACACAATTAAATTCAACCTTCCTGCACTGAGCTTTCAGTGGTAAGATATTAAAAAGGAAGGCAATAAAACTCATCCAATACTAATTTAATCATAAGCCTATGCAATCAGTCTCTTTGATATACCTTTTGTCAACACAGCTTTGGGTTTTGAATAGGCAATCTAAAATCCTGGAAATTTACCATATTGACATCAGCAAATTTTCTGCTGAACTTAGGTATAATAATAAAACTGATTAAAAATAAAATGTAGGCTGCACACCATGTCAATGTATTGTAAATTTTTGAAGTCCTTTAGATATCTTATTTAGACATCTTCTCTCCTTTTTAAAGCTTTTGCTTGTATTGGGTTCACCATCTGTTAGCTCCATGTTTTTTTTTTTTCCTACAGAAAATATGAGCTAAAATTTTCAAGTATTAAAACAAACTTTAATTCAACTTGATAAACATTTACCAAACATCTATTGCCTATGAAATGCTGGAATAAGAAGTTTAGAAGATAAAAAAGATCCAGATATAATTTTGCCTTCCTTTGTGGTCTGGGATATATGAGTCTACATGTGTGTGTATGTTTCCACGCATGTGTGAATTTGAATATGGTAGGATATATGAAAATTTGCAAAAGTTTGTTCCTGGCAAGTATATAAAATAGGTATCAAAAAGAGCTATAGGAAATTATAGAGAAATATTCATTTCTTTGTTGTATAAAATAAGATTTTGAAATAAAAAGAAAACGATTGGGAAGTTTCTAGGTGCTGAAAGCCATGGTTTTCTCAGTGATAGTTTACATCTTGGTTAATACTTACATTGGGTTGAGTCAGCTCATCTGCAACACTGGTACCATGCCCATGATACTGGGTCATTGTGTATTCCATGTGTATCAAGCTATGAAGAGACATATGAGGATACATGTGTATTAAGCTATGAGAAGAGACACAGGATGGGGGACACTCCTGACTATAACAGAAACTAGTGGCTAAATGAGAAATTCAAGCTGGGCTTGAACTTTCCCAATCTGCCCTACTTAATTGACAAGGCTTACTAAATTACCCAGAGCAATGCCACCTGTGCTGTATTACCTGCAAGCACAACCTATATGGGGAACCTGAAGAGCAGAATCAGGTTATGTGCATCTCTAATCAGCTGCCCAGAGTCTGCTGTAGTCCGGACTTTGAGAAACTGAGGCCAGAGTGCTTGGAGGGCCTCCCAGAGAAGATGAAAGGAAAGCAATAAAACTCATCCAATACTAATTTAACAGTCCCCGGGGAAGTGGCCATGATTTGTTGGAGACAGGATCACCTGTATTTTCTCACTTATGATATCCTTGATGTGCACCATATATTTTACTCCAAGTGCCTGGATGAGTTTTGAACATTTTGGACATTAGTTCCCTCTTTGAGAGCTTGAAGAATATCTCTGCCTATATGAAGTCCAGCTGCTTCCTCCCAAGACCTGTATACTCAAAGGTGGCCACTTGGGGCAACAAGTAAGGCCTTGAAAAGACAGGATCAGGAGTGAGGAGCCTGTTCTCTTCCTGCTGCCCAAGGTCCCGGGGAGTGGCCAGACCTTGTGAAGCTCTTCATTCTTTCTCCTTCTTTCCAGTTCTGTATCATATCCAAGGCCTTATTGCCCTCCTTTCTCTCACTAATCCTGAGAAAGGAATTTGGAGATACAGAAAAAGAAAGAGTGACTGAGTCTCAAAAGAGAAGCCCTAAAATACCCATGAGCCTTTGAAATCCAAAATGAGTACTCCTGAGCAACTCAGCCCATGTCCTTTGCCCATTCCAATGACCCAGCCTCTTGCCTGCAGATAGTCACATGAGGAAAATGCACAATTGCTAGAAAAATTGATATGAAATTGTGTAACTCTGTCCTGGCTCCATATCTAGTCCAGCCCCTAGCTATGATTCCTCTATAAATATTCATACCATATACCAAGGGGCTGCTGTCTGTCCCTCTGGAGATGACATGTGTCCTCCCTTGAATGTGTACTCCTTGCTTTACTCCAAAAGCTTCTCATGCTCAAGATGGTTGACATTTTCCATTTAATGTGTATTTCTTACTTTACTCCCACAGATGTTTCTCTTGAGATATCCTGCATTCCCCTATGAATGTGTATCTACTTTCCTAAATAAATATGTTTGTGTCTCTGAAAAAAATTATACCAGGTTTAAGGGATGTTTATATAAGAGGCTTCAGTAGGCCTGAGAATCTGAGAAAATTACCTCTTCTATGCTTGTTTCCCCAGAATTTCTTTTGTACCAACAGCTTTTTAAACCCATCTGATCTTTCCATAATAACACTTTCTTTTTTCCCCTTTGAAACTATAGTGGTGCCAAAGCAGAGATTTATTCTTAGTGTGGATCTAAGTCATACATGGAAGACAATGAAACTGTTATGCACGTGTTGAAAAGAACCTGCTAAAAACAAGATGTAAAGGGTACTTCATCAATTTAGTTGAATAAATTTTATCTTGCTTAGAAAAGACTTTTTTAAATAATGCTTTTAAAAGTCATTATGCAAATTTCTTCACCTGGAATCTACTTGAGGGTTTAATAATAAGACTTTAGAAATAAGCTCCAACTTTCCCCTGAGATCTAATCAATATGCAAAAAGACATACACTATTTTGAAATGACAAATAATGGGGAAGTTATTCTTTTTGCTCATTCTCTGTGACCTTGCAAATGACTATTTGTGCCAAAAATTATGTAAGTATTTGGATGACTTCCTAAAGAAATTAAAATGAAATTGAGTCATACTAAAGCCTTATTCAATTAGGCAATTGTACTTACAGATTCATTTTTAAAAGAAGCTAGATAAAACTGGTTTTATGTGATAAATTTTATTGGGCAGGGCTCATCTTTTGAAACAGGAGGGTGTATCCCTCTTATATGATGTTAAAGATTATTCAAGTAATTAAGGATGGGTGCTAACTATCACATAAAACAATTCTACTTTATTAATAGTGCTTGCCTTGGATTTTCCAAACATACTTTTATTTGCCCCAAATTCCATGAGTCATTGGCTTTCTGAATTGAATGCTCTGCACAATTCCTCACCCATGGCTTTTCTACAGCCTCCAGTCCCATACTGCAGTCTTGCTTTAAGGTTGATAATAAAACTTGGAGACGTGGTTAGGTGATTGTTTTATTTGTGTATGAGATAATGAAAAGACTTCTTTGGGATGCTGAAGGTGTACTGATAATTTAGGGGGTTAAGTTCCTCTTAAAAAGGAGTTCAAAAATTCTGTTTTTGAGAAAATAGACATAAAGAAATAATATTTTAGAAAATACTGAAGAGATATATTCTGTTTTTTTTTTTTTTTGTACCAAGGATTGAACTAAGGAGTTCTCAACCACTGAGCTACATCCCCAGCCCTTTTTTGGATTTTATTTAGAGACAGGGTTTCCTGAGTTCCTTATGTCCTTGCTAAGTTGCTGAGGCTGGGTTTGAACTCACAGTCCTTCTGCCTCAGCCTCCTGAGTTGCTGGATTATAGAGTGTGCCACTATGCCTGGTTAAGAGATGTATTTTTGTTTTGTTATGGTATCTATCATGTTTTATTCTTCTTCTAGTTGGCTTCAAGCTTGAATCACAAACCCTGAGGTCAAATTCTGTAGGGAAGAAGAGAGTGGTTCCCATCAGGACAGAGAAGTTAGTAGCACCCTATCTGAGCTGGTGTATCACTAGCATTCTGCTAGGCTAGTCCTGGCTAGAAAAAAATGATAAAGAGGAGAGGTTATCCTTGTGGGAAGAAGGAGGTAAGAGAATCAGAGAGAGCAGATGGTGAGATGAGATGTCTACATGTACCTCATTAGACCAAAATGCTGAAAGTGAAGATATTTTAGGTAGGGTGAGGTTACAGGGGAAAGAAGAGTGCCTTTGGCCTTACTTCCTTTTTTAGAGGCGGAAGTCTCCCAGAGAGATTCTCACCATAACAATGTGGGCAACCTCAAGATCAGATGAGGTTGAGGACCTAATTCCTCAGAATACCCTCTAGAGTGTTCAAGATGTTTCTACAATACTATAGAAAACCATTTAGATAGCTAGTGGTACTGGTGGGTGAACTTATAGGATTCATATTAATGTATGTGGGACAGAGCAAAGTAACATTCCAAGAAAAACAGTGCAAATAGAATGGAAATTGATTTGGTATCAATAAGGCTGACAAACTCCTGATCCATCTGAGAAAAACTTGACAGTTCCTTAGGCCTACACTGAACGTCCGATACCAGCTGGGGGTTCCAGTGACCAGGAAGAGAAGCTAGAAAGCAAGGAATGTGGAATGTGGAATGATGTGGAATGTGTATCTGACACCCACTGCCATTCTCTCAGCTGCCATCTTGAAGAGAAGCAGGAGAAATGGAGAAAATGTAGAAAGCTTAGCCTTCCTAGAAAGCCTGGATTACCAAAGATGTTTTTGTTAAATGGAGTGTGCAAATTGGATTGTATTTGTACTTTTTTTTTTTTTTGAGGAGTGTGATCCACAAGAAATATAAAGAGTTGTGGAAAATGGGCAGAGGAGTTTCTATGCACAACTGAGTGCTGGGAGGTGAGACTAAAAGGAGGCCATGCAGTGTGGCGCACTTCTTTGGGGCCTCTGGATGTCATGGACATAACTAAGTTCTTTTTAGAGTTTCAAGAATTTCTTTCTTGGGCTGGGGATGTGGCTCAAGCGGTAGCGCACTCGCCTGGCATGCGTGCGGCCTGGGTTCGATCCTCAGTACCACATACAAACAAAGATGTTGTGTCCGCAGAAAACTAAAAAATAAATATTAAAAAATTCTCTCTCTCTCTAAAAAAATAATTTCTTTCCTTCATTTTTTCTTTTCTTTTCTTTTTTTTTAACCAGGGATTGAATCCAGTGGCACTTAACCACAGAGCCACATCTTCAGCCCTTTCTTGTATTTTATTTAGAGACAGGGTCTTGATAAGTGGCTGAGAGCCTTGGTAAATTGCTGAGGCTGGCTTTTAATTCAAGATCCTTCTGATTTGGCCCCCACCCAGCCACTGGGATTACAGGCGTGAAACACTGTGCCTAGCTTTGAGTTTTAAGAATTTCTAAGTTGAAACCATATAGTAAATTTAGAATGGTAGATGATAAGTATACCATAATTGTATGATTGCCATTATTTAAGAGTATTGCCATAAAAAGCTCTGTTCTGTAAGCTTGGGGAGTCAACTCCCTGTGATAGGATGATGAAGATGCTGCTTGGATTTGGGGTTCCTTAAATGAAGCCTTAAGAAGAGCTGGAGAAGCTGCCCTGGCTCCTCCTCCATCCTCTGCAGCATGCTTGCTGTTTGTTTCATTCTGTCTCCGAGCTGACTCTTGCTCCCTTCTCTTGTGTTCAGTGGGCCCTTTGTTCCTGGTCAGAACAGCTGATGGGACTGCTTGGGCCTGGTGACCCAGACAAGGACCTCTTGGATGAACTGTCTAACATGTAAGTTGCTGTAATCATCATTGATCAGAGCTCTAACCACTTCCCAAGAGGAAAGCCTATTTGTTCTATAATACCTGCCCCAAGAGTCAAGAGGGCTGTCAAAGTCAGAACAAGAGATTTTCATTTGTTCCTTTCAGTTTGTTCTTCAATGATTCATTGGAAAGCAACATGTCCAGTTTTCTAGGGAACTGTCATTTCTATCTCCTTCTAATTGATTTTCACTTTTCTATTATTAAAGATAAGAATGGAAATACAGTATATTTCATTCTGGACTAAAAGTTCCTTTGGCGGGGCAGGGTCTATGGCAAGGAAGTACTCCTGGATCAGATGCACTTCCCTGCCCATTCCTCAAGACCTTGACCAGGCTCCTTGGACACTGTTAGAAGTCAGGGCTGGGAGGTTACTGGTGGCCTGGGGAAGGGTGGGGCCTCACTCCAGCTCTGCCTTGTGCAGTTTTTCAGAATCAGTTCTGTGGACATTTGGGCTGGATCATTCTCTTTCTTGGGGACAGTCCTGTGCATTGTGTGATATTGAGTAGCATCTCTGGTCTCCACTTAATCAGTGCCAGTAACACCTTCTTAGTGGTGACAATCAAAAATATCTCCAGACATGCCCAAGTGCTGTCCCCATGTGAGAAATCTTGGCCTGTGAGCAGATGCCTATGTCCTTATTTTTGTTTTCACATGTGGAGAATGGAAGATTGCATTGCCCTGTGGGAACAGTGGCAGGTGGGTGGAGGACAAAGATGGAGGAAAACTGTGGGGCTGGGGATCAGACCTAAGCCTGCTGGGCTTATACATGCTAGCCAAATGCTCAACCATTGAGCTATACTCCCAGCCTCTAAACAAAGCCTCTGAAGGAATTACTGTTCACTGTTTTTCAGTATTGTAGTTATGTTTGTTAAAGTACTTTTGATTATGTTCAGTACCTTCATTGTTAGAGATGTAAGATATTAATAATGGGGCATCTTAGTATAGGATTTTGGGGACTCTGTGCTATCTTTATTGTGTTTCTGGAAATCTAAAATTAGTCTAAAATAAAATTATATTTTTTAAAAAAGACCTTCATGAAAGGCTTCCAAACTCCACTGTATCCTGTGAGAGATTGTTAATAAATTTATGCTATTCAAACCTCACACCTTTTTTCTTCCTCCAATGAAAGGTGTGGCATGGAATAGGTTGAAGTAACATAATGCTAACTAAATACTGCTAACTGAGCAGATAAAGATATAGATGAGAAAGAAAGGGCAGCTTTGTTGAAAAATGTCTCTTTAGAAACTCAAGGGAAAAAGAATTGCAAATGTTTGCCAGGTGTAGATTGATGGCAGTGGGAATATAGGTATTTGTAATAAGAAGACATTTTACTGAGGAGGATAATAGAATATCTAGAAACAATGCAAGTTTGTGAGCCTGTCATCTTAAGTTACACTGAGGGAGTTATAAAAACGGTGAAGAAAATTCCCCTAAATAGCAGTTGGATTGAAGTATCTATTTTAGGTGTAAGTAAATAAATCCTTTTCACACACTCTCCTGTCCTCCAGCTGTGAAAACTGGTATCTTTCATGATTCTGGGCAAGAGTGAGTGGAGGGCATTTTTTTGTTTGTTTGTTTTGTTTTTGTGGTACTGGGAATTGAACCTGGTGGTGCTCTACCATTGAGCCACGTCCCCAGCCCTTTTCATTTTGAGACAGGGACTCACTAAGTTGCCCAGGCTGGCCTTGAACTTGTGATCCTCCTGCCTCAGTCTTCTGAGTAGTGGATGTCTGCCACTGTGTCTAGCTGGATGGCATTTTTAAGAAGGTAATTAATTTGTAAGATGTTGTCAATAAAAATAAGAACAAAGTGAGATATAGGATAGTTTGTCCCACTGTGGAGTAACTTTTATGTGCTAAACTGTGCTTGGCACACAGCACTTAGTGAGCAAATAATTGAATCATATTTCTTCATAGTATAAGAGAGAGTTAATTTCCTGAAACAAGCCTCATTTGTTCTAACTATTTTCCTGATATATCTTGCTATGGCTAGTTCTGTGACCTAAGTACCTATGTGGGTATACCATGGTTTGGAGTGTTTTGCCAACATTTAAAACAGTTGCCAAATGAAATATAGGATCCCTAGTTAAGTTTGAATTTCAGGTAAACAAAATTGTTTTAATATAAGTGTGTCCTAAATACTGCCAACAGCATTGCTTCTGTTCCCTTCTTCTCTGATAATTCATTCACATCGATTTATGTGCTCAACACATAATCATGGAGTAGCTACCCTGTGTGCTGCTAGAAGAGTAAGCAAAACCAGCATCTTTCCTGCCCTCGTGGAGAGGCCAGAAAAATAGGCAAACATTCCACAGAATTTCAGCAAGGCAAGTGCATTGAAAAGCGAAGTAAACAAAGGAAAGAGAATGACGCTGGTGGACAGAACGTGTAGTTAATTTGTGTGAGAGGTGACGTTTCAGTAGGAACCAGAAAGATGCCAATGCGTGAGTCAGGTAGAGATCTGGGATAAGTATGTTTGTCCAGTCAGAGAGAGCAGCCAGTAAGTCCTGAATCTAGTAAAATTTTAAATATTTGAAAGTTGTTGTCAATTTGTAGTAATCTATTTTAAACACTCCCTGGCAATTACTTTTTCATAGTTCACTTTCTTTCTTTATTTTTTAAAAAATATTTATTCTTAAGTTTTAGGTGGACACAATATCTTTGTTTTACATTTATGTGGTGCTGAGGATCGAACTCAGTGCCTTGTACATGCTAGGTGAGCACTCTACCACTGAGCCACAACCCTAGTTCCTCATAGTTCACTTTCTGCAGCAAATCAGCAAAAAGCATCAGCGAACTGGTTAGGGGGTTTCCTACTGGACATGTATGGGGTATGGGGTATTCACATGATGGACAAAGAACCTGCTTATTCTTTTGGGGAGTTTTACTGTGAAAGTCTCTGTGAGTTGATAATATGGTGACTTGGGAAGCCCAGCAATCAGGCTGCTAAAAAATGGAATTAGTTAAAAATGGTATTGACTTACAAACAACTTCTCTAAGGCACATTTTCCAATAAAATACAGAGTAAAGGGCCATGGAGTAATAGTGACTCTTACCTTTTTCTTTACTTTTTAATGTAAGACATTATTTACTAAAAATAGATAGGAATTAAAACAAAACCCAGTAAACAATATCATTTTAATTTGTCAAGTTAGAAAAAAATGTTTTAAAATCTTAATACAAAATGCTGGTGAAGATGCACTGAAGCAGGTTCTGATGAGAGTATTAAAATGTTTTTCTTTAAGATGGTTACAAATGGGTTGGGAATGTAGCTCAGTGGTAGAGCGCTTTCCTAGCATGCATGAAGTCCTGGATTTGATCCCCAGCCCTGCAAAAAAAGGTGGTAAATAGAAGTTGTCTATGTTTATGGTGTACAACATGATGTTCTGAAATATGTATATATTGTGAAATGACTAAATCAAATCAATTAGCACAGTAATTACATATGCTGCATAGTGATTTGTAGTGAGAACACTTACAAATCTATTGTCTCAGAAATTCTTAAGTATACAATACATTGTTGTGAACTGTACTCAGTGCCCTTATTTTCTTAACCAAAACTTGTTTCCTACCTTCTAGTTCCTTGGCCAGTGAGCTTGGCCACATACTGAATATGGCTAACTCTGCATTGGATCTCATCCTATTCAAGGACACTGCTTTGGAAAGTTTCCCATCTTTTCTGTAACCTCCAATTTCTCCCCTCTACTGCCTATAGCATAAAATTGTGCTATTGAAAACAGAATGAATTTGGGGCTCACCCCTCCTTCTAAATTGGGAACGTATTTCTCCTGTTAAGAGAAAGAAGCTAAAGGGCTCCAACCCTGACAGATGCCAAGGATGGGAGTGCAGATGGCCCACCAGGCCCAATACAGGTTGGCTAACTAAATCTACCTCATGTGTTACACCTGGATTTTTTTTCTGGAAGATATATCTGATTTTGTGAGTGGAGGAGAGAAGGAATCTAGTTGCTTCTCCCCAGTCTGATCAAACTGCATAAAGATCACTATTCATTTTTTCATCTTTTGCATATTTCTTATGTGGGTAGCCAAATCCAGCCAGCCAGGATACCCAGTAATACTATATTTCTCCCATCTTCTGAAAATGCTCCCTTGACCTCCTGTCATCCTCCATCTATTGCTTCATTTTTAGGTTCTCCTTCTATCAAAATTCCTTTAAATGCCTGTTCCACCTGCTGTCTCCGCTGTCACTGAGTCCCTGCAATCCTTTGATCAGGCTTCTGGATCTGCCACTCCACAAACTTAGCATTTGTCAAGGTACCACAGCTCCATCCTGCTGATGTCAAGGGTCAGTCCTTGCCCTCAGCTTTTAATGATGGTCGCTATGCTCCTTGAAGCAGTTGGCTTCCAGATACTTCTTTCTTGATTATTTTTCTCCTCTCATACTAGACACTCACTTCTAGACACCTTTGCGTGTATCTTGTTGCTCTGATTTTTAAGCAAGGAATATTCCAGGGTTAGGCTTTCAAACATGTTTTCTTCTTTCTCTATTTCTATTTTCTTTATGGTCTCATTCTATCTCTATAGTGGTGTCTCACAAAGTTATATTGGCAACCCTGCCCTCTTCCCTGAATGGCTGTCTCTCATGAGCACCTACCCATTCAACGCATCATCAGCACCTCAAATGTTATCTGCCCCCTATCACCCTGGCAATCACCCCACAATCGCCATAGCTCCTCACCAACACTTAATTTCAGAAGCTTCCTCATTGGCCTCCCTGTTTTTGCCCCTATCCCTTTGTAGTCTATTCTGGAAAGTCAGAGTAATTCTTTTAATGCTCATAGATCATGTCCTGCCTAGGCTTAAAGATCCCCAACTTTTCTTCAGCCGCTCAGAGACAAGTTCACGCCTAAGGTTTTACCAGGCCCTTGGTCCTCTGGCCTCCTGTCATTTCTCTGGTCCCTCTGCACTGGCTCACTGTCTCTTACCATTGCACATGATTTTCCCTTTCTGCTTGGAATAATCTTTTATCAGATGTACTTGACTCCAAGCTCCTAAGGCTCTCTGTTCAAATGTCGGCTTGTGGGTGAAAGCGCTGTGATCACTCTATTTAAGATTGTTTTTCCACCGTTCCCTGTGTGTTATATCCCACTCCCAGCTTTCCTTTCCTTTCAGCACCCTCCCTCCCCCACACACTCTGAAGTGTGTAGAAGATAGGATTTCTTCATGCTCCTGCCCCATCTTCCAGTGTGTCAACTCCTGGAGGTCAAGGAGTTTTCTCCTTCAGTACTACAGCTTCAGCATCTAGAAGAATACTCTGCAAATTGCAGGTGATCAGTAAATCTTCATTAAATGGGGGGAAAATAAGGCTTTATATTGTACCTGGTCTTTCAATGGGACAAAATATTTGGAATCAAGATTTAGTATGGTTACCTTCCAAGAATGACTTTTCACAGGACTGGACTTTTCGGTGGCAGAGTGCTTTGCTAACATGCTCAGGGCCCTGGTTTCAATTCTTACCACTGCCGGAAAAAAGTTTTGCTTAGAAACTTAAAATCTTCACATCCATCATTTTGGTATAACTCACAAAGTTAAAGAGAATATCACATTGCAAATTATTTCAAAAATCTGCGGCTGAACAGTGACAATGCAGTATAGCTCAATGAAGCAGGTGTTCTACTAACCCTTAATTTGAAAATTATTGATGAGGTGGGGAGACAAGTATTTCTTTTTCTGCTTTAAAGAATAATCGACCACAAAACAAAACAAAATACAAGAATGGCTTTTCAGGAGTCAATTGATTTTCTTCAGTTTGTATAAGTGGTTTGTAAAGTTTTGATCATAAATTGTACTTAAAATATTTTATAGATAATGATAATTTAATAATTAAATTAATGTAACAATGAATGTTAATACAGGTTTGGTTTTTAATTTAAAGTATTAATATGATTATAATTGAAATTCCACTTTTACGTGTTGAAACATATTTAATAGAAAATTATGTTTTTATATTGTAAGGTATTACATACATGCTAAAGTATTTAAAGCTACTATTTGCAAATATTTTTCAGAAAGACTTCCTAGTGAAAGTAAGTTGAACTGTCACATTGCTGTACAAGTCAGAGGATAGTGAACAAATACTGCTCTCTAGTGGAGAAAATGAGACATGACACATGGTAGTCATTTATCTAAGACCATTCCTTTACCCAGAGAGTACCTAGGAATTGGATATTTCCAATTTATCATCTGAGCTTATGGTGTTATATTGATATTTTATATTTAATTTTGAAAATGTGAATTATTAGCTAAAAATCCTTGAATAAGCAAAGTACAAAATGTAATGACCAATTAAGTTCTGAAAAAAGTGTCCAAGTTTCATTAGCAATCAAAAAATTAAAATTAAGAAAAAATGGTATGCTTATTTCATCTATCAAATCAATAAAAAGTTTGAGAACAAAGCTGGGTGCAGTGGCACATGCCTATAATCCCAGCAGCTCAGGAGGCTGAGGCATGAAGACCACGAGTTCACAGCCAGTTTCAGCAACTTAGCCAGGTACTAAGCAATTCAGTAAGACCCTGTCTCTAAATAAAATATTAACATGGGCTAGGGATGTGGTTCAGTGGTTAAGTGACCCTGAGTTCAATCCCTGGTACAAAAAAAAAATTGAGAACAAAATTAAGGCATGAGAATAAAGTCATGAATATTGTTGGTAGGGCTATAAAATGGTAGTGTGTTCTCAATGTGGGTTTCTTTTGGAAAAGGGCTCCTAAATTATGTGAAAATATGTTTGAGTGTTACTTGCCCTTTTTAATTTATGAGGAGAGGCTCAAAATCCATCAAATTCTCAAAGGGATCTCCATGCTCCCACTTGATAAGAACAAATATTTTAAATAACTTTGGAGATTAACTTTGCAAAATACACAAAAAACAGTCACAGGTATATGTAGTTCAACATTGTTTTGAATATTTAACAACTACAAATAACCTAAAATGTTCAACAACAGAGGATTTGAAATAAATCACATTCCAGCCATATGATGGCGTTATTGTAACTATTAGTAACTATGCTGTAGAATTAATGATGTAGAAATGTTCAACACTATTGAGGAGGTAGAGAAAGCAGTTCCCCCCTTAGTATGTGTGATGTGATCCTGAGTTTATGTAAACATCAATATAGGGCTGGGGATGTAGCTCAGAGGTAAAGTACTTGCTTAGTATGAGTTTGATCATCAGTGTTGAAAAGCAAAGCAAAACAACAGTAAAACAACCTATAAATATATCATATGCACAGAAACAGATTTGAGAGTGCATGTGCTAAAATGTCCCTCCTGGTTATCTACAGCTAAAGTGGTGTGCTCGTCTTTATTTTTAAAATAATCTACAATGTACATGTATTACTTTTATAATAAAAGGATGATAAGTATCATAGAAAAAGAATAATTTTCTCTGTATTTAAAGATTTGACACAGAAAATTCTATCATTTTTACTTAATTGCTACTAAATAGGGGCAAATTTGTGAAAGCATTTAAAAGCACTAGAACAACACAGGCACAGTCCTGCCACCTGTAATCCCAGTTACTCAGGAAATCTGAGGCAGGAGGGTCACAAATTCAAGACCAGCCTCAGCAATTTAGTGAGACTGCAATAAAAACTAAAATAAAGCTAGGAATGTGACTCAGTGGTATAGCACCCTGGGTTCCATCTCCAGCACACACAAAAAAGTTTATATACCTTTACATATTTCACTTCTAAATTTAAGGAGCAAAGGAACTGGGAAGGGAGGTTAGGTAAGGAAGCAACAATTTCTCACTTTATTATTATTTGTGAAACTGCAAGAGTAACCAAACAAACAGCTTCTCCAGTACAGCTGGGCTTTGACAGCCCTTCTCTCTTCCCATTGGTTTTATGCTGTAGGCATGGCTCCTGCCTCTTTTCCCCTCACCAGAAGGCCACCACTGCCCAGTGGGTTGGGGAGGACACACTATAGTACTGTGAGAACACTGTGTGCCTTATGTAGATAAAATTTCTACCAGAGAAGAATTCTGATTTTGGGACACAATGAGTGCAGCTGTTATGGCAAATGAAACCACTATTGGTCTGGTGGGGTCTTCAAAATACAAAGTAAAGAGAAAAAAGTCAGGCCCAAGATGGTCCACAGCTGCTATTATTTGTGTGAGTTTGTATGTATCAATGGTTTTAAATGTGGAGATTAGAGGGATTGCCTCTAATTCTCCAGGGGGGAACTGGGTTTCTGAGAAGTGGACAAAGAAAAATGGACAGTACTTTCTTTTTATCTTAAACCTATGAGCATCTCCCCAGTTTAAAAAAAAAAATCACTTTCTGTCACTTTTAATGACAGAAAAAGAAAACCACATTAAAAAAAAATCTACCTCTTCCAATTTTGTCATAATAAAAACCATTTCAAGTTTCAATGTGTGTCTCCCTTGTTTTGAACAACATTAAAATGTTCACTTGCTTAGTTGAAGCTCATTGTTTAGTTTTTGATCAAACTATAGCAGTTTTTGAATTTCCTTGGCAGAGTTTTTGAAATTCTGTCTTGTGAATGAAGTGATTTTTAGTTGAACTGTTAGTTGCATTAGATGAAAGCCAACAATACATACAAGATATTAGTTGTGAAGTTTCTACTTTATAAACATCAGATTTGCTTTTCTGTAGGAAGGTCTGGTCCTTTTTCCTATGTCCATAATGTTACATATTCATGCTCCAGTGCAGGCTATCTGCAATATAAAAATGCTGACAACCAGACTTATAATGAGGTCTCTCTTGCTTCTTTTGGATTTTATGGTCCAGAAGGTTGTGAAATAATGAGAATGTTATAATCTTCTGTTATTGTTTGAATTGTGTCCTACAAAACCCATCATTGAAGTCCAACCTCCCTTTCTCAGAATGTGATCTTATTTGGAAATAGAGTCATTATAGATGAAAGTAGTTAAGATGAGGTCATACTGGTGTAGGGTGGGCTTGGATCCAATCTGAGTAGTGTACTTACAGTAAAAGGGAGAATTTGGATGCAGATACGCACAGATAGAGAAGGACACATGTAGATAAGAGCAGACATCTGGATGGTTCTACAAGACAAGGAATACCAAAAATTGCCAACAAATCACTGGAAGCTATGGAAGAGGCATGGGACAGAGTTTTTCCTCCCATTCTTCAGAAGGAACCAACCTGTGACATTTCATCTTGGACTTCTGGCCTCTAGAACTGTGAGACAGTGAGTTTCTGTTGTTTAAACCACCTAGTTTGTGGAACAGTACTTTGGTGCAGCACCCCTAGCCAACTACAGTGCCTCCTCTTATCCACATCTCAAGACCCCCAGCAGATGACGGAAACTGGAGAGTGCTATTATGGTTTAGATATTAGGTCCCCCAAATGCTCATGTGAGACAATGTAACAAACTTTAGAGGTGAAATAATTGGGTTATGAGAGTTTAACATTATTAGTGCACTAATCCCCTGACAGGATTCACTAGTAGGCAGGTTGGGTGTGGCTGGAGGAGGTGGGTCATTGGGGTGTGCCTTTGGGATATATATTTAGTCCTTTGTGAGAGGAGAAGGCTCTCTCTGTTTCCTGGTGCCATATCCTGAGCTGCTTTCCTTACCTACACTCTTTGCCATGATGTTCTGCCTCATCTTGGACCCAGAGTAATGGAGGTGGGTGTCTATGGACTGAGACCCCAAAAACTGTGAACCCCAAAGAAGCTTTTCTTCCTCTAAAAATTGTTCTTGTCATGTCTTTTGGTCATAGCTGCAAAAAAGCTTACTAAAACAAGTACCATACCCTGTGTACATTATGTTTTCTCCTCTTCAGTATTAGGGTTCTCTAGAGGAACAGAATCAACAGGACGTGTAATTATAAAAAGGGATTTATTAGAATGTCTTACACAACCCAAAGCTGGGTAGTCCACAATGGCCGTCTGCAGGCTGGAGAGCTGGAGGAACCATTGCAGTCCAAGAGGCAGAAGCCTCAGAACAAGAGGGATTGATGTTGCTACCACAGTCCAATACCAAAGACTTCTCCCTGACAATCAATCACTGGCAGAGTCCACTTTGGAAGAGTGAAGGAGCGAGAGTCTGATATCCTCAGGCGATCACAGCAGCAATCGAGAAACCATTCAAGAAGAATGGAGCTTGCATCAACTGATGCTTTCTCATTCTTCCAACTTTTATTCCATCCAAGCCACCATACTGTTGGATGGTGCTGTTCATGCTTAGGGAGGGTCTCCACTTCAGTTGCTATCTCACATGCCAATCATTCCTAGACACACCCTCAGTGACACACCAAGAAGCCTCTTAATCTTTGGCACCTCCTAATCCAATCAAGTTGACAACTCAAATTAACCATTACATCTGCAAACATACTTAGGATAAAGTTTAATTTATAAATTAGGCATAGTAAGAGATTAACAACAATAATAATGAAGTAGAAACATTTTACAATATACTGTAATAGGAGTTCTTTAAAACATAAACTTTATTTCTGGAAATTTCCACATGAAATTTTTGAATGGCAGTTGACTGGGTAACTGCAACTGTGAAAAAGTAAAGCTGTGGATAAGGGGCGGGGAGCTACTATCAAACACATTCCAATCCAAATGGAATCCAGCAGCAAAATAGTCTTAGAAAAGAGAAGGCTGACCCCTGTAGGGTAGTCAAATCACTCTCTCCTTTTAAAAATTTATTAGTGATTTTTTTAATGGAAAAGGATAGTAAAATGAAGATAATCCAATCTCTAAGTCATCAAGAATTTGACAGAAATTATTAATTGCTTGATAATTTGTTGAACATTGTATTTGTCTATTTTCTGTTACTAATAACATGATGTCACAGACTGGGCAAGTTAAAAAAAAAGAATTTCATTTTAACTCATGGTTCTGGTCCAAGATTGAAGGCCTGCTTCTGGGTTGGCCTTCTTGGTGGCAGAGTCCTAAGGTGGTATAGGGAATTGCTTGTCCAGACAGAGGGAGTAAGTGTGTGTGTGTGTGTGTGTGTTCTTCAGGTTTCTTTCTCTCTTATAAAATAGCCACCAGGATTCAACCATAGGGCTCTGCCCTGATGCCCTTATCTAATTCATATCATCTCCCAAACATCATAGTGGGTTAAATTTCTCACAATGGGGATTACATTTCAATGAAGCCTTGGGAAACACACTCAAACCATATACAAACCATTGCAAGCAAACCATATTATTTTAAACACTAAATGCTGTATCATTTGCTTCTATTTCTCTTAAATGTTCTAATTAAATTTTGTAATCCATTGGCTCTTTTCTTTTGGTAAGTGTGAAGTTAGTAAGGAAAACATACATAACTTCATTTAAAATTTTGTCACTTCACATAAAGTCTAGCAAATTAGTTGTATGTTAACACCCTGTGACAGTGGAATGCCGTCTTTGTGAACAATCGTCTCTCACATAGTTTGAGAGATTTGTATTTTTGTCCTAAAAACATGACTTCTGAGCCCTAGTTTTGTTTCATAACAGCATATGTGAATAAATATTAGAAACTATTAAAAGCCTTTTCTTTGGAGAATGAAGAAATTTCTTTAAGTCACTTCTAAGATAACATTTATTGCCCTGTTTTTTTTTCAGACATGTGATTTCAAATTTACTAATACAAGTCCTCTGATGAGTTGTCTGGGGGGCTTATAACCCTGTTCCTATCTTTAGCACTGCCCAACTAGTTATTGGCCTTGCAATATGGCACAGAGTTTTAAACAAACCTCTTCTGTTCATCCAGACTCCCTTAAAAGAGCTCTGAAACTGATCCAGGCACAGATGGCTGGGTTTGACCAGCGTTTCCAGCCTGCTATAACATCCACTGCTGTCGCCATTTTCCACAGTAAGATAGATGGAGTGGAAAATAATATTAATCTTCAAGCACAGAATTTATGCATTATTACTCCCAGAGAACCAATCATTTAAAAACAATTTACCACCATAAACTAGGTGTCATTTTAGAGAAACATGAAATAAAACAGAAGAAATCTGTTTTCTAGTGATTCAGTTGGTTGGTTCCAACAAAGCATTGCATTGGGCTGTCAATTTGCCTGTGTTTGATTTAGAAATATCATCAACACATACTCTGCCTGAAAGCAAACAGAAGACACCAGGAGAAATCTGTTCTTTGGATCCTTTTCTTTCTAGGTTATCATCATTCATTGCCTAAATCATTTCCTGTTTTTTTTAAAGAAAGCATATTACTATTATTGAATTATGTATTTGAGTAAAAATTAAAATCAGTTTGCAAATTATTAAATCAATTCTATAGATAATTTTTAAATTTTCTGCTTCTGATGATGAAAGCTATGTCTTGAAACCTTGAATACTGTCTTAGTCAGTTCAAGCTGCTATAACAAAATGTGGTGGACTTGATGGATTAAAAACAAACATTTCACACAGGTCTATAGATTGGGAAGTCCATCATCAAGGAGGTGGCAGGTTCAGTGGCTGGTGAGGCTCTACTTTCTGGTGTGTGTATGACTGCCTTCTTGATCTGTCTCATGTGGTTGGGCTCATGAGTATCCAGATGAGACACAGAGGGCCAGAGGGCAGTGTGAATTCCTGTACTTCTGTAGTGAGGGAGGTAGAAGGAGGAGGAAATGCAAAAGAGATCAGTGTACACAAAGTTTCCCTAAAATCTTTAAAAATATTAAAATTTCATCTGCTACTAATGATTTATATCTATTAGTATTTTATGAGATGGCAAAGAAGTCTTTTAAAAATGGTAGTAAATGCATTTTGCTTTAGATTTTATTTTATTTTTTCATTTCTTTAGTACTTAGCTCAATGCTTGTCACTTAGAAGGTGCTGAAAAATTTGTTTATGGTGGAGACCAGGGTGTAGCTCATTAGTAGGATAATTGTCTAGCATGTGTGAGTCCCTGTGTTCAATCTCCAGCACCAAAAAGAAAAAAAAATTGGTTAATTAATTTGGTTAGCAACTATAAACCAGATATAGCTATATATTTAATTGCTTTATAAATGTTGTCAGCAAATTCTCCAGGAGTTATGTCTTAGGGATTTCAAGAAACCCACTTCTAAATACACAAGTGCTAGGGAGATTCTGCAGTCATAGTGATTCCTTTCCAAAATAGTTGATCACCAGAAGAGATTAATTTATGTCCAGAGATATTTTATTGCTCCTTCTTCTTGACTATTTGCTAATGATTTAAAAAAGATAGGATATTACATGGCAGTTCAATGGTTGCTAGTTTATATTGGCTTCTGCCAACTAGAGATCTGTTGATTTGGCTGACTGGATGGTTGGCTGCTCACTCAGTAAAGAAGCAACTTTCACAAGTAAAGAAAAACCTTTCTTTAGTTTCAGTTACCAGTTCTTTAATACTTTCACTATTATTGTTTCAAAACTCTAGCAGTCAACTTTGTTAGGAGACAATTCTTCCTGAATTCCTTGTGTCTCTGCATAATTTGTATCAACTTTTCTTTTCAATTATTTGTTTAAGAATGTATGACAAATATTCTTGGAAGATAGCACTTCCAAGAAGATAGCACACTTCAGTAGTTTAGAAACCAGGTTTATACACACCTGGACTTAAATTTTTTTTCTTAAATTTTCTTTCTGATTTTCAGAAAATTGTAAAAATCTTTTTGTTAAAATTTAAAACTCTAGAATTGTGATATTGTTTCATCTCAAATGCTTTGTACTGCAACTGATTATGAGCTGACAATTTATTGTTACTATGTCATAACACCTAATATTTATTGATATGAATTAAAGCAAATGTGCCTTAACATTATGATTATTGATTTTTTATGTTTGTTTTTGTTGGATGTAACATGAAGTTGAACCCTATCAAAGAAATGAATATATGACCATAAACATAGTAACTTGGAAAGCCTACTTTCAAGACTCCAAATTAAAAATATATAGATTAACCACAAACATGTAAACGCACACAGTCTTCAATGTACCTTTCTTTGTCCTTTCTCAAGTGAGTCCATCTCTGTAATCTAGCAAAGGCTGTGATTCCAGCCAAAGAGCTAATAGGAAGTGTCTCAATGCAGGGCCTGACATTGTTTTCATCTCTCCTCACCTTTGGAGGGCACTTGGAATCTTAATTTACTCTAATTTCCCATGCCTATCTGTAACATATTAATGTTTCAAGAAAATGAAACAATGCCAGGCTAATCTTAAAGCTCCCTATCTGTCCATTAGTAACCAGCCATGGGCTTCCTATTGAGTAAGTGGGCAGAAGTCATTTGGAATGTTAAAGTTACATAGAACTACATAGATCTGCATTGAACTACAAAACTGACTCTTTCAAAGAAGCAAATTTGCCTGTGCTTCTGGGTATCCTTTCCTGATTGTGACAGGTAGGTAGATGGAACCCATGGATATAGTGCAATGGTTACCGAAAAGGGTCAGCAGAGGGAGGCCCAGCCTACCAATGCTATCACAACAGGGACTTTTGGTTGGCATGGATGGAATTCTCATGGCAAAACTTCCTATGAGTCTATTGTATCTACAAATCAGAGGGGTTCGTTGTTCCTAAGATATGAAAAGGCATGAGAGCCTCTGCTCCACCTTCTGCAGAAGCGCAGAGCCCTTGTCAAGATCTCCGTACTTCTCTAGGGGCACATGTGTTCATCCTCCTGGAGACCAGTTCCTTGACATTCTTGAATTCTTGTGCTCCATTCCATAATTTGTGGCTATTTCTTTACCTCCTTTCTGGCATCAATGTGAATGTGAAACTCAGCTCTTTGTTTTCTTTTAAATCCACACTCAATTTGTGAGGACCTAAAAGAGACTTGTTATCACATCAGTTCAAACAAAGTGAAATAGAATATTAGGCATCCTGCTCTTCAAAGTCAAAGATATTTCTTCTACTCATCCTTCCTTTCTCTTCCATCTCGTCCTTTCAGAAGAAAGCAAATACCCACCTTCATCCCCAATAAACTTTTATTTCAAATCCCCTCTCTCATTCTTCCCAATGAACTTTCATTCAAACTCTCTAATTTGACACTCTCTGCAAACACACTTCCAGCCTCTCTCAAGCACAGGCCTCACCGCAGTAACTTGGCAACCATGCCATTATTAAGGCCCATCAAGTTACCTTCTTTGGTTTGGGTCATATAAGGTTCTTTGAGTACTCTACCAAAGACATGTGTAGGAATGCATGTGCTTATTAGAAAAGTAATAAACTCCTCTTGATTGAATGGAAGGTAGTTGAAACTGCTCCATTTGCTTTTGGCAAATATGTAAAAATGTTAAGGGCCCAGATGAGGTTTTGGGGCCCACATTTCACTCTTATTCTTCCTTTGGTATATGGTTCTAGCTGAAGGCATTTTGCCTTTATGTTTTATAAGGATAGCTGGAAAGAAAACAACATGCCTAATTTTTAAGTAGGCATAATTTCCCAATGTATCAGTTATTGTTTGATAGTACTCAGGCCCATTCTTCTCCTGTATCGGTGTGGCAGAAAAGTCTGAGGACTACATTTCCCAGACTCCAACGACAGCTGGCTTCCAGGTAGATTCTTCTAATGTAAGAGACTCCTTTGCCATGAGATGGAGAAGACAGCAGATGGAGCCCTTCAACTTCTGGCTCCAGCAGCAGTAGTGGCATGCATCTGTGAATGTCTGCAAGGTGTCAGTGACAGGAAAAGTGGCATCAGCAGCAATGAACAGCACAGTGTGGCTTCCTGTGGGTCCTGATCTCTGGGTAAAATTATGTTCCTCTCTTGTCTCCTTTAGGTCCAGGAATATACATTGATTCCCTGTATTAAGTTCTTTCCTTTTCTTTCTTTCTTTCTTTCTTTCTTTTTTTTTTTTTTTAAAGATGTCCATGAACCTTTATTTTATTTATTTATATGTGGTACTGAGGATCTAACCCAGTGCCTCATACATTCCAGGCCAGCGCTCTACCACTGAGCCACAACCCCAGCCCAACCACAGCCCCAACCCATATTAAGTTCTTTTCTATCTTAAATATCTAGAGTGCTTTCTATTTTCCTGATGTAACTCTTCCTTGACTGACACCCTGTCTGTAAGGTTTTTCTGGGAAGCTAAATTAGAGAACAATGGAGCTATTAAGGCCAGAGGCTTAAACAAGCTTTCTTCATTTTTTCTTTTAGAGCTAAGATAGGTGGGTCTGTAGCAAAGATTTTGACCAGACTTTTCTTCTCAGACTCAGGAGGAGCTGCCAGAACATGGAGAATGTTATGGACCTGCTCCAAAGAACCAGGACCACATAAATGTACAAATTAGATTGAAGAGGCCAAATGGAAGAGAAGTATTGGAACATGGCTGCAAACCTTTTAAGAAAAAGCAGTTTTCTCTGTTAATAAAATGCAGACTGATGGCCAAACTTTTGGTCATTTTCTCCTCCTTATAGGAAGAAAGAGTAGGGAGAATAGATGGATGTACCTAACGTGCTTGGGGAGATCTAAAAATGCCCATTGGCTCTGAATTATGTTAGAAATGCAAGGAGGCGGGGGAAGCAGTGCCTATCCACAACAGGAGATTGGGCTCATTCTATTAGCTTGCAGGAACGAGAAGAGGACCATGTTCGAGGACATTCACAGCAGTAAAATAATGAGACATATATCTCATTTTTTTCCCTTTTCCCACCAACACAAAAGCTTTTGTGTTTTCAATGTGGCTGAGTTCTTGCCAGTGGGATCCCAAATCCCAAACAAAACCAAGGAGATAATTTGTGTGTGACCATTTTGAAATGCTTTGGAGGCTGTGGATCTTTCTCTTGGGAAAAAAAAAGACTCGATTTATGATGACTAGGATTTTATACCCACTTGGATTTAGTCCACCCTAAAAGCATTGATTTAAGCCAGGCACAGTGGCACATGCCTGTAATCCCAGTGATTCAGGAGGCTGGTACAGGAAGATCACAAGTTCAAGGCCAGCCTTAGCAAATTAGTGAGACTCTGTCTTAAAAGTAAAAAAAAAAAAAGAAACACTGGGCATGTAGCTCAGTGGTTCAATCACCCTTGGGTTCAATCACCAGTACGAACCAACCAACCAACCAAACAGCCAACGAACCCATTCTTGATATCTGCCAGAATGTTAATTGCATCAGAAAGGAAAGAAGCCACACACACATCTACAGAGTTCTTGAGGACACCATGTGCTCTGGAATGGCAATCTGGGAGCAGCTTGGAGCAGGGGAAAATAACTGAGGCAGCATTTCCTACATTATGTGATTTCCATCTAACTGTTAACATTTCCTGACTCACAATGGAAAATGGAGCTGCCACACAAATTTCTTTAACACAACTAATAATGTGTTTCAGGGAAGCCAGCTCCTGTTTTTTTTTTTTTTTTTTTCTGTTACATGCATGCTAAAGCAATCAAAGAAGTTCCATTTTTTGAATATCTTTTGGAGACTATAAACACTGTTAATGGCTTCAAAATGGTGCAGTACTTCTTAGCCAAGCAAAACTTTGCTTGAAAGAATTTTGCTTCCCTGTGTACAGATGGGCCCCTGTAATGCTTGGCACCATACATGGCTCTACTGCTTGGTGACTGACATGTCCTGGTGACTCACTGTTTTTGACACAGGCATGTGTTGACATCAAAAACCCTGTCAAAAAACCCTAAAAGCAGTTGTGCTACTGTTATGAAAAGTGTTAAGTTCATAACTGAGGCATCTTCTCAAGAGATTTTGTCAAGAAATAGGCACCAGATACAAAGTTCTTCTTTATTCCACAGTTTACTTGCTTTTTCAAGAGCAAATCTAGTAACAAGTGGTTGGATGTCACAAGGAAGTTCCCCTTTTTAAGAGAAAGTAAATTTACCCTTAGAAGAGAGCTCATTTATAGCTTGACTTAACTGCTAAACAGTTTTGGTCCCATGCTTATGGTAAATCTTTTGATCCAAGGCTCAGTAGTGAAAATTATGGATGCTACTAAAAATTACAAGCTCTTTGACCAAGCTGTTGCTGGAGGAGGCAAGTACATGAATTTCTAATGCCCTGGAAATAGGAAAACCAAGGATATAATGACATATAAATTCCTGGCAATATGGCAGAGATCTTCATGTTACTTTGCTCCAACAACCTTAAAATAGGATTCTGGATTTGCAATTCTTTTCTTGCTAACAAAGATAGCACAAATGAGTCAGACTTTGCTAAATATTTCTTTATTGATGTGGGAACAAAAAAATGCTTGATTCATAGTCAATTCAGAGTCCTGGGGAATTCTGTTTTTTTTTTTTTTAATACAAAATTATTCTAATCTGGCAAATTGAGTGATGGTAACTGATTCCAATTACTACAAGGAAAATGCTATAACATTAAGAACTAGATAAAAAAAATTCTCTTTAGAATGATTTTTTTTGGGGGAATTATGCTTTGATAAATGTGTCACCAGAATATGTTTTGTCACTTTTGCATTTTTACCCAAATGTGGAAATTGGTGACTTGGCCTTCCATATTTTCAACTCTTTCTTAGTGTAAGAATATTTCTTTTTGAGTGATGTTTGCAAATTCCAGGTTTTTGAAAAAGGGCAATGTCTATAGGAACATTTTGGATGGAGTGTACCAGATAAATATCCTATTGATCCATGGGTGACAAGCCATCGACCATTAGTAATATGAAGAAAATTGACATAGTTCCTCAGTGTAGTCTCTAAGCGTACTGTGGGCCTCAATGGAATGGCCACGGACAGTCAGGCTCCCCATGGAATGTGCTTTGAAAACCTGGCTGCCCTTGATGGTGAACCTGTTCTTTTACTTGCCTCCAACTCCACCCCAGTGATTCAGCCCCACCATTCACCTCTAGCGAGGTATCGTTCCACTACACATTCTGCTCTCTATAGCCTTCCCACTAGGTAACTTTCATTTAGTCCCTATAGAGATTCAAGGGAGGAATTCTCTTCCTCTCCTTTATAGTAATTTCTAATAAATTATTATAGATTAAATTCCCTGCTTTGTGTCCTTCAAGGACTTTCTATTTTGATACCTAAGAGATTTTAGTTGTAAAATAGAAACCAAAGGGTGCACAAACCCAATACAAATGAAAACCTTGTATTATGTCGTTCTTTTTTTCTATGGTTGCCTTTCTAATTATAATTCTTGTCAAGACAATATGGATACCTCTGGCAGATTGAAGAGGGTCAGGATAAGAACAACAAAAACAAGATACAATGATTACTACTGGATAAAAAAGAAAGCTGTAGGTCTCTTGGTATCAGAGGGTTCCAAATCTTCACAGAATGGCCACAACTTCTTTGTTTAGTATAAGGAAAAATTTAGAGCCAACAAAATGGTGAAATTGTGATTGAAGACCGAGAATACTGCTTGACCTAGGGGTATAGCTCAGTGGTTGACTGTATGCTAGCATTATGTCAGGACTAGGGTTCAATTCCCTGAATGAAGTTAAACCAAACACCCCCCTCCAAAACAAAACAAAAGACAAAAACCCACCATTCCTTGATGTGACCCCTCTGTGGGAATCTCCAAAAAGATTTAGTCAAATCTGTTAGTGTCATAAAAGCTTGATATGTGGGAAAAGGCTAAGACAGAGCTAGTGTTGTGTGGAGTGTAGCAGAATAATCGGGCCTCAGCTTAGAGGTGGAGGAGGCCAGACAGATACCAGTTGCTGCAGGATTAACAGAAACCTTGAGGAAGAGTTTTGGCTTCCCTGGGCTATGAAATAACTGAGTACAAGGAGATTTTACATAAAGATCAAAGGAGTAGCGAGGCCTCCAGAGGCTGTCTTAAAGGTTATAATATTGTGCAACTTTGTGATTAAGTGCTTATTAGAAATGAGAAGTGGAAATAAATTGGATATTAAAGCTGACAAGTGTGTTATGTCAAAGATCACTGTAATTTTAGCTTCTTTTTCTTGCCAGATAACTTCAGAATTCTCATTTCTGAGCAGCCATCAAGTTAATTTACATTTCATTGGAACAATTTTAATTCATTGTAAAAATTTCAGGAAGTTGCCATTAGTTTCTGCACAGAAAAACATGAAAGTATGCCAGTCAGGGATGATAAAACAGAAAGGAATTTTGTTGAGAGAACATGGGATTGCTCCTAGAGCAGGAAGACGAGGGAACAAGTGGAGTCAGGAACAATGGCAGATAAGGCTGTAAGAGCTATGGGCCATGATTGCATATGGAACCAACCTTGGGGAAGCACACTGCTGCCTGTATAGAGCCCTGACACCTCAGCCCCACCACTGCTACTGAAGGTGCTCAATAGCGGAACCAGCTGCTGTTGCCCCCTTCTCATAATGCATTCTCTTGTTCCTGCTTCTTTGTCCAAATTCACTCTGCCAGGCTGCTGTATTTAACTGTCAGTAGCCCAGGTCTTAAATGCCAGGGTGTTGGAGAACATGCATCTGAATTTTGTGACTTGCATGTGAGGAAGTAGGTACAAACAGTGAAGGGATTTGAAGTGTCCATATACCAGGAACTGCTAGAAAAACAGAAATCACAATCATCTACAAAATTAAGAGAAATATTTTTTTTTATTGAAAGTATGTGGAAGCCAAAAATATTCGAAACAATAAGATGAATTATATATAAAAAGGATAATGGGTATTTTTATTTATTTATATTTTTGAAGGGAGAATAGGTTCATAGGTGCATTAGTTTGCTAGGCTTGCCATTACAAAATACCATAGACTAGGAGGCTTAAACAACAGAAATTTATTGTCTTGCAGTTCTTGGGGGTAGAATCCATGGTATATGCCTTGTATAACCTCCCTCTCTTGGCTGCAAGAACAATCTCTCTGTGTGATGGGATACTGCATTCAAGATTAGGTTACATTGTGTCAAAAATAAAAGAATTTTTCAGATGTAATTGAGGTCCCTAATCAATTTACTTTGAATTAGTCAAAAGGGAGATTATATATATTATTATAGCTGACTTGATCAGTGAACTATTTAAAGACACTCTTTATGGCTTTGGAGAAGCAAACTACTATTAGTGAGAATATGCTGAAGGGGAGGGACTTGAAAGGGGAAGGACCTTAAGAACGGTACTGATTGACAGCTATCAAGAAAATTGAAATGCAGCTTTGCAACTAATGAATCTGAAAGAGGGCTCCAAGCTTTTGACTAGATCAAGGCCTTGGCCAACACTGTGACTTCAGAGGGGTGAGATGCTGAGAAAGGATCTAATCTAATCTAATCTATGCTTTGACTCCCAACTTACAGAATCTCTGAGACAATAAATTTGTGCTTGAAGTTGCTAAATTTGTGGTAATTTGTTATTCAGCAATTGCATGGCAAATGAAATGCTACCAAGTGTTTAATAGCAGACAGACTGAATAAATTATGGTACCTCCACACAGTGGAGTAATATGTAGCTATAAAAAGGAATAAGTAGGATCTGAATGAGGAAGGGTGTTTTTATATGACATATTTTGTGTAAGAAAAGTGTCTGTGAGCACACACAAATGTTTATATTTTCAACAATAAACAGTCAAATAATAAACCAAAATAAATTTTTAAAAAATGTTTACTTAGAGGGGGAATCAGGTATCAAGAAAGAGGAGACAGGATTGATATGAGAATTTTATGATATACCTGTGTGTTAGCTTTCTGTCACTGTGACAAAATGTCTGAGGAAATTAATTTAAAGGGGAGAAAGGTTTACTTTGTTTCATGATTTCAGAAGTTTCAGTTCATGGTCAGTTGACTCCATTGTTTTTGGGCCTATGTTAAAGCAGGACATCATGGCAGGGAATATGTGCTGGAGCAAAGCTGCTTAATTCATGGCATGTGGAAAATAAAGAGAGAGACAGAGGATGAGACTAGCATCCCAATATCCTCTTCAAGGGAATTCCTCCAATTACCAGCTTTCATTTGTTATTTCCCACTTCCCCAATGTCTTGCCATCTCTCAGTAGCACCACAGACTGTCAACTAAGCCTTTAACTAAATTCTCCTTTGGAGGACACTTCAGATCCAAATCATAGCACTGTGTTTTATTTTTTATTTTGAACCATGTAAAAGATTGCATAATTAAACACAAAATTATATGATAAAAAGGAAAATCCCAAAACATCAAACACTAATGGAAATAGATAAACATAGCTGCATGTTCATTGGAAACAAAATTGCATAGATTGAATTAATTATTTAATGTGCCTTTAAAGGAACAGTATTTCAACTGTTCCTCCCTAGTGAGATGTATCTGTGGACAGATTTATATATGTGCCCTAGGCAACCAATAATTGGTTTATCTCCAAGAAGGATAAATACAAAGAAGTTCACACCCAGATGCATCATAGAAAAATGCTGAAAAACAAAGGGAAAATCTTCAAAGAAGTGGAAGAAAATTACCATTCACAAAAATGAATTCTAAATGAACTAAACCTAACTATAGATATACAAATGTAGAACTCCTAGAAGAAAACAAAGTTATATCACCTTGGAGTAGGAAATGAGTTTTAGTTAGGACACCCAAATGACAAGCAACTAGATTAATTGGATTTCATCAAAATTAAAAACACAGAAGACACAATTAAGAAAATGAAAATATAAACAACAGAATGAAAGAAAAATATCTGCAAATCATAACATCTGACAAGGACTTCGTACATCTAAGATTTATAATGAACTCTTATAATTACATAGTAAAAAGACAAATTCTAACTAAAAATAGGAAAAAAGATAAAAATAGATACTTCTCCACAAAATAAATAGATAAAAATGACAAAAAAGATGTCCAACATTATTTCTGCTTAAAAATATGCAAATAGAAACTGCAATAAAATAACACTTCAAACAAATTATAATCAAAGATTAGAAAAACACTGAGCCTGATGACCTACCTTCTGGCGTATGTATGGAGAGTAAAATGGTGCAGTCTCTTTGGAAAATAATCTGGCAGTATCTTGAAAGGTTCATATAATGATACAATATGACCAGTAATTCTTCTTGTAGTGATTTACCCAAAAGAATTGCAATCATGGGGCTAAGGTTGTGGCTCAGTGGTAGAATGCTTGTCTGGCATGCACAAGGCACTGGGTTTGATCCTCAGCACCAAATAAAGGTAAAATAAAGATATTGTGTCTACCTAACACTAAAAAATAAATATTAAAAAAAGAATTGCAATCGTGTCTACATAAAAACTTGTACACAAATATTTATAGCAGCCTTATTTATAATTGATGAACCCAGCCTAATTCCATTTTAAGATTGGGAGCCATCTCATCACAAAGTCATGAAAAGTTAATTTCTGTTTTACTATAAATTACTGTGATTTTAAAACTTGCTTGGAATGACTGCCCATGCCTTGAACTCACCCATGCCTGGCTTTCCCTGACCAGATAACAACCCTCTCTGAAACCTCAGTGGCACCTCATAAATTCTGGTGTTGGAATCTAAATTTACTCCCTAACATGAAATGTTGAACCATTTAGATCATTAACCTACTATCTGCCTTTGTATTATGCTTGTCAAAATCCTGTTATCTGTAAGTTCTCAAGACACCCCCCTTTCGCAACTTTTTGTGCTATAAAACTATGCTCCTAGAGAGCTGGGGAATGTTCTCTAGCCCAAGGATTTCGGGAGAGACTGTCCTGGCCAGAATTACAAGCTAGCTTTGATTTGATTTAAAATTGGAGTTGGTGGTCTTTTCTTTGAGTCGTGGTTTAACAGTAATAGAAAAAAATTGGAATCAATTCAAGTGTCCAGCAACTGGGGTATGGTCAAATAAAATGTAGCATGTCCATATGATAGAATATCATTCAACCAATAAAAAAAGTACAATGCTGATTATGCTATAATGAGGATGAACTTTGAAAACATGTAAGTAAGAGGGTGTAGTGAGTACTGGGACACATATGAAGTTACTTTTAAAGAATATGGAGTCTTTTTTGCGGGGGAGGATAATGAAATTGCTCTTAAGTTCATTATGGTGATGCTCATACAATTCTGTGAATATACAAAAATGATTAAATTGTATACCTCCAGTGAATTGTAGAGAGTATGATCTATATCTTAATAAAGCTGTAATAATAAAGTCTAAAGAGGTCACAAAGAAAAAGGGCATTGGCCATCTAGAAAGAACCTGTCAATGTATGGGCCAGTTTGCACATCAAGAAGAATGGCTGCATTGAATCGAAACAGCACATCTATACAAATGAGCAAGTTTGTAATGATACCAAATCAAACAAGCAAAATATCTCACCATTCACCACTGGAGGTTGCCAGAGCGCTGATCATTTCTCTGAAAAACTGAAAAAGGAAAAGAATCAAGCTCATCCTGCTTCACCTGTAGGAATTGTACATTTATGTACTTGAATAGTTGATGAGGGAAAATTCTTCTTCATAAAAGAATTAAAGTTAATAGATGCAGACAGAATGATAGAATTAGAAAGTCATATTTTATGACTTCTAGTGAAATCATACTTAAAGGCAACAATTATATATAAGTAATAGAAGCATGAAGAAATACATTGATGGCAGAATTTCATAATGGAGGCACTAGGGTAATACAACCTGAACCATGCGATTTCATCTTTTATTTATTTTGTTAAAAAATGACAGTTTCATTGAGAAATAATTAACATACAATAAAATTCACCCAAAGTGTACAATTCAATGGTTTATGGTATAGTCAGAGTTGTGTAACCATCACCAGTATGTTAAGATAAAATCATAACAAATTCATTGAAATATCTCAATTAGCTTTTATTTATGCTTCTTGATGTAGGCAACCCTTTCATTCTATAAAAGAGAATTAGTGTTCTGATAAGCCGAGAAGAGGAGACTGACTCCATGGGCAGAAAAAGGCTGAAGAAAGCAGAACCAGATAAAAAGCAGTTACTTTCCTTGTAAAATTTAGAGCAGGGAGGATTTCCTTATCATGTCAGCTAAAAGTGGGTTATTTGGGGATTCATTTAGTATCTCTTTGTCTCCTAATTTCTTGGAAGGTCAGATAAACCTTTTTGGCATGAATGACTCCATTTTGGTTTGGTCTATAGTATGGGAACTCAGTCAAACCCAAGGGCCTCGTCTAAATTTTATTAAACAGTTACTAACTCCAGAATACTTTTCATCACTCCAAAAAGGAAACCCTATCAGTGCCGTAGGACACACCTGCAATCCCAGCAACTAGGGAGGCCGAGGTGACAAGATTTCAAAGTTGAGACCAACTTTGGTCACTTAGCGAGACCCTATGATCCATGGGTTGGGACTGTAGCTCATTGATGGAGAATCCCTGGGTTTACTCCCCAGTGCCAAACAGATAAAAACAAAACCAAAACAAAATCCAAAGTCCAAAAAATCCCTAACTCAAAAATATTCCCATATTTCTTAGCAGCAATTCCCCATTCTTCCCTCCCACCACTCTTTGGCAACCACTAATCTACTTTCTGTCTCTGTGGATTTGCTTATTCTGGACATATCACATGAATGGAATCATGTAATATGGCTTCTCTCAGTTGCCACAGTGCTACTTGGGTCATCCATGTTTCAGCGTGCATCAGCATTCTATTCCCTTTAATTGTTGAATAGCATCCATTGTATGGACATGCTACATTTTCCTCTATGCGTTCATTAGTTGGTGGACATTGGGGTTATGTCAACTTTTGAATATTGTGAATAATGCTGCTAAAAGCATCTGTATACATGTTTTTGGATGGACATGTGTTTTCTTGGCTACATACCTGTGAGTGGAGTTGCTGAGTCATGTGGTATCTAATGTTCAACTTTGAAAGATGATTCTACCTTTATACCACTGAACATTGGAAAATAAAATATTGTTTGCATCATAATAGGATAAAAAGGTTACACTGCATACATGTATATTATTCTGGGCTAAGTAATTGAACTAGACATAATGAAACAATGAGGTCAGAAATCTTCAAGCCTTTATCCTTAAAACATTAGAAAATGACTATTTTAGGCTTTGTGGATCATATAATCTTGCAACTGCTCAATTTTGTTGTTGTAGCATGAAAAGAGCTATAGACAATATGTAAATAGTTTGGCTTTTTCCTAATAAAACTTCATTTACAAAGCAGGAGGGAACGGGCCAGATTTGGCCCATGGATCATAGTGTGTCAACCCTTGTTTGAGGATCTTATGACAATTTTATTGGAAACCTGGGTTATGAAGAAACACATCACTTTACTTTGGATCTGGAATATGCCCCAAAGGATCATGTATTAAAGCCTTGGTCTTCCACCTGTAGTGCTATTTAGGAGATGGGGACTAGTGGAAGGAAATCAGGTCATTTGGAGGCATGGCCTTGAAGTGGATATTAGGGCTCTGGACACTTTCTGTATCTCTCTTTTCTTCCCAGCTATCATGAGGTGAATAGGCTCCTCTGTATGTCATTCCCACCATGATGGACTGTGCTGCCGCAGGCCCAAAGGAACAGGGCCAAGAAACCATGGACTGAAAACCCTGAAATTGTAAGCCAAAATTAACTCTTCCTCCTTTAAAGTTGTTTATCTCAGGCATTTAGTCACAGCAATGAAAAGCTGACTAACACACATATTAAATTAGCCAAACCAAGAAAGTGAAACAAATGACTTGCTTTTTTAAAAAAATTGCTAATATGTAAACATATCTTCAAATGGCCTTATTGTACTGCCCCTTCTAGTGGTTAAAAAAAATGTCATGGCTGGCTCAATGGTATTTCTTCATCCCTATGGCCACAGCAATCTCTTCAGTATCAATGTTTGATTTCAGACTAACCAACAGCATTTTTACTTTAGAATTTTTTTTTTTTTTTTTTTTTTTTGCTGGTGCTTGGGATGGAATCCAGGACCTAGTGTATGTTAGGCAAGTGCTATACCACTGAGTTACACCCCAAGCCTTTAGTCTTCCTTTCTTCCTTCCCCTTCCATCCTTCCTTTCTTTCTTTTTTTCTTTTGTGAAGCAGGGAGAGAAAAGCTACCTTTTTCCCTCTAATTGTGAGGAGCCCCAAGATGGCTCTGATTGTAGATTCAGGTTTGAGTGTTGTCTAGGTTGAGAAAATGACGCTAACATAAAAGGAGAGGGAAAATGTGTGTGTGTGTGTGTGTGTGTGTGTGTGTGTGTAAGGAAGGAGATGGGGAGGGGGGCAGGGATAAATTTTATTTGCAACTTAAAAATTCTGTGTGATGCTCTACTTCTAAATAATTTTTGAGAGGATTAGATACAATATGTGTAAAATTTCTGACATAGTATATTTTTAATAAATGGCAAAATTTTGAACTAAATCATAAATTGCCTATTATATCTGCTCATTTAATTTGTTATGTTTATATGCCTTGTTTTATAACTAGATTCCAGCTGCATGGAGACAGGAAATATGCATCTGTACTTTCTAGATTTCATGAGTATCTAACATAAGCTAAAAACTGAACAAAAAAGATCTTTGTTATTGAATAAGAATATGAACTTGTATTATTTGACTAACATTAGAATGATTTTTAATATTTTCCAATGAAGGTGAGACGTGTGTAAATTTATCACGTTAGAAGTGACATTTTAATGAGAGACTCTTCTCAGGAGTATTATTACTTTTTCATTTTGTGGAAGAATATGGTTAGTTAAATTTGAAAAAACAAGTTTTTCTTGGAAATTCATGGATGAAATGTTATTGCTCATGTAATTTTTGTCCCAGTGTTGAATATTAAAGCCACATTTTTAACTGAGTTGCTGGAAAGCAATATTGCCACAAGTTAAAGTACTTTTAAAACAGAGGACAACTTAAAATTATAGTGAACATGTCATTTGGAATAATTGGCATTCTAAACAAAGTCTGAAAGAAGTCATTAGAGGTATTCAAAGCAATTAGCTAATGGTTTTTAAAAGACCTATACAAGTTGAATTTATTTACTTTATACGTTTAAAGACTTTAAATATATAATACTAAATTTGCTATCCTAGTTTTTAAATAAGTGAAACTCTTCTGTTTCTTTTTTAAAAGCCAAATTACTGTTCTGAATGTAATTTCTACTTACTTATAAAATCAATGTCAGATTCCCACTTAAAAAAATGTAAGCATATGAATATTTCCTAGTTCTAATGTCTAGGTACGTCATATTTTATAACTTCATCTTACAGCTAATGCTAATTTTAACTACTTTCTCATTATCAGAAAATAATACCAATTAAATAAAAATCTGTCACTCAAAATAGTTATTTTTTAAAAATTATGCTTATACATAAAATTAATTTCTTAGAAAATGCTATCCTCAGTATATGTTTTCTTCTTGTGGTTCATGCAATTTATGACAATTATTTAGTGTACATAAGTTTTAAGAAGACAAACTATGATGTTTGTGCTTGAGTTTAAATCAACATTTAATTTTACTTAAATAAATGTTAAAGATATTATCTTAAATTCTACCTTAATGAACATTAAAAACATGGAACATTGTATTCCTGATGTTCATTTCTGTCTGTGATAGATTAGTGGGGAAAAGATTTATATTTAACAAGTCATCAGATGAAATATTTAAAAATGTGTTTCAATAGTGGATAATGGACAGGACAGGAAAGTGATTTTTGAGAAAACAGAACAGATGAGTTCCATAATTGCTCAAGCTTGCAGGACAAAGAGAATTTCTAGGCTTCAGAGTTGGGAAAGGGAGCCCAGGCAGAATCTGGTCATCCACTTCAGTGGAGGAGGCAGGGTGCAGAGTTCATGGAAGCCAGTGTGTTTATAATGGAAGGGCAGAGTGCTGACCATCTGGGTCTCAAATGAAATTGAACAAATTGTACTGTTGTGTTGCATGCATATACAGATATGTAACAATGAATCCCAGTATTATGTGTAATTATAATGTACCAATAAAATTATTAATAAAAATGTTTATCCAGAAAGGTCAGGCAGAATAGTAGATGGAGCTCACACAGGACCAGGAATTGATTTTGTTTCTATGAGCTAGAGTGGAAAGGCATATTTACTCCCAGGGCATGAAGTAAAGAGTCAAATCAGTCCTAGACCAGGGATAGACAAACTAAAGTATAGAAGCCAAGTCTGGTCTTTTTTTTTTTTTTGGCAGGGGTTGGGGGTGGCTACAATACATAAACTAAATGTGTTTTTTTCCATTCCTGTGAAGTAATCAGGCAGCCATCCCCAGCAACTTTGCTAATAGCCCTACACACAAGCCAGGAGGCCCTGCCCACACTCTCATGGGCCTGGGTGGCTTACCTTGAGCAGATCAACCTGATGAGAACTCTAGAAACAGCTGGGCACCTCCATACTCCCCATGCTCCCAAAGCAGCCACATGACCCTGCCCACACACCTTCTGTTCCAGAAACAGGTGGGTGGCTTCACTCATGCACTTTTAGCCTTGAGAAGCAAACAGATAAGCAGCCCTGAGTGACTTAGGCCACAGAGGCCAGGGAAGCAGTGAATAATGTTTTCTGAGTTGTTCCCAGGAAACAATCAGACAGCTCTGCCAATCTTCCTGTGGCTCCAAGAAATCTTTGAGCATCCTGTTCCTAGAAGCTTGGCCCATTGTGGCCCTGAGAAACAGATGTATAGCCCTGCACGCCCACCCTTCAGCTCTAAGAAGCAGCTGTACAGACTTCCTTGAGCATGTTGACCTCCAGAATCCCAGCAATTCTGACCTCAAGACATCCGTATAGCCTTTGAGTGTTTCTTAGGCACTGAGAGGTACCTTATTTCACTCAGTGCACTCAACTGGGCCCATCAGAGTAGCCCTGAACTCACATGATTTAAAAAACAAAACAAACAACCCACAAAACGGATGTGTTCCCTTCACTTTCACCTGTGTGCACCACAACCAGAGATGCCAGTGAACCAGCTGCATGTCTGACGTTGACATCCCGCATGGAGGTGAAGTTCCACAACTTTTGCAGCCCAGGACATTTAGACACATGCAGACATCAAGTATGTGGATTACAGCTGAGGAGTTTACACAGACAACACATGAAATTGCCTACCTAGAAACAAAGCCAATGCGGCATATATAACCAACACCCTAAGGAACACAGCCAGTAGAAAATCTTTCACTATGAAATACAACCTTTAAAATTGATAGAGGCAACTGATTTGCATACCAGATTGCCCATATACCAGGATGGGGACACAAGAAGCTAAAACAAAAACAAAAGCAAGCAAACAACAACAACAAAGACACCTCTAAAGGAACACAACCATTCTTGCAACATACTCCAAATAAAAGGAAATTAATGAGTTAGCTTAATGAGAACTCAAAATAATTATTTTTAAAAATGAGCTATGTGTTAGCTTTTTGTCACTGACAAATAGCTGAGAAGGAAAGATTAATTTTGGTTCATGGTTTAGAGATTTCAATACATGGTTGGCTAGCTACAGTGCTTTGAGCCTGAGGTGAGGCAGAATATCATGGCGAAAGGGCATATTGGAGGAAAGCTGTCAGCTCATGGCAGCCAGGCAGGAAGCTGGGAGAGAGAGAGAGGAAGAGGGGGAGAGAGAGAGAGAGAGAGAGAGAGAGAGAGAATATGAATATGAATAACGGGGGAGGGGGCAAGGGTGGAGGGGAGATGCACATGTGCTTGGGACAAGAAAGTACCTTTCCAGGGCATGCCCCCAGTTACCTACTTCCTCCACTTATGGCCCACCACCAATCACAATTTTTGACAAACAACCTACACAACCCACATAGACTTTCTTTTTTAAAAGGACCCTCTAGACTCACCCCTAAGCGTACATATTCCGGTTTCTACTAGAAACTATGCTCTGCAAATTTCTGGTCCAAGATCCCACCTAAATATTAATTTTTTTGCTTTATAGGTCACAGGAGCATCTTTGGATGACATTTCCATTATATCCTTTGTAATAACCTTTATAATAAACCAGCGAACATAAGTGCTTGAATTCTGTGATCCATTTTCACAAATTAATTGAACCTGATGAGAGGGTCAAGGGAACTCCAGTTGATAGCTGGTTGCTCAGAAGCACAGGCCATAACCTGGGGGTTGCAATTGGCACCTGAAATTGTGGGGTAGTATTGTGGGACGGAACCTTCCACTTATGGGATTTGACACTCCCTGGCAGGTAGATCATGTCAGATCATGAATTGAATTTGAGGGCAGCCAGCTGGTGTCTGCTACAGAATTGCTTGGTGTGGGAAAACATCTCCACACATCTGGGGTCACAGAAGTGTTCTGCATTGATTGTTGAGTAAGATAAAAGGAAAAACACTTTGGAATTTTTTTCCTACCTCCATTAACACTATTGAATTTTAAGAGTTTTTAAAAAATATGTTTTTATTTGTTCTTATTAGTTATATACGGTAGTAGAGTGTATTTTGATGTATTATACATGTATGGAATATAACTTCTCATTCTTCTGGTTGTACATGATGTAGAATTACATTGGTCATATAATCATATATGTACATAGGTCTGATTCATTCTACTATCCTTCCTATCCCCATATCCCCTCCTTTCTCTACCTTCTCCTTTTTATAATCCAAAGTACTTCTATTCTTATCCACACACCACCTCCTTTATTGTGAGTTAGTATCCACATATCAGAGAAAATATTTGGCCTTTGGTTGGGATTAGTTTATTTCACTTAGCATTATATTCTCTGGTTTCATCCACTTAGCAGCAAATGCCAAAATTTCATTATTATTTATGGTTGAGTATATATTATGTATATATACTACATTTCTTTATCCATTCATCTGTTGAAGGGTATCTAGGTTGCTTCCACAGTTTAGCTATTGTGAATTGAGCTGCTATAAACATTTATGTGGCTGCATTAGTGTAGCATGTAGATTTTAAGTCCTTTGGTTATATGCTGAGGAGTGGGATAGCTGGGTCAAATGGTGGTTCCATTTAAGTTTTCTAAAGAATCTCCAGACTGTTTTCCAGTGTGGTTGCACCAATTTGCAGTCCCACCAGCAATATATGAGTGTGCCTTTTTCTCCACATCCTCACCAACATTTATTGTTACTTGTATTCTGGATAACTGCTGTTCTGACTGGAATGAGATGGAATCTCAGTGTAGTTTTAATTTGTATTTCTTTAACTGCTAGAGATGTTGACCATTTTTTCATATATTTGTTGACATATTATGTTTCTTCTTCTGTGAAATGCCTGTTCAGTTCCTTTGCTCATATATTAATTGGGTTTTTTTTAAAGAGAGAGAGAGAGAATTTTTTAATATTTTATTTTTCAGTTTTCGGTGGACACAACATCTTTATTTTATTTTTATGTGGTGTTGAGGATAGAACCCAGCATCCCATGCATGCCAGGTGAGCGCGTTACCGCTTGAGCCACATCCCCAGCCCTGTTTTTTTTTTTTTTTTTGGTGTTAAGTTCTTCAAGTTCTTTAAACAGATCAATTTCAAGCAATGAAATAGAAGAAACCATCAAAAGTCTACCATTAAGAAAAGCTCAAGATCAGACAGATTCTCAGCCAAGTTCTACAAGACTTTCAAAGAAAAAATTTTAACACCAATATTCCTCAAATTATTCCATGGAATAGAAAAGGAGGAAACCCTTCCAAACTCATTCTATGAAGCTAGTATCACCCTGATACCAAAACCAATCAGATAAAGACACATCAAGGAAAGAAATCAGACCAATATCCCTGATGAATATAGATGCAAAACTTCTCAATAAAATTCGGACAAATTGCATACAAAAACATATTAAAAAGACAGTGCACCACGATTGAGTGGGGTTCATCCCAGGGAAGCAAGGTTGGTTCAACATACAGAAATCAATAAACATAATTCATCACATCAATAGACTTAAAGACAAGAACCACATGATTATCTCAATAGATGCAGAAAAAGCATTCGACAAAATACAGTACCCTTTCATGTTTAAAACACTAGAAAAACTAGGGATATTAGGAATGTACCTCAACATTGTAAAGGCTATATATGCTAAACCTAGGGCCAACATCATTCTAAATGGAGAAAAATTGAAAGCATTCCCTCTAAAAACTGGAACAAGATAAGAATGCCCTCTTTCACCACTTTTATTCAACATTGTTCTTGAAACTCTAGCCAGAACAATTAAACAGAAGAAAGAAATTAAAAGGATATGAATAGGAAAAAAAGAACTCAAACTATCCCTATTTGCTGATGACAAGATTCCATATTTAGAAGACCCCAAAAATTCCACCAGAAAACATCTAGCACTCATAAATTAATTCAGCAAAATTTAAGAGTTTTATATGGCTAAAATAATTAAGACAGTGTCATATCAACATAAAGATATATAGATCAATGAAATAAAGTGAGAATTCCAGAAATAGACACATTCATGTATGTACAGTTGATTTTTGACAAAGGTGCCAAGGGATTTCAATGAGCAGGGAGATTCTTTTCAATAAATGGTATTAGAACCATTGGATAGTCACATGCAAACAAAACAATGACTTGCACTAGGTACAAACATTAACTTGAAGAGAATCATAGACCTACCTGCAATCTAATGAATTATAGACCTAAACTTATAAAACTTATAGAAGAAACCAAACCCAAGATTAAACATTAGCAACCATGGGTTTGACAATTTTTTTCTGAAATAAGTCAAAAAATCATGATTTATAAAGGAAATAATCAATAAAATTTATTTCCTTAAAGTTAAAAAACAAAATAAAAAAGATACTGTTAAGAAAATGCAAATACAAATGACAGAGCTGGAAAACATATTTACAAAACACATATCTTTCAAAGAAGTGTTATTTATAATATTGATATACCTAGTATGTTTACAACCTACTAATTAGAGGGTGATAAAAACATGGACATAATATCTGAATAGAAACCTCAGCAAAGAAGAAGATATGCAGATGGTCAATAAGCAATGTAACAAGATGCTCAACATCATTAGTCATTAAGGAAATGCAAATTATAACTAAAATTAGATAGTACTATACACCCCATAGATGACTAAAATTAAAATGTACAACTGTACTAAGAATTCATAAAGTTGTAGAACTGGAACTCTCATGCTCATGAGAGTGTAAAATGATACAATTACTTCAGTTTATTAAAAAGTTAAGCATATATGTGTACCACATGACTTAGCCAATCTATTATTACTTACTGCCCAAGAGAAATGAAAATGTATATTCACATAAAGACTTGTATATGATAATATTTATAATAGTGTTGTTTATAATAGCTCTAAACTGCTACCAACCATGATGCTCTTTCACCATCAACTGGTGAATGGATAAGTTGTGAATGCTAATCAGTGCAAGAAAGTAATGAATTATTGATACAGACACCAACATGAATACATTTTAAAAAAATATACTAGTGAGAGAAGCCTGACAGGAAATAGTAATCTGTGTATTACGTGGAATTATAATTCTAGAAAATAAAAATTTATTCATATTGACATAATACAAATTATTGTTTGCCTGAGGATTGGGGTAGAGGAAGGAAAAGATTACAAATGGAAAATGGATTACATGGAAAATCTTGGGGGGTGAATATTCATCATCTTGGTTGTGGTGATGGTATTATGAATATAAACATGCTAAAACTCCTCAAATTGTATACTTTAAATATGTGTAGTTTACTGCACATCAAATTTATTTCAATAAGCTGTAAGAAAAGAAAACAGACAATAACAAGAATAGAAACATATATTCCCTTGCCAAAAGTACTTTTTAAAATTTGGTATTATATAAACTATTTATATATGATATATGAAATTGCAGAATAGCCGATTTCACCATCTTGAAGATTTTATTACATAAATAAATGTTAAAAAATTTTAGGTGTCTGTAATTTCTTATTTATTAGGTAACACCACAATTAAATATACCATATCAAAAATCTGGGTAAACAAAATGGATTATTTTAAATTGGAAAGCAACTCAATGGAAAAGTCTTTGTCTTAACATTTCTTAATGTCCTTGAGAATTATTTTCATAATTGAGAACTTCACTATTTTTGAGTTCCAGTCTAACCAGTTTCTTCTTTTTTCTTCTTATGAAAGGAGAGGATTATCAAGAACTATGTAATGTTTTGAACAACCAACAATAAAAATTAAAGGAAAAAAAAAAAGAAAGGAGAGGATTAAAGCCTGAGGAAAACTGGCTATAGGTAGAGAAAGTTGTCTGTTTTGTGCAAAGAAAACCAGAGCCTGAAGTTTTAGTGTCTGGCTCTTCAGCTAAACCATAGTTATGCAGGTAGAAGATCAATATAGATATTGCAAGATAGCCAGCATCAGAAATGAACGCAATAAACTACTATTGGCAAATAGTCAAATGATAAACCAAGTGTGGAAGTAGGGAAAATAGCTAATACTTGTCTTTCCATAGTTTAAAAATTCCTTCACATACATTATCATTTTTTAATGAACAGCTGTTATGACCCCCATAACAATAAAGCAAGTACTTTATAAAAGCTTGTTGAGTAAGTACTTTATAAAAGCTTCTTACCACTGTCAAGCATATTGAAGGCACTCAGTGTTTGGAGACAACTTTCTGTTTTATCTCTCACATTTCTGCACATCTCATACCAGAGGAATTGACTCCCTTTGTTATAAACTATCTTTTCAATGATGTTTGTGTAATAAACATCCTTGGAAGATAAAGACAGTGTCTCCCTCCAGAACAATGGGTAAGCTTGCTTACTATCCAATATAGATAAAGAAGTCTCCTTAGGAGGGAAAGTCAGATTAGTTTACTTCCCATTATAAAATATTTGGAATCCTTATGCTCAGGGTTCCTGTTCTGTAGTACACTGTACCACATAAACAGATATCATTTGTCCTCGTGATGTCACATTGTAGGAATTGAGACTTGGGAAACTGGTACAGATGTTGATGCTCTGATTATTGCTTTTGCTCTGAGCCATAAATTGTCCTTTGTCTCTGACCCAAGAGTCTCATTTCTTCTACTAGAATCCATTAGACTGTGGGAGGCTAATGTGTTTGTTTGTAAGTAGGTTAAAATCTCAGATCTTTCCCAGTTCTTGTTCTTTATACATGCTCTTTGCACTAAAGTGAATAACCTCAGGAAAATTAAAAAATAATCAGAATAACTAGACAAAGATATTGGAAAAGGACAAAAGCAAATAAACAAAACCTAACAAAATTATGATTTCTGCATTCTGCAAAACAAAGCTACTAGTGAGTGAGATACCATATTGCAATGGAAGAGCCTAAGTGAAATAGCCTAATTGATGATAAGGTATCAGGTCCAAGCAATTATAGGGACTAGAAAAAAATGTAGAAATAGAAAAACAATAGAATCTCAGCATGTGGAAAGTTGATCTTAAGGAGAAGTTGATTCAGAAAGCTTCCAAAGAAATATGCTGCCATGCTGTCCTTGATTTTTTTATGATCTCTAGAAGGAATTACAAAATACTACTGAAAGTACTTGCTTCTAAGAAAAACAGGATATGAGAGAGATCTGCTTTGTATATTTGAAATTCTGTGCCAATTGCAGATAGTATTTATTTAAAAAATAAATGTATAAAATTTAATTTAAAAACCATCCAATGGTTTTTAAAGTAAGAAAATACTAGTGGCTTTTAAGATTATAAACTAACTTACAAAGCAGGGATATTACCTTTTAAGAGATTTACTGAAGACACTGTACCTTTCAGGATTGCTGGCAGTTTCATTTTATGGAGGTAAAGATGTCTTTACCTTTGGAAATAACTACATTTGTTAAGGAAATTCTTCAGAATAGGCTCTTTCATTCTAGGTATGTAAGATAAGTAAATTCCCTCTCAATGCTCTCAGATAAAAGTATGAGGTTACCTTGAATCAGAGTGCATGCTTTGTGTTCTGCTTAGTAATGTCAATTATATGTACATATTTTACTTCTAAAAGGGGACAGAAGTAGTTTTCCCAAATGTTATTCAATCAGGACTATTAATGTCCTCTACTTGGGTTAAGATTGAATAATCAGAATTTGAGATGCTTTGTTAGCAGAGCTTGCTTTTAGTTGTACTTTCAGGAAGTCAAAAGAGTATAGTTTGGCCAGGCTTAATGCAATTCTTAGGGGAAGCTGATTCTGGGCACAGAGTGTAGCTTACACTTGAACTTCTCTAGCCCAGTTCTCAGAGGAGAACTGCAGTAGTGCATTGATCTGGTTGGCACTGACTGCCATGGATAGAAACCTCAGGCATTGTTGGACTGTCTGAGGAGGCTCAGATAGTAATAATCAGGGACTAACTCGTTAGATTAAGAAAGCTGTTCTGAAAGTCTTAAGGAGAAAAGTCCTGAAAAAAAGATAGGGTCTTTTTGCAATTATAGAATGGGGCTTGGGATTTTACTATAGAGAAAAACCCTTTCTTGGTACTTCAAAATGTTAAAGAGTTCCTTTATAGATGTAAAAATTTTTCTTGGAAAAGCACAATTATTCAGAGCTATTCCTGGGTTTGCGTGTCTTAGTCTGTTTTGTGTTGCTATAACAGATTATAACAGACTGAGTAATTTATAAACAATAGATATTTGCATCTGATAGTCCTGAAGGCTGGGAAGTCCATAGTTAAGGGGCTCAAATATGATAAGGGCCTTCTTGCTACATCATCCCATGGTGCTAGGCATAAGGTGTAAGAGAGCACAAGAGAGAGAGGAGGTAAGTAGCTTTTTTTTTTTTTAAATTGAAAAACCGCCTCCATGATAACCATTTCTCTGATAACAGCATTAATCTATTCATGAAGGCATAACCCTCATGGTCTAAGCATCTCTTAAGGGTCCCATACACCTATCAACTTTGTTGCATAAGGACTTAACTTTCCAGCACATGAACTTTTAGAGACATATTCAGATCATAGAATTCTGCCTTTGTGCCCCCACATTTCATGTCTTCACAAGCAAAATAAATTCACTTCATCCAAAGTCTTAAATCATTCCAGGAACAACTTAAAAGTTCAAAGTCCAGAGTCTCATCTGAATCAGCTCTTTGTGAGATTCAATGCAAGATTCACCCTGAGGAAAATTCCTCTCAAGCTCTGGTGCTAGAAAACTAACAAGTTACTTGCTCCTAAAATATAATAGAACAGTCATAGGATAGACATTCCTAGTTCAAAAAGGAGAAATAGAAATGAAGAACAGGGCTACTGGTTCTAAGTAAATCCAAAACCCAGGTAAACACCATTCAATCTGAAAGGTGGGGAATAATCTCCTTTGACTCCACAACCCACACTGGGGGTGTGGGTTGGGCTCCCAAGTCCCTTTGCACTCCCACTGGAAACTCTCATGGGTTGGGTCTTGTGCCTGTAGCTTTCCTGTACTGGAGTTTCATGCTGATAGGTCTATAGTTCTGGGTTTCTGAGGTGGTTTTAATCTCATAGTTTCAATATGCATTGTTCTAGTGGGGACTTGCTGTGGCAACTCCAATCTCACATTTTGGTTTGATTTTGCCCTAGTGGGGACTTTCTATGGTAACTCCACTCCTGCATCAACTTTGCCTGGGTCCTTAGGCTGAATAAGACATCCTTTGAAATCTAGGTGGAGGTTACCATGGCCCACAGCTCATTTACACATGGACACCGCCAAAGTTTGCAGCTTGCACCTTCTAGAGCAGAGGTCTGAGTTTTACGTGAACCCTGCTTGAGCCAAAGCTGCAATAGTTGTGGAGTACTGTGATGGAGTGCAGGGAGCAGAATCCTATGGTATCCCTGGGCAGCGAATGCTGAGGTCCTTCAGGTGTGTCTCTGAAAACTTTGCTCTCAAGGTCCTGCTCTGGACCTGTGATGGGAAGGGCAGCTTTAAACTGAAGCTACAAATGGAAGCTTCAAACTTTCAGGGTCTTTCTTCCATTGTCTTGATGAATAGCACCTGGCTCTCTTCTAGCTACGTTAATGTTAATCTCTTTAGCAAAGGTGTGGTCACTTGTTCACATCCTTGTTTTGCTTTCTTAAACATATCTTTTCACTCTGTACAAGGACAGGCTGGGACTTTTCCAAATCTTTCTATTGTGCTTCCCTTTTACTTGTATATTGTTTTAAAATAATTTCTGTTTTTCACATTTTACTAAATGTGGTGAAAAGCAGCCTTGCCACTCTTCCAATGTTTTGCTTAGAAATCTCTTTGCCATATAGTCTATTTTATTACCCTTAAGTTCTACCTTCCTAAAAACCTCTAGGAGTGGACACAAGTCAGCCAAGTTCTTTGTTGTTTTATAATAAAAATGGCTATTACTCCAATTTCCAATACCTTCTTTCTCAGATCTGCCTGATTCCTTATCATATTTGCCTTTACTATTTTTCTACCAAAGTTCTGGTCACAATCATGTAATATCTAAGAATTTTCCTGTAGCTCTTCTTTTTAAGCCCTCATTGGAATTGTGCTTCACACTCCATTCACAGCAATTTAGGTTATCTCTAGCTCGATTCTCCATATTCTTCCAGGCTATACTCATTACCAACTTCTAAAACTGTTTCCACATTTTCAGGTACTTTTTATAGGAACAGCCCCACTTCTTGGTACCAATTTTCTGTATGGGTCCATTTTGTGTTTTTATTACAGAATACCATTTATGGGTAATTTATGGACATTAGACATTTATTTCTCATGGTTTGGGAAACTGCGAAGTCCAAGGTCAAAGGGCCCACATCTGGCAAAGATCTTCTTGCTCCATGATATAAGGCAGAAGGGAAAGGGAGAGCAAGGGAGGGAGGAAGAAGGCTGAACTCAATTTTTTAAAACTCAGAAAGTCACTTCTGTGATAACTAATCCATTCCTGTTATGACATTAACCCATTCACAGGGCAGAGCTTCTAGATATAATAACCTCTTAAAGGTAACAGTGTTCCTAGGAATTATATTTTTGACACATAAACTGTGGGGACACATTAAAACCATAGTATCAGTGTTTTTCAAGATATCTGGCTCAAGTTAATATACGCCAGAAAGGCATATTTTGGGGTGGCATATTATAGTTTCTTACAGTCACACTTTGCCCTGATATGTCCTGAGCCCCTCATGTGGAAATGATAAGTAGCATTAAGGAAAGGGAAATTGAGAAGCATAAGAACTAAGTGCACTCTGGGAGAGGGATTCATTTTTGGAATATAAATTGATGTTTTGTTCAGAGCCTACTTGTGCCAGGGCAGTGGGTTGCTGAAAGACCAAAGAAAGTGCCCAGAGATGGCATGCAAGACATGATTTATTAGGGAAATCTCACAACTGCTCCAAGAAGGGATACGTGAATCAGTGGTACCTCTGTTCGTCAAGATGCTTCACTAAAGAGTGCCTCTTCCCGCCCCTCCCCGCCCCCGTGGTATGTAATTGGACAAGTGTCATGTATCCTCTCCACAGTGCCCTCAGTTCTTCCCTAGATGCCATACAGAAGGGTTTTATATGTCAGAAGCAACTTCATCATCATCACTAGCTTGCTTAGTTTGCTTGTATGACCAGCATCCCAAAGAGCTAATGTGCCCTAATTCTCCATGTGCATAAGAGAAAGCCAGTGTCCTTCAAGATGCCACGTATCTGGACTTTCTTACCCAGGTTTGTTCTCATTGTTTCCCTAACTTGGCTGTTTTGGAGAATGGAATGGGATCATTAAAGAACATGGAGTTTTACTATCCCGTCCCTTCTCCTTTTTTAAAAGATGATACAGTTGCCACTTAGAAGGGCAATTAATATAACACGCCCATGCTTTTTAGATTCTCCCCACCAAGCTAATTAGCCTTCCTTAGTCTCATGTTTGAGTTGTATATAGAGCAGGAGAGAGAAACAGAAAATATTTCTCATTTAGATTTCTCTAAAACAAGAGAATAAGCAGCTTATACTCAAGCTCCTCCAAGAGGCTCTAAAACAAGGTTGACAGGGCAAGGTACCTCCCTAGCCTTGCCATGCACCATCATCTTCCACTGCCAGGGACACAGAGGAGGAGTCCAATAGAAACTCAGGGATGGATGGAGCACAGGTGCTACACTGAGCCTGTGGAGCCACCCAGCTTAACACCCACCAGGAATCCCTTGGGAGACAGTCTTATGATATAAATGTGAAAGCAGATAAAATTTAAGTAATCACTTTTTTTTTTTCAATGCTAGGATTGAACCCAAGGGCCTTGAGAATGCTAGACGTACTTATCACTGAGCTATATCCTCCAGACCCATCTGTGTTAAATTTTAAAAAAGAAAGTCTGTCAAGGTTAAGTTCAAGTTATGAGCATCAGAAAATTTATATACATATATATATCTCACACACATATAATATTTATTTATTATATATTTATATTTATTTATTATATATTTATATTTATTTATTATATCTTTATTATATTTATTTATTATATATTTAACATGTATACATATATGCATGTGTGTGTGTGTCTATCATCTGTAGATGATTTCATGCAATGCTTTGTGTGCCTTTTCAGGGTAGTATTTGTACTCAAAATGACTTATTAAGAGGAAAACAATGCAGGCCTAGAATAAAGCTCCTTTTTATAAAGCAGCCACATCACCAAACAGATTATATTCCTGACCCTGAACTGAAGGAGTTTGTCAGCTTTCTTTCCTTCTAGTAAACCAGTCCTGTTGGGCTTCAGTCCAGAATGCCTCTTTGCTTTAGTTCACTTTATCTCTCCCTGACCTTTACTCCCCAGATGTGAATCTCATGTAACAGGTCTGCACATTTGACCCTGATTACTTTGAACAAACACAAAAGAGAAAGGAGTTAAAGGGGAAAGCTTCTTTATTCAGTGCACAACAGAAAAATCCTCATTATTCATAGCTTTATGTCTTAAGAATATAATTTTCTCTTAAACTCACCTATTTAAAAATTAAAGTTTCATTGATAGCATAGATTTCTAAAAGTTCCAAATAGTTTACAATTAATTTTTCTATTTATAATATTTTAATTGAAGTTTTATTTCACCCTCCCTCTTATTGAAAATCTTATTGCAAAAATATTTATTTGTTTTCAGCTCTGGAAAAATTATAAATCTCAAGAGTGAAAAATTTAAGTGGTAGAAATCTTCCTTCTATTTTGTAATGTAAGGGGTCAATAAAGTCAAAATTTAACAAGTGGACATTTTACTGTACTTGTTCATCATTCAAATTGACTGCTAAAAGAAAAAAATTTATCTTTTTAGTTGCTTCAAACCTTTTTTCCCCAAAAACCATTTAGTTTTTTTCCCCATTGATTCGAGCAATAAAAGACCTAATGTTCCTTGAACAACTTATATTTGAAAATGCCTTTGCTTCCTGAAAATATTCCTGTTTTATAACATTGAGGATCTTTTTTTCAGTAGAGTTCCAGAATATACGCAAATCTTCCACCAGGGACCTTTGAAATATTGCAATATATCAGCAATTCAATTTATACCCTAAAAATAGTTTCTTTTATGTCAGGTATTCTTCTAAAACCTGATAGACTTATACTTCCCCACTATAAAACCGATTAATATTTTCTAATATGCATCCATTACTAATATATTCACATCTAAGTTTGTTTTACATGGTAAGGTGTCAATTAAAATTAAAACACTTTTCAGTTATTTGATGAATCAGAGCAGTAATTTGGTGCATATGGAAATAGTCCTATGTACCTACAAAACAACCCCAACAATGTAATGTTAGATCGATATGTATAAACTGAGTTTTCTCCAGATTCTAAGTCACCTGAAGAGTAATTACTACTGGACCTATGGCTCAGTTGTAGAGCCTTTGCCTAGTTTGTGTAAGGCCCTGAGTTCAGTCCCCAACACTGGAAAAAGAAAAAAAAAGCAATTATTTAAATTTTATTTACTTTCATATCTATTTCCTAATATCCATGGAAATCTTCTTTAAGTGATTGTTGTGGTGGTCACTAAAGAGCAGGTTCTATTTAGAGACTGTATTAGGCAAAATGCCAATTTTGAGGTTAAGATGCTTTATCATAGGGAGAGTGCAGTTTATTGCAAGTAAGTTGTAAGTTAGAAGCAAGCTCAGGGTTGAATTTTATCCCAGAATTCCTGATGGATATCCCATTGCAGAGCTGGTGACTTAGGGCAGCTGTTTTAATTCTATGTTCCCTGAGACCTTGAGTGCTTGGAAAGCTGGTGGTATTCAATGAAATGCCTCCTTCTTAAGATCACTTACCACACACACCCTGTGATCAAAGTGAATAAGAGTGTTCATGCACCTTTATGCCTCCATCAGATTGTGCTCTCTAACATGATTTCTTTAGTGAGACTTCCTTTGAATTTTTAAAACTATACTTTTTTTTAAACTTTGTGTTGTGTTGGCTTGAAATACTTTCTTCTTCCTCCTCTGATGTTTGTACCCTTTTACCATTTTGATATTTAAGAAATGTTTACTCTGATACAGACTGTATTATTTGTTCCCCTCCCACACTTGTTATGGTTCACTGCTGGTGTTATGCTCAGACCTACTGACATTGGGATGATCTTGTGTCTTGCTTTGGCTAATGAAATATGAAAATAAATGACTGTACTGATTCTAATCTTTCACCCCCTTGCACTCTTCCATCCACTACAATTTTAGAATACCCTGAATAGTAACTGGTCCCAGCATAAAATACACAAAGAGCAGAAATAAACTTGCACTACAACTTGAAATACAGTTGCCTAGTCAATTTGTGAATTGTGAGTGGGAAATAAAGAAAAGCTTATTTTGGTAAATCACTGAGTGATATTTGTTATACAGCAATATTATAGCAGAATCTGATTAATAAACTCTCAGCTCTTCAAAATCTAAAGTTTACAGAAAAATAAGAGAAGAATGATGTGCTCTTTACCTAAACAATCTTTAACATTTCTCTAATTTTAGGGGTACCATTGAAAATAACTTGTAGGCATCATAGTATTAGTTCATAAATATTGCAGCTCATAGGTCTAAAAATAAGGAATGTATTAGTCAATTCAGCCTGCTAAAAGAAAAATACTATAAAGTTGGTAGTTTAAACAACAGAAATTTGTTTCCCACAGTTTGGAGGCTAGGAAGCCTAAGGCTAAGGTGTTGGCCAATTTGGTTCCTGTAAAAGCCTTTTTCTTGCATAGTGGATAAAATATGTATCCACCATCCTCCGCACCCCTCCCCACCTCCAGGTACTGGGGATTGAACCTCAGGGCACTCTACTACCGAGCTACAGTCCCCAGTCCCTTTTATTCTTTATTTTGAGACAGATTTCATTAAGTTGCTAAGGCTGGCCTTGAGCTTGCAATCTGCTGCCTCAGCTTACCAAATTGCAGGGATATGAGTACAACCAAACCTGGATTCATGTCTCCTCTTATAAGGCCACTAATGCCATTGATAAAGACTCCAATTTATGACCTAATTACCCCCCCCCCCAAAACTCCACCTTAATACAGTCACATTGGGAACTTGGGTTTCAACACATGGCTTGTGAGGGACATCAGTCCACAGAAAAAGCATTATTTTAATTCAACTGAATTTGAACTGGCTTATAGACGGTAAAATTTTCTTTGACCACTCTAATATAAGAAAATGACCCAAACAGAGTAATCTACTACTTTAGCGAAGATGATAATAGAGTAGGGACATGATGCATAAAAAGCAACCCGAGCCAGTCAATGGTGAGTTGAAACTGTCCAACAACTTCTTGGAAAACATTATTTTCAATTTTATTAAATGTAAGTAAAGATAATGATTTATAAGTGCAGCTACATATATTTTATCAGCATTACTGAGAGCTGAGGCACTGAAGTGTTTTAAGCTATCTAGGTTTAGTGGTACATAAATCCATCCAGTGCCAGCATGCCAGGGAGTGTAAAGAATTATAGGCTGGCTTGAATTTCTAACGTGACTCAGCATAATATGTGATGCCCGCTGAACTCTGATGAATTGATGAAGATTTCCATGGGCACACTCCTTAAACTTCATGCTCAAGGTTGTTCTAATACCTCAGCGAGAAAGTCTTACCTAAATACCCAGAAAGAAGGAAAGATAAAAATCACAGACACATGTAAATTAGAGAGGGAAAAATATAAAGCAGCCTGACAAGCTGGGTTTTGGTACCAGATACACCTGAGTTTGGATGCTGGGTCTATGCCTTCTTAGCCAGATATCCGGAACAATTTTTTTTCCTCCTCTGTGATTGGTTTTCTCATCTGTGAAGTGGGAATAATGGTATTTGCCTCAAAAAGTTTTGTTAACTGGTCAATTATTAACTAAATACAAATGTTCATGTGTTTCCATTTACAGGTCCTCCAAAACCTTTCTGGTCTAAATAGATATGGGCTTTTGCTCATTTAGCTTCTTTTCCTTTTTCCTTCTCTAAGGACAAAGGCAGAGGTAGAGTTGTCAGACCTGTAGGAGGAAAAATAAAGTGTCAGAGCAGCAGGCCAATCATCCTCCAGTAGGGGGCAGCAAGCATTAGGGAGGCAGCTCATCAGGTGCAGTTCCCAGGAGAAGGCTGACAGGAAACAAGAGTTAGGTGGGGAGATGATCACAGGGGTGGGACATAGGGGTAAAGAGGGCTCTTCTGAGGTGCAGCATATTTGGCAGCAAAGTACTGCCTATGGGCCCTCATTTATCTTAGTAAACATAAGGCTGGATCACAATCCAGATTTAATTGCAGACAGATGGACTAAAAAAGTTGAAGTTCAGTAGGAAACATGTGCAAAGCTATTAACGAAGAGTCTTGCACATGGAAGTGGATGGGTAAATGGGCATTTTAGTGAATTTCTAGACCCAGAAGTCATCTAATCCAGTGGTTCTACAATTTTAACTGTGAAAACCACCTGTATAAAATGTAGCTTCTGGCTCCCACATTCATGGATTCTGGCCCAGATTCTGCTGTGGGACCAATGAAGTTGCTTTCTTCTTATCTTGTTCTTCCTTTACTTTTAAGGAATGCTTCTATGCCTCTGATTCAGGCATACTTATAGACTTTAGGTGAGTCTACTCCCAGATGCTATCATTTGTGGTAATTCTCCTTTTTGGAGCTATTCTAGGGAAACTTTCTTTTGTATACACATGAAGAATGTCAAAGGATAGACATTGCCACACTTTTAAGAGGTTAAGAATTGCAAAAAGTTTAAATAGCCCTCAACTGATGGATAACCAACAAACTATAATGCATTAATGTAAGGGAATGTTATATATTACAGGTGAATATGAGCTGTTCCTAAAAGCTCCTGTGTTATGGCAGGAATGTTCAGAGGTAAGATGATTGGTTCATGAGGGCTGTTACCTAGTCAGTAGATTAGTCCATGTGAAAAATTAATAGTTCAAATGGACTAATTGGGTGGAAACTGTAGGCAGGGGGATGGGTCACTGGAGGAGTGCTTTATATCTTGTCCCCTGTCTCTTCTCTCTCTCTGCTTCCTGGCTACCATAAAAGGAGTAGCTTTCCTCCACCATGCCCTATGCCATGATGTTCTGCCTTACCTTGGGCCTAGAGTGATGGCATTGGCCAACCATGGACTAAACTTCTGAAACTGGGAACCCAAAATAAACTTTTCTGCTCCAGGTTGTTCTGGTCAGGTATTTTGGTCACAGCAACAAAAATCTAACACACTATGTAACAATTAAAGAGAACAAAGGAGATCTATATTTTCTAATGTGTGAAATATCTAAGAAATATAGTTTTGTGAAAGTTAGAGAACAAGATGTACAATGTAAAACTATTTGTTAAGTAGAAAGTGAATAATACTGCCTATTTTTAATGTGTAGAAGTATGTAGATATGTAACATAAGTGATTTAAAAGGCTTGGAAGGATTCATATATGATAACAGTCCCTCAACTCAAGGCAACTAGAGCAGAAGACAGAAACTGGGGTGTTGCTTTCTGTAATGTTTTATGTGTTTACAAGGAGAATATATTTATATCTACTCACATAATTCAAAATCCTTAAAAAGAGACCTAGCCCACTTCCCCACTACATAGATGAGGAAACTGATATAGACTTGCCAAGCATCTCAGATTCAAATGTGAACTTCATAGACATGATTGCTTGTCCAAGGGCAGTGGCTAATCAGTCATTTTAAATGAAGATGCAGTAGCCTTAGCCATTATCCTCAGCAGCAGGAGGGAGTAGCTGTGGAGAAAGGGCTAGTTGGTTCTGGGTAAAGATACAAGATGTGGTGTTTGATTGAACTTGAACTTGTCTGTGCCCAGAAATGACCAGGTCTCCAGAAACACTAAAGTGAGGGTGAGACAGAGAGTTTCCAGAAAGCCTATTAATTTAAAATGAGAACTATAACCAAGTAGGCTACAACAGTGGCATCAGCAGGAGCACAGAGTTCTCTTCAAGTGGATAAGCTATAAAGGAAAGCCAAATGATAACTGGAAACCCATTTTGTAACTTACCATGAGCAATCACTATATCAAATCATTTGAACTCTTCGGATCAGCACATTCTCTCAAAGGGTAGAATCAGAAAGCTCTTGGTGACTGTAGAATCAGAAGAAGAGGATTTACATTAATCAAATATTTCATGGCATCTGGTCAAATTAATCAGCTGCATCCAGTTTATAATGGAGATCAGCTTACTAATGGAGCTGGAATATTAAAGTCCCATGGACTCAGCCTCCTTGGGACTGTCTAGATGGATAGCAATTCTGCTGGTGCCTTACATCTTACTTTTTCTGTTTTGTGACTGATCAGTCCTCTTCTATAGGCTTTGTATTAGATATGCTAATATAGTCAATCATATCACCACTTTGCCGGTCTAGGATTTTGTTTTTATTTTTATTTTTTAATTTTTCTGCTCTAAGCTATTTTGTGTTGTCCTTATAGTTCAATGAAACTTACCATCTCAGACTCTTTGCAATTGGGATGATGTTCCCCCACCTCTAGTTTTTTTTTTTTTTTTTTTTTCCCAACTACAAATTACCTTTGTCATTCAGATAGTAGCAGTTTAAAGATCAACTTGTTAGCAAGGCCTTCCCTGAACACTCCATCGAAGACAGCCACTTAGCCCTCCTCTATTACTTTGCTTTATTTTAGTTTATGCACAATGCTTATTAGTTTCTTAGTATCTGCTATTTACTATTCTCGTATCTGTGTTTCAATTTTTGGGCTATTTCCCATTAGATTATAAACTCCATGGAAACAGGGAACTTGTGAATCCTTCTCCTGCTGTATGCCCAGCTCCTAGATGATCTGGCACTTGGCAGGTTCTCAGAATGCTATTGAATGAATGAATGAATGATATATCAAATAGAGTCCAATAGTATTTTTGTAATTTATAAGTTCTTGGGAACATCTCAATGTAGCTCCCAAAAATAAAAAAAAGATATTTTCTTAGAAATAACCTTGCCCAAAATGAAGTCTTAGTCAGTTTTCAATCAGTGGCAGGCTCACGCAGGAAAGGAAGGGCAGAAGGATTGTGTATTCAGAAACCTGACTTTTTTTTTCCTGAGGCGAGGTTCACTCAGCAATAAAAACAGGAGTCTCAGAATGTTCAAATGTGACCCAAATAACAGATTAGACTAGGACTCCTTCAGAAAACTATAATACTAAACTAGAGAATTGTTTGACACCATGGTGCCCAAACCTTACAGTATCAGAATGAAAGATAATCCTGAAAACCAAGAAGAATGTTTAACAAAATCAGGCCAGAGAAGAGCTAAAACTTCAAAATTCCCAAGACATTTGCATTTCATCAGATTTCAGAGCTTTTCTCCAGAGCCTGGGGAAGTTACCACTCCCCTTGTCAAAGGGTACTCACCTCTCATTGGGTAAGGGCAAATCTTGAAAGAAATAAAGCAGACCCCTGTCTAATGAAAATTGAGATTGAATTTTTCAATGTGATAACCAGGAGAAAGATTGCTGATAAGGAAGCATCCATAAGGTAGGAGATGATTACAAACATTGATTTATTTTATCTTCCATCAAGTCTTTTGCAGTAAGATCCCAGGTTTAAAAAGTTCCTGTTAACATAATTTGCCTCAAGGAAATAAGAATATGAATAGAAATGATAAATGTCTGCAATTGATAAAAGGCAGTTTTCCTCTCTGGTATTAAATCTATATTTTGCATTGATCTTTGAAATGTGGAAGTCTGTGGCATGGAATATAGAATCACTCTTCATTTTAAAATTATTAAATTTGTGAATATTTGTGAGATAAGTAGAAAAAAATAAATTCTAAAGGAGAGTATAATATATGGGATTAGTGAGGTAGAATTTACATATTTTTGGTGTCATGCAATAATTAATCTCCCTTCAGAAATCATGTGTAATGAAGGTCTTATAAACCAAGTTTTATTTACATAATAGTAGTAGAGTATATCTTCAGTTTAGACAATATATGTTGCATTAAAAATGTGATTTTTGTCACAACAATTATCTAGTAAGGAAAAAAGATATTTTGCTTTTCAAAGAATGTTATGCCTGTGGTATTTTACAGAACAATTATGAATAATAATAAAAATTTGGTATGCACTTAGTTTCCTATGATAGAATAGTAGAATATTACATTGGTAGATCTATTGGTCATTTAAATTTTATTCCCTCCTTTAAGGGATTTATAAGTCATGGATAAAATTTAACTATGGTGTTAAATTTGACTTCAGGATTTAAGACAGAAACTAATTTTTATATATTATGTTCTTTCTAATATTATTCAGGGCAATCATTATGGTCATCTATTTGGATGCCGAATGCTATTTGTGTTTTGAAATTTCATTAAGAAAGTCTGTCATTTATTTTCTATTCTGAAGAAGTCAGTTTTTCTATTAACGTATCTGCATTGAAACAAACAAACAAACAAATGTGGTATGCCTCTGTGAGAATTCAGAAGCAATTCAGGCAAGTCATTAACAGAAGAAATCTCATCTAAAGATTTTTCTGTGAAACAATTTTCCTTCTGAAGTTCACATTTTATCCATTTCCTCTTTTCATCAAGTCCATTGGCAAAACTCCAAAATAAAACTAACAAGTATATTTTTGAATCTTTAAAAAACAGTTACTTATTTAATTATTATTTAATTAGGCCAAAGGTAGGAAAGAAGATACTGGGTTTAAACATGACATTTTTTATTCCATTTTCTTCATTGTTAAATAAAGACTAGACACTTGGCTGCTCTTTTCAATTTCTTGGATTTATAACATATTAGGTATGAGTCCATACTAGAGAAGAAACTTTATTTTCATTTACTTACTGTAGTAATATGACATTTAGTATAATTTAGTCTTAGTGGGTAGCTTATAAGATTTGAAATCTAAGTGCTTTGCATAATCTCCTTCCAAGTGTTTTAATTGACATTCTGCTATAATGAACCCCACAGACCATTACCTGGCTAATTGCTTGAGTTACAGTGCTTATACAATGCCATTCTTTGTCCTTGGTCTTTTGGGGTATTAAATAGCAAGGCTGTCCTGAAAGAGGAAGTGACTGCTGTTTTTCATGTGATGCATTAGCCTCTAGGTAGCTTTTTCAGGGACAGACTCCCTTCTGTTCTTCCCTTGGCTGATACAAAACTGGATACTTGTCAGCTATCTGTTATTCTGAGATTTTCAACTCTCTAGGAGAGAACCCTGGCCCTCTAATGGGCTTCCGAGCCATTGAGACAGGCAGAGCTTACCATGAGCTGACTCTGAAGTCCTGGAACAGGCCCTGAACCAGATGACAAAATGAGGACAAAGCAATATTAAATTCTCTGTCACCAACTGTGGTTGGCTAGGATTTGCTTGGAAAAGAATCTTAATACTATAGAACTAGAAAGGGTATAGAGTTAGAGCATCTAGCCCAGACTCTTTTTTTTCTTTTCTTTTCTTTTTTGGTACCAGGGATTGAACTCAGGGGCCCTTGACCACTGAGCTACATCCCCAGCCCTATTTTGTATTTTATTTAGAGACAGGGTCTCACTGAGTTGCTTAGCACCTCGATTTTGCTGAGGCTGGCTTTGAACTCACAATCCTCCTGCCTTAGCCTCCTGAGCCTCTGGGATTACTGGCCTGCACCACCACAGCAAAACTCTTGTGGGTTGAGACAGGTTCGTGAGGCAGGTTAGTGACCCAGGCTCAGGGCTTCCAATGAACCCAGATCCATAAAGTCTTGGAGTCTGATGCAATATAGAGTGACAGCAAAGCAGGGGAGTGTCAGGAAAACCCAGGGAACTGCTGTGTACCTGTGTCTTCCATGTTTTCTGCACATTTTTGGTGATGTCACTGGCCAGTGACAATGGCTTTATGATTGTAAAGGAGTGTTACGTGATTTTAAATAGGGTTTTAAGAACTGGAGACAGAGTAAGAACCAACTCTGCTACCTATAAGCCTAGACCAGTTTCTCTTGGCAACTTCTGAAAGACAAGTTTATATGGGGCCTTCTGACCAATCTGTCAGCTTCTGTGTCCTGAAGTGTCCGCAGAACCTCCCTTTTGGGGAAACTCTGGCTCCCTGATGGACTGGGTGCCACTCACTCTCACTCCTTTTCTGTCATGATTCCCTCCTGAGGAACGCTCCACATCAGGCGTTCTGCTTGGTCTCTAAAAAGGTGAAGAGATTTGCTTAGGTTTGTTTATACTTATTCTAATGTGTGCAAGGAAGTAGCAAATCTACCTCACAGATAGTTTCTATTGTGAATCCTACTTTAACTCATCTTGGATTTTTGTGAACATGCCAAAACTTAACAAAAAATATATTATGGACATATGTAAGTTTTAAATTTAGCTTTGCAATAACAACTTTGATAGATTATTAGTTGCAGGACCAACTAAAAAACAAAGGAACAAATCCATCAGCATGTTCAGATCACCTTGTTTTCTTTCTTCTTTTTTTTTAATTAAAAAAATTAATGGACTTTATTTATTTATTTTTTTTGAGCTGTTTCAGGTTTGCAGAAAACTTGAGTAGAAATCACAGTCACCATATAACCCCTCCCTCAGACTACACACAATTCCCCACTGCTCTTTTTACAATCAGTGGAATATACCTGTCCGCAAAATTTACTTCAGGTTTGTTATCTAGTTGCATATTCACAGAGTCATTCATTCTGTCCCTTTCCAGCACTGAATCATCCCCCTTTCTTGACTCCGGCTTAGGCTTACATGTGTTAAAACAAAGAAAGTCCATTAGTCCAATCAAGTTCATCTCACTCAAGTTGTTAAATCACTCAATCCCTAAAAATAAAAACACTACAGTTGTCATATCCAGAATTACAGAGAGGGAAATAAAAAAGATGAAACCAAGTAATAATAATAAATTAATTCTTGTCTTTGCCTAACCCCTTGTGTAAAGGTTTTTGTTTTTAGGCTCTAGAGGTTTAGAATCAGGGCTTATTTTTGTGCCTAAATTTAATCCACATTTTGACCTGTCTACTCATCCATGCAGGTGACTTCATTTTTCCATCAACCCGTCACCTGAATTATTACTTGGTCCTGCCCTGGCTTGATTGCTTTTGGAAGTATTGAAGTTCCTTCCCCATATCCAACCCTACGCTGTGGGTGTTGAATGCCACTTGTAATGTTCTGCTTTCTGACTTACTACTTTGATTTAAGGAAGGGTGGGAGGAGAAGAGGAGGAACTTAAAAAAACTATGGAACTCATACAGGAGGGAAAAAATGTGTCCTCATTTGCCGCTGGCCTCTTTATGATTTTATACTCTGAACAAAAACCTGTCCCTTTCCATCTGACAGAAAAGTGCTGAGAATGTTTTCATTTTACTGCACACTTGTCAAATACAAGAAGCATTTAACTTGGTAGAATGTAAGGTCATATTCAATGTACTTAATAAAATTGTAATGGGTTTACTTCTTTAGACACTGAAAGAAATAACTTACCACTGGACAATAGAAATTATGATGCTTTTGTTGCATCTACCAACACAAAGAGATGTGCAAATCCTATCAGAGCAGATTACAATCACTATGGAATTGCTCTTTAAAAATAAAATGGGAAATAGGTTATAGAATTTTTTCTGTTTCCTTTTGATGCAGCTTATATTTGTGAGTGAACTCAAGATCTAAGCGCTAGGAGGCCTGCCTGTCTTGAGTTTACCAGCAGAATTGAAGCAGGAGGAAATAGCTTATCAGAAACTGTCACTTGTGGTTCCTAAGGTAATGCTAGCACAACACCAGGAACCTCAAAAAGAAAGAATACTGCTCGATGGATGTAGCTCTCAGGAGGAAGGAGATGGAAGTGGCAGCAGCAAATGTGCTTTCTTGTTTTCTCTCCTGACATCCTTGTGCAACTTGCTCTTGTGGGACCTTCTTCCTTAGGGTGAACATGCCTGAATGAATTTGACATCAATGAGGTTAATGATCCCTCTTGGCTGATGCTCCCAACTTTGAGCATCACTCTTGATTACTTATTTAAATGGGAAATCACAGGCAGGTTCTCAGACATCCTCAGAACAAGCCTGAAGTCATCCCATTTCTTGACTGTGGCTCAGGCTTCCATATCTTAATAGAGAAAAAGCCCTTTAGTCCAATCAGGTTCATCTCACTCAAGTTGTTTTATTGGAAGCTGAGGCTAAAATCTCACTGCACTCCTAAAATTCACTCAGAGAATATAAGGATTAATTACTTTGGTCTTAGAGAGGCAGTTAAATACCATTTCTATGTAAACAAATTCTATGTCAACAAATTCTGTGTTTAGGTTTTCTGCCTATTATAAAACTTTTTTTTCCTGATTCAATCTATACTAAAGTAAAACGTGACCAATATCTAAACCTCAACTTGAATTTCCAAAAGAAAATAATTGTTGACCATTTTCCTTAGGAAATTTCCATGTATAAAATTATACTCATTTTTTCCTTAACCCTCAATTTAAATTATATTAATAAAAACTATAATTCCAAGAAAACTTCTCGGGTCAAAATATAAAGTTAAATTCTAATTTAGGTCGAAGAATGAACTTTCCAGATAGAAAATAAATTGAAGTTTATTTTCAAGAATGGGTTGATCTTTTAATTTGTGAAATAATGTCAACAAATTGTTCTAAGTCACTATCATCTCTTGCTTGGACTACTACAATAGCCTCCATTTTTTGTTTGTTGTTTGTTTTGTTTTTGGATGCTGAGCATTGAACTCAGGCACACTCAACTACGGAGCCATATCCTCAGCCCTATTTATGTTTTATTTAGAGACAGGATCTCACTGAGTTGCTTAGTGCTTTGCTGTTGTTGAGGCTGGCTTTGAACCCCAAATCCTCCTGTCTCAGCCTCCCGGAGGCTGGGATTACAGGCGTGCTGTCCCACCTTCAAACATCCTCCATAGGGTATCTATGGTGGAACTTTAAAGCTATTATCAAGTCTGTCCCTGGGTTTTACTTTTTGATTACTTTTTTTATAACCTGTAGAATAAGAAATCCTTAAGATGGGTTGCAGCATGATGCACCCAGACACCCCATAGTTCTCTCCTCTCTCTCCACACATCTGGGGCATACTGGTTTCATTTCTTTCTCTTCCAAAGGCATATCCGGTTCCTGTTTGTTCTAAGGCTGTTCGCTCTTGATTTATCAGTGCATTTTCCTCAGGACTTTCCTATCAGCTAAGTGCTGTTTCCTCACCTTTCTTTGGCTCACCAGTCTGAAATAAACTTTCCTTGTTATTCTTTATCAAATACCCTTACTTATTTTCTCCATAGTACTATTGCAGTCTGGAATTTATTTATTTACCATTCTTTTAAAAAATTGATTTTAAAAAATAAATGACAGAAGAATGCATTACAATTCTTATTACATGTATACAGCACAATTTTTCATATCTCTGATTGTATATGAAGTATGTTGACACCAATTCGTGTCTTTATACATGTACTTTGGATGATGATGTCTGTCACATTCCACCATCCTTGCTAATCCCCTGCCTCCTCCCTTTTTCTCCCACCCCTCTGCCCTATCTAGAATTCATCTATTCCTCCCATGCTCCCCCTCTCTACCCCACTATGAGTCAGCCTCCTTATATCAGAGATAACATTCGGCATTTGTTTTTTTGGGATTGGCTAACTTCACTAAGCATTATATTCTAGAACTCCATCCATTTACCTGCAAATGTCATGATTTTATTCTCTTTTATTGCTGAGTAAAATTCCATTGTGTATATATGCCACATTTTTTTTTATCCATTCATCCACTGAAGGGCATCTAAGTTGGCTTCATAGTTTAGCTATTGTGAATTGTGCTGCTATAAACATTGATGTGGCTGTGTCCCTATAGTATGCTGTTTTTAAGTCTTTTGGGTATAAATTGAGGAGAGGGATAGCTGGGTCAAATTGTGGTTCCGTTCCTTCCAAAGAATCTCCATACTGCTTTCCATATTGGCTGCACTAATTTGCAGTCCCACCAGCAATGTATGAGTGTACCTTTTTCCCACATTCTCGCCAACACTTATTGTTGTTTGTTTTCATAATAGCTGCCATTCTGACTGGAGTGAGATGATATCTTAGAGTGGTTTTGATTTGCATTTCTTTAATTACTAGAGATGATGAACATTTTTTTTCATATATTTGTTGATTGATTATATATCCTCTTCTGAGAAGTGTCTGTTCAGGTCACTGGCCCATTTGTTGATTGGGTTATTTGTTTGTTTGTTTGTTGTTTTTTTTTGGTGTTTAGCTTTTTGAGTTCTTTGTATACCCTAGAGATTAGTGCTCTATCTGATGTGTGAAGAGTAAAAATTTGCTCCCAGGATGTAGGCTCTCTGTTTACCTCACGGATTGTTTCATTTGCTGAGAATAAGCTTTTTAGTTTGATTCCATCCCATTTATTGATCCTTGGTTTTAATTGTTGTGCTATAGGAGTCTTATTAAGGAAGTTGGGGCCTAATCCCACATGATGAAGATTAGTGCCTACCGTTTTCTTCTATTAGATGCAGAGTCTTTGGTTTAATTCCTAGATCCTCGATCCACTTTGAGTTGAGTTTTGTGCATAGTGAGAGATAGGGGTTTAATTTCATTTTGTTGCATATGGATTTCCAGTTTTCTCAGCACCATTTGTTGAAGAGGCAATCTTTTCTCCAACACATGTTTTTGGCACCTTTGTCTAATGTAAGATAATTGTAGTTTTGTGAGTTAGTGTCTGTGTCCTATATTCTGTACCATTGGTCTACCAGTCTGTTTTGGTGCCAATACCATGCTGTTTTTGTATACCCTCTGTAGTATAGTTTAAGGTGATATAGTAATGCCACCTGCTTAACTCTTCTTACTAAGGATTGTTTTAGCTATTCTACATCTCTTATTTTTCCAGATGAATTTCATGATCGCTTTTTCTATTTCTATGAGGAATGTCATTGGGATTTTGATTGGAATTGCATTAAATCTGTATAATACTTTTGGTAGTATGTTCATTTTGATAATATTAATTCTGCTTATCCAAGAGCAAGGTAGATCTTTCCATCTTCTAAGGTCTTCTTTGATTTCTTTCTTTAGAGTTCTGTAGTTTTCATTGTACAGATCTCTCACCTCTTTCATTAAATTGATTCCTAAGTATCTTATTTTGTTTTGAGGTTATTGTAAAAGGGGTAGTTTTCCTTATTTATATTTACCATCTTATATTTGTTATTCACATTGAATTATAGTATCTATGAGAGCAGATATTTTGTTCTCCTGCATATGACACAGTGATCTTTATTTTTTTTTAAAAAATATTTATTTATTTGTTCTAATTTATTATACATGAAAGCAGAATGCATTTCAATTCATTTGAAATGTAATTTGGAACATAAAATTGGGTCATAGTATATGGATTATAGTATATGGAACATAATTTTTTATTTCTCTGGTTGTATACAGAGTAGAGTCACACCATTTATGTCTTCATACATGTACCTAGGGTAATGATATCCATCTTATTCCACCATCTTTCCTACCCCCATGTCCTCTCCCTTCCCCCTCCTTTCTCTTTGCCCTATCCAAAGTTTCTCCATTTCTCCCATGCTCTCACCTACTCCCATTATGGATCAGCATCCACTTATCAGAGAAACCATTCAGCGTTTGTTTTTTTGGGACTGGCTTACTTCTCTTAGTTTGATATTCTCCAACTCCATCCATTTACCTGCAAATGCCATGATTTTATTCTCTTTTAATGCTGAGTAATATTTCATTGTGTATGTATACCACAGTTTATACAATGATCTTTAATAAATAACTTTTGATTGAATAAAGGGTATTGTGTTGAATTCATTTTTGTGCAGGGTGAGGGATAAGGGTTTAGTCTCATTCTCCTGTATATGGATAACCAGTTTCCCCAGCATTATTTGCTAAACAGGCTGTCTTTCCTCCAGTGTATTTTTGGCACCTTTGTCAAGGATCCGATGACTGTATCTGTGTTAGTTTGTCTCTGTGTCTTCTTTTCTGTCCCATTGGTTCATGTGTCTGTTTTTATGCCTGTACCATGCAGTTTTTGTTACTATAACTCTGAAGTCAGGCATTATGATGTCTCCAGCATTGCCTTTTTGGCTTAGAATTGCTTTGGCTATTCTGGGTCTTTCATTCTTCCAAATGAATTTTATGATTTTTTTTTTTCTAGTTCTGTGAAATGATGTAATGTCATTGGTATTTTGATGGGGATTGCATTAAAATCTGTATATTGCTTTTGGTAGTATGGCCATTTTAACAATATTGATTATTTTTGCCTATCTATGAACATGAGTGGTCTTACCATTTTCTTGTGTCTTCTTCAATTTCTTTCTTCAATGTTCTGTAATTTTCATTGTAGAGGGATTTCACTTTCTTGGTTAGTTTTGTTTCTTTTTTTCTTCCTTTTTTCTTTTCTTTCTTTCTTTCTTTTTTTTGAAGTAATTGTAAATGGGATTGTTTTTCTGATTTCTTTTTCAACAGATTCATTGCAGGTGTATAGGAAAGCTATTGATTTTTGTATCCAGATTTTATAACCTGCTACTTTACTGAATTTTTTTTTCTTAGCCCTAGCAGTCTTCTGGTGGAGTGTTTTAGACCTTCAAAGTATAAAATTGAATCATCTGCAAATAGTGATAATTCAACTTCTTCCTTTCTGATTTTTATCCCTTTTATTTACTTCTCTGTCCTAATTGTTCTGACTAGACTTTCTATTACTATATAGAATAGGAGTGGTATTATTATTCTGAATTTTTAAGGAAATGCTCTCAGTTTTCCCATTCACTATGATGATGATTAGGATTTGTCATGTATTTCCTAAGATATTGAGGTAGAGTCCTTTATCCTTAGTTTCTTCAGTGATATTATCATGAATGTGTGCTGAATTTTGTCAAAGGCTTTCTCTGCATCTATTTAGATGACTATGTATATGGCTTTTGTCTTTAATTCTATGTATGTGGTGAAATACATTTATTGATTTGCATAAATTAAATCATCCTTGCAGTCCTTGGCTAAAACCAACTTGGTCATGATGAAAAATCTTCTTAATCTGTTGTTGAATATGATTTTCTAATATTTTATTAAGGACTTTTGCGTCTAAATGTATCAAAGATATTGATCTGTAGTTTTCTTTCCTCTTGAAGTATCCTTATCTGGTTTTGCTATGAGGATAATACTGGCTTCATAGAATGAATTTGGAAGTGTTCCATTCATTTTTATTTCATGAAATAATTTGAGGATCATTGGTATTAATTCTTATTTAAAGGTCTGATAGAATTCAGCTGAGAATCCATCTGGTCCTGGGCTTTTCTTTGTTGGAAGGATTTTATTAGTGCTTCTGTCTCATTGTTAACTATTTGTTTAGGTTTTATATGTCTCTTGATTCAATTTTGGCAGGTCATATGTATCTAGAAATGTATCCACTTCTTCTGGGTTTTCCAATTCATTAGTGTATAAGTTTTCAAAATAGTACCTAATGATCCTCTAGATTTCCGAGATATGTATGATTAGTGATTTCTCCTTTTTCATTTCTAATTTTATTAACTTGGTTCTTCTGTATTTTTCTTTTGGTTAGTTTGTCTAAGGGGTTATGGTTTGGTTAGGAGGTGTGCCTTAAAAGTTTCTGTGTTAATGAAGGAGGTTAAATGATTAGATTATGAGAGCCTAACCTAATCAGTACATTTTAGCTTAAATGAACTAATGGGGTGATAACTGTAGGCAGGTTGGGTATGACTGAAGGAAGTGGGGCACTGGGGATGTGTCCTGAAAGAGCTGATCTTGTCTGGGGCACCTCCTACCCTGATTCCTGGCTCCCATGGAGGGGAGCTGCTTCTATTCCACCATGCCCTTCTGCCATGATGTACTGCTCCCCAACATTGGGCCCAGAATAATGGACTTAGTTAACTGTGGATTAAACTTCTGAACTGTGAGCTCCCCAAATTAAGCTTTTCCTCCTCTAAATTGTTTTTGTCAGTTATTTTGGTCTTAGCAACACAAATCTGACTAACATAGAAATTAGTACTAAGAAGTAAGGCCATTACTATGACTAACCTGACCATCACGTGGTTCAGAACACTTTGGAAACGTTTATAGGAAGAGTCTGGAAAATTTGGAGATGTGGGCTGCAGAAGCTTTAAAATGTTGTAAGCAGAGCTTAATTGATAAATCTACTGGGTGTGCAGAAGACAAGAATGCCAACCAAAATGCAGACAGTAAAGCTTTTGCTTAGGAGGTTTCAGAGGGGAAGGAGGATTCTCTGGGCATAGACTAGAGGCCATTCATTTCACGTTTTGTTAAAGAACTTCTCTACATTTGCCCATGTCCTGAGATTTTTGTGTGAGGCTGAATGTAAAAGCAGTGGAAGCAGCTGACCATGAACTGAATCTTTGATACTCTGAGCCAAAATAAACTTTTCCTCCTCCAAGTTGATCTTGTTGGATACTTTGGTCACAGCAATGAAAAGCTGACTAACACAAAAGAAAAAGAAATAGAGGAAGAAAGAGAGAAAGAAAGAAAAACATGAGCATGGAAAGAAACACAGTATAAAACACTGCTCTAAATGAAATATTGTGAGAGATCTCAAGTCTCACATGCTATTCAAATAGCAAAAGGATGCTAGGGACTTTTAAATTTCATCTTATAATTTTCTATAGCTATACAGGGTCAAAGGGGAAGAATATACTTTAGGTAAAAAAAATCACCTCTTTTTGGCCTATGCAACATATGTACACATAACCATGTATCTGAAATTATCTAAAAATTATTTATATGGAATTAACATTTACAATACAACTGAAATATAATACTGGCATGGATTATTTGATGACTGAAACTGATTTGGGGGTATATTTTGACAAAAATTTTTGTTTTTGTAATAGATAAAGGTATGGATGGATGGGGAGTTAATGGGTTAAGGAAAAAGAATAAAGAATTGGACATTAGACAGGCTGGCAGGCTGGGAGTTTATAATAATAGAAATAGAGTTAAATTAAATGGAGAAGAATAAATGATAATAGGATTTGGTCTGGAATCAATGTAGGTATGTTAGGCAGAAAGGGATTTAATACAGGCAATTAGGTGCTTATTCAATCATTGAAGCAGGGAGGGGAAAGGGCAGGGAGGTCTGCCACTAGCTGTCAATTTTATCTCTAGTTTTCAGGGAGTCACTGTATTGTTACTATTGCTTGGGGCAAGAACCACAGGATACTGCTGCTCATAGTCACAGCCACCTGCAGAACGAAGGTGGGATGTTGTTGTGCCGAGGGCCACCACAAAATTTCACATCTGCCAAAGCCCATGCATTTACTAGCTGCTGCTTGCAGGAGACAATTGTTTTCTACATTCTGTCTCATATATTCCATGTACTTTTTTTTTTCCATTGGCAAAAACTAAACTGGAATCCTGATGGCAAGAATTTCTGGGAAATGCAGTTCTCAGAATAACATTTTGAGCCCCTGAGCTTCCATGTTTTTGAAACATTCTCTTTGGGACCCCTGAGCCATTATGGAAAAACTATGTTGAGATTGGTAAACCTGTAAACCATGTGATCACAAGTACAAGTCAAGTTCAGTCTTCCATTTCTATTGAGACACCAGATTTGTAGGTTAGTCCCTCCCAACTGACCCACCCATCAGCTGAACACTACTAAATGACTTTGTCAGTGTCTCACAGAGCAGAGGAATCACCTGGCCAATCCAGGCCTGAGTATCTGAACCACAGAACTGTTAGCCATAATAAAATGGTTTTGTTGTTTTAAGACACTGAGTTTGGGCTACCTTGTTAAACAGCAGTGGATAACTGGAACAAATGTCTGAGGTAAATTGTATCTCAGTTTGTGTCAGGAGGCCTTACCTCCTCTTTTGGGTGCTCTGCTTTAGGGTGTGTTTGGCTAGGGCAACTCTACTCCATGTGTCTCTCATCTTCCTCTGGTGACTAGTAAGCTAGCTGATTCACATCCTTCTGATAGCAATGACAAAAGGGCAAGAAAGCAAGTGGAAACACACATGTCCTAAGATCTAGGCTTGGGACTGGCACTCTTTCACAAAATGCTGTTATTATAAAAAGAAATGATATGTCCTCATCATCCATCAGTTTACTACCAATACTTGGCTGCAATCTTCAAAAGGCTTTGTGTTTGGGGAGTTTTTCACAGTTTTAAAGTGCCAACAACATTATCCTTTAACATCTATACTTAAATTGGGAAGCAGGAACCCACAATGCAAGAAAAACTTATATGAAGACAATTCATGCCCTCAGATAGGGACACTGAGCACCTTCCTTGTACTTGTTGGCTCTGTCCATTCCTTTCTGTAATCTTTTGGCTTCTTGTCAGATGTGCTGTGTTCCCTTCAGTAACTTTGTTTGCCCAGCACCAATGTGTTCTACTGTCAGAGCCAGACTTTTCCCTTTTCTCTTCTTTGTCTCTCTCATTAATTTCCCAGTTCCTGTCTGCAGTAGATCACTTTTCAACAAATGGCTCAGGGTTGAGCTTCATGGAGGGTCCAACTTCCATTTACTTTTGCAGCATCTCTGATCACTCATTAATCCCCACACAGCATGACACAGTAGGAAGTACACTTCAGAGTCAAGTGGACCTATGTTTTGATGGCAGCTCCTCTGCTTCCTAACACCACCACCTTGGGCGGGCCACTTAACATCTCTGTGCCTCCGTTTTATAACCAATTGTAGTGCATAATAAATCTTATCTTGCATGGTTCTTGTGTGGTATAAATGACGTAACAATTATGAAGTGCCTAGAACAATGCCTGCCGGGTTCTCAGTGTTGAGTCCTTTCCTTTCTTTCAACCCCTCTCTTGCCTGCACCCTTAGGACTAGTTTACCAAAATCCTATCACAAACTTGCTTCCAGGATCAAAAATATTTTGTAGGAATGGAAGAATAACACAGACATGTTCTATTAAGGAAAAAGGAAGGTTATTTCCCCTGTGACTTCACTTTTTACAGATACCATAGAAAATATCCTAGAGCTTTAACACTCAGCATTCTGCAAACTCCAGTGCTTCTTATAGTAAAGTGGTGAGAGAATGAAAAGCCACTAATATTTCACTTTGGGCCTTTGGCCAGATCTATTTCTTTATAGTCTCAAGATGTGGGCCTCGTTATATTTGGATGTTTACTGTGGAAAAGATTCTTAAAAGGGTTGAACTGGGTTTTACTAGGCTTCTTATTGTAGGACCCAGCACAAGGCTTCTTAGATGTTCAAATAAATGTTTGTTGAACAAATGATTGTTTTATTGAATGCAATTGTATGAGCTATTGAAAGTTCAATTACTTTGCATTTAAACAATATCCTAGTTTTTGCGGAGGCTGGTTTGACTGGCAGGTGCATTGTTAACCTTGTTTGGTGTGTTCACTTGCGCGGGGTATAGTGTTTGTAAGAGTGGGATCTGTATTTGGAGAAATGCAGCATGATGCACTGCCTTTCACATTTCCCCCTCTTTGTTTTTGTTGCTTCTCATTGCTCCTTCTTGGACTGTAGGCTCCTAAGAACAGAAACATGGGTTATGTTTGGTGTCAACATTATGTGTAATCCTGCACTGCTGGTGACATGGTTGATAGTAAGTGGATGAATATGGAAGAAGGAAGGTTAACATTTTGGATCTTTATGTGATTTGGGAGAGGAAGTATCTTATCTTGTCTCTTCTCATCTGCTCTGATTTATATCTGTCTCCTCCATAGCTCTGTTCCATTGAGCTACCCTTGGATTTATTGTTCTTTAATCCCATCCTTATAAATGACACATGATTTGTGGAAAGGGTTTAGGGTTTGAAATTAAAGAATCCTGGATTTAAGTCCTAAATCCATAATTTACTGGCTGTGTGACCTGGACAAGGTATGTAATCCCTTGTTGGCTGCTTCCTCCTCTGTGAAGGTGAAGAAGTATGTCACCTACCGCATAGCTGTTTTGAGAACTGGCTGAATTGATGTAAGGAACCTTCTCATAGTAGTGACTCTATGCATAGTAGGTGTTTTTACTATCCTTATTTTCTTTCTTTCTTTTTATTCTCTTACTAATTATCTTAATTGTTTTTTCTCCTAACATATAACATGCATTTCTAACCTTGGCTGTCTGTTAGAAGCTACTAGACTTCTGGGAGTTGATGGGGGAACGGAATACTGTGAACTATCACAATTTTACTTCATTGCAAACCTTGTATCATTTACTTTGGACATTTATAAAACCTTAATAAGAATAACCACACTTTATCCCATTAGAAGAATACAAGGATAAATGTGAGTTTTCAGAAAAACTCCCCAAATTATAAAGCAAAGAATTAAAGAGTTAAATGGCATGTAAAGAATCTAAGGACATAGGATATATTCGAATTTATGATTTTTTATTGTCTCCCTCTCTGTTAATTATAATAGATTCCCAAAGAGTGCTCTCACAACCAGGACCATTATCCCTGGTAGATTTAAAGACTATTTCATCAGTATTTTTTTTCTTGAAATAATTGAGTTTGCTGGAATAAAACATTCTGTTCAATATTTTTCATCTCTCTTTAATACAAATATATTTGATTCCTATAAATCTGAGTGAGGTCAGTCAGGAAATTACACATATTTTTTTTTCCACAGGGTATATGAGCTATTAAGTCGTGTTGCATTTATTATAGATCATGTTTGCTATTTGGCAAGATAATTTGAATGATTGAGAATACTACTTTAGAACATGTAACACTGAGAAAACAACCAGAAAGGAGAACTGAAACAAAGTGTTCCTTATAATAAATACTTCAAGTAAATAAAATATTTGGTTTTGATTCAAGCACACATTTACATATAAAATATATCAACAATATATCATTTTATATTATGCATTCTGTTCATTCTTATGGTTCACATATGCATATATTTCTCCCATATAAGTATATATTTATTTCACTTAGTCTTTTCAATTGAAACTCATATAATTTGTGTCTATTTTTTATCCTATCTTTCTTCCAGCCTCAAATATGTGGATGTTTTCTTGGATTTGGGTCATTTTAATTATTTTGGCTATTGCTGGTGTGGACACAAGAGCAAAGACCACACCATACATCAAATTTACGAAAAAATATGAAGGACAAGAGATACCCAAGGGTCTAAAGCCATCCAGTGGTTCACCTCAGGAGGAAGAAGAAAACCCCTTGATGGAAATGCCTGCAATGGCGGCACCAACCACTGACCCCTCAGCCCTGGAGTCTGCCTTCGCCACTGCCACTCTCTTTTCCTTTGAAAACCTCACTCTTGACACAGCTGATTTCTTGTTGAATTGTTGTCGTTGTTGCTCACCTATTGTGGGGCAGAAAGGAGAACCTGGAAAGACTGGAAAACCAGGTATTTGAAATATATGGGAAGCCATGTTTCTCACTTGTACATCAATGAAGAGGTGGGTCAGGGGATGGCATTGTTATAAAGATTTTTATACTGTCATGCAGATGGTGATAGGCCTAGGGGTAAGATTGTCACAAATGCAAATGCAAATGGGTGCTGTGCTGCCCAACATGGTAACCCCTAGTCATATGTGTGGTTATTAATAAATACTGAAATTAAATATGATAAGCAATTCAGTTCCACAATCATTTCAAGTGTCTGATTACCATATGTGGCCAGTGACTACTCATTTGAACAGCACAGGTATTATAGAACATTTTTGTCACTGCAGAAAGTTCTCTTGGACTTTCTGGCTAGAGTCAAGGCAGGGATTTCTGACCTCAGTACTGGTGCTCCAGATCTCCTAGCTGAGTGCATTTATTATCTGTACAGTCTTTTCATTAATGGCTGATTTAAAAAGGTAGATGAAAATTCTATTGCCTGGTAAGAATGTGTGCTGACTGATGGATTTTTTGAGTGCTATTTGTAGTTAGGATTAGAGATGGAATGCCTGTGAGGTAGAGAATGAAGTGCGGGATTCGGTTTGCTCCTCATTGAAATTCTGAAGCAACACTGTGTCCTTGCCCAGGAATTTTCTCCATTGAACACTGTGGTTATTTATTTCAAAATTGTAGATGTCTTTAATATATATGTAATGAATATACTTTCAGTTTTATTGTAATACATTTTGACTTTTACATGTCATGTAGCAGAGAGAATTCAAGGTAAAATTAAGATCAAAATGTCAATTTCAAATTCTCTCTTCCCTGAAAAGAATTCATATCGATGTTTGCTGAGTCTTGCCTGAAGAACAGAAAGTTATAAAGTCAGTAATTATACATCTTCACGGGCTTTTCATTCATTTCATCCCATTGCGGGATCTTTTAATATATATAGTCAGCATTTATTCGGGGATGGATTAAGGGGTGAAGGAGATGGGCAGTGGCCAGGGGCATCAAGATTTCAAGGTTGCTAAAACTTGCAAAATGTGATGAGTCTAAGAAAGTCATATTTACCAGAACTTTCCTAGCATCCTGTTTGGCTGGCAAGCTGTTTGCGAGTGGAAACCCCAAGGGCAGGGTCAAGTAGACACAACTGGTTGCTAAGCTGTCATCTAAGGCTTTGAAGTCTACAATATCAGGGCTTTTGTTTTACCCAGTCATGGATTTGACTGGGCTGTTCTTAGAGTTCAACCCCTCCTCTAATCCTATGTGACAAATATTTTGAAGATGTCAAGTTATTAGCCTGTTTTAGTCTGACTGGACAGTGCCTAAAGGCTGAAAACATTGATTCTATCATGGTCTTACCCTAGAGAAGCTTCATTACTTCTGTCAGTCTCAGTTTCCAAAATGGTAACATGTGATAACAATGATACTGACTTCACAGAATCCTCAAGAAGAAAGAGATACACACAAGAACTCATTGTGGTGCCTGGGATAAAATAAATACTCAGATAATCATTTTTATCTTTCCAGTTATCTATGGTAGGAGTATGGACCTGTCTTGTGGAATACTTGGAAGCTTATATGACAGGATACTGCTTTTGAGATTCAGAAAGAGACATATGTTCCAGATATTAGTATTTTTAAAGATATTACTTCTTCCTCTCTTCCCCTCCCCTTCACTCCTCTCCTCTCCACTCTGCTCTCCTCTCTCTCATTAGAAATCTAAGAGCAACATTGAACAAATTTGAAAAAGAAAAACAAGGCTACTAAAATCCAACCATTTCAATTCTCCTTTATTAATTTTCAGACCTTGGTCACATGAACACATAAACATGCACATTGCAAATATCACATTTTGCATTATCTGCTTTTAAAAGTCACTAGTCTAACTTTATAAACTTTCTGAATGAAAACATCTTGAAATATTCAGATATATCTAATAATCAGCAAAGGTTAAAAATTCTATTTTAAAGTTTTATCTTCTGCTTCTCTCTTTAGTTCAATTATGATTGCAGGTACTACATGTCAAGAATGGTTGGCATTTTATTTTATTTCAAATCTTTATAGAAATGTTAAAAATATCATTGCATTTCACCTGATGATTTGGTCACAGTCTAGGGAATGTTTGGTAAATCTAGAGGTTGTAGCACCTGTGAGTGCAGAACCTGGAGTCAAAATCAATTTGTGACCTTGAAGCCTCAGCTTTTCCCTTCATGTTTAGTTTCATGGTAATTATGAAAATCAAACCCAGACATACGTTTTACCGGGATGAAAGAGGCAGCCTTCCTCTTCCCTGTAGCTTCATGTATAGTTATTTTTGTGTTCCCGGTGTCACCTGGGACAGCACTTTATCACATCCCTCAATAGTGTGACCACATTGAGCCTTTGGGGGGCCATGGGGAGGTGGGTATTGCACAGGGAAATGAAATTGACCATTTTGCTTGCTCCCACCTTCTCTGCTTCTTCTTTCTCCATCTCTTTCTCCTCCATGTAATCTTCTCTTTTCTAGACAGAAGAGCTTATCCATCAGCCCTTGGTTATTTGACCTTGCCTTCAGCCTTAATTTCCATTGCAAACAATTTATTAAAGGTTTTCTTCCAAACAAATACTGTATTTTTTCAAAGAGGAATTCTATTGAATATAATTTCATCCTATTCCATCAGCCTTAATTATATTAAGGTGAAGTATTATAATTTTGTTGAATGTACTTATTTATATGGTTAACTTTCAAAGAAACTGCCCTTAAATTATTCCAATTGGAAAGTGATTCATATGTGTGGAATAGGACTGGGGTTTCAGGAAGAATAATTTTCCTAGGCTTAGGATCCCTCTGTGGTCCAGGTAAGTGGAAGGGAACTGAATTGCCCTGGTGAACAAGGACACTCAATGAAGTCTGATCCTTGTGTGATCTGACCCTTGCCTGCTTCTCAGCCTCCTCTTATCCTTGACCACTGTTTCCATCCATAGTGCCCCCCTTTTTTTTCAGTTGCTTAAAAATACTATGGTCTTTTTAATTCTTACTTTCTTAAAATAACTACCTGCTATTTTTTGCTTCAGAAAATCCTAGTGCATTCATTGAGTCTTTTCTCAGGGATCTCTCCTCTGATCCCACAAATATAAGTTAGGTTCTTTTTTTACCCTATCATACAATAGGACCTTCCTATTTTTCTTTATATCATCAACAACAGTGTGGCAATTTTGATTTCTTTATATAGCTATCTATTCAATGCTTATCTTTCATGGAGTCTCAGCTTTTGGGGATTGGGATTGCTGGCATGTTAATGGCTGTGTTCCTAACACTAGCAGGGTGTGTGTGTGTGTGTGTGTGTGTGTGTGTGTGTGTAAGGTGCTTGGTGTATAAGACACCTCAGAAATAGTTCCTGAATGAATGAATACGTGGATGAATGGGAAATCTAAAAGTGCTAGGTATTATGTTTTTGCTTCCAATTTGAAAGTGCGGTCCATATGAGTTTTAGTGTCAGGTAATTATTTTGTTCTTGCTGTTTGATGTAGTGCCGCTTCCCTGAATCATTTGATCACTGCCATGAATACAGTGACAAGTACTAATGGGCTCAATTTATCTATTCAGGTGTACAAAATTGCAAATCAGACAAAAATATTGCCCTTAGAACTCTGTAATAGTTTATTCTCACCTGATTTTATGATTAGAACATTGACAGTTATTAGTTTAAAAAAAATGACTGTCCCCCTCGTCCCCTAACTAACGAATTTCAAAAGAGATTTTTTTTTCTATATTGATCGTTTTAAACCCCTGTTTCCAGGTCTTAAAGGAGAGACTGGTAATATGGGGATCCCAGGATCACAAGGAGTCATTGGACCCCAAGGCTCAAAAGGCCAGAAAGGAGAGAAAGGTAAGTAATTAATTTCATTTCATGCCAAAACCTCAAGGGACATTTTGCATCATTTTTAAGGAGAATAATTTTCTAAGTAATTTCTTGATTCTTGAAGTTATGTCAGTTTTTAAATATTTAAGTACTTGGTAAAGTATATTGTGAATTCATTTGATATAGAATTATTATCTTTGTAAGTAGAAATTTAGAAATTTCTAATTTAGAAATTCTAAACTGGTCTGGGAACAACAGACAGACAGACACACACATACACACACACACAAAAAAAACCACACACACAGAGTTACACAACTTTCCTATTTCTGATTGGACATCTGGTTGACCCAGTGACTGGAAACCACAAAGTATAGTCTCTGGGGAAGGGTGCTTTCCTACATACTCCAGGTGGGCTCTTACTTATGATGCAAATTAATTTCATAGTAAATAGAACTAAATAGAGCCGGCAATGCTCTACAATATTCAATTTAGGTGGATAGCCTGACTGCTAAGGAGAACTTGCCATCTCCAGTGACTCACTAAAAACAGAGGCAGTATTGATGGGGTGCAGAGCCATGAATTAAAACAGAAGTATTAAGCATGTAATGGTGACTTTGGACCAGTGGCTTTACTTTGCCTGGAAATTGAGGGGAATGAACTTGATACTTATTTATACCCCTGTTTACTATCAAAGAAGATTTGTAGTTATGAGTGCTTTCATAGATCTTTTCCAGCTCAAAAATCCTATAATTCCATAGGTGTGTCAGTAAAGAAGGCTTTCCTGCCCCAGGAAATCCCTGGGTCTGTAAGTGCTCCAAGGTACTGAGGGAAGATTACAGATTCACTGGGACATTGAGAAATTCCTCAGTGAATAGGAGCAGCCTGTAGAAATACCATCTATTCATCAAGTTCAATGTTTGAGCTTTAGTGTCACATGTCAAAAGACCTAATATCATCTATACATCACCCTCCACATGGCTCAGGAACTGCCTAACTCATTTCTGCTAGAACATTCAGTGAAGTAATTACTCAAAAAAGACGCTAAGGTAAGAAAGAGCTACTTCACACTTGTCAGTTATGCGATTTTCATTCTCAGAAACATTTAATCCTTTTGTGGCTGAATTATGTTAGCAGAAACCCTGTGAAATAAAGATGAGTGATGAACCTCCCCAGTGATTCATATATTCTGGAAGCTAGACTTCTGGAAGTAGAAGAAAATATAGGGAAGTATCGTAAGGTTCTTAAAAATATGCTTTGATGAAGGATCAAAAGTAGAGATTCATTCAGCCAACTCTCTATAAAGTGGAAACTCTCCTTTTACTTCCAGACTTACCTTGGACTCATGGCTAAGATTGAAAGTTAAAAAAAATAAAATAAAATGAGTAGAATGGTTACATTCTGGCTAATGACTACTTGATTAATTCACTACAAGCAATGAAACCCCTTAAATAAACTTGAAAACTTAAATAACTCTGTGAGTGAAGGTCAATGTTATATTATTAGCATGGACTGGAATAGGCTTGGGCCTTCACTTCCATTCTGGTTGGGTTCTTTCAAAATGTATCTGGATATTTTCTTGATGGCCTATGAGTTAATTTCTAATTTTGTATTTTCTGTGGAGTGGTAATAGAGGAAGTGGCTACTTAGACCTCATAGGATTTCTTTAGTGGGTACTGTGAAATTAGGGGAATTTATTTACATCACTTTTAATTTGATTTAGGGTTTATTTTTTTCTGATTAAAAATAAAGCAAAATTGTTAGTCATAATATAAATAATAAAGTTGGCAAATAGATGCCAAAGAAGGTAATATACAGTCATGTTTGACTCTGTGCAAATTTTTATTTTTTTCATATCTCATGTTCTTCTGGCAAAAGTGAAAACAAAAATATTTGCTCTACCATTTTTGAAGGGGATGTGTTTTAAGCTTTGTAAATTATAAGTGTTCAAATTGATGAAATATGCTGTTATAGAGCATTCTTGTTACATAAAAGGTAGTATTAATATTTAATAAAATTATATGAAGTTAAAAAATGTCCAGGGTAAGTTAAAAAATGTTAAGAGCTTGGAACAGTATTTGGCGCAAATTGTCAATACAAGTTAACTGTTTTTAATACTATTATTATTGCTATTGTCTTTTATAATCAAAGTGAGTCTGTGATAGACTTAACAAGATAGGACAATGCAAAATCCATTTTATTGTAACATGGCAAATATCTGCAAATCCAAATCTTTCAATGTTCTTCAAATATGATTTCTCATAGTCTTATAATTTGTCCAAAGAACATTTGAAAATTATTCCAACATGTAATGAAAATTGACTTTTCTTTCATGTTCTAAGTCAGGGATAATTTTTCATTCCTGGATGGATTTTTGTTATGACTAGTTTTAGCTAATTGCAGAATACCATGTTCTGTGCTTTACTGAGGCATGGTGGGCATATAAAGAAAACAACTGAACTGTCATTTAAAATTTATAATAAAATAAGCATAACCACATACATATGCAAGATATGCAGGATGTGATGAGGAGTTTGAGGAGTCCTGGAAATGCCATAGGCAAAATGAAGTCTATTTGAGGGATTGGCATTCACAATTGCCTTCAATAAATTCCCTTTTCACATTATTTTACCTTTAAACCATTTTGGTTAAAGGAAACACTGGAATGTGACATAGTTGTGAAAGGGATGTTTTAGATATATCATAAATGACATAGTTGGAAAAAAGTTAATCTTGGTATCATTTTAGGAGTAAAAGGAGAGCGTGGGGACCAAGGGACAAGCGGAGTTCCAGGATATCCAGGAAAACCTGGAGAACCAGGTACAATACAAAATATATAATTGTGCACCATCATGAATGCTGTAAAGCCCTCATTCTTTTCCTGTTTGTATTTAAAGTTTTCAGAGAAGTAAGATGGAAATATAAATTACTACTATTTTTCGAATAATTTAGTGTGCTGATTGAAATAGGTCTAGGAATTTAGAGATGAGGTAAAGATATCTGAGCTCTGTTCCTCTCTCTCTAGCTGTCAATTTTTTTTGGTTTTAGTTTCTATGCCTTGTAAGATTTTGGGTTTGGATAGACAATATGGAGATTTAGGAGAATACTTGAGATGGGTCAAAATACAAAGGGTAATTAATTTTATATTGTAAGCAAAAATATTTTAATATTCTTTATTATCTTAAAGGTGGAAAAAAGAAGTAGATATGTGAATTCTGGATGTAAGCTATTGTTTCTTGGAAGCACAAACTTTTCTCTTTCTGGGATTATGATATGTTATAAATTGCTCATTGCATTTATGGCTGCCAGGCACAGCCTCTGCCAGGCAAGAAGGGGTTTCCATGTCCAGGGAAGTAAATTTTATTCCTATTTTTTGAGCTCTGTGGTAATGGCATCTTGTTTGGCTTTTGTGATCCTTAAATGTTATTTTAATTTTTCATTTCAGGTGGACTTGGTCCTAAGGGGGATAAAGGAAACATTGGCTTGGCAGGAGTTAAAGGACAAAAAGGCTCAAAGGGAGACCCATGTGAAAATGGCACCAAAGGAGATAAAGGAGACCCCGGGGCTGTGGGCTCTCCAGGATTGAACGGAGGGCCTGGAGCCAAAGGAGAGAAGGGGGAGGTGGGACAGAAAGGCTACTGCGGAGATTCTGGAGAGAGGGGAGGAAAAGGGCAAAAAGGGGAGGAGGGGGTAAAAGGAGAAAAAGGTAGCAAAGGAGACACTGGGACAGAAGGCAAAAGGGGCCCCGATGGTCTGCCTGGCGCTAAAGGTGATCCAGGGGTTAAAGGAGAAAAAGGGGAGTTAGGTCCTCCTGGTCTTTTGGGACCTGCTGGGCCAAAGGGTGAGCTTGGGAACAAAGGGGTCCGAGGACCTATTGGGAAGAAGGGCTCACGGGGCTTCAAGGGCTCCAAGGGCGAGGTCGCCAAACTCCTGCAGTCCGCTTTCAGCGCTGCTTTATCAAAGCCATTCCCTCCTCCCAACATCCCCATCAAATTTGACAAGATTTTATATAATGACCAAGGGGATTACAACCCTGCCACTGGGAAATTTAACTGCAGCATCCCTGGGACATACGTCTTTTCTTACCATGTTACTGTGAAGGGTCGACCTGCTCGGATCAGCCTGGTGGCCCAGAATAAGAAGCAGTTCAAGTCCAGAGACACTCTCTACGGTCAGGAAATAGACCAGGCCTCTCTCCTCATCATCCTGAAATTAAGTGCAGGAGATCAAGTGTGGCTGGAATTGTCAAAAGATTGGAATGGGGTTTATTCCAGTGCTGAGGATGACAGCATTTTTACTGGGTTCCTTTTGTACCCAGAGAAAACTCCTGGAATTTCACCATAAATGTGGGTATTGGACACTGTAGTTGGGTTTAGTGGAATAAGTATTGACATGTAGAAGTGAACTTAAAAAAAAAAAAAAACTTCCATTTTTTTCATGATTAAAACAATAATACAGAAAAATTACATAATTGTGTAGATTCAATTAGTATTTCTATTCTAAGGCATCTTCTTTTAAACAATTGAGAACATATGTCTACTAACTCTGTAGCTGACATTTTTTGTTTAGCATTATAATGACATTACTTATTAATCACTCAATTACTATTTAAAGGATTAATGTCTTCATGGAAAATATGAATGAGATTTATAATTAATAAATATATTCTTCTAAATATTTCTATATCTCATATAACTGTGTGTTAATAGCTGACAAACTATCACGAAAGGTCTTTCTTGAAGTTTCTGATTCTCTTGGTGGAATTCTCATGTCAGTTTCATTCTCACATTAGTTTAATTCAGTGGAAATGCATGGAAAGAGTGGCAAAGATTATCTAAAATATGTTTAAAATTTATCATGTGTAAGGGTTTTTCCATAAAACCTGTATTATGTGGACAAGAGTGTTTGGTAAAATGGAAAAAGAATGTTGATAAAAAGATATAGCTCAATCATAGAAATGATGCAACCCTTCATCAAATTATTGTGCTTACAAGAACTGAATGTCCCTAAAAGATTAAAGAATAAAATTAAATCATTACTGATCTAAATTTCAGTTCTTTCTTCATGGTGGAACATTTAATTAGGATAAACTCTTTGGCATCATTATTATCATCTCGAGAATAATTAATTCCAGTTATTCAGTGATAACATTGCTGGAGCAGGTGGGAGATTGGGAATTCATTTGCAATGTGAATGTTTAATAACTGTGAATATTGGATAATTCAGCAGCTTCATTTTTTTAAAAAGTGAATTTATTGAATTCAAACTGAATTTTGTTCTGTGAAGGTAGATATGCAGATTTGTAAATTTTGGTGTGTCAAATGAGGGAGTGGGTGATAGGAAACTTTATGGTCTTGCTCTGCCAACTTTGGCAAACATTCACTTTTGGGATTCTCATCCATATGTATATCAGAACAGTGTTTCCCAAACTGTCCAGAGGAACACCATTTCTGGACATTGCTATTATGAATCACTTGAAAAAGTAGGTTTTGCTTCAAATACATGTTGAATGTGCTGTATTCTATATCTACCTCCTAAAGATTCATAAAGCCCATTAGTGTAGTCTCTGACATTCCCACAGAAAAGAAATCATATTAACTTTGTTTTATTCAGTGATCCCAAGTGATTGTGTATTTAGAACATATCAAGTACTAGCCTGTGGGACAATGTCCTGTAGTAGGTTAATTTTGGAAATAGTGCATTAGTTTCTCATCCAAGGATTTTTTTTTTTTTTAAATAAGACTGAGGTGAAGTTCACTCTTGACATTTCTCTCTTCCTTTATCAGTTCTTTTCTGTTTAGGTCATGATATGACTTGAGTAGTGGCTGTGCCTGTTTCTGTCAGAAAGAGCATAACTTGCAAGTAATTAAAAAAGACATGCTTACACTGGAAATTTTCTTTGTTTTTTAAGGATTAGATAGTGAAGAGATTTAGGAACTTAGTTTGTTTCCTTGTTTGCTTCTATGTTTGATCTTTTTCTTTGTATCTTCTCCACCATTGGGTCATCCAACTCACCTAGGAAGACAGAAGAAAATAAATCACACCAAAGCATTTGACATAAAAGGCAATCGGGCAGAGAACCATTAAGAGAGCAATAATTCGTGTGTAGGTTTTGTGATATCTGACAGTGTCTTACACCTATGTTTATGGAGGATGTTTTACAGGAAGTTAGAAGTTAAGACCTCGGGGTTAGTACCCAGGATTGATGGTAATTGTGAGCTTTCCCCAGGGCATCCAAAGGAAGGAAATTGCTAGCCTGTGGGAATGGTTTTGGGAGATGAGTTCCAGGTTCTTTGACACTTTCTGCTATTAAGGTAGAGAACTGTCACAATAGTGTTCACTTCTTTCAATATATCATGTCTCCTAATTGATGAAAGCAAAAGGCCAAGAGTGGATCTCGCTCATCCCAAGGATTTGAATATAATCACTTTCCTATTCCTACCCTAATGACTACTAATGGCTAAGAGTCAAACTAACATCTGAGCTTAACACAACAAAGTTGAACTTCTGAAATCCCCATAAATGTTCCTCCCATATTCTTCCTCAACTCATATAATGACAACTTCTGTCTAGTTGTTCAGGCCAAAAACTTGTGTCACTTAATTTTCCTCTTTTGAGTTAAATCTGATTTGTCAGAAAATCCTTTTAGTGCTTCTTTCAAGATGTACAGAGTTTGATGACTTCTCACATCTCCACAACCACAACCCTGATCAAGCTACATAATTTATTGCCCAGATTATTGCAAGAATATCCTAACTGGATCTCCCTAACATTTAAGAGGACCAAAATGCAAATGGGAATTGTTTTAGTTAGCTTTTCCCACTACTGTGACTAAAAGAGCTGACCAGAACAATTTTAAAGGGGGAAAAGTTTATTTGGGGGCTCATGGTTTCAGAGGGCTTAGTCCACAGAAGGCCAGCTGCATTTCTTGGGGCTCGAGGTCAGGCTGAACAATGTGGTGGGAAAGTGTGGCAGAGGGAAACAGCTCCCATTATGGTGATCAGGAAGCAGAAAGAGTGACTCCACTCTCTAGATATAAATATATATCTAAACCATGCCCTAATTCCCACCTCCTCTAGCCATACCCTACCATTTCAGTTACACTCAGTTAATCCCTATTAGGGGATTAATCTACTGATTGGGTTAAGACTCTTACAAACTAATCATTTCTCCTCTGAACCTTCTTGCACTGTCTCACACCTGAGCTTTTGAGGGATACCTCACATCCAAACCATAACAGAATCCATAAACTATACATCTAAATATTTAAAACTTAAAAACCAAACTAACAGTAGTTTAAAATATGTTCTATACTCCTATTTTGAAATATGTGCTTTTTTATGGAAAAACATTAAAAATATTTTTAATATAACAGTAAACAAAATAGCAAAGATGTCGAGCTACTATTGTGCATGTGTGATTAATAGGCAGATTACAATTGGATAAATAGTAAGAAAAAGCTATTAATTCATGAATTACTATTGTTTATTTCATAGATATTATTTTTAAAGCTTAATTTCAGAAAAAAAATGTTATGATTTCAATTTAGAGAAATTTGTTCAGTTGAACTATTGATGCTTGGGAATGAACCTGAAATTTTATATATCATGTTCAAGTATTGTGATGGGTGTTATATAAGATATATATTTTATACAGTGTAAAAATATTAAATTTCATCACATAAACCAGTGGTAACTTATATTGCCATTTCGTTGTCTCTTAAAACAGTATTTTAAAAGCTAGATCCGTCATGGATTTTCTGTCTGGACTTACATAAATATAAATTTGAGTACCATAAATTGATTAATATTGAATAATATCCTTTAGCTATTAAATGTGAGACTTTTTCAAATGCTATGCAACTCATGAGTATGTCATGTGCAACTCATGAGTATGTCAAGAACAATGAAGTATAACCAACAGAAAAGCAAGAAAATGACTGTTAAACATAATTGAGATGCAATACTTGATTATCTGTGGCATTTATGCTTTCTAGAGGAAGGGCCTGATAAGTTAAGTTGTATTTCTCCTAAATAATGCACCCATTGAACAATTTCTTCCATTCTCCTGATCAGTGGCCATACAGTGTAACCTACTAATCTTAACAGCATCTAGCAGAGGCCACTTATTTTTTTTTTAATTTAATGCACACATGGCAAAAGGCATGCATAAAAGTTTCCCAGGGTACCTGAAAGTGACTTTCGGAGCTTATGTTTAAGGTTGTAGATTGTGCTATGATGGAATTAAGTCCTGATCTCCAATAAAGTTTCCCTAAGCACTTTAATAAATTCATAGAGTATGTGCAGAAGTCCCTCTTGCTTGAATCTCTTATTTTGCTTTTGACCCCTTCAATCAAAGCAATACTGCTTTAAAATAAGTTGGCTCATCTTACTCTTCTGTTCAAAGTCTCTTGAAACTTCCACCTGAATCAGAGAAGCCAGACAGATCCTTATTATAATCAGAGAAGCCCCATGTGGGCTAGTCTCCTGCTTAATTCAGTCTTCATCTCCTTCATTTTGCCTTTGAACATGGCCCTCAGTGCCTCTCCTTAAAGTCACCATGCACCTTTGCATTCAGGAATTTGCATGTTTCATGTTGTCTAGATGGCTCTGGCCCTAGGTAACTGCACCATTTTATTTAGTTAGGCCTGAATATCACCTTTTCAGAGGCCTTCTTGGATCATTTGGTTTTAAATGGTCCCCATTAGTCCTTGTTTTGTTTTTCCTCTAGAGCACTTATCTACATTGAATGTGTTATGTGTTTCATGTATTGATCTTGTTTATTTTCAGTCTTTCCATAAACAAAAGTTCCATGAAACCAGAGATTTTTGTCTGTTAAGTAAACAGACAAAACTCTACCCTCAGTGTTGGCATATTAATATGTGTTCAATGAACAAAGATTGATAAATGTTCAAATATGATGGTTGTAGATTTTTCCACAAGGTGGTGCTCACAGATTATCTTTGCTTGGTTTCTATCTTTATTTCAAAATAAAGTAAATCAAAACAAAACATTACCATCAAACCAAACTCTCCAACCCCCCAGTCCCAATCTTTTGCAAAGCAAATAAGATAATGACTTATATTTTACAATTAAAAACCTCGTTTCATGAAAAACATGTTTCATGTTTCCTCATGTTTGGAGAGTTACACAATGTTTTTCTCCATTGGGACATAGGGCTATTAGGCATATCTATGGATACTTCTTCTGAGTGGTGGCTTAATTCTTCCTCCTTTCCCACTCTAGTCCCAGATGGGGTCATCCCTAAGTCCTGGGATATAATACATTTTATAGCTGTAATTCCACTTACCAAAGACTTTCAAAGTGGAAAAAGAAGGCCAGACTTTAAGAATGCTGTAATTCTTGGAAGGACTAGGATGCAATATTAAGTACAACACAGCTGTCAATGACAGAGGTGAGAGACAGGGACATTGGGACTTATGGAGTGATAATATTTTCTGTTTCTGGAGTCCTTAATAATGTGCTAGGCATAGGGCTTTTCATGTCTAAGGTGCACCAAGTGCCGTGTACCACCTGAGGATACTGAAGCATACAGTGATTAAGCAACAAGCTAAGGGACCCCCATCTGGAAGGTGGGGGAACCCTGGATCCAGGCAGTATGAATCTAGAGGTCATATCATTCTTAACCAACAGAGTCGGCAGAGTTTATTAAAAAGCTTGGCTGGTGAAAGCCTGGTAGAATGGGGAGAGGGATGGTAGTAACCGGTTCTCAAAGCCGGGGGAATGAATGGAAGAACAAGAATCCACTAATATCTCAGAAGGGGATGAAAGTGTGGAAAAAACTGAGGATAAAGAAGACAGGCTTTGCTGATAAGGGACACTATAGGGAGCTCTGGTCATCCCAGTGCATGATCCAAGTGAATTTTGTAGAAAAATTTAGTAGGAATATTAGATTGTCCCAGAGTTTAGGGTGAAAGCACATTTATTGATGTGAGAATTATAAGAATTACATTGAGTCTAATAGAGATAACATGAGAGATCCATATATTCATGGTTCTTCCTTTTGGAATGACAAATAGATTAGGTGGCATCTCTCTTGTTCTGAACTTGTCTGGGATGATGAGGAAGTAAAAGCCTCAGTCTTTTGCTCTCTGCACATTTATAAATTTATTTAGGTCCCTGTTCCCAGGCTCTGTTCTTGGTACTGAGAATAAATCAGGGAGACAAACAGAAGGAAATTCCTTCTGTCTCCACGGAGCTTATGAAGAGAACTAATAAAACCTCCACAAGTTTTTGATTATATAGCATGGTAGAAGATGATAAATGCTATGGAGAAAAATAAAGTGGGAAGGGGGATTGGGAGCAGAGGGTGGTGAGAGGGGTTTAAAATGGGGATTAGAAGAAGCCTCGTTGAGAATGTAATATTTAAACCAACCTGTGAACAAGGCAAAGGAGCAAGTCTAGTGACTAGCTAACAGGGCGGGGAGGGTTTGTGTGCCACAGGAACAAAATTCCTGAGGAAGGAGCTTGCCTGGCAGGGAAGTCTCTGTATCTGTGGCAGTGAGAGCAAGGGCCCAGAAGTAGGGGTGAGATCTGACAAGTGATGGAGTCCCAGATTGTGTAGGCCTTTTAGCTTTTTGAGTGAGTTTGGTAGATGTGGAGATGTGCTCCCAGATTCCCTTCAAGGAAGGACTAGATGTCCTGGGGTGGGGACTGTACTTGACAGATGGGCCCCAGCTGTTAGCTCTTTCAGGGTCTAAGCTGTAGAGCAGCTTCTTTTGAAGTTAGCCCAATTTTGGTAATGAGGCAAGTTGGGTGCGTACAGTCCTGGCATTCCATTTGAGGTCATGGTGACCGGCCATATCCAGTCCAGAGCCCTCAGTTGGGTAGTCAAGACTTTATTGGGTCTTATTGCAGCTCAACTTCTTCCCTGCTCAAATCTGCCTCCTTTCTCCTGTCACAGAGGTTTATTCCTAATTAACATCCTGCACTCCAAACTCCATATCCACATTTACTTCTGGAGAGACACAACAGGTAAGAGATAAAATGACAGTGTGATTTTGTGGACCCCTTATTCATTCCCTCACCCTCTGCCTCCCTTGTTCTGAATCAGGACTGAAAGAATAAATAGATGAACAAATTAATGTCAGAATACTATTGGGAGCTTGTGGCTTGACATTCAGGCCCAAAGATCCTCTGTTATTTGGCTGTAGTGGTTAAGAGCCTGACTCAGGAACCCAATGGGCTGGGTTGGACTTTCATTTACTAGAAATACCACATTGGGCAAGACACTGAGTCTTGTCTCAGTTTCATTTATAAAATGAGATTTTAGTGCTCTAAATGAGTGTATGTTTGCAAAACTCTTAGAACTGTTTGATACATAGTAAGTGCCGAATAGGTATTGTTAAAGAAAGCCAGCTTTGAGTCAAATATGAGAAAGTATGCATTTTGTATGTGGATCAGACTCCTTCTCACCACCAGGTATGTACACATTTTTCTTTTTTTTTTTTTTTTGACTGGTAGGCTTATGAATGGAGGGAGAGGTAAAATCAAGACTGGTTTGTGCTCAGTATAGGATCAGAAACAATAATGTTGAGTGAATGCTATGTAGTTAAGGTCTTCCAACAGAGCATCTGAATTACATAGATATATAATGGTGTGGTTTATTAAATATACATAAAAATAAAGTGCTCCTCCTTTGAGACGAGAATGAGATTCACTCTTTCTTCAAAATCACTATTAATAGACTTAATATACCAAAGTACATACATTTACTTTCATATTAAGGCCCCTGGGGTCACTGTCTTGGATTGCCACATTGACCATGTGCTACTTATACACTTAAACAAGGCACTGAATGAGGGCCTACCTAAAGATGGATGTTTTGCTGATCTGAAAGGTAACGACAGTGACAAATGAGACCTCCCAGTGGACCATAGCGAGGGTTAGCGGCAGGAAATTGCATTGGCTCAGTGATTAAGGCAACATCAGCAGTCAGAAGACAGCAGCAGGGCAGGTGGCCTTGGTCTTGCTGCTGCCTCATCTGATCCATCTCACAGGGTGATGAGTCTGAGATGTGTCTGCCTAGCCTGCAAACACAATTCTCCCCTGCTTCCTTTTTTTTTCTCCCTGAGGATAAATGAGCAACAAGAAATTTGGAACATCCAGATTATTCAATGTCAGAGCTATTGCCAAAGCAGCACGCCCACTCTCCTTGGATGTTGAATGCAAGTTAAAATTGCCTCTGGCAAAAGGTTTTGTGAAGGCCTTACTCTTTTGTTTTAATTCCAGAAAAATTAATGAGAACCTACTATGTACCAGGCACTAGGCTCAATGCCAGGGATACAAAGATGAATGAGATAATTTCTTGTCTTCAAGGAAGTCACAGTCGAATGGGAGAGGCAACTAAGCAAAGGCAATGGTAGTTCCATCTTTTTTTGTCTCCGGGTTGGCCAAAGACCTAAATGCTTTGGCTATTATTGAAGAACTTGAGAAGATACTTAATCCAGCAAGTTGGTTGACTGATGTTCTTATTTCACTACCCCAAGGAGTACTGGGTGAGCAATTTATTTCAAATGGTTCAGCCTTAGCAAGAGAAAAATGTTAAACAAAAAAAAATCCAAGAACAACATCTTTACAATTGAATATTACCTTGTGGGACCCTAAATCTGTTTCCAAGACCTTCGATTGATAAGGAAAGAGAAAACTGAAGAGTTCCACAGGAAAATCAGAAGTTGAGACCTGGCAGATCCAGGACCAAATGAGACAGAAGTATTACAGTAGCTCTCACCTGAAACTGGAAAGATCTTGATCATCCTCTTGCCATCTCCTCTTGAAAGAAGAGTACTCAAAATGTGTGACCCAAGACCTGTAGTTTATAGCATTTACTTTCCAACCAAAGACTTTACAATCCAAATACTACAGATTCATAAAACTAAAGAATTATTGGGATATGATATATCTATGGAAAATGTACAATTATTGCCTATATAACTTGATAATTTTAAACATACTGCTGTACCATGAAACTAGCACCATATTATGATATGGAAATTTTCTAGTGCCTGGAAGGCTTCCTATCAATTTATCCCCCTCACTGCTTTGAGTTCTATTACCACAGTTTAATTTTGCATGTTGTTAAGAGTCATATAAATGGAATCATGCAGTTGTACTCTTTCATGTCTGGTTGATCATGTTGTACATCAGTAGCACTTCAGAATTGGGGTATCTGATTGGCCACGCTGATTGGCCACTGATGAATCCTCTTCTGTTGTAGTTGCTGATCACTGATTTTTTGCCCAATTTTATTGGATTGTCTGTCTTTCTGTTCTTGATTTATTTAGATTCTTTAGATTGTTCTTTAAGATGTTCTTTAGATTTCCTGCATACAAGACTCCTAAGTTTTAGTCCATTTCTCTTTTGTTCTCCAAGTAGGTCAATGTTGTTTTCTGAGCCTTTTCCTCTCTTTCATTCATACCCTTAGTTTTCCAAAAACTTTAAAACTCTCCTGCTGGCTTCCCATCTTTATAGAACTAGAATTTATAACCAAAAAAGTGAATGATTTTTGACTAAAAATCCTTTGTTACATTATCACCTATCTTTTAAAAGGAAATAAAGCCAAGAGACAGAATATCTGAGGGTGGAGTTTCAGAAATTAGAAAACTGTTGGGGAATACTTTTGAGGGAAAGTGGGAGACAAGAAAGCCAATGAGTGGGGCACAGTGGTACACCCTTGTAATGCCAACTACTTGGGAGGCTGAGGCAGGAGAATGGAAACTTTGAGGCCAGCCTGGGACAACTTAGTGAGATCCTGTCTCAAAACAAAAATTAAAAAAGGACAAAAGACTAAGTGGAGTGTCTCTGGGTTTAATCCCCTGTACTGGGAGTGGGAGTAATGGCCAATAAAAAGAATATTTTGTTTCTCTGAAATCTAATTATGTTGTCATTTCTTAAACTTTTCCTTGAATTTATGACAATTTCTTTTAAAGGATGTTGGACAAAGAAAGAACGTTATTCATCAGCAAATGACTTCTTCGTTAAAGAAAAAGATAAGATTAAGGTTATAACTAGATCACTGGTTTCAGGACTATTTAAAATGACAGGCCATTAGTGGCTTTCTGCCAGCCCGAGAATCCTATAGTGCAATGTTCTAGGGAGGCCGTCATACCGGAAACTGGTGATAATCTTGCAACAATAAATAGATAGGAAATTACAAGCATACTTAAGAAGTTAGTGAGTGTTCTTAGACTGGAAAGGAGAGTCTAACAACTTGCAGGCAGAATTCTTTCAAGTGCCCTTGAAATTGATGGTAAAAAAGCAGGAAGCTAAGAAGAAACATCAATGAAAGTAATTTATGTGATGAGAAAAAGAGATGAAAATTAGGGGGAAAAAAAAGAAAGAAAAGACAAGGGGGAAGTTTGTGCCTAGCCAGACTCAAGCAATGTCTATATATCTCCAAGCTGAGATTGTGTTTTTTAAAAATGCATGGTTCTGGGATGTCCAACCTAAGCAAACTAGACTATTCAATCCTAACTCTAAAACCAACACTCAAATTTATGAATTACATTCTATTTCTGCCATAAATAATTTCACTCTCCCAACATTTATTGGTTACCCGCTAGCTATTAAGTGCTGTTACAGATAATCATCATATGGTTTTGTACATTCTTCAAAGTATTATTATAACAGAATAGAAGACAGGTTGAAATCAGTATGGGAGGATTAGGGGAGCTTTTAGATTAATTTGTTTATCCATTCTTCAAATATTTATTGAGTGGCCTACCTTACGCCAGGCATCATGCTAGATTCTGAGGACACAATCTTGAACAAGAAAGATGTATCTCTGTTGTCACAGAGCTGACAGTTTAGTGGGAAAGATGCCATTAAACTGTGCTTTGAAAAACCCATTAGGTATTTGTCATGTGAAAGAGGCAGGAAAACCATTCCCAGCAGCAGAATTCCAGGGTAGAATTTCAGAGTTTGGAAAGATGTTGGCAAATTTGGAGAACTACAAATTGTGAGATGTGGTGGGAATCACCTGGAATACATCTAGTAAGAACCCAGTAAAATAGATTCTTCCCCAAATGTCAGAGCTAAAATCTTCTATGCCTAGCTAGGGCAGTTAGATCTCTCTGTCTCTGTCTCTGTCTCCCTCTCTTATTTTGTGTCTAGTACTGATGTACGCTGTGGGAACGGAAAGAGGAATATGGCAAGAGTCTCTATCCTTAAAAATACCTATAACAGAACATAGGACCATCATACCCAAATGGTATTAAGTTAAGAGAAGCTGAGAGGTGGATTAAAATGGAAGGAGTTCAACCTTAGCACTGCAAAATCAATAAATAAAATAAATAGAAAAAATTAAAACAGAAGGAGATAGAGCCTGAGTTCAGTTTGGCTCTGTAGCATAATGAAGATGGAATTTCAAATTGTATAGTAAAAATTAGTCATCCATTATCCTCAGGTGCTAAAAGACTTACATAGTGGTTTTGGGCTAGTCATCTCTACCAAGAAGAGTCAGAGCAGACAAAAGACAACCCTATAAAGTGTCAAGAAGAAAATGGTCTTTTGAGTTTACAACTGTTTCCTGGTCAAATAACCTGCAAGTTTCAGGTTAAAAAGGGCCAATTTAGGGTTAGATTTATCATATCCTCTTAAATGTCTTTTAGAAGTTTTGGGTATATATTAATCAACTATTTCTGTAGTGACAATTCTCAAATATCAATGGATGACACAATGACAGACATTTATTTCTTAATTGTGCTCAGCTATGCTTGGGGGCTTTTCTGGACTGGGCTCCAGGATGTGGAGGAACTTCCAGGTTCAAGTCTGTTACATGTAATCTTTTATTCTGGGACCTAGGTGGAAGGATCAGTTATTATCTAAAAAAGTTTTCTTCATGGTGGAGGGTTGAAGCTCAAGTGAACAGCAGAAACTTGCAAGGCCTCTAAAAGTTTCTACTTGGATGTGATATAAGTCATAATTGTTCAAATTCTACAGAACTGAAAGCATAATTGAGCTGAGAAGTGCACTTGGCCCTCTGTATCTGTGAGTTGTGCTTTCATGTATTCTGTAAAATGTGGATCAAAAATATTAAAAAAACACTTTGAGCCTCAACTGAATAGGTAAGATCTTTTTCTTGTCATTATGCTCTAAGTAGTACAGTATAATAACTATTTACATAGTATTTATATTGTAATAGGTAATATAAGTAATCTAGAGGTGACTGAAAGTATACATGAGGATACCTGTAGGTTATATACAAATATGATGTCATTTCATAAAAAGAACTTATTCATTTCCAGGTTTGGGTTCTGCAGCGGTTCCTGGAACCAATCCCCTAGAGATACTGAGGAATGACTATATTTCCTTTCATGGAACAAGGATCAGAAAAAGAAGCATAAATGTTTGTTAATCAATATATTCTACTATAAAATGTAAGTGTATTTCTGTTTATAAAATAACTTCAACAGATTTGAAATATTTTTTTAGAAGTGTGATCAGAATATAATGAAGATTACAACATTTCAAGGGAAATGTTCTAAGATTCTTTCCAGAGGCATGAATCTGACATAATTTCTTATGTACATATATGAATATACCACAGTGAATCTCATCATTATGTACATTTACAAGAAATTAATTAAAAAAACTATGGGTAAATGGCAGAAAAATCAGTGTAAGGAAGTAAGCAGGGGGCGAGGGTAGGGGAAGGAGAGGTACTGGAGACTGAATTAAAACAAGATATATTCCATACTTGTATAATTATATCACAATGGATTCTACTGGTATGTATAAAAAGAACCAATAAAAAAGATTGTCTTTCATGCTGTGCCAGAGGAATTGGTATTAGAAGTGGTTGGAGTGAGATTATTGTGGGAGAGATTAAAATTCAAGCTATAATAATTTGGAAGTATCCAAATACTAGCCATTCAGGTAGGATTAGAGTGGGTTGTGGTTCTTTCAATATAGGAACACATTGTGTGTGTGTGTGTGTGTGTGTGTGTGTGTATGTGCGCATGTGCTAGGAAGGGATGGGGAAGTGCATGTTGTATAGTGTAGGTACTATATTTGCCGTGTTATGTACATGGTATTTATGTCTTGTTTGGTTGAACAGTTTGTGTTCAACCCTGCAAATCCAGGTGTTATATTGCCATGATTTCTGCTCCAACTGACAGAAGTAGTCATTTCCCCTGTGCGTGGGAAAACCATAAATCAGTCTTTGCTGGAATGGTAAATATGGTTCTGTCTGAAGCATGAACTTCTGAGTTCAACTTGGTTATAAAATTATGAATTAAATTTAGAATATCTTAAATGTGGTGTATTTAACTGATGATAGGACTTTACATAGCATGATGAAAACATTACCATTTTCTGTTCCTTCATGTACTTTATGCTTTTAGCTGAGATTAGGTGTTGTTCTTGGTGTGCGATGATTATTTTAGATTATTGTTCACATTTCTGCAGCTTCAGTGAACACTACTTAAAACCAAGCCATTGAGCAATTTCTATACACTTAGAAATCACAATGAAACTCTCTAATTAAGAAATATCACTGTATACCATGCTTAGAGAAACCTGCAATTCAGCACAGGCAGCCTATCCTTTTATATGCATTAGATTAGCTGCTTTCAAACACAGATGATAGAAAACATTTGTGCAGAAAACTACTTCTCAGTATTCTCTGAGTCACTAAATTTTTTTGAGGGGTTAGAGTAAAAACAAATAAAGAAATTGGATCTATCTCTCTATGAGAGATATTTAGGCCCTCATTAGTTATTATGAGGTCATTGGTGTCTACTTACCTCATTCCTTCCCTCTTCTTTTTCTTTGGGTTTTGACTTTTTTACTTGTTATGGGCCCTTTTGACTGTAATTAATGAGAATTCCAATTCAAAATTTATTATCTTATATAACAGGTGGTTCAGACGTAGGGTGTCTTCAGTCACAAAAATAGCAGGGATCTGGTTCTATTTTTCCTGATATTCTCTTGGTGTTTCCTCTTTTCTGCATTGTCTTGATTCTCAAGCTGGGTTTTTTTTCATTACATTAAGACAGCTGTCACAATATTCAAAGACATATGCTTCCTTGATAAGGTCCAAAAGCAAAGAATTCTTCTCCCGCATATGAGAAATGTCTGGTATTGCTCAATGTCTATTCTCCCTTGTTACATACTGTTAGAAGCTTCAGCCATCCCAAAACATGACTTTCTAGCCCTAGGTGACAGTTTCCAGCTTGCTAGTGGGTGGCAATGGAAGCAATATGTTTAGTTTTAGGCTATATCCTGAAAGGGAAGTAGAATGTCTTTCCCTTTTCCCTTCCCATTAAATGGAATGAAGTTTGGTTGGTGTGCCTAGAACCTGAGATGGAGTCTGATGAAGAAAAAGGCAGAGTGAAAAAGGTGGAAGGAACTGGGACATCTGACAGTTTCATAGGGCAAGCTATCTAACCACTTTTGAATCTTATATGAGAGAATGATAAACTATCATTTTTAGTGTGAAACTTTTAAAGTTTCTCAGTGTTTATCCTCGTCAATAGGAGGAGTAGAATAAAGTTCTGTCTTAGGCCTACCTATGTCACTTTAGGCCAAGTGCTCATACCTTGGGACTAAACTTATCACCAAGAAAACCCATGGAGGGTGTTGACTGCCTTAATCCTAGGTTTCTGAAATAATCACTGATAATAGGATGAGATTTCAGAGATTGGTTCATATTGATCAGGACCCACTCCTGGAGAAGGGACTTAGTAGGCACAGCAGAGGTTGAGTCACATTGAGGATTCTGTTAGAAAGAAGTAAGGAATGGGTGATTGAATAATGTTCTTTAGAAGCATGCATTTACTCATTGGCATATCTAACTGATTATGGGCTAAAAAAAAATAAAAGTCAATTCATTCAGTTCACTCTGCTTCTTGGATTGTCTTGAGTTGGAGGAAATAGCCTAAGTGGTGGGTGTTATTTCAGATATAATATGCTTTCATGTGTGAATGAATGTGTGTTTGCATGTGGGTATTGAGAGAATGATCCTTGTCACTGTGGGTAGGGTAGGCAAGGTTCTTCTTCCTCTGGGTTCAGTTAGTTGAAAAGGGCTTGCTTAGTTTGTTAGCTGAAGATTAGTTAGAATTGTTTACACCAGTTGTTTTAGTTAGGTGTTTTTTTTTTTGGTCATTGTGACCAAAAAACCTGACAAGAACAATATGGAGGAGAAAAAGTGCATTTTGGTTTATGGTTTCAGAAGTTCAGTCCATGGTCAGTCAACTCCATAGTTCTGGGCCTAAGGTGAGGCAGAACATTATGGCAAAATTATGTGGCAGAGGAAATTAGCTAAGAACATGATGGTCAGGAAGCAGAGGGAGCTCTGCTCATCAAGAACAAAATATAAACCCCAAAATCACTGCCCCAGTGACCTGCTTTCTCTAGCCACACCCTACCTGCTTACAGTTACTGCCCAACTAATTCACATCAGTGCATTAATCCACTAATCAGGTTACACGTCTCATAATCTTTCACCTCTGATCTTACATTGTCTCCCACAATGAGCTTTTTTTTGGGATACATTATATCTAAAAATAACACCATTCTTCAGGAATATAAAACAAATCATCTCCAAGAGTTCATCAGTCCAATAACAGCCTAAATAGTTGACGAGTCCAACAACTGCTCAACCACACCCTCTGACTAGCACTTCCTTCTAAAGACAAGGTGGAGGAGGTATTATCTAAATGGAGAGAAGGGGAGACATACTTCATAATTTTACCCAACACTGACATCATCCACACACTGCTGAAACCATCTTGCGAAGCAACTCTCCTGGGTATCACATTCCCCTAACCAAGACATGAAAATGTGCTTAACTAATGGAAGACAATACTTGAATAACTGAAGTAGATTATTGACTGTATAGGTATTCTTTGAAGATGAGGAAAACAGAAAATAGGCTAGGAATGCTGCATTAAATTTTTTGGTAACTATAGCCTGAGAAAAACCACTATTTGCATAGAAGTGAAGAGAGTGGTTCTAGGATTCACTAGGTGTCAAAACCTGCCTCCTCCAACAGGGGTGTGAATTTGTGCAATTACTTCATCTTTCTACATCCTTTTCTCCTTACTGTTGTGGCAGTGTTGATAGCACCTGCCTTGTAGGTGGCTGGGAGCTTAAATGAGAACACAGGTGTGGGGACAAGTGCATGGAGGACTGCATAGGTGCATACATTGAGGGCGCCTGAGTGGCAGGCCACATCCCTTGTGCTAAGCATGTGAGTGGCAAACTGCTTACGCCATAGGCACAGCGCTGAAGGGAGGCTACCTGTTGTGGTCCCAGTGCTTGCTCCATGGCCTGCTCCTCCATTGGTTGCCACAAGGATTTTTGGCCAGAAATTGTATTGGTGGCTGCCTATAATCTGCTTAGCTACTGCCTGATTATATACACATGGTAACAACGCAAGAAAATCAGACTTGCTTCCTGTTTGGCCTCCGGAGGTCTTGAATCTCGACTCAGCAGACACACTCTCCTGTACCCTGTTCCTTGGACCAACTTGCTGGAGAGAGTCCCCCCCCCCCCCCCGCCCCACAGGGTCTGTTTACTGGGAACACTATCATCATAAAGGTCATCTCAGTTCACATGGAGCTTCAGCTTTTTATCCAACAGTTTCTTTATCTTTTTATTTTATGTTTCCTCCTCCTTCTCCTTTTTCTTCATCCTCACTCCTCCTTCTCTTTCTCCTTTTACACTTTTTTTTTTTTTTTTTTTGGTGGTGGTGGTGGTCCTGGGGATTGAGCCCAGGGCTTCACAAATGCTACATAAGTGCTCTACTACTGAGCTACATCCCTCTCTCTTTGTTTTGAGTCAGTGTCTCTTGAAGTTACCCAGACTAGCCTCAAGCTTGTAATTCTTCTGTCTCAGCCTCCTGAGCAGCTGGAATTATAGGTGTGCACCATCATGCCTGATCAGTTTATTCATTCCAAAGAACATTCAGGTGACATAGAAAGATGCTTTATATTTTCTGTCATAGGGTAGAATTTTTTACTAGATACTCTACTTCAGGAATGTTGATTGGGAATTTTTTTATTCTTTTTTTTGTTCCATTCATAAAAAAGTTAAACACACATGTGTGTGCAACACATCCCTTTAAATGAGAACACGGGGCCTGTTTACTAGAAGCACTATCATCATAAATTTGAGGTCCCTTTGAACAGTTAAGGTGTTTTTTTTTTTTTTTTTTAGTATTGGGGATTGTACTCACGGGCACTTGAGCACTGAGCCACATCCCTGCTTTATTTTGTATTTGACTTAAAGACAAGGTCTCACTGAGTTACTTAGTGCATCGCTCCTGCTGAGGCTGGCTTTGAACTTTCAATCCTCCTGCTTTAGCCTCCTGAGCTGTTGGGATTACAGGCATGCACCAGGCAAGAATAAGTTTTAATGCTCTATAAACAGGGCTTAGATGGCAAAGGCTGGAGGGGGCTCTAATGAGACAGTTGATTTCAGTTTAATTCAAGAATACACTCTCTAAAAATCATACTTTTCTGAAAACTTAATTAGATACTCATGGCAGTGATGAGTTCTGTTTTATTGAAGGTTTCTAGTTAAAGGGTGGATAATCATTTATAAGGGATGTGATTGAAGGGTTTATACACAAATCCATGGTTGGACTATGCAACTGGTTGGATTATACCTACTTCCGAAATGCTCTATGATTTTAATTATTAGTCCTGTCAACGTAAGCATGGCCTTCATCTAAAATTTGATCTATCAATAAGCCATTGTAACTCATGGTGAGTTTTCAATACTAATCACTATGTTCCTTGGAAAAGCCTGCAATGAAAACCACTCATTCAAAGACAAAGCTTAATCACTCTGAAGCAATAGTTACTAAAGTAGTCATTGAAAAAGACCATAATGTGACAGTAAAAAAACAAATAAAAATTGATGAGGCCAAGTGAAAGGTAAACACAGTCTTTTGGAATGAATTAAAAAAATCATGCATTTACCTTTACTTGCTGCAAAAACAAGGCAATTACGAGACTTTTGACTTTTTAATTGTACTGTTATCACATATTTTAACTTTAATGCTTTGAAGAGTCTTGGATGAAATTGTTTTAATTGAGGCCAACTCAATTTTTGGTTATTATTTATAATTAGGTGGAATTTTCCCTTAATGTAATTTTGTTGAAGCCTTCAAAACATCTAAAAGCTAGCAGTATATGCAATGAACAGTTGTTTATACAAATCTATTTTCTCATCTAGTGAACTTAGCAATAAAAAAATACAGGGGAGGAAGGGAACAAATATTGGTGGACTCCTCCTCTGTGCTAGGTGCACAGAATCTTACTTAACTTCTAAGAGAATTGGTGAGATAGACACATAATACATTTTATAGATAGCACCTTTTTGACATTCAGAAATTGTTGCTCAGGGTCACTAATTCAGTACATTCTGAAATCAGAATTTTGACTTAGAGTTGCTTGAATCTAAATAGAACCTGACTCTGCATTCTGTTATTTTAAGATGGGACCTTACACTCTTCAAATTCAAATGTCTTCACTGACCAGGCAGGAATGGAAATGAGTGACGCTGCAGGGAGCAGGTAGAGGATATAAGCCATGTAAGAATGAATTGGAAGGTGCATTCAAATAAAATAAAGCTCAATGTAAAATGAAACAAAATATAAAATAAAACAAAATATAAAATAAAGTAAAACAAAACAAATTATTTTGACAGTTAAACAAACTCACCTCAGCTCTATCAGGCCAAAATGAGTTTGCAGCCTCAACATACTATTTAATTCTTATGCTATTGTAACTTAAAGACTGACAAATGATTTGAGGGTCACAATTCAAATGCATTTTTTATTCACCTTCCCTGAAATTTTATTTGGTTGAAGATGCTTTTCTTCTCCCACAGGATGAAAGTGTAGGCAAGTTCAGTGGATTTTTCTGCTCCCATTTAAGTAACAGACATGCCTACTGTCAATTTAATTCATAAACAGTTTCAATTCAGGAATTAGTCTTCTGACCTTCATAAATCAAAATTTCCAAATTGATTGGTCATACTTTCTCTCAGCTAGCCCCTTGTGGTGGGAAAAAAGGTCATAATCTTTTTTTTTTTTTTTTGTATTTTTTTCACTCTCTCCTTCAATTAACAGTTTTTTGTTTTGTTTTGTTTTATTATGTTTGGTAAGAAAAAAGTGAAAAGAGAAGAGAGATGAGGGGTTAGGGATATAATAAAGATGCTTGAAATATCCTGATTTGAATTGGCCAGGCAGATCCTTAAGGTTTACTCCAGGATTCTTTCAGGGCTTCTTCCCATGGCCTTGAGAGAAGGAGGGGCTGCCTGTCAATTTCAGTGGATGTTTGGGACACCATCAGTGTGTCCTAGGAATTCTGAACTCCCAACTCCAACTTTTTGCTGTTGAGTCTTTCACTGCCTGTGGGGTTGGACTGAAAATGACCTCACATTGTCTTGCATACAACCAGCTACATGGAAATACTTTTGTATCGTCTGTTCTGATAATTTCTGGGAGTACAAGCCAGTTCCAATGACTACTAACTCTTTCAGGATCCTCCAGTTACGTAGTTAGTCTCTACTCCTCTGGGAGGAGTCAGCTGCCGGTCTCCTCTGCCTCCCATTACAGAGGATGAAAATCACATAGCCCAGGCTTTCCCAGTGTCCCATTGAAGTCTCCCTACTCCAACTACCAGGCTTAGGGTGAAGGGACAGCGAGGAGCCGGTAGTTAGGGTTGAGTCTTTAACGTAGTTGAATGGTCCCACTTTTAATGTATATTCTGAATTTTGACCAGATACTGATTTCATCTTGGTGCTTCAGGTAAAACATCAATTTTAATGTGATGTCACATTTAACTATCATTCTAGGTAAGGCCAACGCAGCCCTGAAAAGGGCAAAAAAGCACAGTTAATTTGGGTCAGTATTTGTCAATTTATTAGAAACTTTGAGCACAAAATCTGAATGAAATTCAACAAGGGCCCTTTGAATGGACTTTATAAGATCTGTAAACTTCTTGGAATGATTTACAAGATTCCAATGTGTATGCACAAATATACATTTTTGAGGGGTTATGATTGCAAATGTTAGGAATCTCTGGGGAAAAAAATCATTGCAGAGTTTCTCCATATAAAAGTACCTTTTTTTTTTTTCTGAGCATACAGCCACACATGAATATAAGAGAAATCATCCTGTTTACTCAAATTATGTTTTATGTAGTAAAGTTGAGGAAACTGTGTATCAATAACTGTCAACATCACCCCACTGTTTTTTTTTTTCTCAAAACTTAGGACTTTTTTGGTCAAAGTTAAACTAGTTCTTAAATCATTTATATCAGTTTCTTTCTTAGTATGTTTAAAAACATTTCCTTCTGTAGAAAATAGGACAGCAGCAGGGGTGGGGGAGTTAAATCATATTTTTGACAAAAAGTCATTATTTCTTATGTATGTATTTCTGGTAAGATCCATTCTCTTGGTTATTTTACTCCCAATGTGATACTAAGGAATTTACAACTATAGAATATTTTAATGCAGTCAGGGCAGAAACTATTAAGGCAGCAAAAATAGATTTAGGAAGAAAAAAACCTACATCAAGTAATGGAGCAGTTAAGATGTTCTAATTAAAGTTATAATTGTAAATTGAGTGCATGAAGATAACTTAAATTTTTTCACATCTGGGCATTTTGGTCTATATTTTATTTCTTTATACCTGATACTTAAATTTCCATGTCTTATTGAATCTCTGCTGAACCCTAATAAATTAACAAGGAGTTTTAAAAAATGGAGCTTTTGAGAAATACCAATAATGAAGACAATCATGAAGGTATTACTTTTGTGTAGATTTTTCTCTGCTGGCACTTCCAAATGCTTTTCAAAATTCTTCTCAAACATAACTTTCCCTTTGAGACAGATAATAACAAGTTCCAATACAATTCAGAACTCATTTGGGTTACCCACATTTAGCCTCCTTCCAGACTTCTATTATTTCTTTCAATCAATTTTGGTACCCTCCCTACCTTACTTCCTTCACTCTCAGGAGAAAATTTTGCTGCATTGAGGATATATATATATATAATCTCCAGGCAGCAGCTGCATTGCCTTCCTGCCCCATCTGCAATTAAAACATGCAAACTGCCTCCACCCCCTCATTGTTTTTGAGGAAGAGGCAGATTCTCTTCTTTCCAGCCAAGCCGCTCTTTGTGTTTGGCCTCCTGTTTCCTCCTGCTGTCCTTGATGACTGAACACCTCATTTTTTTCCATCTCTTATACCTTTGCTCTATCTTTCCCAATGTTTTTGCTGAAGTCTACAAACATGTTTTGTATTCTTTATGCCAAAAAGGATTGTCTTCTTAACTGTTTCTACACCAATCTTGTTCATTCTTTCCACTCCTTCATCTCATATTTACCCCTCCATCCTGTGCATGCTACCGACCTACAAATATGGTATTTGACAGAGACAGGTCATTTTAAAGGAAGGCAAAACCAAACAAATAAAAACACCCTATGGCTTTTGCATCCTTCCAAGCCTTTCCACATACACCTGCATATTACTTACAACTTTATATTCAAAGAATAATAGAATTCTCTGTTCTGCCTCTTTTCACTGAATATAATGCCTGATACTTTGGGCCTACTCAATGAGTATATGAATATATATTTAGCAAAATTTTGGCTTTCAGATATCTGTTTCCACATATATACTATGTGACTGGTAACTACAAAACCTCTGTGATACACAGTGGTAAATATCTGTTTATTTCATAAGCCTATAGTATTAACTACTCCGGGGGTGAACTCAGTTGATCTCATCTGGTTTTCTTCTTGTGTTACCTGTGGGTCATCTAGGCAGCTCTGAGGATCTTGGCACAGCTACCTCGTGTATGTTGAGGTTGTCTAGTTGTCAGATGGTTTAGAATGGCCTCAGCTCAGACAACTGGGAAGACACAGCTCCACTGTTTATGTCTTAGCTCCAGAAGGGTAGCCTGGTATTATTCTAATGGAGATGGCTGAGATGCTAGTATAAAATTGTAGAAGTATTTTTCAAGTCTATCTATGTCATGTTTCCTATTATCCCATTTTCCAAGACATGTCCAAGGCTGAATTCAGAATCAGGGAACAGAAAATAGACTTGTCTCTTTATTGAGGGTAATTGCAAATTCTCATGGCAAAAGGAGTAAATACTGGGTAAAAAATTTAAGGTCATGAATATAACAATCTATCACACATAAGATGTTCATATGGGTCATTTAAATCTTTGTGTATGCCTGTATTTCCTAAACTCTTTCTATTATTAGGCACTAGTTTAATTTACTTCTTTTTCACTTATTAAAAAAATCCTATTAATATCCATAAGCACATCTGTCAATTTAACTCATTCTTTTGTGTATAACTAAGTGGCTTAAACAAACCAGTATTTTTTTCCCCCATACATAATCCCAACAACCACCACATAACCTCCCCCTAAGCCTGGAGGTTATGTGGTGGTTGTTGGGATTCATTTAATGGTTCAATGATTTCAGGACAAATATTTTTATGATATTTTTGTTTTTTTGTTCTGATGTTCCCAAAATAGCTGCTATAACTATGAATACCAATTTTTCATTTACTGTAGGAAGAAGGAAGAATGAAAGGTACATTTAGTAGACTTTTTCTTCTTGACCAGAACCATGACAGGTGGCCATACCTGGCCAGAAATGGCTCTGGAGAAAATGATTAGGATGGAGGATAAGTCAGTTAGTGACCTCAATGTCTGTCACATCTAGGATATAGACACAAGAGCAGGCTGATCAGGTCCAAATGCCATAAATATTTTTATGTCCCATCCTAGATATTTGGATGTTTCTTTTCAAAAGGATTTTTCTAGTTCCCAAATAAGTAGCACACCTTTATGACACTTTACTACAGCCTCACCAACATTCTTTGAATACTAAGGAGGTTGAACATTTTCTATGTGCTCTTTAATAACTTTTTTGGATTGTTTCCATTTATATTCTTCATTTTATTTTAAAAAAATTATTTTCTTAGACATTTCAAAGGGATCTTTAAGAATTAAATATATTAACTTTAAAAAAATCACATGTTGCCAATTTCCCTTTATTATTGAAATGTTCCATTTTAGAGATATTTAAACATTTTAAATACATTTTTCTTGTTTGGCTAGTTGTTTTATAGATATTTGATTTCTATAGGACTATTGCTAAACTATAAGACACATTTGCATGAAATAGAAAAAGACATCTTTTCCACAGGACATTGTGTTTCCATTGGTTAGATAATAATTAAATCTTAGGGATTTTGCTAGAGCAAGTCACTTGCCTGCCATCTTTCAGAAACATTTCCTAAATAAGCTCACAACTCCACAACTTCTGTGTGTGAGTGGTGCCTTCTTAGATGTCGTACCCTCAAAGGCTATTTGTCTAAACTTCCTTCACCCAGTGTACAAACGTAGTTTGTACTCTGGAATCAGAGAAGATTCCTGTAAATAGTTAAATTGCACAAAAAGAAGATTATTAAGAATTGGTCTCTGTGGGAGACTAAAAATAAGGCATAATTGGCTTCTGAATCAATTAAAGTCATTAAAAATGTGTCTGTTCAAAGATTTCCTACTTTGAATTAATTAAAGATAAATTTAAGAGTATATTACAATTACAGTAATAACACACAATGGGAGTTATCAAACTGAAATTTAAAAGAGAAATAAGTGATAGACTTCTGTGTTTTAAAGACAGTGGTTTCAAAATTAGTATAAACTTCATTTAACAAAGTGTTTGTAAACTTAGTGTTTCTGAGTAAGCAAAGTGAAGGTAGAAGGAAACTGAATACTAAGTTTGTATTACTAGTCTTTTGTTAATTGGTTGTGCTATTTTGTGAAATCACTTAATTCCTATGGGCCTCTAGTTTTTGCATGTACAAAATATAAACCGTGATATTGGACCTGTGTAGCACCTAAAAGTATTACAATAGTTATTTGCAAAGAATATAATAAAGTCAAAAGGGTACAACTTATTTAAATATAATTTAAGCAGGTAGTATTATTCTTACAATGCCTTTAAATATATTAGGTATCATATTTGCTTATTTGATTTTAAATGATTAAATAAAGAAGAAATGTATTTACTAAAATTAAAATCCTGTGATCAGTAGGAAAGTAAAGTGAATTACCTGTCCTTCCTTGGTAGGTGTATTGTAAGGTCAATCTGACTTGACTGCATGGTTTGGTGAAGAAAACTGATATGGAAGAGAAAGATTTTACTCTAATATTAACCGTAAACTGAGTTTTCTTAAAAATCACATAATTTAGCCCTAAAGTATGAGACACAAAACCAAGTATCTATGTTCCCTCTGATTTTATATACATCCTGAATTTTTTCTCTCAGCCTTTGGCTCTCTCAAACCTCATCCACTGATGGGAGATATGAATATGTAAAAAAGGTATTAGTTGCAACTTTTGTTAATAAATATAAACAGTTTTGGCTGGTTCTACATAGAAAAATCTTTGACCAAAAAAGAAACAAAACAAAACAAACAAACAAAAAACCACTTAGCACCTGAATTCTAAAAACAACAACAATAAAAAAATTATCCACCTGAACTTTTTGGCTAGGCAGACATTTTAATTCCAATATGATTTTCTCAAGGGCAACTTCCATGTGAGTTATTTAAAGGACAACAAATACAATATTAGAGACAGTATTTTTCGGAAATCATTTAAATTAATCTTATATGCTGTGATGGTCTGGGATTATAGTTTAACTGTAGATATGTGTCTTTTCCATTTTTTTCCATATTTTCTCAGTTCCAAAAATGGGTCCAGGTTGTCCCACAGTTCAATGCCCCACAAAGGGAGGAGACTAACAGACTGAGAAATGGAGAAAAATTAGTGGGTGCCACCACTGGAGGAATAAGGATCAAGCTACAACAGGGACCCCACAAATAATTTTCAGAATCCTGATTTTTAAAGGCTATTTTCATTAAAAAATGAGTTGCTTTTTGTTGACATAATATATAAAAGTTTAACTATAATTCTGGTTCAATCATTAATTGTCATCACTGTAGAGATAAAGTCTAAACTAATAAATAAACTACTTAAAATAAGAGTATGTAATTAATTATGTAGTACCAAAACACAGTGTATATTTTAGCTTTAGGGGCAATGTTGTTACAGTTTTACTGATATGGTGTATTGTTTATAATTTTAGCTACTAGTCTCCTTTTCTCTAACTATTCATCAACTTTTATATGTATGGTTGAAGAGAGTAGAAGTCAACTTTCATAAATTTAAACCTAAATCTTTTAAATTTATTGCATACGCTCAAACCCATGGCAAGATTTCAATATAGTCGATTAAATATTAGATAAATAGGATATTGCATAAAATAATTGGATTTTGTTATGAGTGAGGCAGGGCTAATAAAAAAGGGCTGGTTTTTATTTTAGATAGGTTGGGATTTAAATGAGAATTACAAAGTTTTATTGTGTCTTTGGAGCACTATTCTGACATTTCTAGTGATCTCAATAAACTTTCATTGCCCTATAACAGTTTATTAAGCTACAGGGTCTTCATAAATATGCAAACTAGCTTAATAAGATTGTCTACCATGATTGCTCATCAATTGAGTATAGAAAGGGCACCAACCCAGTTGATAAAAATGTCTGGTGGTGGAATGGTATGTAGCATTTCTAATCTTATGCTTATTTTTCTTAAAGGGGGCCATAAACTGTTAAAATAATAGAATCACGTTATTAGAATAAGAAGTTGACTGTTTTGTCCATTAGACTTTGTAACTTTTGTGTAGTTACATTTTACAAATCTTTAAACAGTCTCTATAGATGTAAATTTAACTCCTGACAATTTTTATTTTATTACACAAGAATTTATTGTTTGGGAAATAAATTGTTGGAAAATTAAATGGGTAAAAATTTGGTCTTTAAGTGGATAGGGGAAATGCATGTTTATAAAGGAAACTATAGAATGAAGAATTTATTTAGACTAATGTCTACTTTTCTATTGGGAGAAAGTTTATATTAATATTTTAAAAACAAAGGTGATGCATTAGTGTTTTAATATGAAATAATTACAGATTATTAAAAAGTTGCAAAGAAAGGTACAGAGCAGTTCCAAGTGACCTTTCTCAAACCTCCAAAGCTGATATTCCACATAATCACAGGACAATATCAACAACAAGAATATGAAATTGGCACAATCCAATGAGTTTAGGTGGACTTCACAAGTTATCTATCATCTCTGTGTGTGTAGCTCTAGGCAATTTTTTTCACATGTACAACTGTGTGTAATCACTACCACAATCATGATTCTCAACTGAACATCACTAGGAGAATCCATTGTATACAGCTTATATGACCATATTCATGTCTTCCCTTTTTTCCCATATCACGGCAACCACTAAGCCATTCTCCATTCCTATAAGTATGTTATTTTTTGGTCATTACAGATATGAAATATTATTATATAAATTCTTTTACTATTTACTCTTTTCATGTAGAATAAGTCTTTTTAAAGTTCATTCAAGTTGCTGTATGCATCAATATTATTGAGAAGTACTCCATGGTATAAGATATGCCTTTACCTTTTGAAGGACATTTGGATAGCTTCCAGTTTGGGGCTTATATGAATGAAACTGCTGTGAACTTTGTATATAAGCACCTCTGTGAAAATAAGTCTGGGATAAATGCTCAAGAACGCACTTGCTGGATCATGTAATAAATACATTTTTAGTTTTGAAAGGAACCACCAAATTGTCTAGAATGGTTATACTACTTACATTCCCATTAGAAACATGTAAGTGATTCAATGTCTCTGCATTCTTGTCAACATTTGGTGTTTTCACTATTTTTCATTTAAGGTACTGATAGGTGTGTAACAGTATCATACTGTGGTTTTAATTTTCATTTCAGTACGGAATAGTTAATGTTGAACACATTTTACTTCAATTTTCTTTAAGATTTTAAAGTGCTATATTAGTCAAGAAATTTCCAGACAAACAGAACCAATATAATAGGAATAGGACATCTCACATACATGTATAGGGGAGAGAGAGAGAGAGAGAGAGAGAGAGAGAGAGAGAGAGAGACACTTATTTTAAGACATTGGCTTTTACAAATATGGGAGTTGGCAAGTCTCAGATTGGAGATTCAGGTAAGAGTTGATGTTGCAGTCTTGAGTCTGAAGCCTAGAAACTCCTGCAGAATTTTTATATGCAATTCGGAGACGGAATTCCTTCTGTTTCTTCAGGAGAACTTAGTTATTGGTCTTAGGATCTTCAACTAATTTAATGAGGCCTATCCACATTATGGAACACATTCTGCTTTATGTAAGGTTAACTGATTTTTAAATGCTATCTAAAAATAAATTTCTAAAAATACTTTTAGAGTAATACATAGTCTGGTATATGACCAAACAACTGTTCAGTACAGAAAAATCAACAGATAAAATTAATCAGCATATATATTTTTGATCAAATGGAGTTTTTTAAAAAAAATTATTAAAAATGTGTGGTAAGATACATAACTAAATTTATCAGTTTAACCACTTTAAGTGTACATTTCTGTGTCATTAAACACAATCATATTATTGTACAACCATCACTATTGTCCATCTCTAGATTCTTTATATCTTGCAAAACGAAAACTCTGTATTCACTAAATAACAATCCCTGCTTCTCCCTTTCCTCAGACTCTGACAGCCCCCATCCTACTTTCTGTCTCTGTGAATTTCACTACTCTGCCTCAGAGAAGCAGAATCATATAGCATTTGCCCTTTATGACTAGTTTACTTCATTTAGGATAATATTTTTCAAGGTATATACATGTATAGTATGTGTCAGAATTTTCTTCTTTTTTAAAGCTGAGTAATATTCCTTTATATGAGTATGGGGATACTACATTTTACTCATCTGTTCATCTGTTGATGGACACTTGGATTGCTTCCATCTTGTGACTTTTGTGAATAATGTTGCTGTGAACATGAGTGTGTAAATATCTGTTTGAATCCTGATTTCTATTCTGTCAATACAGACACAGAATGGAATTGTTGGACCATAGTTTAGTTCTGTGTTTCATTTTTGATAAATATCATACTGTTTTGTACAGTGGCTACACCATTATATTTGTGCCACTAGTATATACAGAAAGACTCCAATTGTACCACAATCTCACCTACTCTTGTTATTTTTTTCTCAAGAACTTTTTACTTGAATTTGTTTATTTAATAGAGGCATCAAGATTTATTAGCAAATGCGCTTGCTAAATTGCACTTCTTGAACAGAGTTAATAAACACAATTCAGAAGATTGGATTTCAGTCTTGGCTCTGCAGTTAAGACTGCGGAACTTTGGTTAGATCACTTAATGATTTTTTTTATTTGTTTATGCCTCTTTATTTTTTCAGATTCTTCAAAAATAATTACATTTCATTTAATTTCTTTACATAGTTATTAAATTTTCTAGCTTTAAATATGTTCTGGAAAATGTTCAGGACAGTATGAAACAGTTCACTAGACAATATTTGTGTCAGTGTTAGCGCTGGATCATGATAGTCACTTAATGATTTTAAGGGAACAACAGCCAGGTGTGGTGGCACATGCCTATAATCCCAGCTACTTTATTATCAAACTTGATTTTATTTTACCAGGAGTTGTATCAGTTACTCTCATATCATATAAATGAAGAAACCAACGTTCATAAAAGCAAAGCATCTTGCCTGTGTGTAGGAATGGAGCCAGTCTAGGGTAGTGCTAGACTGGAATGTCCCTCTAAGGCTCAAGACTTCCAGGTTTGCCCTCATCTTGGCGTTACTGGGAGGTAGTAGAACCTTTAGGAGGTGGGACCTAGTGGGAGAATTTAGGTTGTTGTGCCTTTGAAGAGAATTGTGAGATGCAAGGTTTGCTTTCTCTTTGCAACCAAACTGCCATAAGGGAGTGCCTTCCTCCCCCAGGCCCTCCAGCCGTCCTGCACTGCTTCACTATAAGTCCCAAAGCAATGGGGACTTATAGTGGTTATCAAATGGTTATCAAATAACCAAGGACTGGAACCTCCCAAACTGTGAGCCAAAGTAAATCTTTCCTCTTTTAAAGTTTATTATCTCAGCAATTTTGTTATAGTGCTATAAAGCTGATTAAAATAGGTGACCATCTCCCAGTCTTCATCCAGCCTCAGCACATTCAGTTCCATGGGAGTCATTTTCCAAAGAGGTGATTTTATCTTTTTGATCTTAGTGAGTTTTAATTTTGATTTTGCTTATAGTAATTGTCAGAACAACTTAGTTACTAACAGGGGCTACCATTTTAGGACATCCTATTTTATTCAGCTAATTACTTTTTGGAGAATTTGTTACTTTATCATAAAATTGTATGATATTGCATTCATTGTTATTAGAATATATCCCAAGAATCTATAAATTTTATTTTTCTGGCTATTCTACATTTTTTGTGTGTTATATTTATAATTTATTCACCTAAATATCTTCTCCATGAAAATGTAAGCAGTAACATAAAGATGTCTTAAGGGTCTAGCACTTGATTTAAAGATGAACAAATCAATTCCACTAAAACAAACACCAAAATCGCCATCACCACCCACAGGCAGCGAATGTGTCAGAGGGTGGTGCAGAGGGTGTTGGTAAATAGGAAGGAGTGTGCGATTTTACAGTCCTTTTGAAAAATAGTCTAAGTTTGGTAGGGATTCTTTTTATGATGTTTTCTTGGGGCTAAAATCTGACACTTCATCATTCTTGATTTGTGGGAACCCTTACTCCTCTTGCTTTCACGTGTCATTTATTTCATAGGCTTAGCACAAACTTTCCTAAGCTAACTTTCTAGAAAGAAAGTGTTTCCTGTTTTTTTTTTTTTGGTGAGATAAGGGCACTGTGGGTAACTCATGGAAATGCAACATAGCTATCAAATATGTAAGAAGCCAGCTATGTACATCAGGAAATGTGATGCAGTTCTATTTAGTCTCAGTAGAAGGTTATAAGAAATTCTAAATATCCTTGGCTGAATATAGCATAAAATTCTGTACTCCACATTTCTTTTCTCACGTATGCCTAGTTTCTCTACCTTCTCTTTCCTCCTTGGTTTGTAGATACAGGCTTGCGGTAGCCGTGAAGCCAATTGACAATGAAGGTTTTGTCACTAAAGGAGGAGGTTTCTTCACTCTGTAATATGTCCACAGACAGTAACTATATCAAGTCTCCACTTTACATATGCAGGCTGCTTTTTATCAGTAGAAAATGAAAGTTCAGAGAATAAGCACAAGCCAAACGTGTTTAAAAGGAAAAATAGCTAAAAGAATGAGGTTAGTGGGTCATATTTTTACTAAAGACAACATACACCAATGGTATCTCGTATTTGCTCAATCCTTTTGTGCTTTCTTAACCTTTTATTCCTGGCCTTCCATACTGACCTGTTTTCTCAGTAAGTTTACTCTGAAAAACAAAAGGAAAAGTTTGCTTTTATATTTATTATTTTCATCTGAAAAAAATAAATGAAAGTACAGTTGGACATCTTTAACATACATTGGTGACAACTTAATGTCATAAAAACAATTTTGCACACTTATTTACAACATATATTGCATGATCAACTTACTTTGTTTAAGCTTGCCAACTCTACTGGTGTTATGAATTATCAACAGCAATTCAGATGTCACTATAAATAACCTGGCTGTCCTAATCAGTTAAGGCTGACATAAGAAAAATTCTATAGACTGGGTGGCTTAAACAACAAACATTTATGTCTCACAGAAGGCCAAGATCCAGGTGCCAGCAGACTCGATGTCTGTCGGGGTCCCAAGTCCTGGTTCATGGATGGCTGCCTTCTTGACATAATTTTGCTTGTGGAAGGGGCCAGAGAGCTCTCTGGGGTTCCTTTTAGAAAGGCATTAATGTCATTTATGAGGGACCTACCTCATGACTCAATTATTTCTCAGAGGCCTACCTCCTAATAGATTTAACTTGGGGATTAGAATTTCAACAGAATTTGAATTAGAATTTTGGGTGAACACAAACATTCAGTCCATAACACTAATCTTCATTCCCACTAGTGAATCTTGGGAGGTGACTATGATCTGGTGGTTGTAAAATCTAATTTTTCTTCTATCCCAAAGGAAAAGCAATTGATGTATGATCACCTCAGCTGAAGACAGGAGAGCATTTCATTATATATATATATATATATATATATATATATATATATATATATATATATATATATATTGTTGTTGTTTTTTAAAGCTTCCATAAGAATGTGACTGCCAGAGTTTTACAGACAAAAGTGGAAAAACACTGAAGTAGAAGTCAGAGTAATTAAAACTGTTCTTCCTTGAGGAGCTGAGTAACCTTGGGTAGCTCAATCTGTTTTGCTCTCTTTCTTCCTTCCTTCTTTCCTTCTTCCTCCCCTTTTTTTATGAGGCTGAGAATATTTGCTCCACCAGTATCTTTTGTTTCTAAAAAGAATCATGAGAAAAAGTTACAGAGAGCAATTTTAACAGTAATTGCTTGTGTAAAATAGCATACTAATATTATTGACAGAGAAACTGGGTGAACTGTTTTACTGTTACCATGCTAAATAGGCTTAAGTGGCAGATTTGTACTGTACATTAGAGACTTATTTTGGGAAATATTCATTTAATAATGCTCAGGGAAGATGGAATAAGACATGTTCCAGGGCTGAATGTGTTTGTATATGAAAAAGCTCCATTAACCAGGGAGTCTTTTCCATTTCAAAAATCAATAAAAATGCTTCCTTTTAGAAGTCCTTTGTGAAAATATAAAAGGTCAAGATTTCTCTATTTTCTTTCCTTTAAAAATGTTACTTTATTACAAAACTTATTAAAAAAACAAGAAATATGAGACAAAAATTGCCCATAGAAACCTAATCGATATTTTTTGTATCTGAGTTATTTTTCTAATCATGAGCCACATTCACTAAAACTTTTAGATTTTGAGGTAAATAGATTTCTATAGTTTATGCTTTTATTTATTATTATACCATAGTTTTTTTTACCCCATTTTATTGGTCTTTTATTACTTTAAAACATTTATTTTCTCTTCAACTGCTTTTAGCCAGTATCCAGCCTAGTGTATATCATTCTATCTATTCTCCATCATGAACCTCTTTGAAATCAGCAGATATAGATCTCTCTCATGCTTTTAAAACAGCTTCATGGTATTCAATAATGAGGAATTTTTTTTCTATTGCTTCCATACTGTTAGTATTCAGTGTTTGTCTATTATGTATGTGTCCTGTGTACTTAGTGACCTACTATGTGTCAGGCACTATTCTAGGTTTTAGGAAACATACATGGATGAAACCAAAATCCTAACCCTTATAGACTTGTGTTAGAGAGAGGGGAGAGAGCCCGTAAAACAATAAACATAATGTACTACTGAATTATTGAATGTGTTAGATATGTTGAAGGATATGGAGGAAAAAAGCAGTGAAACAGGAAAATGCATTTGAGAGTATAATTTTAATTGAGTAATAAAGAAAGGCCTCATAGATTAGGAGGAATTTGACTGAAGATTTGAAGAAGAAGAAGGAAATAGGTGGGGAGGGGCTTTCAGGGCAGAGGGAACATCTTTGCAAAAGCCTAGAAGTAGGAGTGTGTGTGTATGTGCAGGGGCCACCAGGAGGCCAAGGGGGCTGGCTGGAGTACACTTCAGGATGAATACAACTAGAGAAGTAAGAGGAGCACCACGTCACTTGGGGACTTACAAGTCCACATAGTCTTTAATAGTTTTGAGTGAATCAAGGTACCATTTCTGAGTTTCAACCACAAGTATAAAATTATTCTGTCATTCAATGTTAATAGAAGTAGTTAGAAAGATTTTTTTTTTCCTCCCTAAATACTATAGAATATTTTGCAATATAATATATCACACTTGGTTCATTCACCATCCTATTAGTGGATATTTATGATATTTACAATTTTTGAATACTACAAATTTTGTTAAAAATACTGCTACATATCTCCTTGTACACATGTGTCAGAGTTTCTTTCTGTAGTATACATTCTCAGAAGTACAAATGTGGGATCATTTTGTGCTTATTAAGAATCCCTTCTCTTGGAGCTGGGGTTATGGCTCAGTGTTAGAATGCTCACCTGGCATGTGTGAGGCACTGGGTTCAATCCTCAGCACCACATAAATATAAATAAGTAAAGGTATTGTGTCCATCTACAACTAAAAATTTTTTTAAAAAATCCCTTCTCTAATTTTTTTATTAAGATAGTTCTTTTTTATCTTAATTGATTTTGAGTTCTATTTTTTTGTATTCTAGTCTTCAGTCTCTTCAGAATTTAAGTTATAGTTTTTATAACTTAAAATAAGTATATCTAAAAGTAAGTCTAGTAAGATTCTAATTTCCTTGTCATGGAGACTTGAGTTTTCCAATATTGTTTTTGAATAGCGAATGTACATATGTGTGTATTAGATAGAGTAGCCAGAATAATGGCCTCCCACAAATGTCCATATCCTAATCTCTGGACTATTTAAATTACCTTACAGAAGAAAAGGGATTTTGCAGATGTAATTAATGTAAGAATCTTGAAATAGTGAGATTATCTAGATGGGTCCGATGTAATAACAAGTGTCCTCTTAAGAGGGGAACAGGAGGTTCAGAGTCAGAAGTCAGAGGCGATGGCAGAAACAGCTCAGACTAATACAGGGAGTAGGCCACAGACCAACGAACGTGGGTGTCCTCCACAAGAGGCAAGTAAACAGCCTCCAGAGGCTGGACAAGAAGCTCAGAAGGAATACAACCCTGCTGACACCTTGATTCAAGGGTTTGTGACCTCCAGGATTGTGTTTGTGTTGTGTTGTCCTAATACATTTTTACTATTTTAAACCACTCACTATATTTTTGGTAATTTGTTATGGCAATAGAAAAGCCCTGCTATCTATTTGTTTAGTAACTGGTACTTTTAATTTTATAGAGGTGAGATTTTCTGAAGCTGAGGAGTTGTGTAATTAAATTTTTAATTAGTATTTCTAAATCCCTTGTCCAGATTGATAAGCAAATCACACTTCCACTAAAATTTCATACAGAGCTATGAGATATTATTATTATTTTCTTCCTCTCTGATTGATGAAGACTAGTATCCTAGTTTATTTCTAATTTGCATATCTTTGATGAGTCATTTGAATTTCTTCATTTGACTCTTCATAACATTTGTCTGTTTTGTTTTTTTCTAAATTATCCTTTTTTTATGCCTGACTGTTATTTTTTAATGTTTTTTAAAAAATTTATTCTAATTTGTTATATATGACAGCAGAATGCGATTCGATTCATATTACACATATAGAGCACAATTTTTCATGTCTCTGGTTGTATACAAAGTAGAGTCACACCATTCATGTCTTCATACATGTACTTAGGGTAACAATGCCCATCTCATTCCACCATCTTTCTTATCCTCATGTCCTCTCTCTTCTCCTTCCTCCCTTTTGTCCTATCTAAAGTTTGTTATTCCTCCCATGCTCCCCCACCATTCCGCATTATGAATCAGTATCCTTAGAGAAAACATTCAGCATTTGGTTTTTTGGGTTTGGCTTACTTAACTTAGCATGATATTCTCCAACTCCATCCATTTACCTGCAAATGCTATGATTTTATTCTCTTTTAATGCTGAGTAATACTCCTTTGTGTATATATACCACATTTTCTTTATCCATTCATCTACTGAAGGGCATCTAACTTGGTTCCACAATTTAGCTATTGTGAATTGTGCTGCTATAAAATTGATGTGGCTGCATCCCTATAGTAAGCTGTTTTTAAGTGTTTGGGTATAAACCGAGGAGTGGGATAGCTGGGTCAAATGGTGATTTCATTCCCAGTTTTCCAAGGAATCTCCATACTGCTTTATGAATGGCAGGAACTATTTGAATCTTATAGATAACTCTTAATCTATTGTGTAGGTTGTAAATGTTTTTATCTATCCTTTTTAAAATATTGTTTTTGTTGTTTTACCCTAGAAGAAAATTATTTTAATTTTTATGTATTAAAAATGCCTATCTTTTATAATTTCTTGGTTTCCTCTCCTGTTTTTATCTTGACATGGAAAAGATTCATTTACCTGAAGGATCATTTTTAGTTAAAAAAAAGTAATGGCAACATTGCATGGGAGTCCTGTGTTCATATGAAGGGTACAGCTTCTGTGGTTGTTTTCAGTTTCTCTGTGAGCCCTACTTGTGTGTTACAGCCATGGGAGAGCATCTCTGATACTAAATATAAGATGATTATTCTTATGAATATATGAGATCAATGTTAAAGTGTTTAGGAAGTTTGAATTATTGCCATTTTTCTTTAGGTACAGATGTAATTGTCCATTTTTATTGGCTTTATTGGTCAAACTAGTCAGAAGAGCTAGAAACAACATAATTTGAGCCATTCTAACTGTTGCTGTAACTGTTTTGTGACTAGACTAACTTGTTTTGTTTGCTTTGACCCTACTAGCTAAATCTCTGAAAGCAGTAAAATTGACCTGCTTTGAGCAAAGTTTGATTTTACTGTGTCTTCTGGGATGCTTAGCTATGAAGCATGGAACAGGATGAGTAACTCTTGAATGCACATTTTGATTGGAGCCTCTCTAAACACAACTGCATCTCTAGGAATGGATAGTGTGTCTAGAGAGCCAAAATGTCTCCTGAGCCAATAATGGAATAGGAATGGGCTCACAACTATGCTGGATTGTGTGTTGACCACCAAAACGTCACAACATGTGTTTTCCCCCTTGAGAACTTTGATTTGCATTTAGATTATGATTTTCTAATTACAGAGAAAATTGGATCACATTCTAGCTTGTGTTTCATATATTTACAGCAAATTCACCTAGCTGGTTTTAACTTTGATGTCCTCATCTATAAAAGAAGAGATGCTATTACTTTATCTGTCTGCCCTGAATTACAGGACTGATATAAACAGCCAGTAGAAAACGGAATGAAACCTTTCTTTATAGTGATATTAAGAAGGATCTTATTTTAGTCTTTTGGATTAATTATTATTTTTTTCTGCTGCAAAATGTAAAATACATTGGCTTCAGTTTTCCTTCACTTCCCCAAGTTAAAGTTCATTTTTACCATTCTAATAGGAAATAATAAAATTTGAATCAGCTGATGTAGCATTTTCAAAGGATTAACAAAAAATCTAAATATCTCCAGAGAAATAATCTTAGATCTCTTACGTTTTGGAGTTAATGGTTTTAACATATACAAAATTGATACATAGCAATTTAAATAATAATTGACATTCTTTGATTGCTTATCATCAGCTAATTACTGTTTGAAGCACTTAGCATGAAATCCTGCAACAGCTTTACAGAGTATATACTATTATTATACCCATGTTACAGATGAGGGACTTGGAGCACAGAGAGCTTAGTGATTTCCCCAAGATCGGTAGCTGTACAGTGGTAGAATCAAGATTTTTAGGCAGGAGTTCTGATGCCAGACTTTGTGCTCTTAACTACTACACTATACTTTGTTAATTTATTTTCCTTTCTCCTTGACAACTCTGCTGGATCTGTTTCAATTTCTTTACCATTAGAAAGGGAAAAGTTTAGGGTCAGCATTTTCAGACTGGTTCTCTATTCAGCCATGGAAAGTAATTTGAAGTTCTACTTGTGGTAATAGAAGTCAGAATTGTGCTGGGTTTTGCCTTGCATAAGCTGTGTGTATAATTAAGGAAGCTTTCAGATATAGGGGTTCTACAAGTAAGTAGAAGTCAGAAAAAAAAAAAGAAGTCAAATTGCTATTGCTGGTATGTCAGTAAAAAGATAATTAACTGCAAAATGGCTAGTTTTGCTGCTTTTATTTGGCTAAAGAAATGAGAGAGATAAAAATCATTTAAACTGATTTTGTTTCTGGTGGAGAACTAACAGGGATAATGCTTTGAGCCATTATTAGAGCAATTTTAATATTCTGGATTTAAAGATGCATCTTCAGTGCCTTGTGTCTCTAATGAGCAATGCTAGATAAGCCCACGAGGACAGTTTAATACAGAAGTGCAGTCTGTAAGTGCTATAAACATGCCTTATTCTTTGGTCTTTGCTTCTCCAGATCTCTTTATTTCTTTTTTTCCTTCTAAAAATATGTGTTTAGAAAGTGATATGCTCAAGAGGCTGCTTCATTCTGGAGGCAGTAAGACAGACAGCGCATCATGTCCCCATCTTGGAGCAACTGCTGGACAGTCCCGGTTCTTTCCCATTCTTTTTGTATTCATAGGATATTTCTCTTAATGATATCCATTATATATGTCTTTTTTGGTCTTTTACTTAAAAAATCATTTAAAATAATTTCCAACTTACAAGAAAAACTGCAACAATCAAGCAACTTTTCCCTTGAACCCTTCCACAAAGTTGCTGGCATGAATCATCTTTACCCTAGCAGCTAGTTTGTATTCCTTATGAAAAGCATATTTTTCTATGTAACCACAATATAATCATCAAAGTCAGGAAATTGACATTGATATATTACTCCCATTGAATCCTCTGACCTCATTCAAGGTTTTGCCAATTGTCCTAATAATGTCCTCTATGACAGAAAGATCTAGTTTAGAATTGTACATTGCATTTAGTTGTCATTTTTTTTTTCATCTCCTTTCATCTGGAATCCTCAGTCTGTCTCTGACCTTGATGCTTTTCAAGATTACATGCAGTTTGTTTTTTAGAATCCCTCATCTGGATTTGTCTGATGTTTCTTTGTAAGAAAAAAAATTGGTGTATGTATTTTTGGTAGGAATATCACAGAAGTGATTTCTGTGTTCTTCTCATTGCATCCTGTCAGGTGTGACATAAATTCTATTTGCTTCTGTGCTGGTGATGTTAACTTTAATCTTTTCATTGAGGTGGTGTTTGTCAAGTTTATCCACTGTTGAATCACTCTCCTTTTCTGTATACTTAATAGGTGTTTTGTAGCAATTTGAGGCATTGCAAATGCCCTGCTTCTTATTAAATGTTACCTACTAGTTTAGCATCTGTAGATGTTTAATTAATAGCTGAATTATTTGTTACTAATGACATTGTGTGGTATGATGATTTTTCTAATTCAGTTATTTCTTCTACATTAGTTGTTATTCTGTTGTAAAAAGTTTTACATTCTCTTCATTTATTTATTTATATCAGTATAGTCTCTTGTGTTATTTAATGGGCTATAATCTATTACTAGTATTATGCATTTTGATGCTCAATTTAACACAGATTTGGCCAGTGGGACTCCTTCAAGCTGTTCTCTGTTCTTTTAACACATCTCTGTTATTATTTAAATGTTTTTTTAATGTTGGCTTAAGCTCAGAATTTTCTTCTACTTTGCCCTGTTTCACCTGTTTCTCCAAGGAATCCTGCCTCCTTTCAGGAAAGAAGAGTATTTAGAAACCAAGATCTGTCACTGGGTGTGCTCATAGCTTTTGGAGTGGCTCTGCTCTCAGACCCTTTCACTGTATAGAACTATGAAATACATATTCACATGTGTGAGAATATATAAATACATATTTATGTGAACACTTACTTGGATATTAATATAGTTGAAAACCACAAATTACATTAATACCTCCACTTCTAATATGACATTGCAAAGTTTGTTTCAGTTTTGTCTCTTTCCATATTTGTGGCTCCCTTCTCTAAAAGTGAAAAACTCCCATTGCTATTCTCTCTCTCTCTCTCTCTCTCTCTCTCTCTCTCTCTCTCTCTCACACACACACACACACACACACACACATTTAATTAATTCTTCATATATAACATCTCACTCTATTGAGGGTCCAAACCTCTCAGGGGGCTAGTGCATCACCTGAGGGAGCATTCTTCCTCCCTCCAATAGGACACATGATTGTCTACTTTATCACTCAGATTCTGACTTCTTGAAGATGGCTCTGCCCATGCCCTCACATCCCTGCACTCTGCCCTACCTAGTTCTTTTTGGATTAAATTATCCAATTTAAGGGTTGCTGTTACATCTTTTGGGTATTTATATTTGATTCCTAGGTTATAGGAATTACTACTATCTCTTAACAAGATAAAGAAATTCAGGGATTATGTCTCTGGTCAAAGTCACAAGATCAGTGACCAGGAGAAATTCAAGCTAAACTTAGATTGTTCAGTTACCATGCCCAGTGCTGTTATGGTGTAGCTTAGTGTGAAACAATGCAAGAATGTTAAGAGATGAAATGATTGGGTTATAAGAGCCTTAACCCTGTCAATGCACTAATCCCCTAATAGGAATTAACTGAGTGGTGACTGTAGGCAGGTAGGGTGTGGCTGGAGGAGGTGGGTCATTGGGGGTGTGCCTTTAGGGTATATATATATATATATATATATATATATATATATATATATATATATAACATTTTTAAAAATATTGTTTTAGTTATACATGGACACAATATATTTATTGTTTATTTATTGTTATGTGGTGCTGAGGATGGAACCCAGAGTCTCACATGTGTGAGGCGAGCGCTCTACCTAAGATCCACAAACCCAGCCCAAGGGTATATATTTTAAGAGCTGAGCTTAGTCTCTTTCTCTGCTTCCTGATTGTCATGCCCTGAGCTGCTTTCCTCCAGCACACACTTCCATCATGATGTTCTGCCCCATCTCAGGCCCTGAAGAATGGAGTTGGTCACCTATGGACTGAAACCTCTGAAACCATGAGCTCCCAAATCAACATTTTCTCCTTTAATTGTTCCTGTCAGGTCTTTTGGTCACAAGCAGTGAAAAAGCTGACCAAAACAGATGCCTTTTAAGATAGAACCCATCTTGTGATCTAAGCAGGGTTCTCCAGTTTTTTCAGTAGTGATTCCCGTCTGTCAGCTCAGTAATCACCCACAGACCCAGACAACCCTGCCTGAGGATAGATATGCTCCTCCAAGTGTGCTAAGGAGCTATCATCCAGGCTCTGATCCCTTGAATTTCCAGAGCGTATCCAGGAGTGAAATTCAGAATGTTCCACAACTGATAAGGCACTATAAGAATGGATACTGGTTATAGTGCCAGGGTATGAATCCTGTAGCCCCTTAAGTTGCCAGGTTTTTTTCCATAAGAGGCTCAGCAGCTGACAGGGCAGCAGTGGCAATATTTGTGGTCTTGAACAGCCACTGTTAACCAGCCAATTTGAACAATGTCGATATTTTAACAATCTGTGTGCCTGTCCAGTGCTTACTGGTAGGAGGTAAGGCCTCCAGGTGCTAAGGAGACAGGATCATAAATCTGTTCACTTGGCAGGTTCAGGAAAGGATGGCAATAGACAAGATTTCCCAGGTACATTCAGGGTAAAACCAATAAACTTAATGTTGGGATGGGAGTGTTTGAAATATTGACACATGTGGTTTGAATTGCTCCTTGTTCCTTTCTGTCAGAACCAGGAAATATCCTCTGTTAGGAATGTTATAACAGAAACGGAAACCACAGGCTCTGAAGGGGCTTGGAGGTTAGAAAATATCCTGAGCGAATTTTCCTTCTTTCTAAGCCCAGAGGAAGTTTTTCCTGAATTAGAGGGAGTCAGAGAATTGGAGAGTAAATTAAAAAGATTAGATTCTCCATGTTCACGAAAGATGAGCTTTGTACATTTGCCATCCTTCCTCAAACTCAGAGTAGGATAGAGGAAAGAAATTCAAACAGCACCGGGAACCCTGTGGAAAGAAAAGATGTGTGCCTGCTTCCTCAGGGGAACCACCAGCTTCCCCTCGTGCCTCAGTGATGGTGGAGCAGTAGAATAATTTTCTCGTTTCCTAATAGAAGCTTAAGAAATGGGGCAGCCTTAGCAGGCAACCTATAGCTGCAGAATCATTTTTGTACTCCAGAGGCATGAGGATACCGTGCTTTATGGAGCAATGTTTTAGGAAACAAAGAACAACTCAACAATGACCACCATGACACAGTAATGATGATGTCTTAGAGGAAGCCAAGATGTATATATGGATGGATAGTAACTCAGACACAATAGCTATCCAGTGCTTTATTACAAGCAAGAGAAACAATATGATAACTGAGTGCAGTCACAGGGAAAATGGGGTAATCTCTGAACTGTCCTCTCTCTTGGGAACTAGGAATTTTAGTTTATAAATTAAGTCTGGTTATTGAAAAGTAAGAAGTTACATTTTATGCTCACTTGAGTTAGTGAACTGCCATTCTTCTCTCTACACCTGGTACTAATCAGTAGCAGGATTGTGTACTTTTCTTTCCAAGATGGCCCAAAGGAAACTGCCCATGTGTGAAAGGGACAATTCTGACTCAGCAGTACCAACAACTCATAGATGCTCAATGCTGGCAGAAACTTTTGAACTCCACAATTTTGCAAGTGACAGTGACTTGGGGGAATGTAATTATCCAGGACACTTTTACCCACATATAGCATCTGTTCTGCAGTCAGCCCCTGCTGCTTGAATACACTTTGGCAGTAGGCTTAGACTGAGGCACAAAGGAGTCAAGCAGCTTGACCCGGCCACGCAGAGAGGTGGTCGCTCAGTCCACCTTGAGATGTAGGACCTTCCTGGCATTCATTTATCTGCTATAAACACGGGTCTTCCTGCCTTATGAATTCAGCTGCAGTCTCTTGCTGAAAATTTTGCCTTCTTTCACATAGAAGGCGTAATTAAGAACACAGCTGCAAATTGGCTCTTCTCAACAATTTTCCCTGCTGTCCCATAAAATGTGAAAAATATGGGCCAGTACATTGATTAGACAGACTCTTAGGGTTGAATTGTGTATAATCTACCCACTTCTGTCACTTTGCAATAAGTTTTTTTTTTTTTTTTTTTTTTGCTCTTCCACTGGAATTTAAAGAAGTGAATGGAAAATAACAGTAGCCTGCATGTTTCTTGGTTGGACATTTCATGGACACAGCCATGCACGTCCTCGTGGGAGTAGGTAACACATATGCATTGTATCTTGTAGAGTGAATATTGATATGTTTATCTCATCTCTGAATTTTGTGAGTGAAGAAACTAGTCATTTATTTTGGGTCTGCTCATCTGTGAGATGAAGAGGGAAAGGGGGTCTTCCTCAGGGGGTCTTCTTTCCATTTTGGTGGCGTTGTATGGTGTAGCGGATTTACTGTGGACACTGGAGTCAGAAGAGGTGGGTTCAAGTCCCATATCTACCACTGAATAAGTGATCCAAGACATCAAGCAATTAATTTAATCTCTGGGAGCTTCGGTTTCTCTGTCATGCTGTAAGAGTGATTATTAGTCTTATAGGAGTTGTTGGGAACACCTAATATCTTACAAACTTAGGCTAGTACAGTGTTTGGCTCATGGTATGTGCTCAATAAATTGTGTGATTAGCTAAATCTTCATTGAGACATATACAAGCCTGTTAAAAGGAAAGAGGGTAATCTAGCTTTATTTTCATTGAATCACCATTACATCCGTACAAAATGATTTTTATTAGACTGGGTCTGTTAAATTTGAGGAAAGAATGGAGAATATTGCTTTGTATAAGCTCTCTGAACATCCTGTATTGAAAGAAAAATACCCAACAATGAAACCTCTTGTAACCTAGTTCTAAAAGCAAAGAGAGAAGTGGTCCTGCTGCATTGACTTTTAAAGCAAGCTACCTATGGAGGACAAGGTACAGAGAAAGCACCATAAAGACATGGGCTACATTTTCTTCCGTCTTTATTCACTTCACTCTGGTTCTTATCCAAATAATGAGCTCCAGAGAGTTCTTGCCGGTCTCACAGCAAGCTCCCAACTGAATTTTCCCACTCAGATTCTCTAGTTAGCAGCGGACAATGCACAGCTACCTCCTCTGTCAATGCATCCTGATAAATGGCTGGGTCACTGTGGAAAATGTGGCCCTAGACTATGGGATGAAACAATAGTAAGGGGGGAGGTGCTTGGTCTTACATGGCCCCCCCCAAAGCAGAGGCAAAATGGCAAGGTGTAAAACAACATCCTGCAATGGTGGGGGACTGACACTGTTCCTACTGGGCTGCTGCCCTACTTAAGCTCCTCAGGAAGATCCAGCAGGAAGAAAAGCCAGGGTTCAGTGCTTTGCACAGGCACAGTTAATGCACCTGTATCCTCCCTGCAGATGTAAAGTCAGAATCTAAATCCACGGAGGACATCTCCAATCAGAAGTTAATGCGTTCCATTAAGTGTTTTTCAGCTTTTCTGTACTCTTATGTAACCACCCCCTTCAGTCCTGCCTACCACATTTATTCATAAAGAAATGAGCTAGAGAAATAAAAGGACATGCACATAAATAACATTCTTTGTAGAATAAAACAGATGTGTAAATCTCTTTGCTGGTACTTATTCTAATGAAGAAGATTACATTCATCTTAAGTATTCACCTGTATAGAGCAGAGGAGAGCTTTTAAGATGTGAATAAGCAGATTCCCTGTGGTAAATGGGGGGAAAAAAAGAAAAGGACTGAATTTGCCCTGTCAGAGGAAGTGCTACTCTACAATTTAAGTCCCCACAAATGCCATTCAAAGCCACTGGCACTTTTATTGGAGACAGGCTAGCACAGGACACTTGGACAGCGGGGTGGTGTTGTTTGACCTTTGTTCTTCACATCCCTCAGGAGAGCAGACAACACCTCTATTTGCAATGTTTCTTCTGAATGATTTCCCGCCTCGTGGATTGACAGGTACTCTGATTATCTGCCTAAGGAAAATGAAGGGATAAACAGCTGAGAGATGAAGATTGACTTGAAAGGACTGCGTTGAGGAGTGTGTGTTACACTTGGATAAAGAAGAGTATAAAACAGGGCCGCGCCGAGAAATGTCAGATTAGCACCTAAATATATTTTGAAGAGAAACATAGCATTTTGCCAAAATGGTTTTTACTTGAATAGTAACGATTCCAGATTGTCACTGTCACAAGCCTAGAGATTTATCTGAGAAAGATAAATGCCTTTCTCTTTTTAACCATCTAGAACAGTGTTCTGTAATGGAGGTTTCGAGGCATCTCATTCAGTAATCTTGGGCGGAGGCCTGGGATCTTTATTTGAAAACTTTATCCTGATCAGTGAAGATGATGAAAGCCAGCATGGAGAACAAAAATAATACAAAATCATTGTGCTTAAATAATGAAGTGTTTGCCTCTTGACATATCATCCCGAACCCAGACTTTCCCCAACCCCATTCTTTAAATTTTTTTAAATTGGTGCATTATTATGGTTTCATGCATGTATACAACATCACCCCATCCTTGATGTTGAAGATACCCTTTTTATATTGTGCAATCCGTCTAAGTCAGAGAGACCAAGAGAATTCTGTATGATTCCCTCATGCTCTCGATCATCTTTTTCCCAACCATCCATCTTTTCTTCTTTTACCCAGCTTTGAATGATACTAAGAGTAGGTACTATGTAGCTGAATATTATTACCTAATACTGGATTTTATTCTGAGTGGATACTCAACTGGCTAGTGGTAGATCTAGAGACAGAGAAATGAAGTTAGCAAGAGGAAATCATTTCCTATCCAGTTGCTATAGCTTGGGTGTTTATGTTCCCCAAAGGTATTGGGAGGTGCTATGTTCTTTAAGAGCTGGGGCCTCATAGGAGGTCCTTAAGTCATTGCGATGTGCCCTTGAAGGGGAATGTGGAACTCCATTGTCCTCTCCCCTCTGCTCTGGTTCAATACCTGAGCAGTTTGCTCTATTATATGTTTGCATTGTGATGTGTTACCCTCATCATTAGGTGCAAACCAATGTGACCTCCCAATGTTGGACTTGAACCACAAGAACCACGAGACAACATATTTTCTTTTTACTTTATAGGTAGCTTGCCTCAGATATTTTGTTGTAGTAAAGTGAAGCTGACTGATACACCAGTTTTATAATTGACTTGTGTTTTCCTTAAAGAGAATAGTATGAAGACTGTTTCTAATGTAATTTTGGTGTTTCTGTATGGAAAAAGGGGAGCGAGCTGAAGGAAAGGAATCCTATGGACATGGTAACCAAAAAGAATAGCAAAATCAGACAATTCCTGGCTACAAAAAAAAAAAAAAAAATGTTTGTCATTTCTGTTTTAATCTCACTGGGTTTAATGATCTGGTGGGTTGCAGAAGAAATTTCTGCCCAAACTAGTCATACCAGCAAGTGATGGAGCCTTTTGAAACATCCTGCATTATCTCCCTCTCACTGAATTAGAAAACAGAGCCATGCAAAGCTATTTTTACAACCTTTCCACTGTGTGATGTCTGCATTGCCCACTGTGTCAAGGCCCAGGAGTGGCAGGGGGACTCATCTGTGGACTGGACAAATGAGATCATCAGGATTTCATCTCTGTACCCTTGGCCGTGACTTGCACTGCTCTAATCCCTCTGTTCGCATTGCCGCCGAGGCAGGGCATAATTCTTGTCATTAAAAGGGTGCACGGTTTTGTGTGTGATTGTGTGTGCACTCTCCCAGCTCATCCTTCACTTTTTTTTTTTTGTTTGTTTGAAAATTAAAACTCTGAGTCGCTGATGACTGGATATGAAAAACACTCTGAATAGACTTTTTTTCCCCCCCAAAATCTGCTCCACAGCTGTGTTTGTATCCATCCAAGTGCTATGGCCCTGCCCCCCTCTTCACGGGGCCAGGAGAAAGATCAGCCTGAGGTTGTGAGGCGGCCAGGTGCTCAGTGACCAGGACCTTTCCCATGGGTGTGCCTCTGCCCTGAAAGAGCACGTTTAGCCTTTCCCCCAGCCCTCTGCACATTCACGGTCTGCTCAAATTCATTTAGGTATTTCTTTTTTCCTTTGCAATTCTCTCCTCTTCCCACCCCTGCTACAGAGAATTGGGCACACTTGTCATTTTTCCCACGGGGGAAAATAAAACCCAACCAACCAACCGAAAAGCATGTAAAGGTATAAATGGCTATATTCTTTTGTGTTTAAGACATTGCTAATAATCAGGACCACTCTTTGCTCTGCTTGCATGTCTGAGAGGACTAAAGGGCACAGCCCAGCCAATTCAGGGCTTCCTTGAGTCAGCTGTTACACATGGAGCCCAGTCAGGTCTGTGATCCTTGTGTCCACAATATAATTTGCCAGCTGCTTTTTCTCTGGAAGAGTCTCTCCCTCCCATTTCCTCTGAATACTGCTCACTGGGTTGTTCTGCCCAGTGTTGTTGTGGTTGTGCCTCAGGGGTCCTTAACACAGGTCTTCTGTCCTTTTCACCTGTGACCGCTCTACTCACCTCACTCAATTCATCTTCTTACCTCCCTGCTGCTCCTGCTTTTCAGACTTGCCAAATGCAGCCCTGCTGGGAGGGAGGGAACGTTATGTCTTGCCTGGCAGTATTCCAGAAAGGTTAAGAGGGATTCCCTGCCTGGGAGGGGAGGGCGGGGGAGAAAACGGGGACCACACTTATTTGACCTCCTCCACATTCTATCTGACCTTACAGATGACAGCTTGACAACATGTGGAGAAATTGAAGCAATATTGACTTCACCTCAACCTTTTAAGAGGCCGTTGCCACGCTCAGAGCTGTGGGGACCTGATGACATTTTCAACAGGGAACCTGAAATGATCTAGACATCTGCATCGGGTTTCCCTCCGGGAATGCTGAGGAAAGGACCCCAGATTTTAATGATGTCACAGTTTCCTCCCTTACTCCACCTCCTGCTCTTATAAAAGGGAACATTTGAGAAAGCTGACTGCAGCAACTTTGACTGCTGGCCAGATGCCTGGCTAGGACCTGTGCTGGCTGAAGCCAAGCATTGTGTGTGGGTGGCTTCAGGACCAACAGTGGTTTTACAGTGCAGCTGTGTGCAGCCCAGGCACCTTGCTGAGGCTCCAATCACAGGATAAGGATGCACCATCAGCAAGACCTCTGCATCTTGCTGTTATTTCTCTATGGAATGTGGCCAATCTGCCACTGTGGCAGGCCAGAGCTGTTGTAATATGCAGTCCATAACTGATTTGTTAGGAAACACCTTCAGTGTGTGATGGCAGAAAATCACTTCAATCTTCTTAAGACAACCAGGCATCTGCTGTGTGGGCTGTACTCCACATGTGAACAGCACACAGAATTGTCAGCAAATTCTTTCTTGAGATGTCACCACTGAAAGTTTATGCTGCACTTTGGGTTCTCCCTTGTTTTTCATGCTGACTCTCGATTCAGGCACTTGATTTCTCTTCATTTTGCAAGTGAGTTGATTTGAAGATGAATTAACACATGAGTGGCTTATTAGCAGGGATGAAGATGGCGGGCAGCCTAGAATTGGGACCTCATTTAATTCCCCTTCCTCTTTCTTTTTTTTCCCTCTTTCTCTCTGCTTTGATTTTCTAATGGTTATTGTTAGTATGGCTTACATTGATCAAATTGGTTCCTGAATGTTTCTGTGATAAGCATCTATGTAGATTTCATTTGGAAGGACTCATACACCAATGCTATTCAGCAGGACTTTCTGCTATCATGCTGTCTCTTCATGGCTCTTCAGTTTGGTAGCTATTAGCCACGTGTATCTATGAAAATGTAGCTAATATTATAGATGATCAAATTTTTAAATTTTATTTAATTTTTATTAGTCTAATTTTATATTTAAATAGTTACTTGTGACTCTTGACAATTGTATTAGATGGTACAGATTTATAGACCAACCCATTCATTTTGCAGATGAAAAATGAGATCCCATGAAGTCTTGACTTTTTGCCCAACTGCATTTTCAGACTGTGGTGGCATAAACACATCTGACAGGTAATGCCCAAGCCAGCTAAAAGATTAGTTAGCGCATTTTGAATAATAAGCTAGTAATTTTTTTGATATCTCAGCATGTGATTTTAAAATCTTGTGCCTTATAAAATAAATTAAACAAGTAAATACTAAAATACAATTATATTCTGTGTCAGGTTAACCCTGTACATAATTGGTTTGTACAGAAAGAGTGGCCCCAAAGGGAAATTAGGCTGGTTAAGACCAGCCTGTTATTCCACAAAGGGCCCTAGGGTGGAGCTGTTGTATAACTTCTGAGACCTGCAAAATCCAAGCTCAAAAAACCCAAAGCAAAGAAAATCCTCTTTTTCTTCCTATTTCTGCTCAGTCCACCTCTAACAGTTTGTTCTTTTATGTTTAGATCTTTGAGTATTTTACCTCCCAGAAGAAAGAGAAAGAAAATTCTTGTGAGTCTACAAAAATAGGATTCCATACGTAGGAGGTAAAACCTGAAGTTTGGTCTGCTTTAAAAACATATTGAGGATACTGTACAGATTAACCCCAAAGGAAGTTTGAGCAGATATTTATTGATGTTTCCAATAGATTAAAGAGAAGATGGCAGAGAGACAAAACCCATCAATATTCTGAGGTCTTATACACTAAGGCATTCTTAAACATCACCGTAGAGCCCCTAAATTATCAGCCTTGGTTAGAGTGTCATTTCTGGGAAAGACTGGGGAAACATGTATTTTCAGACTGTGGTGGCATAAACACATCTGACAGGTAATGTCCAAGTTCTCAGTGTGCAGTTTCTAAAGATCTGACTAAAGGGAGTATTAAGAATTTTGTGTATAGGCAACCTAGCTCTTTAGCATCTGAGGCCCCAAGATTCTGCCCCTCCCATCCTATTAATGCTGTTCTCTCTCCTGGAGAGAACACTTCATGTAGACATTCAGTAATGCCTCATGCCTTGTAATTCCCTTAAAAGTTAATGAACGTGTTAGAATTAATTTTAATAAATGTTGATTAATTGCAGTTTGACTTGGGTTTTGAAGAACAAAGACGCCCCACATTATTTGGCAGATTTTTCTGTCATTTTCAAGGTCCTCACAGCAGATGGCAGTGTTGCTCTGCGGATGCTACTAGGTAAGGCTGGTGTTCAGACTGGGCCAGAATATTCCCATCCGGACTCCCTAGCTGAGCTCTACAATGGGAGGTATCCCCAAATTAGAGCCTGGATAGAGACTGAAGGGAAAGACCCAGGAGAATTCAAAAGAATCACTGAGACTGCTGTGAATTCAGAATAATTTAGTTCAACCAAGTTTTATTGACTTGGTTCAGAAATATATATGAATAACAAGGACAAATAATTTTAAACAGTTTCTCACTGTGTTTGTATATTTGTGTGTATGGTGTGTGAGTGTGTATGTGTGTGGTTAGGGGAACCAGAGAATGGAAGAGGAGACAAGAGGTGTAAATGATATTAGAACATGCTGTCTGTAGATAATACATCACTATCTACACTATTAACATTACACATAGATCCTGAGGCTGGCCAACAGTTGATGTTTAGGTGAAAGTCTCTTGTTACAGATACATAGAGAAGGAGACTAACTGAATGTTTTTCTTGTCCCGAGAATGAAGAGAGAGAACCAGTGCTCTTCCAAGGTCACTTCCAGCCCTGATATTCAAGAAGTTTGTGAATATTTTCGTTTACTCTGGCACTTGCTACACCTTCAGAGTTTACAAAACAGACTGCTATCCTTCAAATCACACTGGCGTGGGTGAAGTCACGGAGCTGGATTACTCTCAATGTCACATCTTATTTGGCCTTTGAATGCTATTTAGCAAGACTCCTGTCCAAATGGCATGTGATGGTGACCAAGGCAATTAGAGAGATTGATTTGGCATGCATGATTTCATTCTCTGCTTTCTACAGTGAGAGATGAAGGAGCCCATCAGGGTCTAAGATAACCAAATTTGATTTTGCCCACATGAAGACAGTAATTTTTCAAGTGGTTTTGGTGTTATAATAATACTTAAGCTTAACTTAACCTCATTTTTTTTTTAAGAATAAGCATCTCAGAAAGAGGATTTTCAAAATTATGTTCTTTCAAAATTTTGTTCTTTTTACATTAGTTTATGGCCTAAAAAGATTTAAAACAAGTAGCAACTTTTCAAGTTAATGTTATTTTCTAAGGCTTTTTGTGTATTTTGCATTATGTCACATCCATCTGTTCACTAATTTGAGGTTGCTTCATTACTATTGTTTTAATGTCATACAAAGGCATTAAAATGTCACAGAATAATAACCTTGAACAACAAAAAAAAGCATGGCTAAAAAGGGCTCGCTCTGATTTTTTCTGGATATTGATTCCCTAATTGGATTAGAGTCTCCCTTTGACAGAATTCCAAGAAAATAAAGGGCCAGACCATGATTCACAACTGGTTGGATCTCATCCCAATGACCACGGGTAATGTTCATTCATTCCACAAACTCTGATTAAGGGTCTTCAGTGGGCACTGGTCAGTGTTGCCAGCATTGCCCAGGCAAACACATTCCTGGTGGCAGTTACAGGGTGAGTAGGTAGGAAAGGCAGCATGAGTTTTGAAGTCTGTTCCTTTCATGTCTGCTTTGAAGAGGAGCAAGAGCATTTGGGAGTTACTGAGGAGAGTTGAAATGGCAGGTAGCCCAAGATGGGATGTTGAAATCTTTTTCTCCATTTGCCTGGAAACTATGTGTGGCTCCTATGTGATATCTCTGGACTTTATGGGAAGCTCTTGGACCAGCCTCAAATACCTCATAGTTTTCCTGTGAACTCAGAGCTTGAAGTTAGAAGCAGCTTGCCAGTGTGATGAGGCCTGCAGACAGCTTCTGAAATGGCAGCTGATGGGAACACATGCTTTGTGAGATATTCAGATGTGTGGATTGTTGTGGGTCTTTTGCTGAAATATTCACTATAGATACTCATACAGCACTACGAGCATGAGATGCCTATTTCAGAAAAGATTAGTTGGTGGATTTTGCTTAATTTCATTTAAGTGTTCTACACTTTTTTTGGTGAAAGATCTTGCTGAGGGGACAAGTCAAATTAATCTGTAAGTTTCCTAGTCCTGTCCTGCCCTCCAGCCATACCTCCTGGGAGCTATTTGGGTCATCTGTACTGTGGAATAAAAATTATGATCAAACATTTACCACATTGTAAGTGCTTTTAGATGCCTTGCTTCCTGTTATCTTCACAATGACACCATGAATTAGGTATCATACTATTGATATATCATTGAGGATCAGAGAAGTCTCTTGAGGCAGGATTTAGAATATTCCATTCTGTGACATTCTAAAGGGCATGTCATTACTGTCACCAAATGAGAGCATTCTCACAGGGATCTTAAATATATGGGTGAGAGGTCAGTTGACCTATTCTCTACAACATCTACTGAAGCATCATCATTCTTCTCAGCTGAGAGAAAGCAAATAGGCAATAAGACTATTACTTAGCATCTCCATCCACCTTCATATTGTTAATATTTATAATCTGCTAATCTCTTGGCAAGACTAACAGATAAGATTGCTGAGTTCAGCATCTTTGAGAAGCATCATCATCATCAGATGTCTCATCCGTCCGAGATCTGGTTATCTTAGCCTTTCTCATGCTTTAGTAAATTATTTGTTCTGGACCTGCTCAAGTGAGCTGCCTGAGCACTGCCATTTGCCTAACTAGTGAAGACGAGTGGGGCCCCAGCTAGAGAAGGAATAGAATAGATGTACAGATGGCATTAGGACTTAAATTCAATTTGTCACGTGTGTGTTTTAAATATGTTTCTAGGGTGTTAATTTAATTTAAAAATAAAATTTAAAGATAAAATTCTTTTCAAAAGATTAAAAATATAACATCGTAGATTGATATTGGTGATATAGAGAAAATAATAGAGTTAACCCAGGACCTACTTTATAACTGGAAACAGCAATTAAGTAGAGCTGGCATTCTTAAGAATTATAGTGAAATAAAATGAAATTGCGCCCAATGAGGTTTTCTTATGTCTCTTCTTTATCTGAAAACCATCAAAGAACTGAGCAAGAATTGTTATATTGTATTCTAACAATGGCTCATTAATTCATATATGACTTCTAATATTCCACATATCCAATTATGTCCTTTAGTGTCCCACAAATCATTGTGATCTCGTGGTTGGCGAATAAGGTGCATTAGATGCATCTGTTAAAAAGAAGTTTAAAAAGTGGCTTCATTACACTTTCATGATATACAAAATATCATCATCTCCAAGATCCATCTTGAAAACCCATAATTCCTTTATTAGCAGGATACATTTTGGTGTTTTCAAGATACATAAAAACAGCATAGAGTACCTCTGAGAAGAATAAAACCAGTATCTTTGCCATGCTGAAAAATATGTAAATATCCTCTATCAAGAAGTTGTGTTGGGTATATTGCTATTAATAAAATTATTTCTCCTTTGTAAGACAATTGTATTTTGGTGACTTTTTAAAAATAAATCCATTACCTTTGACATTTTTTTTTCTGAAGTACTCCCAGAAATTAATATGAAACTTGGCAAGTGCAAAATTTATATTGGCTTTATCGTGAAATTTTAGGTTGGTGACTAAGGTTGGCCTGAGTTTCTTCATATTCCTTAAAGTAGGATTGCCAAAATGATATTTTTAATCTTTCTATATTTGTGTTTAAACAAAATGATGCTACCTTAAAATTAAAGCTGTATGATGACTTTGACTGGATGCTTCATTACCATTTCTGATTGTTATGTATAAAAAATAAAATGAATCTATTTGTTTAATTTTTTCTTCCTTTATAAACTACAAACATGTTAGTTCAAGTGAGTGCCAGGAATTTACAAAGCCCCAAATGATGTTTACAATTTATAAAATGAAATGCTTTCATGTACATTATAGGCTTTACTTTAATATTCTAGATGTTCATGAAATAATACTGAGCAGCAATGACCCGAAAAAGTGTATAGTTAATTCAATAATATTTGGCTGGATTTCCCACTTTTATTTCTAGTTTTATCTGCTTTTAAATTGTTTATTTGCATCTGGGCTAATTTTCACAACTGAATGACTGCTGGGTTGCATATTTGGATGTGACAGTGTAAGTTTTAGAGTTGGCAATTTAAGGATTGATATAAAAATGAATAGGATTTCCTCAAGAAAAGGATTAGGATTTTTCCTGGGGAAAATTGGTATTTTCTCAGTCTGTGATCACACTGTTGAAGCTTAGAAAGTAATTCTAGACTCCTGAATATATTCTAGGGCCCTGCACATAATTCTCACTCCAAGGAATGGGAAGACTCATGGCTACAGGTAGACTGAACAGGTGATCCCCTGCTGAGCCCTTTCAACAAGATAGAGTGTTAGCTGTGGTAAGTGCCCTGTGGATTGTGGGGTAGACATAAATACCATAAAAACAAGGCCAGAGATAAGGTGATGAGATCAGCGGAGCAGTGTTTGTGACATTCCAGAATGCTTTTTATTTCACTAAAGAATTTCCATTTTTTTGTATTTAAAATTAAAAACAGAAGAAAATATGTTATATTTTTCCCCAGAAAATATGAAGGGAAGCTGTCCTAAATATGAAAATCATGATGAGGCATAGTCTTGCAAGAGATATTATCTAATGAGCAAAAGATCTTTAATTGCTGGTAAACCTGATATTTTGGATTTACTCTTCTAAATATTCAGCTAGATAAGGATGTTTATTTCCTTATCATAGATAAAGGATTGCATTTGTTTGAGTTCATATACAAAATATACAGAATGTAATGGTTATCAAAGTCTGTGTTGGATTCTGGAGGGATATAAAATATATTTATTTTTCAAAGCAGGCAATGCCCCTATGTTCATGTCAAGAGATCATTGCAATTTCCAATACCTTGGGGGCATCTCTAATGACTATTAGCTTATGAGACAATAACTGATTCAATGTATTTTTTCAATGGAGGGAAAATGAGTACCCTACACAGTCTGTAAACTCTTCAGTAGGTTGGAATAATGAAAATTCCTCACTGAAGAGATGATGATGGTTTATGTAAGTGGCTAAGAATCACATGCCACAACCAGAATAAAAACATTTCAAATTTTCTGCTGTAAATTAATCACAAGAACAAATCTAATTTTTAGTATAAGAAATATTGACTATGTGCTTTGTCTTCCTAAAGTTAATTATAAGTCATACTACAAAAAGGATGCCTAATGGACAGACACAAGGAGCCACAGGATGGGCTACTACAATATGGGCGATGATAGTGACAAAAAACTGGGTCATAAAACGTAAAACCATCTTGAAAGAATATCTGTCACATGGGAGTGATCCTCACTATTCTTAATAATGCTGTTTTATTCTAGGAGCAGATTTCTGCTAAAAAGCAATTTAATTTTTTTGATACCCCCAGTTCATGTCCAATAAATATCATCCATAGGTATTTTTAGATATAATCTGATTCAGTAAAGTGATAATAAATCTTGAATTTTAATTTTGACCTGAGCTAGGTCAAATTTTCTCAACAGAAGATGCTGGGCAAAATTTAATGAATAAAAGGCAGTAAATAAAAATATCACATAGGTGAATTGCACCTGGAGAAGCAGGTAGAAATATATAAAATGGTTGTAGCCCATAGATAGCCAGAAAGGGAAAATAAATGTAGAAACTTTGCAATCTCATCTGTTTTAATTTATAATGAAAAAAAAAACACTGTATATATTTTGGCAGGTATATTTTATGTCAGTAAAACATTAGGATAAAAACATTTTTTTAGGCTTGGAGATATGTAAAAGATAGAGTTATAAGTCAATGTGAAGAAAAAAATGAAAATATGAAGTATAAATACTATTTTTCCCTGCACAATTGGAGTATCTTTCCCTAGGCCTATTTACAGGAGATGCTCTAAAATTCCATATCTATAAGCATGTAAAGTTTTAACATACTATATTCCTGCTTAGATTCATTTAAAAAGGCTGATTGACTCATAGGACTTGTAAAGAAGTAGTAAGTTTGTCTTGGATGTCAGGTTTCATTTCTTATAAATCCTGTGTATCTCATTAGGGTTACCTGAGACTAAACTTGATGAAATATATGTGATGTATATGCAGCTTCAACAATGAAAAATATTTGTGGGCTTCTTTTAAATTAAGTGAAGTAATACAAACCATGAATGGGATGTTAATGAGGTTATTAAATTTGGGGAGTAATGCATTATCAGTTGATACAGAGATAGGGTATAGCTGGATTTATCCATGGGGTAAAAGAAGCCATGGTAATTATTTCTATAGAGGTTATACAGATAGTCTTAATTAAAAAGTTTAAAGGAAAAGAAATTATTTAAATGATCTATATTAAAAGTAAATGTATAGTAGAAATGAAATTATCTGAAGTAATGCCATGGTTTGTAGGGGTATATTTTAGCCTTTTCTTTCCTATTTTCCTCTCGTGTTAATTAGGTATGAAAAGGCAGAGTGCTAGTACTTGTATTTTAGACATTAAATGATATATTGGACTTAAAAATAGACTGTTTTTTAGTATTTATTTCTTCTGTGGCAAAATCAAATTCTAAAGTAATAGTGTAAGAGCTTATAAGCTCCTTTTAACTCTTTGTTTTAGAGTTCAACTTCTAGAGTTTTAGAATTATAACCTTGATCTAAGAAGCTATTGAATTTAACAAATTTATGGTAAAACTTATAAAGCAAATGAAATCTATGAACACATAACATGTATCATGTCTCAATTTATAGTTAATTCTGTAAACAATATTGGTTTCTTTTTCTTAAAAGAAGAATATAAAAATTTACCTAAGATTTTTGATAAATTTCAGTCTCCTATAGATGAGGAGAGAAAGAGATAATTCCAATTACCTAAAGGATACCTGAATAAGCTTCATAGAAGTAATTTGAACAGGATTAGCCATGGCTGATGAAGTTGGTGTCTAGCCACCCCACAAAAAAGTCTGCCTGAATTACAAACATTCTTTATTTTATTGTGTCCAGAAGATACCATAAGAAGGAGTAAGAAATTAAGTCTTGAAGTATGCAGTAGGGGAAGATAAGAAAGGAAAGTTGGGGCAAACAGACAGTTGGGCCCAAAGGAAATGGACACTGTGATTTATCATATATCAGCCAATGATCATCTAATTTCACTTTTGCATACAAGAAGCCCAGGATTATAAAATTTCTGGTAAAAAGAGAGAAGTAAAAAAGTATAGTATTTTCCCCTTATCTGCAGGGAACATGTTCCAAGACATTTTGGAAATGTCTTGGAAACTGTGGCTAAGACTGAACCCTACATATATATGTATATATAAGAAAAAACATAGTATATGATTAATGTTAGCTTACAAATTAGACATAGTAAAAGATTAACAACAATGAATAATAATAAAGGAGAACTATTATAGAAATAAACTATAATGAAAGTTATTTGAAACTTTTAAATTATTTCTGGAATTTTCCATTTAATACTTTGGATTGAGGTTGATCCAGAATAACTAAAGTTGTAGAAAGCAAAATCATAGATAGAGACCACGGTAGTTAGCAGCTGTCTGTGGACTTGATTAGATGGGGAACTTATTGGGGACAGTGACTGTGCTCTTTACCACTATATCCCAGGAGAGTCTGGTTTAGAGCTGTGTTTAGTAAACTATAGAAGGAAGGGATTACTATATAAATGAAGCACCAAGCACATTTAGAAAATATATAATCAAGGAAAAAAAAATAGAACTAAAGTTAGTGATTTGAGATTTGTATCCTATCATTAGTGAAATAAAATATTTAAGAAAAATAGAGAGACTGTCCCCCAAATAACCCCCACAAAACCCCACAAAAATACACCCTACTACAGTTATTCAGGAACAGAGACAATTAAATTCTTTAGAGTTGCCCTCCTCAAATTGTGAGTTGCAGATCAGCACTAGCCTGCAATGAGACTAAGTGCTTAGAAACATTTATAGCAGACTGTCTCTTGAATCTAATAATGAAAAAAAATTGGGGCTTGCATTTATATGCCTCTATTTTAAATTAGTTTTTCAGTAATTAATTTTTAATGACATTTAAAATGATACCAATCTGTGATGGGTTGGAAAAATAACAACAAAACTGTTCCTTCATCATTAATCATATGAGAAACACAGCTATAGAGAACTTAGACTCTGAAAATACCGTGCAATTCCCCAAACTACTCACAATTGACAATAAAATCCCTAAATTTTAAAATGCATTTATAAAAAGTGACACAGAGATTCTTCTTAGATGTTTTGCTCTCTGTCTCTCTGGACCTCAAGTACTCATTCCATCTACCTCTTGGCTAATTTAACCTGGTGATGTGATTCCCAAATAAGATGAGAAGGGTAAGCTGCTTGCGTGGTTCTGATTGACTATGTTATTTGGATTAACCACTAGGCCAGTGGGAAGAAATCCAATCCACATGTATCTATGTAAACTAGATGAGGTTTCTTCTTTGGTAGGGGCCCATATATCCAGGGCACGTTGGTGTTATTCTTGGTAATGAATTCCTGTTCCTAACATGGTTAAAACCAGTGACTCTCACATAGGAAGGAGTAGACAAATTCAGGAAAATATAATTTAACATGCAGTTATCTGCTTTTTGTAATTTTCAGTTCAGGAATGAATAGTCTATACTGGAGAGATTCTTTGGATTGCTCTGTCAAATGGGATAAATCATTTTGCCTGCAAAATGAACAGTGGGCTTAAATGAACATCAGCAGTTTCAGAGCTGGTGCACCCAATTCCACACTTCTGACTCTTTTAGAGCTCCCATTGATTTTAATGATGATGTTCAAAGATTCAGTCTGTCACACCTAGATGAGAACTGGCCTCATAAAATGTGCCTGAAGCTGGTGGATTTTATCAGTAGGTAGGGCAACACTGATCACCTTGGGGAAAATACTTGTAATTGGCTTAACTCTTGCTGTTTGTGATTAATCATCTATTCTGAAATAATATGATTCGGTATTGTCTGCCCAGTAATTTTATAGTCACATGGAGCACTAGCTGGCTAGACAGCAAAAGTAAGTTTGAGTTCTTTTTTTTTAGCATTCCTTCCAAACTATAGTTAACTATACTATCATATGTAGGCGTCCAAGGATGTCTAATAAACACAGCATTTTAATTACCCATTAAATAATAATGTACTAGATGCTATGGAGAGGACACAGGAGGGGAGCACAATATTTTAATGAATACATTTGTATGTGATTTGAACTACATTTAGTTTTCTCAAGATACGAATGCAGTATTCTATGCTTTTATTTTAGAGTTAAGTCATAGATGCCTCAGAGATTCCTGATACTTTATCATTTCTCAAGTGTCACAGAATTCCTGAGGGTCTGTGATAAAGTGAGGGATGGGTTAATAAAGAGTTGGTAAAAGTTAATGGTTAAAAATCAAATGCTTTCCTAGAAACACAGAAAAGCAGTTCCCCTCCCATTTAAAATCATATATAAGGATGTGTAACAGTATTTGTAACTAAAGCAATCAGGAAGATTTCTTCACCTTCTAGATAATCCTATCAATTAGGGCAGGTTAGAGTATGCTGAGACAAGAAACAACATCTGAAATTTAGAGGTTTAGAGCTATAGAATTGTTTTCTTAGTCTGTAGTCCTCCTCTTCAAGAGTCTGAAGGACTCTTCAGATCAGTGGTTCTCTAACCTGCAAAACAGTAAATCTATCATTTTGTAGAAGCATCATCTGGAAGATTCTACTTCCTTAGGCAGTGTGGTGGGGGAGGACCAAGTTGTGACCAGCTCTTAACTTTTCCTATCTAGAATGACATATGTCAGTTTCTTTCTCTCTCCCTTCACTCCCCCCACCCTTTTTTGTTGTTGTTGTTGTTGTTGGTGCTGGGAATGGAACCTAAGGCCTCATGCATGCTAAGTCTATGCTCTACCACTGAGCCACATCTGCAGCTGGACAGAGGTCATTTCTACTTACTGGCCAGTCATTAGGTTAGACTTAACTTCAAGAGAGTGGAAAAGTATAATCCTCTTTATACATGAAAGAAGAGAAGAATTGGAGATATTGGTGAGCAATGGTTACATTTACCACAATTATCAAGTATTAAAAAATTAGGCAGTCATGAGAAAATAGAATTTTATACACTGAGAGTGTGTATGAATTGATTCAATTTTATAAATGTCCAGTGAAAATCATTAACAAAATATACAATTTATTTTCTCTAGCAATCTCAGCTATGACTCTGATTAACTTTACTGAGCTCTTGCTATATACCAAGTTCTATAATGAGATATTTACATACTTTATTATATTTAGTGCTTACTTTGGGAGTTTATTCTAAGAAAATAAATGGACATATCTGTAAAAATCCCACAATAACTTATTTAAAAAAGGGAAATAACCTATTTATCTACCAAAAAAAGGACTAATTAAATAATATATTTACACAATGGAACACAATACCGTGGATCTGTGCTCTTGACCATTATTTATAATTTAGTGGAAAAAAGGGGAACAAGTATCATATTGTCCCATTTAAATGTATACAGAAAAAAGTTTGAAAAGATAATTACTTACTTTTTAAAAATTTAGTTTACTTGGTGTGATAAGATTAGAAAATATTTTCTTCCTTTACACTTTAAAAACTTCCTGAGTTGCTTACAATATAGTGTACATTTCCTTTAAAATAAAAAATTAAATCCTTTCCAGAATAAATTATAATCATTTACTTTTATTGCTTCAATTTGTAAAAAACATTGCTGAAACATGCACTTATAAAAGGTATATAAAGGGGTGGGGTTGTGGCTCAGTGGTAGAGCACTTGCCTGGCATGTGTGAGGCACTGGGTTCAGTACTCAGCACCACATAAAGATAAATAAATAAAATGTATTGTGTCCCTCTACAAATAAAAAACTTTAAAAAAGGTATATAGATATAGATAGAATTGAATTAAAACATTTCCTTCTTGATGTCAGTATTTTGCGGGGAGAATCTAGCTTAGACATTCTTCTAAAAAATTGGTTGACTACAATACTAAGCTTCTATATAGTAAGAAAAAAATTATTGGGTTTTTCATTTATTTAAACTAGCTTTTTATTCTCTCCCCTTCCCAATACATCTTATTAATAATAAAATCTAAAATTGTTTTCTATGTTGGGAATTTAGTACATAATTTCTTGGAGAATATAAGTCAGTATAATTATTAAGATGTAAATTTTTTTCAGTTCTTGGATGTAGGCAAAGTTCTAGCATTCAGGTGGAAAGGATTTATATTTCTTATCGGTTGCTTAGACAAACCATGTTTTGTATTAAGGGTACTGGATTCTGAACCAGATTTTATTATTCATTTCATTATAAGCCTTCCGACTGTGAGTTGAAATTCTGTCCAGGTCCCAAGAACATGATTTTCTTGTGTTTTAAAATATCAATTTGAAGAAGCTCAGAGAAGGCTCCACCATGGAATTGAAATTTCTAATAAATGTGTACTGCAACATTTATTAAAATGCATAACATCAGGGCATTCTTTGTGGAGGATTTCTTTAAATAGTCAGATAAATTTAAGAAGTATTCTGGTTGTAAACAAATATTCTCTAGACTTGTTTTAAACCAAATATATTCTAAATAATTCAGTTTCAACCACAGTTGTTCTCTATCTGTAGCAGTCATACAGTAAATATATGTACAGTTCTTCAGTATTTTTCCCACTTAGGGCAGACTACATGGTTGAGTTGATTAGAAAAGTATATGCAAGTCCAGTACTTAATAGAAAAAAGCATGTCCCTATCGATCAAGAAAGCCGCACAGACTTAAAACACTGAATGGAACAATAAACAGCTTTGTTTTGGTGATTTCACTTTTAAAGATATTGTTGCAATTATTGAAATATATAACTTTACTTATTTTCCTTTCCTAAAGAAGAAATGAAAATGGTCCAAGCAAATAGTGAAATATTAAGTAGAATGTGAGTTTTGTATTCCAATTTTAAATGTGCTCAAGGAAAATTAAATGATGCTGATTGTAGCTCCAAGTTTCTATTGTACTGCAGTGCTAAATAATAAAAAATGAAATACATTTTTATAACCCAGTAGTGCAATGGAGCTGCAGTTGGCTCAACCACATATAAGAAGCCTTGTTTTGGCTGCATTTTGCTGGAGATGCTTTGTCTATTTATAAGCTCAACAGTGAAGGCTACCAGGGGAATGACTACTTGGTGTGGCCGTGTTTCTGTCAAAGAATTTATAAAAGAGGGCGGGGAGAAGGGAGAGGGAAAGGGAGAGAGAAACAGAAACCTCTGGCATAGAACATGCTGATCAATATGTAATGATATGGCTAGATCAATGACTCCTAATTTTCTTGGTTTGAAAAATGTCAACTGCACGAACATATTGGCAGATTTCAAAAAGTTTCTAAGTAGAACAAATGCCAAACTCCAGATAATTTTTATTATTTCTTTTATTCATGAGCATCGCATTTTATTTCAGATAAAGTTCATAGTCAATAGTGTCTTCAGTCTGCAAATGTTACACTGTCCAAAATTTTCTTTTTTTAAACAATAGAAGTTCTGTCTGTTCTTTCCCACAGTGAGGTGTTTACATTCACACTGTTTAATAGCACCCCAAATGAAAGGCACACATATCTGAGGTGGTAAATATCCTAACTTGTGAGGAGGCAGCAGTTTTCTTTTAGACATTATATTTTCATATTTTATTTTTATGTTTTTAGAGCTCAATTATAAATAAAGTTTTTTATATGTAAAATAGTATCAAACATATTACCTGCACAGCGCTACAACTGTGTCCTGGCCTGTGCCAGGTTTTCTGTGCTGAGGGGGTTTGATTTGATTCCATGTTTCAGTGTATGTATATGAAGTTTCCCTTCCTCCCTCCCTCTTTTTTCTTTTTCTTCCTGTCTTTTTTTTCACAATTTTTCTTTTTCTTTTTATTTTCAGCTTTGTTCTTTTTAAAAACTTTAAAAAGTTATTATAAAATCAATTCATGCTTATTCTGGAAAATTTGATCAAAACTGAAAAATGTAACATAAAAATTGACTTCTTCAAAATCACCCATCGTTAATCTTTCCCTATAATTCCCTTCAAATTTTTCTTTAGTAAATAGTTTTGTTTTATAAAATTGACATGAGGATATATAAGCAATTTTATATATTTTGCTTTTCATTTAGCTCACGTCAAGTGTGATGTCAAGTCTGGTAGGTGATACCTTGACCAGCTGAATGCAGACGATGAGTCAAAAGCAGAGTATGCAATGTGATCATACAATTCAGTATCCAAGCAGGTCACTTTTGAAAGTGGAAGGATGCTGTTAATTACTTGAGAATGAGAGGCATAAAATGAGACATGCTGGGTACTGTAGTACACATCTATAATCCCAGCTACTTGGGAGGCTGAGGCAGGAGACCTCTGGAGGCCTGGAGTTTGAGACCAACTTGGGTAACATGGCACCTGCCCCCCAACCTGTCACCCAAAAAATATACCTATGGCCACTTTAATGCCAAGGGAGAGTGGGAAACTACATTTCCCAGTGTGCACTGCTTCCTGAAAGTTAAAAAGCTTGACTGACACAAAACACCTGGGACTGTGATTAGTACTATTTAGAGGTTTACAGTCTAGGGCTGGTTTTGGATATGACGACTTCTTTCTGTGAGACACTTAACCAGACACCAGCTGGGGTGAAATTTCAATGGAGAATAAATCTTGCTGGAACCTCTCTCTCCCCCACAAGTCATGCTAGCACAGGTATGAAGCTGGTGTGTGCTAGTCCACTGTTCTCCTGGGTGCTGACTCCTTCCCACAACTTCTAGTCTTTGGAGGGGGGGGTTTGTTCCCACTACACTTCAAGTGAACTGTTGGCCTGGGCATCTTCCACAGAGGAATGTCTGCCAAAATCAACCTGGATATCCCTGTCCAGCTCTTTCATGTTGGGTTCCTTCAGAGACAGTGCATTCTCCAGGCCTTCTGGTTGAGGGAGGTGAGATTTGGGAAGTGCCTTGCTTGAGGTACTTTGGGTGAGTCTGGCTCCCAGAAATCCTGAAGAGTGTAGCATTTACCATATGCCTTTTGCAGATAGAGCTCCATTTGGTCCCGTACATCACAATGCAGCAGAGGTGAAGGATGCACATCTTCTCTCTGGTTGACTGCTACATTGAGCCAAGGAACTAACATGGCCTTTTGGGTCCTGTGCTGTCTCACAGTTATATCTACCATCTTTCCTGGCAACTTTTTGCTGTTCTGGAGAACTTATTCTCTGAGAGCTTGGGTGGAATTCTGTGTTTGTTGCATTTTTTACAGAATGATTCTTAATGAGGGGGCTTTTCAGAGGGCCAAGACACTGCAGCTTTCGTGTCCAGGGACTGCTCTTACCCACTGCTGGAGAAAGCTGTCTTTATTTTATTTTATTTTTTTTTGAGATTGGAGGGACCATCCAAGTGCCCCTTCTTTGGAGGTTCTTAGTGCAACTTTGGTACTTTGCTAGGGGGATGGTTCTTTCTTTTCAGAAAGACTCTTTACCAAGAACTGCTGCTCCTTGACAGATGTGAATACTTGACATTTCCTTCTAATGCTCTTTTGGAAGTAGAGTTTTCCAGCTTATGAATAAGGCAGACTTGATGGTATGCGGCAGGAGAGCAATTGGGAAGAGCAGTTCTCAGATGGAAGGCAGGTGAGGGACTCATCCTCTAATGAATCCCATTTTCCAACATGTGGAGCTCTGAAGCAAACCTAAGATTTGCCACACCAAGAACCTTAAACCGTTTCTTTCAAAGCATAACATGAATTTTTGGTCCCCACAAAAGCATGTCATTTGTTAAAAGCTTAGAAAAGCCTGCATCATTTCAGCATCTTTCCATTTTCTCTTTTATAATTGTAATCTTTTTCTCTCAATCACTTCAATCTCTGTTCTCTGAAAGTATGCACTAGTCTGTCTCATCTTAAACATAGTTTCTAATCCTATGCCCTTCTCCAAATACTGACTTTTTCCTTCTCTATGGAGTTAATCTGTCCTCATTTTAGAAACAATTCTATTTAGACTTCTGTCTATTTAACTGCTCTGAAAAATGGCAGCACTGACAGGGTGGTTCAATCCACTGGTTTCTTACCATGACATCTCTGTCTCTCTCTCTTTTTAATGGCTACTCTTCCTCTGCTTGTGTTAGTGTGCTTGTGTCTTCCAGGGCTCAGTCCTTATGTCTGTTCTCAAATTTCACACTCCAGTGATGGCTGCCACAACCTGTGTGTCCACAAACTTCAGACTCAACTTTCCATTAGCTTCAAGATTCCTTAGTTGCTCTTCAGGTAATTTCAACTCTTTGTGTTTAAATGCCACTATTCTCTCATTTTTCTACTTTTTCTTAGATTCTCTTGTTCACTATCCTTGTTCCAAAATCAGAATTTTGGGAATGCTTTTTGCTCCTTTATTTCACCCACTGCATCCCCTTCATTCAGCAAGTCCAAGTGCTGTGAGAACCTCCTTTATCCTCTTCTCCTTTCGAAAGCCTTGACTGAGTCTTATGATGTTAGCCTGAGTACATCTGGCTCCCACTACTCTGACTTTCCTTTTCATTAGTGTTAGTGGACTTCAATCTATTTGCCAACTACTACTCAAATTTTAAGACTGCAGTTAAAAGTCAACCTTATGGAAACTTTTCTGATGTTCAATTTTCCTACTGTAAATTTGAATGCTTTTTTCCTTTGTGACTCTCCATGTTACCATGCATGCCCTATCCCCTTCTATAGGTATTTAAAATTTTGTGCATATTCATGTCTTTCTCCCCACAGTTGGCTATGAAGCCCTCTATGGCAGGAATAACATTTGCAAGGGTGTGTCCTGTTTTCATATTTATTGTGCCTGGAACATAGGAGATGTACAGTAAATGGTAAATGAAAGCTTACTGCTTTTATAATATTTAATATTTTTGTTTAGTCTTAAAAATATTTCCAGTTTTCTGCCTATAGCTAATGCTGTAAAATATATCATAAATCTCATTTGAATTTTTCATTCTTTCCTAGCGATAGAAATAATCCCCAGAAGTGGAATTACTGAGAAAAAGAGAATGAATATTTTAATGAGTCCTAACATATATTGCCTAACTATGTATCAGAATGTTTAACATTTTTATAATTTGACCCAAATTTTAATAAAAAAGTTTTTAAAATAATAGCATAGTAAAACCATAAATTCTTTTGAGTTTTCCAACTTGGAAGTCATTTTTGGATTGAGAAATATTCAGCTTCTATTTGCAAACTGACATAGCAATATGCTGAAGTTAGTAATATTAAATTAGGCTCTACCTCCCAATGCTATTGAAAATATGGAAGGTAGCATTCAGTATAAGCCACATAGGCAATGTACAAAAGCTTATTTTTTTCCTTTCTTTTCCTTTTGTCACAGCCTAATAAATTCCTAGCGGACTTTGATTATTAAGACACAGTGCAAGGCCTACCTTTTTAACCTTCCTTTCTGAATAGACTATTGATTCAACTTAAACTGCTTTTTAAAAATTCAATATGCGCATCTGGGGAGTTTGCTACCCCTGTGCTTTACAGGAAGGTTGTGAAGATTAATACGTTTATAGAGCATTATGTGCTTCTTTGGATGAAAGGTTCGGTATAAAATACAACTCTAGTATTGTTATTTAAAAGCAAACTTTCTTTGGGGAAAGAAAAAAGGCTTCCACAGTAACTTTTGATTAAAAGTTATGTACTCCAGTACTTTTTTCCAAAGGCTATCTCCAAGGAAGTCTTGAAAATTGTACGCCTTGCCATCTGCTGACATGATGCGGCATAAAGGAGATGCTCTCATTTCTGTCCATCTATTTCAAGCCAGTGTGGGTTTGATTTGGTCTCAGCTTATCTTGGTGGCTCTGAGTTTATTGTTGTGCTTTATTTACATTTTAAACTATTCCTTGCCTGATTTTAATTGTTTAATTGGACCTAAATTCACGTGAATAATTCCTGGCAGAACTCCCCTCCCTCTCTTTCTCTCTCACAAAGAGATCCCATGTGATCAGGAATGCATGGGGTTTTGGTAGCTATGGTAACCGCATCATAAACCTTGATGGATGGCAGGTGCTTTAAGCACTTCAACTATTAGAACCTTATGGGCACTGGATGTGTTCAGCCAAGAATGACATTTGCCCACAGGGATCATAAAACAAAAAGAACCTTTACTCTTGATTTGGCAGCAAGGAGATAACAGACACGTACTAACGAGGATGTAATGAAACCAGATGAGGATTACTCTGATAAATACTGCTAAAAGGGAGAAAAAGGGTTATAGCAGAGGGTATAGTTTAAATGTGGAAGCAGTGTAATCATTCTCTACACTGTAAGTGCATCTGTGAGTTCTGGTTTCTTGAGTTGTGTGTGGGTCACAAGTAAAAATTTTAGGAAGCAATTCTAAGTCCAAAACTTTTAAAAATTATGTTTATCTGAAAGAAGGAAAAGAAAACATATTTGTTATGTTTTTAAATGACTCAGGAGTGTGAATGAGGAGATGGTAGGCGGCCTGTTAGATGACAGAAGTGGGATTCAGAATCACTCAGATAGTCTAAAGTGGGTATAACCCATTTAGTTATAATAGGAAAAATGGTTTGAAAGAGATGAACTAGTGGTCATGTTCAAGAAGAGGCATTTTAGAAATATATTGAATATGCCCCTAACAGAAGAATTATATTTAGGAGAATAGATTATTTAATAAATCAAAAATCCCCAAACTGGTAGATTTGGACTGAACAAACACAATACACACGGTAGTTTCAGAAGACTTCAAGATTGAAGGATCAAATATGAAAAAAAAAACAAATTAACAATGCCTTTCAAGAGCATGTTTTTTTTGCCACTCAGAGCTCCTGATCCTAGGTTAAAGGAAACAAACTAAAACGGACAATAAAGATTTAGAAAAGTGATGAAGGCATTTCCAGAAGGTTAATTCTGTGAACTGTTAGAACAGCTTTAGTGGGGCAGATTTTCAAATTGTCTTCCTTAAGAGTCTTTAAAAACAGAATGGTAATTTTGTTGTTACTAGAGACAAGTGGAGTAATGACCCAGGCTGTGCACTGCTCTCCCACAGTTCTCTCCAATAGACTTTAAACACGTTTCTGGGGCTGGGTGTAGGCCAAAGCAAGAGAACATGCCTAGCATGCCTGAGGCTCAGGGTTTAATTCCCAGCTTTGCAAAAATAAATAAGTTAGTAAAAAGATAAAGCCCGTATAATTTCTGATCAATAAAACATAACATTCTGATGTGCTAATGCACAATAGGGTGACTATAGATGACTATATATCTCAAAAAGCTTTTAGAAAGGATTTTGAGTTTTTACCATAAAGAAATGATTAATGTTTAGGAGATAAATAAGTTTTCTCTGATTTAAGCATTACCTGATGTATATATATGTATTAAAACATTATATGGTACCCTATTAATATGTGTTAATTTCTGTTTTTATATATCATTTAAGAATACATTTAATTAATAATCACTTCAAACCTCAGAACATTTTAATTTTCTCTGTGGGATTTGCTGACAAAATTCCATGGAATGAAAACTCACTTAGTCTAATCTATCATTTGCTTAAAAATTCTAAGTCTCATGAGATCCCAGTGGACCCAGCCATTGTGATAAATTGTCTTCTTTGGACATCCTTAACTAACCTGAGTTGGCAATTTTTCCTGTTCTCTTTTTTCTTACAGACTTTTTCTTTAGTTGAAGCATTAATATATGAAATGTATCAGTTTTTCAAGCTCTTTCATGATATGAATGATAAGAATTTCTGTGACAGTTTAAAATTTTGTAAAAGTAACACCATTTTATTGAACTTAGATTGTTTTCTCAGCGTGTTGTGTGTCATTAATTAGAGGATTTTAACCTTAATTAAGGGTCTGTTGGCTCATATAATATAAGCCACTTAAAGTATCTGAAGTTGAAACAGTAATTCATCAGAAGACAGTGAAAGATCTTATGGAACTAGAAGTACAGTTATTTCACTGAAGGATGGAAAGTAGAAACCGGAACCATGACAATTCATTTCTCTATGCATCTCATCTCAAAAATGTAGACACCTTTAATGACCAAGGTAATTGATATAATAACTTGAGCCCCAGTGTCAAATTCTCTTGAGAGACATTCTAAGGTCAGTTTGGCTCAACTGTGCATCCTTGAGCTGATCAGTTTATGGCCTGGAGAGTGCTGAATGTCAGGTGCTTCTCCAAAGAGTAGCTTTTGGAAAAGAAGTATTAATATCATCTGTGAATTTGTAAGAAATGCAAATTCTTGTGCTTACCCCAGATCTTCTGAATAAGACCTCTGGAGCTGGGGTTCATAAATTTGAGTTTTAACATCCCTTCATGTAATTCCAAGGCTCACTAAAGTTGGGAAATCTCTGTAGGCTAACCAACTTCTTTGTTTTTTCCTCTTGGTCTTGACCCTGAAAATCTGGCACCCCAGGAGCCACTCAATCTAGGACAAACCTGCATGGCTGGCCACTCTAGTCCAGATCTACTTACTTCCTTAAAAAGGACTTTGGGACCTGGGGTTGTGGCTCAGTGGTAGAACATTTGCCTAGAATATGTGGGGTACTGGGTTCAATCCCTAGTACCACATTTTTTTTTAAAGGGCCTTGGGAATAGGTGGTAAGGCAAGGGGGCCTAGAAGACTGTATTAAAAGAAGAGGATGTTAGGGTGATAGAAAAATCATTATAAACTGGTATTTTTAATTTGTATAAGACCTCAATTTAACTAGAAAAAAATCAAATTACTTATTAAAAGACCTGTATCTAAGATATCCTGTCATACTTAGCATACACTTTTCACTTAGCACTTCATGTTCTTAAAACATGACCAGAACTTCAAGGTTAGTTTATCAAAGTATCTTACAGAATGTTAAGTTTCCAGGGTGGCTTTGTGTTGGCTCATTCCAAGAATTAAAGAGAAAACTGCTCAAATTAACCTCAACAACAGGATGAATAAAGCTGATACATGGCTTCTGTTGTTTTTGAAAACCCAAGGTCAAAGCAATGTGTTTATAAATAAATTTTAATTTATGAGAATCAGAATTTCACATTGCCGAACTGCAGCAAGTCAGAACAGTACTTTGTTGCCATGGATAGCCAAACATATTCCATTATAGAGCTCACTCCGGGGACGGGTGCGTTTCATTGTTTGTTCTTTCCAGAAGTCTGGGACTCAAGGGAGTTATCATTCTACATTAAATCAAAAACCTCTAAACACCTTCGTCATAATGAAAAAATCTTTCACAATGGACAGTTTGAAAGATGTAAAAGTTATTCTCTGTCACTGAGATTTTATGGGAAAAGCTGGTTCTAAGCACTACCTTTCTAAGCTTTCCAATAAATCAACACTATTGAAAACATTTAAAAGTGTCAGTGTGGCATAGAAATTATCCCCATAGAAAATTATGACTTTTTTTTCTCTTTTCTATTGCTTCAAGAACACTTTACAATATTGCCAATGCCTGCCACTCCTCGGAACCCTATAGTGGATGTGAACAGAATCATATATTGGAAAACATGATAGCTGAGCATTCATAAAAACTTCTTATCAAACAAAATGCATTAACACTTCCTAGCTGCATTGGGATTTATAGTAAATCATCAGGAATCACATTCTGTGAGATTTAAAAGAGACTTAGAATTTCCTGATTTTAAAGACTTAAAAGGGAGCTGCTCTGAGGATTTATACAGTTTTCAAATTTGCTAATACTGGAAATGCTATTAATTCTAGGAAATCTTTATTAACCAAAGTAAATAATACCATGTATCTTTCCAGAGGGAAATTTAAAACTTATAGGAAGAAAATCCTATGTAAGGAATAAAACTTGCTTTAACAAACATTCCATTCCATCGAGAGAGCTGGTTAATGACTTTTTGTAGTTTAGTTCTTTTATTTAAGAGGCTCATTGGTGAAGGCTCGTTCATCTTTTCTGATTTATGAATATTAATCCTGGATAAAAAAAAAGATGGATAGGAACATCTAGATCAATTTATGGAATAGTTGCTTCACAAACACCTTGAAGAGAAATAGCAAATGTTTGGACATTTCTAAATTTTGGAATAATCTTCTTTCCCATATTTCTTAGGTGCTTTAATTATACATCTGAGTCTAAGCAAAGACCTGAGAGGAACTCTCTACCTTGTCATTAAATTATTGAGTTGGAAGAGAATGAAGCCATTAGCCAACTTCCTAATTTTACACATGAGAAAACTGGAACCATGAGTTGACCAGGGTTATTAGGTGGAAGGTACTTATTTCATGGGAAAACACTGGTGATCAAATTTGACACAGCTGAAAATGAGTTGTACAGCTTCCCCAAATTGTGTCCTAGAGTTTTGAAAATGAAAGTTCGGTTTTGGGAAAAGAGACTTTAAATGTAATGGTGCAATATAGATACATAAGTATACAATTATGTATGTATGTGTGTACAATTATATAGATATAAATTCGATAGTTTTGTATCAGATATATGCAAAATAGAACCCTTTTAAAATAACTTATTTTCTTCCTTCCTTGAGTCATCATTACTGCTCATCTGATTATTTAAAACTCTTCCCTGTGTATTCCAATCACTTCCTGTTTGAAACTTAGTTGTCCCGAGGTCCATCAGACTCAAGCATGTTTCTCAGTCACTGTTTGTACCCAACACTGTTCAGATAGATGAAAGTCTCTCTCTCAGACGTTTTCTTCCCCTTTTCCTCATTATCCCACATCCCTGGTGGTGTCTATAGTAAGGAACCTGCTGTGAAAGATTGAGCTGTATGTTCTTGTACAAATCCTGGCTTAGTTTTGGGACAGATTGTATCTCATCATTAGTATATCATAAATTGACTCTTTTGGTTACCCTATTTATTAGGTACTTTAGTTAATTTTGGGACCACTCTCTTGTTCCTTAAGCTTCTAGAACAAAATCCATACAACAACCAATGCTTATGATTTCTTTGCCTTCTATGGTTACCTACCTCCATTATTTATGCTCCCATTTATGTTTCCAAGAGGATGCTTTGGTTACACACAAATTACACATATTTACACTCCACAAAAATGAAAATTTCTGGATAATGGTCACTCTTGGAATGAAAAGAAAAACCAAACCCAGATAGTGCAAAAGCACATTCTTCCCTAATCTTTTTCTGTTCATTGTGCTACACTGCCATTTCTCTATAGTTTTCTTTTCTTAGTGCCCAGTACCAAGGGGAATATCTGTGTGTTCTTTCCCTTAGTTAATTTAAACTGGGAACAAGGAGATAACTGGAATTTACAAGCTCTTGGTCTTCAAGTTTCTCTAATTTCATAACCAAAAGAGTTGAATGGCACCCTCAAACTTTTGAGGTGGCACAATGAGGTGTTTTTCCAAGGAACACCTTCTTTCTCCAATCCCCAGGCCCAAACATCCATTTATTTCAAATTCTTGAAGACTGACAAATGCCAAAATATTCCTACTGACTCATTTACCTCATTAACATTTTTACTGGACTTAGGGTCTAATGTCAATTGGTAAAATCTCATTTTAATTCAGATTATTTCAGAATAAGCATTTTTTTCACTTTGTACAGTGATCTATGCCCTCTTAGATTAACCATTAAGGAGGAGGAGATTTCGGGAAGCTTAAAAGAATAAATAAAGAAGGTTTTTAATGATATTTTAGATTCCATTTTTTCTATGGTTTTGGATAATTCAGTATACATCAAGAAAGAAACATTAACTATATTAAACAATTATAATGATTTTATAGTCTGCGTGTTTAATACTAGTCATTGATCAAGAAATTTAGAAACCAATGGGGAAAACAAAGAAATTTTCATTATATTTCATAGAATAGCTTCAAAAGATGAAATTAGATACATTTAGATATGTAGGGGAACATTTTCCAAACTTTAGCAAAAACTGAATTAAAAACAGATCCTGCCCCAATGAAAGGTTGACTGACCACAATGAGTCCTCTAACAAATCATGACCACCATTTAGTTAGCACTTATTATTGCCCAAGTACAGCTCTTAGTATTTTATGTGTATTAAGTAAGTCCTCACAACACTATGCAGTAACTTGGCCATTCTCTCCTGACAATTTACTGAGATAATAATATGACTTGCCCACCTGGAACATCTAGTTAATGGCTGAATTGGGATTAGGAAACTGGGTATCTAGTTTCTGACTCTGGGATACTAACCATTATATACCAGATGGTTTCTCAAAGATATCATTAAATCTGTTGACGTAACTTATACTACCATTGAGGGTATGGCATAAAGAAAGGTATCACATCCTCCTGCAGTGAGTTGTCTTTGCTGGGCCTGATGGAATGTGCCCCACATTGCTCCTGTCTCAGAAAGGTAATGATACTACTCATTCTCTCCTTCCCTGGCATATTTATTCTAGGTCTTACACAGAGTTAATTCAGAAGGTTGGGTTGGCATTTCTGAGATCTGCAAACTTTAGATGGTGTCTAAATGGTTCTGGTGAGATTGCAGGCTTCTTTCTGAAGCTTTGTGTTTACTGATGCCCTTGTTTCTCTGGGTGCTGTGTCTGTTGTTCTGACCTCCATGCAATGCTTTCCTACATATATTATAGGCAGAGAAACTAAGCACAAAGTCCTTAGAGTGGGGCTGAAACAAGAGTTGCATAATGAGAAGTGGGGAAGGAAAAGAAACTGTGTTTCTGAGTGTTGGATGCTGTAGGACCTGATGGGCTATGGTATGGCAATGTTTGCATTGAATTCTACATAAAAGGGAACAACATGGCAGATTTTTGTAGGTGTACATACCACCAAATTTAATATCTAGCTATCAAATAAAATTTGAAGCAGAATTTTCATGGCAAAACATTTTTGTTAGACTCTCCATCTAGCAAGAGATAGGTAGCTGGGCTAGTTTTCTGAAGATGTTTAAGTTTCCTTAAACATTTCCTACAGCTTATTTTTTATATTTATTTTTAATTTTTATTACTTATTCTTTTTAGATATACATGACAGAACAGTGTATTTTGACATATTATACATACATTGTGTAATGGTTAATTTGAATTGTCAATTTGATTGGATTAAGAGATGCCAAGGATTAAGAGGTTTATGGGGGTGTCAATGAGGGTGTGTCTGTAAATGATTGGCAACTGAAATGGAGACCCTCTGTAAGCTTGGGCACCACCGTCCAATGGGATGAAGGTTTGGATGGAATAAAAGTTGGAAGAATGAGGAAGCAGCAGCTGATGCAAGCTCAGTTCTTCTTGAACGGGTTCTTGATTGCTGCAGTGATCATGTGAGGATATGAGCCTCTTGCTTCTTCATTCTTCCACAGTGGACTCTGTCAATGATTCTCCACAAGCCTTTGGTCTAGGACTAGTGTAGTGCCTTTCATCCCTCTTGTTCTGGGGCTTCAGCCTCTTGGATTTTGCAGTTGCTGGTTCTTCCAGCTCTTCAATCTGAAGATGGCCATTGTGGACTACCCAGCTTCTGGTTGTGTAAGTGAACCTAATAAATCCCCTTTTTATAATTATACTTCCTGTTGATTCTGTTCCTCTAGAGAACCCTGACTAACACACATGGAGTACAATCCACTCCAGTTAGCATCCCACTCTTGTGGTTGTACATAATATAGAGTTACACTGAGTGTGTATTCATAGACGAGAAAGGAAATTATGTCTGATTCATTCTACTATTTTTCCTTTTTCCCATTCCTCTTTGTCTAATCCAATGAACTTCTATTCTTCCCCTCACTACCTTCCCCTGTTGTGGGCTAGCATTCCAAAAGCTTATTTTTTTAATCTCATATTTTATATGCAATTTCACACACCACTCTATTATGTAATTGAGACAGCTATTAAAATTTTTATGCTTATTTTTAATGCAAAGTTTGAAAATATTACACTTTAAAAATATATGTTCTGGAATTTATTGTATTAATAGAAAATTAATATACCTAGCAAATTCCAGAACATATAACAAATTAGCACAAAGCATAGTGGCTTAAAATAGCACAAATTTATATGGTTACAGTTCTATAGGTTGAAAGTCATAGGTCTTACTTGGGCTAAGACCAATGTGTTTGCAGGACTGTCTTCCTATCTAGGGCCCAGGGTGGGGGGGAAATAGATTTCCTTGTTTTTTCCAATCTTTAAAAGTCACCTGAATTCCTTGATTCCCGAGGCCCTTCAAACCTAGCAATACATCTCCTTGGTCACTCTTCCATGGTTACATCTCCCTTGAGCTGGTAAAGGGTCTCTGCTTTTAAAGCCCCATGTGATTAAATTGAGCCCACTCAGATAATCCAGAACATTCACCCCATTGCAAGGTCCTTAATTAAATCACATTGGCAAAATCCCTTTTTCCACCTAAGGTAACATATCCACTGGTTCTAGAGATTAATATGGACATCTTTCAGAGGAGGGGCATTGTTCTGTCTATCTCACTATAGGTTTAAATTTTATAGAGTTCCATATAACATAAAAGTTTGGAGCTGCTTTGAATTTGGCATTCTGAATGGTGATTTTTCATTGAGGTTTTCTTTTTTCTCTATGAGATCAACAAAATATTTCATCATTTTCTGAAACCTTTACCAGACCTGTTATGCCTTAAGTGTGTACAGAAGCTTCTATATTACACATAAATTGTTTTTCTTTCAATTGTTTCCTCTCCCCAAGTATTATTTCCTTTTATTTGTGCATTATCTTTATGTCAAAGCGTTTCTCAACTTGACATTTTCTTTCCAAGGTTTTAGCCTCCCATTGCACAGGCTCTTTATTGCTTCACAGGAGAAACTCATCACAAAATTGTTTTTATTTGCTACCTGATTATGTTTCTTTTTGACACCAGCATCATTTTAACCTCTAAAAAATATAAATGTTTTGTATTTATTAGAAAGAGATTTTAGAAGGAGACAATTAAAAGTCTATTGGTGTTCTTGGTTAAGTGTGCAATTTAAAATGGACTGATTTATTTTTTATCTGGTTTGAACACATGTCTTGGACTCACAGTGTAACTTAGTGGTAGAGTGCTTGCCAAGCATGCACAAGACACTGGGTTCAATCCCCAGCACTGCAAAAACAAATGGCAAAACCCCATACACACTGCATACATACCTATATTTATGTCTATATATTTGGGTATAGATGGATGTTTTCTGTGAAATTTCACTTATAATTTCTTCATGTTATCTTATGACTTTGCAGATGACTCCTATGAGGACTGAGAGCCACTCAGAGTTCTACTGAGAGTGTAAACACATATAGAAAGGGTTCGGAATATACAATCATCAGCAGATTATATATGCTACTGCTGTCTACTTCCAAAGAATGTACTAGCCTGTTATATCACAGTTGCTATTAACTCCTTCACACAGAGTTCAGATTTAGAGTTAAAGCTCTTTAAGCAAGTCTTTAACTTGAAAAGTACATGACAGCCCATTTTTGTGTCTCTTCCACTTAGTAGAAAGGACCAAAAAACTTCTCACACGTTTTGTCATTTAATTTGCTCTGTCCCCACATTTTTGTAAATGTTATGGCTGTTCTTTGACAAGTCTCTAATTTTTCAAATAGAATGAATGTTCATGGGAGGATTTCAATTTTGAGCACTTGGCTTTTTCTTCTTCTTCTTTTTTTTTTTCTCCTTAAATATGCAGCTTAAATTGTGAAAATGCCAGTTTGAACTTCAGCTTCGCAAATTCAAATATCAACTAAAGTCTCCTTAACTCCTGTGATATTTCATTTGTGCTCAAATCCCCACTTTCTTATGGCACCTTCAGGAACTCTGCCTACCTACTCTTTAGCAGGAGGGGAGGAGAGTCTAATGTCTAGAGCATTCTGTAAACTTCATTTTTTTTTCATCTTTTGTTTCCAAAGTTGAGAAATTATAGTTAAGCTTTTTGCAGTTTGGAAATATACTTTGAATTTCCCAAGAGGTGGGGTGGGCAGTTGAAAAATGAACATAAAAATTGACATCACCATTGTGTGGGGCTGCCAGGGAGTCCAGGTTTCAAGAATGGCTTTTAGAAAATCTGTTTTCTTAATCTCTGAATTAAAACATATGAATCTTTGGAAAAGTATATTTCAATATAAGCTAATATAATTTAAGAAAATATTCAGGACTTTAAAATAGTTACTGGGTAAATTTGAAATGATATTACTTCTCAGTTTGGGAAGATATTCAGGTCAACTTACACCAATTTGAAAATATTATATTTGCAGACAAATGGCACAAATATATCATAGGCCTAAAATTGATTTATAAAACAATCTAAACATTACATACAGAGTCAAGATATTTTAAGGATGTGCTTGAGGGAGTGCAAACCTTAATTTCATGGGAAAATAAAGAACTCAGTGCTAAGAAAATTGATGTTATGCTAGAAAGTTCCCTATCTAAAATATGTATATAAACTGTGAAGGGGAAAAGAAAACCATCTGTCTAACATATGACTTCCAAGCCCTGTATCAAATACAAAAGTCTATACTGTAGTGGGTATAGCTCAATATTTTAATTCTTCCATTAAAAACCTTGTGATAATTAATTCTTAAATATTTTTTGTATTGAGTGGGTGAACGATTGTGTAGTTTGTTGTGGAGTATTCAAAATCAAATCCAACATGGCTTGTGCACTCATGGTCATTTAATTGGAGAGAAAAATTATTCGTGAAAATAATTATTGAACTAGTACAGTATTTAGTGCCATAAAAAAGATTAAAACCTTGTGGTGCTTCAGAGGACAAATGGTTGTATCCAGTGGGTTCAGAAAAGGCTTAGTGAATTTGGTATGTGAAATCATCCTTGAAGGTTCCCCTTAAACCTGGGCACTCAGAAGAAACAGTGCAGGGACAGCACAGAGGGAGGACAGCAGAAGTTGTAGCTATAAGTGTGAAAGGACAGAATGCAAGATAGGACACACATCCCAAGCCATGCTCCTTAGGCCATATCTTTTTGGAACATGTGTTTTCATTGGCTCGAGAAATATCAAGTTTTCTTTCGAATTAGTTTTCCGCATTTACAAACCTAAGGATTTTATATAAAAATACAGACTTCTGGTTTCTCTTGAGATACCAGGCTAACCTTGGTGCATGGCAAAAATCAGTTGGACTTGAGTGGCTACAACTCTTTTGATGGAGCCTCTAGTCTCTACCCCAAGACCACTTCACACATTTATATATCTGCCTCTCCTTTGTCAGTATTTGAAGTCTCAACCCCTGAGTTAGGGCCAGATCATGAAGGGCTTTGCATGAACAAGCTCATGTACTTCATGTTTAGCTTTTCCTATAAGAAATGGTTTTTGAGGGACAGAGTATCATAACCAAAAAAATGCATCAGAAAGACCTATGTGGGAGCTCTATTTTAGATGCAAAGCCACAAAATAAACAAGGCAAGAAGCTAGAAAAATGGCCACGTAGAGAAATTGTCAAAGTGGAATTTATCAGTTTTTGTGACTATTCATATGTGAGGTTTAAGAGGAAATAATTAAAGTGTTTTATTTCCCTTCACCATCTTCTCCATGGTGCCCTACCTATTCTTTAATTCATTCTTAAAGGAGATCAAAGGAAATAGCCCTATGAAGTTTTTGTTTTTATTTATTATATGAAGGCTAAGAATATTGTTCATATATTACACAGAATTTCTTTAGGTAATCCATGAAGGAAGTTTCTGTCTGATCTTTGTACTATAAACAGGTATGCTTATATGAAACTGTGGTGTCTCTTTTCTTTGTATGGACATTGTGAACAATGTTCCTATTCATATTTATCTCTCTCTCTCTCTCTCTCTCTCTTTATCATCTTAACCATTTAAATGTGTACCATTCAGCAATGGTAAGTACATTTATGTTATTGTGTAACCATCTCTATTATCCATCTCCAGAACTATTCATCCTGCAAAACTGAAACTCTAATAATAATTCCCCATTTTCCTCTCCCCCAGCCCATGAAAAATACCATTTTGTTTATGTTTTTCTAAATATGACTAAGGACCTCATGACTAGAATCACATAGTATTTGTCTCTTTATGACTACGTATTCCACTTAGTATAATGTCCCCATGATCCATCCATATTGAAGCATATATCAGAATTTCCCTCCTTTCGAAGGCTGAATAATATTCCATTGTATATATACACTACATTTTGCTTATCCATTCATCTGTTGATGGAACTTTTTGCTTCCACATTTTAGCTATTGTGAATAAAGGGGCTATGGACACAGATGTACAACTATCTCTTCTTGATTGGTAATTGAAAAGACTGTGCTTTCAATTCTTCTGAGAATCTTCCCAGAAATAGGATCACTAGATCATAGTTCTATTTTTAATATTTTGAGGAGTAGCTATACTGATTTCTAATTACTTTATAACATTTTACATTCCTACCAATAGTCACACAAAAATTTCAGTTTCCTGATATTCTTGTCAAAAACTTATTTTCTGTTTTTATGACTGTAGCCATCCTAATGGGGATGAGGGAACATCTCATTGTAGTTTTGATTTGCATTTTCCTAATGGTTAATGATATTGGGCATCTTTTCATGTGCTTATTAGCCATTCCTATATCTTCTTTGAGGAAAGTTCTATTCAAATCTTTTGCCCATTTTAATCTTTTTTTTCTTTTCTTTTAAACTATTGTTGCTACTGAAGTTCTTCCAGGAACAATGCTTAGTACTCTGCAGCTCCAACCATCGTAAGAGCTCTGTCTGGCTCTGATTCTCACTTAAGGCCAGCAGCTGTTCATAGTACCAGAAATTTTGCCATTTTATTACACTTACCTTTATGTCATTCAGTGCTTGGTCACTTAATTTTCACAAATTATTGAAGTCAGGAGTATGAATTATCTTCTGATTTCACCAATATAAGAATGAGGAATTTTAGTTCCTTCTATTTTGTTTTCTATCATTTGTTCCTTCACCAATTGTCTGGATTTTGTTAAATAAAATCGCAGTTTGTGGTTTCTTAACATTTATTATGTATCTTCTCCACCTAAGAAAAAATTAAATTTCATTTATGTTTACTTATTTAGGATGATTTTTTTTAACTTTAGCATTATAGTGATTGCTTTTAATGAGCCTAACCAGTTCTTTTATTCACCACTCATTAACACGAGAACTGACATTATAATTTTCTTTGAAGTCTACTTGAGTGCATCTTCAGATAAATTTTTAAGAAGGATACATAGAAGCTACATTTTCCGATCCCTTAAGTTTATAGGAGTTTTTCTGATGCCTTTGGGAAATAATAACCTTAGTGAAAATTGAAATTATTATGTCTTAAGGATATTGTGCCAAGTTTTTATAATTATTGTCTCATTTATTCTGGTATAGAGGATGTTAGAAAAATATACCAATCAAGGTTTCTAATCGAGTTTGACTTTTGTTCTCTTTTGAGGAACATGTCTCTTATAACTAAATTAGCTTAGAATTATTCATTTGTTGTTCGTTGAATAACTTTTACAAATGTATTTTTAAAAGTTTTATTGATACATTAGAATTATACATAATGGATTCTTTATACCATATTTGTACTTGCACATAATTTGCTCATTCTCCTTCTCAAGTACCTTCCTGTTTCCCTCTTCTCCTCCCTTTCCATGATCTGCTTATTCTACTTTGATGATCTCCCTCACCACTCTCTCTTTTTTTTTGTCTGATAGAGAAATCTCAGAGCTACATATGTGCCTACATTAATTTTGCTACATCTACTTTATTCTTGGCTCCATCTTAAGTATTGTTTTTTTGTAAAAAAATCTTTTTTCCTTTTGTCTTGCTTTTTTTTTTTTTTTCCAATGCTGGGGATTGATCCTGGGGTCTTGTGCATGGTAGACAAGCTCTCTACCACTGAACTGCATTCTTAGCTCTATGCTACTTATTTTAAAAGTATTTGTGTAACATATGGCATTTTTAAATTGCTTTATATCCTCTTCAGTATAATCTAGTGTGTAAAGGATATGATAATATTAATTAGTTTCACATTTGAATTAGGCCTGATATTTCTTATTTTATAATTTTATAAATATAAAATAGGAAAATAATTGGATTTGATAAAGAGTAATTAACAGTAATCTTTTATGAAGATTCCTTAGGGTTGGAAATTCAGAAAAAAACTATAGATCCAAAGACATATCAAAAATGGATACTCATAAAAGGGAAACAGTTCATGGCAGGAAGAAGAGATCTTGTTCCACTATAAAAAGACTATTTAAAAAAATGTATTCCAATGTTCTGTAAGATAACATTTATTCTGATTTTCATATAAGTTTAAACTGGAGTTACACCTGAAAAACATCATTCAGGTTTGGGAACAAAAACAAAGCAAAACACATAAACAAAAACAACAACCAAAAACCTGACTCAGTGACTGAAAAATGAATTAAGGAATACAACTCATTGAATTCAAACATTTTGCTAATAAGTAGATAAAAATTTGTTGGTTTCATTTCTTGATTCTTTTTTTGCTTGGATTTTCAAACAATTACATATCTTTTTTTTTTTTTTTTTTTACAATTACATATCTTTACTCATCATCCCTTTCACTCTTTGGAAATACTGAAATAGGTGTGAGATGTTTCTGCCCTTTGAACAGAAAGAAATTGATCCTAAGACTATGATGAAAATATTCATGGCAAAACATTAAGCAGAAAGAAATAATTCAGCATGCATTTTTTGTTTATATCAGGAAAGTAATGTTATTTGCAAGGTCTGGGAAAATGGTGTGTTATTACCTATTTTGTTTGAAGTTAATATTTATGATACGATCCCAGTTTAGAGAAAAAAGCATTAGGCTGAGAGTCAGGCTTATTTTGGATCTGTTACCAATTGGCTCAATGATTATCAGCAAATTGTTTAATTTCTCTGCCGTTCATTTCTTCATTTCTGAAATGGCACAGATGTCTTAGAACAAGACAATCTGCAAACTCCCTTCCAATTGTAACATGGTATGATTGTCATCTCTATTATCCCTACATGGCAAAAAAGATTTATGCTGGACAATTTCTGTGTATTCGTGATGAGATCTTCAGTGGTTTAAAAATTTCCTTTTGGTTTGATATTTGTGCTTTTGCTTTGTGCCTCCCTATTTTAAATTTCAAACTATTATTGATAGATTCACAAAATGAATGAAACTAGATCATGCTGAGCAGAAGGAAGACTGAAAAAAAGTGAATAGAGCAGAAAAATAGGAGGAATGTGTAGAAATTGAGAACATAGCTAACCAAGAGAGAAAGAAGAGAACATTGAGAACCATAGGCTCAAATTCTTCTGATGTAAGAGACATTTCTATTTGCTGTGACATTTTATCACTTTATTTGGAATTAAGTATATGGATAATTTTTTCAGACCACTTCTGTGTGTCAAGGTCCATGGGTCAGAGGTATTTGGCTCATCTCTTTCAATATCTATTATTTTGTGCTTCTTATTGATGTCTGATTGTAATTTTTGTGCACTCAGTTCATCCACCCATTTGTATTTGAATTTATCCTTAACATATTCTTATAGTCATTCCTTTTAAGAATAATGATGAAAAACTCCTTACCTTCTGGGGCATATTTTCTTGCATCTCCTTCAACCTCCCTGACAAATTCATTTCCAGATCTTTTGCTGGTCTTTGAAATGGACTTCTAAATGCTAGAATGCCGCAGGCCTCATAATGTCTTTTTCTTTATTGATCGTTGGGTGATCTCATCCAGTCTTCTTGTTTTCCATACCATCTTCATATGCTGAAAACTCTCAATTGTCAGAGTACCTCTACAGAGACCACCAAGGAAACTTGCTCATCAAGTGCATTAAGTTTATTGAACTGGATGACCAAGAGAGCTTCATCTCAACAGAGAGTCAGGAATCTCTAAAAAGGGGGAGGCTTAGGGAACGGGTACATAGAGCTCTAAGGGCTGGAGTTAGTCCAATAGTAGTTGGACTGACTCACATTGAAGTGAGCAAATGTGTCTGGGCAGGAATTGGTCAGTATTGAGTGAGTTTCTCTTCCAATGCTACTTTGTCGGTGGCACTCTTGATCACCGTACATACAATGGAACAACTTCACCTTAACGTTCTTTCACTGTCACTGCTGGAGGATTCATGACATATTCTCATCACTTGACATGATCTATGTTGACCCATTTTTAATTGTTGCACTCCTTCCCCTGTCATGCAAGTGCTCTCCGAGGACAGTGTTCTCATGCAGCACTCAGAACAAAGCCTAGTACATTATCAGCAATCCAACATACACTCGTGAAAGAAGTAAGGGATACTCTTAATTAATGCTAGCTGTAATTACAACTTTAACATTTAAGTCTCCAGTAATTAGCTATTTCAAGGATTGCATGTCAGTTGGTGCTTGCAGAGCTTCATCTGTCTGAGGACCAGTTTTCTTGTGTCCAGATAGATCTCCTCTGTCATGTGATGATAGGTCAAGGGAAGTGTTCTGACACTGTGCTTAGTGGATTTGAGAGACATGACCCATTGTTTTCATTTCACTCTCTTTTTGTTCTGTAAGACTCTATGAAAGGAAGCCAAAAGCATTTGTTTTTTGTTTTTCTAATTTTCCCCCTTTTTCATATCTCACTTGCCTCTTTCTCCCAGCTCATCTCCTTTTTTCCTTTATGAGGGAAATTGTTAGGTTAACATTTACCTTACTCACTGAAAAACAATTTGATCTAACTAATATAGTAGAAGAGAATGAATCATTATTTTTAATTTCTGCCAAAGCTTTCCAGAACTTTCTCAAGGTTGTATTTCTACTTATATAAACATTCAGCTTTAGTATAGGTAAAAAGTGGAGCATCTACTGGAGTGCCAATTTGTGAATGGGCAGACTATGTGAAGATAGATTTCATTTTATGTGGTATCTTCACTTGTGATTTGTGCTGGATTCTGGCAGAATTTATTATAGATTTGACAACTGACTAGAGCTTAGACTAACCAGGGTTGAAGGGTTGAATTAGGATTTGGGATCTGGATATAAGAAGACAGCCAGAATTGTACCTGAAGCTGTGAAGAAAACTAAGGAAGAAATCTTACTTTCATTTCATTCAGTGAATTTTCTTTTGTTTTTAATTTTTATTGGAAGGCAGCTTTACCATTTTTAACACACTGTAGAGTATCATACAAAGTAAAGCATTTCAGTGTTATGTAAAACCATTACCCTTGATCCAAATATTTTTGCACATGAATTAAAAGGTGTCTAAGAACTTAGGAATAACATTCTTTTCACAACTCTATAAAAATAATCATGACGGATAAGTATTGCCTAATATTTACTCCATTGCCTCTTTTTGTGACCCAGCTGTAAGGGTATTTCAGTGTTGGTAAGGGTATCTTGATTGCTGGTGGTGGTATTAACAGTTTCTATCTCCAAAACAGAACCTTGTTGAATGTTTGCAAGGTTAAGTGTTGTTACTTCTGCAGTAATCCAAACATTGTTCAGCTTCTACAGATGCTAACACTGTACTGCTGGAATAAATAACATTTTTATTTTGATGTACTTTAATATACTTGGCAAGTGGTCACTTCTCATAAGGCATTTGAAACAGGCTGGACGAACAAAATTCTTCTCATGTGTTCTCTGTGCCTTTGTAATTCATCACTTTGAGTAAATCTTTGACCATGGAACATTTAGTTACACATAAAAGGTCACTCTCCAGAATGCCAATGCACATGTGCCTTCAGATGTGAGGTCTTCATGTAGACTTTGCCATATCTTGGTGTATGACAGATGTGTTTCTTCTTTTTCCCAGCATTGTTCCCTCTCCCATCACCTTCTTTACAGTTGGGATAAGTGCAAGCTACCCTCAGAAATATTTTTCCTTCTTGATGTTGTTGGTCCCTTCTTTACCTGCTCTCTTAAGTGTATTAGGTTATTGGTGTTCAATGAGGTGTCACTCTTCAGGATTAGGTTCTTCCTTGAGCCTACTATTGCAGGAATGTCAGCTCTCTGGATGTAGCTGGATTCTGGTGGAATCTATGGTTTATTATGACTGTGTATTTGGCAACTGAGTAGTGCTTAGACTAACCAGGATTGAAGTCAAAGCTCCACCTGCTGTGACTCGACCTAGCCCAAGTGTTTGAACAGGCATCGGCATTATTATTTTTGGCAGTAATATTCTGTATTTGCAAATTCTGCAAGTTCTGGACCCTTTGTACTTAACATGTTTGCCAAATTATCTGTCCAGGAATCACTATCTGTGCCTGTATTAAAAAGGCTTCAGGATTCAGTCTCAGGTAAAAATTTTGCAAAGCCTGTTATATTTTGACCACTAGCTTGCACACCATGGCTTGTCTGTGGTATAAATCCTTGTATAATTTGAGCATGATTGGTTGGCTGCTGAGACTCGAAGCTGTAGATGGTATACAATAGGCTGTGCTGCAGAAACCTGCATATTTTGTCTATGTTTCTTCAGAAACAGATAACTGGATAAAATTTCCCTAAAGATCTGAAGAATGGACTTTTCCACTAGAAGTAGTGAAGCTATTTGTGTCTTGTTGAAATGCACCTATACTATTTATTGTAATAGGCAACTGTGATGAGGAATATATTGGCACAAATAAATCTCTATCAGTCTTCATTTCATTAATATCAGGAGAAACCAGCATTAATCTTTTCTGAATGTGTGAAGTATCCATAGCTTCTCCTGTGTTTATCAAGTGTCCATTAGCAATTAATCACTACAGTCACTAAGAATTGACCAGTAGTCCCCAAGAGTTTAGATCAACCCTATTGATGAGTACAAAGGTAATGGTTCCTGCAGACCAAGAGATACATTAGCAAGTACTTGAGTTTGATCACAAAAAGATGAACCAGCAGTTGCAACTCCTCAAACCTGAACTTGTCTATTCCACCATGAGATTCTGGATATTAACAGGAGGTATTCCCAGGGCAAGTAAGTTTTGATTAGAGCCACGAATGATCTGAATTTGACTGCTTTCTTGATTTATACTCCGTTATCTGAAGAGCCTGTAAAATTATTCTGAAATTTCTGTCTGTTGACTGAATCTGTTGTGTTAGTTCATATTGAACCCTGGACACTGTGCCTTTTGATAAATCTGATCCTGGTGCAACTGAAAATGTTTGTTGTTTTGGCAAAGTCTGAAGGGGAAGGACATAATATTCACTGTAAGTATCAGCGCTTGGAATCTATACTAGATTTATAACTTCATCTTTTAATTATAGAGTGTCGGATAAAACCTTCCATCTGTTTGGTGTTCCTCCCAATTTTACAGAAGCCAAGTCACCTGTCACTCTAAGGGCTGTGGCAGGGGCCTGGGCTACACTAGCAGGTTCTTTTTTCTCATCTGCCAGTGAACTATCCTCCTATACTCCCGTCTTGTTTTATTTTGCAATACTGGTTATTCTACCATTGAGACACAGACTCAATCCTTAATTTTTTGAAATTGTTCAGATGACCTCATACCTGAATCCTCCTACTTCAGTTTCCCAAGTAGCTAGGATTATAGCCGAGTGTCACTAGGCCCTACTGGCAGCACCACTGCAGGTAGTGGCCAGTAGAGCTAGCAGTGATGGCTGAGTGTCCTACATGTGATCAGCCAATACATTGTATTTTTTTAGTCAGATAGACCTGTATTTGAGTGGTTATGACATTCATTGTCTGGATAACTTGGAAAAGTTTATAAACTCTCTAATCCTCTATAAAATGCACCTACATTTTTTAGTACTATTATGGGTATGTAATAAGAATTTGGTTAATATTACAAATATTAAATATACTTAGATGACCCATTATTCCCTGATGTAAGAGTAAGCCTGCTATATAATGAACACTTTTGAATAATCACTCACTTTTTTTTTTAGTATATACTTTTCTTTCTTATACATTCCATGGTATGGTATAGCCTTTTAAAATTTTGATACTGTTGATAGATTTTTAAATAGGAGGTTAATATCATTTTACATCACAATAAAGAATATATATTTCATTACCCTGGAGCCAGCATTGGACACTTTTCCGATGTCTTTAATCTTTGCCAATCAGATAGTTGGAAAATAACATCTCATTATTTTAATTTGCATTCTAAAATGTTTATATTTCTTTTTTTAATAGTCTTTAAATAGTCTTAATATATTTGATAATATTTTATTAGTATGAGAGCTGTTAAAATGTATCATTTTAGAAAAAATATATTTATTAAATATAATATATGCATAAATATATACAACATATATGTTTTAAGTGTTTTCTGTAAGATTGTTGGTCTGTTTTCTGCACTCCTTTTTTTTCTATAGAAGATGCATTACTAAATATATGCTGATATTTTGATGCAGTTTTCTACCTTTTGGAAGAATTAAACTTTTTGGAATTTTAAGCTCAGCCTGAGGAGAAAACTTGGTTTTCATCCCTTTATTACTGAAAAGATATATAGATCAATACAGCTGATATGTTTTCAAATTATAGATATGAGGTCCTTGAAGTCCTGCTGGGGCTCTGAGGTAGGTTACTTGACAGACATAACTTGGCAAATCTCACAGAAGCTTATGAGTGTGTTTTTCAGAACTTAAGATATGTCATTTTCTGATTCCATGCACATTCAGTCCAAAAGTATTTAGAAAACTCTTGACTGTAAGGAAACACAAATTTGTACACATTGTTGATGATCTTGCTGCTTCCTTGTGAAACACTGTGGTTACATTAAATGAGATTCAAATGATGAAATGGTGTAGTCAAAGAAAGGTATCATGATCCTCACCACCAATTTCAGAAACAGAGATAAAAACTGAAATATGCTGCCTAAAGTCTGATTCAAGTGAAATGGCATCTGTCTCTGCCGTAGCTTTTACCTGTCATCTTTCATTGGCCAAGTGAAGATGCTGCAAATGAAAGTATTTGGGGCCACTGCAATGATAGAGAATTTTTTAGAAACCATTTTTTTTTAATAGTCTGGTTGAACTCGCTTTAACCTGTCTGGTTTCTTGCTATCACTTTGTCCATCAAGGTATTTGACAAGATGGTGCATTAGTTATTTAAAGTCACCTGACATTGCCTTGTTAAACTTTTCTCATCACTGCTGTTCAAACTGTCTATTTCAAGTATGTCTATTGATATAAAATTCTGGAAGGCAACCTTATCTGCTTATTAAATTGGTCCCTAAAAACAATATATATTTCCCCAAATTTGTATTAATATTTGAATACATTCTGCTTTCCATCTGACATTTTTCTCCAACATGAGAATTACTAAGCTTAAGTCTTAAGTGTTTTCATGTGGCCCACAGATAGCCTTGAATTCTGATAACCTGCTTCAATGCACACTGCAAACTTGCAAAGAAAGCAAATCAAAGTAAACAATATTTCTCTTGTCAATTGAGATGCATAGAAAACCTTGACAATGGTTTCAGTGTACAAGGAAATAAAAATCACTGATATCATGACTAAGCAAAACCTACTAATAAGCAAGAACACTGAGTTTAATGCTAATAAAAATTTCTCACTTGAAGTAGTTTACAATTTATTAAAGATAAACCATTGCCTTTTATTATCTACTCAAAATTTTATTATCTGTTCAATATACTGCATTAAGGTTTGTGGTAAGAGTGGATATATTTTATAGTTTCATAAATTCTTCTGGTTTTATTTGTCAATATTTACTATTTTGAGATGTAATATTTTTATTAGCCTAGTGCAATTAGCTTTCAACAAAGTTCTTAAATTATAATCTGTGCTGCAATAAAAAATCTAAGATTTTATTGTTGCTTTCTACTCTACTAAGTTTACTCAACATTTAAATACATGACATCTACGAATTCTTTGAAGAAAATTATGTGATTCAGAACAATTTTTTGTGTTTGATGTGTAATTTGCACCTGAGGGTTGTTTATATTTTTGAAATTTGAACAACTGTCTCTCATACTTCACTAACTAGTTGTTATAGACTTGTATAGGAGGAAAAAATTATCTATGAAAATAACAGTGACATCAGGGGTCAACTATGGCCTCTGGGTTAAATGCAGCCCAGTGCCTATTATAAAGTTGTATGGGCACACAGTCAAACTTATTAGCTTTTGCATTTTCTTATGGCTGCTTTTATGCTACTTTGGAAGAGTTAAGTAGTTATGACAGACATCTATTGCCCACAAAATTAAATTCTATCCTATTTGGACCTGGAGAAAAAGTTTGCTAGTCTCTGAGCTTGATTATTTTTTGAAGGCTGACTCACATGACCATCAAATATTTTATTTTTGATATACTGTCTTCTGTTTATTCATAAACACACTCTATTTTTTAAATACACTATACTCACATGATATAAAATTCAGTAGAGAGTACAGTGAAAATTAAGCCTTTCTTCCATCTACTTGTCTTTGAGTTCTCCCACTGAAAGGCCATCATTTCATTTTAGAAATATTCTATATCAATTTTATATAATATAATTATAATTCACATTTTTTACACTGATTAAACATTCTTTTCAGAATTTCACTATTTTTAAAAACTATGTATTTTGCAGATTCACAATTGTACATGTAGAGGGGCATTTTATTTTTAGTTACTAATATTATTTCATTTCAAAAATTATAATTTAGGTAGCACCTTATTAATGAACTTTATAACCAGTTTTGCTATTATAACATTTTTGGATAGGCTAGTATATGTTTCTGTGAACATGTGCAAATATATCTGTATAATAATTTCCTGATACTGATTTCTACACTTGAAAGATGTATATGCTTTAAATGATTTTGGTTGTTGTTGCCAAACTCTCCTACACAGAGGGAGCACTAATTTACATCCCTAATTAGAAAGATGTAAGAATGCCTATTAACACATACATATACTAACATAGTGTTTTATTTGTTCTCAACCTTTGGCTATTGAGAAAAAAAAATGTATCTCATTTTTCAGTCTGCTTTTCTGTCACTGTGACCAAGATGCTTGACAAGAACAACTTGGAGGAGGAAAGGTTTATTTAGGGTTTACTGTTTTGGAGGTCTCAGTTCTTAGACTGCAGACTCTATTGCTCTGGGCCCAAGGTGAGGAGCACATAATTTAGGGAAGGGCCCAGAGGAGAAAAGCTATTCAGCTGATGATTGGGTCTGGAATGAAGAAGGGGCAAGAAGGAGAGTGAGAGCACCTGGGAGAAGGAATTTCAAGGCAGATATACACTTGCAGGACATGTTCCCCAGTGACCCACCTCCCAGTGGATGTTTGAAACCACAGATAGTATTGAAACTATGTATGCTGTGCTTTTTTTTTTTTCTCCAACCATGCCTTCTCACCTGTCTATAGTTACAACCTAGCCATTCAAACTAGGATGGACAGATTAGATTCTACCTCTAATAATCTAATTATCTCAACTCTGAATATTCCTGCATTAAAATGAGCTTTTGGAGAACACCTCATATGCAAACTACAACATTATTTTGGTTTTAATGTATGCATATCTTGTTATGAATGAGATTTAGCATATTTTATTTATTTACTTATTGTCGTGCTGGGGATTGAACCCAGAACCTTGTGCATGACCCCAAACCACTAGCATTAATTAATATATTATAAGACATATATATATATATAGTAGTCACCTTTATCTGCAGGGAATATGTTCCAGGACTCCTAGTGGGTGTTTGAAACCACAGATAGTACTGAAACTACGTATGCTATGCTGTTTACTAAGCATACAGCCTATAATTAAGTTTAATTTATAAACTAGTCACAGTGAAAGATAAACAATAATGAATAACATTAAAATAGAGCGACTACAACAATATACCATGAAAAATCTTATTTAAAACTTAAAAATTGGGCTGGGATTGTGGCTCAGTGGCAGAGTGCCTGCCTTGCATATTTGGGGCACTGGGTTTGATTCTCAGCACGACATAAAAATGAGTAAACAAAATAATGATATTGTGTTCATGTATAACTAAAACAAAACAAAACAAAAAAAAAACTTAAGAATTATTTGTTTCTAGAACTGTTCATTTAGCATTTTCTGATCATGGTTGCCTGCGGGTCAGTCAAACTGAAAAGTGAAATCAAGGATTGGGTGGTGGGGGGAGAAACATTGTGTTACCTTTCTTGTGAATCATTAGTTTATGCTGTTGCATGTATTAGAATTAAGGAGATATATGTCCTGTTACCAGCCCCTTTCTCTCCCTCAGCTTTAACAAACAAATGCATGCTTGCTCTTAGAAGTAGGTGGGTTAGCTATTTTCATCTCTATCACTTTAAGTGGACTGCTTTTGAGCTTCAGAACTGGGGGAGCGTTATGTTTAATTTCCTGTCATAATTTTGTTCTTGTATAAAATACATAACCTTTCTTTTGGGGACATGCAATTTAATATATTCCTATCCACAATTATTAGAAAAGAGAGGATAGCTTTCAATAAATGACAGCAAATTTAAACATTTTTATCATAGAACTATTTCTTTGGACAAATATCTTATGCACATATCTAAATATATGAAACAAATTTGTTTTTAAAATGGATTTTAGAAGAAACTACTTAAGATCTTGTCAAGTTGAATACCATAAACTCCTTATCACCTCTAAAAAGCTCAAATAAATCCTTATAGGAGGATTAGGGCTCCACTGTAAGCCATGAGGAGATTTTCACCATAACTAGCCATGGTGAGACTTTGGTGAGTGACTCTATTAACTCCAGATTGAGTTTGACATCTAGGAAGACCATGTATCTTACCCTAATTACTAGGAAAACTACTCAAGCTTTTTAGACCTGAGATAACTTACTGATTATAAGCAGGTTATGCTGACTAATCTGGTCAGAAATACTGTGCTCAACGTATCAATGTAAAACTAAACATTTGTGGCAGTATCTGTACATTAGTTTTAGTCATTCAATTATACAGACATACAATTTGCATCCCATTTATGCTGAAGGATTCATCATGGACACTGCTTAAAATTGGACTATGTAGAGTTGGGTCTAATGGAACAAGGGTGGGTCTTTAACTTTGGAAGGTTTTCTGCAGGCTCAGAAGCTTTAAGGTGAATGTGATACTTCTTTTCAGAGTCTCAATTTTTCTTGGAAAAAAAATGTTAAATGTATTATAAAGGTGTATATTTAAATGTATTATAAAGGTATATATGTTAAATGTATTATAAAGGTAAATTTAGTTAATGTAAAATTGCATATTGCATGTGTATATATATATATGTGTGTGTCTACACATGACCTACTTATGCCACTTAACATTTTTCCATACATACATATATATGTACATGTATATACACATATATGTATACATATGTACTATATGTGTATATATATGAGAAAATACTGGAATTCTTCCATATATATATATATGTATGTATACATATATATATGGAAGTTATTTTCTTATGAAAATAACTGGAAAAATGTTAACTGGTGTATCTAGGTCATGGATTCTCATCTGGGCCAGTGTTTCCTCTAAGAGAAGTGGATAATCATTCTTGAGAGACATATAAAATATAGGTATGCATAGAGTATACAAGCAGATATACAGTATATCTACAGTCATAAAATTTCACTGGATGGGGATTGGCAATTAGGAAATAGTTATGCTAAAATTCTTCTTAGGAGGGCAGTATTAAAAACGTTTGAAAACAAATAGTGAAGGGCATATTCATGATTATTGTACTATTCTGTTAACTTTTCTGAAGGTTTGAAATGTTAGGCCCTAGTCCTAATAAAAAATTATTTCCATTTGTTTCTTCCTTGGATAGTACTAGATAGTATCAAATAATCTAGGTGTAATTTACAAATGTGTAAACATTTTAAAACTGGCTTTATTGTAAGCCAAACAGCAAACTCCTTTTGGACCAATCTGGTTGCTGGTTGCTTTGATGGCCTAGAGAGACAAATAAGGACAGAGGAGCAAAAGTGAGAAATTACAAGATGGGTGCCATGACAGGCAACCTAGTACATACCCTGCAGTGGAGCCCAGACAACCTGAGCCATGCATTCTGGCTGATGGAGTAAAGGAATGAAAAGACATGAGCACCACCATTTTTTTTTTCTGAAATCAGCTTTTCTTCTCTTAAGCCATGTGTTTTAATCTTTTGATTTTTACACTGAAAAAATTATTTTCTACAGATTAATTCAACTTCTTGCTGCAATGGCACCCAAATATGTATGTTATGTTAAATATGTATGATTATGCCAAAGGTCCTCTTCATCCTATGATGTTTTTTTTTTGTTTGATATAGTTGTAGCCTAAATTCTTTATTTGTGAGTTTGTGTGTGTGTGTGTGTGTGTGTGTGTACGTGTGTGTTGTGGTTTTTACAGCAACCTTTGTTCACTTCCTTAAAGTATAATTTAAAAAAAAAAATCAGTTGGTAGTAACATTTGGGGATGAAAAGGAAACACTTCAGAGTATACTTGAAAAGTTATTAAAAATAAAACAGATAATGAGAGTAAATTCATTGCAACAGGAGATCAGCAAGGGTGAAACAGACCTGGCATCATTCCTCAAAGTCCTCAGAATCAGCTCTAAAGTGGTAAGTGTATTAGCAACCAGCTACCCGTAACTGCAGAATAAAAATTTCAGATAAAGAGGAGTATATTTTAAAATTCAAGTATGAAATTATCATCACAGAAACACAAATGAGCCCAATCTATGTATCTACATTACATTTGTAAAAATGTATCAAATATATGGGTCTATTACATTTTCAGTGACATTTGCAAATCACAAAAATTTGGAAGGAAAATCTTAGAAAAAGAAGAATATCTTGGCCAGAAAAAATATCAAAGAAAGTCCAAATATGGAATAAAGGTATTTTTAAAATCCTATAGTCAGTTTTAGTATCACCTAAAAAGGTATCTCTCCTGTGATAGGAATCACTGTGTGATAGAAGTGGCTGAATCTATTTTGGATCAAAACCGCAGCCAAACTAAAAAAATGTTCCCTTACAAAGTACCACCTATTCTAGTGTGTTGAAAAGGCATGCTTTCAACACTGATTGAGAGACTCAGGCTCAGTTGGTTGGATAAAAGCAAGGGTAATAATAGTTTGGCTTATTTTTAAAATTTGGCTGTGTTTGCTATATTTATCATGAAACTTCTGAAGAAAGGTTATTTTGTAAAGTGCTTTGTAGATAATAAATTTTCGGTAAGGGGATTTTAATAAAACTGTCCAGGCATGTGCACAGATGGGCCAAATTTATTAAGGAAAAAAATGCATCAGGAACTCTGAATACACTGATAGCAGCCTCAGTCTGCCTTCTGTACTTTTCACTATGAACTAAATTGATGGGTGGATGAGAGGATGAAAATTACATTTTGGGAAAAAAGTTATTTGATTGCTGAACTTTTGGGCAACTTTATAAATTTAAGACTACCCTCCCCCCCACCCAGTGGAAAAGAAAAGGTAAGCCAAAGTCTGAAGAAAAGATGACTAAAATGAATGAATCTACTATTTAATTTAATGTGGCTGAAAATACTCAACAGCAACTGTTAAAAAAGTTTTTCTGCAAGAATAAAAGTAGTTTAAGAGTTAGATGCAGACAGTTAATTATGGGAACTATGAGTTATTTGAGATCCCAGAGTTGCAGTGAAAATGAATGGAGTTAATGAATACAAAATTAGATGCCCAACACAAAGCAGGCATTCAAAAAAGATAGGTTGTTCTTCTTATACATGTTGAAAAATAAAGCATTAGTGAAATAAGAAACATAATTATTCACCTTCAGTGAAAATATCATAGCATGAGTATTATTTTGCCCCCCCCCCTTAGGTAAAAGAACATCCAGTAGATCTGAGTGACCTGGCTCCTTGGTAGCTAAAAAGATAAAAATTTCCATTACTAGTAGCTAAAAAGTTGTATGCTGTATAGATAGTGGCATGCTAGAACCATCTTTTCTTGACTTGCAAGAATCAATTGTAAAGTTTTCAGAAATTTTTGTAAGCTGGTTGGTATCACATTGGCAGACTGAAATATGTCATGATGGGAATCTTTATACCATGGAAATGAGTAAACTGTATAACTCAGGGTTTTTTTTTTTTTTCTATTGTATAGAACTGGTTGCTAAAATTTGCTAGTTTACTACATACATACAGCCTCTTGGGCAAATTCTAGACTTCTCAGACTTAGCATCTAGCAGTTATAAAGCAGGTTATTACTTTTATTCTTATATTTATAAACAAGAGTTTTAAAAAATATAATATCAAGTAGGAGAAAATAAGTCAGATACTAAATCTGACATATGGTGCCTCTTTCAACAATTTAGCCCATTTAAAATGACTTCATAAATGTAATATTATTTTTCCTGCTAACAAATTATTTAAAATGTTGAAGTTTTTAATTCAAAGAAGTGTGTATTAATTACAGTGTGAGAGCTAAATATTCATATAAATACCTAAGCTAAAGTGAAGTATTTCAAAAAATGTTTTGAATTATAAGTGGATCGATAGTAGTTTTACCTTTTCAACTGTTGAAAAGGCATGCTTATTCTGTTTGGTCACTAAATATTTTTTCAACTAAATCTTTAAGAAGAGTAGATGTGCACTGAATAAACACACCATCTAAAATTCAACTTTGTAAGAATGTGGCATGAAGGAAACTTTTGTTTTAATGCATACCCTGCCTCACCTCAAATAGCCTTCTTTGTGAGGTTTCTTATTATAATGTTTCCTATTGCTGCTATAACAAATTGCCATAAAAATCAGTGGTTTTTCTTTTAGTATAAAGTTCTAAAGTTCAAAACCAGCTTCACTGGACTAAATTCAAGGTGTTGCCAGGTCTCCACTCCTTCTGAAAACTCCAGGGGACAATCAATTGTCTTGCTAATTATAGATGTCAACTGCATTCTTAGACTCTTACTCCATGTTAAAAGCCAGCAAGTGTAGCTCTGACATAAACACAATTAGAATTTGGTGAGTTACTCTAGTGTCACAGCATTAGCACAAGAATCACACTCCTCATCAAACTTTGCACACTCATACCCTCACATAACATGTATAAATGTTATGCTCAAATTCGGGACCCCCAAAAGACCACCAGAGACCAAGATCCATGTAAGCAGCAAAGAGGTGTTTATTTTGAGCTAGCTTGGTCCTCCGTGCGCACACAGCAACTGGTGACACTGAGAGGGTTTGCAGCAGTTTTATACACTCTTTGGGGAAGACTGGGACTTCACATACATCATAGCCTCTTTTAGCAAATCATCACACATCATGGGAAAAATCATAAAACAACTCTAAAACATGATTAGCACATTCACTGGCGGGAACAAATTGGGTAAGGGTGATTGGCTGGTACAAGAGGGGGATGGCTTAAACCATGAGGGGAGTACATGCTGAACTACATGGTTTCCTAACATGTTATCAACCACCATAAACTACTGGGAGGGTCATCTGGCATCCCAGGTATTTCCCTGTCTCATGCTGTTTGGTGGCTGCCAGGGAGTTGCTATGGGTCTCCACCTAGCCTGACTGATCAGGGACACCTAGTGCAGCAGATCTCTCCTGTTATTTGTAGATAAACAACTCAGCAGGGTGGGTATGTGCCTAGGAGTGCTCTGTGGGTCTTTCCAAGGACAAAGGTCAGGCCCCCTTCCTTGGACAAGCTTTGCTCTGAGGTAGAGGCTGGCTTTTCATAAATTGTCAGGTTTCTTCAGAGAAATAGAACAAATAACACACACACACACAAGCATATACAACACACACAACAAAATATATTTATTATAGAAGTTGATTCATATAATTAAAGGTAATAGGGTAAGTCCTGGATCAAGTTCAAAGGCCTGAAAGCTAGAGACACCCAAAGAAAGGATGAAACAGAGAAGGTCAAACAGAGAAGGTCAATTCTGTCCTTCCTCAGCTTTTTTGTTCTACTCAGGCCCTCAATGGATTGGATGTCCACCCACATTGGTGAGGACAATGTTCTTTACTCACATAACCTATTCAAATATCTTCCAGAAGTGATAATGTTTATATTTATGCCAGTGAAGTGAAACACCATGACAGAATGATGTGTCACTGAGGAAGATTGGAAGAACAATTCACACACAGTAGGTAGGGAAGAACACAATGAGGATGTGACATTCACATCAAGTTATGGATGATAGGAAGGAACTAGTCTTTTTAAAATCGTGGGGCAGAGAATTGCAGGCAGTTTAACTGTGAAAAGTCCTAGGCAGGAATGAAATAGATGTCATTAAAGATGACCAGTGTGGCTAAAGACAGAGAAGATCAGATTGCTGGATCACAGGCGTTGGTAGGCTCCTTGTACGTAAAGGACTGTTTTTATCAGGGAGGTGTAAGTGACTGGAGGATATTAAGTGGAGGATGACGTGACTGTATTTGCATTTTGGAAAGATGTCTTTAGTTGATATACAGAGAATTAACTCCGTGTGTGTGTGTGTGTGTGTGTGTGTGTGCATGTACACGTGCATGAATGTGTAGGGGTGCTCAAAAATGGAAGCTGTAAAGTTAGCAAGGAGGCTATTGTAGGAATCCTAGGAAAAATGAAAAGTGGGTTGGACCAGGGTGGCATCAATGGGGAGGGAAAGAAATAGATCTGGTTATTATTCGGAGCCAAAATTGCAAGAACTTAGGGTGTATGTGTGTGTGTGTGTGTGTGTGTGTGTGCGTGTGTGTGTGTGTGTGTGTGTCCACGTGTGGGCATGGGAGGGTAGGGACACAACTCTAGGAGGGGCAGTGAGACTGAAATTACAGAATCTTACTAGGTTTTTGGTGTCATGAATTGGGTGAACTATGTGAAATGAAAATGACTAGAGAAAGACTGGATGTGGTGTGTGTGAGAATGTGTGTCTGTATAGAGATGTATGTCAATATTTTTCACTTGAGTATGTTACATTTGAGGAATGTATTAAACATTCAGAAGGAAATGTAATCAGTTGTATATATAAATTTTTGGAGCTTGGTGGTAAGGCCAGGCATCGAGATGTATATGTAGGAATATTTGACATAGAGCAGGTATACAAAGTCATGGCACTGGGTAGGATAATTTCTGGAGAAACCATGCATAGAGCATGCTCAGGTGTTATGATCATTTTCTAATCAGAGAGAAACAGGATTGGGCTTAGGGTTTAGGCTGAGACAGTGAAAAGAATTCCCTAAGGTGCTAAAAGGAAGTTCCTTAAATTACTCAATCTAACCAAGTTTACAAAAGTTTTAATGACAAAATTATATTTTGTTTTCAATTGGGCACTTCTCCTGTATCTTTGAGAGTATAGAATTCATGGTGAACTGTATTGGAAAGCTGTGATTATCAAATTTTCAAAACCGTGGCCACATGGGAGTTTCAAAAGATCCTTAGTGCCCTTAGCTTATAAACTATTACTTTCTAGTGGATTCTATCTTTGTAAAAAAAAATCACTAGAGAGAAAGAAAATAAATTGTAGTAAATATGTTGCTAGCAACATATATGAAGCATTTCTTTACTTTAATACTATTTTATTTTACAGAAAAATTCTCTGTATACTTGAATACAATCTGTAATCTTGATATAAGTCAGTAAGTTGAAAATTAAAAGTCCTCTAGGAAACAAATTGCTTTTATAAAATTCTAGTTTTTTACTAGTAAGTGGTACAAATAGTTTTTATTTAAAGTTATGAAAGTGACTGTCACTCATGTGTTAAGCACCTAAAATGGGATTTAAGATTTTCACTAAGGAAATCTCTCATCTAGGGAAGGGCATTGGGCTTCCCAGCCTGCATTAGGTTGTGGTGCAGAACCACGTTCCTTCCTTATATTGTAGGGTTCATAGGAAAACTTTATTTTGTAATGCTTGCCCTCTGGACAAATGTTAACTTGTAATGAGAATGTCTTCTTTTGGCTTCATAATCATTTGTAAGATATTTGAAGTTGTCCATTCTATATTATAAGCATGAAGATGCAAATTTGTTTTAATGCTGTGGATAAATGATAAGGCTTTGGTTGGTTTTTGTGGAGTGCTTTGAGTTTTATAGTTTACGTGGACATAGACCTTGACTCCCTGGTCTCCTAAAACTTGTTTTTCTGGGTATCCCAGTTGTCAAAACTCTTATTTCCTCTGTTGATGTAGGACTCATAGAAGGGTTTCCTGTTCTCTGAAGCTACCAGGATGATGTCCACCCCTTACCCATGTGCCATCCATGTGTACTATGCTCTGCCCAGGTCCCTCTGGGATTTGGAATTTCTTTTTCCCTGTGAAAAAGGTTGAAGGGATAAAGTGCTTAAATGTTTAAGGTAACTGGCATTGAAATTTTCTTTTTACCAAAATGTCTGATAAATATGTATTTTTATACAGTTTCTGCTTTATGAAAAAAAATAGTTCTTAGTTTCAACTTTGTAACATAGAAAATTTGGCTTCAAATAGGTTAAGTCATTGCCCAAACAGGGGTTGAGCTTTCTAAAGAAAAACCTATACAGAAAATTAAAGATTGAGTAATTTACATTCCAAAGGGGGGAGAGAGAACACAGAGACCAAAGTTATAAATGAACAAATAAAACTTTTAATGTTTTCAGTATTCATTAAAATTAACGTGGATGAAATAAGTGAAACAAGTAATGAGGCAATGAAGTAATTTTAACACAGTAAGTGAGTAAGAACTAAAACTGACACATTTTCAGTACCTTATTTTGGTTCCTAGAAATTTATAGGGTTTCCTTTATGCTTGAGTTTTTATTTTTCATGATACTGGGAACAAAAACCAGGAGCACTTTGCCACTGAGCTACATCCCCAGCCCTTTTAATTTTATTTTGAGACAAAATCTTACTAAGTTGACCAGTTACCCTTGAACTTGGAATCCTCTTTCCTTAGTCGCCTGAGTCACTGGGATTATAGGCATGTGCTACTGTACCCAGCTTCTATGTGATTTTACTATGATCCTTATTGGTGAATTCTCATATATTGTAGAAAATATGTATATTTAGAGGCATGTATGTGTGTGTGTGTGTGTGTGTGTGTGTGTCTTGCTCTATTAATTCTTCTCATTATAGATTTTTGATTCAATTTTTAATTTCAGTATCTTGGGCTCTTTAATGATTTCAGATATCAATTAAAAATTGATGTTGAAGATGGGAAAAAACTTAGAGATTTTAATTTGTTTGACATTGTTGGGACATTCAAAACCCTCTAGTGAAAACATAGTGTTAATTTTGTTCATGGTCATTTCAAGCTAACCTATAAAACTTTTCATTTCTTTTTATTTAACAGGGATCAGCTCATTCATTCCAGGGTGGGTGTTTCAGAGCTTTGCAGGCCTTCACAGAAAAATCCCTTTAGCTTATTCTTTCTCTCTATCTTTTCCCTTCTAGCCCCTCATTCCTGAATGTCTTCAATTATCTCCAAAAGAAGAATGAAATTTTGGGTCCTGGAATAAAAGTCTACAAGCTTAAGAAAAATTTATACACAGAAATAATCCTATTTATATAACATTTTGTAGTTGAAGAGAGATATAAAGGGCTTTGGAGTTCAAAAGACTTAGATTGGAGGAATGACTGTGTCCTTGGGAAATTGATTTCTCAGTCCTCCAGTTTCTTTGAACAGTAGTACATTTACACACAAGAAGTACCAAATGAGTTAATACATAAAGAATGCTGAACACACTGCCTGACATATTATGTTTAATAAGCTACTACTATTTATTACTATAAATATTATTACAGGTATTTGAGAATTTAAGTGATGTTTGGTTTGGGTATGAGGTGTACTCCAAGAGCTCCTATTAATGCAGGAATATTTGAGGTAAAATAATTACATTATGGGAGTTGTAACCTAACTGGTCCATCCTAGTTTGAGTGGATGAACTGGGTTTAACTGTAGGCCAGTGGAACATAGTTGGAGGAGGTAGTCCAATGGGAGTGTGCCGTGGAAGGGTTCATCTTCCTTGTGGCCCCTTCTGCTCTTTGCTTCTTACCTTCCATGAGCGGAACAGTTTCCCTCTGCCACGTACTTCTACCATGATGAATAACCTCACCGTGGGCCCAGAGCCTTGGAGTTGGTATACATGGACTGAATCTCTAAAACTGTAAACCAAAATAAACATTTCCTCCTCTAAGTTGTTGTTGTTGGGTATTTTGGCCACGGTAAGGAAAAGTGGACTAACACAGTGAACATTTAGAAAGATACACTTTCTTTTGCAATGAGTCATTTTTATATCATGAAATTTCTATTAATGAAATTCTCAGCACTATCACCTTATGTCAGACCAGTTATCAAGACATTAGTATAAAGTGGTCATTGTGGTAAGTGACTGGTCACTATGGTCACTTACAATATGAGTATTCAGTTGAAGAATTTTAAATGATAAATGTGTGGTGGGGACAAGAGGCAATTCAAGGGAACAACATTACTGAAATGGCAAAAAAAAAGTGGGAAAAGAGCATTTCTTCTAAGTTGTGATTGCTAAGTTTTGCAGTATTCTAACAGGTAGTTGTTTAAAACCAAATGTAAGACTGGTGAAAAAATAGGTTTAGTAGTCATAAATGCTGTGGTTTAAGGATGTGAAATAATCACACTGGTAGAAGAGGATCAATACTACTGGTACAGATGAATTATAGAACTTTCCATGAACCCAAAGCTAGATTGGGCTTTCCATTTTAACCCCGTGACTGAATATTTCATCTAGTCCCACACCTGGTTGCAGACTACTTGTAGGTCTTTCTTGACAGTGGCAATATTCTACCACTTTGCTTACCATTGGATCAGAATCAAGAGGAGAACAAATACTTCTCATACATAGGCTTGCAGAAAGATTGGAAAGGGAGAGAGAGAGAGAGACAGAGAGAGAGAGAGAGAGAGAGAGAGAGAGAGAGAGAGAGAGAATTCCAGAAGACACCACCTTTTATCAATAGCAACCAGAAAGCATCTCTTTTTATGGACAGAGGGATCTTTAAGGGAAGAGAGGCCGGGGTGGGGTGGGGGGGAGATAGAGAGAGAGAGATCCCTAATGACAATGCTACTTGGTAAGAACTGTTTGCAGTTGCTGTGTCTCATTTTATGGATGCTTCCAATGTTATCTTTGAACAATTCTTGACAGAATTAATTCATGAGAATGATTTTTAGCTAATAGCTTCCTAAGTTCTGGGGATGAAGAGAACATGGCTTGGTACATTTTGGGGTGAAGTTTAAGATGGTCAGAGTATGGGAAGTGCAGTTTAAGTTAATTGAGGAGTGTCCAAGAGATAGAGAAGAGTGGCATACCTATGTCTAGGAGAGTAGAATGGCTTCTCTGACAACCTTTTTGTTTTATTGACCAATGGTACGTATATGTTTTATATAACTTTTCTTTCTGGGATTATTGCATTGCAACTGGATGAATGAAATCTTCCTATTCTCCCCAACACAAGGTAGGGTAGAGGGTGCCATGTTGTATAAGTTTATTGAGTACTTTGTAATTTGGGAGCTCTATCCAAATCTTTACTCAGCAAGAAGAAGGCCCAGAGCTGAGTTGGCTGTTTGGATTAAAAAAAAAAAAAAAAACAAAAAAAAAACTGAGTTGAATTTCTCTGCATAAGAGAGTGGCAAATTATTTTTTCTCTTGAAGGGAAGTTGGCAGAAAATGGAATGGAGTCAAGTGGAGCCAAGAGATAGATCAGTGGCTGAGCAGCAAGGCAGAATGATCAAAGGATTTAAGAGCAGGTATGTTTGTTTTCATTGGGAAGGCAACGGAGATGATTAGAACTTGCTGTACTCTAAGGGAAATGCAACTGTCTAAGAGCACCTTACCCACTGTGAAAGACTCCTGTCTCCCTAAGCTTTCATAAAAACCAGAAAAATCACAGCTTTGCTTTCTGCCTGAGTCCTGTGCTCTTGGAAAGTAGCAGTTGTTAAAAAATACCCCCAGCATTTTTTTTGTTCTCTGGGAAATAGCCACAAAAGAAAATCTTTGTTTTGCACATTCTGAGATAAACCTCTCTGATATCCCCACTTTGGGTTCCATAAGACAGAATAATTTCTTGCTTACTTGATTTTATCAAACCCCAGACCTGGGCTGGGGTTGTGGCTCAGTGGTAGAGAGCTTGCCTAGCATGTGTGAGGCTCTGGGTTCAATTCTCAGTACTACATAAAAATGAATAAGTAAAATAATGGTATTGAGTCCATCAATAACTAAAATAAACAAACAAACAAACAAATAAATAAATAGATACTAGGCCCGGCTGGGTGTGGTGGTGCCTGCCTGTAATCCCAGTGGCTCCTGAGGCAGAGGCAGGAGGATCCTGAGTTCAAAGTCAGCCTGAGCAAAAGTGAGGTAAGCAACTCAGTGTGACCCTGTCTCTAAATAAAATACAAAATAGGGCTGGGGATGTGGTTAGTGAGTGCCCCACGTTCAATCCCTGGTACCAAAAAAGAAAACAACAAAACAAAACAAAACAAAAAAACCCCCCAAATCCAGGCCCTCTTCTTTAAGATCTTTTCATTAATGATTGTTATCTCTATAGCAATAGCTGGAATAAAATCATATCCTTAATTGTCCTGGGCATTTTTGTCTTTCACAGTTTTGGTGCTGTGAATTGCATTGAATTGGTCCTCTGAGTGAATCTCATTTATTACATTTGGGAAACAATTCTTCTCTGAGTCCTTTGTGCTTTGTTCTGATGGGCTTTCCAGGGACCCTGGGGTGAGTCCAGCTCCTGGTACTGTGCTCTGGACCTGGGTACACTGTTAGGACAATCAGCATTTGATGTTGACTCTGGTTTTGCTTCCTTTCTGATGTCAGCTTGGTTTGGTCTGATAGTCTAAACATTTGTAGGTCTCTGTCAATGGACAAATGGCTTATGATATCTTACCTCTGTTAGGTAGAAGACAAGAGAAAATCTGGTTGGTTAGTCTCTTTTATTTTTATGGATATCTTTTTTTTTTTTTTTTTTAAAGAGAGAGGGAGAGAGAGAGGGGGGGAGAGAGAGAGAATTTTAATATTTTATTTTTTAGTTTTTGGCGGACACAACATTTTTGTTTGTATGTGGTGCTGAGGATCGAACCCGGGCCGCACGCATGCCAGGCGAGCGCACTACCGCTTGAGCCACATCCCCAGCCCTGGATATCTTTTTTGTTGTCAAATAAATTAAGAATATTTATTGACTGGGAAAAGAGCAGCTTTTCTGTATTATGGACTTTGTACTTCTATTTATGCTTGATCCCATTGCTTAAATTTTAAAATTGAAGTATTTTAAGCTTTTTCTCTCTCACGTTTCTTTCTTTATATGTCTGAGATTTGGGAAGGCCTTTAACCTTTCATTCTGCTAGTATGTAATATTTTTCTATTTGTGGGTGGTATTAGCAAATTGGATTATAAAGTTTCTTGGAGGAATTTATTTTCATTGGCTTAGTGTACTTACATAAATTAAATGTGCATAAGATTTCCAGAAATTAGAGAAAATGAAATAAATATTTTCAAGGTAAAAAAGAAATTTAAAAAAAATAGAATCTAACTCAGTAATATTTTTAGTATATTAAGTTCAGGTATGTCAACATAGTGTTTTGTTGTTTAATTATAGAACAATAATAAAATGGAGTTTGTATTTGTTATTTCTAGTTTGTAATATTTAACACTAAGGTTAGGTTGAAATGAAATAAAATATAGAAAAAAATTTGCAAAAAAATTTGTGTTCAGATAATTTTGATAAACTTTTGGCAAACAAGACTTACAGAAACTCCTTACTTGATATAGCTTAACTCTGTGCTTGGTATTTTTATAGTAAATGATGTCTCAGAATTAATATACATTATATCAGATTTTTTCTTTTCTTTTGGAAAAAGATTGTGCCCTTCTATTTTTATACATTAGTTTTGTAGGCCAAAAAACAAATTTCCTTGTCAATTACATTATTTTGATAATTAATTCTCACCGGATCATTATTTTTTATTTTTATTTTTAAATTTTAATTTGTTATATATGACAACAGAATGCATTACAATCAATATTACACATAGAGAGCACAATTTTTCATATCTCTGGTTGTACACAAAGTAGAGTCACATGTACTTAGGGTAATGATGACCATGGCATTCCACCGCCTTTCCTACCCCTATGCCCCCTTCCTTCTACTCCCTCCCTTTTTCCCCTTTGCCCTATCTAGAGTTCATTTAATCTTCTCATCTTCCCCTGCACACCTCCCTCCCCCCAGCATACTATGGATCAGCATCCTTAAATCAGAGAAATCATTCGGCATTTGTTTTTTTGGGATTGGCTAATTTCACTTAGCATTATATTCTCCAGCTCTATCCATTTACCTGCAAATGCCACAGATCATTCTCTTTTGATAATTATTAGTAATACATTAGCCACAGCTATTTTATCTTTTGTCATTTATAATTTTTTTGTTTTACTTCAATATTTCTCCCAGAGCACTTGCAATCATCTACAAGACAGAGTATTTTGTTTTCAACAAAGAAGGACTGTTTGAGAAGACCATGGACCACATACTTTTGGCATAGATTTCTGATGACATTGTTTAAACAACTTTGAGATCATATCACTAGGCAAAGTCAGGACTTCTAGAATTATAACTGGGAAATCTATGTGTTTATGAGGCTGTGAGCCCAAGATGAATAAAATAAAAATTAACTGTTTGGAGCATTATTGATGTTTTAGTGTCCATTTTCTGGATATATTAAAAAGCCTTTGTCTTTCAATTTGTCTATAACTCCTGACTAGTAAACTATGCTTTTGTAAACTAAAACAAAACATCTGTATATGATATCTTTTTCTCTCTGCCTGACAAATATTTCTGTTTTCAGGATAACATAATTATTTGCATAGGCTCCATGAGAATTTGTATGAAAAACATATTTGAAATCTTTGGTTATGCAGGGCCACTCCTAGAATGTCATATTTGACAATAAATGATATGACCAAACACTTTTAAAGGACTCAGCAAATTTTTACAAAGCCCTCTGGGGAAAACCCATGTGGTACCTGCAGATAAGTTCCCTGTTGTACATGTGAGTAAGGAAGTCACTCTGTGGTTGGTCCAGTGAGTAGTAAAGGGTAAATTCAACAAGTCTGTGTTGTCTATTACCTGGATATCCTAAAGAAAGTTGTGGTACTTTCTCTGGCTCCTGAGAGGTAATATTTAAATCTTGTGCTATGAACTGAATGTTTGTGTCTTCCTCATCCTGCAAAATTCATATGTTGAAACTCTTAAGTCTCAACGTGAAGGTATTTGGGGGACCTAAAGGAAAATTATTTGGGGGATCCTTTGGGTCATGAAGGTTGGGCAGTTATAGTGGGATTAGTGACCTCCCAAGAAGAGACAGGAGAGTTTGCTTTGCTCTCTACTATAATAGCACACAAGAGGGTGTGCCTTCAAGAGACAGAGTGGATCTGACAGCTTTTTGATCTTGGACTTCCCAGCTGATACTGTAAGAAATAAATATTGGTTGTTTATACTTGGGGGTTTTGGGCCACACCAGATAGGTTATACTAACTGTAACTTATGGTGGTATTAGCTTGGCCTCCAGAGGGACTGGGGCTAAATTATGAGTAAATTACAAGTAAATTATGGATATGTAAACTTTGTCTTTTCTAGTAGAACTTTAACTGACTGCTTACTTTAACAAAACCCAGGTTTTGTACCTACCTATGAATTGGACTGTGTGTTAAGTTTTTGTTGCTATGGTCCAAAAAAACCTGACAAGGGAACCTTAGAGGAGGGATAGTTTGGCTCACAGTTCTAGAGGTCCAATCCATTGCTCTGGGCCCAAGATGAGTCAGACTATCATGGAAGAAAGGCATGGTGGAGGAAAGCTGCTTCCTTCCTGGCAGCCAGGAAGCACAGATAAAGAGAAGTGGGAAGGGGCCATAGGGAAGGTGCACCCTTCCAGGGCATGCCCTCATTAATCTACCTCCTCCAGCCACACCCCACCTGCCTACAGTTGCTACCTAGTCTATTCAAACTAGGAGGAACTGATTAAGTTACATTTCTTATAACCCAGTCATTTCACATCTGAACATTTCTGCATTAATACAGGAGCCTTGGAGGGACACCTCATATCCAAACCATAACAGACTGAAAACTGTTACTTTGCTCAAATTATCAATAATTTCCAAAGTTTCAGTTTTTCTAGTTTCTTTCAAATATGGTTACAATTCATCAGAATTTCAAAATAATTTCTCCCTCACTCCTGGCTTAGTATCACTGAAACTAAAATATATATTCCCAGATCCCTACTGGGACTAGGTTGCCTGGCAATTGGACCTATTCCCCAAGATCTGAAGAAGTTCCCTGAACTGACATTTTGATAAACACCCAAATCCCTGACCATGTATGGGACAAGTCATTGTTGTGACTACATTGGAAGTGTGGTTAAACACTCTGGTCAGGCGAGCCCTTATATGAGAGGTAACCAAGACTTTAATAATACCAATAGCATCATCGTTCTGGCTTGAGAGCTTTGTGACACTCTCATTTTTTAGGCATCCCTCTATTAAGATGCCTGATCCTTAGGATATCAAACAAGGAACCTTTACCATCACCTCTCAACAAATGGTTCAGCCAATTTTGTAGGGGAAATGTCAACAAGTATCCTCTAGAAACTGTTTCTTAGACCTGTTCTGTCCCACTTAGGAGGTTTATGTTTACTTTTAGATTGTTCAGCAACAAATGGCATTTGTCCTGACAAAAAGGGAGGATGGACAATGTTGAACTTTACCAGAGTCTTGTTCTCCTGAGAAGCAGTGATGATTAGGAAGTTCTCCACACTTTGTGTCCCTGAAATGTCTAACCACAAGGACTATCTTGTTGTTTCCTATTCCAAGACAAGATCCATGTCTATTTTTCCTCCTGACTTCCATAAGATTTGCAGATGACAAAGTCTTGCTTACCAACCTCTAAAAAAACCTCAATTTTCTCCATTTTCTTTACAATGTTCCTCTTGAATAAATGTCATTCATATTGCACTAGTCTGAATAAATAAAATAATCTCCTTAATTACTTAATTTCCCAGTGTGTTTTGTTTTTCACATCAATTGTAGACCTTATAAGTAGCCTGTGTGTTGTATGTGTGGGGGTTGTGTGTGTGTGTGTGTATGTGTGTGTATTGGGTAAATCAAGGACAGAAGTTGTTTTCTACTTTTTAAAGAAAATTAAAAAGAGATAAGAGAACAGTAGCAACATGCAGAGAGAATATTATCAATGCAAAAAAGTTAAGTGAAGTGACCATAAGCAGTAGGCCCCCTGGGATTTCAATTCTCTTGAAATCTTAGGGACGACTTCACAATAGTGCTTCTCAGACTTTAATACAAGGACAAATCTTTTCAGGAGTTTTGTTAAAATGCAGATTTTGATTCAATAGAGCTGATATGGGGTCCAAGTTTCTTCTTTTTTCCCCAGGTAATGTTGATGCTGCTGTCCAGGCTATGCACTTCCAGTAGCAAAGCTCAGCAGGACTTGGAATGAGAGTCTGAGCTAATCTTTTCTAGAGTTCAAGGATGACCCTAGCTGACATTGGGTTATACAACCTATGCAATGATGCCAGTTTATGTTTGATCACTTTGTACTTTTTCAGAAATACTTGGATCTATAGTATATAGACCACTCTCATGACAGTGTTGGGAAGAAGAATAGCTGACTTGCAGCTTTGTTCCCAGGAGGCAAAATTAATAACCACAACAAAAGGTGGTGACTCTTTTCAAGGCTATCTCATAATAGGTAAAATCAGTCAATAAGAGAACTGAGATTCCAAGCAATAAGCTTGATGCAATATATCACATAAATTTATATCTCATAAATCATAATAAATTTTGAATGTAGCAGTTTTAATAGCTACAGCCTCTACAGAGATTTTTTTTAAGCAAGGTAATTAACATTGTATTTTTTGAATTAAAGGAAGTATTTATTTCAGTTTTCCTATTGCCTTAAAAACAGGTATGAGAAATTTGTCTTTGTAGCATGATACTAAAAGCAGTGTTAATATTTAAACTATTCTCCACCCATGCAAAATTATATTATCTTTTAAAAATACAATTTCATCTTGGCTTCTTATATATGCGTGACTATCTAAATGCAGATTTTTTTTTCCAGTTAGATCTTGCCTTACTCAGTTATCCAGCCAGGTATCAGATACTGTACTCATCTCCAGGATAAATTCCCATTAGAGAGCATGAGATTGAATTTACAGTACAGTATGAGCCCTTCCTAGCACAGATTATACTTTTGAATTTACAACATGCTGTTTCACAGGAGATGACTGAATTATAGATACATTGAAATGAGACTGTCTCCTCTATTATCCCCACTGTTTGTAAACCTGGGAAATTGACACCTACCTGTGTGGTGGTATTAACCTTGATGCAAAACACAGTTCCTGGTGTCTGGATTCCAAGGAGTTATATGCACAAATCCAGTTAACAGAAATAAGAGTTTTGGGCAGATAAATCCTCCACCATAATTTTGAAATTATTGCTCCAGTGAATTCACCCACATGCCCCGCACTTTCAAAAGGAATAGAAAGGGATGACTACTACTGTCACACTTTTCACCAAAAGGGAATTGAATTGCAATGTGCTGCAAAGAAAGACAAATAGACCAGACATGCTTAAATAATTTTAGTGGCCTAATGAGATGAAGAGAGTGCATTTAATTGTATAGTGAGCAGAAGCATCATTACCTTTTATATGTAGAGATGAGAGGGTATGTGTGTGTGCAGGCATACTCATAGGGGTGTATAGATCATTCAGACTTGTATCTGAAATAATAGGTGGTAATTTTTAAAAACCTAATTATGACCTTAACAAGATAGTGTCAGAAAAACTAAGCATTTAATTTACACATTTCTATTTACATATTTAAAACAATGTTTTACTTGATTTTTTAAAATCCTCATTTACTTAGAGTCACAAGTATGGAATTCAAAGAATGCAAATTTACCCATTTTGTCCTCAGTGTAAGAGTCACATTGTACAAACTCAGCAGTTACACAATACTATTATTCTAAGTAAATTTTCAATAGCTCATCTATACTGCAAATTAGGCAAAAATAAAAGAACAAAGGAACAAGATAACTGTGGGACATTTTGCTTTCTTGTGAAAATTTGACAAAGTTAAGCAGATTGACAATGTCAAAGCAAATCAATGATCACAGCACTTGTTTTAATTCTCTATCAATTTCACTCTCTTTTCATCTCTTATTTAAAAATTTCCTTTGTCTTAAAACAAATTGTTATACTCCATTCCACTAGGCCCAGCATAAAAGTTTTAGAAATGAAAACAATCAAACAGAATTTGAGACCTCTGTCATTGCATATAAATTCATCTTGACTTCTAATATTTGGTCAGCAAGTATTGCACTCAACAGAGGTATTCTAGATTTTCACACAAACTCTCAAGTACTTTGCTCAACTCCCAGCAGATACTGATCTTGAGAAACTGATGTGACTCCATTTTTGAGAAACCAGCCTCTACCTCAGAGCAAAGCCTGTCCAAGGAAGGGGGCATGACCTTTGTCCTTGGAAAAACCCACAGAGCACTTCTAGGCAGATAACCACCCTGCTGAGTTGTTTGTCTGTAAATAACAGGAGAGATCCATGGAGCCAGGTGTCCCTGACTCAGTTAGGCTAGGTGAGGACCCATAGCAATTCCCTAGCAACCACCAATCAGCATGAGACAGGGAAAATACCTGGGATGCCAGATGACCCCCCAGTAGTTTATGGTGGTTGATAAGATGTTGGGAAACCATGTAGTTTAGCACATATACCCCTCATGGCCTAAACCAATCAGTTCAAAGGAATCCCCTTCTTTTACTAACCAATCACCCCTACCCTACTTGTTCCAGCCAGTGAATGTGCTAATCAATGTTAAGAGTTATTGTTTGATTTTCCTTCGGTGTGTAATGAATTGCTAAGAGATGCTATGATGTATGTAAAGTCCTTGCCTTCCCCAAAGAGTGTATAAAATTGCTGCAGACCCTGGGCTTGGGGCCTCTCAGCATCACTAGTTGCTGTGTGCACAGAGGACCAAGCTAGCTCACAATAAATGCCTCTTTGCTGCTTACATCTATCTTGGTCTCTGGTGGTCTTTTGTGGTCCCGAACTTGAGCTTATCAATCTAATCACAGAGGAAACGATATCAATTGTGCTTATTCCCTGGACCTTACTAAGGCAACATTCCTACATCCTTCTCACAGTGTGAGCTAAAGACATGGCTCCCTACTCAAAGCTTATGGATAATCTCTCTCTCTCTCTCTCTCTCTCTCTCTCTCTCTCTCCTTTTGTACTTATATTAAATCAACCTTACAACCCTCCAATATAATTATTTATCTCCTTTTCAATGTGTATATTTCATGTTTTTCCTATAGTATTTTGCAATGACTATAATCTCCAGGATAATGTTAAATAATGTTTTTTTTTAAAAAAATTTAATGCAACTTCCTTTAATATTTTACCATTAAATATTAAATAATGATGTTTTCTCTAAACCAATTTTCTTCTACTTTATTTATGCTTATTTGATTTTTCTTTTATCTGGCTTCTCTAATTGAATTCTGCTTAGTGCATTAATTTTTTATTTTTTTATTCCTGGGTTTCTGTTAAATACACTGTAGTCTGCTTATTTTTCTCTAGGTATTATTTGAGATATATCCAGTAGGTTTTGATATGAAGTACTTTCATGTCATTCATTTTTGGAAGTTGAGAATTTAATTTAGAATGAAATTTTATAATTTCCTAGTGAATAGATTTTTTTTTCAGAAGTCTTACATTTCAGTCAGAAAATATGGTCTTAATCATTATCATATATTTTGTAGACTAAAATTTTGTGCATATACACATAACCATATTTTTATGTTACATGGATGTTTAAAAAAACCCTTTATAGTTTAATATTTCTTTCATTGTCACAATTATGTATAAGGAAGAGAAAAAATTCCCTTTTACCCTTCCAAGTTTTTGGTTGGTAACACCTGTACCAAAAACCAAACAAACAACAACAACAAAAACAAACCCAAACAAAATATCACAGAAAAACAAACAGAAATATATCAATAGGTACACCTCATATATACATGGAAATGGGAAAAAATAAGTAACTCTCAAAGAGGTGGCTTGGAATTCAGCCTTATGTGGCATTTTTAGCTAAAAGCAAAGAACGTAGGCTACAGGGAAGCCCAATCACAGCGAGGTGACCGGGAAAGACTTGGCAAAGGAGAATAAGGTTTGTTATGGAGATTTAAGCCAGTGCCTTCTCCAGTAATAAGAGTTCTCTTGTGGTTTAGTCATCCTTCTCTTTTTGATGCAGAGAAGGAGGCACTCTTACAATAGGAAATTTCATTTATAGATATAAATTTCTATTACAAAAATGTAACTTCTACTGTGCTTTCAGTCTTCTTTTGTGCTTGCCGTTTCTCAAAATAATTGGCCTGAAATAATCCTTATGCTAAAGAGGCATATTTTAGCATATTCTGGTCTCTTACATTTATATTTTGGGGCGGCATATTCTGGTCTTTTACAGTGATATTTTGGGGTAGCATATATTAGTTTTGTACAAATGTTGATCTCTATGTTCTTAAAGCTCTCTCAGGACTTTGGGATCCTCTTCTAGTTTGAGTCCTTTATTTATTTATTTTTCCTTTTTTTGTTCCCCTTGTAAATCTTCTTGAGAGAGTGAACACTTACTTGCTAGATCTCCTTTTATACTTGCCATTGGATTCAATATTTTTCAGTCTGCCTTTCATTTCCAAAAGGCATTCTCAGTTACTAATAATTTCCTAAGTGCTATCTGCAATGGAATTTTCTCAGCCTTTGTCTCCTCACTTGGTCTCAATTTGCAGTCACACTTTGAAGAGTGAATATTTACAATCCATTGTCTACTCTAAGAATATATGCAATGTGTGAGAAATCTCAGTTTAGAGAAATTATTTAATTTATGGTAATTTTAAAAAGTGGTGTAACCAGAGTCTAGGCCAGAGACCTAACTCTGAGCATCTCAATGAATCAAGTTTAGTCACTCACCCTGGAAACCAAATGGAAAAAGTAATGGTGAAGGAAAAGAAAGGAATGTATTCAATAAAAGTATATCAGGAAGATAAGGAGATCAAGCATCCTCAGCTCTTTCTTTGGGGATATTGATCAGTTCCAGGTTTAAATAGGAAATGAACAAAAATAGGGGTGGGAAATGAGGAGCACTTGACTGGCCTGGTTGATCATTATCTCAGGATTGGTCAGGCAGAGGTTTGTCTGAGATAAAAGCTGCCATTCCCTGGCGAGGGCAGTTTTGACTTTCCTCACAAGATGTTTTTTCATCAGATCCATTGCTCCTGGAATCCAAGGTAACTGCAGGAGAGAATGACTCAGAGCAAAGGAGACATGTGCAAAATAGATGTAGAGATGCCAAGCTTTTATTGTGCTTTTAGTTACCCATTAGGCATGTGCAGGCATCTACAGGCCCAAGAGTCAGGACTTTTATCAAAAGCAGCCTCTACGTCCTCATGACAATAGTTGATGTGCTTTGTTTGGAGAATAGAGTGGAATTTTAAAACTTATCTACAGTCCTAGATTTAACCTAAGTCAGTGTAAAAATCCCTGCTACATGGTATTGGATCTTCTAGCATTCTGGTTATCCCCTTGCCACATGTCATGCTTTGCATATCTCTAGAGGTCACATTGGGAGCAGTGATGAACCCAGCCTAATTCTGTCTTAAGATTGGGAGCTATCTTATCACAAAGTCATGAAAAGTTTATTTCTGTTTTACTGTAAAATACTAAGATTTCTATTTGGTCTCATCATAATTTGATGTTTTAAAAACTTGCTTGGGATTCTTGCCCATGCTTTAAACTTACCCATGCCTGGCTGTCCTTGACCAGATAACAACCCTCCCTGAAATCCCAGCTTCTCCTCATTAACTTTGATGTTGAAATCTGAGTTAGCTCTCTACCTTAATATTTTAAACAATATAGATCAAAAACCTGCTATCTGCCCTTGTATTACACTTGCCTGAACTCTGTCAGCTGCAAGTTCCCAAGAAACCCCCCTTTTTGTAACTTTTGTGTTATAAAAACTTCCATGTAATCAGACCAGTTGCTGTCCTCTGGCCCTGTTTTTCTGGGTGAGGCAGCTGCTGGCCAGCTCTCTTGTGTACACAACATAAGCTTGCTTTAATTTGGTTTAAATTGGAGTCGACAGTCTTTTCTTTGTGTTGTGTTTCAACAGCGGGAGGAAGAGGCAAGGATGGAATTTGACATCAGTCTGGCAGACCCTCCACCATGCTTTTTTTTTTTTTTTCCTGTTTTTAAGCTCAGGAGTTTTCAAAGTGCCTTCATTTCTTCAGATTCCACAATGGTTTCATTTGCAGGGTCACTGGAACTCTAGCTCTGCAAACTATACCTTGTGTTGATCTCCTGAAGTCAGATTTCTCAGTGCCAGGAGAATGAGGTAGATGCAGACCTATGGGACACGACAGGGTCCACCCTTCAGGTCTAATTGGTAAACTGAACTAGCAGAAGAGAACCAGGAGAACAAAAAGGGGGTACAGAAGTCTAGGCACAAATTCAGGTAACAGAATCCTATAGCTAAAATTGTTAGAAGAGCTGGCAGAAGAATAGGTAACAGTAATGAGGAAATCCTTGATTCCTCAGCAAATTTTTGATCCAGCCAGGAGCTTTTTATGTGCTGCCCACTTAGTAGAAAGATGTTTAGAAAATATACAGGATGTGGAAGGAAGGAATAAAGGGTAGCAACCAAAGTTTATCTGGAATTTCACATAGTGTTTCTGAGTTTGCTTTGAGAGAAGCATTTCTCCATTCTTTCTATTCTTTCATGATCTTTGAAGCAAAAAAAGTCATTTTTACATAAATACCTCTCCCTTGAATATAGAAATGTTGATGGAACTTTTGAAGATGTTAATTTCAAGTGTTTAATATCCCCCAATAGCATAAACAACACATGAATTGGATTACCATATGGAAAATGACAAAATTTTCCTCCTTTTTATTTTGAAGTCAACAGGATGCAGAAAATCTATTGTTACTTGTTACTGCTGTTTTGCACATTAAAAATAATAGAGATAAGTGAAGCTGAGGTCAATCTGGGCTTCTATTCTGCAGTTCTTCTATTTTTCAAGGTTACTGTGTTACTCTTTCAGGGTAGACTTGAAAAGTATCTGCTGACATTTAGAAAAAATGAGATTCTTTGTTATAAATCATATAAGCATGATGCTTCTTTTTCTTTTCTCCCAGAAAGTGAGAAAACAAAAAAATTCCAGGTTAGATAGAAATTTAACAGACTCTGATAATTAACAGCTCAGTGTTTAGATCAAAATTTCTCACTTCTTTTCTTTCTGAGGAAATAATTATCAACCTTGAAGCTGGAACAGGTTACAAAAGGTGAGACTGAATTCGTGGGCTGGGAGTTGTAGGTCACAGAGAGGGATGCTGCTGAAATATATGCTTGGAAGTGTCTATCTTCATTGTAGCCTTTATTTTCATTGTAACCTTTCATTGCAACCTATATAATTGTAGGTGCCTCCTGTCTTTTTTCCATTTTCTTATCCCAATTTCTCTCAGATCAAGATGTTTTCAAGTGGCCCTTATCCTTGAGCTCAGAGTAATTATAATAGGGCAATGTGGCAGCCAGAGTGGAAATGGTTAGGGAAATAGACAGATTTGTATTGTAACTTATCATATTACAGGTTCAAAACCATCCTCTGGAAGACTGATTCTTGTTCTGATTTATTTTCAGAACCATTTTATGTTCTGTTTTACCAACAACAACAAAAAAAAGAGTAATATTTAATAGATATTAGAAAACCAAGAATTTATTATATGTGCTTGGCATATATTAAATAACATAAGAGAGATAATAGTTAAGGTCTCTTTTTACCAGAGTTTAGATGGTAAAAAGAGACCTTAACTATTAGTCTAAAAAAAGTAATATTTGTTACTCTAAAAAAAGAGTTCTCCTGTCATAGGGGGAGCCACTTGCTATTTGTGAGTAAAAAGCACTTCAATGTAGGTAATCAGAAGTGAGATGAATATTAAGTGTAAATTATACACTGAATTTTGAAGGATTAGTATGGGAACATATCAAATACCTACTAATAGTTTTATACTGATAACCATTAGAAGAAATATTTTGATTAAATATAATAGTAAAGTTGATTTCACTTGTTTCTTTTCATATTGTTAATATGGCTATTAGAAAACCTAAGATTATATAAGATGTTTGTATATTTTGGCTCACATTATATTTCAATTGGATAGTACTGTTTCCAGGGTGTTGGTTAAAATAATATATTCTAAGCCTAGGGATGTATGTAGTTGAGTGGTAGAATGCTTGTCTAACATGTGAGAGACTCTGGGTTTGATCCCAGCACTAAAAACCAACCAACCAACCAATAACAACAAAAACAAAAACAAAAACAAAACAAACATGTTCTCTCATTTCATTCTCAGAGAGTCTGATTCAGGCTTCTGGTATTTAACTATGACTCGGCATTTTCTAACAAACATCTCAGATATGATCTAAGGACCACATTTTGAAAAATTAAAAGTGGAGTACAGGGCAGCTGTAGAGACTACTGAACAATAAACAAAATGATTAAAGAATGATAAAAACTACAGTGGGAAAAACTCCAGTGTTATTCAGTGCTATGTTGAGACATGTAACTGAGGGGTTGTAAGCCCAAGTAGCTTTTCCAGAGAAATAAATTGAGTTAGAATGCTGAGTAAAAGTTAGATGAAGGTGAAGTCTCTATTCCAATAAATGGATGAGTGCAAAGATCAGAGCTTTGAGCATGACAGATTGGTGTATTGCAGGACCCAAAAGTAATAGCATGGTGGGAAAGTGAATAGAAGTTGGGAGAAATAATAGATAATTTTAGAAAAATAGGTGGGAACCAGTCCAGGAAATACTTATAAACTTAGTTAAGGGATCAGATTTTTATTTTAAGATAATGAAACATCATTGAAGGTAGTTTAAGGATGAATATTTTGTGGATGAATATTTTGTAGTCACAGATATACCACGATATGCCAAGATACACATATATACATAGATATACCAAGATTGCCCATGGAACCAAGGAATCAGAATATTTGCTTGAAGTTCATTTTTAATCGTATTATAAATCTTATGATTTTATCTCCTCTTTGCAGTGCTTACTTGGAAATGTAAACCCAATTTGTGACCCTATTTAGGCCTATATGTGATTGAATGGTTAAAATTTCTGTGCTGCAGTTTTACTAGTAGAATTACAATTTTTCTATCCTTAAATTTCTTTGACTCCTATCCTCTCAATTATTTTATTCATTTGTTTTCTATGAGATTTTAAACAACCTCATTTTGTTTGTGTAGTGACTTAACAAAGATATAAATAAATATGCAATAATGTGACTTTGGAAAAATAATGCTGAATAAAGATGTGACTATGAACAGTGTTTTTTGTTTAATTGTGAAAATTAAGAATAATGATATAATTCTTTGAAAAATATAGATATTGTTTTGCTTAACCTATCATATTTATTGCTAATACAATAAGAATTATTGTTCCTGTTGCATGTACAATGTTCTGCTAGGCTAAAAGTAAAGCTATTGTTCATGCTTTCAAATATATTTCTTATCTGTTTTATTTTGCATGTTACCTTTCAGTTTTAAACTCATGATGTGAATTTATTTATATTTCTATAAAATAAATCCCCCAAACATGCTCTCCATTTCCTAACACTCAGGCGGAAAGGAACTGTCAATAAAAATTCTATCAATCTCTGGTATCGATCTTTCCAAACTAGGTGATAAAATTATGCATTATTTTTTATATTGTTGTTGTCATATGGGGGATTTATTTCATATACAGTAATAGAACTTGACATTGATGTTGATATGATAATTTCCATTTATCTCATCTTTTTTATTCTACTGCATTGAATTACAGAGTTCTGGGGAAATTGTTCTGAGAATTTCTTTCTAAGCTAGGAAAGAGTATATATCCCAGACCAAATTACAAAATGTTTTCTCAACTTTTTCATTGCAATGTTCTAAAATTGGTGTGGAGCATTGTTACAGAGAAGTTGAAATTGTTTCTGTGCTTTTAACTTTTATTTTATTAGAAAAATATAACTGTTCATTATAAAATAATAAGTGTGAGTTAAAACTTTAGGATCCTTCCCTGGTTTCCAGGACACCACACACTTCTTGTTTACTAGTTTTTCTGCTAACTCCCTTTTCCTTCCTTAGTTGAAAAGTTTACATTATAAAGGGTTTAGCCTTTGACTTTTGACCTATCTTTCTTTCTGTCTACACTATCTCCTCAGGTGATATGTTCCAGTTCCAGATCTCTGCATTTAAATATAACTTTATGCTGATGATTCTCTATTATGGGTTAGATGTGAGATGTCCTCAAAAGCTCCTGTGAAAGACAATGCAATAAAGTTTAAAGGTGAAATGATCAGAATTATTAGAGCCCTAACCTAATCAATGCATTAGTTCATTTGAATGGATTAACTAAGTGGTAACTGTAGGCAGGTAGGATGTGGCTGGAGGAGGCTGGACAGTGAGGGTATGCCTTTGGGATATACATTTTGTCTTGGGTGAATAGCACTCTCTCTGCTTTCTGATTGCATTGTCCTGAGCTGCATTCCTTCACCACATCCTTCCACCATGATGTTCTACCTTACCTTGGGCCCAGAGTACTGAAGTTAGCCATTTATGGATTGAGATCTCTGAAACTGTGAGCCTGAAAAAAACTTTTCTTCTTCTTCATTGTTCTTGTCAGGATTTTTGGTCACAACAATCAAAAAGCTGACTAAAACACTCTCAAAGGCCTATCTCCACCACTAACTCTTAAGTTCCAAAATTGTAAATCCATTTAGATTTTTCACAGATATCCCAAATTAACAAATCCAAAAGACAACTCTGGATTTCCTCTTCTTGAAATTCACATCTTCCCAGTTATTTTCTACTCCAAAACAACCTTGCCTTTTATTTCTTTGATATTTGACAGGATAACATTCTGCATTGTTATCAACTGAAGGGCAAATTATTACTAACAAGTTTGTCTGCTGAGATTCTCTTGTTATCTCCTTCAGAGAGAGAGAGAGAGAAGATGAAATAAATATTATCAGCTTTAATATAAGTAGTTGAGTTAGAAATCTACTGGGTTGATAGTAAGATACTGCCCTGGGGAACGTAAATTGACACAATGCTTTTCAGAAAATTTTGCAATATATACATTTATATATAGTTTTAAAGCAGTATAAATCGATTCTGTAATTCTGCTTTTGAGATTATAATCTATGAAAAACTAAAATGAGGAATAGATATATTCAGAAAGATAATTGCTGCTGCATTATCCAAAATGGAGCAACCTAGATGCTCCCTTGCCCGTGTTCAGTGCAGGTGATGGAATTTGGGGTTCCTCTGCAGGAAGAGAGCTGGCTGCGAAACAAAGCTAAGAAAAGAAGGCGGGGGAAGAAACCACAGGACATGGAAAGTAATTTTAGAAAGCAAGGGCAGGAAGACTCTTTGACCTTTGAGGTCCAGCTTCCACACTGGAAAAAGAGAGCTAGAGCATGTTTGCTTTATTATGTGGGGGAAACTTCAAAGGTTTTCCATAGAATGTTCTTTGTCAAATAAGGTAGGAGGTGGGCTGTCGGGTTTCCAACGGGGGACGCCCAAATCCAGAGCTACTAGATGGGTTTCCCTAGTCCAAGGAAGGCAGAGGTCAGTGCCTTGTGCAATCCATAGAGTGGGAGGAGCCACAAAACAGATTGCAATGACAAACCTAAATCTCCTTGTCTCCTGGCTGAGTGAAGATGCTCAAATAGCTCACGGGTGGCTTTCCATAATGCCCCACATGAAATAAATGTTAAGATTAAATAATAGTAAAACCTGGTGACTGATTATTTGACACATTTTTGTTACTATAATCAAACACCAGAGGCAAGATAACTTGCTAAAGAAAAGGGTTTTGTTTCCTCACCATACTGGAGGTTCAAGGGTATGGTGTCAGCATTGGCGTGGTTCTGTATAAGACCTCATGGTGAACTGCAGATGTGAAGGAAGAGATGATATCATCTCAAAACAGGAAGTCAGGGGTGATTCTGGAGTTGGGCTTAGTCTTATAACAACTCACTCTTGTGAGAGCTCAGGGGTCATGAGAGCTATCTTAAAACGTTCTGAGGGCATCTCCCCAAAGGACTTAAGGAACTCTCAGGGGCCCCTCTTAGAGGTCCTACCATCTCTTAATGCCACACACTAGGGACCGGGCTTCCAACACCTGAACCCTTGGGAGACACACAATCCTTATCCAAGCATAGCAGGTACACATCAGAGTAATATTTTAAAGATTTTCTTTTTTAGCTACAATGGAAAAATATTCTATGAAAGATCCAGGGTATAAAATTGTATATAAAGCTAGATCTTTAAGTAAAAAAAGAAAACAAACCAGCAAACAAAAGAATTGCATAGACAAATCTCTCTAAAGTGAAATCTACTGATCTACTGCACATATAGTAGGCTTTTAGATGATGAATTCATAAGTAATTTTTAATTTTATTTATTGTTTATAAAAAATGATCTTTAGAGGAAATATAGGTCACTTTAATAATTGGGAGAAGCAAACTGTTTTTTTTTTTAAGTGCAGTAGCTCCTCCTTTGATTCAGGATTATTCCCTGGAGTTGTGCTCCAGTTGTGACTGCATCCAGAACCTTAAGATTCCTCAGCTGCCTAATAAACCAGAGAACTGAGTGATCTGGATGATTCATCCAGGATTTGGCTTGAGCTGCTGTATTCATCACAGGGTCCTCCTGTTCCTGAGCAATGATTGTGGGGTTTATGAGCCCTGGAAGGGATAGCAAGTTAGAGCTGGAATTAGTTGCATTCTGATCTCAGTTACACAGATGCGGCTTTCATTGATTTTTATGGGAGATTTGTGCACATAATGGGGAGAAAAATGTCACTGATTTGTTTTAATTTAGCTTGAGCAGTAACCCTTTACTAATGGGACTCCTTCTATACGAGGCAAATCTGCTCTCATTTTTGTTTCTTCAGCCACAAAAAGCACTGGTTTAGATTTCTGTGATGAAGGAAGTCTCAGGGATTTCAGATTAACCTAGGCACTTGCAGATGAGTCATGCTATTTAATTTCCATTGGCTCAAACATGTAAAGATCTCAGTTATAAGTTAATGAAACCAAGATATAAATAGTGTTGCTTCCTTCCTCCAGTTCAGATTGGACATTAAAAAAGGGTTTCTCAACCTTGCCACAACTGACATTTTGGGAGGGATTTTTTTTTGGTGGGGGGGGGTGGTTACTGGGAATTGAACCAGAGCCTTGTGCATCTGTGGATGCTGGGAAATTGTTTTGCCTCTGAGATACATATGCAGCCTTTTTGTTTTTGTTCCTTGTTTCCCTAAGTTACCTAGGCTGCCCTTGAACTTTCTATCATCTTGCCTCAACCTTCCAATTAGCTGGAGTTAAAGGCATGGGCACTGTACTTGACTGGAGGGGCAATTGTTTGTTGTAGGAGATTGCCTGTGTGAATGTTTAGCAAAGTCCCTAGCCTCTACTACTTCATGCTAACAGCACTCTTTCCTCCAGTTATGACAAACAAAAATGTCTCCAGATATTATGAAATATCCTCTAGAGTCTCCAGGCAAGAAATATTGGATTGGACAAAGAATAAAGAAAAGGTGAAATGGAATGTAATAATTTCAAATTGCAAACATGTTATTAAAATCATTTATATTCTTATTAATTTAGGAACTAATTTAAGATGTCTAGGAAAAACATATATGCTTCTCATAAAAGTTTATAAAAAACAAATGAAGTAATCAGCATAAAGAAAAGTGGATAAATTGGATTTTAGCAAAATTAAAAACTTTTTATAAAGTGATTGGTAATAAGATGAATAGAAAAATCATAGATTTGGAGAAATTATTTGTAAACCATATATGTGATGAAGAATTTTTATCCAGAAGATATGAAGATTTCCCACAATTCAATAACAAAAATGCAATGAAAAAATGAGCAAATGACTTGAATTGATAGCTTACAAAGGAAGATACACAAATAGCCAATAAGCACATGAAAAAAGTGCTCAACATCACCAGGTGTAGGGCTCACAATTTAAAATGAAAGTAAAGTCATTTCCCTATGTACATGTATGATTGCACCAATGGTGTGACCCTACTTTGTGTACAACCAGAGAAGTGAAAAATTGTGCTTCATTTGTGTACAATGAATTGAAGGGCATTCTGCTATATAACTTATTAGAATGAATTTAAAAAATGAAAGTAAAGTGACACTACCAACCTACCAAAATGGTTAATGTTAAAATTACAACAAAGGTATAGATGAGTAGAGGGATAGCTGGGTCAAATGGTGGTTCCATTCCCAATTTTCCAAGGAATCTCCATACTGCTTTCCATATTGGCTTCTCCAATTTGCAGTCCCACCAGCAATGTATGAGTGTATATTTTCCCCCACATTCTCACCAACACTTATTGTTGTTTGTCTTCATAATAGCTGTCATTCTGACTGGAGTGAGATGAAATCTTAGCGCAGTTTTGATTTGCATTTCTCTAATTGCTAGTGATGAAGAACATTTTTTCATATATTTGTTGACTGATTGTATATCATCTTCTGAGAAATATCTGTTCAGGTCCTTGGTCCATTTATTGATTGGGTTATTATTATTATTATTTTTTGGTGCTTAGCTTTTTGAATTCTTTATATACCCTAGTGACTAGTGCTCTATCTGATGTGTGAGGGGTAAGGATTTGCTCCCAAGATGTAGGCTCTCTGTTCACCTCATTGATTGTTTCTTTTGCTGAGAAGAAACTTTTTAGTTTGAGTCCATCCCATTTTTTATTTTAATTGTTGCACTATAGGAATCTTATTAAGGGCCTAATCCCGCATGATGGAGATTAGGGCCTATTTTTTCTTCTATTATACACAGGATCTCTGGTTTTATTCCTAAGTCCTTGATCCATTTTGAGTTGAATTTTGTGCATGTTGAGAGATAGGGGTTTAATTTCATTTTGTTGCATATGGATTTCCAGCTTTCCTAGCACCATTTGTTGAAGAGGCTATCTTTTCTCCAATGCATGTTCTTGGCACCTTTGTCTAATATAAGATAACTGTAGTTTTGTGGGTTAGTCTCTGTGTCATCTATTCTGTAGGAACACAGCCACATCAATGTTTATAGAAGCACAATTCACAATAGCTAAACTGTGGAACCAATCTAGATGTCCTTCAGTAGATAAATGAATAAAAAAATGTGGCATATATACACAATGGAATATTACTCAGCAATAAAAGAGAATAAAATCATTTGCAGGTAAATGGATGGAGTTAAAGAAGATAATGCTAAGTGAAGTTGCCAATCCCCAAAAACCAAATGCCAAATGTTTTCTCTGATATAAGGAGGCTGATTCATAGTGGGGTAGAGAGGGGGAGCATGGGAGGAATAGACAAACTCCAGATAGGGCAGAGGGGTTGGAGAGAAAGGGAGGAGCATAGGGTTATTAATGATGGTGGAATGTGATGATCATTATTATCCAAAATACAGGTATGAAGACACAAATTGGTGTGAATATACTTTGTACACAACCAGAGATATGAAAAATTGTGCTTTATATGTGTAATAAGAATTGTAATGCATTCTGCCGTCATATATAAATTTTAAAAAATTTTAAAAAAGACAACGAAGTCAGTTGAACAGTACATGGACAGATGAAACTAATAGACGGAGAGGATGTGAATTGTATACAATAGAAGGAACCTTTAAAAAAGGTTTTCAGGGGTTTTGTCTGGTTAAAGATATGTATATATATCTCCTATGACCAAAAGCAATAAGCCTAGGTAGTTACACAAGAGAAATACAACAGTGACAAAAAGACTTGTGTAAGTATGCTCATAACATTATGGTTCACTGAACTCCAATGCCAGAAACACCCCCAGTGCAGACTTCATCTGCTTCCTGAATAGTGCCACCGGAAAGACACAGCATCATCTCTGTGGTGTCCCTGCCCATCATGAATATGTTGAATCCAGTCATGAAGAAACTCAAATAAACCCTGATTGTATGCTTAGAAATGTCAGGTCAAGAATGACAGAGACAGTCTAAGAAACAATTCTGGAATAAAGGAAACAAAATTGAAATGACATGAGTATAATCTGAATCCTAGAACAAAGAAATTAGCTTCAAAGGACTTCCTATAGTTTGAATGTGAGGTGACCCCCCAAAACTTCCATAAATGCAGGAATATGCATAGTGAAGTGATTAGATTATGAGAGCTGTAACCTAATCAGTCCATCCTAGTTTGAATGACTGGGTGGTAACTGTAGGCAGGTGGGGTAGTGCCCTGGAAGGATGCATCTTTTCTGTGGGAGGGTGGAGTGAGGGACTCCCACCTTCACCCTCTCTGCTCCCCTGTTGCCATAAGGGGAGCCGCTTTCCTTATCCCATGATGTGCTGCCTCACTTGGGCCCAGAGCAATGGAGTCATTGTCTGTGGTCTGAGACCTCTGAAACTGGGAGCCCCTAGTAAACTTTCCCTTCTCTAAGTTGTTGTGGTTAAGTGTTTTGGTCACAGCTATGGAAAAGCTGACTAAAACAGCACTTTATTGGTACAATTATATTTCACTATGAACTATAGATTAGGAAACTAAACATAAATCACCTGTTTTTAATAATTGAACTAGAAGGCAACAAAGTGCCATTTCTTGAGAGGGAGAAATACACACTGAAGTATTTAGTAAGGATAAACAAACATTTTTCAATTTATTCTCAAACACTCAGAAGAAAACTCATACACACATAGGTAAGAAAGTAAACAATATAGCAAATGGGCAAGATATGAACAATTGACGAATGTGAATAAAAGGTATATTAGATTTTCTTGTGATTTTTCTGTGTGTTTAAAATTACCAAAACAAAAAGTTTCAAATAAAAAAGTGATAAAAGTATGCAAAAAATAAATAAGGGTCATAAAATTGAATTGTATTAAGAAGATGGATTAGTGTTTATTATTGTGTACTCAGTTGTCACAAATTTAGAGCTTAAAATAACACATTTATTATTTCAGAGCTTTCATGGGGTAAGATGTTAGGGACAGTTCAGTTCACTGTTTTACAAGGTTTCAATGGGGTTCCTTTTTATTTGGAAGCATGAATGGGGAATAATCTTCTTCCAATAGCATTAAGGTTATCAGTGGTTTATTTCTTTGTGATTGTATGATGGAGGGTCTCAGTTTTTAACCAGTTGTCAACTGAAGGCTGGTCTCAGATTCCAGAGAGCACCAGCAATTCCCTGTCATGTGACCCTCTCTATAGATTGTTCACACATGTCTGTTTCCTTCCTCAAGGTAAGCAGAAGGGTGTCTCTAGTTTGCTTAGATTTTACATTTTACTATATAATGTAACAAAATCAAGAGAGAGACACTCCATCCCCTTTGACACTTTCTATTTGTTAAGGAACATTACAGGTCTCTCCATGCTCCAGCAAAGGGAATTTTACATGGATGTGGTTACTAGGAAATGAGAACCTTGCATTTCACTACTATACAGGAATTTATGACTAAAATTGGAGTGCCAATGTAATAAAAACCTAAATTTATGTATCAGTTTAATAGTTGATCAATTGCTGGTGAGAAAGTAGAAGTTGGAAGAACAGAAACATGTCATCTTCAGGAAGGAATTGTTTGATAAAACCTCTCCTACGAAGCAAATGATGTGCTTAAAGATTATGCAAGGGGAAGAAGTTAGAAAGTAGAATGTGAGTGCCACATATTGACTTAATTGGCAAAGAATAGCAAGAAAGATTTAAGGTACAAGTTCAGGGACCAGTGCAATGCAGTGTCAGCAGGGCAAGCCACAGTGTCTGTGCTCAGTGGCAGTGGCAAAGGACTGTCCTAGAATAGTCCCGCTCTGTTTTGAAAATTATTTCTGGCTACAGAACTGTGGCACTTGACCTTCTGGTTCTCATGGGAACTCTGGGGTTATCTGATGTCATCTAATAAATCTAATTTCTGCTTAAACTGGCCTCAATATATTTGCTGTTTTAATGAGGATTCTGATGATACAGAAAATATTCATACTTTCACACTCATTGGGGCATTTTTATCAAGCAATTTCTGTGTACTAAATTCTGGTACTAAATTCTAAAACTAATAATAAATATGATAGGCATAGATTTTTATTTCAAGAGGCTTAAATTTTTTAAATGTTCAGATTTGTTTTTGTAGAGATTTATGAACTTAAATTTAACATATGCAAATAATCTATGATATCAAAGCTAAATAATCTTATAATTCCAGTTGAAATACCATTTTCATAAATAAATACATCTGTTATTATATAACATTTAATAATGGGATTATTTTTCCATTGACTCAAAAACTAATCAGAAACAATAGTAAGCAAGAAAACATTTCTATCACTTATAGCAACTTTTTCTAGTTTTTAACATTCACTCTAATTTACTTTTGTTATACTTTTTAGTTTATTTCTTTCTGGAGCATTATTTCACCACTCAACATTGAAACAATGTTTTTAAATGTTAGTGCTTATTTTTAAATTTGACACAGATGCTTTATTTTGAGAAAAAATATTGTAAGAACAGAATACAACTGCATCTTTTAAAAAGATCTCCTTTTTACTGTTTTCTCCATATATGATGAATTTTGATTAAGGAAATCAGAAATTTAGACTTTCTGTTGCAATTGGAAAATTCATTTATGCAGAGCTGCAAATTATATTTGACAAAATAGAAAATTAACATTCCTTCTGAAGCTATGTTTTGCAAACAGCAATACTTCCCTGGAGTTTTAGCTGAAATTTCATTTATTTATGTATTTTTATAAACACTCAGATGTATTTAAGGTATAATTAGTAGGAAGTCACTTACCTAAGTTAAATTTCTTGGACCAGTGTGTTTTAAAATTCTTGGGAGTTGAATTTTGATCATTGGAATTAATTAATTTTTAATAAGAAACACTTTTGAATATAAAGTGTGGACTTCAGAGGTAAACTTTCGAAGTCAAGATCTATTAGCACATTTCAAATGGTTCAGACATGATTTATATGAGGTTTCTTGTCAGAGTAGTCTTTGGAAGGTGCATTCTTAATGGCAGTTGAGAACAAGGTGAAGTTTCCCCTCAGGAATGCTTTGTGGTAGGGAGGAGGTGGAACAAAGGGGCAAGAACGTCAGGTTTAGGATCATGGGACTTGCACTGTTATTAAATGTCTTTATTTATTTATTTTTACTGAACTGTAAAATTAGTGAATTGGATTATATGATCATGAAATTTCCCTTGGGCTCTACTTCTATTACTATGCAACAAATAGGGTAGAAATAATAAAAATAATCGATACTTCTTTAAGCTGTTAAGTTAAAAAAGAGACTGAAAAAAAGAACTCTATATTCAAAAACATGATTTTACCATGGATACTTATTAGAATTATTTGATGTTTATACCCATGGGATTGATTACATGAAAACAATTATTCTGTGTTTAATTTAACTAATTCTATAGCAAGGGAAAATAAAAACTATCCCACTAAGATAAATGGAAAGAGATAAGAAGAATAGGGCCAAAGATAAAAATCCATTCTCATTTATTTTCTTTTTTTGATGAATTCATTTTGTAAAAATAGTTACTTACTACTCTTTGACTTGTTTGAACATAAGGAAGCTAAGGGTAAAAAGAATCTGCCTCATTGTCTGGAGTGAGAAATTAGGATTTGTTTTTAAATATGCCTGCTTGGAAGTCTGGTCATGATTCGTTTTAGGTGGAATTTTGTGACTCAAATAAAGAGTTGATGGTTATGGTACTTGGTGTATAAAATAAACATTTCCTTCTTATAGGGAAAACAGGAAGTGTTCAGAGTGTTTGTCTTGATGTAGGCAACTTCTTCATATCTCTGCAAAAAAGAAAGCTTATTTTTCCTGCAAAACTTTTTAATACTCTGAATTAATCGTTAATCTTGCCTTTCTTTTTCTTATTGGACTGATCCAGCTGTGGAGCCTCTAATCCTGATACTTTTTCTGTCACCAAGATACAATCTCTCTTAGAATCATTTGCTGGCCTTCTTACAAATTGTGCATCTGAGCTGATATAAAATTGGTACCTCTTAATATGTAAAGCACAGGAAATGGAGTGACCCTGGGTGAGAGTTCCTACCATGTCCCCTTATTGCAACTGGATGCCTTATTTTAAGCTCTTTGAATTCAGTCTCTTTTATTAGGTTCCCAGGGAATAGTGGATGCTTAATAAATAATGATGAAAGTTTTAAAAATCTCATTTTACAAATGAGAAGTCAGAAGTGTTTTGACCGATGAGGATTAACGAGTCATCCAGTGAGGCAACCTTTATCCTCAGGATTCCCACTGAGTGTATCCAGTTCAACCTGATGTACAACATCAGGTGAAATTATAAAATGAGCATATCTACCCAGCTCAGGATGGGAGAAGTAGGTCTTTCTAAAAACAATAAAATGTTCATAAATGAAGATATTTCAGTTGCTAGTGGCAAGGAATAGAAATATGTACAGTATTAGGGTACCACTATGCAATTATGCCTAATAAATATGGCAATAACGATTTGTTTCACACAATAAAATGGGGGATGAATATTGTGATATTATTTAAAGATAATTATGGCATATGAGAGGTATAAACAGGAGAAAATAACCTGCAGACCATTTTATATGAGTATAAAATCAAATTAAAATAATCTGAACTCCTGATTACTAAGATACTATGCCTTATACCAGAACAAACAAAGGGCCATAAAGATGTATATGACCTTCAAGGACTTTATAGTACATGGGGTTCAGGGATGGTGTGGGATGGGGAAAAAGAAAAGAATAAAATAAAATAACAGATGTCTTTATTTCACACTTATATAGATAATCACTACCAAGATAATGGAACACAATGAGTATTCTTAGGAGACAGAAAATTGATGTAGACAGAGGAATTAAGAAAAACTTTGTCAAGGATTCACAACATGTATATAGTTCTTTTTTGTTTGTTTGTTTGTTTTGGTCCCAGGGTTGCTTATGCACTGAGCCACATTCTCAGCCCTTTTTATTATTTTTTTTATTTTTGAAACAGGGTCTTGTTAAATTGCTGAGGCTGGCTTTGAACTTGCAATCCTGTCTCTTCAGCATCCCAAGCAGTTAGGATTGCAGGCATGCGTCACCACACCCAGCTACAAGTATACATTTTTAACAGGCTCAAATAGAGGTAGATATGGCAGCATTTTAGATAAAGATATCAACTCTGTTTCATTCATTCAGAAATACATTGTTAAGCTGATACCTTCCTGGGGTAAAAAATGGCACATTAAAGAAGAAAAATATGCTCTTTGACTTCTAGAAACTTCCAGTCTGGGCAGACTTATCTAATTGTTTTTCATGTTGCAGGCGGGGTCCTGGTTGCCATAGGAGATTTATGCTATTATGATGCCACTTACGAACCTACAGTTTTTCCCAAGGTGATTGGGAAGTACTTAGCCTTTCTTTGGAACACACTTCCTGACCCACCACATGGCGCTGGAGACTTGTGATGGGAAGGAGGCACTTTAAACATTTCCCTTTAACAAAAACATGAGCCTATGATGTCCTGTGTGTTTCGACCTCCAGATCTCCATCTCTTCTCTGTGCTCCCTCCTTTCCCTAGAAGTACTGTTGTCAGATGTATGGCATTGGATGCCTTGCCATCTTTCGGGAAGTTTCAGTTCTCTGAAGGAGAAGGTTACATATTTTTCTGAATATTTTAGTGGTTTGTAAATATAGGACTTTGATTCTCCTTTTTCCATCAGAATTTAATGACTCCAAAGGTGGAGTGGAGAAGTTGCATAAGCAACCCTGGGACCAAAACAAGCTCCCATGGTGCAGGCAATGATGCAATCTTCAATCACCATCACTTTTTCCCATCTACCTAAGGACACAGCATACTTTTTCAACCTGGGCAACCATTTTATTTTCCCCAAAGAAAAATTAGTACTCTACTATATGGAAATATATTTCCCCTGTTGAGTTTAACCCTGCCTTATAAATATAGTGATGGGAGCATTGGGCTACCAGGTTTTTTACATAAGAATCACCATTTCCACTCTAATTGGATGTTTCTCGGCCACTTGAGAAAGGGGTGCCAATTCTAGTTAAGTGATTTTTGGTTCCAAATCTCCTCTAATATGTGTCTTATGTGTATGCACATATGTGTATATGTGTCTGAGTCTTCTCTGTGTGTGAGAACATCAGTTTTTTTTTTCTGAAAAACTTGATATGGGGCTAGTGTTAAAAGAAAGCTGACATGCTGTGGACGAAAGAGTTTACCACGAAGTAGACATCTATTAAGAGATTTTGCAACAAACTGTATAGTGTTTGTATAGGTTGCACGATTCATTCATAGATTATACAACATGGTATCAGAACAAGGCCCAAGGGATTAGTGAGCCATCTCTTTTGAAATGAGGTTCAGCTGCTACCCAGGATACAAATACAGCTAATGCAAAGGAGTGTGGAGAGGAATTTTCCTGAAAAAGGAATTTTAAATGGTGTACCCTATATATAGTTCCACACCATTTTACTCCCACGGAGAAGATGGCATTTGTTTTAGGGAGGTAGATTTGAATAAATTTGCCTCTTTGGGCTGCTAATCAGTATGCAGAGTTGCGTCCAAGAAAAGCCAAATTCTCTACTATAATTTTAACTCACTTGGAAAATTTGGGGGTTTATACAATTACTCAGGTAGCCGCTCTCCTTTTGTTTTGCCTGATCGTGAATTAACTGTTGACAATTATTAGAGGCACAACCCTACTATTAATATCAGTGACTTCTATACCAGAGGTGCTAGCTTCCAACTTTGGGTGTGAATTATCAGATCAGATGTAAACCCAGTGAATTTCTTGGCTCCTGAGTATCTACAGAGGTGCCTTCACTCTGCTGTCAATGGTTCCTCTCATTTTAATGTCTCAAGGACTCCAAAGGCCACCTGCATATTGTGAGTTGCTAGAGGGATTCACAGATTTCAGTAGAACACACACAGTCAAGATTTATTACAGAAGCACAGTAAGGATACACTGCCAGATCAGTAAGGGAAAAAAGTACATTTCTCAGGCAGAATCTGGAGAGTCCATGCGTAGGCTTCCTATGCCCTGTCCTTCCTGTGAGATCGGTGCGTACAACACTCTTGCAGTAGTAGTTAAAATGAACTCACATGTGTGCAATGAATCTGCTTAGGTAAAACTGTGACTCAAGGTCGAAGTTTTCACCTGGGGTTGATCACAAAGGCACCTGTACCCATCAAAATTCTAAGTTCTCAGACAGAAAGTGGATGTTCACCATAAAAAAAGATTCATATATTTTCAACAATCAGATTTTACCACTTAACCTATGTTCTAAAAACCAAGTTCCCAGATGCTAGGCAAGGGTGAATCTTGAAGGCAGGAGCCTAAAGATAGTAGCCTCAGGCCAATGTATTGACTCTGCGGAAAACTTCCCCCTTCATTTCTGTTTGGTTTTGAACAAATGATATAGGTTTGAGTCTTCCTAGATCTAGGTTTCCTCATCTTGAAAGTAGGTATGAAAACCAGCTACCAGTGGTTATCATAAAATAATTTGGTTCAAAATAATTTGTTATAAAATAGTTTGGTTGGCATGACTTTATATAAAATAAATTCCTTTGTTAAAATTAGTTGGGGATATTTCTATCAAAATGCTATGTAAATTATAGATTGAAATGCTTTACAAAATACTGCCTATTATTCCTAACTTTTTGGTCACCAGCATGATAGCCTGCAGCCTCCTCTGGGTGGTTCCCAGGTCTTCTTTGTATTCTGGGTTCTGAGACACCTTAGGAGACAGCAGTGGTGGTGGTGGTGGCGGGGAGGACAATGATGCTTCTGCAGGAATGTTGCAGTGTGATTTTTCTGGGGGGTATTGACATCATTTGTATTTTACTTATCTCACTTTAGAAATAAAGGACTCATCTGATCTTACTTGTAATCCATAGGATTTAGAAACACAGATTCTAAATCCAGATGGCCTGGTCTTGAATCTCACATTTTCTACATACTGGCTTGGTTACCTGGATAAGTTACTTACCCTCTCTGAGCCTTAGCTTTCTTATGTACAAGATGAGATTAAGCACCAGTATTGGTGGTTGTCATAAAAATTAATTGATCTAATACATAGTACTTTATAAAAGTTTCTAGTACTTGAGAAATATTATTTTCAACTATTATTTTTAACATTTTTTTTTTTTTGGTACTAGGGATTTAACTCAGGGCCACTTAACCACTGAGCCACACCCACAACCCTATTATGTATTTTATTTTGAAACAGGGTCTCACTGAATTGCTTACTGCCTCGTGATTGCTGAGGCTGGTTTTGAATTCCTGATCCTCCTGCCTCAGCCCACCAAGCCACTGGGATTATAGGTGTGTGCCACCATACCTGGTTTTAACTTTAATATATTTAAACATTGTGTTTTACAATAGAAAGAAAATAGAGCCTTAAGTTCTTTGGATTTCAATATTGGCTCAGTCACTTATTTTCTATACTACTTTGGGGAAATTTACTCAACCTCTATGAACACTTTTCTTCTTATATAAGAAAATGAGAATGTTTATCTGATGGGATTTATGCATTTTTGTGTATGTGTGTGCTTAGTATTAAAAATACTATAAATCAGGGCTGGGGTTGTGGCTCAGAGGTAGAGCACTCACCTAGCATGCATGAGGCACTGCATGTGATCCTCAGCACCGCATAAAAATAAAATAAAGATATTGTGTCCACCTATAACTAAAAAGTAAATATTTAAAGAAACACTATAAATTAGCCAGTGCATGGTAGATACTAAATTACTATTCCTACTCATTCTGTAACTATTTACAGACTGTCAATTATGTGCCAGACATTATTCTAGACTTTGGAGAGATAGTGTTAGGTAAATAAGATGAGTCCCTGCTGCTTGGTGCTTACATTAAAGTGAGGGAAGACAGGTGATAAACAAAGGAACCAGAGCATACATAAAACAATGTCGGATGGTGATGAGTGCAATGGGGAGGTAACAGGTAGGAAGGTGAAGCCAGGGTGAGGTTGGGAAGATAGGGAGGCTGAGATGGAAGATTGGGTGCAGGGGAAAGGTCATAGAAGGGAATAAGGAGGATTAGAGAAACATGCAAAGACCTGGGAGAAGGTCTAGGCAGATGCAGTGGGAAGGGCAAAGGCTCTGAAATGTGAAGGAGCTCTGTATATTAAAGATTAGTGACAATCCAAGTGTCAGGAGAAAAGTGAGCAAGGGGAGAAGGGTGGGCATGACAGGGACAGGTAGGGACAAGTCAGGGCCTTATGGCTCAGGGTAGAAATGTTAACTTTTCTTCCAAGAGGAAGGAGGAGCCATTGCAAAGAAAGCAGGAAAGAATCTCATTTACACTTCAGAACTCAATCCAGTTTGGAACCTGGGAGAGCAGGTAGGAATCATTTTTAGAATACGAGGTAAATAAAGATGGTGGCCAGGACTGGGTGGTGGCAGTGTGGATGCTGAGACGATGTGATTACCAATATTATTATGACCAGTATTACTGTTTTAGCTTATAATTTTTCTTAATATTGTTAGCATAAAATAACCGTCATTTTACTTGGAGCAACAATAATGCAAATTAACCTTTGCCAAACTAATATTTTTGAAGAGGTTTTTTTTTTTGTATTTCAGAAAAGGAAATATCATAAAGGAGGAATTTTATGAAGTGGCCTTATTTTATTCTCCTTACAGCTATATGCGAGTGAGACTTATTACTTTTGTGATTTCTCATATTTCCTCATTATAAAACTCCCAAACAACTTAGAAGAGGAAGGAGCATAAATGTCTCGGGTGTCATGTGTGCAGTGATGATTCTGAAAATGTCGCATCAATTTGTCTTGGCTGGTTAGAGTTTTCCTTCAGGATGTCTGCTTCCTGCCCCTCTAATGGGGTGTTGAATTTCCCCAGAGTAGGTGTGAGAGCTCTGTTGTCAGGGTGGTTATGGTGTTTTATGCAGGTTGTTGCTTACCCTTCTGTTAGGACGTTTTTCTTTTGTTAGCATTTGATTGGATTCTTTCATCTGTGATTCAGTGTCCACATTGAACTCCATTTGAGTCCCTGCTCCTCTTTAAGACTCTATTATGTGGGGAAAAAAGCCGACACACTTTAGTGCTGATTTTTTGGTCTTTTGGGAGGCAGTCACTAGTAATGCTACACAATAAAGAATATTTAAGGTTGATTAACCTGTAATGGGTTATTACAGAGAGGGTTCATCAGGATGATGGTTGTCAGGTTTGCCATGTAGGAGTGAAGTTCAAGGAAACCTTTAAACACCCAAACAGGTCACTTGGGTAAGAAACATAAAACCATTCCTTAATGTCACATATTTACCCGGAGGCAGAAAACTATGGAAGCATGCATGTGTGTACTTCAGAAAAGTCTTACAGCATGGTGGACTGAAATCATCTTCCTTTGTGAGGCAATAGATCCCTTTCTAGTCAGAAGGCAGAGAAAGCACAGTATTTTCCCTCTTCTTTGAAGGGATCTGCTGCAAGTCGTAGCTTGGTGCTTGCTCTGCCAGCTCTTTGTGATATATTTGGCACATCATTCCTCCTCTGTGAGTCTAATTTGTAAAATAAAAGGCTGGACTAAAAGATTTTAAAGATTTTTTTTAAGTTCCCTTTATCACAACCCCTGGGATGCACCGGATGATTTTTCTATTACTATTTATGTGAATATCTCTAGCTACTTCTGCACTTGGTTATTATTTTTTAAATTGCTCATCCAAAAAGTAATTTTTTGATCTTTTGTTGTCTTAAAATCTATTAGACAAGTTTAAGTATTTTCTGAGTAAAACCTGCTCTTAATGAATAAAAATGTCTGGTTTGGTGTAACAAGACCATTTACATATCTCTACAGGTGGCCCAGAGTAACAATATTTTACTGAATTCTATTAAACTTTTTAAAAATAGTCTTTAAAATGAAAGTTTTCACAAGGTTATGTTTCATAAGAGAGTCAATTAATGCAAGACTTATGAAAACATTTCTTAAAAACAACAATAATGGCATTAGATAGAGCCTGTTTGTTGTCTCCTACTTGGTAGTATTTTATATAAATATCATTTTATTTACTGAATAACAAGAAAGTAAATATTGGTAATATCCCTTTCAGAGGAGGCAACTAGGACAAAAGTTGAAGGATTTTGCTTACCATGTTGTTTTCACTAATGAAGTCAAGTTCAACCAAATTCAAATTCATAATCCACAATGCCAAATACAGAATTAAGTGATAAGGAGTAGAGAAGGAGAAAGAGATGGTCTCAGGACACAAGACACTTCCAATGTGGAAGAGGAGATTGAGAACTTAGAACAGGTCCTCCTGCCTCTGCCCTGGACTTTTTATAACACCTGAGGTACTATGTATTATTATTATTATTATTCATCTCTTCCAATTAGAATGCAAGTTGGATGAAAGCAGAGAATATACTTTTTGTCATTTAATCATTTGTGTCAAAACTTGACAATGTTGGCCATACAGTAGGCATTCTAAATCTATTCATTAAATGAAAAAAAAAATGAACTATCTATAGTCTGGGGCACAGTGAAAAGTGATACACAGATTTTTAGGGGAGTAAGATTTCACAAAGGAAGAGGCATTTGGATTGGATCTAAGAGAAGACTTGGGTTTAATTTGGTAGAAATTCTGTGAAAAGTGTTTCTCCAGGAACAGCCAATGCAGGAAAGCAGAGGGCATACTGAGAGTAAATTTAACAACCAGGAACACTAATTAACTCTTTCTGCATTAAGTGTTTCTCTAAGCTGCTGTTGCATACATTGTCTTATTTGAGCCTCACAGTTACATGGAGAAGTTGGTAATACATCATCCCCCTGCTTTGGGAATGGTAAGGCTGTATGGGATGGAGAGTAGGCGGAAATAAAGATACCAGCTTAGGTTTATATTTTTGAGCACTTTTCATGCCAGGGTAAGGAATATGAACTTCTTTCTGAAGGACACAAAGAGACATTTGTAATCAAAATGGTTTCATCAAACCCATGACAGGAAGGTGACATTGATTTTGGGGATGACAGCTTGGAGGTTAAAGAAACTGCTAGCAGGCAGGTCGGAGAGGAGACTATTTCACCAGTTCAGAAAAGATAATGAAGGTTCAACTTCTCTAAAGAATATGGGAAAGAGAGAAGTGGTATTTGAGTAGCATTGTGGCCTTAGAATTAATCAGATAAGAAATCAACTATGACTCTGAGGTTTTAACACTGAGTGATCCATGAATGATATCAAAATTGGAATACTTGAGAATAACCAGATTCTTTGTTTAACAAGTTTAAATTTATTTTTGACTGTTTTGGATATGATATACTATTAGCTATCTATCATTGTGGGAGATAATCAACCTAATGAAAGAAAAGTTTTATCTTGGCTCATAGCTTCTGCTTGTGGTTACTTGGTCCTGTTGCTTTGGGAAGCACGATATATCATGGTGGGTTGGGAGGTTTGTGGTGGAGGCAGCCTATTCACCTCATGGTGGCTGGAAAGCAGAGAATGGGAGAGAGAGGGAGGGAAGGAGGGAGAGAGAGAGAGAGAGAGAGAGAGAGAGAGAGAGAGAGAGAGGAGATGGGGCCAGGATTTTTACATCTCCTTCAATAGTGCCACAGGCTTGGGACCAAGCTTTCAATACGTGGGCCTTGGGGGGACATTTCAGATCCAAACTATTAGCATATGCCTTTTGTATCCTTAATGTGGTACTAGAATCACAAGCTACTTAAGTTGTACAGTATCATAAAGGTTATTCCATAATTTAATACCTTCTTTTCTCTATGAGGAAACTGAAGCCCAGAGAGATGAGTATCCTGATCTACAATGAAATATTTTAGTCATTGGCAGAGGAATTTAAGAAAAGACCCAGGAGGTCTGGGATTGTGGCTCAGTGGTAGAGCACTCACCTACCATGCATGAGGCACTGGGTTCGATCCTCAGCACCACATGTATGTAATATAAAGATATTGTGTCCACCTAAAACTAAAAAAATAAATATTAAAAAAGAAAAAAAACTCAGGAATATGGATTTAGGTAAGCAATGTGATTGAGTCTTGAACCCTGAAAAGTTTACAGAGACTAAACATTGTGATTTCTTATTACTAGTCCCATAAAAGTATTGAATTCAAAAGAATTTCTGAATTGCATATAGTGGCAGGGAGAAAAGATGGGACTGGGGAAGTTTGTCTCATATATTTTAACACAAACAAAACAGAGAAACTAACAATCCAAACTCCAGAACCGCATCACTTTCTGCAGAGTAGATGTTGTATTTCTCTGCTTTAGTGAAACTCTAATGTGATGAAGCAATTTTGTTGTTCTGTATGGTTCACTAAAGCATAATTCTACTACTTCTATGAATTCTTGTACTGTTGCCCAAAGCAAGTTAAATATTTTTGTGGAAACACTATCCTCACCGGTATATCTTAGAACTACTCTGTTTTACATAAGGAAAGGCATTCTACAAGTTGAGTAAGATCTTAAATACAATACAATTCCAGTTCAACACAGTTGTTTCACAATGCTTATGTTAGTTTCTCTCTAATCCTGTAATTTACATTGAAAACAGAGATATTCTCTCTCCCATTACCTTTTTTAAGGAGAGTCTCTTAATAAAAGTATTGGATCATCTAGAAAAATGGTTCTTGGGCTGATAACAATCAACCAACAGTACTGAAAACATATGAATACTATTTGTCAGAGTAGGGGGAAAGGGCACTGTACTCCTGGGTTCTTCAACATAGATGGTAGACCCAAAAGTCATGACTGTGGGAGGTGGCTTGAGTTTTGCTGTTCAGCCATCAGTACTGCTCCTAAATTTCTAATAATTTCCTTATGAGCATATCTATGTATGAATATATATTTATATATATATAAAAATTTATATGTAATATAAATATAATAAGTAATAATATATGTAATATAAATTTATATGTAATACATAATATATCCATATATATGTATGTATGTATGTGTGTGTGTGTGTATATATATATATATATATATATATATATATATATATCTTTTCTTTTTGCTGTTAGATGAGGTTTAAAAGGGTCCAAAACTTTAAAATTCTACTTCAAAATATTTTCCTTTACTCCCAGTTATACTTCCAAGAATTCAGGCTTCCAGTGGACAAATCTGCCTGGTGTTTGTTTTACATAATGAGGCAAGAAGATAGATCTCCCATAGGTAGCCAGGATAAGGGCCTTGGAGAAGGACAGGAGGGGAGGACATCATGCCAACCTGAAAGGAGACATCAGGTCTGAAAAACATGCTGCAATTTGCTACTTCCTGACAGTTTCACCACAGTGACTCCATCTTATAATACCATTTCTGTTCCTCACAGCTTTAACTACCGTAGCCCTTCTTTAGTTACCCTTTCCATTACCCTTAGCAATGGCTGACCAGAAGCAGAGCCCTACTGGAAATGTTTCTTCTCCCCCACAGACATGTCAAACCACAAGGTTGAACCTGTTCTCTTAATGATGTAAATAAGGGATTGAAATTATGCACTTCTGATTGGCTTAGCAACCTTGGAGCTTGAAGAGCTTGATTGGTTCATGCTGGCATCCCTTACCCTACCAATCATCTGTGCTGAGCCATCAGATACGCCTTTTAAAACCATAGACAACAGACACCAATTGACATCCCTCTTCTGAGACCCTTCCCTTCTGGAGGTCTGCTTTCTTTCTTTCTCTTACTCAAAGAAATCCTATCACTTTGGTTTCACCCTTGTGTTTGTGAATTTAATTCCTTAAATCCATGACACAAAGAATCTGCCTAGATCCATGTTACAATAACAAATATTGATTCAGTAATTTTTGCAAAAGTACCTTTCTACGCACTAAAATCACTTAAGGTTAAGGTCATCCTTGGACCTCTCTTAGCAGGTATTATCATTGATATTATTTCATAAATGAGGCAAACAAGGATGATATATGATGTGGGAGAATTCTTGTCAATTTTTCATGACTTCCTTTTGCAAAAATGAAATGAGTGCAATTTTTCTTTTGTAAAGGGCTAGAGAATGAGTGAAAATATGTGGAGTAATTTTAGCAATTTGGCCTTGATCAACCTAGAAGACATGTGGTGTTGAACTGATAATAACTTCTATTGCAATGTTTTGATTAGGTTTTGAGTTCAATCCACTCTTTTTTTCTGACTATTTGAAATGAATTCTAAGATACTTTTTTATTCCCTGAGTTGCATTTATTTGTTATTTTTTTTTCTTTTTGATGGTCCCTAATGTACCCTTTTCTTCAGAGTAAAGATTCTCTTCTGGTGATCAAATGCTTGCTTATCCAGACTGAGATGATATGAGGCTGCATATGCAATGAGATGAAATCCATTGCCAAACCGAGATTAGAGAAAAGAAAATATTGAGATGTAGGAAGTCCTGGTATTGGTAAGGGCCATATTTACTTGAATGGAGGTTTTTTTCTTAATCTCCTCTTACGTTATTTGAAACACATATTTCTAGCACTACTATGGGTATGACAGTTAAGTGGAATGAGACAAAAATCTAATGGAGTGATTATTTTTGTCTCCCTGGTCTTAAGTTTGTGCATAAACTATATATGAATTCCAATGACTGGTATCAAAGAGTTAATGAGGTCATTTCCATAATTATTCATCTTCCTAAAGTGGAGAGAAGCAGGAAGCCACTTCAGCTGTCAAAATTAACTGGGGCATCAATCAAAAGCCCATAGATTTTGAGATAATTCTGTATTTAAACTCAATTTACTTTTCACAGGGGAACTCTAACCTGCCTAGGAGGCTTAATTAGGCTAACTGCCTGAAAAACAGCATAAAACATATGGGTGGGTTCCCATTCAAAACTGGGTTTATGAGCATTCTCAAAGCTCTCACAGAAAATGAATGAACTTGCAGAGATCTTCGACTAAACCTTCTGTTTAGTAATTCCATAAGGGGACTGGCAGCAGCTTGGAAGGAATTGATTTTTTAAGAGTCATCTTTATATTTTGCTTTACTGTTTGTATAACATGATTTGAGCTCTGAGAACCCAGGAGAGACAGAGTACATTCAGGGGGGCTATTTTTTTAAAGCTTCCAATGAAAACTGAAACTTTAAATATCCCAAGGGAATGCCACTTTGTTCTTGTACCTTCTGAAAAATTCAATAAATCAAATATGTATTAAGCATTTCTTATGTAAATTTCCAAGGAACACAGAGATAAATAAGATAAAATTTTTGTCCTCAAGAATCTTAATGATAGTGATAGATACATATACAGTCAATTAAAATAAATATTAGACTGTGGTGAGCACTAGAGATATAAATAAACATAAATGAGAGCATAAGGTAAGGAGTGACTAATTCTGCATGCTGAGATCAGAGAGGGCTTTGTTGAAGTCCTTTGTAGCTGGGTTTTGTAGACATACTGCAGAAACAGGATGGATCCCACTCAAAATGTGGACCAAATGTGGAGACTGATCATGCCACACAGGGTATAAAATGGTTTATTACTTTCATAATGAGGTTTTTTTGGAGAAGAGGGTAGGCTTCTCAAACTGGTCAGCAAATAGCTTTTGAGAACTAGAAAATGAGAATAACTTGGGGCTTTACTGTGGTTAGAGGGTGAGGCAAGACTTAGTGTATCTAAGCATGGGTGAGTGCTTGCTTGATTTGACTCTCCTGCCAGTATCAAAGGAAGGAACATTGAGGCTTACTTAGCAGCTTGCTCAGATGAAAGTCAAAAGAGGGAAAAGGGAAGAGGTGGACTTAAATGCTGTCAGCAGTCAAGCCTCACAAAGTGTAATCAGACTCTTCATTACATCTAGATTCCTCTAGACTCCATTTTATAAGGGCATCAAAACATTGCCTCATTATTTTTATTTGAAACAGTAAAGGTTTTAGGTAGCTCATAGTGGTCAAAAACTGTGAACCTCATCAGTTCTCTGATTGGTATCACCAAAGCTCTTTTTCTGGAGAATCCAGGCCAACCAAACTCACCTTGCTTCAAATTTGTCCCATGTGACTGGTGTCACCTCCTGTCTCTGCCCCATTCTCCACCTTCCTTCTTACCATCACCACTTATTGCCTACACACACCTAGTCTGCTAAAGAATGGTAGGCATTCACTATTTACTTTTACACAGTATTTCTTGTCATTACCCCAGGAATATTCCACTTTTGTTGAGGGAGATAAAGAAGGGCTTAGGCAGCCAAAGCAAGAAGGTGAGTAAGGAGGTGGGGGGAAGGACCACAACAAAGGAACATGGAGAGGGCCTTCTAATGAGATCAATTTCATGGTTGACAAAAGTGCTCTTGGATCCAATCATGCAGACACGTCCATACTTGTGTCCCTAAGTGGGTGACTCCAATAGAAAAACTAAAATAGACACATGGACACAGGGGGCACTGATCAATAATAGTGAGGAGAGCAAGTAGAGGGGAGGAGATAAGGAACACAGGAAATGCCAGAGACATAAAAAGAACAAGCCAAACTTTCCCCACCAGACTCCAGGCTCTGTGGCCCTTCTCTTCAGAAACCTGCTGCTTGCTTGCTACCTCTGTATCCTGTTGTTCAATTATTTGCTGAATGAAGACAACAAACCCAGCACCTCTAGATAGTAGCACTATGAGCACAACCCATCTGTTATGATTTAGACGTGGTGTTCCCCAAAACCTCACGTGTGAGACAACGCAAGAAGATTTGGGGAGAAATGATTGGGCTCTATCTTTAACCTAATCAGTGAATTAATTCCTAAGGGGATTAAATGAGTGGTAACTGGAGGTAGGTGGGGTGTGGCTAGAGGAAGTGGTTCACTGGGGGCAGGGCTCTGGGGTATATATTTTGTAACTGGAGAGTGGCGTCTCTGCTTCCTGATCACCATGTGAGCAGCTTCCCTCTGCCACACTCTTCTCCATGTTGTTCCTGCCTCACCTTGAGCTCTGAGGAATGGGGCTAGCTGTCAATGGATTTGAGACCTCTGAAACCATGAGCCCTTAAATAAACTTTTTCTCCTAAACTTGTTTGGATCAGATCTTTTAGTCACAGCAGTGAAAAAGCTGACCAAAACCACCATCCCACATCTTAGTGTAAGAACTTTCTGGTTCTCTAAACTCCTCTGCTTCACCATGGTTCAGGTATCCACTCCCCAGGTCGCTTCCTGCATTGTGGCATACATTCTGAGATCTTAAACCTGAGTTCTTTATTCTAACCATAACCCTCATCTCGACTTTGCTTTGAATCTCTTACTGTTGGCAGTCTGCTCTTGCGTCTCTGTTTTCTTTCTGTCTGACATTCTGTAACTTCACTAACTTATAATCTCTTTTATACTGATACATTTTTTCCTTATTTCATTCATTCACTTAACCAACATTTAACTGGTTACCTACTGAATGCCAGTCACTTGTTTAGAAACTTGGGAATACGGTGTCAGAAATAAATAAATTTAACTTTTATTTTGGAGTGTATATTTGAGAAGAGGAAGGCAGACAATAAGAAAATAAACAAACATGTAGATGTATATGCATCAGAATATGATAAGAGCTATGGAAAAATATAAAGCAAGTTAAAAAGGGGTAGAGTGGGCTAGGAATGAGGGAGTTATTGTTACTTTATATGCTAGAATGGTCACGGAAGTCCATACTGAGGTGACATTTGGACAAAGACTTGAAGGAACTCAGGGAATAAGCAAGGCAGATCTTATGAGAAATGCTTTATAGGAAGAGGAAGGAGGTTGTACATGATCTCAGATTGAGAGTGAATTTGGCATGTTTGTGGAAAGCAAAGGAGCACTGTGTTTGAAGCAGAGTGAATGGCAGAGGGCACAAGGAGAGGCACCATGAAGGAGGTGGTTGGGGACCAGGCTGCATCCAGTTCAATCTGATTCCTGATAGGATTTTATTCATTCTTTTTTTTTTTCTTTTGCTTATTTTTATACTCTTTAATGGATCTTCCTCTAAACATATAAGCGTGCTCTAGTACTTCTCCTGGACTAAACGAATAAACCACAGATACACGATTTTAACTACCACCTGATCTTTTTCCTCCTCTTGCTAATTAAGCCTCTCAAAAAAGTAACATTAATTTATAGTCCCATCCACACATGCACATCTCTTATTCCTTCTTTAATCCACATAATCATATGCTACATACTGAACCTGCTGTTGTCAAGGTTGTTGCTAAAATCAAAGGACATATTTTAGTACTGCTTTTACTTTATACTCTCTCTCTCTCTGAATTATTGACCATTCTTTTCTTGAAATTTCCTCTATTGGTTTTCAGGGCATGATATGTTCCCCAGGGTTCCATTTTTGGACCTCTTCTGTCCTCCACATCCTCTTCTCACAATGCCATTCACTTTCATGGCTCCAATTGTCATCTATATGCTGATAAGTCTTTAATATATAATTCTAGGCCAAGCTGCTTTTGTAAAATTTAGTTCCAGGCCATATATCAAAGTTCCTGCTACCTCCCTTGAATGTCTCAAAGGTACTTGAAACTCACTGTGCCCATAATTTATCTTCTTTTCTTCTACAAGCTACTTCTCTCCTCTTTCCCTATTTCCCAAGTTAATGATGAAATCAAGAGTCAACCTAAGTTTTCTAATGAAACTTTGTTTCAGTCCCTTGCCCAAATGGTCACTAAATCCTGTGATTCTACATACAGCTAATACAGTCACATCCTTGATGAAAACCTCTGTAGCTAAATTCTATTTGTCTTTTCAGAGTCCTCTCAGTTGTCTTTCCATCTTAAGTTATTTCTTAGATTCCAGGTCCCTGCCCTTGGCTAGAGTAAATAGCCTTCTTACCTGCTTCAAGTGCTTAATATACTCTTTGGCAATCATTTTGAAGTGTCTTTGAAGAGTGTAAGCAACTTGAGGGTTGCTTATGTGTCTGTAGTGTTTATCATAGTGCCTGAAATATTGGAGATGCTGAACAGATATGTGTTGAAAGAATACAACTGACAGCCGACACTTGATAAAAGGTAAGTGAGACTTTTTAAGGTCTTTTCATGTTATCTCATAATTCTTGGATGTCCTGTTCATGGTTTCTTACCATCTTCTCTATTTTAAAGATTTTATATTTTGTCTTTGTTGCCTGAGGTTCTGTCTTAAGTGATCTAGTCTGTTGGTGTTGCTTTATATTGGATTTATAATTTGGTTTATTGATTCCTTCATTTCAAGGATTTCTGCTTGTTTTTCCCCCCATAGTCTCTAACTCTTTATTGAGGTGATCTTTCACTTCCTGTATTTTTTCTTTGATTTCACTCCTTATACTATCCTTTATTCCACTGCCACAGTCTGGCTGGGCACAAATGCCGCAGTCTGGCTGGGCACACAATCACGAGCCACCACACAGCTTGTAGATTCAAACAGCAACTCTTTATTCCCGAACTCAAACCAGCCGTCTACAATCACGTTCTGGGGAAATCCACGTTCTCTGCCCAAATCCACCTCTCTGCCCAAATCCACCTCCACTGGGCTTCTATCTCCCAAAGAATATACTGTCTGAATCCCGTGAGAACTCAAGGGGAACTCAGGCAGCAGGATACGCCCTATTCCCAGGAGGAATAATCTTAAACCTTAAACCTGGAACCTAAACTGGGAACGCCCTAAACACGATTATCTTAAAACCGGGAACACCCTAATCTGCCTTGGTCCTTGAGCAAGGTCACCTACATTCAATGTCGCTGCAACATGTCAGCAACATGGGGTACGCTGGCAAGGAAATTGTCATACCTACTTGGCTAATGGCTCCCAGCATCTCCCCCCTTCTGATTAATTAAACAACAAGCAATGTGGCTTAAGGACCGTGCCTGGTAGGTTGTCCAATTCAACATATGGTTCTTACCCGTTATCGGAAAACTGACCTTTAGGCGTCAGCCTCCTGTCTTAGGTTGATACCACTGCAATTGAATCATACCCGTCACTGACTACCGGTCCAGCATACAGCCATACTTGTGGATAGGTCTATGCACCAGTGGGGGGGTGAGGTTTTTTGCCTCACCTCTGTTGGCCCCCAAATTTGGCCTTGGTGCCAGTGGGGGAGTGAGGTTAATGTGGCTTATGGACCGTGCCTGGTAGGTTGTCCAATTCAACATATGGTTCTTACCCGTCATCGGAAAACTGACCTTTAGGCGTCAGCCTCCTGTCTTAGGTTGATACCACTGCAATTGGATCATACCCGTCACTGACTACCGGTCCAGCATAAGCCATTGGCCCCCAAATTTTAGACCATCACTAGCAGAAGGGAGGAGGATACAGAAATGCCACGACACCAAGCCAATTGACGGCTCCTTGGGAAAAATTGCATCACTGGTGACACCATCAGCAAAGATATGTCAGCACTACCACAATTAACATGGGGTGCGCTGGCAAGGAAATAAAAATTGCATCACTAGTGACACCATCAGCAAAGATATGCCAGCATTACCACAATTCGCTGCACCAAACGATAGTTACATAGTCCAGGCAAGTTCTGCAAGCAGTTCAAAGCAGAGGAATCTATCAATATGTCCATTTCCTCCCAAAGTAAGTTTCCTCCCAAAGTAAGTTGACTCTTTGATTGAGCATTACTTGTTGAGTTCTTCACCGGCACTGGGATGGAGATAGGAATTCTGGCAATGATGCTAAAGAGACATTATCCTGAAAAGAATTATTAAATATAATGAAAAGGAAAGGTGAAAGTAAACAAACAGATCTGTTAACCTACTTTAAAAACAATCCTTAACAGCCTTTTACCTAATTTAAACTAGTAAACAAACAGATCTGTTAACCACCTTTAAAAACAATCCTTAACAGCTGTTTACCTAATTTAAATTAAACCATTTAAATCACGTGAATAATAATAATAATTCGGATCCATTTTTTCATGAGCGCTCCTCATATAAGAAATATGGACATACGCACATACAGACATACAACACAAAACACAAGAGTGTACACAAACGTACAACACATAAGAAAATAGTAAAGGCCTTGTAGCTTTACCTGGGTGAAATCTCCATTGCAATGTTTAAAAACTCCACAGTCAAAAAATAAAACTGATCAGAAAAACATTAACCTAGGTTTGTATGAGCTCAAAAAATAAAAATAGAACCTTATGATGTGGAAAAATGCAATAATAAAATAGCTATTGAAAAAAGCATCCTGGTTAATCACTGTCGCAGATGTAAGAATGGCCAAGCTGGAGTTCTGGATATCAGCTGTTATGGATTTGAGTCAAATCATCTTCTTTTCAATCTGTAGAGACTGTTTTAGTTAATCTTTCTGGAATCCAAATGGGCTGCTGTTCTCCCTGTGGAAAAACACAAACAGACCCCCGACTCCAGACAATCACTGGGTCAGGACCTTTCCATTGTCCTGTTAGAATATCTTTCCAAAGTACTTTAGGCTTATGTACATTTTTTGGATACATATGTCTTTCTGCAGCACTAAGTCCTGATGAATCCAAATTTAAAAAGTTTAGAGTAAAAAGCGTTATTTTAAGTTTATCTTTGGGGGATATATACCCCTTTCCAATTCCCTCTTTTTGCTTTAATAAGTATGTTTTAATAGTTTGATGAGCTCTTTCAACTATGCCTTGTCCCTGTGGATTGTATGGGATTCCTGTTATATGAGTAATACCAAATGATGAGCAAAATTGTTTAAAAGAGGTAGAGGTATAGCCAGGACCATTATCGGTTTTTAACTGTTTAGGAACGCCCACAGTGGCAAAATTTTGTAAGCAATGAGCTATAACATCTTTAGTTTTTTCTCCGGCATGAAGGGAGCCCATCAAAAATCCAGAAGAAGTATCGACTGTAACGTGTAAATATTTTAATTTTCCAAATTCTGGCAAGTGTGTGACGTCCATCTGCCAAATATGGTTAGGTATCAGTCCTCTAGGATTGACTCCAAGATTAACTTGTGGTAAAAATGTCACACAATTTTGACATTGTTTTATTATATGTCTGGCTTGTTCCTTAGTTATTTTAAAACGCTTTTGTAAAGTATTAGCATTAACATGAAACCTTTTATGAAAATTTGTAGCTTCTTCAAATGTAGAGAAAATATGTATGTCATGTGTAGTTTTATCTGCTAAATCATTGCCTAAACTAAGGGCTCCAGGCAATCCTGTATGTGCCCTAATATGTCCTATGAAGAATGGATCTTTTCTGTCCCAGATTAGACTTTGTATAGTGGAAAACAAAGAGAAAACAGTAGAAGAAGGAGAAATCCTACCAGCATCTTCAAGAGATACTATAGCATTAACTACATACTGACTATCAGAAAATAAATTAAATACAGAATCTTTAAACATCAAAAAAGCTTGTAAAACTGCATTAAGCTCTACCTTTTGAGCTGATTGTTTGGGTATTAAAAATGTAAAAGTTTGATCTGGGGTAACTACTGCTGCTGTACCATTATTAGACCCATCAGTGAATATATTTGGAGCATTCATGATAGGTGTTTTTCTTGTCATTTTAGGAAAAACTACAGGATGCTTAGACCAAAAAGACAACAAAGGATTAGATGGTAAATGATTATCAAATGTAACATTAGATTTACACATGATTATTGCCCAAGTATTTAACTCATTAGCTAACTCATCAATTTGATCCATAGTATATGGAGTAATAATTTTATTGGGAGAAATTCCAAACACTCCCTTCGCTGCTTTTATTCCTTTGAGTATTAATTGTCCTACAGCCTCAGGATACCTAGTAAGAATAGTGTTAGGAGAACAAGATAAATGTATCCACAATAATGGACCGTCTTGCCAAAATACTCCTGTAGGAATATTTTTTGTTGGTAGTACAATAAATAATAAAGGCAAACTTATATCAATTCTATCCAAATGCATATTTTCCATATATGTTTCAATAATTTTTAATGCCTTTCTTGCTTTAGGAGTTAACATGCGGGGTGAATTTGGATCTGATGGACCTTTTAGAATATCAAATAAAGGTCCCAATTCTCCTGTTGGTATACCTAGATAAGGCCTTATCCAATTTATGTCTCCCAATAACTTTTGAAAGTCGTTAAGTGATTTGAGTTGATCTACTCGTATTTGAATTTTTGGTGGACGGACCATGGTTGAGGATAATAGAACTCCTAAATAATTAATTGGAAAATTTAATTGTACTTTATCTATTGCTATCTCTAGATTATAATTTTTTAATAAGTTTGTAAGTGTGGCATAACATTCCAGCAATATGTTTTTATCTTTATGTGCCAATAATACATCATCCATATAGTGAAATATTTGTAGTTCAGGATTTTGATTTCTAAGTGGCTGGATTGCTTTGTTAACATATATTTGACACATAGTTGGACTGTTAGCCATCCCTTGAGGGAGTACTTTCCATTCATATCTCTGATCAGGACCTTCATGATTTAATGCAGGGATAGTAAATGCAAAACGTGGACTATCCTTGGGATGAATTGGAATTGAAAAAAAACAATCTTTAATATCTATAGCTAAAACATGCCAAGTTTTTGGCAAAGCAGACAATTGAGGAATCCCTGATTGAGCAGGTCCCATAATAACCATCTCATTATTAATGGCTCTTAAATCTTGCAATAATCTCCATTTACCAGACTTCTTTTTGATGACAAAAATGGGAGTATTATGTGGAGATATGGAAGGTTGTATATGTCCTTCCGCTAATTGTTGTTTGACCAGATCATGGGCTACTTGTGTCTTTTCTTTAGTCAGGGGCCACTGAGGAACCCACACTGGTCTTTCTGATTTCCAAGTAATTTTGATTGTCTCAGTGGCCCTTTCTGAAAATCCAACCCATGTCTGTCTGTTCCTCGATCTATTTGTACTGGTGCTGCTATACCTTGCCCTTGTTTTCCTAATCTTTTTTCTTTCCTAAAGCCTTGTCTAGCCCTAGTAGTGGGCGCATTAGGATTGATGTTATTTGTTAACGTCAAACCTAATTGATCTAGGACATCTCGTCCCCATAAATTTATAGGAAGATGATCCAATACATATGGCTGTATAGTTCCTTCACATCCTTCAGGATCCTTCCAATCTAATATCATAGAACTTCTATGGGGATTAGTCGCCACTCCTAGGCCTCGAAGCGTTTGAGTGGCTTGTTGTAATGGCCAATGTTTTGGCCATTCTTGACGAGATATGATGCTAAGGTCAGCTCCTGTGTCCAGTAGCCCATTAAACTCATGACCTTGAATATTTAGTTTTAGCATTGGGCGAGAATCTAAATTTAAAGACAACATAGCCCAATCTACACCTGTGGAGCCTAATCCCCTGGAACCTCTTTCTACACTATGACTAGGAAATTTATTATGTAGGCTGGGTATTATTAACAACTGTGCTATTCTATCTCCAGGTGAAATTACTGATATACCTCTTGGAGAACTAGCTATAATTTTTATTTCACCTACATAATCGGGATCAATTACCCCAGGACTTATCATAAGTCCTTTTAATGTAGATGAACTACGTCCCAGTAATAAGCCTACTGTTCCTTGGGGAAGAGGTCCTTTTACTCCTGTGGGAATGATTTGAACTCCCATCTCTGGAGTTAATACTGCTCTGGCAGAGGCGCAGATGTCCAACCCTGCGCTCCCTCGGGTTTGTCTGATGAGGGATTTAATGGACAATGTGTCCTGGGCACTACCCTGATGGTGTTGCTGGGATCCTCCACTGCCCTGTATATTTGTGGTCGTGGGCCCCGGAGCATTGGGCCCCCCTGTCCGTTTTTTGGCAATGGAGCCTGATGCCTTTCTCCACGATATCTTGGATAAATACCTGGTCTTTGTCCGTTTTTTGATAAGGGAGTACCTTCTATGGTGGTTTGAGAACGGCATTCATTAGCCCAATGTCTCCCTCTACGGCATCGTGGGCAAATACCCGGTATTCTATTCCTTTGATACCTACTTTTGTTAAACCCTCCTCCTATGGGGCAATTCCTTTTAAAATGTCCTGTTTGTTCACAATCATAGCATGTTTTTGGCCTGGCATCTAAAGCCTGTTGTACTGCAGCTGCCAAGACTTGCCCTTGTTCATTAATATCTCTACATAATTTAATATATGTGTTTAAATCTTCATGTCTCCATGGTCTAATAACCTCTCTGCAGCAACGATTTGCTTGGTCATAAGCCAGTTGTTTTATTAATGGCATTGCTTGTTCTGTATCCCCAAAAATTTTGGCAGCCGTTTGAATTAGCCTATCTACAAAGTCAGCATAAGGTTCATTAGCTCTCTGTATTACCTTAGATAGCTGACCTTGTAAATCTCCATGTCCTTGTAAAGTCTTCCATGCCCTAACTGCGTCTGCAGCAATTTGTGCATATATAGCAGGATCATATTCAATTTGTTGCCGTTGACCCTCATAAGGTCCTTTTCCTAACAACATATCTAGATTTCTTTGAGGGTAACCGGCTGCTGCATTTCGCCTAGCTGTCTCCGTGCAAAATTCCTCATTGGCAACCTTCCATAACAAATATTGTCCTCCATTTAGTACAGATTTACACATGCTAGCCCAATCTGCTGGCGTCATGTCCAAGTTAGTAATGGACACAACCATGCTTACCGTGAAGGGAGCTTGGGGACCATAGGTTGTTACAGCCTCCTTTAACTGCTTCACTGTTTTAAAATCTAATGCACGGTGAATTCGCTGCCCTCCTGCCTGTTCAAGTACAGGGCATGCTAATCTTTGAGGTCCTGTCTCAGGATCCCATTTATCAACTACGGGGTTTGAGGGCCACTCAGCTGTCTCCATCGGTGGGGCTGTTGGTTGAATTACGCCCTCTTGTGATAAAACGGAGTTAGTAACAGCCTCCTGTTGTGGCCTTTTTCCTAACAACTCCTTTTCCTTTAAATTTTCTTCCTCTGTCTGACTAGCTCGAGAGACCTTCTCTTTTGTTTGATCTAAAATGTCTTTCTCCATGGTCTGAACCTCTAACAATTTACTTAACATCTTTTCGGTTTGTTTTTTACTTATTTCTAATCTACTATAAAGATAACGCAACCCAATAAGATAGCACAAAACAAAGCCGAAATTGAATGAAACAAAAACGGAATAAAAAATCATTGTATCAATTTTCTCTTCCTCAGGGCCGACAAACTTCAAACCTTTAGTCAACCATTTTTTCCAGTTTGCCTGAGAAATTTCTAGGGACAGGCAACTTGAAATAAAAACAAAATAAATCAAAACAATAACACATTGTTTTTTGAATTGGTGACCCATTCTTTCTCTCTTCCTCAAGGGTGAGAAATTTCACTTACCTCTAAGCTTCAGAAGTTCCCCGCACGGGCCGCCAAATGCCACAGTCTGGCTGGGCACAAATGCCGCAGTCTGGCTGGGCACACAATCACGAGCCACCACACAGCTTGTAGATTCAAACAGCAACTCTTTATTCCCGAACTCAAACCAGCCGTCTACAATCACGTTCTGGGGAAATCCACGTTCTCTGCCCAAATCCACCTCTCTGCCCAAATCCACCTCCACTGGGCTTCTATCTCCCAAAGAATATACTGTCTGAATCCCGTGAGAACTCAAGGGGAACTCAGGCAGCAGTATACGCCCTATTCCCAGGAGGAATAATCTTAAACCTTAAACCTGGAACCTAAACTGGGAACGCCCTAAACACGATTATCTTAAAACCGGGAACACCCTAATCTGCCTTGGTCCTTGAGCAAGGTCACCTACATTCAATGTCTCTGCAACATGTCAGCAACATGGGGTACGCTGGCAAGGAAATTGTCATACCTACTTGGCTAATGGCTCCCAGCATTCCACAAATACATTTAACTATGTACATTCTGAACTCCTTCTTGGACATTTCTTCTACTGTGTTATCATCAGTGAATTCTGTCATTGGAATATTTTGGTTTGTTTGAGGCACTTTATTCTCTTGTTTTTTCATGTTGTTTGTGTTTTCCCATCTAGCAGTGTGGATCTAAGGCAGAACAAATTTTATCCTACATACCTATAGTGTCCCTGAAGGTTTCCAGTGCCTCACTTTTAATGGTGAGACCAATATCAACAGTGCCCAGTGTAAACAATATATAGCCTTAAACTTAATAGCTCCCACTAAGTCATCTACTGCTTTCTTGCATTAAATCAAAATGATAAGTTCAATAACTATCCATAGTATAAACAGAAAAATTGTTAAAACAGTTTATAATTTCAAATGATGGAAAGCATTCCCTCTAAAAACTGGAACAAGACAAGGATGTCCTCTTTCACCACTTCTATTCAACATCATCCTTGAAACTCTAGCCAGAGCAATTAGACAGATGAAATAAATTAAAGGTATACAAATAAATAAAGAAGAACTCAAAACTATCACTATTTGCTGATGACATGATCTTTATCTATAAGATAAAAAAAATCCCACTAAAAATCTTCTAGAACTAATAAATAAGTTCAGCAAAGTAGCAGGATATAAAATCAACACCCATAAATCAAATGCATTCCTGTGTATCAGCGATGAATCCAGTGAAAGAGAAATTAGGAATAGCCTCAACAGGTCACTAAAAAAAGAAATTGAAGAAAACCTCAGAAGATGGAAAGATCTTCCATGCTCCTGGATAGGCAGAATTAATATTGTCAAATGCCCATACTACCAAAAGCATTATACAGATTTAATGCCGTTTCTATTAAAATCCCAATGACATTCTTCATAGAAATAGAAAAAGCAATCATGAAATTTATTTGGAAAAATAAGAGACCCAGAATAGCCAAAGCAATCCTTAGCAAGAAAAGTGAGCAGGAAGCATCACATTACCATATCTTAAACTATACTACAGATCCATAGTAGCAAAAACAGCATGGTATCGTCACCACAATAGACATGCAGACAAATGGCACATAATAGAAGACACAGAGACAAACCCACACATACACAGTTATCTCATACTAGACAAAGGTGCCAAAAACAATCACTGGAGAAGAGTTATCCTATTCAACAAGTAGTGCTAGCAAAACTGGAAATTTATATGTAGTAAAATGAAATTAAACCTCTATCTCTCACCTGCACAAAAATCAACTCAAAGTGGGTCAAAGACTTAGGCACTAGAACAAAGACCCTGCACCTAATAGAAGAAAAAATAGGCCTAGATTTTCACCATGTTGGCCTAGGATCTGATTTCCTTAACAAGACCCCTAAAACACAAGAAGCAAAATCAAGAATCAATAAATGGGATGGATTCAAATTAAAAAACTTCTTCTCAGCAAAGGAAACAATCAATGATGTGAGAAGACAGCCTACAGATTGGGAGAAAATCTTTACCACTTGCACCTCCAATAAAGCATTAATCTCTAGTATATTTAAAGAACTCAAAAAACTTAACACCAAAAAATCAAATAACCCAATCAACAAATGGCTAAAAAACTAAACAGACACTTCACAGAAGAAGAAATATAATCAATCAACAAATACATGAAAAAGTGTTCAACATTTCTAGAAATTAAAGAAATGCAAATCAAAACTACACTAAGATTTTATCTCACTCTTGTCAGAATGGCAATCAATACAGGCAATAATAAATGTTGGTGAGGATGTGGGGGAAAAGGTACACTCATACATTGCTGGTGGGACTGCAAATTGGTACAACCACTATGGAAAGCAGTATAAAACTTCCTCAGAAAACTTGGAATGAAATCACCATTAGGCCCTGCTATCCACACCTTAGTTTATATCCAAAAGATTTAAAAGCAGCATACTACAATGATACAGTCACGTCAATGTTTATAGCAGCTCCATTCACAATAGCTAAACTATGGAACCAACTTAGGTGTCCTTCAATAGACAAATGGATAAAGAAAATGTGGTATATATATTCAATGGAATATTATTCAGTTTTAAAGAAGAATGAAATTATGGCATTTGCAGGTAAATGGATGAAGTTGGAGAATATCATGTTAAGTGAAATAAGCCAATCCCCCAAAACCAAAGGCCAAATGTTTTCTCTAATATGCAAATGCTAACTCACAATAAGTAGGGATGGGGGGGGACTAGAGAAGAATAGAGTTACATTAGATTAGGTAGCAGGAAGTGAAGGGGGTAGGGAATGTGGGGATAAGAAGGATAGTAGAATGAAACATACATTATTACTTTATGTATATCTATGACTGCATGACCAATGTGATTCTACAACATGTACACTCCGAAAAATGAGAAATTATATCCCATCTATGTATGATATATCAAAGTGCAAAAATGTATTCTACTGTCATGTATAACTAATTAAAGCAAATAAAAATTATTAATAAAAAGAAACAGGAAAATTGACTAGCAATGACTTCAACCACAAGGACACTTCTTGTTAGTCTAATAATGAGTCTGGGATTAGGCTCAGCATTGTTACCAAGGACTTGCATTCTCTCTACCTTGTCATTCTCAGTGTTGATGATATGGTTCCTCCTGGTTACACGTTGTGGATAATTCAAACGTCATATTTGCATTTAACATCTTCACATTCGGTATAGAAGGAATAGATGAAAGATATTGTTCTTCAGTCTTTCTCTTATAAAGAAGGAAAATATTTCTTAAAATTCCCAACATTTCTCTTTTTTTTTTTTGGCCAGACTATCATTCCAAATTATATGTCTTGCCTTAGATCTATTCCTGGCAAGTGAAAATTGTTTGATGTGGCTGGGCATGTTGGCACATGACTGTAATCTTAGGAACTGGAAGTCTGAGGCAGGAGGATTGTGAGTTCAAAGCCAGCCTCAGTGACTTATCAAGGCCCTAAGCAACTTAGTGAGACCCTGTCTTTAAATTAAAAAAAAACATAAAAAGGGCTTGGGATGTAGCTCAATGGTAGAATGACTCTGGATTCAAAATTGCTTGATATGATTGGTATGGATTAAACGTGTACAAGCAAAGTAGACAAGGGTAAGATTATATTCAAACAGTGCCCCGCAAGTGCATGTGGTTGAAACCTAGAGTGGAATGAGGGATACTGAATATTTGTCTCCTCAACAGAATCTTTTTTTATATAAGACCCATTCTTAATGTTGGATATTTTTAGCCAACATTCAGTCAGGTTAGTACCATAAATACGTTTAGTTATGTATTAGGGAGTATGCTAGCAATATAGATACAAAGATGAATCAAACAAGTCCTTGAACCTCAAGGAGCCAACACTCAGGCATTAAAGAGAATCTCTATATTTGATCTGCTATGTATTTGAGTTCATGTTTTTCTTGTGGCTTGTATTTTCTCCCTAGAATTATTGTATGAAGATGTTTAAGTGTATGAAGATGTGTGATTATTTTTCTTAATTATTATAAACTGAAAAAAGAGTTTGATCAAACAAGAATGGCATTACAGAATTAATTTCTTTTTCTTGCTGTCTAAAACTGTGTGAAAATTTATTAGCTGGTTGGTGGCACTAATTGGCACTCTCTTCAACAATCTCTAAGCAAGTAAGTATTAATTAGACATGGAAAAAAAGAGTGTTCTCTTATCATGTAAACCAGCAGGTGGTTGCTACAGTTGAGGGCAGAGATGGAGTTGGTGATACTAGTTGCATCTTGCTAAATCACTTTATTTTAGTGTAGAAACCTGTACATCTTATTTGTTAGATGCAAAGCATTTAGTTCGAGACTCCCCATGAACTCTATCTATGGCTTTGCAGATTTTTTTTCTATTCTTCTTGTGTAGGACAGAAATACGTACAATACATTATTAGCAAATCTATCCCTTCCAGCTCTTCCAATCAGTGTGGCAATGAGGTTCATTAAATAATGACTAATTTAAGTCTCTAGTCATATGTTTGGGCATCGATCCCTATTAATTTTATATGCTGAAGTGACAGTCCTTTTCTGTCAATTCTATTATCTCTCCTACCTTTCCTTTTGATTTTCTTTCCCTGGGGTTCTCTTCTCCTGCTGCTTCGTTTAAAGTACTTTCAGGACTCACTGAACCTCTCCCTTTTCTCTGGTAATCTGACCCATTGTCATGATTTTAACTTCCCTTTATAGCAGAGGAGCAGGCAGGTAATTAGATATGTGAATTGGATCAGTACAAGTAATAGGAAATGATGGAGCCTATGGCAAACTGCAAAAAACTAAAGACATTTAATGTTATCCTTAGAAAAAAATAAACCAAACAAAACTCCACAGTGCTGGGCCAAATAAAATGATCTGTCAGATGAATTCAGCACTTATTATCTGACTTCCTATGCCTAACTCTCAAATCTGTGATCTGTAGTTGGCCTGTCCCCAAAGGTTCAACCCACATAGCAAATTGCCTGCTGGCCATTGAATGGGCTCACACTTCTAAAACCCACTGAATTTTACAATATTCTGGAAAAGCTTTTAAAGATTTTTGCTGCTTAGGGGCTGGGACCTATTATTTTTATTATTTTTTAACTTCCTCAGGTATTGAGAATCACTGCCAAAACACGTTTGTTATTTTTTCAAGCCAAAGGATTTCTTATAATTTAAAAATGCAAATGGAAGATGATTGAAAGCCAGAAGAGTGCTTTTAAATTTCAAATTTACAAATGTATAAATGTTTTGGTTTATTCTTTCTTGTATAGTGTCTATTTCTATTGCATTATGGAATGTTATAGTTTTCTGTGATTTGTACTTTAAAAGATTTTAGATGTTTTGTGGATAATATTTGAAAGCTTCATTTAAAAAAATGTGCATTCTCTCTTTGATAGGTAAAACATTCTTTCTTTTATCTGGTATCATGCTTCTATGTTTCCTTATTTGAGCACTAACAATTTTTGAGATATGCATGCTAAGTCTACATGAATATGTATGATTTGTAAATTTTTCCTTATAGTTTAGAATTTTATGTTTTAATGTTAAAGGTTCTTGAGGGGACATAAATTTATGTAATTAGTTGCATACAACTTTTTTGTGAATTGTTACTCCTATCATTAATGATTTCTAGACACTGTAGTAAACAGCTACTTTTTTGGAAGGAAGGGTAAATGTTAGAAGATCTATCATGTATTAGTCTACAGGCATAAACGTGTGTGTGTGTGTGTGTGTGTGTGTGTGTGTGTGTGTGTGTGGTTTTTATATTTCTCTATTTTCAATCGGTCATTTTGTTTTAACTATCATCTTGTTAGGATGCTATGCCTGTTGTATTTTTATGGTAGAATATGATCTATTTATATTTTTTGTGTTTATCAATAATTTTGAACTTATTCTTTTTGTTTTTTATTATACTTACTTTTTTTTATTCCTTTTCTGCTTTCTGTCATTTTTGTCTTTCCAGAACTTTAACTTTCAGGAATTGATTTGAAATTTTGTACTCCATATCTTTGGATCTTATGTTATTAGCATTTTTGTATGTTGGGTGTCTGTATTCTTGAATCATATCCTAGTTTTTTTGTAGTTAGCTTTCATTCTGGTAAAACTACAATAGTAAATAGTTTCTCAAGAAATTATTTCAGAAGAATTTATGTATGATAGAATTTCTAAAAATGTCTACATTTTCCTTGTACTTGAGTTTTGATGATATAGTTTTTTAGCATCCTTATTTTATATATATATATATATATATATATATATATATATATATATATATATGTAGATGGACACAATACCTTTATTTTGTTTATTTATTTTTATGTAGTGCTGAGGATCAAACTCAGTGCCTTACATGTGCAAGGCAAATGCTCTACTATTGAGCCCCAGCCCTAGCCCCTAGCATCTTTATCTTATCTTTATCTTTAAGGAATATATGCCAGTTTTTTGAAAAACATATTTTGTCTTTCTGCATTACATTAGAATTTGCTGTATTTTTGGATGTCAGTAATTTCACTGAGTTATATCTAAGTCAACTTCTTTCACTTAATTACTTACACGAATCTCTGAAGTCTTAATTTTTTTTTTTTTTTTGGTCAGGGAAATTTCCTTTCCTTTTTAAGATTGCTCAATTTCTTCTTTCTTCATTGTCCTCTTTAATTTGTAACCCCTGTTAGTTTTATTGCAGAATTTTCAGGCATAATTTGGTATCTTAATATTTTTCATAATTTTTCAACTTTTTTCTCTTTACATTATTTAATTATTATCCCTGTGCTTGATTTTTCATCTGAAATAATTTATCTTCAGCTTGAACTTCTCAACCATTTAGTCTATCTGTTTCTCTCAAGACTAAAAGTAAATAATGTAATTTCCAAGAATTATCACTTTCTCTTCCTTCTTCTCTTTGTTTCTTTGAGTCTTTTTTTTTTCCTTAATCCATTCTTCCCTTTTCTTTGTTATAATCCCACATCTAAATTCATTTATATTAATTACATGTAAATATACCTAAATAATAATATTTATCAGAAGTGTTCTTTTTCTGAAGTAATAAAACTCCCTCAGAAGTTACCGTTTCTGTTTGTAGGGTTTGGTACCATCCTTTGTCTTTCCTCAAAGTTTTGGTGATTTTTTTGTTGTTTATTTATGTAAATGAGGATTCTGCCTAGTACTAGCAGCTAGTGTGTATTCTTGGGTGAGAATCCTATTCTTCTGGGAGTGAAAGCAAATTTGGATGGGTGTAAGGGATGGGGAAATTTTTGCAGCATAGTCCAATTTCCTTGAAAGCAGATGTCCTAAACCACCCACTGATGTAAAAATTGGAAAACTTCTTATGAAATCAGAAATTTAATTTTTTTAAATATGAAGATCTAGTAAATCTGGGCCCATGTCCATATATAGAAATAACAAATTAGAACTAAGTTGAGCCTTCTAGACTAAAAGCTCTGGAAGTTTTGGAGAGAAGATATTAGAAGGTCACTGAAAGGTTACTATTAAGTGGATGGATCTTAAAGGACAGTGCTATAGTTTGAATCTTAAACATCCCCCCAAATCTCATGTGTTGAAGACTTTGTCCTTATGTTAACAGGGTTCAGAGTTGGGCCTGGGGAAGTGATTTGATCTTGAAGAAGCTGACTTCATGAATGCATCAGTCTATTTATGGATTCATAATTTAATGGGCTATTGGAAAGTGGTGGAAACTTTAGGAGATAAAGTCTAGTTGGAGGAAGCAGGTCACAGGGTATATTTTGTCACTAGCCCCTTCCTTTTTGTCTTTTTCTTCTGGCTACCATGAGGTGAGTAGCTTTGTTCCACCATGTGCTTCTTGTTATGATATCCTGCCTCACCACAGGCCTCAAAACAATAAAGACAAATACTATGAAACCCAAAACTAACCTTTTTTCATTTTGGTTGATTTTCTTAGATATTTTGTCACAGCAACAGATAGCTGACTAACACAGATGGGAAGAATCTGAACAAGGGGTGACAACAATTTCATTGATTTCTTGTAGAGTAATGTAATTTAAGCTGTACATATGTGTGTTTATGTGTGTGTGTGTGTGTGTGTGTGTGTGTGTGTGTGTGTCTGTGTATTGTTTTAAATTGAGTTACTTGAAAGATATATACCCCCGGGTAATATATAAATATATGTATGAATCTTCTCCCTTCGTAACATTGATCATCTATTCAAGGATATATGTTTGAGATGTATGCAATCTGAATTAACACAACTTTCTAAAAGAACTCATGGAGAGTTTATGGTTTAGATATGAAGGGTCCCCCAAAAGCTCCTGTGTGCGACAATGCAAGAAAGTTTAGAAGTGAAATAATTGGGTTGTGAGAGTCCACCTAATCAGTGCATTAATCCCCTGATAGGGAATAACTGGATGGTAACTGTAGGCAGATAGAGTGTGACTGGATGTGTCTTGGGGTTACATTTTGTACTTGTTGAGCAGAGCACTCCCTCTCTCTGCTTCCTGATGCAATGTCTTGACCTTCTTTCTTCCACCACACTCTTCTGCCATGATGTTCTGCCTCACTATAGACCCTGAGGAATAGAGTCAGCCATCTATGGACTAAGATCTCTAAAACTCTGAGCTCCCAAATAAACTTTTCTTCCTCTAATTAGTCTTGTCAGGTCTTTTGGTCACAGAAGTGAACAAAGCTTACTAAAACAAAGATGTTAGTTTTTATTTTTATTTTTTATTTTTTTAGACAATAGAAGGGAACTCCTTCCCAGTATGATAGTTTGGCATTTTGATAGAGAATGTGGTCAGCTTGTACTTACATATATTAGAAAGCTTTAAAAATCAAAATCTTTATTAATTTTTGGAACTTTTCAGAATTCTCTTCAGCCATTTTTGGTAAAAATATAAAAATGTAATTGAAAATATCATAGGCACAATTGGAAACCTAGCTTCAGTAATGAAATTCCTAAATTTTTCAACTGTCATAGCTAAAACACTTAATTTAAAAAGAATCATTCTCTAAAAGGGATTCAATACAATTTATCTTGGACTTTCAGTAAGATGCTGTGGTTCATCTCTTCAGAGAACTGTTTGTAGTGTGAGACTGAAATAGGGGTTTGATTCTTTGAAAGAACTATCTATAAGGACAAAATCCTTGAATGTCACCTTCTCTACAGTTAACCTTGGGATACAGGCCCACTTAATATTAACCATGAATGAACTTTCTGCCAGGGCAAAGGTATCATATGACTTTGGTGTGGCAACTTGTTTCTCCCATTTGTTTTGTGCAGATAATACTGATGTGGGTGTAGGTTGAGTGGCTAAAGAATTAGTAGGGAAATCAGAATTAGTGCTAGATAGTACTCTTGGTTCAACTGGTGCTTAATTTTTTGTCTTGGAAATTTTAGTCAATTTTAAACAGCAAATGGTGGGATTATGAAGATTGCCTTTAGAAATACAAAATGCTATGTGTATCCTTGAAAAGACAGCTGAATGACTCTTCTCCCCAGTCATTGACTAATTTACTACTGCAATGTTTTTTTCAATTTAATGCAGTTAATACCTCAGTATATTTCCTAAACACCAAATTTATTGCTTTTCCCTGAAGCAAAATAGTGATGCTGCTTTATTAATATGAGTCTAAAATTGTTGCTTTCATCATACTGTTTAATCAAACTTTTCTTTGACATTTTTTTTTCATTTCGCTTCCAATATTGGCTATGGTATTTAGTAAAAGAATTTTTATAAACTATGGCTTTACATCACTTCTGAAATGTACAATTAAAAGCACTGTTAATATAATGAAGACAAATTTTTTCCCTGTTGACATCAGTTCAGCTGGTTTTCAAATACATTTATTCAAAACAGACATTCAGCATGATTGTAGTTTCATCCCTCTTTTTATAGCAAGCCCTGTGGCTGCATCATCCCCGTGGTCCATTAATCTCTTACTGCATTACCCTGAAATTGTGTTGGTTATAAGTAATCATAAACTGTCAGCTTTGAAAAGCTAACATTTGTTAACTTCATAGGCATGAAAAAACTATTGATAAGTGAGGTTGTTAAAAAGTCAAATTAAATGTTAATTGATGCAAGGGCACAAAGCAGTAAGGCACTTAAGAGTTTAGATGCAGGCACTACATTTATCAGACTTGACAAATTATTCTGAAGAGTTTCCATAGATATCTGCTTTTATAGTTTTCTTCATCACCATTCTCTATGTAGGCATGTCACAATTAAAAAAATAGTTAAAATACCACTCTTACTAAGTATTTACATAGTCTCATGTGAAGCCATAGGCAAGATTCTGATTCTATTGTGTATATTTACAATGTTTTATTTTTAAGCAGTGTGGTGATCTAAGAAAAGAATCAAAGAACAGACTATCCTAGAGATTTGCATAAGGAGAAAAGAACATGCAAGCTCTTGGGGAATTAAAGAGAAGATTCTTTCTTAATCATCTCATACATTTAAATTACCCAAATTTGCATAAATGCTGAAGTGTGAATTGTTGCCTTTAAAAAAAAATCCAATTCCTTTCAGACCATTGCTAATTATTCTTGGCTAATGTGGTAAAGTTAAAGGCACAGAAAGTCACTGATACTCCTCCGCTGCCTTACCCAGAATGCTGACACCAGCCATGGTCAGCTTATATTTTGTAGTTAGTGGACAAGGCAGAAGTAGACTGAAATGCTGTGACTAAAATTGTTTTGTTTTCTTGGATGTTTGACTGCTTGTATACTATAAAAATATAGGAAAGTATTTTGTCTGACTCTAGAGGCATCACACTTTTATAGAAATGGCTAGCTAATCATAGATCTATTTTTGCTGGATTTTCTTATCATTAGAACTAGTCCAGAGCCAGTTATCTTGTATAAATTTTGGATTCTACTTAGTAATGTGCCATTTTTTGGCAAAATCTCTACTTAGGAAGCAATGGCAAATATATTAAAAACAAAGGTCCTGGGCTTTTTGAAATACATTTGTGACTCTATTGATTTTTGACTCATTTTGTAAGTAAAATTTCTGGGGCCATAAACATAGAAATTCCCTTTAACATTCATGTTCATGGCAAGATGAACATAGTGCTCTGGCCTGAAACTGAAATGTATTTACAGAACTTATAAGACTTAAGGGTTTTTCTTAACTGTTTGGAGAATTTTGACAGCTTAGTAACCGACCTGTCATTTGAACAGTCTTATTTCTCGATTAGAAATTTCTTTGAATTCACGTTTTCCCCTGAAGTTGGATTTTGGTGAAGCATAATCTTGGCTAGAAAGATGTTTGAGAGGCACCAGACTACTAGGGACAAACACTTTGTGTTTGAATGTAAGCAATGAGAAATTGAACTGAATTCAATGGATGTTATTGACTGGCCACATTGTGCTTTCCTGGGCAGACTACAAAAAGAAATCTGCAATTCTTCTCCTTTAAGATCAAATGGTGTTTTTAAAGAAGGTTGGCAAAATGAAGCAATAATAGCCACTCTGTCTAGTTGTTCAGAGTACCCAGCACAGGGGCATGGCTGAGGGGAGCTTTGGGAAAAGACCCTTCTTTTGTTCTGCTTACCAAGCCAGGTGTTTGTGAGCCTGAATCTGCCCTGTTTTTTTTTTTTTTTTTAACTTGGATAATAGAAGCTATTGTAACAAACATTTTCCATATTTCAAAGTGGCTTAAGAGGAGAAATGTTATCTGTAGTTTATAAAACCATTCAGTTTATTATTTCTCATCAAGAAGTGGCTTTTCTCTATGTATGATTCTCATTAGGAATCATTCTGGGATTTTTGCCAGTGTCACCAAATGATTTCCAAGATTACTGTGATTGTCTGCCTCCAAACAGAATGGAAAAGAGTATGGAGGATCCTATGTAGGAAGTACCCAATGGCCCAGTCACACATCACTTTTGCTTACTTTCCATTGGCTAGATCTCAAGTCATATGGCCACACCTTACCTCAGGTGAGATTGGGAAAAGTAGTCAAGCTATAATACCAGGAAGAAGAGGAAAAGAGTCTGGTACACAGCTAGTGGTTAGTCTCAGCCATACTTTGCTATTTTGGTTATATATTAGGTATGTGTCTAGGTCTATATGTATACAATCTATTGATGGATAGTTGCTTTACTATCTTATCATTCAGTACAAAATATATTCTAGAGCAAGTGCCTAATTTTAATTAATTAATTTGCTTTTATGTTATATTGCCTAACATACAGATAATAAAGTGTGATATAATAAGACATGTTTGTTCAATTTATGCAACATTTCCTGAGTGAGAGCTCTTTACAACACTGCAGTTGAGTGCTGGGAGAATATTTTATTTGAATATTTGGTCTTTGACTCTGATTCCTGGCACAAAGCTCATAAAAATTTTATAATCTTTTGAGTGCTAGGAGCATCTGATAGAGTTTTCAAATCTCTCAGAATTTCCTGGATAGTAGAAAAATATTTTGTTCAAAGGCGGTGACTCTTGGTGGTTTCCTGGATAGTCTCAGGATGGGTGCTGGTTGCTAGGAGAACCAATCATGTGATAGAGGCACGAAATTTTCAATTCTACCTCCTGATTTCTTGGGAGGGACAGAGGCTGAAAGTTAAGCTCATCACCAGTGGCCAATGATGCAATCAATTATACCTATATATAATGATACCTCCATAAAAACTTAACAGGGTTCAGACAGCTTCCATATTTTTGATCACACTGAGTTGCTTGGAGGGTGGTGTGTCCAAAAAGGACATGGAAACTCTACATCACTTCCCATAGACTTTGCCCTGTGAGTCTCTTCATTTGACTCTTCATTGATGTTCTTTGAAATATCTTTATAATACATAAGTAAAGTGTCCCTGAGTTCTGTGAGCCCCTCTAGCCAATTAATTAAACTCAAGAAGAGGGTCATGGTAACCTAGCCAGTCAATCAGAAGTAGAGGTCAAACCTGAGGCTTGTGACTGACATCTGAAGCAGCAGTCTTGTTAGACTGAGCCTTCAATCTTTGAATCAATGTTATCTCCAGTACATAGTATTAAATTGAATTGTAAACAGTATACTCAACTGATTTTTACCTGTAAATTGTTTGGTTGATATTAGGGTGGGGAAATCCACACACATTTTTGTGAGTAGAGGTGAAGTTCTCTGAATTAAGCATTTCATTGATTGTGAAACTAGAAGGAACAATATATATATATATATATATATATATATATATATATATATATATATATATATTCTTTCAGATATAGGAGCAGTAAATTGTGCCTGTACATCTCCCAAAAATGACACCCTAAGGTAGCATCTAGCTCCAAGTTCCTGATCTCATTGTTATGCAGCACTCTCTTTTTCAAATCTGGTTATGGCTCCATGTTGTCTGGTGGTCCATGAAGTAAAACAACAAAACAAACCTAAGACAAACTATTCTCTATCCCTTACACCTTTAGGCTTCCACACATGTTCCACATGCCAAGGTAAAGCAGATAAGATAACTGCCCTAAACTCATCTCCTATGTTCAAAATGAGATATTGGGAAAGACATAGTTGTCTCTAGTTTGTAACATTAATTACTTCTAGCTGAAAGCAAGTGAAAAATCTATCTTGCCTGAAGAGGAAGTTTACCTATTAGATTGTAATTCTGGTCTCTGGAAACATTTTCTTGTCCAATATTCTCCATAGTTGTTTCTTCCATCAGATGAGAAATTCCTCCTTATCTATCATCTTCCATGGCCACAATGGAAGTAGGAATAGGAGAGTATGTTCTCCCTGGGAGCTGCACAGATCTCACAGTTACCAGGTACTGGTGCAGTTTTACCGCACGTAAGGAGTTTTTTAAGATCTGAAGAAATCAAAGGATTTTTAAACCCCAGCTCACAGCTTCATTGGCAATGCATTTGACTGAGAAACTTAGTAGGCTTCTGATCTGTTTCTTGCATACTCTAATACCAAGAACTGATTCCAAATTTTTTTTCCTAAACATTGTTTTAAAATGATTATCTCTTTTTTCTTGAAAAATGGAAACCAATAATAACATCATATCCCTGTACTACTAAAACCAAACTTATGTTCCTGCTTTTTGTTTTTTTGGTAGTGGGGATTGAACCCATGGGTGCTTAGCCATCATATCCCATCTCCAGCCCTTTTAAAATATTTTATTTAGAGACAGGGTCTCACTGAGTTGCTTAGTGCCTCACTTGTTTCTGAGGCTGGCTTTGAACTTGTGATCCTCCTGTCTCAGCTTCCCGAGCGGCTGGGATTATAGGTGTGTACCACCACGCCCGTCAATGTTTCTGTTTCTATGTTAAATAATATTGAGATCAAGCAAAATTTATTTAGCTACATTCTCCAGGACATTCTTGTTCTTCAGAAATAATATTGTGGAATAATTCATACTGTCACTTTTCACAGCTTCTCAGTGAGGCCTTACTTCACTGTGTTCAGCTATCAAAAGTTTTAAAAATCCCATTTTACTTAGCTAATAATAATAATGAGATTTAAATATATCTTGGTCATTGTTTGTGTATTCCTAATACTCACCAGACAATTTTTTCAGCCAGCAACTAAAGTGTGATGGTTCTGAAAAGATTGCTCAGTTTTTGTTTGCTATCTTTCCAGTGATGAGGCACCCATTTTCCTGAGACTTTCATTTAAGAGATTTTCAAGGTCTCAATGTTCATTGAGAAACTTCATAATCACTACCTCCCTCAATCTTTGAGAGGGGGAAGGAACAAAAGAGATCCTAAAATGAAAAATGTTAAGATCTCAGTGTCCTTTGAAGTCTATGGTCTAAGACATTTTTGTTGGGCTTAATTATAATGAGACTGATTCCTTTTCACTTTCCTCTATGTTTTTTTAATAGGTTAGAAACAGGCTGATTCATGAATTGAGGAATTTCACCTTTTGTACAGTTCAGTTGAAAGCAGACATTGTCAAATATTGCAAGGGACTTCTGTAGTGCATTTAGTCTTATCACCACCAATTTTTTCCTAAAAAAAAAAACTTTGTATAAACTGAGATGTGGTTTTGTTTCTAGAAGAGATGTTAAAAATTGAAAAACCTTAACTTTTTTCTTTCAATTAAAAAAAAAGGAAAACCTGCTGCAGTCTGGCTGGGCACAAATCACGAGCCACTGAAACAGGAACAAACTTTATTTTTGATCTCCACCAGCAACTCCTCCTGAACGCCATGTGGCTCGTCTAGGAACCAGCCACCGGAAATATCTCCTCCGGAAATCCCTCCTCCTGCACTTCTCCAACCAATGGGAACTCTCGGGGAATCCCCACGAGGACTCCAAAGTAGCGAGAGAACTCAAAAGTAGCAGCCGAGGCGGATAGTAATGCCTTGCCTGTCAATCAATACTGTTGGCAAAATGCCAGGGGCCATACAGACTCGGCCATGGCTCTCAGCATCTCCCCCCTTCTGTTTAATTAAACAACAAGCAATGTGGCTTAGGGACTGTGCCTGTTAGGTTGTCCAATTCAACATATGGTTCTTACCCGTCATCGGATGAGCTGACCTCTAGGCGTCAGCCTCCTGTCTTAGGTTGGTACCACTGCAATTGGATCATACCCATCACTGACTACCGGTCCAGCATACAGCCATACTTTTGGATAGGCCTTTGCACCAGTGGGGGGGTGAGGTTCTTTGCCTCACTTCTGTTGGCCCCCAAATTTGGCCTTGGTGCCAGTGGGGGGTGAGGTTCTTTGCCTCACCTCTGTTGGCCCCCAAAATTTAGACCATCACTAGTAGAAGGGAGGAGGATGCAAAATGCCACGACACTAAGCCAATTGAGGGCTCCTTTGAAAAATTGTACCACTGGTGACACCATCAGCAAAGATACTCTAGCACTACCACAATTCGTTGCACCAACAGATAGTTCACAATGCATACAAGTGACACATAGTCCAGGCAAGTTCTGCAAGCAGTTCAAAGAAGAGGAATCCATCAATATGTCCATTTCCTCCCATAGTAAATCGACTTCTTGATTGAGCATCACTTGTTGAGTTATTATTCATTGATGCATCAGTTTATACAGTTTGTTGTGATAACTATTGAAGAAGCTATAGTTTGGTTTTATCTTTGTCTTCACTGGCACTGGGATGAAGATAGGAATTCTGGCAATGATGCTAAAAAAAATTATGTAACATTCCAACAGGTACTAAGAAAACAATTTTCTGAACAATTTACATTATCCTGAACAGAATTATTAAATATAATGAAAAGGAAAGGTGAAAGTAAACAAATAGATCTGTTAACCTCCTTATTTGTTCACATTTAAAACAACCCTCAACAGCTGTTCACCCAATTTAAATTAAACCATTTAAATCACATGAATAATAAAAATATTTGGATCCATTTTTTCATGAGCGCTCCTCATATATGATCTATGGACATACGCACACACAGACATACAACACCAAACACAAGTGTGCCCACAAACGTACAACACATAAGACAATAGTAAAGGCCTTGTAGCTTTACACAGGTGAAATCTCCATTGCAATGTTTAAAACTCCACAGTCAAAAAATAAAACTGATCAGAAAAACATTAACCTAGGTCTGTATGAGCTCAAAAAATAAAATAGCACTTTATGATTTGGGAAAAGGCAATAATAAAATAGATATTGAAAAAAGCATCCTGGCTAATCACTGTTGCAGATGTAATAGCCAAGCTGGAGCTCTGGATATCAGCTATTATGGATTTGAGTCAAATTATCTTCTTTTTGGTCTGTAGAAATCGCTTTGGTTAGTCTCTCTGGAATCCAAATCGGCTGTTGTTCTCCCTGTGGAAACACACAAATAGAACCCCGACTCCAGACAATCACTGGGTCAGGACCTTAGTTAATCTCTCTGGAATCCAAATTGGCTGCTGTTCTCCCTGTGGAAACACACAAACAGAACCCCGACTCCAGACAATCACTGGGTCAGGACCTTTCCATTGTCCTGTTAGAATAGATTTCCAAAGTACCTTAGGCTTATGTACATTTTTTGGACACATATGCCTTTCCTCAGCACTAAGCCCTGATGAATCCAAATTTAAAAAGTTTAGAGTAGAAAGGGTTATTTTAAGTTTATCTTTGGGGGATATATACCCCTTTCCAATTTCCTTTTTTTGCTTTAATAAGTACATTTTAATAGTTTGATGAGCTCTTTCAACTATTCCTTGTCCCTGTGGATTGTATGGGATTCCTGTTATATGATTAATGCCAAATGATGAGCAAAATTGTTTAAAAGAGGTAGAGGTATAGCCAGGACCATTATCTGTTTTTAACTGTTTTGGAACGCCCACAGTGGCAAAATTTTGTAAGCAATGAGCTATAACATCTTTAGTTTTTTCTCCGGAATGAAGGGAGCCCATCAAAAATCCGGAAGAAGTATCAACTGTAACATGCAAATATTTTAATTTTCCAAATTCTGGCAAGTGTGTGACGTCCATCTGCCAAATATGGTTAGGTATCAGTCCTCTAGGATTGACTCCAAGATTAACTTGTAGTAAAAAGGTCACACAATTTTGACATTGTTTTATTATTTATCTAGCTTGTTCCTTAGTTATTTTAAAATGCTTTTGTAAAGTATTAGCATTGACATGGAACCTTTTATGAAAATTTGTAGCTTCTTCTAGTGTAGAGAAAATATATATTTCATGTGTAGTTTTATCTGCTAAATCATTGCCCAAACTAAGGGCTCCAGGCAATCCTGTATGTCCTCTGATATGTCCTATAAAGAATGGATCTTTTCTGTCCCAGATTAGACTTTGTATAGTGGAAAACAAAGAGAAAACAGTAGAGGAAGGAGAAATCCTACCAGCATCTTCAAGGGATACTATAGCATTAACTATATACTGACTATCAGAAAATAAATTAAATACAGAATCTTTAAACATCACAAAAGCTTGTAATACTGCATTAAGCTCTACCTTTTGAGCTGGTTGTTTGGGTACTAAAAATGTAAAAGTTTGATCAGGGGTAACTACTGCTGCTGTACCATTATTTGACCCATCAGTGAATACATTTGGAGCATTCATGATAGGGGTTTTTCTTGTCATTTTTGGAAAAACTACAGGATGTGAAGACCAAAAAGACAACAAAGGATTAGATGGTAAGTGATTATCAAATGAAACATTAGATTTACACATGATTATTGCCCAAGTATTTAACTCATTAGCTAACTCATCAATTTGATCCACAGTATATGGAGTAATAATTTTATTGGGAGAAATTCCAAACACTCCCTTTGCTGCTTTTATTCCTTTGAGTATTAATTGTCCTACAGCTTCAGGATACCTAGTAAGAATAGTGTTAGGAGAATAAGATAAATGTATCCACAATAATGAACCTTCTTGCCAAAATACTCCTGTAGGAATATTTTTTGTTGGTATTACAATAAATAATAAAGGCAAACTTATATCAATTCTATCCAAATGCATATTTTCCATATATGTTTCAATAATTTTTAATGCCTTTCTTGCTTCAGGCATTAACATGCGGGGTGAATTTGGATCTGATGGACCTTTTAGGATATCAAATAAAGGTTCCCAACTCTCCTGTTGGTATGCCTAGATAAGGTCTTATCCAATTTATGTCTCCTAATAACTTTTGAAAGTCGTTAAGTGATTTGAGTTGATCTACTCGTATTTGAATTTTTGGTGGACGGACCATGGTTGAGGATAATAGAACTCCTAAATAATTAATTGGAAAATTTAATTGTACTTTATCTATTGCTATCTCTAGATTATAATTTTTTAAATAAATTTGTAAGTGTGGCATAACATTCTAGCAATGTATTTTTATCTTTGTGTGCTAACAATACATCATCCATATAGTGAAATATTTGTAGTTCAGGATTTTGATTTCTAAGTGGCTGGATTGCTTTGTTAACATAAATTTGACACATAGTTGGGCTGTTAGCCATCCCTTGAGGGAGTACTTTCCATTCATATCTCTGATCAGGACCTTCATGATTCAGTGCAGGGATAGTAAATGCAAAACGTGGACTATCTTCAGGATGAATTGGAATTGAAAAAAAACAATCTTTAATATCTATAGCTAAAACATACCATGTTTTTGGCAAAGCAGACAATTGAGGAATCCCTGATTGAGCAGGTCCCATAATAACCATCTCATTATTAATGGTTCTTAAATCTTGCAATAATCTCCATTTATCAGATTTCTTTTTAATGACAAAAATGGGAGTATTATAGGGAGATACGGAAGGTTGTATATGTCTCTCTGCTAATTGTTGTTTGACCAGGTCATGGGCTGCTTGTATCTTTTCTTTAGTCAGGGGCCACTGATGAACCCATACTAGTCTTTCTGATTTCCAAGTAATTTTTATTGCCTCAGTGAACCCTTCTGAAAACCTAGTCCATGTCTATTTATTCCTTGATCTATTTGAATTGGTGCTGCTATAACTTGTTCTCCTAATCTTTTTTCTTTCCTGAAACCTTGTCTAGCCCTAATAGTGGGCACATTTGGATTGATGTTATTTGTTAATATCAAACCTAATTGATCTAGGACATCTCGTCCCCATAAATTTATAGGAAGATGATCCAATACATATGGCTGTATAGTTCCTTTACATCCTTCAGGATCCTTCCAATCTAATACCATTGCACTTCTATGGGGATTAGTTGCCACTCCTAGGCCTCAAAGCGTTTGAGTGGCTTGTTGTAACGGCCAATGTTTTGGCCATTCTTGACGAGATATGATGCTAAGGTCTGCACCTGTATCAAGTAGCCCATTAAATTCATGTCCTTGAATATTTAGTTTTAGCATTGGGTGAGAATCTAAATTTAAAGACAGCATAGCCCAATCTACACCTGTGGAGCCTAATCCCCTGGAACCTCTTTCTATACTACTACTGGCAAATTTATCATGTAGGCTGGGTATTATTAATAACTGTGCTATTCTATCTCCTGGCAAAATTACTGATATACCCTTTGGAGAACTAGCTATAATTTTTATTTCACCTTCATAATCGGGATCAATTACCCCAGGACTTATCATAAGTCCTTTTAGAGTAGAAGAACTGCGTCCTAACAATAAACCTACTGTTCCTTGGGGAAGAGGTCCTTTTACTCCTGTGGGAATGACTTGAACTCCCATCTCTGGAGTTAGTACTGCTCTGGCGGAGGCGCAGATGTCCAACCCTGCGCTCCCTCTGGTTCGTCTGATGAGAGATCTGATGGATAATGTGTCCTGGGCACTACCCTGATGGTGTTGCTGGGTTCCTCCATGGTGTTTCTGGGTTCCTCCAGTGCCCCGTATATTTGTGGTCGTGGGCCCCGGAGCATTGGGCCCCCCTGTCCGTTTTTTGGCAATGGAGCCCGATGCCTTTCTCCATGATATCGTGGGTAAACACCTGGTCCTTGTCCATTTTTTGATAACGGAGTACCCTCTATGGTGGTTTGTTAACGGCATTCATTAGCCCAATGTCTCCCTCTACGGCATCATGGGCAAATACCCGGTATTCTACTCCTTTTATACCTAGTTTTGTTAAACCCTCCTTCTATGGGGCAATTCCTTTTAAAATGTCCTGTTTGTTCACAATTGTAGCATGTTTTTGGCCTGGCATCTAAAGCCTGTTGTACTGCAGCTGCCAAGACTTGCCCTTGTTCATTAATGTCTCTACATAATTTAATATATGTGTTTAAATCTCCATGTTTCCATGGTCTAATGACCTCTCTGCACCAACGATTTGCTTGCTCATAAGCCAGTTGTTTAATTAATGGCATTGCTTGTTCTGTATCCCCAAAAACTCTGGTAGCTGTTTGAATAAGCCTATCTACAAATTCAGTGTAAGTTTCATTAGCTCCCTGTATTACCTTAGATAATTGACCTTGTAAATCTCCATGTCCTTGTAAAGTCTTCCATGCCCTAAGTGCATCTGCAGCAATTTGTGCATATATAGCAGGATCATATTCAATTTGTTGCCGTTGACCCTCATAAGGTCCTTTTCCTAACAACATATCTAGATTTCTCTGAGGCCTTACTTCACTGTGTTCAGCTGTCAAAAGTTTTAAAAATCCCATTTTACTTAGCTAATAATAATAATGAGATTTAAATATATCTTGGTCATTGTTTGTGTATTCCTAATACTCACCAGACAAGTTTTTCAGCCAGCAACTAAAGTGTGATGGTTCTGAAAAAATTGCTCGGGTTTTGTTTGCTATCTTTCCAGTGATGAGGCACCCATTTTCCTGAGACTTTCATTTAAGAGATTTTCAAGGTCTCAATGTTCATTGAGAAACTTCATAATCACTACCTCCCTCAATCTTTGAGAGGGGGAAGGAACAAAAGAGATCCTAAAATGAAAAATGTTAAGATCTCAGTGTCCTTTGAAGTCTATGGTCTAAGACATTTTTGTTGGGCTTAATTATAATGAGATTGATTCCTTTTCACTTTCCTCTATGTTTTTTTAATAGGTTAGAAACAGGCTGATTCATGAATTGAGGAATTTCACCTTTTGTACAGTTCAGTTGAAAGCAGACATTGTCAAATATTGCAAGGGACTTCTGTAGTGCATTTAGTCTTATCACCACCAATTTTTTCCTAAAAAAAAAAAAAACTTTGTATAAACTGAGATGTGGTTTTGTTTCTAGAAGAGATGTTAAAAATTGAAAAACCTTAACTTTTTTCTTTCAATTAAAAAAAAAGGAAAACCTGCTGCAGTCTGGCTGGGCACAAATCATGAGCCACTGAAACAGGAACAAACTTTATTTTTGATCTCCACCAGCAACTCCTCCTGAACGCCATGTGGCTCGTCCAGGAACCAGCCACCGGAAATATCTCCTCCGGAAATCCCTCCTCCTGCACTTCTCCAATCAATGGGAACTCTCGGGGAATCCCCACGAGGACTCCAAAGTAGCGAGAGAACTCAAAAGTAGCAGCTGAGTTGGATAGTAATGCCTCACCTGTCAATCAATACTGTTGGCAAAATGCCAGGAGCCATACAGACTTGGCCATGGCTCTCAGCAAAAACCTTTTAATCTCTATGAAATAGACATTATCGGCCACTGTTAACCATTAATCCTGCAGTAAAGTTTGAGAGGTTTTACTATGGGGTAGTTCTTGATTGTTGCCTATCAGTTTAAGAAATATAAACCATTCTCAGGTCACTGAAGACACCTAGCCAAAGACCTGAAACTGGTGATTTTTACCTATCTTCCAGAATCAGTTAATGAATTGAGAATAGACAGCTTTAAGGTATTTGAATCAAGTTGAAAACTACATGAAATAGCTTCTGTAGTGCATTTAGTTTTATCACCACCTGCAGAACAAGATCTAGTTGACCAGAGTCAAAGAGTACCATGCTTTAATTTGAAGCTCTCATTTATTTTTTCTAAATGTTGAATATATTCTTTATTGCTCTAAGTTTCTAGATTTGATAATATACACTTGATATCCATGATATTAATCGCCTATCCTTAATACTGGTGTCTGCATCACTAACGACTCCTTGGGATACATCTAGTATCTGGCTTTAATTTTCTTATGAGTTAGCTAAAAGATAAGTAAAAAATCCTCAGTTCTGTTAGAACCAGTTCTTCTAATGAATTATTCAGTATCTTGGCTGATTAGATTCAACTACCAAGAAACTTAGATTGAAAATAGTACAATAGAACAGACAGACAAACATGTCATTTACAAACAACATCTAGGTTGGGAGGTTCTGGTGTTTGCAAAAACCAAAAACCAAAACTAATGAATAATGATAACACTTAAGGACTTTTTTCAATAGTAGTTAGCTTTTATGACAGAACTTTTACCAAAATAGAGCTTGAATATGATTTAAAAATATGCTATACAAGGGGGCAGTTTCAAGATGGAGGAATAGAGGAGGTTGCTTTCTTGGCTGCTCAGTGGTGTGAAGCCATTAAAGCAGACAGGCAGCTTCGCAACAAGGTAGGTGAATGAAAACAAAGGATGGGGGTGAGGAAAACTTACTGGAATTTCATATTGGACATTCAAAGCAGATTGGGGACTCAGGATGTTGAATACAATAACATAAAGAAGAAATCTCCAGTGCTACACCTGCTTCCATGGCCAGAGGCACCAGCCAGATCAGTCACTCTGTGAGCACAGTGGAGAGAGAGGAATTTAAAAAGGAACCCACATTTTTAGGACGATTGAGGCATGTTTGTGTACAGAGAATTTAGAGATCATAGACACTGCCCAATTAAACTGAAAAGTGCTGCACAGTAGCCTTGTATGGGAAAGAAACTGCATCTCTCCTAGCAGTATGTGGAGGACAGAAGAAGGAGATGTTTTGCAAGTGAAGCTTAGTGACTCGTAGCTGAGGGAGCTGAGTCCTGGAAATACAGGACTAGCAAACCCATGCCATAAAACATAGAGTGTGCCTAAGTGACCAGGAGAAAATAAAATGTGAAAAGAGGTTATAGGGAACAAATGGTCACAGAAAACCACATGGCTCTTCCCTTACCCCTCTCATCTGGCTGCTTGCTGAACTAGCTGGGAGAGACAAGCCTGGCAGAGAATTCAAAAGGGCCAGGGCAGGAGAGACTGAGTTTGGAGACTGAACCCAAGACCAGGAAACTTGGGGTGTGCAGGTGACATAATGAACTAAGAATTGGCTCCTCCACCACATGAGTGGAATTCAGGGGAGATCCTGGAGTACAGTTTTTCAGTGTGGACCAGCAATTCCTGGACCCTGGAGTGTGCTGATTTAAAATCTCCAGACCAATTGGCATCCAGAGAAGAGCCTGGAGCTTAACACACCCCTCCAGGAGTTCTGCATAATGGATTACCTCTCTCACCCTAAAAATACCATGTGGAGGGTGGAGCAAGCATCATGCTCTAGACATCCCCATCTAACTACTGAGAAGGGAAGCTGAGAATCTTTTGAACTCCAATGGAATCAATTCTTTAACTTTTGATTGACATCTTTTTATTTTGTTTTTTTTATCCTTTTTTTCTCTGCTTAATTATGACATTGATGGTTCATGTACATTAAAACATATTCAATTTTCCCCCTCATTTCTAGCATTTTTGAAATCATTTATTTTTCATGGATCAATTATTTTCAGAACTAGGATGATTGATTAAAATAGTTCAGTTTTTTTATATCTTTTAATTTTTTTAAATTTTTACTTTATATATATTTTTTCTCTCACTTCTCTGTTTCCCTTGAATCTCTTTCTCTTTTTTTCTACTAATGGCCAATCTCTATTCTTTCACTCTTCCTTAAATTTTAAAATTGTATCCATCACATCTTACATCACTTCTGTTCTCTCCTTATCCACCATTGAAAATTGTAAACTATTTTCAAACTTACTGTTTTTATTGTAGGCAACAATTGATAATAACATTTCTGTTTATTGTGACAATATTGTAGAAGTCATAGCAGAAAACATTTGGTTTAATGCTGTATATTGTTTGCATTGGTTGTTGTTATCATTTGTCTCCCTCTAAATGGTGAGGTACTGGAAACCTTCAAGGACATGATAAGTCTATAGGGCAGAAACTTTACTGCCTCATATACCTACTATTTCATAGGTATACATACAAAAAACAAACAACAACAACAAAAAAAAAACCAAAACAAAACAAACAAACAAAAAAAAAAAACAAGGAAACAGATTACTCCAAACAAACAAGTATACCTCAATAATAAAATCCATTGCCACCACATTAGAAGAAAGGTCAGAGAAAGAGTTTAGAATGTACATAATTAAACTAATCTATAAGGTAAAGGACAACATAGGGTTTGATATCAGAGAGAATAAAAAAGAAAATCAGATACAGGAGGCTTACAGGAACCAAAATATACAAAATTACAATAGCCCCATGCCAAGAAACATGTTATGAAAATTCCTAACATACAAAATTAGGATAGTATTTTATAGGCTGCCAGAGAAAAATTCTAAGTCATGTTTGGAGGGAAACCAATCCAGACTTCAGCTCATTTCTCAACCCAGACCCTCAAAGCTAGGAGGTGTTGGAATAATATATGTCAAGCTCTGAGAAAAAAAAAAAAAAAAAAAGGAAGCCAGCTAAGAATACTATATCCATCAAAATTAAACTTCAGAATTAATGATAAAATAAAAACCTTCCATGATAAACAAAATTGGAAAGAATTCACAACTAGAAAGCATGCTCTACAAAACATACTCAATAAAATATTACATGAAGAAGAAGTGAAAAATAAAAGTGAAAACCAACAAAGAGAGGCACTATACTAGAAGAATAGTCAATCAAAGGAGAAACTAATTCAAATTAAAAAACAGAAATAAATCAAAGTGACAGGAAATAAATATCATATCTCAATAATAACAATATTGAATCTAAATGGGCTAAACTCTTCAGTCAAAAGACATAAACTGGCAGATTGGATTAAAAAAAACTCAACAATATGCTATCTCCAAGAGACCTCATAGGCAAAGACATCCACGGACTGAAGGCAAAAAGATGTGAAAAAAACATATCATTCATATTGATCTTGTAAACAAGCAGAAGTTTCTATCTTCATATCAGACAAAGTGGACTTCAAGCCAAATTTAATCAGAAGGGACAAAGAAGGACACAGCAGTACATGGATCCTTCTCTAAAACAGACCATATCTTAAGCCACTAAGAAACTTTTAGCAGCGAAGAGCGAGCCTACAGCCGGGTGCTGCAGGCCGATGGCAGGGCGGATGGGGTGGCAGCGAGCAAGCGGGGCCCGGAGTCTGGCTAGCACCCCTTGCTAGGTCGAGAGCAGGTCTTGCCCGGAGCTCTGTAGCAAACAGTCGACCCCCATGGGGCTCAGCCTTCCCCTGAGTACTAGTGTCCCTGACAGCGCAGAATCTGGATGCAGTTCCTGCAGCACCCCACTTTACGACCAGGGTGGCCCAGTGGAGATCCTGCCCTTCTTGTACCTGGGCAGTGCCTACCACGCTTCCCGCAAGGACATGCTGGATCCTTGGGCATCACTGCCCTGATCAATGTTTCCACCAATTGCCCCATTCACTTTGAGGGCCACTACCAGTACAAGAGCATTCCCGTGGAGGACAACCACAAAGCGGACATCAGCTCCTGGTTCAACGAGGCCATTGACTTCGTAGATTCCATCAAGAATGCTGGGGGAAGGGTGTTCGTCCACTGCCAGGCGGGCATTTCCTGGTCAGCCACCATCTGCCTCGCTTACCTCATGAGGACTAACCGGGTGAAGCTGGACGAGGCCTTTGAGTTCGTGAAGCAGAGACAAAGCATTATCTCCCCCAATTTCAGCTTCATGGACCAGCTGCTGCAGTGCTAGTGCCAGGTGCTGGCCCCGCACTGCTCAGGAGGCCGGGAGCCCTGCCATGGCTGTGCTGGACCAAGGCACCTCCACCACCACCATCTTCAACTTCCCCGTCTCCATCCTGTCCACTCCACGAACAGTGCCCTCAGCTACCTTCAGAGCCCCATCACCACCTCCCCCAGCTGCTGAAAGGCCCTGGAGGCAAGGAGCTTCCCTCCCACTAGGACCACAGGCTCTTCCTCCAGAAGAGAGGCAGTAACCCCAGAGATGGGCTTGAGAGTTCTGGTCCTTATTTATTTAATTTCACCCAAGTTCCCTGGGTTTTCTTTCTCTTATCTCTTCATTAGCTTGGCTAAGAGTTTAGCTGATATGCAGATGCTGACTCACAATAGGTGGTGGGTGAGGGAGAGAGAAGGGGAGGTTCACTGGGTTGGACAGGGCAGAGTGGGGGGAAGGAAGGAGACTGGAAACGGAAAGACAGAATGAATCAGACATAACTTCCTATATTCATATATGAATACATGACCAGTGTAACTTCACATCATGAACAACCACAAAATGGGAAGTTATACTCTGTGAATATATGATATGTCAAAATATGTCCTATTGTCATGTGTAACTAAACATCAAAATTAAAAGTAAAATTAAAAAAAATATGCTATACAAGTTTAAACCACTTGCTACAGATTGATTTTTTTTTTCTGTCAAAATTCATATGTTGAATCCCTAATTCCTAATATAATGGCATTTGGGAATGAGACCCTTTAGAAGACAAATAATTTAGATGAGATCTGAGGGTGGGACCATCAGGATGGGATTAATGCTCTTATAAGAAGAGATATAATAATGTTCCCTCACTCTGTGTCTGTGTCTGTTTGTCTCCCTTCTTGTGAGGACATAGGAAGAAGAGACAATTTGCAAGAAAGGAAGAGTTCTCACTAGACTCCAATCATACTGACACCTTGATCTTGGATTTATTGCTTCTAAAGCTGTGATAAAATAAATGCCTATTGTTGAGGGCAACCAGGAAATAGTATTTTGTGATGACAGCCCAAACTGACTAAGACACCATCTCATTTTAACAGACTTGCAGGAAGGTTTATTAAGCTTAGCCTTATGCTATTTGGCTATACATCCATCTGCTGATTTCCCTAACTTAAACCTCACCATCTGACTCTAATCTACACTTACTGAGCAATATAATTAATGTGCAAAATAATTAAATAATCCCATGGATATTTTTGTTTAAAAAGAAAACATTAGGTGATTGATGACAAATGTATTGGATTTGTGTATGTAAAATTTTCCATCTACTACCTGTAAACTGGACAGGGTTTTATTATCTCAGTCACCAATGCTTATATTCAGGATGGTGCCTAAGTCACTGGGATCCATTTTGATGCATTTTTCCTTTTTTCAAAAACAAAGTAAAATTTAAAAAATAATAAAAGAAATTTTTAGGAAAGTTGGCTCAAAAAGAAGAAAGAACATGTCTCAATTTGAGAACCTCCACCCCCAACTTAACTACTAAGAGGGGATTTGAAGCTTTTTTCATCTGCCCCAAGTCTTCCCATTTCTTACTTTCCAATATTCCTTCAAAGTAGGAACATGTCTACATGTTATAGCTCATATATTGACAGGAGAACTTGACAATCCATCTAAGACCAAAAGTTCTGTGCCTGAGAAAGTCATGACACCAATTGATGGTGATTCAAGGCAGAGCAGCCCTAGATGTAATACTGCTCTCTTCAATTTCATAGACTTTCCTGGAGTCCTTATTATTTCTAAAACACCTAGAAAGCCAAAAAGTAAATTATGTACTACAGGTTCTTCACACTGGGAATTAAATATGTTCACTTTTTTTTTTAACATTTGGGCACTTTTTACTCTTGTTTTAGAAGTAAATTACCAACTATGATCATGGTTTATAGTATGATCATATTTTCTCAGGTTCCAAAGATCACATATTTTACCATTAGTCTCTTAAATTCTGTCATGAAACCACTTTTCTATCAAACGGGTGTAGAAAGGTTTGTTTTTCCTGGCAGTGAGATAAAAAGGTGACAAATGGGACACTCAGGTGTGGAATCAGTCAGGGAATCCACTAGCTCCAGTGAATCAGAAGTTGAGGTAGAGGGTTAAACTGCTAGAGAAGATAAAGGTGTAATGGTCCAAAAGTTAAAGACCCAGTAGGAGTGGCTGAGGAGGCTGATCCAAACCTGCTCCCCACTCCAAAGAGAAATTTACATACCACCCTGATACCATATGTCTGAGTAGAGCTAGTGGAGCTGGGGTCCAAGTTCAGGCAGAAAATGACAGAAAGAATAATAGGATGGCTTCTCTGATTGTGCCACACCAGAACAAAAGGGACAATGTCAAACGGTATAGAATTTTCTAAAATGGCTTCAGTAACAGCCCACTCTGTTTTACATCAATGTCTTTATTCTAATGCAGCTGGTAAAAGTGTGGTGTCATTATTGTTTGGCTGCTTCTCACCACTTGCAATATGTGGCCAAATTCAGGAGATATTCCTATGCTCAGGGTACCTGGGCCTCTATGAAAGAACCATAGGCTTATTTCCAAGAACTGGGAATGGAATATGCTATTTATAGGTAGCCTTTTCCAGAACCAGACAGTATGACTTTCACTGCCAGAGGAGGGACATAATGTTTCATGTGGCACCTCCACCCATTTAGGGTGCTCTGGTATGAGTATTTCCCCCATTAGTAGGGTATTTCATTCATCAAGCAGCACAGCTGATAGATCTAGGGAAGATGGGAAGACTCTGGCAGCACACTGGAGTCCATAAAGCCCAGCCAAAATTAGAAAGTTCTCTTTGAGTCCTCCATAAAAGATGGGGGTGTACTTAATAGCTGCAGGAGTGGACAAAAGGAAAATAACAAAATTCACTCTGGTACAATTATGGAAATAACTGCCAATGATAAGAGATTTCAGGGACTGGGGTTGTGGCTCAGTGGTAAAGTGCTTGCCTAGCATGTGTGGGGCAGTGGGTTCGACCCTTAGTACCACATAAAAATAAGTAAATAAAATAAAGGTACTGTGTTCATCTACAACAACAAAAAATATATTTTTTAAAAAGAAATATTTCAGCCCTCACCTCCAAAAAAGAAAAAAATGGGGGTAACAGAGGCAGCATTGATTCCTACTCCAAAAGGAGGCAAAAACAAACATCTGCTATTAGGAAATGTAATGAAAGCAGAGTCCATGGCTCCCCCTGAGGAGACTTTGGGTCCCTGGTTGTGGGACAACTAGTCGGGAGGTCAAGGCTCAGGGGTCTGAGGCATGTCTCAACAAGAGAATATATAGAGAGAATTGGCAATGCATTGCCAGTTCTTTTTTTTTTCCCCCTGGTACTGGAGATTGAACTCTGGGGCACTCAACTATTGAACCACATCCCCAGCCCTATTTTGTAATTTTTTTAGAAACAGGATCTCACTGAGTTGCTTAGTGCCTCTCCATTGCTGAGGCTGGTTTTGAACTTGAAATCCTCCTGTCTCAGCCTCCCGAGATGCTGGGATTACAGGCGTGTGCCTCCATGCCCAACCACGCATTGCCAGTTCTTTAAAAACTATTCAGTGAGCAACAGCATCCGTGGGCACAGCAGCCCACCGATATTTACCCTGATAAATTCTTAGGTGGGTTAACAGCCATTGATGGATATGGGGGAAAAACAGTGAGAATTCTAGCTGTAATGCTTGGACACCTGCTGCCCACCTCTTTCCCAGTATTCATATTTTCCATTTTGCATGCATCAAACTACATAGGGGAATTCCACTTACATTGCTGGGAGACTAAGCACATGTCATTTGTAAAGCCAACATCAAGGGGGCTTGCTACCTGCTCCCATTGTTTTGCCTAAACCTGTACAGATAATTACCACCAAATAATTCAGGATCCCAGTAATCACCAGGAGCTAATAAAGACCATACATGAATTAGCTAAAGTAAACCTAATTCTCTCAATTTATAATACTTTTAATTCCTCTGTGTGGCTGGTAAGAAAGCTGAAGGAACTTGACACATGACAGTTGGTTGTATATAATGCATCCACTTTATGCATCCATTCTCAACATAGTCGTCACTCTGGAGGAGCTTAGCACTCAGCTGGGAACATATCATTATGTATGAGACTTTAGTAATGCCTTCTTTAGTACAGATGTAACTCCTGAGAGTCAAGATCCATTTTCTTTCAGATGGAAAGGTAGACAATGGACTTTTACTATGTTACCTCAAGGATCTCCAAAGACCCACTGTATGTTATGGTAAGGTAGCATAAGATTTGGAAACCTGGTTCTGACTTCTACTGGTTAAAAAAAAACAAAAAAAAACATTTCATTGTATTTATGCTTCTGACTCTCAGTGCTCACTGAGGCAACTACTGGGCTTTTGACTCATTAGCAAGGGAGAGTATGAGCCAAGAACCCCAACAAAGAGCCAGGTCCTGGCTTATTGATTAAATTCTTGGGTATTGTCTAGTTGGGTAAGACAAAGATTATACCTCAGACTGTAGTAGATAAAGTTCAGTCAATTCTACTTCTTGAATTACAAGAATTTTGAATTTTGAGGCTTCTGAGCTTTTGTCCTTCATCTGTCTTAATTGTTATGGACCCTATATAATTTGTGTAGGAGGGGTACAGGATGGGATGGAATTTACCAATATACTGAGGCACTTAATCAGGCCCCTCAAAAATTAAAAAAAACAGTTAGGTCCACGTTCCTGGGACATCATCAAACTCACTGGAACCTGTTGAGCCTACTGTCCATGTCACTCCAGATAGGGTTTATGGGAGGATAATGGGAGATAAGGCCCCAGTTCAAATTTGGTCGCAGTTATAGAAGGGGGTAGAGGAACATTAAAACCTGTTAGAAAACCAACTCTACTTATACTTTCATCCTCACCATGGAGCCTATCACCAGGAAGCAGTAATAGAGGTCATACAATTGGTGAAAATAATGTGGATACAGGAAGCCCCAGCAGAGGAGACTGCAACTTGGTTTCACCATAGATCAAAGCATACCATACTTTGAAAGACCATGTGGCAGTTGTGACATGCTGGGGACTTCCCCTAAAGATGTGTGTTGTTGTTAAATGCCAAAACTATCTTGCCTGTTCTCAGTATTACTTGTAACGACTGGATGACACTGTGGGTTATATCAAGCGAGGTGATATCTCTCTTCAGTGAGAGCAAATAGACCACACTGGCCTTCTCCCATTCTAAGAAGGGACCAAATATGCATTGACTTGTGTGAACACAGTAACAGACTTGATGCAAGCTTTCCCCAGTAAAAGAGCCAATCAGAAGGCACTATTAAGGGGTTGATCCAAATGAGTGCCAGGTCTGACATACCACATGTACATTTTTTATTATTTTTTTTCTTTTTAGATATACATGACAGTAGAGTATATTTTGACATACTATACATATATAGAGTATAACTTATTCTGAATAGGATCCCATTCTTGTGGTTGTACTTGATGTGGAGTTACATTGGCCATGTATTCATATATGAACATAGAAAAGTTATGTTTGATTCATTCTACTGTGTTTACTACATGTAGCTGAATGATCAAGGAATCCATTTCACATGCTACAACATGCAATAGTGGGCTCAAGAACAGGACATGTTATGGATTTTCCACTTGGATTGATCGTGACCCTTGACCCTGGATGATAAATGATCTGTCCTCTAGAGTAGGCTGAAGAATGAGTGGAAGTCAGAATTAATAACTAAAGCCAACATAATTTCTTGTATCCATGTTGACCATTACTTGGATATACTTTCCTGTGCCTGTGGACATAGCTTATTTTCTCTGAGTTAAGCAACAATGAATCTGGGCATATATCTCATTCCCATTTAAATAGTTCTGAGATCAAACATAAGTTAGTTGTTTGTTCCATAAAATACTTTTTTTCCCACCTGGAATATAAGGCTTTGCAACAATTAACTTACTCATTAAGAGCAGCAGCTTGCTGCTGCTTTAAGCCATGATCTCTGTGTCCACACATCCAAAACTAGTAAGTTGGAATTTGCTCATTCTAAACCAAATCCTCCCTTTGCAATATCTGTCCTAAAATCACTCAATCCAGGTCCTAAAACCTTCTTAAATTCCCTCAATTTTCAGCTTTTGAAATACTGAAAGCTTAATAAACACATTTTCTTGATCAATATGCCTTCCTGGTGTTGTTTGTGAAAGGACTTCCATTCATCTTGCCCCTATTTCTCAGTCTGATGGAGCACAGATAGGCTTTCATGGGGAGGAAATGCTCTCAATCTGATTTGCCAGAGTTAAGACACTTTGCTTAACTGAGCAATCATAACGAGCTATTGTCCTTTGAAATCATTTTCAGCCTTTTATTCTTTTATTTGAAGTCTAAAAGCAGTTGCATCTTTCTCATTTTCTAATCTTCAAGGCCTTATGTTGCTGGGTTATCTATATTCCCCTCTGTTTTCCTTCTAATTGCCTAATTATTTTGTCAGCACATTTCTTTTATTGATATACTTTTGTAAAAAGCAGAATGAAAAAGTAATCCACACTCCCTTTTTGCAACCATTTTCCAGGCTCAGTAGGCATGTTATTTATTTGCACCCCAGATTATCTCAGGTAAGAGTTCTGCTCATGTTTGCTATTGTGTAACACTGGTCTCTATATTTTCAGCATTCAGTGTCAATTCCTTTGCTGTCTACTGCCTAACCACTAGCTAACACTATTTCTGATACCAATGTCTGTATTAGTTTCAGTAACACCAGCAGGTAAAACAAGAATTACACAATACCAATGAATAAACACAACACATTTATAGAACACTCATGTAACAGTCCAAACAAGTATTACTGGGGAGGAAGCATTTTTCTCCATAGAGAGAATAAATCTTGTGGCTGTACCATCTTCAAATTCCTATCCTCCAAAACTGACGTGATTGTCTGACTCAAATTGAGAGATATGGAAAGGGAGCATAGAGAATTGCATGAAGGAGGTTTGTAATGAGGTAGGGCCAAGTGCCACACATATTTTTCATACACGTTTGACTGACTGCAAGGAAACTTGGAAAATGTACTGCAGCTATAAGCGTAGGGTGAAAAGAAAATGAGTTTGATGAAAAGATAATCGGTGCCTGCTATAATTGTATCTTTCTGAGCACACAGATTGCCACATAGGTAAACTGAATACTAGGCATTCAGCAATTGTCTCAGAGACCGATATGAAAGATATCAGTCTGTGATGTAGCTGGGAAACTGGTTGGTGAAAGACATCATTAATGAAATGGATCAAGAAAAACATCAAATGTGAAATATGTGAGTGGAATATACAGAGTTGGTATCCAGAAATTGTGGGTAAATATACTCTTTTTGGAGAGAACTTAAGAAGCAAGTGTTTAGGGTAAAAAATAACTATGATCTGTTTGAGGGAGAATTAAAGGATTTGTTGGCTATGGCAGAGTTCCTTTAGAGATTAAGAAAACTTAAAAAATTGACTAGGGAGGTCAAAATGGAATAAGGACCCTTTATTACAACTCACACTAAAACCCTCTTATTCAGTACTATGATATTGATCATTTAAGTTATTGTTTACTTATAACATTATACTCTTTAGTTCTGCTGCCTGTATTTCAGCATTTGATGTTTTTTATTTAGGTGGAAAAGAGTTCTGTGTAAAGACGAGATACACAGACTGAAAAGGAGATATGTTGGGAGTGGGCTATTTATTATGCATTCGTTATATTACTCTAATGTCAGCAGGAGTTTTCTGGGTCGCTGGTAGCTGTGTGCATAATGGCTAGAAGATTGAGTACTAATTACTAAGATCAGCACTGCAGAGGCACTGCCAAAGTACAACTTGGTTACAACATAATATCTTTGTCTGAGGCGATTAGACATTACAGATAGGGCTTTTAAAAGTGCACAGGTAAAATTCTAATTGTTTCTGTTCAACCAACACAATTCTAATAGTAGATAATATTCCTCCTTTTTAAAAATGAAAACTTTACAGTAAAATCTTTCAAAAGATAAAGCCTATTTTAAATGAGAAGAGAGCCAATTCATACTAATTCAGTGTTCATATAGGACTTTGTTATAATGAAAAGGCTAATTTTATGTTTTTGTATGTGAGCAATCTGAAATATGCTTCAAAGAAGCAAAGTAAGCTGCATAGGCAGGAAAAGGACAAAAATACCTGCATTCAATTCTGTCTCCCTAGGGAACATTTTTTCTCTACATGGAGTGACCTAGGATGTTCTCTGATGGGGGAAAAATACCAAACATAACTACTCAATTTAACCTTTCCCAAAGTTGTTGACAGCAAATCCAAATTCAAAATAATTTATTTGTGTTGTTGTAAAACTTATAGCTTAATAATGGTAGTTTCCACTTTGGTTGCTTAAAGATGCTATTGAGTTGCATCTTTCAATAATTATATGATATATATGAAATGTATACTCTCTGTGATTGACAGTCTTCATTCATCAGATTGTATATAGGTAGCATGCTGAGACAAGTAACTTAGGAACTTGAAAAGAATATCTGATTTCCTTCTCTTTCTAATATTTGTGTTATTATTAGTAAGTGGGATGACCATATACATTTATCAACCAGATTGGCATACTTTTGAGAGTGACAGTGGTACAATTAATGATTACTCTGAAGCCAGATGTGGTAGCTCACACCTGTAATCTGAGTGGCTCAGGAGGCTGAAGCAGGAGGATCACAAGTTTAAAGCCAGTTCAGCAATTTCACGAGGCCCTAAATAACTTAGCAAGACCATGTCTGGTAGGGATGTGGCTCAGTGTTTAAGTACCTCTGGGTTCAATCACCAGTGGAAAAAAAAATTAGTCTGGGATGTAGATGTTAACTAGGATATATGTCTATCTATTGTAAGTCTACATGGTTAACTGAGATTGGTAAGAAAGGTAAAAAAAAAAACAGCCCTTGTTTAAGGTACTTATCACTTTCATGTGACAGGGTCTCTACTAAGTACTATATATGTATTATCTCATTGAATTCACTCACCCATACAAGGTAATTGTTATGATAGCCTTTTTTAGATGCAGAAAATATGGCTTACAGAAATTAAGTAAATTCTTCAAGGTTCCTTATCACGTATGTGCCAAAGGCAGACTTAAAGTTCTATTTTTTTTTTTTAAACATTTACCTCTGGCCTATTTAAATATTTGCTATTTTGTTCCAAAAAAAGAAGTAATTATTACTATAGCAATGACACATATGATAAAAGAAGAATTTAAACAGTACTGAGAAGCATAAAATGAATATCAAAGGTTATAATTTCCCACTCACTTCATACCTCAATCTTCATATCCCAGAAGTAATATTTTAATAATTTTTGTTTTTACTTATTTGACAGGTTAACTTGAAAGCTCAAATGATGTACTCATTTTTCATGTGTGATTATTTTTATATGAGAGAATAACTATCAAATATATTGCTTATTTCATTTTATATCTTTGAATTAAATTTCTAGATTTCCTTAAAATTATTTTTTAATCATTAAACATGTTTCTAGATATTTTATTATTTTGACTATGTAAAGAATAAAACGTTTTTCCTATTTCTACATCCAGATATTAATGTAGTGAAAGAAGAAAGTTAAGCATTTATATACTTTTAAATTGAAAAAGGCATCTTACCAATTCCCTTATTAATTTTGGTAAGGTTTTTTACTTAGTATAATTTTTGGGATTTTTCTAGATACACAGTTATCCTCAAACATTCTATTTTCCCCTAATATTGACACTGACTGTTTAATTTTCTTTTTATTTTTTCTTGTATTTACTAGAACTTCAAAAGCAATGCCGAATAATGATGAGGATGTAGGTCATTCCTCCTTGGGACATGCATAATGAAGTTTGCTGTTGTATTTTGGTAAAGCCCCTCTAAGTAATTTCTTTTTGTTACTATTTGACTTCCATTTAATTAGCTGATTAGTTTTAAAAATTCCATGTTACCAACTGGAAATAAAATAATTTGATTGTTTTTATTTTTTAATTTACAAGGTGATAAATTATATTGATAGATCTTCTCATTTTGAACCACCTTATTAGTTTCTGGAGAAAATTATAATTTGATTCTGAGCTTGAAGTTCTGTGGGGTTCTTTGGTGGATACCATTCCTATCTGTTCTGCTCTGTCTCCAAATGGACCTCTCTGCTTTCTCTTTTTCAACAACCAGAACTCTCTTACCTTATTCTTCATGTAGATTACTTACAAGGATTGCTTCTGGATTCTTATTTTCTAACACTATGCTTAATTCATCTTTTTCTACTTTTTTTTTTAAATCAGTCTTATTAGGGATATAATTCTTAGTAGGCTTAGGGGCTTACAAGAGGTAACTTAGGGATGTAAGGGAAATAGTCATGTGTGCTCTTTGTGCCTTCAGAAATTGGAATTGTGAAACTATATTAGACTCGAGGTCCTTTTTTTTTTTTTTTTTTTTTGAAAAGCACCTAAGTCTGTACAGTATATTGCCTTTTTATTCTATTAACAATAGAGGTCTTACATTGGTAATGACATATATATGGGAATGAATTTGAAAACTGAAATATGATTGCTATAGAAAATCAGAAGAGTAGGAATATAATTAAGAAAAACAATAAAAGAAGCAGCAGAAAAGACCTGGAAATAACCATCATCATTGTAGCAATGACTGGTGTTGAGAGCAGACCAGGAAATAGAGACTTAGTATTACCTAAACCTTCCGAGACATAGGTCATTTGTACATCTCCTATGTATTTTTTTAGGCTAAGAATCATTGGTGTACCCTTGTTGAAAAGACCACATAATTTATGTAAGAATATAACAGATGTGCTTAATACCAACATTTTTTATATTAGTTGTTCAAAACATTACATAGCTCTTGACATATCATATTTCATACATTTGATTCAAGACATTTTGCTTATGTATCTCTCTCTGTGTGTGTATGTGTGTGTGTAATTTCATCCTGTGAAATTACCCAGTATTGGTGAATTAGAAAAGTTCAAAAGATATTTTCCCACAAATATTGTATATAAGAGTGAAATTAATATTTTCAGATTATAATTTTTTTCATTGAGTTTTTGCACATCTATAAAGAGCAGAGTTGAGAACCATCATCATGGAACATGATGATAAATTCTGATGAGATTCTTGGAATGTCATTGGTTAATATAGACTTTATCATACATGTTTCATTAATTGTGGTGTCTGTTAGAAATGATTGAGAAAAATTAATTAGTAAAATTTAATCAAATAAAAGTGGATAAATTTTGAATGTGAGCATTGTAGTTCAGGCAAATCCTTGAGGTTCAAATTAATTCACTCTTTAGAATATATATAATTACATACTTATTAGAATGAATGATTTTATCCTGTGTCCAGAGGCAATTTTTATATGCAGTTAATTTTGGTTAACACTTTTTTAAAACTGTGTTAACACTCAAAACATTCTTTACTTTTTACATGAGACTTTTAAAAACTACGAATCACTGCTCTCTAGAAATACACATATACACACACAGTTGTTGTTATGGGATAGTATCTCATAAAGACCTTGATCACACTAGTTTTTAACTTTAATAGTTTGCCTTTATTTGACCTCCTCCACATGGGTTGATCATGTAAATCTTTTCATTTCACACATGCCTGGAGTTAGCTGGATGCCATAAAGTGGTAAGTCCTATTTTTTTGTTATGTGTACCTTGACCTTTGATAAAAAGTAGTATTCATAAAAGTCCACAGGTTTAATTTAATTTTATTTAAGAGTGTTGTTGTGTTGTATCTTATGGGTTTACCAGGGTTGCCATAACAAAGTATCATGAACTAGATGGCTTAAACATCATTAAAATTTTATTGTCTCACAAGAATTCTGAGGTTGAGATGTCAGCAGGGTATAGGGACATAGCTCAATGGTAAAGAACTTGTCTAGCATATGTGAGGCTCTGTGTGTGTATTTGTGTGTGTAATTTCATCTTGTGAAATTATGCAGTATTAGTGAATTAGAAAAGTTTAAAAGATATTTTCCTTGAGGTTCAAAGTAATTCTATCACTAATACCATAAAAAAAGTCACTTGGGTTGATTTCTTCTAAGCTTGTAAATGACCACCTTCTTCCTATGTCTTCACATAGTCTTCCTCTGTGGGTGTCTATGTCCTAACATCCTTTTCCTAAAGAGCCCTAGTCATAATTGATTAGGACTTATCATAATGATCTCAGTTTAATTACCTACTTAGAGGTTCTTTCTCCAAATGCAGCCATGTTCTGAGGTACTACAGTTAGGACTTCAATATGTGAATTTTGGGGGTCACAAGTTAGCCCATAGAATGTTACTGGTATCTAATAACAAATTGTTAATTACATCAGATTAAAAAATCCCCTGGTTTTTGTCTTTTTTTTTAGTAAATAATTAATAAAAGTTTTCTCTTGTTAGTTACAAGCATAAACTACGTTCATTTTAGGGAAATAGAATCTTTCTGGTTCCTTTCAGTCCTAAAATTCTATTATTTCATATCTCTGTGCAATTCTTTCTACCTTCATCTCCCTCCTATAACTTGGCAAGACTGTTTCTCTCTTGTTAATATCTGAAAATGTAATTCTGAAAAATTACATTTGAAAATGAAGATTAGAACAATTGAAATTTTGTGATTTTTAAATAAAGTATAATAATTATTCATTAATGACCAGAGGCAGATATTTAACAACCTATTTGCTTGTGTGATTGAATAAACACTTATTTGCATCAATTTGTCTTATATTTTCACTTGCTAAAAGTTACCTAACATGGAATGCTAAAAGAAAAAAGAATAAGGTAGTATTTAAATTACATTGAAGTCTAATTTGAGAGTAATTTTACTGTTCTTTAGGCGTTTCAGGATCTTTGCCTCAATGGGAAAATGATGAATATTAGTTATTTTTGGATTGTTTTAATAAGGGGAACAATGGCAGCTACTATTTATTCCATTTCTCTGTAATATGTTGCATATGTTTATATAATTTAAATATTTAAAAGAAACACAAATTGGGCATTATTTCTCCATTTTACACCTGAGAAAACTGTGGCACATTTAAAATTTTAAGAAGAAAGGGTAGGTGAATTATGAAGGTAAGAAGTGACAATCCTGGGATTCCACGTAAGGTCCATTTGTCTTTAACTATTATTCTGGTAACAAGCCCTTGCCAGGTATTGAAAGAGAAGTTCCAAGGACATTCAGGTCAGATGTGGGATAATTCCAATGCCTATTACAGCAGTATGATGTGAAAGGTCCTAGGAAATAGCATTATTACCAACTGTAATTAAATGAGGCGGGACCAATGAGAAATCCAGGTACAGATTAAATATTTGCTTTGGATATTTGAGAGCATAAGACCAAGAAAAGTCACAGTTCTGATCCCGAGAGATATTCTGTTGTGCCAAAAAATTGAGAAACTAAGTATAACAATGCATTCAAATTATTGAGAAAGATATTTCCAACTTATAGCTACTGTAAGCAAATTATTCAATTATCATAATTTTCTACCATGGACACTGGAAATGAAAATATCATGAGAAAATGATACTTAAAGTCATACAATCACAGTTACCTTCTAGCAGTTGAGAAATGCTAATTGTATCCAATCAGAATGTTCTGACTGTGATGGGTATTATTTGTAGCTTGTATGGGAAGAATTTTTCATTTTTATGTATTCTGCAAGATCACTAAGATGCTTCAAATAAAAATTGATATCAAGGAACAAAATAGCATCAGCATCTATAACTAAACTGCATATCCGGGGAACCCAATGGCAAGAATGTGTGAAATCTAGCCTGGAAGATATAATATCAGGAATCAGCATGATCACTGGCTGAAGGGAACTTCAGATGGGCATATTTCATGGATTTGCCATTGGGTATGAGGAAGGAAGGGTGGGCATTAGCAATTAATTCACCCTTGAGAACAGCATTATTTATTCAACCTCAGAGATGTCTGTGCTGGATATGCCTATCTTCACACATCCTCTAACACCTTTTGTTTTATATAGGATTGATTTATTTATAATGAAAAATGATGTTTAGGTGGAGTAAGCATTATTGTTATTTTGTAATTGAAAGGATTTGGCTGCATCTTTTTGGACTCTTCTTCCTTGTAACTTCCTATTCTTGTATTTGTTGAATTTAGAACATTGCAAAATATAGTAGATTTCCTTTTCTTTGTCCTTGATCATTCCTATTATTTCCTAATAATTTTTAAAAACTTAAAATTTATTTTTCTTTTTTTATGTACCACATTTTCTTGTGTACTGATGGACATCTAGGCTCATTCCCTAACTTGGCTATTGTGAATTGTGCTGCTATAAACATTGGTATCCATGTATCACTACAGTATTCTGATTTTATTTCTTTTGGAAAAATGCCAAGGAATAGAATAGGTGAGTTATATGATGGTTCTATTCCCAGTCTTTAGAGGAATCTTTATACTGATTTTTATAGCGCTTGTATTAATTTTCAGTCCTATCAACAAACTATAAGTGTACCCCCCCATCCTCTCTAGTATTTAATATTTGTATTTTCCATGATTGCCATTTTCACCAGATTGAGTTAAAATCTTGGTGCATTTGCTATCTTATTGCATTTTATATCATCTGTAAATTATTTTTAACAATATTTTATTTAAAAAAATAAACTTCAGTGTTCTGTCTCACAAGAAAGGAAAAACTTTTTCTCCATTTAGTTTGTCCCTTCAGAATATGTTACAGTTCTCATTTTCCATGAATAATCTACAGTTAAGATTGATATGGTAATATTCAAATTTTGGATCCTTAGTGCATTAGGGTAATCCTTTCCTTGCCAATGTTTTATTTATTAAACAATGCAGTAAGCAATAAAGGGAGCAAAGAAACATTACAAAGTAATTAAAATTTGTTTCCTGACATGTTTATTTATTATATATTTAAAATATAACAAATAGCAATAAATTGTTGTCTTATATATCTATTGTATAGATACATATAAACATAGATATATAAATTAAACAACTACCAAGAAATTGCACAATATTTAATTAAAGGATTATCTAAACTAAAGTTTTGTAACCTGCTATAAATGATACTTTGGTTCATAATCAAATAATTAAAATTGTATATAAAAATCACATGACTACTATCTTTAATTCTGCTGTTAATATCTGGTTCTATTCTTGTAAAACCTAGAGCATTGACTATTAAAATAATTGTTTTATCATTTATCATCCAAATAATTCTTCCTTCCCCTCTATAGCTTCTATTTCCTTCACATCAAGCTTATTAGTTTCTTTGGGTAATTAAAAAATGGTATCTATTGTCTATTTTCAGATTGCTATTGTGAGTTTAGAAAATTCATACAAGATAATGTTTACAATTCAAATAGCAATGTGCATCAAACACTGAAGTGTTATATAGATCCTATTTATACTCTTAAAATGTAGTTGTAAAAACACATGACATAACTTTATCACCTATCTTAGTTTAGGTGACTGTAACAAAAACCAGAGACCGGGTGGCTTATAAACAACAGAGTTTTTTTCTTGCAGTTCTGATCAGGATGTCAGCATGGTCAAGTGCCGGTGAGGACCCTTTTCTGATTTTCAGAGTATTTATTTCTCTCAATGCTGGAGAGCAGGGAGATGAAGTTGTAAGGGCACCAATCTCATCCATGAGGGCTCCAACCTTATGAACTAAATGACCTATCCCTAAATGACCTTCTAAAGGCCTGTCTTCCAATACCATAACATGTGGGGGTGTTAACATGTTCTTGGAAGGCACAAACATCTATTCCATAATACCATCTTAATCCTTTTTAAGTGCATAATATGGTAGTGTTCACTATATTCATTGCTGTATAGCAGATCTCCAGAACATTTTTACATTGCAAACATGGAATTCTATACCCATTGAACAATTCTCCATTCCCCCTCACCCAACTTAGCCCTTGATAACCATCATTCTACTTTTTCTATGAGTTTGACTACTTAAGATACCTCATATAAGTGAAATCATACAACATTTGACTTCTATGACTGATTATTGCCCTTAGCATAATGTACTCAAGTTCCATCCATCTTGTAGCATGTGAACAGATTTTTCTTACCTTTTTTTTAGGTTGAATTATTTTTCATTGCATGCATATACTGCATTTTTTGGTCTATTTTTCCATCTATGAACATTTGGGTTGCTTTCATTTCTTGGTTATTGTGACTAATGTGACCATGAACATGAGAATGCAAATATCTTTTTGAGACACTTTTTTCAATTCTTTTGGATATATATCCAGAAGTTGGATTACTGGTTTGTATTGTAGTTCTCTTTTGCATCTTTTGAGAAAACACTATAATGTTTTCTTTATTGGTTGCACCATCTAGTATTTCTACCAATAATGCATAAGGGTTGTAATTTCTCCACATCCTAGCCAACATTTGTTATATTCTGCCACATGTTTTCTTAAATGAGGATTTATAACATGTAACCCCTCCTCCAGGGGTTATCAAAAAGGTATGTGTTTGAAACATGAAAAGTGATATATTTAAAACACTCTTGAGTATTAGAAAATTAATCCATCAGTGAAAAGACAGTGATGTTTTCTGTATAAGTCAGATTCAAAGGATATGTTCTTATTTTAGAGAACTGGATGTTCTTAGATATTTTAACCCACTTGAATCAAATTGTGAAATATGATATATCAAGAACTATGTAATGTTTTGAACAGCCAACAATAAAAAATTAAAAAAAAAAAAGAATTTAGTCCATGGGAAATTTACATTGCATAAATGTTATTTTCATGTGAATTTCAATTATCTACATCCCAAAACTTCATGAGAGCAGAGGCATGAATGAAAATTTATTTTAAAAATTTTTTAAAAAATATTTTAGGTTGAATACATAAAATTGTTATATAAATAACAATTTTTTTAAACCAAATGTTTTATAAAACTCTTGCCCAAACTTAGGACAGTTAGTGATGATGGGAATGATAAATTTGACACATTTTTTTTTTCTCTTCTGAGGCTACTCTTTAAAGTGAAATAAATAGTCATGGCAGCTTATTCTGACCTGTTTCCTTTATGTTTCCAAGACTTCTTTGTTCAATGCCAAAAGAAAGGAATAGAAAACTTTTTTAACATTTGTGATTAATGACTATGCCGAATGAAGTTACACAGCATAATTTATAGGGTACCATATCATACAAGTCCCTCGAGGCTTTTTATAATAAAATAAAAAACTATATAAACACAGAACTTATCTGTAAATTAAAATGTAATATTTAGTTTTGTATCAGTTGAAGCAATAATACAATTTTTTTCTTCATTATAACCAAAAATTCTCATCCCAAGTATATGTCTTGTGTATTACCTTAAATTTTTATTTTTGTCTTGAGTTATTCTGAATTTTCCTTGTTTTTACAGTATTAAACTCATATGCTCTTACCATTCAAAGCTTGTCAAAAACTTATAATAGAACAAACTTAACCCATAGGCATACAAATTTGATGTTAGAGAATTTTCTTCATTTTGCATTGCTGTTATTTGAAAGATTTGTAGGTAGGCAGGGAGGAAATTATAGACTAATACTTTTATATTATTTTACATCTAGATTTAATGTCTTCAAATCTAATCATGTTGTTATTATGACATTTTGGATTTGTACATACTTTTACAAAATCTTTCACATTAATTTTTTTCTTAGCATTCTCACAAATATTCTATGAAAAAGGAAGGACAAGTATTTTTACAGATCCTTTTATAGATAAGAAGTTGAAGTCAGAGGACATTTCAGTGACCTACCCAAAGTCACTCAATAATTAAGTGGTAAAGGCAAAGCTCTAGTTTTTTGATCCTGATTCTCACAGGTCTGTGTCATATTGTACAATGTGGGTTTAGAGCACTCAGAAAATGTGATGGATTCAGAGGAATCATTTCTAATTTCTAACCACATTGATATAGAAGTATTGTAACTTTATGTACATATTCCAGAATATCTTTGTTTTGTGACCCCAGCTATAAGTCTCAGAAAAGTTTTTTGACTGAAGGGAATACTATGTTCCCCTATAGCATGAATCTGAACCTCAGTGACTGATGTTTATCAAAAAAAAAAGGTAATGGAATGAAAATGATTAAACAACTCCAAGTAAGAGCCTCAGTACCAAGCAAATAGTTACAAAAATTATGAGGATTAACAAGACATGGAGGCAACTAAATTTTGTTGAGAATATTGAATGAAAGCAGATGTACTCAAAGAAACACCAAAGACTCAATTGTCAAAGATGACACCTTGATCAGGTGTATAAAAAAAGACTGAGAATTTTTTTTCACAGGTGATAACTAATTCTCTGAAACCAGAATGTGGTAAATATGAATAAATTAGCATAAAACAAGGTGACATGGGGCCCACTGAATGGTGCTCATAAGGTCCCCTGAGTCATGGCAGGACAAAAACTGAGATGTCTCAAGGTTTCCTGCAGGCTCTGAAGTGAGGAAGCCCTAACAAACTGGTTTCAGCTGCTTATCTTTATCAAGTTCTATAAAAGATTATGTCTAGTGAAGCATGTATATTTCTGATTACAGAGTATGGGTTCAATCAATCTCAACAAAATCTTAATTTGTCTGCATAAAGTTAAAAAATTCCTCCAAGAGTTGTTTTTAAAGATAAATGGACAGGATGGGGGGCAATCTATATAAACAGAAGAATTTATGAAGAATTTCTGCCTTAAGATTTTACAGGTATTTCTGATGTTCTGCCTGTGAGAAGGAACAGGAAGAAGCTGTTGTATTAGAAACTGTTTAGGGCCCTTACACTCCCCACATTTCCTAGCTTTTCATTTAATGTTGCCACCATAAAATGCCTTGTTTCAATCTCAGTAGCTATGAATACTTTTCAGTGAAATACCTTGAGGACTTTTGTGTTTAGCCTGTTTAAATTTATTAATTTCTTACATTTTTTTTCTTCATAGGTTCTCAGCTTCCAGCTCATTAATCATGCTGATAATTCTCCAGAATTTTTCCATACACAGTTATGTAGCTTAAAATTAGACACAGTGAGTGCTTCGCCAATGTTAAGTCTAATGAGATGACATTCTCATGAAATTTGCACATGAGACAATGATTAATAAAAAAAGCAGACATGAAAAACAAGTTACATGGTATCCAGATCTCAGAGAAGACCTAATATGCTATATTACATCTGGCTGAAAGTAAACAAGGAAACTGAATCTGTTGTGCTGTTACCGTTTGCAAATAACCTAAGCTCAAAATTTTATGCCTAAGATTCCAAATGACACCGATTATCACATTTTTTTCTGCCCACAATACACAACCACCACGACCATCACTGCCCCAACTTCTTTTGTTCTTCAATTTATATAAGTATCAGAATCTTGGTGGGATATAGGAAAGCAGAGTGATAATACCAGAAATGATTAGGAACTGGAATATAACATGCAGAGGTGAAGGCAGGATCTATACAATATAACTTGAGAGAGAATTTGCCCACAAAGAGAGAAGTACCTCACTTAGTAAGAGGCATGACTCCAGAACCAAACTTCTAGGTCTGAATTCTGACCCTTACCAGTTGTTTGACACTTAGCAAGTCACTCAACCTTCTAGCCTTAGAATCCTTATCTGTAAAATGAGGCTAGTAATTATACATACACTATAGAGTTTTACAAAATTAAATAAGTGAAACCTTTGTAATTGTTTATGGGATCTGAAACAGTCATATAATTACTTATTCCTGTATATTTTAAAAATAATTTTAAGGGCTGGGGTTGTGACTCAGTGGTAGAGCACTTGCTTAGTATGTGTGAGGCCCTGGGTTCGATTCCCGGAACCACATAAAAATAAACAAATAAAATAAATAAAGGTATTTTGTCCATCTACAACCAAAAAAAAATTAAAAACATAATAATTTTAAGAAAAGTCCTTGATACTTTGATGAAAATAAGCATGTACAAAGGATAACTGAGATCATCTTTGCCCTTGAGCAATGAGGAGCAATCCAGATGATTGTAAGTTCTTCAAAAAGTGTGCAGATTGTTGGCCAGTATCACAGTCAGATCATTTGCATCAGGCTTGCAGTTAATGTGAACCAATTCAATATCCAAGTTCAGTAGTTGGGGAAAATAACAAATGCATATGATAGAACAAATGACGAATACATAGGCCCAAGGTCCCATGAGTTGACATTTCTCTCAGCAAGCAACACATCAGCAACTATATATTTATCCATGTCATTTAATTTCTCCTAGAAACTAAAGACAAAGTTGAACATCTGTAAGTATTTGAATTTCAGGCTTTTCATAGAATTTTATTAAATATACGAAGAACATAGGCTCATTCAATATTTTTACACATGACTATTTGACACAGGACCTTTATCCCTTAAACTATTTCATGATTATCCTTTAAATTAGTAGCATACACTAGAGCTGATATTCATAAATTTGTCTTTGGTGCCCTACCCTTATGTTGTCAATGTTTATTTATAGGCCTTAACATTTAAGAACACATTTTTTTTTTAGTTTCTGTTGCATTTAAAAGTCATAGGAACAGTAAAAGTGGCCAGACATAAATGGGTATATACTGTATGATTCCATGCATATAAAATTCTAGAGAGGGGAAAGTATAATGATAAAAAGCTAATCAGTGTTTACCTAGGGCTAGAGACAAAGGGAGGAAGGACTGCAAAGGGCCCCAGGAAATCTTTGGAGGTGATGAAAGTGATCTGCATTTCTGTTGTGATGAAGGCTTTTTAGTACATGAGCATCAAGAAAGACTGACCAATTTGTATATTTAAAGGGAATCAGATTACTACATACAACTTACACCTACCTCAATAAGGTGACTTAATAAATAAAATTCATAGGAAAATGTTTAGGGTCCCACACAAATATAATTGGGACTGCTCAAGAGCTAGAAGAAAGTTTTCTAGCTAAAGATCAAGTGCAGTTCTACTCAACTACCTAAAATACAGAAATACAATTTTTACTGGAACAAATTAAACTAAAACTAGCATCTTAAAAAAGGTCATAGAACTAGGATGTCATCTAAGACAAAACTGAAAATCTGTGTTGTTATAAACTTGACGCCTAGAGAAATAAAACAAGAAGATGCGGACAGGTTTGAGGTGCCTGTCTCTTTACAGAAAATGAAATGGGCTATTGCATGCAGAGTTGTCAGGAATATTATAGTGACTGATGGTTCAACCTGAAAATTTTATGGAATCAGATGTTAAAGCTCTTCTCAAAACTCCTAATGGAGCTAGCATAAAGGATACTTGCTCAGTATTTTCCTTGTACTTCATAAAAATCTTCCATCCCACATCAGAATTTTAGAGTTCACATTATAATTAATTATGCCTATAGAGTGTTGGCACATGCAAAAGGGTCATAGAGAAGGCTTTATGTCTCATATAAAACACCATCACAGGGTTACAACATACTATTGCGCTCATTACAATTTACCACAAGCCTGACAAAATAATCAAATTCACTGGATTAAAACTGAATTAGTCTCCTCATTTAACTGGTACAGCCTGCTTCACACATTCAAAGTTCAATTATAGCTATATATATATTTTTACCATTCTCCAATCCATTACCAAATCACTCATATATCAAATAGCTTTAAGTCTAGTCTATTTTACTTGAAGTTTCTCCCTCCACCTAAACTATTAAAACAAAACAGGCTACAGCAATCTAGAGGCAGGGTAGGTATTATCGTGTCCAGGAGAGCACAGGGTGCCCACAGGTCTATGGCTGCCATTGCTTTTTTGCTGGACTCAGTGTTACAACACTTTCCAACTTAAAACTCTGTTTCCCCAGTCCAGCTCGTGATATAAAAGCTTGGTTTGAAGAGGTGGTCAACACCTCCCAGGGTGGTGTATTTTTGGAGTTGACACTGTGATGCACGAGCATTGCTCTGAAAAGCTCAAGCCTGCACCACAGTGAAAAGTCTGAGCTGGACTTTCAGCATTAGTCATGTTTCCTACCAAAAGTCATTACTTTAATTTCCTGCAAAATTTTGTTTGGAGCCCAGACGCATAAGCCTAGCATCTGTCTAAAGCTAATTTTACTTAAGACAATTTTATGTCAGAAGACTCACTGCCCTTCTTTGCATCTGAGAACTAACTGTTCAGGGTAAATCTAGTTCAGCCTTAACAGGTCATTTTAGCTTCATAGGGGAAATGGAGGTACTTCAGAAATCCCGAAGAATAGTCCCAAAGGTGACCTTGAGATCATCAGAGTTGCCATACAAAGTGCCAAGACTGGATGGTTTAAGCAATAGTACTTTATTTCTCACAGTTCTGGAGGTTAGGAGTCTGATATCAAGGTACCTACAGATTTAGATCTGGCCAGGGCTGTCTTCTGGTTTTCAAGAGCTGTGCTTTTTCAGATGGTGGAAAGAGAGTTCTAGTGTTTCTTCCTTTTCTAAAAAAGACAGCCATCCCATCATGAGAACCACAACCAAGACCTTATCTAAATCTAATTACCTAAGTCCCCATCTTTAAATACCACCATATTAGAGGTTAGTACTTCAATATATGATTTGAAAGGGGGAACTGAACACACTTCAGTCCCTAATACCATCTTCTATCCAAGGTCTTTCCATAAGCAGAAATCTCAGGGTAATGACATCTATGACAAAGAAAAAAATGTATTTTGCTAACCTTTAGTCGTAAGAAAATGTTTATCTATTATAACAAATGCAGTTGGCACCTTATTCACACCCTCTTGTTAGTTATCATTTCTGGATACATCTGCTTTCCTCCCAACTTCATATACTTTGCCTGAGGGATTTTTCTGGACCCTAGTGTACACTCTGTCCATAAACTGGATAGGCCAGAAGTGCTGGGGAGCTACCATGCTCAACAAGTACCAGTTGTGAATTGTTGGTCACATAACACAGCTCCTTTGTTGAGAAGTCGAAGGAATGCTCTGTGTTATTTCCACGTGTTCTCCAAAGGATTGGGCTCCACTTACCCATATTGATAATTTTCTTGATGATTCACTTTTATTGACTTCCATCTCTTACTCCTACATGTCCCTGTCAGTGTTTCCTGAGATAATCTCCAAGTAAACCACTTGCACTCAAATATTTCTGTTAGGGTCTATTTCTGGGACAATGAAAACTAAGACACACACTAGTTCAGTATAACCAAGAAGGCCAAAGCTGGAGAGAAATGTCAGAGACAACATTCCAGAATATGCAGGTCACTTGGGAGAAATAACAGCACAAAACCAAAGCAGGAAATTTTTAGGAAGGAAAACCAGACAGGTGGCCAATAAGGTCTGGTCATAATTGGAGGAGTTAAGAGAATGGCAAAGCACAGAGGAGGAAAGAATTCTTATATAAATGACATGGGCTGTTAGCGCTATCCCCTGCTACCAGGCAAAAAGAAGCCCTAGGGAAGAGTGCACAGGTTTCTTAATCCTGAATTTGTGCTCTTCAGAATGCCAGTAATGAGACACCTTCACAGCAGGAGGAACTGCTGTGGCCAGGTATGTCTGAATTGCTTCTGTATATTACTGAAGTTTATTCTCTCATGCTATCCCAAGAGACCTTTGGAAATAAATCTTGTCTTTCCAGTAAGATTATACACTTAAACACATTCTTTATACTAAGTGTAGTTCAGGGTATTCAATGAAATTAAACCAGACATATATAAGGCATGCATGTTTATGTGGGTACCTGTGTATATAAATCAACAAACAAATCTCTAATAGGAATTGTATTGCTTTATCATTTACAAATGATTACATGGGTTATTTAAGCCACATAGCCATTTTACAAGGTAGAAAGATAAGTATCTTTTCAACTTTGGGTATTGTATATATATATAGTATCTGTGGGTTGGTGTGTAGGTGGGTTGAGTTACTATGTGCAAATTGGGTCACTCAGAATTACTAGAATCATGGTTGAAGACTCAAAGTGAATTCCAACCTAGATTATAAATGCTAATGTTCCTTCAATTGATTTGACTGTCAGCAACCTCAGCTTCTGGATTCTAATATATACCTCCAGCCAAGAATAAAGATAACTATATTTTCAGATTTAAAAATAAAGTGAGCTTTTAACCTGTTTTATCCCTGTTGTTTTTCCTCCTGGAACTAGAACTTACTTTTTGTCAGACAAATAAACATAAATTATTCTTCAAAAATATTATTATTTAGAGTTTATTTTTTTATTACAGGACATTTCAAACACTAAGTGTGTTTGGTATGAATTTGTCATTTGCAAACTGATAATGTCTGGATCAGCTACTTAAATGATATTTAATTAATTGCTTTCTCTCCTCCTAATAAGTAATTTATCTCCTAATAGGTAACAGGAAGCAACAATTATGAATTTTCATCACTACCCTCAGTTTCTGAGACTGATTCTAGTTATTTCCACTTCAATATTTGTTGATAGCTCACTATAGAAAAAGTACTGAGATATTACTTTGGGGAAAGAGAGTTTGAATAATGAATATACATGATATCTGGCTTAGAGGAGCAATTTGGAACCAGGCAGAATTTGAGTAATTTGGTCAAGTTACTTAACCTTTCTGTGATGCAGTTATCTAAATAAAGTTAAGGTACTAATATCTAACAATACTTGAAGGATTTTAGTTAGAATTAAAGATAATAATTCTTAAACATTTAGTAGTGGGCCTGACACAGTGTTTATTACCATATCAATAAGGGTAGTTTTTAATATAAAATGTTATTAATATACATAAAAATATCATAAAGTTGAACAAGTGGAATTTCATAAAATTCAACAAAAGCAATTTTATAGTTTTCCTCCATTGTATCTTTAAAGTCAGTATTTGGACTTACATTTTCTTGTCTTCAAAGATCCTAGTCATGCCCCCAAATTATTCAATCTTTGATACTTTTTAAACTCTTTTGTCATATTTAGTCACAAAATAATCTCATATTAGCACTAAGCATGTGGTAAATCCTGTGGTTACAGCCTCCCAGTCCTGCAGTTTGAATCAGCTCCAGCTGGAAGTATATTGGAGCAAATTTCTCTACCTTGAGATTTTCCTCCATTTTCTCCTATGATCTTTAACCATGGTTTCTGAGCCTGTCTGTTATGTAGACAGGGTCTTTTTAGAGTTAGTAAAGTTGAAGTGAATCATTAGAGTGGCCCAATTTAATCAGATTGGTGTACTTTTATACAGGGAAATTTGGACCTAGAAATAGATGTGCCCATAGGGAGAATGCCCATATGAAGACAAAAGTAGAGATGCAGGTTGCTGTTACAAGCCAAGGAAGGCCAGATGTTATATCCAACCACCAAGAAGTGGGAGGCAAGCCTGAAACAAATTCTTCCTCATATCCTTAGAAGGAATCAACCTTGCTGACCTTTGAACTTGAACATTTAGCCTCAAAAACTCTGAGACAAAACATTTCTATTAAGTTTTATATATATGTACACACACACACACACACACACACATAACTATGGAGCTTATTTTTCCATTCCAGGACATAAGATAGACGTATGCTATGTGATATATGATAAGATATAAATATGTCTGTGCATATATGTGTTATACATATATATTCTGTTTATGAAATAAAATAGAAACTATTTTCAATCCTTTTTAAAAATAACCTAGTAAGGTTTTTTAAAAAAAATTAATTTTCACTCATTTAATATTTTTGAATTAGTAATGTCCCATTCAATAATTTAAATAATTGTCAAGGAAAAATATCTAAAATTATGGAATAAATTTGCCTTTTCCTCTCTTATGTATCATTTTTTTTTTTTTTTTGGTGTTATATTAGCACTAAATGTGGTAAATCCCATGGTTACAGCCTTCCAGTCCTGCAGTTTGAGTCAGCTCCAGCTGGAAGTGTATTGGGGCACATTTTTCTACCTTGAGATTTTCCTCATGTTATGCAGACAGGATCTTTACAGAGTTAATCAAGTTAAAGTGAATCATTAGAGTGGCCCTTTTCCTCAAATTCATTTTTGAGATAACTTATAATTTAAAAACAATTGCAGTAAATATTAAATTTGATGACATACAAGATTCTTTTCTATCTTGACAATTCGATAACTAATACTTACAAGCTGATGTTTCATAAGCAAGTCTTAAAATTCTTGGGTTAGAAAATAAATAAAATTTACTATGATTAGGCAGAGTTACCTGATCTAAATTAAAAGAATAGAATTGATGTTTCAAGATATAAAATAATGGAATTACTAATTTCAAAGAGCTCCTCAGTGGAAGTAAATTCTTGCACTTTGATTCAAGCATTTCCTGCTAATGCAGAAACATCCTCTAAATACAAGTGTGGAAAAGATCCAAATGAGGTATGATTAGGTTCTGTATAGTCCAGATGTGTGTCTCTTCTTACCCTGAATTCAGATTAGGCATTCTAGAGGAATTCTTAGAAGCATTTGTACCTATCTTCTCTGAAATAACACCAGCCATCTATTTCTCTTAATTCAGCACATTATTTTCCCAAGAAAGACAAAGAATTAACTTCTTATTCATTTAGACATTCACTCTAATTGTTTTGAACTTCCTTGGCCAAATGGAGGGATCATTTTTCTAGTCTTAAAATAAAACAGTAGCACAGCTTTTTTTTTTTTTTCTCCCAAGAGAAGATTAATTCAGACCACAAAAGGGTTGCACTTCAGTTCAAGGGACTGTGTGAATTAATTAGTGTTAGAAGAAAAATCTTTTTTTTTTTTTTATTCACATACCTTTTGTCTTGGTTCTTCCAAATAATGACTGCTTTTGTTCAGTGCTTAAAAGGAATGGGATATATTTTTCAGGCACATTTGGCACAGAGAGGGTTGCATTATACCTCAGTGGAATTACTGTATGTTTGACTTAATAACTTTCTCAAGACATCAATTGTAATTTGAATTCTCATCCAATCAAAACTTAACTTACAATTGAAAACCTTTCCCAATAAATCAATAGTGAAACTTAACAGAAGTCCTTCATGCTCTTCTGACAAGTTAAGCCCAGCCTCATTAAAATAATCAGTTCTAGAGAGTTTTTTTCCTTATTTTTATTTATAGTCTCCCCAGAAACAAATTAAGATTGGAGGGTAGACATAAAAATGCTAACAAACTCAAGCAAGAAGTTTTGGAGGAATATTATTTGAAGGGCTTCAATACATCTCAATACAACTCCTACTTTCCAAATTATGTCTCAAAGACTCAGGACTCTTAAGAGGCTTAATTCTTCAGAAAGCTGTTGACAATGTTTAAATGTTATAAGCTAGGTCATTTTCATGCTAGAAGAGTACTTGAAAAACCCACCTTTTAGGTTATGGTACATAAATGAGGACTCATCTTACTTTGAGGAATTCAAGGAAATTCTAAGCCAGAGAGACTCTGGTTCTGTTTTTTATGGAGAACTTGAATGCCCTTGAGAGTACTTCAGTTCTGTAGAGCTAACCACACTATTTACAGTGCTCAATCCAGGATTATACACAAGCCAGTTCCAAAAGAGTGAGTGGATAAAACAATCATTACTTAAATCAACCACACAGATTTCAGCTGCTGCTTCATAGAGCCAAACTATGTGTATAGAAACTAACGTTTCCTTAATTAGGGTTAAGAAAAACCTGACTTTTTATATACAGTTATTCCTAACTGGCCCTTTACAAACAACAGAGAAGGATGGTGGCTCCCAGGATTTTCTGCCTATTAGAATCACTTGGGGAGATTTTCAAGCTCTCAGTGTTTAGCTCTCACCCCGTATCAATTAAATCAGAATGTCTGAGAGTGGAAGCTAGGTGCCAAGAATACTTAAGTATCTCCAGGTTATTCCAATGTAGCCAAGCTTCAGGAACCATTGGAATAGAATTTTAAAGAAAATTAGTGGCGAAAACACAATCAAGGGCTTTGACAAAGAAAAAGCTTTCCTAAGTAGAACCCATCAGCCCAAATATTTGGAAATGTCTTCTTTTAAAATGAAGTGTGAACATGCATTTAAGGAAATGATACATACATCCCCACACCCCAGTGAAAGCTAAATGCCCATTTATAATTCTATAGGAATTGAACATAAATACACAGTGCTTGGGCATATATTTGATAATGTGTCAAAATGCCTACCAAATACATAAAAAGGATTGATTAGCAAATATTTTTAAAAGTGGCCTTGCACACTTTAAGTACTTAGTTAGAAATAGTAGCATCTATTAAGAATAACTAATATTGTTTGCACCTGCTCTGCTTTCTCTATGAAAAAGACATCTTTTGAAATCTTGGACAAGAGCACAGCTGCATAAGCACTCAATAGATTGATTTCCAAATATAACTAGAGGTGATGCTGATTTTCAGAGACTATTGAGGAGAAAGCAGGAAAGAGGTATTTCACTCTGAAAAATATGCTTGTTTTCCTTAAGAACTATCTTAAGGAAACTATCTTAACAAAAAGCAAGAAGCATTGTGTAAACCAAGACCAAGTAAATCAAGAAAACAAATAGACTAATCCACAATTACATTTGAGGGTGCAGCAGAAAAATTAATTTGACAAATAATAAAGTTAAATACTATAAATTGGTTTATTAAGTCTTCAGAATTGTGATTGACCTACTGAATGCTGGCCTGCACTGAGATGAACAAAATTCGGCTATGCCTCCACTATTAGTATGCCTTGAAACAAATGCTTTCCCACACAGTCTTCAGTCATACTCATAACAAAGTGTCTTCTGCACCCTCTGTGTCATGTCCTGAAGCCCCTTCACATTGCTTGTTTCGTGGACCACATGACCACAACACCTGTGCACTAAGAAAAAAAAAATATTTCGTTGCTTCTAGGACCATTTTTGAGTCTCATATGCCCCATTGTTATGGCTTGCATCTGGAATGTCCACCCCAAAATTCATGTGTTAAACAATGTAGTAATGTCCAGAGTTGAAAAGATTGGATAATGAGAGCTCTGACCTTCTCAGTGGATCAATTCATCTGATGGATTAATAATTCTAGTGAATTTACTCAGAGGTGGTAAAAATGATAGGGAGGTGGAGGCTGGCTAGAGGAAGTAGGTGACTGGGGTTGTGGCCTGTGGGATGATATCTGTCCCTGCCCCCTTCCTGTGTTTCCTCAGCTCTAATGAGCTAATTAACTTTCCTTGGCCATTCTTTTCCACGGTATTTCTGCCATGGAGCTGATTGATCATGGATTGAATTCTCTGAAACCATGAATCAAAATAAATCTTTCCTCCTCTAAATTGTACTTGTCAGGTATTTTGGTCACAGTGATGAAAAGTTAACTAACACACCCAGGAAGTTTCCTGGGCATTATACATCTAACTAGTGATATCCTCTGCGGAGGAGATTTCTATCTCTCAGGGCCCCAGAGAAGAAGGAAGCAGGGAAAGTTTTCTTCTTATTTCACATCTGTTCTTTCATTTTGTCACTCTAGTTTTTATCGACAACTTCCATCTCTATTCGCTATCCAAATGATCTCCCACATTGTAGCTGGCAGCACAGCTAAGGCTCTGTTCCCATAGCTCATCCTTACAGTGATACTAAGGGTTAGGGAAATGGGTAGGTGTAGCACCGGTGACTGGACAGTGAGAGTATTTCCAAATCCTTGAACAATTTGAATTTATATACTTGACACAACTCAAAACCTTCTTCTTGATGCTTTTAAAAAATCTGACCCTGGATTTCCACTCACTAGCTTTCATGGGGTCAGCTGTTCCACCCGCTAGCTCATTCCATAGTGATGTTACTTTGGTACCCAAGTTAGTATGTACATGTAGGTCTTTGTTTTGCCAGTTTTGTATGATGGAGGGTAGGTTCAGTGTCCTAGATAGATAGTGGCTGACTGACTTCTGTGTAGTCCTTTGTTGATGACAGTCATAATGCTAATTTATTTTTTTTTCTGTATTTTGGCTTACAAATGATATTAAGCTTCCATGGACTAAATTTGGCAAAATATTATGTATTTACTTTTTGTTGTATCTTACATTCACCAATTGGTTTTAATTGACCTGATTTTTTAAAAATATCCTTTTAGTTCTTGATCTGTTTTTTCAGGAGAACCTATTATCTTTAAATAGTAAAGTCTACTTTTTCAAAGATTTGATATGATTTTGACCATACTAATACCTTTTTATAGTAAAATTTATCTTTTATTTTATTTATTTCATACCCATCCAATAAATACAATATTGAGCACTTTATATTTCCCAGAGGAGATATATGTCTAGAGACAAAGTTTTGAAATCTATAAGCACAGCAGGTGATTTTTTTTCATAATAATCGCAAGGTGATTCTTTCCATGGGACTAGTAGGAATATAGTGTTGAAGAGGAGAATAAAACTTCAAAGTTTGATCCCCAAGACTTTGAAATAATTAAAGATCAGAAAATGAGTAAATTCCACTAAGGGAGATTAAGCTAGAAAGCAAACAAAGAGATAATGATATCTCGAAGGCTAAATGAATTTTCAAGGAGGATGGAGTAATCAACTGTGTAAAATGCTTCTAATAAGTTGAATAAAAGAAGAATTGAGATTTGTCTATTAGATTTGGCAGTAAAATGATTACTAGCAACCTTGTTAAGCACAATTTATCTAAGGAAAGAGGGAATATGATTTTTCTACATTCAGGGCATACAAAAGCAGTGAAATCATCTCTCTCCAATTCTAACTTCTTACAATCTGATTGTGCCTGATTGTGCGAAGAGAGAATGAGGAGACAGAATACCCAGCTCTAAGAAATACCCTGTGTTATGGCCAAGAATGAATCACCCTCTCTCTGTTACCACAGGAGATTTATATTAGAAGTTCTTAGCTAGGCGGGATCATCTTCTCCAAATGAGCAAGGAACATGTCTTATGCTTTGCTATCTTCCATTATCAACTCCTGAAAATGTTCTTGACACACGATGTGAAGTCTGTACTTAACTAAGAAGGAAACTCGTTGCTCCTAGTAAAATGTAACATGGGTGGCTCTGTGACCTCTAGTCCCTCTGCAATTCAAGAAGCTCTGAAAGCCCAAAGTGCAAAAGCTACAGCACCAAAGAAGGCAGGTGGTCTGCTTTAGTCAATCCAGCGCAGAGAAGTGGATAGGAAAAAAAGTAATTAAAATTATCATGGCAAGTCACCTACCCTCAAGGACAGGAGGAAATTTATCTCAATAGGCTTTGTTCAGTGTGAGAAATAACATAACATAACATAAATAACATAACAGTGAATGTGTGTATGTATGAGTGTGTGTCTGTGTGTGTGTCTGTGTGTGTGTGTGTGTGTTAGGGGTGCATACAGTATGCATAAAAAACATAAAATGTACTTTTAAAAGTTATTCTCCCCCTCCCCCCAAATCCTCTACTGTTTTCCTGGTACCACTCCTCCCTATTTTCCTTTTGGAGCCTACAATGAAGCCGTCCCCTAACTGAACCTTTCCTCTCATTCTCCTCCTGCACTGTGGCTTTGTTGTGGTTATCATCTCAGCAAATGGAACCATCTTCTACTTTGTAATTCTAACTATAAACCAGAGAGGTGTTCTGATGCCTCACTCTCAGACACAATCTACATATAATCTGACACATGATCTTCTTCTAGGGTAAGTCTCTAAGGTGTCCACTTCTGTCCACATCTCTTATCTAGTTTGGCCATTACCATGCTTCATAAGGCCATGGCAGTTTCCTACTAACTTGTGCATTCGTACACTCTTACCTATGATGCTCTGTATAGAATACTCCCAAGTTATTCCTTCTGAAATGTAAATCAATGATTTCACTCCCCCTGCTTAAAACTACTCAATCTCCGTCTACATCTCTTCCCTCATCTCAGTCAAGCTTCAGTGGCCTTCTGTCAGTTCTTCAGCTATTCCAACTTCTTCTCTTCCACCTCAGGGCCTGGGTCTCAAAATATTTATTTTCTTGCTCATCATTAGCTACTTTTTACTAGTCTTCTAGGACAGAGTTTAAATTATACTACTTCTCTAGTCTAAATCAGGTCCCATCTAAAGTACTTTCATTATGTGCTGGCACAACTAATATGCCTGATTTATTGTCCATTTCCCTCATTCTATTTCAAGATCCTTGTGGTCAGACACTTCCCCCACTTCCACTCTGTACCTCTAGTGCTTATAATAATTTCTAGTCTGCACTGGGCGTTTTATAATTATTTTTTATGTCATTAGTGATTAAAATATTCATTGATAAGCTCTTACATTATTAATAAAGTATGTTATGTACCTATTTAGAACAGATGTCAAGTGTAAACTTTATCCATATCCAATAGATCCTCTCAGATGATTCTCAGTTACCTGTGACTCAAGAGACAGTCACAGGAATATGATTCTTTTTTTGAAGGTTTCTTTTTAATTTAATTTTTTTTGGTACTGGGGATTGAACCCAGGGATGCTTAACCACTGAGGGTACCCCAGTCCTTAATTTCTTATTATGAGACAGGGTCTCACTAAGTTTCTTGAGGCCTTGCTAAGTTGTTGGGCTGTTCTCGTTCTTGTGATCCTCCTGCCTCAGCTTCCCAAGTTGATGGTCTTTTTTGAATCTTACCTTAGGATCTTTCTGGAACTCTTGTCTTTCTTCCAAGTTTGGCTCTTTATATTTCTTAAAAAGATACTAATTTTCATTTATTGGGTTGTCTCTACCCAATACATATGAGCAATAATGATTTTGTCTACAGAGTCCCTGACAATGGATAATTTAGACTACACTTATTGAGGCATCTACTTCCAGTTAGGTAAAGTTGGATTTGCTTTTTCTGGCTGTTTCCAATTCTAGTATTACTGAAGAATATAGTCAGGCATAAGATAAACCCATTTCTGAGGTCTGAGTGCAAATTTATCATTTCAAACTTAAGACTTGTTTCTGACTTTCTTGAATTTTTACTTATTAAATAATTGGCAGCTTCAATAGGAGAAATATCATTCTTATTTCACTGGTCGAATTTAAAAGGAGAGAGAGAGAGGGAGTGAGAGGGAGAGAGGGAGAGGGAGACAGGGAGAGATTGCCTCACATGGTGCTAAAAGTGGCTTTTATGTTCCTGTGGCAGTTCTCTGTCTAATCAGAGGGCTTTCTTAGGCAAAAAGGAGAACCCTTCAGCTTACAAAGGCCCTTTGCTCTCTGGCCATCACTGATATATTTCTGCCTGCTTCTAACAGCCTCTCTCCCTCTTCCTAGTCAGAGAAAAGATTTCTGCACAATGATCCTTAATTAAGATACTGTCCTCAGAAGTTGTCAGCTGCTGTGATTTAGAACTGCAGAAATTTCTCTTGAGAAAAACAACTATACATAACTATAACAATTAAATAACATTATTTACATAGTCATAATAACCCACTAACAAGTGTTGTTATCTTTTTTTCTTGGAATCATTTGAGAGGCGATTCAGGATGGATAAGTGGAATTTTAACCCTGGTGCACAAAGCAAGAGAGATGAATAGAAGTCTTTAAAGTTTCAGGCTTTTGGATCTATGATAAAACATTTCTGGGGGGTTTGTTTTTTCACAATGCTAATGCTGATGACGACAAATGGTAACATTCATCAACATTTATGGAGTTCTCATTGTATGCCATACTCTGAACTAAACATTTTGCAATATAGTACAATTAACTCTTTTAACTAGATAGACATTATTTTCAGGTGAGAAAACTGAAGCTTTAGCGAGGCTGAGAAAATTCTTGCCACACTTAAAATTATATGATTTTATTACCAGATGATCTAAAGTGTTTCAAATAAATTATACTAAAATTAATTTATAAGCTATAGGGATTTTTATGTTCAGGTCAAAGAAACATCTACCATATTTTTGCCCTAAAATTATGAGATAGAAAGGGCAGTGGTCTATAACTTATTAGTGGCTCTCATAGCCAGCATTTGGCTTGTGATGTGAGCAGTACCACATTGCAACGTGGCTTCTGTTTTCTTATTTGGACATTTTGAAACTGGACAGTTTCTAAGGCCCTGAAACTCTATGAATTTAAGATGACTGAATATATTTAAATTTCCATCTTGAGATTGGAATAGCAGAGTGAATCTTATGCTGTTTACCAGCCCTCATAGGCCTACTCTGTGTGAAGCCTTTGATCATTTCATGAGTGGCAAAATGATACTTACCTTTAAATTTCTGCTGGCTATTTCCAGTCACAACCCACTTCTTGAGTAATGCCTCATGCCGTTTCAAAACAGCATCAGGATTCCATTTAGAGCAACAATATTGCCCTGCTAGATGATCATCAGTGTCAGGAGATGAGGCAGATTCCTGTTGCTTGATCAAGATGTTTAAAATCCCATTCTGCACAAACGGAAATGCTTGGAAGGGTATAATGAGAGGTAATAGTAATTTTTAGATTGCCTGTCAACCCTAAGCCCATTTCTATCCATCACGGAAATGATATAACTTTCACTTCTCTTGCTTTTCTGATTTGCATAACCAACAGCATCAATACCACCCACAATTTTTTTCCAGTTTCATACTAAAGCAGAACTTTGATTTGTAGACCTCCATTTTGAAAAATGTGTGACTCAACTACCAATTAAGCACAGAAATAAGTAATGAAATTAAATACCAAATAAAAGGTTTATATATTATCTCTAACAATACTCTTGGTATTTTTTTTTTTTTTTGCAGCTTTCTGGAAACACAGAAGCCATCTTGTTATAGTCACTATCATCTGGTTTTAATTTGCTATGCCATATAAGATTCCCCTCTAGCAGAGTGGAGAAAAAACAGCTGCTTTAGTGTTGATTCAGTGTATCGATTACACATTCCTTATTATTATTATTATTATTATTATTATATTTATTTTTAAAAGTTCACGTGGGGTTTGAGATGTAAGGAGTAATGAAGTTATGGGCCACTCTTTAAAAGCTTTAAAAGCAAGGTCATAGGGAAGGAAGGTGTGGCATCAGGGGAAAGCTGGCTGACCTCACAGTTTGGTCCCCTGCAAGATGGCTTTTTCTCAGTGGATTTGCCACAGATTTATAGGATGCTCTTAGCCTGAAAGACTAAGTATCTTTCCAGAATTTTGAAGCGTTCAACTATATGCTGTACTCTGAACTACGCAGGATGCTGTTTTCTGACCATAAAATTCATAAGGGACCAAGGTTAAAAAACGAAAACAAAACAGAATTTCAATTCTTCTTCATCACTCATTAAAATCAAATAGAATAGAAAACTGTGAAAAGAAATAAGAAGATTTAGCCTTGTGAATAGCATGTTTTCACCAAATAAAACCTATAGTTATAGAAAAATATCACTTTCAAATTGCATTTGGAAAGAAAAGGTTATTACTCTTTTAAAAAGTTTTTTTTTGTACTAGGGATTGAACAAAGAGATACTTTATCACTGAGCTACATCCCCAACCCCTTTTATTTTTTATTTTAAGGCAAGGTATCATTAAGTTGCTTAGGGCCTCGCTAAATTACTGAGGCTAGCCTCAAACTTGCAATCCTCCTGGGTTAGCCTCCTGAGCCACTGGAATTATAGCCATGCACCATAGCACCTGGGAGTTATTGCTCTTAATGAATAGTTTGGCTTAACTATAGAAAAGTTCAAATAAGATTCTATTTTTTTTTCTAATTAGTTATACATGACAATAGAATGCATTTTGATACATCATACATAAATGGAGTATAGTTTCTCATTCTTCTGGTTGTATATGATATGGAATTATACCAAGTTACATAGTCATATATACACATAGGATAATAGAAAGAATTGAACATTATTACCCTTTCTATTCCCTTATCAACTCCCTTACCATCTGCCTAAACCAAAGTATGTCTATCCTTCCCTACTGCCCACCCCATTGTGAATTAGCATCTGTATATCAAAAAAAAATTTGACCTTTGTTTTTTTGTCATTGACTTACTTCACTTAGCATTATATTCTCCAACTCCATCCATTTCCTGAAAATGCCATAATTTCATTCTTCTTTAAGGCTGAGTAACATTCCACTGTGTATATGTACCACATTTTCTTTATCCATTCATCTGTTGAAGGGCATCTAGGTTGTTTTCATAGTTTAGCTATTGTAAATTGAGCTGCTAAAAACATTTATGTGGCTGCATCACTGTAGTATGCTGATTCTAAGTCCTTTGGGTATAAACCAAGGAATGAAATAACTGGATCAAGTGGTGATTCCATTCCCAGTATTCTAAGGAATTTCCATACTTCTTTCCATAGTGGTTACACCAATTTGTAGTTCCCCCAGCAATGTAAGACTACCTTTTCCCCAAAATCTTTGACAACATATATTGTTGCTTGTGTTCTTGAAAATTGCCATTCTGACTGGAGTGAGATGAAATCTTAGAAAAGTATTGATTTGCATTTCTCTAATTGCTAGAGATGTTGAACATTTTTTTTTCATATGTTTGTTGACCTATAGTATTTTTTCTTCTGTGAAGTGTCTGTCGGTTCCTTAGCCATTTATTGATTGGGTTATATGTTGGCTTTGTGTTGAGTTTTTTGAGTTTTTTATATATCCTAGAGATTAATGCCTTGAGGTGCATGTGGTAAAGATTTTCTCCCATTCTTTTTTGAAAATTTTTTTATTCTAATTTGTTATATATGACAGCAGAATGCATTACAATTCATATTACATATTTAGAGCATAATTTTTCATCTCTCTGCTGGTATACAAGGTATATTTAAAAAAAACACATCCATAAGATATCCTCCCATTCTGTAGGCTTTCTCTTCACCTCATTGATTGTTACTTTTGCTGAGAAGAAGGTTTTTAGTTCTAATGCATCCCATTTATTGATTCTTGATTTTATTTCTTGCACTTTAGGAGTTAAGGAAGTCAGCGCCTATTCTGACATGGTGAAGATTTGGGCCTACTTTTTCTTCTATTAGGCCCAGGGTTTCTGTTCTAGTGCCTAAGTCTGATTCACTTTGAGTTGAGTTTTGTGCAGGGTGAGAGATAGGGTTTTACTTTCATTCTGCTACATATGGATTTCCAGTTTTCCTGGCACCATTTGTTGAAGAGGCTATCATTTCTCCAGTGCATGATTTCTCCAGTCTTATCCATTGGATAAGATTCTTTTTAAAAAACTCCTTCTGTTTGCCAGTCCGACAATTAGGAAAATGGTGTGCAGCTATTTAACTATTCCTTGTAATTCATCCCTGATGAGTATAGATCTTCTTCAAGATTGAAAGACATGATATGAATTTCATATATGTTTGTAGGACATTAATGTCATTGGCGAACTTCAGAGAATGATCCATCTTTGCATTGGAAAAGGGATCTCCTATCAAATGCCACAGTAATAAAGCCTGTGCTTAGGACTTACTAGCAATGAGTGCAAGTCAATCATTTCCTGTTTCAACATTCACTTTAATCTGGTCACCAGTGACTTCCATTTTGCCAAATTTTATGATAAATTATTTTTTTCTTATTTTACTCAATCTTCAAAGGCATGTGACATTAGTTGACCACTTCCTCCTCTTTGAAACATTTAGTTCTCTCGCCTTCTTGGCTGCCAAAGGCCCTCACTATCTACTTCATATCTGATTCTTTTCATTGTGGCTCTTTTCCTCTCTCCTGCTCTCTAAATGATGGTATGCTCTTGGGATCATTCCTTGGCTCTCTTCTCATCAGTGTCTATATTCTTTATTAAGTGACGGCTGCTCATGACTTTAAACAACAGCTGTACCTTCATGTTTTCCATATTTTTATTTCCAGTTCCAAACTAATTTCTAGGTTTGAGAGTAATAACTATCATCCTAGACAAAAAATATTCATAAGAAAGCAAAAGAATTATGAATGACCTGCACAACTCAGCCAATATCACCTTTCTCGTATGGAACAAGAAAATATCTGAATATACCTGGATTGAGTCAGCCAGTTGTCCTGGGTTGAACTGGATGTTTTTTTTTTTATGTGACCATTTTATCTCTTTATTAACACATGTTAATTGTACATATAAATAGGGCTCAGTGTGATATTTCCATATATGTAAATAGCATGTAAAGAATTTTCTGTTTTGGCATCATCTCCAACACCCTTTTTACACCTGCCCCTGACCTTTTCCAAATTGCCAGCTCTAACTATCTTACTTTCAGGTTGACTTTTATTAATTTCCACATATGAGACAGAACATGTGATACTTATCTTTCTGTGATTGGCCTACTTCACTTAGTGTAATGCCCTCTAGTTTCATATATTTTGCTGCAAATGACAGGATCTCATTCTTTTCAATGACTGAATAATAATTGGTTATATAACTATACCACAATGTGGATATCTAGGCTGATTTAACATTTAGCTATTAATAAATACGGGCATGCAGTTTTCTCTTTGGTATGCTGACTTCATTTCCTTTGAATATATACCCTGAAGTAGACTAGCCAGTATTTATATTTTTAGCATTTTGAGGAAACACCACATTATTTTCCATATTCTTCATAGTGACTATAATAATTTACATTCCCACCAAAAGTGTATAAGGATTCCTTTTTGTCTTCTTCTTTTTTATTATTTATTTATTCTAATTTGTTATACAAGATGGCAGAATTGAATTCATTTCATATTACAAATATAGAACACAATTTTTCATGTTACTGACTGTAAACAAAGTATTTTCACACCATTTGTGTCTTCATATATGTCTTATAGTAATGATGTCTAACTCATTCCACCATCATTCCTATCCCCTTGCACCCTCCCTTCTACTCCCTCCCCTTTGCCCTATCTAAAGTTCCTCCATTCCTCCCATGCTCCCCCTCCATGGCCATTATGAGTCAGCATCCTCATATCAAATAAAACAAACAGACTTTGTTTTTTGGGGGATTGGCTTATTTCATTTAGCATTATATTCTCCAATGCCATACATTTACCTGCAAATGCCATAATTTTATTCACTTTTAATGCTGAGTAATGTTCCATTGTGTATATATACCAAAGTTTCCCTATCCATCATCTACTGAAGGGCATCTGGGTTGGTACCAAAATTTAGTTATTGTGAATTGTGCTGCTATAAACATTGATATGGCTGTGTCCATGTAGTATGCTGTTTTTTAAGTCCTTTGGGTATAAGCTGAGGAGTGGGATAGCTGGGTCAAATGATGTTCCATTCAAAATTTTCCAAGGAATGTCCATCTGCTTTCCATATTGGCTGCACCATTTTGTAATCCCACCAGCATTGTATGAGTGTGCCTTTTTCCCTACATCCTTGCCAACACTTATTGCTGCTTGTCTTCATAATAGCTGCCGTTCTGATTGGAGTGAGATGAAATCTTACAGTGGTTTTGATTTGCATTTCTCTAATTGCTAATGATAATGAACATTTTTTTTTTCATATATTTGTTGTGTCTATTCAGTTCCTTGGCCCATTTATTGATTGGGTTATTTGTCTTTTTGGTGTTAAGTTTTTTTGAGTGCTTTATATGTCTTAGAGATTAGTGCTCTATCTAATGTGCTTGTGGTAAAGATTTGCTCCCAATTTGTAGGCTCTCTTTTCAACTTACCGATTGGGATGGATAGCTTCTTCTCGAAAAAGAAACAATAAGTTAAGTGGATTTTTTTTTTTTTTTTGAACAGGACAACATTCTCAGGAAATATTCCCCTTGCTTCACATTTTTCTCAGCCCCAACTCACTGACTTATTGGTCATTGTTGACTCTCATAAAATGAAGAATATTCCTGGGGTTCCATATGCCCTATGTATGGCTCTGATAACAACATGGTTAACTGAATGACTTACATCATTGCCACTTGGATGTCTATTAGGCATCTCAAGCATAACAGATAAGTAGCTCTAATCACTGAGGCCCAAATTTGTATGTTATCTTTGTAGATTTTCTTTTCCTCCTCTTCTCATTTATGACCAATCGAACAGCAATTCTTATCTACTTCTATTTTCAAAATATATCCTGCTTATACTTTCTATCTTAAAAAAATAAAATAAAATAAAACAAAAAAACCCTACATTGCTTCTTATGATCCCCCTTGCCTCCCACTGAGGCTAAGTCACTGTCTTGACTTCAAAATTCTAGGAATACTTCAATAATTCTTAAAATTATGTTTCATAAATGTGTGCCTATAAATCATCTGGTGATATTAAATGCAGATTCTGATTTAGGCAGTCTGGACATGGCCTTAGATTCTGCATTTTTAATAAACAAGATCCCAGGTGATACCAGTGCAGCTGGTCCACAGACCACATTAGAATATGAATAATCAAGTATAAGACATTTCAGATAATGATTGGACTATGAGGAGGAACCTAAAAAAGAAAGTAGAAAGCAACTGTTATTGGATCCCCTTTAGTCTTACTATGTTTTTCCCCAGAGTGATCTTTTACAATGGTGCATCAGATCATGGATCTCTCTTTCTACTTGTGCCCCTGAACTTCTACTTCTTTGGCTCCCCATTATACTTTGAATAAAATCCTATTGCTTAGCAGAAGGGCTTATATCATCTGGACTTAAGACTATGTCTTTAAGTCTGCTCCTACCTTGTGTCCATCCTGCTAATACTAAGTATGAATTGTTCTAAAGTGGCTTTTCTCTTTCTTGACATACCCAACTTTTTCCCCCTCAGTGCCTTAGCACTTCTGTCTAGATTAAAGTACTGTTCTCAACATTCAGGTTTCTGCTAAAACATACTAAAGGCTCAATATAAAACATTCTAATTGGCTAAATATAATCAATCACAGGAGTCTTTATAAGAGGCAGGCAGAATGTTCAGTCAAAAGATTTGATGATGGAAACAGATTGGAATGATGTACTTTGAAGAAGAAGTAAGTGGCATAAATCAAGGAATGTAGGAAGCCTCTAGAAACCAGAAAAAGCAAGGGAAATGATTTTCCCTAGTCTCTAAGAGGAACTTAGCCCTGTAAACACTTGGATTTTATCTAGGACACATTTTAGATTTCTGACCTCCAGAAATATAAGATAACAAATTTGTATTACTTTAAGCCACTAAGTTTGTTACTGTAGCAATAGGAAACCAAGAGGTGATCTGAAACATTTTATGCAGACTTTTTATATGCTAATTTGTTTTTATTTTCTCCATTAGAATTTAGGGTCCACAAGGGAAGAGTCATCTGTCTTGTGACTTGCTGCATATCCAGTTTGTCCAGTGCTTAGAATAGTATTTGTCACATAGTTGGTGTCAAATAACTCATAAATAAATGAACTATGTGATTGGCTATTCACAGTAGCAAACTTGGACAGTACATGTATTGGTCAAGATTTAATCAGAAAAACAGAACTAATAGATACAGACACACAGACAGCTACACACAGCCACATACAGTTATACCTTATGCAATAGTGGAAAAGACTTAGACAGACTCTGCATTGCTCATTGTCTTTATATCTTATCTAATGCTGGAGCTTAAAAGTCCACAGGAAAAGCAGCTGGAATTGATAATTGATATGAATTGGGAGAGAGTGGGGACAAACTGAAGTGACTCCACGAAGACTGACTGAAATGGCAGTTCTTTTGGCTGCTGACTTTGATGAGGCTGGTATCCTGAGGAAGTCAAGGGGCAAATTGTCACAGTGCTAAATACAAATGTAGTGGAACACTTGTGGGCCTGGTTGCTATCTGATGCAAACAGTAAGAGCCAGAAGATAAAAATAAACACACAGCTAATTGGGAAGAATAATTCAAAATAAAGTCTCTACTACATTTTTTTCTCTTAAGATATTAGATTTCTAAAAATTTGCTGAGTGACCATAAATTTATAACAAAGGCTAATATATAATGAGTGCTCAGTGCTATCATATTTTGATTGTTTCATTATTGATGCACCTCCATAATAGACATGCAGGCTCACCCTCCCAGCCCCGTGCACCCATGCATCACCATCAGGAATCAGGAGAGCTCCTACAATAGTACAGCATCGTGCCTCTGCATTTGCTCACTTCTGAGTCACACCAACTTCCTGAGCCTTCTCACCAGCATTAAGCAATGTGTCAAAACCCTGCCTGTATTTCCTCATTTACAAATATCACCATATAAGTTAAGATTGGACTGAAGTAAAGCAAATTCCTGTGGAACTTGTCCTTTCTACAAACTTAGCTTAGCTGGCATTTTAAGAAGGTTTTTCAAACTATAATACTTCCTTGGGACAAATAAGACTTCCTGTTTGGATTATGATAGTGCTTACATTGTATCCAGTAATGCCATTTTATTGTTCCCCATGTCAATAACTGGATTGGATGGGGAATATCTGGTAAGATTTATAAGTAATAGTATGATTCTGTCTTTTTCCCTCTTCTTACTGAAGAAAGTTGCAGGTAAAACGCCAGCCTCTGTATTGGTAATTATTCTTCTCTTTTTTTTTTTAGCTTTCTTCACTTCAGTATTATTTATATACCTTTTTTTCTGATGAATTGTACTATGTATTTTGTTAATGAGAAATAGAGCACTAATGAAAATGCATTAATACAATAGTACAGTTGTAACAAGACATTGCAAGTATATTGAATTTTACATAAAACATTTTTGGTAACCATAGTAATAAAAACTTTCCTAATGTCAAAGTTAGATGATGAGCACAATATTGGACTCCATATACATCTGTATCATTCTTATATTTAGCCAGACTTGAAACTGAAAAATCATCTTTGATTCTTTCCTTCCCCTCACCACTTAATAGCAATCCTTTGAAATTTCTTTCTTATAACCATTTTGTTTTAATCTCCTTATTTGTTTTCATTTTTTGGTCCTTTCAGTAGCCTTCTTTGAAACCCCCTAGCCTCAAATTCTCTTATTTCCTCCAGTTCATACTGTAAAATATCACCCAATTACCCTTTATATAATATTGCTTCCACCAGGGTGCTGCTTATAAACGTTTAATGTCCTACCACTGTCCAAAAGATGAACTAACACTCTTTAGACTGACATGAAAGATTTATCCATCTCCTCCATCCATTCTGTGTTTTTTCACTTTGCCCCTGAAACTGTAGAGGAGAATTAGAATAATCAATAGAGCCAATGAATTGAAAGAAGCCCAGATAAGAACTTGAGGGATGGTGGAGGATGAGGAAAGATGCAGCAACATTCAGGTTAGAGAGGGTTTTAGAAAGTTAGAAGGTAAAAAGGAGATAGATTTCAATGGCAGCTATACTGCAACTGAGATAGATAGAGATGAGAGAGAGAGAGAGAGAGAGAGAGAGAGAGAGAGAGAGAGAGAGAGAGAGAAATAGAGAGAGAGAGAGATGATACAAAGGAATTCTAAATGTTTTGCTGTAGATTTTGAGTAAAAGCTTTCCACTGTTATTTTGAGTCACTCAGGAAAGATAAACATTAATTTTATGTTTTTTCTTTGTTCAGTGATCTTTTAAATGTGACCAATATCTTGTGAAGAGTGAGGGGTGCCCTCATGAAGCCTTTTACTCAATAGTTAAGAACACGGAAAACTGGAAAGAGCACCATAAAGAAAGAGGGTCAGCTATGATGTACATATGACAGAGAGGTTTGGTGTAGATCAGCGGGCTAAAGAACACTTCTTTGTGAAAGTGAGATTTATTCAAAACTTGTCAGATGACAGTTGTGTAAATAAAAGGGGGGTAATTTAAAGTGTTTAGCACAGTGCATGACAAATTGATAATAGCAATATTATAATTATTAATTATTTTAACAGTCAAATAGAGTTCTTGAATCTTCTGGAAAATTAGATTTTAAGATTGTTCAGGGTAGAGCTTATGTTTTCTACTCACTTTAAATCCCTGTGGCACCTATTTTCTGCCTTGCAGTGAAGTGTGGCTAAAAGAGCACAGGTAAGAGTCCTGCAGACAAAGTTGTAGTCATGGCTTCGGTGCTGCCAACTGTAGGGAGATTTTTAAATGGAATATAGTTTTCTTATTTGTGAAATAAGAATTATACTACTCACTTCAAAAAATAATTAGCATGCCTTATAAAAGGAAGAGTTATAGACTGTGTACTATAGAAGTGTGTTCCTGACTCTCAGAGAAAGGTACTACTTTTGATGATTTTTATCTATAATTACATTTCTTTTCTGCTGTCATGGAAAGCCTGATCCTCATTATAATATGTATTGCTTCATACTCAGTAAAGTATATATAAAAAAAAAACTTTGTTTATAGTTTGAGAAGAATTTTGAAATTACTGCATGAAGATACTTGAAACTTTTGCCTCATTGAAAAGCACTAGATGTTTTGAGAAAAATCAATAAACCATATTCCAACCATAACCCAAAGGGAACAAAGTTATTGAGGTTTGAAATAGCTTACCCCAAAATCATAATTCCTCTAGCATGGGGATTTGTGAGTACCCTTTGCAGCAACAGCTAATCATACTGTACTTGGTGAATTATTTTCATTATATAAAATAAACTTAGTCATTGCACATTATAAGGAATGTTCAAATCCTTTCATTAAAAATGCAATGCTATGCATGCTATCAATTTTTAAGATGCATTACGAACTGGGTCATGAATATTAAGTGAACACATTTGTTCTACTCTTTAAAAAACATTATTAATTGGTAGTTAGTGTAGAATCTTCTACTTCACAATTTAAAACAGAAGGCAGTCAAACTACATATGCTCCCTTCACTTAACCACTTGACAATTCATCATAAAAATCTCAGATGATTCAAAAAATTTAGCATGGGTGTGATAGCTTCTCTGACATCTGTTATCCACTATTCACAATCCCAAATAAGCAACTCTCTACTATTTATTAGCATCAGAGACTGTGATGTGACTGGTTGCCAAGGGGTGGCAGAATGACATTTTAATTGTATATCATGTGGGCAAATAAATTCTGTCCATTCTAGAAATGTCTCCCATGTAAAATTTGTAGCTACTCAGATACAAGTATCATTAGGTTTGTGGGGCTCGAAAGATGATGTTTATAAAAACACATTCTCAAAATAGAAAATTCTATTTACCAATGTGGTCTTCTTTGAAAATGAGGTTTTTAATGGACATTTTGTAATTAATAATAAATAGATACGTCTTATACTCCAAGAGTCTTGGGAGAAAAATGATGTTTATTTGTGATGTATTTATTATTAAAATACAAGAAAAAACTGTAGTCTTTTACCTTTATTTCCAAGCTTTGTCTATTTCTAACTTCCAAACTTTGTCTATTTATAACTCCAGACTTGTAAAGAACTATACAAATATGATTAGCAATTCTAATATAAGCAGGTACATGCTGTATAGATGTCTAAGCAAAGTGTCTTGAGGTCAAAGACTGTGTATGGAATCATCATTTTTGTGTGGTGAGGACAAAGAAGAGATGATTAGATAGCATTTGAGTCCATCTTGTTTGAACTTTCCCTGAAAAGTCTGACCCTACTTCTTCCTTATTTGCATTTGAAAAAGTTTATTTTGGTGATTTAAAAAAGTACTCCACAATCACCATTTTTGTAGTCACTTAGCATTCTATGCATTTTACTTATTTACCTTGTTTATTGTCTAATATCTCTCCACACCAGGATTTGAACATGAAGACAAGGACTGTTAGTTGGGATTGCTGCCATATTCCCAGACCCTAGCAGAGTGATTGGCAGTGTGTGCTCAGTAAATACTTGCTGAGTGAATTAGTGAATAAATGAAAAACGAATGATTGAAAATTTCCAAATATGGTCAAATTTCTACCAAAAAAAAAATCAAAAAGAAGACAAAAAAAAAATGGCCTATCAAACTATGTATGATATTTTGGTGTGCATGCTTAAAGATTATTTGTGTGTATTTGCCTTATTGCAATCATGTAACATAAATCAAATTGCACATTATGATTAGTACAGTTTTCCTGATTAATATTGCTTGCTACAGACAATTTTGTGAATATTAAGAGGATTATGATCAGGATAAAATTCACCGGGAATAATGCTACATAGAGTAACAGTGTGAACATCTATTTTTTTTTTCCAGTCAGGGCTTTAGTTTTTTTTCTATGCAAGTCATTCCAGTTCTGTATTTTAAAAAGTTTCAGATCCATTCATACTTTTTTTTCCCCCTCCCATAACCCTGGTTAAGCCATTATCAGTCTTTAACCTCTTGCTTGGATTATATAGTTGATTCCTGAATTACTTCCTCTACATGCAGTCTTGCTTGTTCTCCATCCCCAATTTCTGTTTTTAGTGCCAATTGTTTTCTTCTTGTGAGAGGCAAAATGGTTTCTTCCACAAAATATTTACTTATTGTAGTTGCCTACCTGATATTCTTCAGTGGCTTCTAATTGATGTTGGGATGAAATCTTCATAGTTCTCCTTTGGTAACTGTCTCCAGCCTCATGCCCTGTGCATCTCTCATTTGAATGAGCCAGTGTCTTTCCTGTGAACATTTAATGAAATATTGCCTAGGATGGATTGCCTTTATTATCTGTCTTTGTTTGGTTAATGCTTCTCTTTACAAATTTCAGTTTAAATGCTTCATAAAGGACCATCCCTCACCACCAAACACAGTGCCTGTCCTATGGTATCACTAAAATTTTTTTGCATTGCATTAGTGTTTTCATCACATCCTACTATATAGACTTATTTTTAGGAAAATTTATCACAAGATGCAAAAAAAAAAGCAAAGAAAAGAAAAGAGAGATAAGTGACATACTAATTGTAATCAGATCACTTAATTATCATTTGAAATTTTAAAATAGCATTACTCAGGTTGTTTAATGAGCTTTATAGAAGGAGAAAAAATTATTACTCAAGTTCCCTTGGCAATGAAATAGTCATTATGTTGTTTTATAAAGTTTTGTGAGGACAGAAAAATGCTTTTTGTGAAATAATCACCCAACAATATCTAATCATTTGTAGCATATAGTTCTAATAGTTTAAATGTAACAGCAATTGTTGCTCCTGCCATTTCTTTGATTAGTAATTCTCAATACTTGGCCAGAGTGGAGAGAAAGGGGAGATGATTGAGATTTTAATATTAACCAAAGGGTTGTGGAGTGAAAAGAGATGAGGAAATCTGTCCCGGCTTATAATAAGGAATTTTGAAAATTTTCATATTGACATTGGAAAGTCTCATACATGTGTTTATGTATATATATAATCTATATGTGTGTATGTGCATGTGTGTGTGTGTTATATATGTAAAATGTTATGTAGGAGGATGGGATACTGAAAATTTCAGCTTTCTTGTAGCATCCAGCTACACAGGACTAGGTTCTGTCATTTGAATGTGAATGGAATCAATTAGAATAACTTCCCTTCTGCCTCCTATCTCTCTCTTTTCTATCATGAACCATGTATACAAGGACATCACCTTAGTGATGGCAAGGAAAGAATGGAAGGAACCTGGTCTCTGAAACCTTTAAGAGGAGAGCAGCCTTATTAAGTCAGACTTCATGTATGAGAGAAATACATTAGCTTATTGATGCCACTGTAATCTTGAGCCTTTCTATTTCATCAGTTGAACTGGGCTATTTAAACAAATGGTCAAAAATGACAATACATCTTAAATAGATTTGCATGTGGTACTGGGAAAGGAACAGCTGCAGATGATGCCCAGCTGAAAGGAACTGCAAACAGGTTACTCAGTAGGAACACCCATGAGAGTTTTCCAATCTCATTGCTAATAAAGGACTATACATCTAGTTCTTAGTCTCTCTGTCATTTGCTTATTCTTGCCTCTTGGAAGCTCTTAACGCACTGAGCAAATATGATTTTTTTTAAACCATGTTTGTTTTCTTTCTTTCATCTGTCTTTCCTAGTTTTTTTCTTTCATAGTTTTTTCCTTTCAATTTATTTTAAGCATAGGCAATAAATATTATTAGAAAGACCAATGGTCAGGAATTAAAAGTTAAATACATGCTTTAGAGAGCAAAAAAGAACTTCCAGTTTCATAATGAGAATAGAATTTCTTTTCTGGAAGATAGTGCAAAGAGGATGAGAGTTGAAAAGTTCTGGCAAGAATGATGGCTCTGCTGAGCTCATCAGACTCAAGCTATGAGAGGCCTGAGATTCTCTAAGATCCAGAGAATGGTCCCCATCACAATTAATTTGGACTACAGTGTTTTCATTATTTATTGCTTCACAAAAATCACAAAACTTAGGGGCTTAAAACAACCATAACCATTTGTTAGTCTCTGTCAATCAGTGATTCTGGAAGGACACTGTTTGCATTTCTTACTTAAAATCTCTCATGCAGCTGCAGTTAGATATCTGCTGGGGCTGCAGTCATCTGAAGGCTTGACTGGAGCTGGAGTATACATTTTTAAGGATGCACACTTATACAGCTGGCAAGTTGGTGCTTCCAGTTGTTTAATGGCCCTCACTTTCTCTTTGCCTGGCTGTCTCCATGTTTAACTGTTCTCCCTACAAGGTATCTGCCTTCCCTGAGAGCATGCAAGTTAAGAGGGCAAGGTGGAAGCTGCAATTCCTCCAATATTTAGTCTCAGAAACCACACACCAACACTTTGCTGTATTTCCTTGGTCCCATCTATCACTCCTGATTTAGTGAGGAAGTAGATAAGGAGAGGGCTAGGACAGCGGTCCTACAAAAAGTCACCTAAGGATATTAAAAATTAGGAAAATAGAATAAAATCCTACTTCTGAGTCCATATCTTGGGACACTCTGTTCTTCGGCATCCCATTCATTATTTTTCATGTTTACCCTTGATGTGAATTGGGTTTGTAAGGGAAGGGGATTCTTTTAGTTAATACAGCATTAAGTCATGCTTTGAAAGACTTCAATAACAGTAATATTCTCCCATTTGGAAGAATCTGGAAGCAGGACTGTAAGGAGTAATACTGCTGTCTTAAATGGAACCAGGAATGAAGGTGCTTTGAATGATAGAACCTTACCCTGGTAAGGCAACTAGAAAGTAGGGAATCAGACTGCACCATCCTCTGGGTTCTGAGTGGGATCCTGGTCCACTACAAGAAAGGACTATTGGCTTTTATGATAATGAATCATGAGTTCTTTGTCCTCCACCCACTGATTTTTGGAACAAATTTATCTACACTTATGTATTCTGCAGCAATCTTTTGTTTCTCAATTTCTATTGTGAAAATTTTCCCATGTTAATAATGAAAATTAGATTTATTAAATACTGGAAGTCATAGAAGGTCATAAGAGCAGGGGTTCCTTTTATCAACTTCTTCACCAAATTTCAAACAGAAGAGTTCTTCTTGTCTCCATTTTATATATTGCAACAATGTGTGGGAGGTTTTTGATAAAGTTGTTTTACTGCTAAAGAGGTTAGGAAAATGCTGATCTAAATATCATTTTAAATAGCTATATCCTAGATATGGATGTAACATAAATTATTAAAACAATTCTGTATGTGAATACTTTGGTGGTTTCTTGCTTTCCTCTATTATAAACACTATTGTGATAAACAATATCATAGTCTACTGTTTGTGTTCATCCCCAATTACTTATTCATCTCATTCCTAGAAGTATAATTCCTGGGTTGAATTAAATATTGCCTTTTAAAGTTTAAAAAATAAGTATTACCAAATCGTCTTCTAGAAACTAAGCCCCATTTGTACTTACACAAGCATTGAATTCTGGGTTCTTCATGCCCTTTCCAATGCTAAATATTGTCATTAGTAAAATGTTTTCTATTTTGATTGTTTATATAATTTTAAATGTATGACTCATGCCGAATATTTTTGTATGTTTGTTATCCATTTGCATTTGTCCTAAGGTGAGCTCTCTTTTCCTTTGCATAGATTCCAGGAAAAACTTCTGATAGGGAATCATTGTATCCATTAATCACTGTCTTTTAAGGAGAAGACTTCTTATAAAGGATTATTATTATTATTTTTTTTTGCTAAGGGGGTGCTTTGTGTAAGAACATAAATGGGAGTAATTAATAGAGGGATAAATTGCTCATTCTTAAGAAAAGAAACATGGTGTAACAGTGAGACAGTTAGCAGAGGAAAATGGACAGGTGGATAGAAAAAGAAGTGGTGATGATTAACTTTGGGTGTCAACTTGACTGGATTGAGGAATGCAAAAAGAACTGATATGATAGATAATTCTGTGTGGCTGTAGTAATATTTTCCAGACAAGACTGGTGTGTAAATTAGTGAAGTCAGTGGAGAAAGTCCATTCTCAATGTGGGTGGGCACAATAGAATTGGCTGGGAACCTGAATGGGACAGGAAAATGATTCTTCGTTTTGGAGTGGGGCATGTTTCTCCTGCCATTGCCCTTGGACATCAGACTCCAGATTCTTCAGCTTCTGGGCTTTGGTACTTGTGCCGATAACCATCTAGGAGCTCTTGGGTCTTTGGCCTTGGACAAGGGGCTACACAATTGGTCTCCCTGGGTCTGAGTCTTAACAGCTTCTTGAACTGAGCCAGGCTATTGAAATCTGTGGCTTTCCAGCTTGTAGATGTCTGATTGTTGAGCTTTTCAACCTCTGAACCAATGTGAACCAATTCCCTAAGAAATATCCTATGTATATATTCTATTGATTCCATTTTCCTGGGGAAACCTGACCAATGGAGAAGAAGATATGGAAGGAAGCGTTGGTAGAGAGAATGACCTCTGGGGAAAACAGTTATTGGAAGATGGGAGGACAGAGAAGAAAGGTGATCAGTGCACAGGGGGAAAGTTTGGGGATGTGTTTAAAGGCATAGGGTGACCATATATCCCCACTTTCTCTAGATAGTCCTGGTGTGTGCATTTTTTTTTTTTTTTTTGCAGTACTAGGGCTCAACCTCAGGGTCTTATGCTTGCTAGTCAGGTACTCTACTACTGAGCTACATTCCCAATTATTATTAAAGTGCCCTATTTTAGATAATAAAACATGTTATTACTTTCTAGAATGTTCTCAAAAAATATTAAGAAACTAGTTTGTAATATAAGTAAGCATCTTTTTGCCACACAGTCTTCAGTAAAATGTCCATTCTTGCCTAGCACAGGATCATTTTGAAATATATTAAATGTCTGCAACGTACTAATCACTGTACGATGCACTGGTAGTAGATGAATTAAATACAAGATTACTTAATACAGTCCACAATCCAGTCAAGATAAAAATACTTAAATTCACACATAATTTATTAATTATAAGTGCTGAATGTATAGACATTTCTATGATACAGGATACAGGAATACAAAGGATCAAGGAAGAACACCTAGAAAAATGATCTTGAGTTGGTTTTGAAATATTTATTTTTAATATCTTGAAATAGAAATAGTAAGTAAGAGAGATGTGGTGGAATATATGTGCCCAAGCATCGAGGGTTAATGGAGTGGGCTTGGAGATTATAAAGTGTTTAGTTTATCAAGAATGTGTGCTTAATAACCAACTTGCATGCAGTTGTGAGTACTGTTTTATGAGGTAAATAATAAAAAAAAAGTGCTCAAATAAAGGAAAAGTCATGAGTAAAGACCACGAGAAACAAAAGACTGTGTGTATGAAGGTAATGGTTGTTCTGTATGGATTCCTTTTTTTCTTTTTCTTTTACTGTTTTTGTTCTTTTCATTCTTCTTGCTCTCTTTTCAATGATCTATTTCTCTACTGCAGATTTATTCATATTTTCTGTCTCCCATAACTTTATCCACTCCTTTAATTTGAATTTGGACTAAGGATGAAGAGACAAAGAGACAAAGGGCAGATAAACACTGAAAGACAGAGGATAGATGGTTGACCACACATGCTTTTCATCTTTAGATAAAGAAGGGTCCATCACTTTATATACTGTGTCTTTTGGTTTAAAAAAAATCACATTCTCTGATAAATTTCAGGATTACAAAGATTAGGTATTCCTGGATTAGCAAGAAGGAAGAAGAAAATAATATCCATATAGTTACTATGAGAAGCGGTATTCTATAATAATTACAATTTCTAATTCTGCAGCTAAAGTTTCTGAATTTCAATCCTGGCTCTGCCACGTATGAGTTGGGTGATCTTGGAAAATTTTATCTCATTTATAGCATCTGTATATACTTCATAGATTTTTTTGCAGGAAAAAAAATGAAGAAATTTATATAGAGTACTTAGAACAGTACCTTAAAATAAGGACTCAAAAAAATAGAAGCTATTATTAGCATGATTATTATTAGCCAAGATTTTGTCTCAAAATCTCGCATTTTTATGGATCCTTGTTTTTATACATGGCCATACAGAATTAAAATAAACTTAATTTTCCCCCATAAATTATTCGAGTTGGTGGATATTATCTTTAAATATGTTCTAAATTCAATTTATATAAATATAATGAAGTGCACATTAATAATTAAATTATAAACATGCAAAGTCACAGGGTAAATATCTGGTTGACTTTCAAAGTCTTCCATAATCTTGGGTCTTCATGTTCAGCTAACTTTATTTCTATTCTCTTTCTTATTCTTGTTACTTATCCTTCAATAGTGTCCTTGATTGACAGCAGTCAAAATATTTTAAAACACTTTCTTCTCTCAGTAAGTAACTTTTGAATGGAAACCCACCCACTTTTGAGTTGTTAAATTAATTTGTAAATAATGAACTTGCACACCTCTGTCAATGTTGTATGCACATTTCAAATTAATTTTTGAAATAAAAATTTAAAAAGTACATAAAAATATAAAAATAAAATTCTCTCTAACTCAATGGGTCATTTTGACAATGAAAGTCACTTTGGAAAACCAGTGGTCCAGCCCATATATGAATATGTCTGGTAATGTCATGATAGGAAGTAAATCCCTCAGTGCATCAGTCTATTCTATTAATGGACAACAACTCTAAGTCATTTTCAAGTTCTTGTTTGTATTAATGTAAAAAATTTCTAAAGCTACTACTATTTTTTATACCTACTAGTGTACATCGCACTAGGTCCTGGACTTGATGCTTTGAACACATTATTTCTAGCTCTTATTATCTTAAAGCCAAATAGTGCTTTTTTTTTTTTTTTTTTGGTCTCCCAATTACAGATGAGAACATTTAAGTAGGTCTAAGACAAACTCTTGCCCTTTAAACAGTCCTAATCTCTGGATGTAATATGAAATGAAATAAAAACCATCTCTCTACTTGATATGTGGCTACAATTTTCCCCTTAAAGTCCCCTGCACAATACCATGAACATTCAGATCTAGTTTTTGTTTGAACTATTCCTGAATATGAAATGTCCTCTTTCTTTTTTTCTTCCTTTATCTTCCTCATTTCTTTGGTGCCACTATTCAGTCCCCAACTTTTCTTTAACATCATTGCTTAACTCTTCTGCATATTGCCTTGGCCTTGGGTAAAATAATAACATGATATCTACACAACATCATTTTGAGTTAAGTATTCAGTTTATGATGCTTGTTTGCTGTGGTTTTGTGAAATGACTCCTAATTAGTTTCTAAATTGCTTTGTGGTGTAGATAATGCTTTATAATTCCCTTCCCCCCACACTTACATAGTTTTAGCCACATCATAAGCTTTTTTCACTCATATATCTATACATTTCTTTCCTATTTTACAAATATGTAAAAGATGAGAAAAAATGTTGGAAAGAGAATAATAATGAAGAGTCCCAGAAGGAAAAAATTCTAATCATTTCAGACTCATATCGTGGTTTATATCTCCACATATATTTATTCCGCTTTTAGATCAGCCTTATTCAGTTTTGATGTCCATATCTAGTCCTAAGAATTCCTCATTATAGTGACCTTTTGGTTCTTTTCTCTTTGGACAGTGTTTCATGCTACCTGTGAGGCCTTTGACTTTATTGCAAATACATTTTCTTGTACATTTCTGCAGTTGCCTGGCCAGCTAGAAGAAATGTATTACAGAGAAAGAAGAAGGCTCTGGGACTTAGGGTGATCTTGTAGGTCATCAGTGATGAAGTATGTCTTAATCCATATCTTATCAGTAGGTGAGGAGAGGGAAAAATACAGTGTTTTTCTCATGAAATTCTGGACAGGAATAAGTTTCTTGGGGAAAGTCTTGGGGGTAATAAAGAGGAATAGAACAAAAATAAGTAAGTAGGCATTAGATTATAGACTCTGTTATTGACTTTTTAATTTTTTTCTATGCAAAAAGGATGAAGAGGTATAATAAGTGTAAAATATTTAAATATATTAGGGAGCCTATATCAAAGATAGACTAGATCAGACAAGAGGGCAAATCTAAGAGCTGAGTTGTAAATCATCTGATTCTTCAGCAGTGTCCCTTCCTTCCTTTGAAGCTGTTGATTTTGGTAGTTTTTTTGTCAGATACAGATGAAAATTTTCCAAGATTGGTTTAGGCATTCTCTTCTCTTTTAAGCTGAAACAGTATTTATGGCAACATATAGTTGAACAGCTTTCTATTTTCATTTCGCTTCTTGGAACTTTACATGTGGTAAACACTTACTATTTTTTTTTAAGCCTTTAAAACAAATATCTGAAGAAACAGAGCCACATATTCACCAAATTACTTTTACAAAATCACCTAAATGTCTAGAGGCTCACATGGTTAGAATCTAGATGTTCTGCCTCCCAGTTTAGAAATTTAATATGCTTTCTAGATTTTTAAGGAGAGCCAGTCTTTAAACTCAGCTAGAAGTGGTATGTGGGAGATTCCAAAACACATATAGAAATATGTTTTGGGGGATGTAGACTAGTTCCTGCAGCAATCTATCCCAGGTGAAATGGATGTGTCACTTTACTTGGTTAAACTGGGAAAAACGAATGCTGGGTCTCCTCTGCAGGACTTGAATGACAATTAAAGAGGATTGCTGTTAACAAAGAAACAGCTTTCATCCTCACCACAGGAATGAGAGTGACCCTTCCCAGAGGAGCTACTGATTTTTACCTTGTATCACCCATCTCCCTAATGGGGGCACCAAGATTCTTTAGCAGATGTAGTGAGATTGGTAGATTGTTAGGGTTAGCTTTGTCCCTTCACATTTCTGAAATTTTGAAAGGTCAAATGAGGATACTTTGACAATCAGGGCTGATAAAATATATCCTTGGTAGAGAAACTTAGTCTCTGAAAGCAGAGATTCTTCATCTTTTCTGTTCATTAATTTCTGCCTGGATCATAGTTGTTAAGTCCTATTTACAAAAATGTTTCTTTAAAGACAAACGTCCCTGCAATAATTAAGGGATCTGCTATCATGTTATGACAGCACAATGGTCATGTCATGATAGCTATAGAGATGCGTTTAACATGTGTTGCCTTTTTTTTTTTTAATATACAAATACATTTCCTGTTTAAGAGATCAGGTAATTATGCATTCTATAAAGATTTCTGATGTGCTTGGACTGGTGTTACAGTTTGGATCTTAACTGTCCCCAAAAGGCCAATGTGTTGAAGACTTGGTTCTGGGGGTGGCACTACTGTCAGGTGATGCAGACTTTAGAATGTGGGGCCTAATGAGAGGTATTTCGACCATAGAGGGGGTGTGTGCACCTAAAGGAGATTGTGGTCTCTTTCTCTTTCCTCTTTGTTTCCTGGCCAGAAGGTGAGCAATTTTACTCAGCCATGTGTTCCCACCATAATGTGCTGGCAATGAGGTCAATCAATCATGAATTTGAACCTCCAAAACTGTGAGCCAAAATAACCTTTTATAAATCAATCATCTCAGGTATTTGTACAGTACCAGAAAGTTGACTTACATAACTGGGAAACATTAGATACTGAGAGTTATATTCTCTTGATTAGGACTAAAGTTGATGCATCCTGAATTGAGATAGCATTTCAGGTCTATCTGTGTTCTCTTAGAAGAATGGCTTTCTATCTTTGCGTAACATGATATTAATACAGTGCCCTCAAAAGGGTGGGTCTGTTTCCTCATATGTTTGCTTTAAGGCTTTTAAAAAATAAATAGAAAGTGTACCCCACATGTAAGTCTGAGAAGTGTAATATAACCATAAAAATATTTAACTAAATGTCAACACAAATCCTGTTTCAGCTTAAATAAAAGAGGAAAGAATATATAAATCAATCTTAGAAAATGTACACCATACCTATTAAGAGTTATATCAGATAGACTGATTTTGTTTTGAGAGTTCATGAATTATATGCTCTGAAAACTAAATGTTTTAAATCAAATTAATTTATTTTTTTCCCAACAATGTATTTAGTAATTGTTTGTTGAATATTATATGCAAAGAATTAAATTGGACATTTTGGTATACAAAGCAAGATATAATAGCATTAGAGTTTTGTTTTTAAAAATGCTGCTTCTTTGAAACATCCTTTAATACTGAAATTGGAATATGATGATTAGTTCCCATAGCATAATTTATAACTTTGTTACTGACAAGTTTTGTTTTTATATTATTCTTGGTAATTTACACATCAGTCTTCTTCCGTGGACTTCTTGAGGAAGGTATCTGTATTTCTAATAGTGAGGAAGGTTATCTGTATTTCTAATAGTGACTCTTAGAACTTTGACTCAGTATGTGGACCCAGTAAATGAAATACATGTGATCCTTATCTAGCAACACAGATACAAATCTGAATGGCACAGTGGCATCACACACCATTTAATTTACATCATCAGACAGATTTAATTCTGAAGTTGTCAGAATGTTTAGATCACAAATCAAATGTGATTTTAAGTAAGAAAGTAGAATTTTATGACTGGCTCTTTCCTTTTTAATTTGAGGTTTCTATTTTTATTATTTTTTTCATGGAAGTATAATAAAATAGAATTCTGGGTTATTATGATGAATGTCTTGTTTCAACAAGCTACTGTTTAACCCTGGGTTTGATCCCCAGCACTGTTGAAAGAATAGCTGCAGTTTGTTTAAATTATCTTAGTAATAATTTTGTGATGGAAACTTTAGATAATATGCCACATTTTTTTTTCTTTTTTACTCTAATGCATAAAATAATAAAACAGCCCATTCTTAAGTAATTCTACAACTTTTACATGGATTGTGCTTGTGTTTCTTTTGCATATTGGACTCTTTTTGAACCATTTCAAAAATTTGTGTTTAAGCTTTAAGACAAATATTTTAATATGTATCTCCCTTTCGGGTAAGAACTAGTTTAATTCATAGGCTGTTATTTTTGTTGCATGAAATTAGTACGTCTCTGAGGAGTTGGTTGCAAATTTACATGCAGAGTTCTACTTTTTGTCTGTTTTTCTCTTTCTTTCTGGTAGCCAGGTGGGAAATCAAAAATCTCATCTCATGAGATAAACTCCCATTAAAAAATGTAAGCCCATATGTGTTTGAGATTCCTACAATTTCACTATTAACAGGAATTGGATTTAAAATGTCTGCAACAAACAGAAAGGGCTTTGTTTATTTAACAATAGCAAATCTTTAAAAATAAAATCCAGGAACAAGACAGAGACTTCCCATAGTTCTAAGGAGGGCAAACATTAAAATTATTGTTTATGAAAATAGCAATAAAATACATTAATTTCCTCAGAATAGTGTTTCTTTCTATTTAAAAAAATATATAAGTATATTTTTCCTTGTCAGAGCTAACATGTTTTGATTTAGGCAAAAGATATGTCATGATTAAGAATAATAAATATTTGTCAGATATAGCTCATTTTCATAAAATAACTATGGGCTGAAGTAGCCCATTAAGTGATACATTTTTTCATGAATGTTAGAGACTATTGTAGAAATGATTACAAAAATTACTTTAACAGGGGGAATAGAACAAGAAATATTGAGTAACAATATTTTAACATACTAGATATATATTTAATAAGTTATATGCAAACAAAATTTTGTTTCAGGAAAAAATGGAAAATTCACTGGTCAGGTTTGTTATTTAAAAATCACTCATTCCATAAATATTTATTGAGAATCTATTATGTGACTCTATGGAATAGAACTAATTCAAGGCAAGTGTATTATGTTCAAATGTTCATATATTTGAGTTTAATGATTTAGAACCTGTATACAAATAATTTAAACAAACACCATGATTGTGTGTTTTTGAGAACAACTTTTTGTAATCAGAGATCATAAGATTGCATACAATAATCTTAGAAAACACATTTTAAAGTTTAGCGATATAGCTCTTTGTTTTAAATAAACATTGTGTCAATCAGATTCCTAAATTAAATGACCCATTCTTATTTCCAACCCTTGGATCACAGGTTTTGTATTCTGGCTGAGAAAATACTGCCAAAAACTAGGCCTTAACTAATTAGAGAGCATCTAAATTTTCCAAAGTATTGTCTTCCAGTTGATTGTTACTGAGTCTTTAAACATTTCAATATTCCATAAGGCCAGGTGTTTCTGTAGCTCAGTACCAGCAAATCCCATGGACATCAACCTATTGCCTTATTTCTCTCCTAAATTGAGCTTTCTTAGTCAGAAGTAATATTGTTTGGGTTAACTTGATGATGACTAGACATTCAATGAGTCAACAGATGGTGTTTCTGGCAAAGGATGGTGAGCAGAGAAACCAAGTCCAAATCCAAAATAAGTGTTTATTCCAATAAGGAAAAATCCACTTTGGGGAAGGGGTCCAAAATAATCAACTTGATGCCAAGTGGCTATTTGGTCTCCTCAGGATATGGGAGCCTATCTGGGGCTCGGAAATGGCTGCTGTTGCTGTAAAATTGGGTACTCAGTAGGGATGATGGCCAGGTTAGCAATGGTGAGGAGAAGTCCATTTGTTGAGCCCATTCAAAATCCCTTTATGCCCCCATGGCTGCTATTTAAATGAGTGAGTTGAGTAAACACTACTGGGACTGGGGGGAAGAAAAAACATTAACTATGTTAGAACAACTTGTCCTCTTAATTATTGAGAGCCTCCTCTTCAGTAGGAACTTTTTGCTGAACATTTGCACAGGACAAAAATACTCTCAAATTCAGTGTTAATTCCGAGAGGTTTATTCAAATCTCTTTGTCTCAGACCATCTGGTCAAACCATTAGTCATTACTCTTCAGTTGTTCCTCATGAAATCTCTCCTTCCAGGAAAAGTGGGCCACAATGTGTGGGAGAATTATCTCTACTGTTTATGTCCCTAAGAGAATAATCTTTTCTACTATCCTTTGGTATTAATCCCAAGTGGAACTGTTGGGCTAGAGCAATCCATTTTAAAACTAGTGCCCCCGTATTGGGCACTGGTCTCTATGAACCTGGCTTGAAAATTTTCCTCTGTGATTAAGGAGTCATAAAAATCCTACCATGTGGTCACAGGACTGAATTGAAACATGATGACACTGCAGTGGGAATAGCACACGGAGCAATCAAACTGCTGGCTCAGGGAGACTGTTTGTGTCCTCAGAAAGTACATTTGCTGATGGAGTGTTGACAGGTATGCCCAACTTAGTAACTTGAATGTTCAATGCATAACAAGCAGCTCAGACTGCAGTATACCCTGGTGTATTAAGGTTAAGTGTTCAGTGTCTAATGGGGACTAATATAAAACCCATAAAGACTAATTCCCCGCAAAAGAGAACATAATTCTTTCCTCAACACCAGAGTTGTGGTTTTCTACTATATGCTCCCAAACTACAAGGACCTATGTTTTCCCCTAGCATTGAAAGTATTGACTTCTTTCTGATCCTCAGGACCTAAGTACATAATGTTATCAGTAGACAGCATGGTGTTCTATGAGATGATCAGAAATAAAGGTCTTTTATATTAAATTATAACAAAGGCCCATGTAGTCAATGGCCCAGAGATTCAACAATGAATTATTGTATTATTGTATTATTGGCCTAACAAATTGTTTCTCATATTCTGTATATATTGGGAGAACAAAAATAAAAGATTTGTCAGATCAATATTTATGGACCTGCAGGCAAGCAGGGACAGTGTTTATTTGCTCCCCAAATGAGAATGAATCTTGCATAACTGCTGCAATGGGAGAAGTTGCCTGATTAAGTATACAATAATCTTTGTCATTTTAAAGATTCATTCATCTGGGAGACAATGTAGCAGTGTTTTCCAGTTACTGAGTTATCTGTTCCAATTGTATATTTTGGAAATAGATTAATATCCAAAGGATAATGTGAAAGACTGTATTTTCCCAAAATGAGTACAATGGTGTCTCTTGTTCCACATGCTCTTTCAGATCTTGATACTTACCCATCAAGATGTAATGTCTATATTCCTGCCCATTGAACCAAGTTGGAACTTGGTGACTACTTTGAGAAGAGGAATGTCTCAAAAATGGCACTGCTTGTTTCCAAGGCTGAGATAGGAAAGGAAACACAGCTTCCTCCTGGCTCTTTTTCTTTCTTGGGATGCTGTGGTGGTTTGGAACACAACTACCATGTTGTGAGGAAACCCAGATTGTATCCAGCAGTCACATGTAGGAGCTCTGGATAACAGCTCCAGCAAAGGTTGCTGCCAACAGTGAGGATCACCTGCCAGACATATGAGTGAATGAGTCCACAAATGATTCCAGTGCCCAGCCTTTGAGTGCTGAATAGAACAGATCTGAGCTTTCCTTGCCAAGTCCTGCCCAAGTGGCAAATTTATGAGCACAACACATATCATTGTAGTGAGCCTTTATGTATTGGGATGGTTTACTGGAACAGATGGGATAAGAGTTCCAAAAGACCCAGCTGAGGTGGCCTCTGTGTATAACTCTATCAAAAAAAACACCCCCAAATTTTCTCATTAATTGAGGACTTTGGGGATTTAAAGCTAGTATCTAATAATCCATGTCCTTTTACCCACTGCACATTTAGCCTGGTTATTTGCTCTTTCACTTTGGGAAGGTATAAAGGAAGATTTATAGTAGGGATTTTGATGTTATTATAAGACACTCTTCAATTATGCATGGCTTCACCTTATGGAAAGTTCATGTTGAAGTCAACTGCCCATCTACTTAAAGAACCAGTGATCAGACATCTACTTTGAAAGCTCCCACAGATCAGATAATCCTGATAACTATGCAGACTTTGCTCTTTATTAACACAATGATGCCCACATTTCTTTTTCTGTTTACAAGCTCTTACTTTGTCTTTGCCACTCAAGCAGTCCAACATTACTTTTACAATAGAGCCCATTTTAAAACCACCACATGCATGCCTGTTCCAAGTCAATGGAGAAGAGCTACCTCAAAACTTTTAAATAAATTGGTGCTCTCTAATGAAATGCCACTTTCAGTGCCTTCTGGAAGGTTTGTTTTCTTTAAAGGGACACGGTTTGGTTTTTTTTTTTTTAGAGATACTATGGGAAAAATAAATAAAATAAAATTAAAAAAAAAAGAGATACTATGGGAATGGAGATCAGCCTATTCATGATCAATCCACTTCAATTTTTCTGGCTCCCTAAATCCTTAAATTTCTTCTGCATTATATTAAGAATATCTTACCCTTTCATTTTATTTGCATTATGAATCCAGGTTTCAGTCAACCATCTGGTAAACATTTAGACACCTTTTCATCTGCTTAAGTAGATACAGTAAAAGTTTGCTAAGTACCCATCATGAGAAATTTAGTATATTTAAAATAATTTTCTTCCCTTCCTAGTGTAATGGTAGAGTCCATCCTCACATATTTTCCAGGATTTTAATGACGCTAAGTAGAAAAAAAAAATTGTGATTTGTTGGTGGGGAACTTTTCTTCGCCTGGAGTTGATCATGCAGTTGCTCCTCACGTCACTGCTATTAACAGAGAAAGCAGGATCTAATGTTGGTCCTAGGATAGTGAAGGGGGTGGTGTGGGGAAAAGTGCATGGAGTACTACATACATGGCATAAGTTAGGGGTGCCTAAGTGACAAACCACTCCCTTCATATTAGGCGTGTGGATGGCAAACCGCTTACCCGGTAGACACAGTCCTGGGCATAAGACTCTGTGTTGCAGTCACAGCGCTTGCTCTGCAGCTGGCTCCTTGATTGGTTGCCGCAAGGAAAGTTAGCCAGAAATTGTATTGGTGGCTACCTATAATCTGTTTAGCTTCTGCCCAAGTATATTTACATGGTGACTCCACAATAAAATCAGATCTGCTTCCAGTTTGGTCTCCAGAGGTCTTGATTCGTGATTCCATAGCCACACTCTCCTCTACCTTGTTTCATGGACCTCCTTGCTGGACAAGAGAGAGCCCATGCAGGTTGGTACATGAGAACTGACTTAATTCATGAGACAGGGCCCTTGCCTTGGCCATCCACAGATGTATACCCAGGGAAGCACTGCTCTAGAAAAAGGTAGAAGAAACTGCTTCCACTGGTAAGGGAGCTCAGCAATGATTAGGAGTTCAGAGGACTCAGTTATTTGATTCCTCTCATGTGAAACCATTTTAATTCTTAAGGTTCTACTCTTATCCAGTTAGTGGTCTGAATTTTATCTAAGGGATATGGCAGGGCTATATACCAAGATAATGGCATGTGATAGAATTAAATCATTTGATTGCATTAGCCTGTGACTACTGACACTAAAAAATTCTATGTAGTCATAGAAAGTACTCACTGTACTTTGAACTGAGAATTTGGGAGTTGGAGCTTATAATACGATTGTGTGTTTATGTGTGTGTGTGTGTGATATTTTCTAGCATACCAGAAGTTGATTGCTTACCTCACAGGGTTTATATTCTTTGCCATTCATACTTTTCTGTATTAGTGAGTCCCCAGTCCTCTGAACAGCCTTCAGTCAACCCTTCTTATAACCGTAGGTGATAATTTAATAAAATGCTCAATCATTGTGTTTCACGGGTTGCCAGAGCCTGGATCCTTGTTACCTTCAAATTTAACCTATCCATGTAACCAACTTCAGAATTTTATTTTCTTAGGGATATGAGATTTGCATCCATGCCTGCAACTCACTTAATATCTGTCAGAATTCTGGTTAGAAATAAGAGAGGCTACTTGGCTTGTTGAAACAAAAAGGAATTTGTTTAAACATGTAGATTATATATTCTTTAGGAAAATTAGAGCTGTCAGCTGTAAGGCTATACAGTCAGAGAAAACATTCTTGTAGTACTATGAGTACTGCTTTAGCACATGTGCCACTGTTGGTGCCAATGGGAGACAATGCTGCAGCATGCACTGTGCACACTAGAGACTAGACAGCTGTGTTTGTGGTCTTCCCTAAAGCTTGACTTTTCCCTCACCATTCTTGGTAAAAGAGATTACATAACACTGCTGCATCTTCAGGTTTCTGATTTTCAAATAGGCGTTTCTGTGAATGTATCGGATTGGCCTTGCTTATGTCACATGCCAGTGTTCTATCTGTAAAGGTATCAGGAAATGAGTTCTGGCTTCTAACTTTGCTAGTGAGAGGTGGCGATCAATTGTTTAAGACTGGTTTCCTGCAGGCAAGTCTGTAGGAGAATTTACCTCCTTCCCAGCAGAATGATTTAGGAACTAAACATTCCTCCTTGGAAACTGGCTACAGCTCATTGCTTGAGGTAATCATCCTTGGTAGAATGCTGAGGTGGTAAGGCAGGTCCGGGGGCCTGAATAATGCTGTATCCACAAAGCTGGCACCCTCGATTATGCTGGTAGATGGATGGGTTCTCATAATGGTGCCACTTAAATACTTATGGCCCAAGGACCAAGATGTTTGATGTCTGTTCTTGCTAAATCCTACTAAAATACTCTGGAGTGTGAAGAGCAAGGGATGGGAGAATGATTCTTTTACTATTGTTTTTGTTAGCCTGACTTAATAAATACTGTACCAGAATGCCTGATATATATGATTTCTGATCAATTGCCTCATATTGATCTGCAAGTTGGTAAGGCTCATTAGTACCAGGAAAAGATGATAAGCTTAATAAATTTCTACTGCAGATAAATAAACCCATCTACAATCTGATTCTCATGATATTAACACAAATACTAATTTTAACTATAAATAATTGGCTAGGATTATGGGGTTATAAACAGTTATAAAGTTGAGGTCCTTGTCTTGATATTTTAAATTGGAGATTTTACCAAAAAATTTAGAAGCAAAAGGAAATTGACAAACTCAGGAAAAAAATACATAAAAGATAGAAAATAATATGCTTCTTTGGTACCTATCCAGCATGGTCTGGCTTCAGTTTTTAAGGAAACAATAATTCTGTAATCAGTCATTCTGTGCAAACATGGAACAGGAATCTTGGTTATGGCCACACAGCCTGGGAGAACAGCTGTGACTGCATGGTGTAGGCTACTTTACGAATGGTCCTGGCTGCTGCAGCTTTTAGTTCTCTCAGTTTCTTTATGCGCTATATCTGTCTACACATAACAAGTAGTCCAAATTGATGTTTAATCTTTTATTATTATTTGCTGCTGTGGAAAACAATGAATAAGAAATAGAGACAGAGGGGCAGTAATGTTTGTGAATGGTTCAAGTAATTGTTTTTCTTTCTTCCTTTCTCTCTCTCTCTTTCCTTATTTCCCAAGAATTGAACCCAGGGGTGCTTAACCACTAAGCTATATCCACAGCCCTTTTTATTTTTTATTTTGAGACAGGGTCTCACTAAGTTGCATAGGGCCTCACTAAGTTGCTAACGCGGGCTTTGAACTTGCAATCCTACTGCCTCAGCCTCTCCAGCCTCTAGATTCAAATGATAGGTTTCTAAGGAGACTAGATCCAGGTGGCTTCTCTATAGTGTATATTAGTAGTCATGAATCCTAGATATAGCCAACTTGTTATTTACATTTTCTTTTCAATATGTTTATGTGACTGTCAGGTGAATCCTGGAATGCATACAGTTTGAACATGTGCTTGGTTTGCCTTCTCAAATATTTATGGGGATTCCTAGGGTGATAACTACATTTAGTACCTTCTCATGCTTTTCTTTATATTTTTATTTCATATCAATATGTTCCTAAATGATATGCAGTACATCATTATATGTCATAAATTTTAAATGCTATCAAATGTGTAGTATACATTTATGTTTAATTTCATGATCAGCATTATTTTTTAAATATATGTATGTAAATTTTTATGTAATTCATTTTTAGTTTTATAGTGTTTCATTGCTTGAGGATACTACACATTTTTATATTTTTCTTTATTGATGTACATTTAGATTGTTTTCAAATTTTTGTTGTTATAAAAACTGATCTTATAAGCTCATATCTTGGACAAATGCCTTTCTAAAGTATATAGTTAACAGTGGAATTGCTGAGTCTTCAACTTAACAATTGTCAGATGGTTTTCCAAGTGGTTATAATGAATTATGCTCATAGGAGATTACTTCTCATTCCCTATAACATACTTTGTACAATTAGATTTTAAAAATTTTGTTCACCTGACTGTCAGTGGGGTTAAGCATTTTTTATTATGTTTATTTGGTCATTTCAATATTTTAAGAAAATTACCTTTCATAAAACTTGACTGTTTTATATTGAGATTTATTTTATCATTCTTTTAAAAATAATTTACAGAATTCTTCACATGGCTCCTCCTTGGTTTACAATGGGATCACATCCTAGTAAATCCATTATAAATTGAATATATTATAGGTCAAATATGTATTTAATATACCTAAACTACCAAACAGTGTTAGCTTAGCCTTCTTAGTTGCTTAGATTCAGACAAAATATCAGCTTATATTTGGACAAAATCATCTAATGCAAAACTAATTTAGTAATAAAATGTTGACATTCTCATACATAGAAACATATGGGTATTTTGTAGACATGATGAGATCTGAACTCATCAAACACAATGTCTAAAAAATTCTGATAAGCATGAGGACTATGGGATAAGATTCCACTTTTATGTGTAACTATACTATACCAATTTAAAATGCAATAAGTAAATAGAAGTAAAACCAGTAGAGATAGGGGATCTAGTGAGAGAGTAGGGGAGGAAAAGGGGAAGTACTGGGAGTTGAAATGGAGCAAAGTATGTTAATGCATTAATAAATATGTCAAAATAAACTTGACTATTATATGTAAGTATAATGTACTAATAAAAACAATTTTAAAAGATATATATGAATATATTATTTTATTATAAACATAACAATGTATCATATGGTATTATAAATAGTATTTCACATATATGAAATAAGTGTGCTTAAAAAATAAGATGTTTAAGTAGATATGAAATGATGAGACAGTAGAGACAAAATATGAGTGGACAAAATTTGGGCAAAAGCAGAATGAAAGAAATCAAGCAATTATAGATATAGAGAAACTGGAAGCAGACGAATAGACAAACTCTAGATAGAGCAGAAGGGTGGGAGGGGAAGGGAAGGGACAGGGGTTTAGCAATGATGGTGGAATGTGATGGAAATCATTATCCAAAGTATATGTATGAATACAAAATTGGTGTGAACATACTTTATATACAACTAGAGATATGAAAAATCGTGCTTTATATGTGTAATATGAATTGTAATGCATTCCGCTGCCATTTATTTAAAGATAAATAAATGAATAAAATAAATAAAATTTGCAAATTGCCTTAAAAAAAGAGAAATTGGAAACAAAACAAAAGAAAACACAGAGGATAGTTTAAAAAAAGCAAGGAAAGTAATATGGAAATATAATGAATTAAAGAGAAAAAATGATAGATATTAGCAAGAAAAGGAAAGCTAAGAAACACATAATTGAGCCCTCAAAGAAGAAGATGAAACAAAAAAGCACACAAACTAATTAATAAAACTTTTCATAAATAAGAGAACATATTAATTTACAGGTTAAAGTGCTGTACCTCAGGGAAGACTGATTTAGCCTAATGAAGAGACTGAATTTTAAAAATAATTAAAGATTTCACTGAACAGTAGGGCAAATAATTAATTAAAAGAGGAAAATATCAGGTTGCTTTCAGATTTTTCCATAATGATTTTCAGTTGAAGAAGATGGTGGAGCAACTTTTATAAAATATTCAATGAGAGAATCAACTGTATTCAAGCTTAAGAGTAACAGACAAATATTTCTGAACACTTAGAGTCAGGAATTATTGCTGTTGTAAGTCCTTTATTAAATCTAGGTAGTGGACTTTATCTAACAGAAAGATAAGTGAAAGAATGAAGACAAAAGGAGTAACATGAACTATAAAAAGTCTTCTTAATTATAAATTGAATACTAATACAAATGTGATGTATGGCTAATATAAATAGGACTATTATAAATGATGTATATCCATATGTTTCTATATGTAACTTTACATTTGAGTACTTACATATTCAGCACTAAATATATACCTTGCTCTCATTCTAAACTCTCACTTAGTCATCCCAAGTTTGGGGAAAAATTGGTAGGTAAGGTCTGTACAAGTTGTCAGCCTCTGCAGCTCAAAGATGTGTTAGAGTTCTTAATGGTGGGTTATGTCCTCCAGTGTTGCAGCAGACTCCAGAAGCTTCCTGCCCATTTCTTCTTCCTGAGTTCTAGTCTCATGAATATCAAAGAATGAAATTCAGAGCCCAGGATGAGTTAGCATAAAAGTAGAATTTATTCAAGTGTGCACAGAAACAGAACATCCCCCACCCCAATGCAAGAGGGGACCCAAGAGGGGTTGCTGAAGTGTGCTATTTCAGAGTTTTATATAGCACTTGGGTCAACTGTATTGATCCAAACTTATGCCAATCAGAGTTTGAAAAAAAAAGTAACAGTTGCTATTGGTCCAAATTTATGTTAATTAGGGTTTGAAAATGTATTAATGCTATTGGTTAACTTTTGAGTCCCAACTTTCATTTAAGTCTGCCCCACTTCCATTTTCTCCCTACAGGTCAAGTTGAGGGACGTGGATGATCTATGCTTGCAGGTTGAGGTTTCAGAGCTGTGTGGAGTGAGTTTCTGCAACAGGGCCTCAGATCCAAGGTGCCTTCATGGTGAGCTCCTGGCAGTATGTGTCACCCACCCAGGCTCCAACCTTCCCAGCTGTCACTCCTCTTGCTCTATTACTTTGCTGCTGCTTCTCAACAGGAACCAGTAACCAGCTTGCCCCAGCTGGGAAGCTGTGTCAAAATGTTGCAGTTTTATATCTATACAGAATTAGTTGCTACTTCTTTTATCCCATTTTATGATTGTATTTATCAGATATACTACTTACCCTCATCATGTTCTGATTTATGTTCTTACCTGCTCATCTTAGTCCTTTGATTTTCTATAGTTTTTAGAATAATTTTTTATCAAATTTAAGATAAGAATTCTCTCAGGATAGTCATTAGACTTGTTTTGAGCTTTGCTAATAATTTTAGGAAAACTGACTTTTTTAGGAAAACCGACTTCTTTATTGTAACTTCTCATTTATGAACATAGTATATCTCTCTATGCATGTGTGTGTTTAGTGTGGATGATTTTATAGTATGGTTTTGTAATATACTCCATTAGAGATTATGTATCATATGTACACCTTATAATTTTGTTGCTATTTTGAACTATAGCTTTCCTGGAAAATTATATTTTTAATATTTGTATTACATAAAATCATGCTTCTAATTTATTTGTAGATTCTTTGGGGATATTGGCAATCATAGAATGTATGCATATTAATATTTTGTTTCCTTTGTCTGAATCCTTTTAACTTTGATTTTTTTTGTCTTGTACATATAGGACATTGTTTATCATATTGAAAAGTAATAGCAAAATATAGAAGGAAACTACTTATTCCCGATTAATGAAAATGCAAATATGTTGTTTGTAGTTGCCTTTGCCAAGTTAATCTTTACCAGGCAAAAAAGTAATCTTTTTTATTAATAATTTAAAACATGTTTTTCCATGAATGAGTGTTGGATTTTTATAAACTGCATTCTCTCATTTATTGAGATAGCCACAATTTTCCTTCTTTAATCTGTCAATTTGGTGAACCATATTAATCAAGTTTCCTTGTATTTTTCTAGAGTTTTTGTTTCCACTAGGACTTCATATATATTTGTTAGAGTCTGTAAACAAGTCAGGATGGTGCCTGGCAAAATGCCAGAGGGAGTGGTTTGTGAAGTAACACCAGCGAGCCATTAAGTGTGGAGATTCCTTATTGGTTGACTGATGTATCTAGTTTATGCTAATTAGATAGGCTGTGTGGAATGTATAAATACCACTCCTGTCCTACAATAAATGGCTTACACTCCTGCTCTATCAATCTACACAAGTTGTTCGTCACCCCCTGGTTATTTTGCTGCAGCCGGACTGCATATTAACATTAACTTCATATAGTCTTAACATTTGGAGAATATTTCACTGGTAAATTCTCAGCTTGGGGCTTGGTGAGTCAATCTGAACTCATGTGTTTGATGGCTCATCTCTTGTTACTAATTTCTTGGAGAAACTTTTTTTCTTCTTTCTTTTCATTTAGAGCACTGACCATGACAAATAAACTCTTTTCCCTTTATTTGTTGATATATTTATTCTTGACTACCCTTTCACTAAACATGAAGCCTTTTGGGCTCCTCACTATACAAAATATTGTGATTACACACTTCCTTCTTTCCAAAGGCCCTATCTAGTGTTCTCTCCCCTTTGGTCCCCTCATTAAAATTCAAACCCTTTCATTACTCTCAAGGAATCCAAAATGCTCATGTGCCATTTTCACCCAAATTTCAGCTTCCATTTAGTATTGGGACCTGAGAATATTCCCTTCTTCCTTTTGAGCTTAACTTTGCCAAGTATATTTGTTCTGTTTTAACCAGTACTGCATTTCTAATTTGGGGGAAGAAGGAGTTTTTAGGATATCTAGTAAAGCATACAGTGAAAATATTTATCATCAGTCCCCTTCTGAAGTGAAATAGCTTTGAGTCTAGCACTCTTAAAATGTGTGAATTTTCTGCTAAAAATTGTCTTAACTTCTTATTTGTGCATTCAACTCCAGTTTCCTTGGCATTATGTTTATTTATACATATTATCCTGATCACATTTAAACAAAAATCTTGGGTTTCAGTTTTATATGTATTTGATATTTAACATAAAATTGTTTTAAATCAATAATTTGTAAACTTTTATGGTATTAATCTATAAAAATATCTTTGTGCTTCCCTGAAATACTGCTACACTGTATTAGACTATAAATGCAAGTTGTGGCTGTTTCCTTTTATTGGAAATAGTCATATTAATAACATTTTTGTTTTATGCCAATATACAAAGTTTTAATGAGGGAAATTTAGTTTGAATTAGCCTAATATTACTAATGTATTTAATTAGAGATTTTTATAAAAGGTCAGTTAAAGAGAATAAAACTACCATTTTATGATACAAAATTTGATGCTTTTGATTTGCATTGGAAAATAACATTAATCAAATTTTTAAAAATCTTTCTAATTCTATAACTGTGTAGTATATTAGAGCTATTTGAATTGGATAGGGAAAGAATTTACTTTTCATATACATTCAGTGAATAATAATAGCAGCCAACATATATTGCACTAACTATATACAGGCATTGTTCCAAGTATATTCCATATCTTAACTTATTTAACATATACAATGGCCATCTAGTATTGTGGGTATTATTAAACTTTTCAGTTTAGACCTGTGGATGGTAAGGCACAGAGAGATGCAATAGCTTATGTTAAGGCCATACCACTGGTTAGTTAGAGTATAACTTACAGAATCAAAACTCAAACAGTATGCATCAATAGCCTAGTTCTTTAGCCTCTCACATTCCTTCTTTTTTCTGCTGCAAATTACATTTTTTCATGATTTGTATAGTTTAGACTATATTAGACTATATTCAAAGGCTATAACAAATTTTAATCCAAAATTAGTCTGTTTTTGGTGGAAGCTTTTATTTTTTCCATAGCAGTTTCATGTTCAAAACTGGTATACAACATAATTTTCTTTAAATTTTTGAAAACATATATATTTTTATATTATTAAGAGTCTCAAAAATTATTTCAAAATATGCATTATAACTTGGACAATTTCTTTAATGAGTTTCTGCAAATTTCTCAGTTTATTCAGTTTTTATAAATCCTACTACCTATACAAGGTATGCATTATCATAATATAGTTTAGATCTATAGGCTTAGTATTATAGACCTAAGATGAGCAGTATAGATTATCTTGTATAGCCTCTTTATTTAATGGGTGAGAAAACAGAGGTCTAGAAGAATAGATACTATATATGTCAGAGCAGAGGGGAAAAGTTCTATCTTGCTATTAGAACAGTTGGTTCATATCTTATGCATGAATTAAGTTTTAAATTTGCAGCTACTTGGGGCGATGTTGATCTGGTTAAAATTTTCTTTTAAAATCCTATATGTAGGCATGTACTAGTGTTTTTAGTTACCTTCCATATTGAAACATTTCCTTTTATGGGAGCTCCAGGTTATTTAGTTGAATCATATTTTTCTGAACTCAATTGCTTATACTTTCGTACAAATGCTATAAAAAATGACATCAAAATTCCAGTGGCTTAATGCAATAAAAATTTATTTTTGTTGTAGATAGAGTTCAATATTGCATTGGTGGCATATCTATTCCAAGAGGTAACTCTGGATGACTTGTGACCTCACCATCCCATATTTATGTGACTCCACAGTTGCTCTGAAGTTATCCTTTGGTGGAATGGGAGAATACTGAGGTGAACATTTTAGGGGTCAGGCCTGGAATTGGCTTTCATCACTTATGCTTACTTACAGTGTATAAAACTCAGTCATATGATCCTTTTGATTTGCACAAAGTTTGGGGAAATGTAGTCTTATTGTTTTCCCATGAAGATACTTAAATTATTTGGTAACATGTAGCATTATCTTTGTCATAATTTACCTTTAGAGATCATATTGTAGAAAACTACATATATGTGAACACTCGAATAATCCTCTAACTAAAGTGCTCATGTTCTTAAAGTTAAGTAGAGATTGAAGATTGACCTTTCCATTTTATGCTCACTGCAAGACACATCTGTTTTGAGTGAAATATTTATTTTCACTTTTTTTGATTTGCTTCTCCCATTTTATTAAATAATTTCACTAACTTCTAAGGGATATACTAGGAACATGATTTTTTAAAAGTACAAATCTTGTTTGCAAGAAGTACAGAGAAAGTAGTAAAAAACACCCACAAAAGAAGGTGTAATAAAAAATCATAAGGCAAGAAGCAGGTATATTCAAAAGAGTACAATTAAAATGATTTTTAGTGACCATGCTTGCTTATTTATTCATGCTTTTAATAGGTGAAATTGTAAGAGAGTATATAAATTAAATTAAACAATCTATCCAGATTTAATATAAAAAGACCTTTGCTGTGTGAAACTAATTTGATCATAATTGTGCCTTCAAAAGCATGAGTTTTACAAAGATGTTAAAACAAATTAGATGTAAGATTTTAAAAAGCAGATCTTATTAAAAAGTGATCAACCACTGCTAGAAACTTCCCCATTTGCCCCAACTGGACTGAAAAAAATGAAAGGTAGATCTCTGTATTTTAAATTTTGAAACACTGATCATATAATAAAAAGCTCTCAAAAATTAGGTTCTGAGTAGAATTTCATACAGAGACCCAGTGTAGTAACCTAACATTCTATCATAAATCTTATATTTACTATGTACAAAGCACAGTTGAACTCAGCTTTTGCTGGTCAGCTGTGGGACATAAATTAACGTGCCTGCCCATCTGTGTTTTGGATTTTGCTTATAGTGATAATTACATATATTATTATTTTTTTATTTTATGGAATAAAAAAACCTATGGTTTAGAAAGCTTAAGTAACATTTGTAGAATCACAGAAGTTAAAAAAAATGGATACAGATTAAATTAGAGTACTTGATTCTTAATCTAGTTCTTAATCTACACATATGAAATGTGAGGAATGTTGTTACTTTATCTCAAATGATGCTCATTACACAGTGAATTTGTGTAATGGTACCTTTTTTACATGGCCTTGAGTCATAATAATGAACTCAACTTCATATTTCATGCATCTGTTTTAATCTGTGCCTGTAGTGTAAGCTCCAGTCTATTTTATTCCCCATTGTTATCAGGGTCTACCCAGAAAAGTGCCATGATGCATAGCAGTTAATATTTGTGGATTGAATCAAATACTATAAAATAAACTAACGTGAAATAGTTTCACATTATTCTTTTACATATATAAAATATGTTTATCGAGATACATAATCCTACTGCTGGCTTTCAGTGTTGTCAGTGTAATATTTGTTTGGGAAACTGAGTACCCTGGTCTTTTTTAGAATTTAAAATATGTTCCTTAAGAGATAATCGACAAGGATATATCTCTTGACTAGCATATGATTTTGGTGGTTAATTTTAGGTGTCAACTTAACTAGATTAAGGGATACTCGGATAGACATGAAAGCTTTGTTTCTGGGTAAATCTGTGGAGTTGATTTCAGAAGATTGAATCCATGGATGGAGTAAGGTAGATCCTTGCTCACCTAAATAGAACAAAAAGGCAGGGGAAAGGTGAACTTCTTCTCTTTCTCTCTTTTGGAGGCCGGGACACCTTTAGCTTTAAGAACATCTGGCCTCAGGCCTTCAACCTAGCACTAAGAGTTACACTGTTGACGCTTCTTTGCTAATGCCTTTGAACTTGGACTGAGTCACATATTGGTTTCCCTGTTCCTCTAGCTTACTGATGGTCTGTGGTGGGACTTCCCAGTCACCTAAGCCCACTCCCAAAATAAATCCTCTATCTATCTTGTTGGTTCTGTCTCTGGAAAACTTTGACTAATACAATAAACATGAAAATTTACTTAAAATGTGGAGTGATGCAGGATATAAACCTAATTTTACCCTGTAGCAGAAATTATTGCATAAGCATATAGTAACTTCAAAGGAACACACCATTGATGAGTATTTGTGTTACAGTGCTCAGAGAAAGAGTGATATTTTTCTTTATTATATACTTTACTTGTAAAAGTGACCCTTCTTTAATCTAGATTATTTTTAAATTAAAAAAAATGGTTTTGGTTTGTTCTTTCATCTTGGTGGGTGTTTTGATCATGGCAAAGTAAAAGAAGGCTTTTCCTTTTTCTTTTTATTTAATCCATAGGGAGAAAAAAATTAATGTATAAAAATAACAAAGCAAACCAACCAAAAAATTTTTTTAAACGTGTCTTTTCTGAAGTTTGAATTACTCTTATTGGATTTTTTAAAATCCAATTTAGCAAATAGACTAATTCTCTGCATCACTTCTATGTCGTTCCCATTCAATGCAGCATGACTTTGAGGAGCATTTGCTTTTTTGTATAAACAACTATAGATGCTTCTGATTTTTCATTTATCTGGAAATCAACCTCAAACAAGTTTTAGCTAAAGAAAAGTCATCCTTTGTTGTAGTAGGAAGTATGTAGAAGTCATATAATTCATTTTCACAACATTTAAGGCTAGCTTTTACCATTAAGTGGTTTTAGAAAAATATCTTCCTACATATTTGGGTTTATTCCCTTGCCTTTTATTTAGGGGATTCCCTTCAAGGATACTTTTACTTTTATTTTCTTTTAAAGTCTTCTGATGTGTATTTCTTTTTAGTGTCTGCCTTTGAAAATTTAAGATTCAGATTTTATGTTGTCCCATGTGAATCTAATGTCTGACAAACTATTATTTATCCGCTGCTAAAAAATTAGAAAACCTGAGAACTTCTTTTAATGCATTCCAAGCAAATCATAAAAAGGAAAGGGAAAAAAAGACATTTCTGAAACCAAATCAAACATTTCTTGGACATATTTGTAGATGAATTGTGCTTCTCTGCTTTCGTTTGAACTGAATGGTCATCCATGTGTGAGGAAATAAATTTGAAAGCTAACTGAATGCTTTGGCCCATCTTTTCCAAGTATCTCCTGCATCATCTGGACTTTTAAATTTATTCCATCACACATGGATGGCTGGGCTCTCCAAATAAAGTTGGCAAGAGGTGATTCTTTTATGTTTGTGTTAATCTCAACTCACTGAGATGGCAAGCACTTTTGTGTGGAGCATTACTGCACTTAGAAATTCTTTTGATTTCAGTAATTTCTCTTTTAGTCTCAAATTCTTCACTCTTTCTTAACCAATAACAGTCACTGTTCTTTAAGAGTTAGTTATGTAAATGAATTATCAAATATTAGATTACCATAGGGAGAAAAGTGATACCTGGGCATGTTCAACAAAAAAGCAAACAAACAAAAAAAGAATTTCTGAAGTATCCTATTTGAAGAACTACTCTTCTTTTTACCCATTAATAGACACATATAAACACATACTTGTAAAATTAACATTTGATGACTTAGAACAAATCTGAATATTGGTACTATTAAAGTGTGATCATAAAAAAATTTAAAACTTTCTAACAGTAAAGTATTTGGAAAAATACATACAGAATTAGCAAAAGGCTCATTCACCCTCTTTTTATGTAATGGTATTTATTTGTGCATTGTGTTTTTATTTGTATATTGTTCCATATCCATATTCCCTTAATTGGACGTATAGATGATGGGCAGGGCACTCATGACCATCTCATGTTTCTAACCAAATTGATTCACCTCAGTGTACAACTGTGGCATTTTCACCATGTAATTGTTGTAGTTAATGAAATTTAGCATAATAATTATGGGATTTTTAACATAGAGAAAATGTACATTTCTAATAATATGAGATTTAGCATTTTTCTCTAAAATAAAACTCAAACAGAAATACATAGTGAACAGAAATAAACAGAAATATATAGTGAACACAGCAAAGTGGACATTCCAATTTTATTAAATGAAAACTGTATTTTAAAAGATTTGGTTTTTGGTTCAATTACTGAATTAGTGGTTTCATATGCTGAATGTTGCAATTAGATATATTGACACAAAACAAGATATCAAATACATGGCATAAAAAATAAAATTTCTAGTGAAAAATAATGCAATATAAGCTGATTTAAATAATATATTATCTGATTAACTTATATTAAATTGGTTTTCAGAAATTAGTCTTCGTGTAACTGCTGAATTGCTTGTAATTATACTTATCTTTGACTCTTAAAAAATATGATTTATAAAATACAAAAATGAAACAGTAAAGACAATTGATCAAAAGTCTTAAATTTCACAGTTGTTTTAATGTGTCTCCCTGGCTACCAAGCCATGCAGTTGACTTACTTGTCCCTGCCAAGAAAGTGCAGCAGAACAGTGAAGCAGTTGAGTGGTGGCCTGAAAGGGTTGGAAGAACAAGGGCTGCAAGCACAGCTCAGGGCCCCGTGGAGCCCTCCATGAAGGTGCTATGGGCTTGAGGAGTTGAGAGAGAAGGCTACTGGACCTTCACGTTCCTTAGCCAGACCTGGCACAGTAGGGACACCTACTGCATAAGTCCTCTCCTCACAGTGCTGCAGCCTGGAACCTGGGAGCATAGACCACCCCACAGCTTTCTGACCGACTGAGTGAAAATGGAAATGAGACAGATCTGAATGGAAGTTGATACTCAAGAGTTGACCAATAACCTTAAATCCTAATTGGCATTAAATTTGTTCCAATAACAGTGACACAAGTGCTAGATTAACCCCTAACTAGACACTGAGATGGAGAAAACTTGCTATTGGGTCCCTTCTTGCAGTGCAAGGGTTCGTTTCCTATTCCTAATTTTCAATAAATTCTACTTTTAGATTCACACATCTTGGTCTGTGGGTTTCATTCTTTGAATTCATGAGACAGGAACCCAGAAAGAAGAAGAAATTGAAGATGAGCTTCTGGAGTCTGCTGCAACTCTGGAGGGCAAGGCCCATCATTAAGAGCTGTAACACTTCTTGGCTGCAGGTGCCTGCAACAGTAAGCAGACCCCACCCACCAGCAGAAGCAGAGAAACTCCAGTCCCAACTGCCAGCAGCATGGAATCAAGTTTCATCCCAAAACTTCAGTTTCAATATCTGGGTAATTAAGTTATTTTTCCTGTCATAAAGACACAATGTAACACTTTTATAATGTTATAATTTTGGTGATGGGATGAGGTGGAGAGGGGAATAAAAAGAAGTCTGTACATTTTGAATTTTTTTCAAGCATAATATTTATGTTTTGAAAATAATCTCAAATTCTCAGACATCTCAAAGATATGTCTTTAAATTCTGGTTTAAACACTATGTCTACTGTAATAAAGAAAGAAGGGTGCAGGGAAGTCCATCATTGGAAGGTGCTAAGTCAGTATTCTCCATTAGCTAGGGGTCTCTAGTGGTTTAGAGTCATTCTTCTCTTCCTGCTACAAAGAGGGAAAAACCCTTACAAATGGAGATTCCCTTTATAGACATGCATTTCTCTTACAGAAAGGCAGCTTTTACTGTTTTAAGGGTTTCTCCTACGTCTGCAGTTTCTCAAAATAATTAGCTCAAAATAGTCCTTATGACAAAGTTACATATTCTGGGATAGAATATTTTGGTCTGCTACTTATCTATAAACATATTATGCGCATGCACGCACGCACAAACACATACACACACAAACACACACACGGGTGGAGTTTAGGACATGCCACCCCAAAATAAGGCATCTGGCATTTCAGAAAAAAGCAGAAGTAAGAAGGTCACTCTCACCTCCCCTTCACCCTTTTCTTCTGAAGCGGGATATAGGTCACTCAAGAGGCACTCTGCTTATACTTAAAGGAAAGGAACATCCTAATGGCTAAATACACAGAGACACAAAGGCTTTACAAAAGTCCCTCCAGTTAATAGGAATGAGTTTATTGAAAGGATAGGAAAAGGGAAAAGAGACACTCTCAAGGGAGAGAGTGGGTCCTCTCAGAGAGGAGAGGGACAATGTGCTTCTCCTACACACAAGTTTTATTGGGGATCCCAGAGAAGTTTCTAGAGAATCCCACTGTTGCAAGCAGCACTATTAATAATTACTCAAGGTGGATTGTCTTTGAACACTAGCATATATTTGATCACACCAATTATCAAATATAAACAATTAATGCAAAAAGTGTTGGGTGTGCTGGATCACCCTAACTAGCATTGAGTGCGCACTAATTAAACAGTATAAGCAAATCACACAACCACGAGCCCCAAAATACCTCCGAAACCAGATGATTTCTCTCAGCCAAAGAGCAGACATTGTCCCTTGTCTGCTGGTTTTCTCCAGCCAATGGCTGGACATCAGGGAATGGTGAAGTCAGTCTAGGGACTGACAGCAAGGTGGCCAGTCTCACTGATGTCCTTGGAGCAAAACTCTTCAATGTGGTAGGACAAGCATTTAAATACAGTTCCAAGTTGGTGGTGTATGTTGGTGATTGGTTACACCCAGTGAAAGTCAATGTCCATTGGTTATGGTCAGTGGGGTGATGTAATTGCAACTGGGCATGGGTTCTTTATGCATGTCCATGGAGCTATGTTCCCCATCATTTATAACCAGCCATTGCTAAGCATGCCTAAGCCTAGTGCCCCTTACAGCTCTTTACCAATTGCAAGCAGACATGACAAAGCAGTTCAATGGCTGCTGTTCCTTATGGCCAGCAACTTAGCGAGTCCCAGCATGTCCCAGTATGTCTATATGCTTCTTACACCCAGCCAGGTACATTCTTAACTATTGACTGACATCAAGATGACATCAGACTTTCAGGTCCCACTGTCATGGCAACTCTAAGTCACCTTGGCCCATGATGAGTGGTTCTAATTGGATTCTTTACCATATATTTTTACTAATTTTATTGTTAGGAGGAATTATCCTTCTCCTTTAGAGTTTCTGGATCTGGTCACAAAAATATCCTGTGTTTCTCTCATGGACATTATCTTGGGCTTGCATTTCTCTTGCTGTTGACAGTTTGCTAAGGAATATGACACATCCTGTCCTGAGGCCAGGAAGAACTTCAGGTAAATTGCTTATTAGAAAAGAAAGAATGTGGGAGTCAGCACAGTGGGCCTATGTTATAGACTTGTCCTCTCAATCTTGTGTTCCCACAATTCACATCTGTCTGTCCCCTAACAGTTCTACCAGCTGCCAGTAGTGCCACCCTGAGAAGCAAACATTTACCGAATAGATCTTTGGGGGATGCTTAATGCCCAAACTATAATACATCTTTCCCAACAGTGAGAAGCTTGCTTCCATTATGTGCAATTGACTTATTTCACCAACTTTTTAAAAAAATATTTATTTTTTAGTTATAGGTGAACACAACATCTTCATTTTATTGTTATATGGTATTGAGGATCGAACCCAGTGCCCCATGCATGGTAGGAGAACGCTTTACCTCTGAGCCACAATCCCAGCCCCTTCACCAACTTTTATATGATTCATTTCTCATTTCCACCACCACACCCTTCCATTTCTACTATCACATCCTTTCCCCATCTCTGACTTTCCATTTTGGCATTCCCTTTATGGAACCCTAACCAACCAGTTTGGTCTGATAGTCACTCTTTGTTCATTCTTCTTCCAGACTGAAAGCCTCTCTCACCTGGCCAAGTTGCTTCAGACCCCTCAAGTTTTCATGCTGCCTTGTGTGGATACTCCCCTCAGCAAGGTAGGTTCTGAAACCTGGTGCAGACAATCTTCCTACCCCATAGTCCTCCTTGTCCTTGTCAGGATCCTACAGTCCCCTTGAGGCCAGTATCTAGGTAGCTTTCCTGCTGGTACTCACCAGCTCTACCCCCTACTCCAAGCCCCTCTGATTTCTTATCTTTTTCTTCACCTGGTGTGGGTATGGGTTTCTACTCTGCTTGACCCAGTTTAATAGCCTTAGACCTGAAGTTGTTCCTGAAGGGTAGGAAGAGGAGTAAGGTAAGAAGAGATTTGCATTCTTTTTATTTCTTTTTACAATATTTGGTATACTTCACTTCCCTAGTGGAAACCTCAGAATGTTTAAAAAAAATTAGACAGCAGAACCTTTTACTATGTAGGTGCAAATGAATGCTTTTAACACAGACAGTAAATCATTTGGAAAGAAGCAAAATTAAACAAAATACAGTGCCTTCCACAATATCAGGCATCAAATTTTGCCCTGAAAATGGTGTGTAAATATTGTGCAAATGATATCAAGTACAAACTTGAAATTTGACTTTAATCTTGTCTTTTACTATAAACAATTTCTATGTTGTCCTAATGCTAACTCAGACATCTGAACAAAATTATTAATAGGAAAATTTGAGAAAAAAATTATTACCAAATTATGGAAATGAATTTGATAATACCATTAGTCCCTTATAACTGAGAATAGAATGTGCAAGCCACAGCCTAATTTTTTCATTACTTGAACTTTCATTTGTCCATGGAATTAAATATAAAATTAATTTAAAATTAAAAGGAAATAGTTTCCTTTAAGAAATAATTAAAGATACTGGGGAAATAGCAACTAAAACAAAATCAACTGACAATGACAACAACCCCTCACATCCACAAACAATGTTTAACTAGTATTAAGTCAATCTCATTTAAAGACATTATTGCTAGTCATTATTTTCTTTATAATTTTGAAATCATATGTATGCGTTTATAAACATACAACCAGTATTTTGATCATGACAGTAGTGTATCATGTATGCAAAATTTCAAATAAAATTTGAAGACCAGAGTCAACTTTATTGGTGGTAGAACTAGGAGTTACCATAGAAAATTTTGCCATATGCTAAATGTGACTGATCTTTAAAAGACCATTTGTGATTTTCTTCTGGGGTCCCCTATGTTTTTATATTCATCTCCATGATGTCTAATGGCATGTTTAGAAAAAAAAAATTGTTCTTAGTTTCATGAAGATTAAAATAACAAGAGCAGATTATCATATTAAAATGGCATTGTATTCTTCAGTGAATTGTAAAATGTCACTTCTCAATTTCTTTCAATAATTATAATTTCCAGGATCAGTTCATTTTCAGCATATATTTGGTTGTGTTCTTATGATAAGAGATTGTCTGCATTATATAATTGCAGATTTTGGTTGCTTTAGCAACAAAATGCCTGCTTTAAATTTAGAAACTCATTTATTTTCTGTCATTTTATTCTTTACTGCTAAGGAGAGAAGCTGTTTTCTGTTAAATAAAAAAATAAAAAAGATACTATTATAATGGGTGAATTGTCAGGATTTGCCCTTTGTTTCAGTTTAAGCTAAGGGGAGAAGGAACAGCCAATTCTGACAGAAATTAGAAGACTTTTATATATAGGCAGGCTCTGTGCTAGAGAAGCATTTGCAGTGAGGAACCAAATTCAGTCACAGAGTGCATGGAATTTTGATTAATGCCCCCTATGGAACTTGTTTTAACAAGGTGAGGTTTTAATCATTTGTATATTTATTTATTTATTGGTATTGAAAATTTAACCCGGGGCACTTAACCACTGAACCACATCCCAGCTCTTTTTATTTTTTAATTTAAAATAGGGTCTCCAATTTTTTAGTGCCTTGCTATATTGCTGAGGCTGGTTTTAAAGTTGTAAACATCCTGCCTTAGCTTTCCGAGTCTGCGGGATTATAGGAATGCACCACCATGTCTGCACAAGGTGGGGCTCTAGAAATGTGAAGAACAGGCCTATTGAGGGGGCTTTGCTGTTGTTCCTTCAAAAGAAGGAGAATCGCACTTAAAATGCTTGGTTTTACAATTATTAAAAACATAACCTCATACACATAGATAACCAACATGGGTCAGGGTTTTATTTAAGTCATCAATGAGGTAACAAATAGAATGACAAGAATTGACTAGTAGAGTCCACAGGGAACTGGGATTCATCCAGATGATGATAAAAAGAATGAAGAAATGATAAAATAAGTTTACATTCTACAGGACAATGCAGCCACAAACTTTGGGATTATTTTCTTTACCAGATCAGGGGGGAAAATCACCCCTTATCAAAGTTCTATAGACTAACCTCTGATTTTACAGGGTTGTAAAGTTGTAAAATGCTTTAGGCCTGTATCATTCATGGATAATATACCATTCAAAATTACATTTTCTAAAGAGAGTGAAAAGAATTAATAAGATGAAGTTATTAGAAAGTGCTCTATAATAAAAGTGCTCTATAATACTGAAAGTATCACCCTCGGCATTTCATCTTCTTTTCAACTTTTAAATAATGGTTTCCTGTCACATTTTTCTATCATTTAATACTTTCAATAAATTTAATAAACTTATAGGGAAATAATGTTGTTTTTCTAAAAAAGTTCTTAGGAAGATGAAAATAACGGTCTTCAGATTCCTTGGGGGATCACCCAGACATTGGAGAAGAATCATATTCTCATGTTATGAGATATACAGATTCAACTTCATCCTTACCTGTGGGCCCCATAACAGATAGAATATTGATTTGTTAGGGTTATTGTTTAGTCAGAGAGCTTGAGAGTAAAATCTGACATGAATGTTAGTACAAAGTCACTTTTGGTATCCTTAAGAAAACTGAAGTTTAAGAAATTCCAAATTAGTAAAGATCTCATCACAAGTTAGTGACTAAAATCATCTCCTAATAATGAGATCTCTACTAATAATCATCTCCTACTAACTCATTTATAAATTTGACAAATAGGCTAGTTATTTATTACTAGAAAAAAATAAAAAGAAGGACATATCTTCCAGGAAACTAACAAAGAGGTGAGCATAATGGTGATCTTTGGACAAAGTGGCCTCAGTATGCAGTGACGAATTCCATCTTTGAATTGGCCGCCCCTCAGCAGTTTCTACAGCAATTCAGGATCATTGGAATAATACCTTTTTCACTATAAGCATTTTCAAACTATATGTATCACTTTATCAAAAGTCAAAAGGAAAAGTTTTCCTAGACCTATAGGAATAATATATATATATATATATATATATATATATATATATATATATATATATATATATATATATATATATATATATATATTGCAATAATGGCTGAAGTTGTTCGTTGCAAGGAAGGATGAATAGTAGAAATCACAAAAACATAACTAGATACTTTCCAATGGGAGGAAAAAGGAAAGTAAAAGCAAATTTGAAGGGGGCTAAAGAGAATTTTATCTTAACATTTTGATTCCCAAATGTTAAACATGCCAAAGTGCTTGCTATTCAGCTTTTAAATCTTATAATATTAGATTAAAATTATGTTCAACTAGAAATTAGATAGCTTATTTGTACTACATGATAAATTTATTCAGTATCAGGATATTGAAAAAGTAGGTACAAGAAGTATCATAGTATTTTTTATTAAAATAAAATCTGATCTTAAGTTCTTGTTTCATTGGGTTGGTAGGAAATTCAGTCTCCTCTTTCCATCACCAGCTCATTCTAGGATCTAATGGAGAACGAGCTATCTCAGTCATCCTGGATTTCCCTGACCCTATTGTGTAAATCACAGAATCTCTGGGAGGCACCTTTTGCTGAGGCAAATGGCATTGAACAAGCATCCTCTTCTGAGGCACTGTTAATTCTCATCACTGCAAATTCAGAGAATCTTGATAGTGACACTTCCAAAACCCCCAAACAAGCTTCTCCCCTTAATCTGCATTAGCATCTCCTCACCCTAGGTGCTTTCCTAAAATGATCTGACATACCTTCATAAATCTAGAATTTTAGAAACAAAGAAAGGATATTGTTCCTCAGACTTTAGATTTTAAACCCAACTAATATTTTAAGATAGAAGAAAAGAAAAATAGAGGGAGAAGTAAACACAAATAATAACTCAGATTACCTTTTCATTTTAACTTTTAAAAATTATGTGATTTAGGAGATCTTTTATAACAAAGAATATAACTATAAAGTATTGATATGGCTATAGCAAAGATAAAGGTCAGATTTGTTTTGAAAATGACATAAATTAGTATACCCAAATGACTCAAATTAGGAGTCATTTGTTAGAAAACGTATTTAACCTCTTTCTGACTGTTACATCTCTGTATGTTTTTACTACATTTATTTTTTTCAAGGAGCATGATTTCATTTTGAATGCCATAAAATGGTAAGGGATAATTTTGCCTTTATATTATGGAATTTTGCCTCTAGATCTTATCACTTTCTTAGAGTGTTTCAACACTTGGGATGTAGGAAGAAAACCCCAATAATTTTAAATTTATGGGTAGTTTTTAATCTGTTTATCTTTATTAGAGAGACATTCCAGATTTGCCCAAGAGAAACTTTCAAAGCTTCTTCTTACAACAATGATTTGTTTAATTTTTAGTCCTGTTCTTTATAGTTTCTTGGAAATATGACCATGTAAACTCCTCTGCTTTGGTCAATCCCATTTCACTCGTCTTTACTTACCTCATATAGGAAGCCAAGATGGATTTGAATTCAGTTCTTTCATCTTTCCCAAACTTGGGTTCAAAACTGTCTTTTGTGCTATATCTACCTCAGTTCTTTTTCTACTCAATGTTTACATAAATTCATTTTCAAAAACAGTTTATCTGACAGTTTCTTGTTTGTTGCAACATAAAAATTGGGTACAAAAGAACTTAATGTCAAATGTTCGAGTGGTTTAGAATTTCTGTATGTGAACATCAAGAGTTGTGGATACATGAACCAGTTGTAGAATCCTGCATTACTAAATCAGATCCTTAGCACATCTGTATCGTGATAGATACATTTTAAAGATACTTTGAGAAACATTTGAGCATTATAATTGGAGGACTTGGGAAAATTGTGTTTATGTGTGAAACTACTTAGAGCAAGCAATGAGCTTCTTCATATTGAAAATACTTAGTTTCTCTAAATATCTGGCTAAATATCCATTTCATGGTTTGTGTTTAATAAACTCTACAAAGATATTCTAATTATAATGGAATTGAGGAATTGATCAGTACTGATTCACATTTAGATCTGTGCTAAGCTCTTTATTTTCTTAATCAGAATCAGACCTTTTATTTCAACTAAGTTATATTAAGTACCTTAGTTTTCAGTCTCATCTTTTAATTTCTCTTTTATGGGGTTTTACTTACTCATTACTCCTGCCAAAAACCCTGCCTCTTGTACAAAAACCTGCTTCTATACACTTGTACATTCTTTATTCTTCATCTTTTCTTTCATCTCTGTCTACTGAAATCTCACTCATTGTTTGAGGTCCAGCTGGAGTTCTACCTCCATGAGGCATCTCCTCAGTATCTCAGTGGGGATGTGACCTGTTTCATCTGAATTTGTACAGCATTTTGGTTCTTCTTCTTTGCTCACTTAATTTGAAGTTGTTCAAATATGAGTGATATTTCCCTCATTAGATTCTAAAGGTCTTGGTGGGCAAGATGATCTGTTTTGTGTTTCAGGACAGATCCTATTTCAGTTCTGTAAATACACTAAAAATTAAATATTTATTGTTGAATTAATGGTAAAGATTACATGTAGCTATTGCTTTGAAGACTATTTGCAGCCTAACAGCTATCTTCCAAAATATAATCAAAACAATGAATAGTAAGAGTATCTTGAAGACTAGTTATCATGAAACAGGTTTTCTGGGGCTGAGGTTGTGGCTCCGTGGTAGAGTGCTTGTCTAGAATGTGTGAGGCACTGGGTTCAATCCTCAAAAACCCATAAAATAAATTAATAAAATAAATGTATTGTGTTCATCTACAACTGAAGAAAATGTTTTTAGCAAATAAGTAAAATTTTAAAAACAAACAAACAAAAACAGGTTTTCTCCTCTTTCTCAGAGTCTTCCAAAGTGTGAAAAAGGTGGTCAAGGGCAAGAAGGCCTTCTTAATATCAAGGTCAGTTAGGGTTTTTCTACTTGTTAGTCTCTGTCATGATGGGCAAAAGGTGCAACTTATACATTTGAGGGGGAGAAATAAAGAATGTCCATGTGCTTCTGCCCTTTTCAATGCTTTATTCCCTCACATCAATCAATACAATTTCACTCTATAGTTTCTTAATCAAGAAAATGACAATCCTTAATGCTGAGCACTGAAATAGACATAATCAATTCACAGCAAACAATTCTAGATTAATTCTAAGCACTGCAAACACACTTAAGCATGACAGGCTCATGACAGACATTCCCTCTGCATGCTAAGTGTCATGATCAAGTATCAGATCAAAAGTCTCAAGTCTTAGGCTCTAAGTCCAGCAAATAGATGCACACTCACTCAGACCTTGGTAATCAGGAACCAAGCAGGCTTCTCCTGGGGTGGAGCTGATGGCTGGCTGAGGAGACGGTCACAGGGAGAATACCTTTTCTCACCAGAGTCAAGAGGCTGCCATAGAGTATGAGGGTTGTGAGAACAATGCAGAGGATCAGGGAGGTGAGAAGATTTGGGATGTCAGTCTAGGTCCTCATTGGGCTCTCAGGCTTGTGTGCATCAGTGTCGGCTGGCTGAATGTCTCTTCATTTGCTCCATAATTTATACTAAATTTTGGAGCTTCTCACCATCCCTCCAATCCCTACCAGCTGCTACCAGATTTCTCAGTGACATCATTTGACCTGAGGTAAAAGCATCTGGTTTGGTGGTCCCCACCCTAATTTTCTTGCTTCTTGCTCTTATCAGGGAGAGTGGAACATGCCAGAGACTTCACTCTGAATTTGTCAGGGTGGGAAGTTACTTGTTTGTGCCTGTGGGCCATACTGGAGGGCTCTGTAGATGTGCCTGGTGAGACCACAAGTTTCAAACTGGAGTTTTAAATGGAGTTGTTTAGGTTAAGGCCTAAGGCTATTCATACAGTGTTCTATATCAAGCTACTTCCACATCTGCATTCCTGACTCCTCCTTTTCTTCACATTTGATTGCTGTTAGTTCTTTCAACCTAATGGGCATTATTAATCTTTACCTCTTGACAACAGAAAGTTATTGACACCCAGGCTGTGCTTTAAGCTCTAGTCTTTCCTTTCTTTCAGAATGTGTCTTCTACCCAGCTTACACCTACCCTTCCTCATCTGAAAGTCCTGTATTGTTGCCTGAGCTTCATATAAACAGTGGGTGAGGTTGACAAGCCAAAAAAAGGAGTGATAAAGAAGAGATCCGTTGGGAAAAAAATGGGAAATAAACCCTGAATCAGACTTTATAGGTTAATCACATCACTGATACCAATGGCACTTGACTGGCAGAACCATGAGTTGAATTCTCTGCACCTTTGTTAGTTAAGCAGAAAAAACTTTTAAAAAGTTCTTTAGCACTCGATAATTAGAAACAATTTTAACTCAAGAATGTCAACCAAGTTGCTGGGATTTTCAAGTTCCTATCAGAGTATTTGAGATGATCATATTGCTTTCAGCTGACACAACTGAAGGGCTCATGGGCTACTTCAGCTTTTTCCAGTAGCAATGTCTACATGCCATCCTGGCAGTGTTAGGGGAATGTAAGATCTCTGCAGGTCAGATGAGGGGATTCACTGGCAAAATTTTACTTATCTTTTAAGGTAAAATTAATTGTGCAATACACACAGTGGTAGTTTTTACTTATATCTCAAAAATATCATTGTTTTCTGCAAGAAAATGTGTTTTATCTGAAGACCATATTTTCAGTGTAGGAGGTAGTAAATATTTCAGGAAGTTTGTATGTCTTATCATAAAAATGTGCCATTCAATCATCCTTTCCATGGGTTTTGGCAGAACTACTGCCTTTCAAACTGAGCTGAATGGGGCTTATTTTCAGGAAGGTTGAGGAGGACCATCATGTAGTCATACCTAGGCAAGGTGCAGATGGTCTATTAAATGAATGTCATGTTGGCAATTTTTTTTGTTATGATGCTAGAGCAAAGGCTTTCAGGGCAGATTGCTATCAGCCAAAAGTTGGAAAGGTTTGCCTGTCCTGTTTGTTCCCTCTGTTTCTTAGTATTGATGGTGAGTTTATAATGCTGAAGTCATCCTTGCTAGCATATAATTTTCTTGTTCAATTAATGAATTCCACTAGGTAAAGGATGACCAAGTGAAAAGAAATTCTGTTTGAATTAATAAAATGATTTACAAGCCCCCAAAAGAGAGTAATTTTAGAAACACTATTCTCTTTGATATTTTCAGCAACCTAGCAAGTTAGAAAAGGCAGGGAGACTACTTCATTTTACATATCAAGAAACTGAAGCCCACACAATGATGTGACCTACTTAAGATAACACAGCAAAATCAGGACAGAAATCACACTACCCATAAAATCACTCTTGATCCTTTAGAATTCTTCTAGACCATAAGAATTGCCCACTAAGGCAGAAATTTTACTGAACTTTTTCAAAACAGTACTTCCTGGCCCAATTTTTAATAATTTGTTGAATAAATAATTGAATAAATTAACTAATTTTTTCAGCATTCATAATTTCAAGTCTGGATAGAATTAAACATTCATTCATATTTCTTCCAAATGTAATGTTTTCTTCCTTCCTCTTTTTCTTCTCATCCTCCCCCTCATTCTCCTTTTTCCTTCCTTTCTTGCCCCCTTCTATTTTATATTTTTCTTTTAAGAAGATCTCATTTACATCTGAATGCCCAAATCCTAGCATAGTGCTCCATATAGAAGCACTTAGTGTTTATTGAATGAGGGAATGAATTAATCCCATCCCATGTCCACAATCCTTCACTTTGGAAGATACTGTCTCCTGAGAAAATACAGTTCTTAATTAGCTGCATTTTAAAAAACAATAACTATCTTCTGTGAAGCATGCTACCACAAGTTCCAGAATTCTTTATTAGGATACAACTCAGGTCATATTGGAATCAATGTACTTGATCAGCAACATACAAAATATCATTGAGGATGACTGTCTCCAACTTGTTTTTCTCTCTCTGGTTGATTGAACTTGTATTATTTTTCTTGCAAACCAAGAAAATCAGTGTCAAGTAGCCTGAAAAGCGTTGAGTAATCTGTTCATTCTGTAACTATGTACTTGCTGGAGAACTACTCAAAGAACATCATGAGCCATGACAAAGAGTTGGAATCTTATTTAGAAAAGTAATTATGACTCATCTTATTGGTAATTGTTAGACATTGAAACAATTTTCCTTTTGACATTTATTCTTCCTATGGGTTCCTAGGCTAACTTGTCTTTACCACTTTTCTGGGCCTAATTTGCTGCTTTAAGTCATTTAATTTTTTCCCCTCTTCTTCTTCTTGATTGGAATTTAGTTAGAAGCAGAAGCGGTATGCTATCCAGCGAAGAAAATGCAATAAAGTGGAAAAATAAAGGGATTGGGACATATATGGCATTTAATCCTGCCTTGGCTAATTACCAGCTGCTCCAATTTGGGCAAGATAGTTTTTCAAAGTGAGTCTGATAATTCAAACCCTGCAAGCTTGCTATGAGATTAAACAATCAATAATAAAGATAAAGAGGACCTCAAAACAACAATGGAGATAGGAGCTCTGAATCTCTAGCTCTTACACTGTGTGTGTGTGTGTGTGTGTGTGTGTGTGTGTGTGTGTGTGAGAGAGAGAGAGAGAGAGAGAGAGAGAGAGAGAGAGAGAGAGAAGAAATTTCTGTAGAGGTAGAGACCACTTTGGAATGGTAGGGAATGGAAGGGTACTCCTTCTGTTGGGTTTGCCGTGGTACCTGGCCCCTATGGAAAAGCAGTGAAACAATAAGTGGTGAAATTTCCAGAAAGGAAAAGATGGCTTTTCTACATGCCTAAACCCACATTCAAGCAACTTAGACAGGCCCTAGCAATTTAGCCAGGCCCTAGCAATTTAGCCAGATCTTGTCTCCAAATAAAAGAAGATAAGTAAATAAAAGGGCCAGGGTTATAGCTCAGTGGTAAAGCACACCTGGATTCAATCCCTATTACCTCTCTTTGCTTCTGTTCCTCCCCCCTGACCCTCCACCCTTGGCCCCATTTCATGTTGAACTGGATTTCTCTATATATGTATATGAGTGAGATTGGGCTGCTGTATCAAAGTACTATAGACCAGATGGCTTACAAACAACAGAAATTTCTTCCAGTTGTGAAGACTGGAAGTCTGAGATCATAGTGCCTAAATTGTTGGGTTCCTATAAGGTCTTGCTTCCCAATTGCAGACTAGTTGCTCTAGTTGTCTTCTCACCTGATGGAATGCAGAGAGTTCTCTGAAGTCTCTTTCACAAGGGTATAATCCCATTCATGCCCTAATCACCTCCCAAATAATTCATTTTCTAATACCATTTCACTGAGGTTAGAATTTAAGCATGGATTTTTGGGGACACAAGCATTATTTTATAACAAATGAATAAATTGGTTTCTGACTAGGTCCTCATTGCCCAACTTTTTCTGACTCAATTAAATGGTGCCAGCTATTAAATTCTATTAATAAAGGTAATGCATTTTTTAAGTGTAGAGTTTTATACAAATGTCTATCAGAAATTCTAAGTGCACCCAATTTCCATTGTTTTTTTCTTTAGTAATAACTTTCATTTTTAGTTGGGTATATTATCAAAGAGACAAACCCCACACACATTCCCTTTTTCATTGCAAGCAAGTTTCAGCCATGTGGCAAAGCTTTGGCTAATGAGTCATAAGTGGAAGTATTGTGTGGGACTTTTGAAAAGCTGCTTGGGAAAGATGTAAGTCATCTGAGACCTGTGACAATGATATGGCTTCTAGAGTACTAGAGCTATCTTTGACCAAGAGATAAGGGTGCTGTCTAAGGGATGTAGGAGAGAGACCTGGCAGGGATGGGGAAAAATCCCTGATAAATTTACAGAGCTGCAATACCAGTTTCTACTCAGAATCTAAAGGAGTCTAGTTACTTGAGTACAGTTGGACATTCTCATTATTAATCAAATTGACAGCCTAACAAGCAGTAAAGAAATTATAGGATGGTCAGCATTGAGACTCTGAAGCTGGAGAATTTTTATCCGTGGTAGGAGCAGTTGGCACTATTACATTTGACATGGATAGTGATGAGTGGTATATAATGACAGTTTAAGAAAAGATTCTCTGGCATAGTGAAAAGAAATTCTCAAAATGTGAATCCTTTGGCACAAAAATAAAAACTTATAAACTCAACCTTTATGTTTAAGTGAAAAAGAGGTAAAATTTCTGGCCTGTCATTAATCCTAGAGATGAACCATAAACTTAGGATTCATTGAGTATTGGTACTTTATTTTTAGAAATATTTATTTAGAACCATCACCATAATTTTTGAAGTATAACATGTAATTTAGGAAAGATTGAATTCATGTGTTTCTTATTCATTAAGGCTTGTATAATTTAAATATGTATTTTGCATAAAACACTTTGATGCCCTAGAAATACTTTTATTTTTAAAACCTCTGAAGGTTTATATCTTCAAAAAATAAAAGAAACTGTGATTTTTTAAGAAAGATATGAATAAAAGTATTAACATTTTGAAACATTATATTTAAGTGTATTTTACATGTGGCAAAACATTATTTTATCTTTAATTGAACTGACATATCCTTCAACTGCTCACTTTCAAGTTTTTGCATCTCTACATCTCCAGGGGCTTTCTTTATATTTACACACATACAAGGTAGCTATTAAATACATATTTAAGGACAGAAGAAAAGTTTATAATTGTGAAAACACTTACATCATTTTTCTTAAGCTTCTTCAATCCAGAACACCACAATCAGACTATTTAGGAACATTTCAATGCTCTTAATTAAAATAAAATTACTTGGGTGGAAGGGGCCCATGACAGATACCATTTTTGACCCTCCCCCTTGGAAGTTTAATATGATGCTTGCAAAAATAACTGCAAAAATGTTACTTATTAGAAGTAATACAAATATTGTACTGACAGTGTTCTAGAAAACTAAGGATATTTTGCTTTGTTTTTATCATATATATTGTGGATATATATTCACATTATAAATCAAATAATGTGATATTGCTGCTTTGTCTCTTTCAAGCAATATGTATTTCTAATTCTTTCTAACCAAACCTATTTAAAACTCAATTTTCTGCATGTTTTCTAAGGTTCACTATATAATGAGAGTTACAAAATGGGCACTTTATTCCATTTTCAAAAGTGAATTCTTTCTGCTGGATCTCAGATACTGAGGAATAAGCTACCATCACTTCCCATAATATAAATTAGTTGATTCTTGACTCTTTTCACTAAATAGTCTTGTTTTCCTGTAAATTCTATGGCAGCAATTATTCAATTTTGTGCAATAATCTGTTCCTATCATGTATAATATTGTCTAGTTTATTGTGAGCTCAACAAACATTTGTTAAATGAATTAATGAGTTGATCAGATATTTTTTCATCAGAAATAAGAGAAATCCAAGTCATACAAAAAGGAAAAAGGGGTCGATCAAAGAATTCAATGAAATAAACAGAAGGAAGACTGAAAGTGGGCCCCAGGCAAGGTTAATATTACAAATAATTAACAACTTGAGTGGTACAGATACTGACCTACCAGTGTAGAGGCAGGCTTAATCAAATTACAGTTTAACCATAAACATTTGGTAAGGCCATACTGAATATTAATTAGCCTGAGCTCCAGGAATGACTGGAAATAGGGCAATGCTCAGTCTTTTTTTTTTTTTATTGTTGTTTTAAATCTTTATTTGTCCCCTCATTTCGTTTATACTGAAGAGTGGCTCAATCCCAATGATGGCTCAAAGCTTCAGAAGCTCACATTTAAAAGCTACCATTGGACAGAGACTGACTTTTTTCTTACTCTGATTTATCAAAAAATTTCAGGAAAAGAGAATACTATTGAACAGATCAAATAATAGGTGACCATTACAATAGGTTTGCCATTAAAATTTTGAAAATTTGTTTCCCAAAGTAAAACAAGGGACATAAATAAAAAATAATAAACAAAATAAATAAAAATTAACAAAATAAAAAAGGGGACATCTAAGAATCCAGTTATTTATTTTAAGCAAGTCTATTTTGGAAAAGACTTGCTGATTCCCTTGCTTTTACTCCCCAGCTTCCCTTGTTCTCAGGCTAGGGCTATGTGACTTGTCTAGACCAGTGAGTTACATTTGAATGTATTTGTGTGACTAAGCTTAATGAAACTTTTAATTTTCATCAAAAGTTTATGCGCCTTCTCCATCTTGGTTGTCTCCTACCATTGGCCACCTGTTCTGCCTCTGACCAGTATTAGACCTACAAAGGCAATAAACTTACTTAAGCCCTTGAATTTTGTTTTTATTGTGATGCCTACCATTAATCACCCAGAAAACAAGTCTGTTTAAATATGGTTTACTGAAAGGAATGAAGACATAGTGAATTAAGATTAAAATCCAAACTCTGGAGAGTGAAGATGGCAGACTGGCAGAAGGATAGGCTTCCCAGCAGTTCCTTGGCTCGAGATTTTAAAAACAGGAAGAAGACTGCTCTTTATAAAGGTGGGTGACTAAAGGAATTCACTGAAATTCAACATTGGACAGCAACAAAATCATAGACACAGAAAGTTGGAAATGTTGAACTTAATATAAGAAATAATATATAATAGAGACCTAACAGACCACTGCAGAGTGAAGAGGAAGCACAGGAAAGTCATCAGAAAAAAACAAGTTTTTGGAGAACCTGTGGAATAGAAAGATACTGATCCTAACTAACCCAGAGATGGTGGGGGAAATTGTTGAATAAGAAGTAATTAAAATCAACTGGCTGAGGGCAGAGAGTACAAATCAGAAATCAGTGCTGCGGCAGGGAAAATCATTTTTGAGTGTCTTTGTTGTCGTAAGGAGAGGTTGGAGAATGGGAATTCACAAAAGAAGCTGCCACCCTGACCCAGCAGTCACCTATTATGGGGCCTAGACTATATCTGGAACAATATGATTGAAATACATACAGAAAGGACTGAGCTTAGGGTCATGCAGGCTGCGGATGTGGAGAAGAGAAACCTCTCTTTGTTGCTGGCATCCCATATGAGGACCTGGGAAGATATCAGTAATGCATCAGACAGGTGCATCTCTACTTCAGGTCTGATTCTGGGTAATTTACAACTATGGAGATGGAATATGTGAAATCTGTCAAGGTTTAGACTCCTAACCGTGAAAGTGCAAATTATGGGAGGCCCTGAAACTCAGACATCTAGTTAGTAGAGATTAGCATCTCTCCAGCAATAGGGAAATGTGAACCAAATCTCAAATACCCACAGAGAGAGTTCCAAGGGTCAGTCAAGATCAAACTCTAGCTACTGGAACTTCTAATTTAGAACTTTGCACCAGCCTCGCAGTGGGCAGATACAAGTTGTCAACACTCCTCAGTCTTTCCCATCCTATACAAGGAGAGGGTAAACAGAGCTACCACAATCAGCTTTGGCTTCTAGCCACAATGTCTGGCAGCTGGGTGAGGAACACAAGGACACAGGACTCAACAACCCACAGCCCTTGACCCAAGTGTTACAGAACTCTTCAAAATAAATTTTAAAGAATGGCACATTAGCATAAGCAATAAACATCCATCCTTGCCAACAATTTCAATCACCTTAATGGAAACAAGCCTTATTTTTCTCATTACAAATTTTTATCCACTCTAACTTAATGTCTAGAAGAAAGCAACAGGCCTAGGCTGGTGTCTCAGGGCCTGTATCAGTGTCTGATAACAGTTCCTATGACCCCATATATGGGCCCCAATTGTTTTTCTTCCAAAATAAGAAGCTTAGGTATACATCAGGCTGCTCTGGCATTTCTCAAATGAAAAATGAGATATTCAATAAACATGATTTTAAATGTAAAAAAAGGAGAATTTTTTTCCAAAGGGATTTTTCTAAAAGGTAAGGTATCTCTTCACCCTTTTCCTTTTTTAATTTTATAGATTTTTTTAATTTTTTCTACTTTTTGTCCTATTATTCTTATTTTTACATTATTAGTAGTAATAGTAGGTATTATTATTGTTATTATTATTAATTTACCTTTTTCTATTTTGCATGATTGTGTGTGTATGTATGGGTGTGTGGGTGTGTGCATTCATGTGTGTGAGTTCTCACTGCATCGATATTTTGAAAAAAAAAATATATATATATATTTGTATAATTTTCCTTTTGTTTTAATTGCTCTCTTCATTCATTTATCATTTAGACTTGGTTTGACCTTGGTGAAGGAAAATTTTATGTGGGTTTCTTTTGTTTTAATCTTTTACTTGTTTGCTTGTATCTTTTTTTCCTTCATTTTATTTCCCCTTCCTCGCTCTCTTCCTTAATAACAAAAATTTTCTGTTCCTTCTTCCTCTATTTCTTTATCACTTCCATATTAATAGCTATCATTTCCTACCTATCTCCTGCTTCTCCTCTGTTCACTTTTTAAGTATTTCAAAATTTTTCTTGCCTTACTACCATATTTTCTCTTCACTTAAGGAATTGTAGTTTCGCTATTCAGTGGAATTATATAATTTATGTAATTCTGACGTCATCCATGTTACTATGATTATTAATACAGTGTACAACATAGTAGACACCTGTTGGCTTATGTCAATCTATTCATGGTTATTTATTACTGGTGCCAGTGTTAAAAAAAGTTGACCCCCAACTTTCCTCTATAGATGGTAATTGCTGTTATAAATGTCAATAGAGACACTGAACATTTATTTTAAGGCTGCATATTAATGTTATTTCTTGTCATTGTTCCCCGTTTCTCTAAGAGGGGCTGGAGAGTGATTGGGGCACTTCAAATTCACAGGAGTAGTGATCCTGCAGATGAACAATAAACACAGCTCAACCAAGTCACAGCAAACCTCACTCCACACACAAGCAACCCTCACTCAAGTCTCAAAAATACTTCAAACATAGAGGAGGGGGTAGGGGAGAGAAACTCCCCAAACCAATAACTGTGTCCCAAGTAGGAATAACTAGAGCAGGACCCAGGTCCCACTTCTGGACATCTACTCCTATATCAAGAGAGAGAGAGAGAGAGAGAGAGAGAGAGAGAGAGAGATAAGAAATGTAACCACACACACACACACACTCACACAAAAGTTACCTACACAATGAAGGACACATGTATAAAAGAAGAATGATGCAAACGATGAGCAAGTCCAAGATCTCTGAAAACAGGTAAACAAATCTGTAACCAAATTTACAATCTCCCAACAAAGTAACCTGTAGATATGGAGGGGATAAAATTCCAGATGAAGACTATAATAAACTGGTTATTAAAATGTTCAATAAACTTAAAGAAAATCTGAGGAATTAATTAAGAAAACAAATATAGGATGTGAAATCTCACTTAATAAAGAAATACATATATTGAAAACAAAACAATCAGAACCCCTAGAAATTAAAGACACAAAGAATCAAATTAAAATTAAAAATTTACTTGAAAATAACACCAACAGAATAGATTGCATAGGGAATAATATTTCAAGCCTTGTAGATAGAGCATTAGACCATGAAATCAGGGTATATGAACTTGAATACTCAGTATGCAATAAAGAAAAAAAAATGGTCAGACTATACAAGAAAATTTGAATAACATCAAGAGGCCAAACCCTAGAGTTATTGGAATAGAAGAGCAAATGGAGATACTGGTTAAAGGCAAGAAAAATCTCTTCAGTGAGGTAGTAACATAAAATTTTACCCACCCTAGAAATGAGATAAACACATAAATACAGAATACTTGTAGAATTCCAAATAAGATCAAAAGAAAACATCTCTAAGACACATCATCATCAAAATGCCTAACATAAAGAATAAGGAAAGAATATTAAAAACTGCAAGAGAAAAATATCAAATCACTTTTAGAGGTAAATTAATAAGTCTCACTAATGACTTCTCAACTCAGACCCTAAAGCAAAGGAGGGCCCTGGAATGAGGTATTTCAAGCTCTAAAGAAAAACAATTGCCAGCCAATATTCCTATATCCAGGGAGTTATCTTTCAGAATCAATGCAGAAATTTAAAAAAAAAAAAACAGTAAAAATAAACTAAAAGAATTTCTGACCACTCGGCCAGCACTACAAAGAATTCTTAGAGATATGCTGCACTCTGAAGAATCCAAAATCAAACTCTAAATCTCCCACATAAATACAGATCACTAGAAAGCAACCAGCTAAATAAAAATCAAGACAGAATTAAATATAGCAAACTTATCAAAATGGCAGGAAATAACATTGATCTATCCACAATAACCTTAAATGTGAGTAGTTTCAACTCTCCAATTAAAAGACACAGATCTGCAGAATGGATTAAAAGAAATCAAACTACATGCTGTTTGCAGGAGACTCATCTCATAGACAAAGATGTTCATTGGCTAAAAGTTAGAGGATGGAAAAAGAAATCCCATGAAAATAGACTCTAAAACCAAGCAGGAGTAGCTATTCTCATATCTGACAAAACACATTTCAAGCAAAAATTAATAAAAAGAGGCAAATAAAGCCACTAACTACTGGCAAAGGAAACAATGGACAGTTCATCCAAACAAAAAATCAACAAAGCTATTTCTAACTTAAATAATACTATTCAACAAATGGACCAAATAGAAATTTACAGAAAATTTCACCCCCAAACAGCTAAATTTACTTTTTTTTCTCAGCAGCCCATGAAACTTTTTAAAAAATATATGAAGTCATGTGTAAGTCAAGCACAAAACAAAAAAAAGGTATAATCTCATACATTCTATAAGACCATAATGGAATAAAACTATAAGTCAACAGTAAGAAAAATTAAGAAACCATAAAAACACATGGATATTGAACAATAGTCTTTTAAATGTGGAATGAGTCAAAGAAGAAGTAAGAAAATAAATCAAGAAATTTGTAGAAGTAAATGAGAAAAGAGATACAATATCGAAATCTATGGAACAGCATGAGGTAGTTGTACAAGGAAAGTTTATAGCATTGAGTGCTTACATTAAAAAAAAAAACCTAGAAAGCTACCAAATAAAAGCACCCATGCTACACCTCAAGTCCTTAGAAAAGGATTAAATAAATTAATGCAATTTACCACTTAAATATAATTAAGGACAAGAATTATATTATCATCTCAATAGAAGCAGAAAAGTTCTTTGATAAAATCCAGCACTCATTCATGCTAAAAATGCTTGAGAAACTAGGGATAGAAGTAACTTATCTCAACATTATAAGGGCTATTTCTCCCAAACCCAAGTCAACATCATACTGAATGAAGAAAAACCGAAGGCATTTTCTCTAAAATCAGGAACAAGACAAAGATGTGCACTTTCACCACTCCCATTCAATATAGTTCTTGAAACTCTAGTTACAGGAATTAGGCAAGAGAAGGAAATGAAATGGATAGAAATATAAAAATAAAAGTCAAATTATCTCTGTTTGCTGATGACATGATCCTATATCTAGAAGACCCAGAAAACTCCACCAGAAGACTTCTGTAGCTGATAAATAAATTCAGCAAATTTGCAGGATACAAGATCAATATTCACAAATCAATAACTTTCCTATACTCAAATAGCAGTTCTGCTGAGAAAGAAATCAGGAAAACTATTCCATTTACAATAACATCAAACAACAACAATAACAAAAAACAACTGTAAAAGGATGAGAACAAATCTAACCAAGGAGGTGAAAAATCACTATGATTAAAACTATAGAACTGAAGAAAGACATTAAAGAAGGCCTTAGAATATAGAAAACACCCCATGTTCTTGGATAGGCTGAATTAATACTGTCAAAATAGCCATACTGCCAAAAGTGTTATACAAATTCAATGGAATCCCCATCAAAATATGAATGACATTTTCAAAGAACTAGAAAAAACAGTTCTAAAATTTATTTGGAATATTAAAAGACCCAGAATAGCCAAAGCAATCCTGAGTAAGAAGAGCAAAATCAGAGGCCTCACACCAGACCTCTAATTATACTACAGAGGTACAGTAACAAGACAGCATCGTGCCACCAAAACAGACATGAAGACTACTGGAATAGAACAGAAGACACGGAAACATACCACATAGATACAGTCATCTGATATTCAACAAAGGTGCCAAAAATATATGTTGAAGAAAATATTATTCTGTTAACAAATTTTGCTGAGAAAACTGGATATTAATATGTAGAAAAATTGAACCTAGATCCCTATTTCTCACCCTGCACAAAAGTCAAATCAAAGTGGATCAAAGATCTAGGAATTAGATCAGACAGTTTGTAAGTGCTAGAAGAAACTTAGGGTTAACATTCCATCATACTATTGCTGACACTGACTTCCTTAACAAGGCTCCTAAAGCTCAAGTAATAAAACTAAGAATCTATAAGTGGGATGCCATCATTAATTTAAAAGCTTCTACACAACCAAGGAAACAAGAGCATGAAGAGTGAGCCTACAGAATGGAAGAAGGCCTTTGATAGCTACTCTTTGACAGATAATTAATATTTAGAATATATAAGAAACTCAAAAAGTTTAACACCCAAAACCAAATAACCCAATCAGTAAATATGCAAAAGAACTAAACAGACATTTCTCAAAAGAAGAAACACAAATGGCCAACAATTATATGAAAAAACACTGAACATTTTCTAGTAGTCAGGAAAGTGAAAATCAAAACTACATGAAGATTTGATTGCATAATGAATGATATTTATCAAGAACTCAAATAATGATAAATGCTGGTGAGAAGGTGGGAAATAAGGTTCATCCATCCATTGTTAGTGGGACGAAAATTAATACAATCACTTTGGAAAGCAGTATGGAGATTCCTCAAAAAACAAGGAATGGAATCTCCATGATCCAGCTATCCATCCATTCCTTAGTTTTTATCCCCCAAATATAAAATCAGCATACTATGCTGATATAGCCACATCAATGTTCATAGCAGCACAACTCATAAAAGCTAAGATATAGAACAAGTCCGGGTGCCTGCTAATAAATGAATGGATTAAGAAAATGTGTTACATATACATAATGAAGTTTTCCTTAGCTATAATGAAGAATGAAATTATAGCATTTGCAGGTGCATGGATGGGAATGAAGAACACCATGCTAAGTGAAATATGTCAGACTTTAAAATCAAGGGTCAAATGATTTCTTTCATACATGGAAGCTAGAGCAAAGTAAAGGGAATAAAAAAGGCAGTGATCAGATATATTAAAATTAGAGGGAAGATTAGCCAAGTAAAAGGAGACTGAAGGGCTGGGAAGAGGATAGGGAAAATGGAGAAAATGCAGAATGAGTTTCACAAATTATGCTATATACATGTACAAAAATACCACAGTGAATTCAAACTTTATGTATATCTATAAAGCACCAACAAAAATCATATAAATGATTGGAAGGAAGATCAGTAGAATAGATGAAACTGAATGGGAGAGGGAGGAGAGAAGGGAAGGGGGTACACTGGTGACTGGAATGGAGTAAATTATATTATGACACTATGAACCCAACTATTAGGTACAACTATAATGTACCAGTAAAAGACAAAAAAAAAAAAAAAAAAATTCCTGCGGTCACCTCATAGAACTTAAAGAGGACTGCAAAAAAACCTTTTTACTGTCCAATCAATAATTGCAATGGATTGAAATACATCATGTATATATATTTAAATCCATGAGCTTAAATTGATAATGAAAAAACCTCTTCCATGTCATCTTTGGATGATGCTAGGAAATCAACATGTACAAAAATGTACAAAAATACTGCTTTAAAATCTGGCAAAGAATCAAGCATTTTTCCTGTCTTGATTTTAACTCATTTTTGTTTGTTTGTTTGAACTGTGTTATATGAGATGTCTTCCAAAAGCTCATTAGTGAGATAACATAAAAAAGTTCAGAGGTGAAATGGTCAGATTTTGAAGTCCTTAACATGAACAGTGCATGAATCCCCTAATAAATATAGATAAAATGAGAGGTGACTGTGGACAGGCAGATTGTGGCTGGAAGATATAGGTCACTGAGGCATGATTTGGGGGTTTATATTTTGACCCTGGTGAGAGCAGAACTCTTTCTTATTGTTTCTTGGTTGCTATATCCTGAGCTGCTTTCCTTTACTATGTCTTCCACAGTAATGTTCTGCCTCACCTTTGGCTCAGAGCTATGGATTTGGCCAACCATGAACTTCTGAAATCATGAGCCAAAATTAATCTCTCCTCCTCTTAAAAAAAGATATGATATTTCTATTTCCTAAGGTTATTTTAAGCAATATATAAAATAATGTATGCAAAACAACTTGGTGTTGGATATAATAACTGGCATTACTAAAGTTAAATTATTTTTGCTCTAGTAGTAGTGTAGAGAGTTAAATCATTTTTACTAACTCATTTAACAATAAAAACAGTCCTTGTATTATATGAATTTTCATTATCCCTATTTTTAAGAGAAGCACAATAAAGTCGAATGATTTATTCTCAGGGATAGAACTGGGCTTTGAGTCTCGTGCCAAAGTTGATCTTTTAAATTACTGCCTCTTGAGAAGAATTTTAGAATTAAGTAATTGAGCTATTCTCTTACAATACACTGATACCAGATGAATGCTTTTTTTTTTCCCCCAGCCAATTCTCCACGCACCAACTAGGTGCCTTTACGATTCAATTAAATTCTGATATTCACTTCCTAGAGTTAGCACAGACCTCACAGGTTAAAGACTCAGTCCTAAAACTGAGTATCCTCGGTTCAGATACCAGTTTATTCTCAGGTTTCCACCTATACTTCTGAGGAATTGGCTAACAATGAAAGTCCCCATGACCCTCTTCTCATGATGGAAAATGCTAGAATAGTTCACAAAACTCAGGGAAACACTTTAGTTTATTTTCTGGTTTGTTACAAAGGGTAAAACTCAAGAACAGCCAAATATAAGGGTTCTTATAGTTGGGAAGGATTGGTAAGTCACCTCAGTGTGTTCCTCAACCAGGAAGTTCTGAGAACATTGTTATTTAGGGAATTTTATAGATATTTCATTAAAGGGGCACAGTTGATTAAACTGTTGGTTATTAATGATTAACTCAATCTTCAGGCCGCCCCCCCATCACTCCTCCCAGAGGTAAGGGGGTGAGGCTGAACCTTCCAGCTCTTATCTAAACATGTCTTGTTTTTTCTTGCCACCAGCCTCCATCCTTAAGCTATATAGAAGTCCTCATCTGTCAGTCATATCACTAGCACACCAAAAACACTCTTATTACTCCATAGATTCCATGCATTTTAGGAACTATGTGCCAGAAAAAGGAGACAAAAACAGAATAGTTATATTTTATTTTATTATATTATTGTGATGTCATTTCCTTAAATTTGGGTAATAGTTAAGGTACAGCAAGGAAAAGGCTTTTGGAATAATAACTGCATTGAATGTTTGCTTCTAGCATGCACTAACTAAATAGTGGTTGAGAGTAACTACTCAAGGTTTTTAGTCCTCTGCTTCTTCTTTTATAAATACCATCTTAGATGGCTATTTTAAAAATTCAGTGAGATTCTTTATGTTATTTATATAAAGCACCATGAACAAGAGAGTAAGAATACAATGCATTTACTTCTCCTGAAAGAATTACTCACATTAAGAAAAAAATTAATGTGTGGACCTTTACTCGTTAAATAAACACATAATAAATCATGATGTTCTTACTCATTCCCATCAGAATTTTCTCCCTATTGATGTTGTTCTGTGTCTAAGCAGCCACTTATTTCCTTAAATAGTCATCGGAGGCACAGAGAAATGCTTTTTTAAACAAGTTTGAGGTAATACAAAGGAGGCAGCCTGCCCTGATGGACAAGGAACTCTTAAAGAAAAGAGCCTCTCATCTTTCTTTTCTGTGTCCTTGTTCTTTATGCACAACACTTTTTTTATAACCTATGACAATTTTGCTTCAATATAGATGAATTAGAGAGAAACAAACACTAGAACTAGAAGGAAAGTTCATTGCATTTAACATATGAGGAAAGAGAGGGCTGGCAACTTTTGAGTTGCCTGAGAAGGGACAACTGATTAGCCCTACAGCAAACACCCTCATCTTATGTAGTCCAGTATTCTTGTTAGAAAAACATTTTTTCCTATGTTGGTAGATATTTTTAGTGCTTCCAGTGCTTCCATGTGGAAATAAGCATCCTTAGAGATTTTTTAAAATATTTTTTAAGTTGTACATGGACACAATATCTTTTTATTTTTTTTAACTTTATTATGTGGTGCTTAAGGATAGAACCCAGTGCCTCACACAGGCGAGGAAACTGCTCTACCATTGAGCTACAACCCCAACCCAGTCCTCAGAGAGTTTCAAAGCTCAGAAATATGCCTTTTGTTCCTTTGGTTCCAAGGAACCCATGTAGATTCCTCTTAGACATTCATAATGTTAACCAAAAACCATTAAATTCCTCAAAGTACATCTTTACTCAATTTATACATATAATATAAAGCCAGAAATGGTTGCCTGTATCTTCTAGGAAGGCTGAAAAATGTTCTGTTTTGATCTGCAATCCTATATATCTCTTTTCTTGGTACCAAGTGCTTTGATAACACCCAGAGTCAATAGGTCTAGACAATTTTATTTCCTTCCAAACAGCTTTCCTTTGATCTGTGCTGACTCCATTGTATCTGTCAATCAAAATCATATCTTCATTGCTGTAGCTCCCTTGCTAGAAGCCTTGAGGCTGTCTTTCAGGTCTTTCTCCTCCAGCCATGTTTAATCAGCCAATTATGTTCTACTAATTTTCACAACCATTCCTAATTCTAATATTATGTTAACAATATACTTTCTAGATTCATTAACCTCAGTAACATCTCCTTTCTTGCAAGCCATCTTAAAACATTCTCCCAATTTAATAACTATAAAAGTCTTTGACATTTTCTGATGCTTTAAAAGAAATTCTGAACTTCACCATAAAAATAGAAATCTCATAGAACAAGGCCCCAACTTGTCTTTCTCACTTTGCCACATTTTTCCCCCTAGAAATTGATCTTTTACTTCAATGAAATTCTAATAATTAGTCCTTGAAAGCTACTAAGCATGCCACTGGTACCTATCTCTGGACGCTTGCTCATGTTTGTTATTTCAGGATGATCGTCCCTGTATTTTTCTGCCTCTCTTTGAGAGTTAGCTTAAATTCTGCCTCTTCTAAGAAATCTCCCCTAATGACTTCTGCACATGCTGATCTTTCTTTTCTTTGAACTGCTTTGGTACTTTTAATGTGTTCCATATGTTTAGCACTTATTATGTTCTTATTTTGATGTTTTTAACTATCTCAATTATTCATCAGATCTCTAGCCTGTCAATACCTCATGGGCAGGGTCTTTGAAATAGCTACTATTCCATACTTAATGAACCTGTCTCCATTTGGTGCTGCAAAATATGCATTGACCTTTTTAAAATACAAAAAACTCACAAAGCATAATTCATTAATTAAACTCAAAGAATAAGAGGTTCTGCATGAAAACAGAGAAGAGTTTGGAAAACAAGGCAATTGTAACAGAAGGTACCATTTTATTTCAACCTGAAATTTACTTGCCACTGTGTTGAGTTCTGAGGGTAAAGAGATAAATTAGACCTAGTCCTTGATGTAAAGGAGAAAAGAGAATGAGAAACTTTTGAATATGAAACCTAGTTTGTGTAGGGTAGAGAAGGGTGGCAGACCAAGGTCACGTGAGGATGTTGGCAGAGGTAGGAGACATTTTCCTTTCAAAAAGTAGTCAGCCCAGGTTCCATTTGGTTTTAACATGGAGTAAAATGCTGCTGTGTGAGAGTGCTGCATTCATCTTTATCAAGCTCTGAGCTATGCCTGCAGTTGATGGCAGCAAGCCTAGCTTTCCATTGTTTATAACAACAAATGATTTAAAATGAATAAAAATTCCCTAAGTTCTGTTGTATGATGATAATAATAAGAGGAATAAAAAGCAAAACAAAATTATCATTAGGTTCATTGTACTTGCCCATCTGCAACAGTGGCCATATTTCAACATTTTATTGCTTAATTTAGAAATAGGTAACCTCAGCTGCCAAAAACAATTGAGAATGTCAAGTGCACGGGGACCAAACAGCATATGGGCTGTAGCCATGCAACCTGGAGATGACCTGAGTTGTTGTACTCCTTTTCACTGCCTGAAAAATTAAGGTATCTGCAACTTATGACTGTGAATAATTTATCAGCAGTGCAAGAACGTTTATTCATCTTATATATTTGTTGGCTTAAGAAAATTATAAAAATCATCCCAGTATGAAATTCCAAGAGCAAATTTATCACATTCATAGAGAAAAATATTCAATAGCAGTAGTGATTGATGAAGCAAATAATAACACTGATATTGTTGTCATCCTGTTTTATGATAACTTTCACAATACAAACAACCAAATTTATATAATTCTGCTAACACCTATGGGAAAAATTGTCATTTTTAAGCCTCAGCTTCCTTTCAATTTCAATAGGAGATTACTTTTCTTTGCTGACCTTCTCCCATGTGTGTCCTGAAGGTTGTTTTATCCAGGACTCTATCCTTAAGTTCTGTGCTTTTCTTGCTGGGTAATTACATTCAGTGTCTAGGCTTTAAATGTCTTTTATTTGCCAATGATGCCCAAATTTATATTTCCAGCTCTGACTTTGTGACTAAACTGTAGTTCCAACTTTATTCTGGACATCTCCAGTAGAACCTATGATTTCTTTCATTCAGAACTATTCTTCCCCCAGCTTAACTCACAGTGCCAACTGTGCCTCATTTATCTACCCTCAAACAGTAACAGGTGCATCATTACATCCAGTGTGATTCACTTAACTGGTCAGGGCAAATCCGCTTAAGTTAAAGTACTCTCACAGGTTGAAGTGCATCTGAAGCCTTTAACATTCCTAAATCCCACCTCACCAGGAGCCAGTAATACTGGGATCTTTCTACTGATGGCTCAAGCTACCTAGGATATAGTCTGAATTCCTCTTTCACTAGGTCTGCCTGCATTCTGATTCCATTCACTTGACTTCATCTCTACTGCTATAGTTCTAGTCAAGCCACCATTGTCCCTCATTTGGATCCTGCCATAGCCTCCTATCAGCTCTTTCTGTTTTCTTCCTGGCCTGTCTACAGTTCTTTCTTCACATAGCTGCCAAAGAAAGAATTTTTTAAAAAATGTTTAAGGAGCTGGGGACGAAGCTTAGTAGCAGAGAGCCTGCCTAGCATGTACAAATTTCTGGATTTGATTCCTAGCACTGAAAAACCCACAAATAAATCAAATTATTTGCTTGCTTAGACTTCTCAAGTGCTTCTTCTATCTATACTTAAAATACAAATTCCTATCATATCCCAAATTTCTTCTATGATTGCTCCTTGCCTCTTGCTCCATATCCAGCAAGCTCTGTTCCAGCACATTGGTCTTCTTTCTGTTCTTGAAATGCATCAAATTTTATATTGCTTTAAGTTCTATATACCAGTAATCCCTGCCTGGGATTCTCTGCCCCTTGCTTACATGTTTTGTATCTGGCTTCTAGTTATTCAGGAGTCAGTATAAATGATACCTTATCTCCAGTGATTTTTCTGACCATCTAATCTCAAGTTGTCCCTTTCTTCTCAGTCACTTCCTTTCTCTTCACTTGATGTAATCTTCAAATGATTTAATATTTGAAGCCATTCTGTTTATTAATATATTTATTTGTTAGCTTCCTGCAAGCCTCAAGTTCAACACACTTGATAGGTCCATCACTATGGGACCTTATTTTATGTGTGTTTCTTTTTAAAGACATCTTAATGTATGTTGGAGATTGATCCATATTAAACTTAAGGTGAATTGCACTGTTACTCAAACCTGAACCAAGCTTTTCTAACACACTTTGTTGTTATTTTGTCTCTAAAGACACACTACAGTCTTCTTGCAATTAGGAACATTAGTACTTTAAATTTTGGTAAAATCCTAGTCATATCAAACAACAAAATTACCAACAAAACGCTAAAAAATGTGAGAGAAATGGCATAAACTGCAGTAAGAACCCTTGTTTATAGTATGAGAGTTGAAATAAGAAGGCAAATTGTCACATTTTTCAACCTCAACCTAGAGACTGTGTCAGATAACTAAAAATAGTTCTTTTTGTGCATGTCTTTGAACTATTGTAAAAAATATTGTAAGTACTGATTTGAGGTTACCAATAAAATTTTCTGACTGGCACAGTAATGACATATTTATAGGGTGCAATGCATGCTTTGATTCATGTATGTATTAGGTAATAATCACATCAGAGTAATTAATGTGCCCATCACCATTTCTTTATGGTGAATACATTCGGAATCCTTTCTTCTAGCTATTTTGCAATATACAATGCATTATTTTTAAATATATTCACTCAACTGTGGAGGAGTATTCCAAAATGTATTCCTTCTATCCAACTGTAGCATTCTCTCAATTGACCACCCCCTCCTTATCCTGGCCTGTCTTCTCTCCCATGCTTTTTCTAACCACCATTCTCCTCTTAACTTCTGTGAGATCAACTATTGTATCATCCAAATATGGCTTATTTCACTTAACATGAAATCCTACAGGTCCATTGATGTTCTTTGAATGACAGGATTTCAACTTCTATGGCTGAACAGTATTCCATTTTGTATCTATAAGACATTTAGTTTATCCATTTGGAAGTTGATGGGCATTTAGTGTAATTCCCATATCCTGGTTATATATGGCTACAGTGATCAAGGGAGTCAGAATGTCTCTTTGACAAACTGACTTCATTTCTTTTGAGCATATACTTTGGAGTGAGATAACCAGATCACATTGAAGTTCTGGTTTTAATTCTTCTAAGGAGCCTCCACATTGTTTTCCATAATGACTGTGTTAATTTACATTCCCTCTAGGAGTATATGAGTTTCTCTTTCTCTACATCCTTGCCAGAATTTTAATTTTTTTGTCTTTCTGATAATAGCCATTCTAATGGAGGTGAGGTGGTTGATTTGCATTTCTTTGGTGTTTAGACATTTTGAGCAATTTTTTTTATAAACCTGTTGGCTATATATATATATATATATATATATATATATATATATATATATATATATATATCTTTTTAGGAAAGTCTATTCACATTTTTAATCCATTTTAAACTGGGTTATTTAGATTTTTGCTATTGTGTTGTTGGAATTCCTTATAAAGTCTGAATATTATCCCTTTGTCAGATGTATATTTTGCTATTTTGCGGAGATTTCCTCCATTCATTAGGTCTCTCTTTATTCTGTTAATTTGTTAACTATTCCCTTTGCTGTACAGAATCATTTTATTTTTATGTAATCCTATTTGTTTACTTTTTATTTTGTTTTCTATGCTTATAAGGTCATAAGCAAAACAACAAAAACAAAAACAACAAAAACCTTTGCCCAGGTCTGCTAAGTGCTTTCCCTTTGTTTTATTCTTGTGGTTTTATAGTTTCAGGTCTTACATTTTGAATTGATATTTTCCACTAGTGAGACAGAGGTATCTAATTTTATTCCTCTGCATATAGACATCCAGTTTCCCTGTACTATTTCCTTGCACTAAAGACACTATTTCCCTATTGTGTGTTCTTTGCTCCTAAGTAAAATATAAGTTCACTATAAATGCATTAGATTATTTTGGGGCTCTCTATTCTGTTACACTGGTTTATATGTCTGTTTTTATATTTATGTCATACTGCTTTAGTTACTATAGCTTTGTATGTATATTTTAGAATCAAGTGGTATGATGCCTCTAGCTTTTTTTTTTTTTTTATAGAATACTTTGGTTGTTTAGGGTCTCTTGTGGTTACAAAAAATTTTAGAATTTTTCTTTATGTGAAAAATAAACTGGAATTTTTATAGGGATTACACTGAAATCTGTAGATATCTTTGGATAGTATGGGCACTTTAGCAATATGAATTCTTCCAACCCAGGAACATAATTTACGTTTCCATTTCTTTGTGTCCTCTTCAATTTTTTTCATCAATGTTTCATATTTTTTATGGCAGATATATTTAATCTCTTTGGTTAAAGGGTGAAAAATTAATTTTAATCAATAGGTAAGTTTGTAAATATGGAATTAGTAAGCAATCTAGACAAGTTGCATTTGTCTAATAAAAGTGTAAATATCTGGTCTCATATTTAATGGATGTAGGACTGTAGAATTCAGTGCTTCAACATTCTTAGACCCCCGGCAACCACCCAAAGGGCCAAAGGGACTAATCTCTTTGCACAACTTTAGCTTATTGTTGTTGCCTAACCAGAAAGGAAAGATCTGCTCAAGAAAGTTGTCCTCAGGAGAATTTATCTATCTTCTTTGTGGTTGGAACCCTCATAAGAAGTCTGGAACCTGGTATTTATTTAGCATATAGGATTGGGTTTAGTTTTCATTCTCTGTTGTTAAAACATAAATAAGGATAAAAAGAGAACATTTCTGTGCATATGTTAATGGATTTATTTATATTCTATTTTTCAAGAGGATTGAAGCTGTTTATAACGAAATTATTGACATTATAAGTCAAGAATCCTTAATTCTACATGAAAGACAAAAGCCAAGTAGCAAAAGGGGAGGCAAGGATAGAAAAACCTTATTTATTCATCTTTGTTTCATCTATCTAAATACCCGTCATCTATGTATACAGCAGATTGGTCAAAGTTCATTCAGTTTATCATGAACTAATCATTACCATCAACACCATCAATACCATGATGCTGTTTCTCTTAGAGTTCAAGGACAAGAAGTGTTTCTTTTCTAATTTGTAAAGATTATTTATTTTTTCAATGAAATTTATACTTATATAATATGCTGCTTTATATTACTTTAAAAATGGGTAGGTATGCTTAAATGAATAAAAAGAAAACATTATTTTTAGCTCATTCAAGGTAGAGTAATTTAACACAAACAACACTGAGATTATAGGTAGCTAAAGTAAAGAGACAGGTACAATGAATTTCATAGTTTTCACTGTTTGGCAGGTGTGAATTTCCTATTTATGAGGAGAGGAAGTTTTACTTGAATCTTTTCTCTAAGTGAAATTTGCTTTCAGGGTCTTTCAATAAGGAAATGTCATTAAGTTATCAAAAAATTGAAGAAAATTGCTAAAATGTATTTAACTTTACTAGTACTCCATAATTTGTTGTCACCTTTAATTTCTCTCATCCCTCATTTAACCTTTACAATAAATCTACAAAATATGTACTAGTATCTTCCCAAATGCACCGATGATGAATTGATAAAGGATTCTAGGTAAACCTCAGTGGCCTTTCCTGAATACTAAAAAATAATGTTAAGCCTGAGATCTTTGCAGTTCTATGAGAAGCCAGAGTGGTATAGTAAAAGTACATAGTACTGGGCTTTGTTAAACTATGGAGTTAAAGCTTTAAAATGATTTCTAATATTTTCCAAGGAAAACATTCTATATGTCCATGCCAGGGAGCAGCAGAAATAGTTTCATCGGTGCTAAGCCTGCATTAAAGAGACTAATGGCATTGGAACTTATCTTCATAAGGAAGGGTGAGACCTCACCATTCAGAATTGATGTCAACTAGAGTGGGCGATTCTAAAATATCACTCCATTGAAAGCAGATGATTCATGGATGTGCTGAAAAGCATTTAGTAATCCTTTTCATCCAGCTCTCTTTTAAAGGCTGTTAAATTTTCCATCATTGATATGCTGCTGAACTGACCATGCTGAGGTGCTTGTGTCCCAGGGTAAAATTGAAATTGAAGTGGACGTGACATGAGAGACTTAGTAGTGATGTGCCAGGGAGCCTGCAAAAGAAAGGAATTGTTTTCTGTTATCAGAATGTCAAAGACACAGAGCCTGGGTGATTGAATGGATGTTCTGAGTAAAATAGAATTCTGTGGGTGTTTAGAACTCTTTCACTTCTTCATTTCCCTCCTGAGAAAATTTTCAGGAGCCAGATATGAAATCCAATGACAAAGACCCTTAGGAATCTTGCAATGAGATAAGATTTGCAGCAGTGATGAGTGTGCACCCTGTGCTTCCGGAATGCAATGTGAGGCAGTGTGAGGCAGCCCCACAGACCCTGAACTCTGAGACATTTGTAGTCCCAGGGATGATTCTTAAATTTGTCAGCTCTGGGAAAGTTATCTGAGCGTTACATTTTTAGTATATAACATCAACAATTAATATCTACTTCAAGGATTAATTTGAGTCTGACAGAAAACCCAGACTTTTTCCTGCTCTCACATTCCCCTCAACAGTATACTCCTGATATTTGTGTGTATGTGTGTGTGCACACACGTGCGTGTTTTGGGATTCCTACACATCATGCAATTCTCCAGTGGACGCCACTGTGTGTTATGTAATTCAATTCAATTCTGATGCTTTCTACCTGGAAATTGTATCAGGTCACACAGGTGAAGGAGGGCTCAGTCCCACAATACTACTTTCACTTCAGATGCCAATCGTAAGCCTCAGGTTATTATCTGTATTTCAGACTAACTGGCTATAAATTGGGAGTTTCTCCTTCTCTCTTCTAAGGTTTAATTTGCTACAACTGCTTATAGAACTAAGGAAAACAATTTACTTCTGTTTTTCCACTTATAATAAAGAATGTTACCAAGGGTGTAGATGAACAGCCTGATGGGACAGACAGATGCACAGGGCAAGGTGTGTGGGGAAGTGCACAGAATTTCCATACCACCCTCAGGCTCCTACACGTGTTCTGCTATCAAGAAGCACTTCAAACCCTGTCCTTTAGGTTTTTATGGAGATTTTATTCTATAGCTATGATCAATTAAATTACTTTCCACTAGTGATAAACTCAATCTTTAGTTCTCCCCTCTCTGAGGTCAGGCAATGGGATAGAAAGTTCCAAACCTCTAATCACAAATTGACTCTCTTCATAACCAGGCTCCATCCTGAAGCTATCTGGGAGCCAGGCCACTAACAGTTACCTCTTTAGAACAAAATATCTCCTATCACCCAGGAAATTCCAAGGGATTTAGTGCCAGAAGCTTCTACCACTCAGGAAATTATACCAGGTCTTAAGAGCTCTGTGTCAGAAATGAGGGTCAAAGACCAAATATTGGAACTAAAGATTCCCCTAATGCCCCTATCTACAGGGATTTTACAGAGCTCTGTGTCCAGAACCAGGGACAGAGACCAAATATGTGTTTCTTCTAATATCACAATATCATTGTGGGCATCCAATGAAACAATGTATCATTAAACTGTCACATCCCAGGAATTCAACTGATGCTGATGAAACATCACCTTCCCAATTAATTGATCTGGACTAAGTACCAATGGGCACAGCCTTTCTTTGAAATGGACTGCTTTCTATATTAGATGGCTGTTTAATAATTGTACTCCAGAACACTGATTCTCAAGGTTAGGAACACATTAGAATCTTCTGAATAGTTTTAGAAACTACTGATGTCTGGAGCCTTCCTGTAGGGAATCTTATCTAATTATTCTGAGAAATTCCTGGAAAATAGGGATTTAAAAACCTCACTATATGATCCTAATATCCAGCCCAGGTTGATGTTCTGCTTATCAAGATATTCATATTAATTTCTTTTTATCCAAAATTGTGTGCATTAAAAGGATCATAGTATTTTCTTTCTTTCTTTCTTTAAGGTACAACTTCTGCCAAAGTTTCCACTAAGTTCCTCTTTAATTAAAGGTCACAGGGTAAAGCATTTGGTCTGGTTTTTGTTGGGGGAATTTGGCAATGCCTGAGAGTTATGCTCTGCTCAATGCTTCAGGCAGGTAGTTTGCCATGGGATGGGATAAATAGGGCTGCACAGCCCTTTAGATACCAAGCAGATAGAGTGAAAGGGGATGGTGAAGCAAAACTAGAATTTGGGGGAATAAGAAAAATTAACCACAAACAAAACAAATGGAATGAAAAGGTAGGGTTAAGAGATTACTAGAAATAAGTCAAAACTGTTATTTGCCAAAGGAATTCATCAAATAAGTGGGAAAAGAAGTGTGTACATTATAGCATAGAAATACACAAATACACACACACAACTTGTTAATCTTCTATAGGCATATTAGCATATTAAAAAGTTTATATGCTTTATCTAAATACTTTTTAAAGGTAGTGTATTTGTGAAGGAAAAATTTCCATAACTCAGCAAGTCATTGACATATTAGCAATTATTCCTAGTAAATAATTGACTCCACAGAGTGCCTCTTATCATTCGGGAGTGCTATCACCTTTTGATTGATAGAAGGGGAGTTCAGTATTCAGTAATTGCCTTCTGTCTTTGAATTTGTTTGACTTGTTGATATTGGCAACTGGGAGAAAGTAAGGTCAAGGTTCATAAAATACCTGAAGGTGATAAGAAAAATAAGAGAGGACCTTTCAAGATAAATGCCATTGACTTATAAATGAATATCACAATGAGAGCTAATTTTCTCCATATCCCTTTACAACATTTCCTCTATAAACATCAGGAGAGATTGGTTAAAAGCGGACTTGTAAATTGAAAGGGGGTTGTGAAATTTAAGAAAGATATTCTCTCATTTTCATTTAAATGTTCATTTTGGAAGTATGTTTGGTATATCCACATTTTTTTTTTTTTAATGGTGGTGGTGCTGGGTGCTTTGGATTAAACCTTGAGCCTCAAACATGATTGGCAAGTACTCTACCACTGAGCCACAATCCCCAACCTCATATCTATTTTTTTTAAAAAAAATAGAGAATAGGTATAGAGAGATGTAGAAAACACAAAGACAGACTGACATACGCAAAGAAAAGCTTTTGAAACCTTCATATACTCTTGCTTCCAATATCTGTAGGATTCCTCAGCTTATGGAAGCAGCTTACTGATGAGATCCTCAAAGACAGGGAATTAAATGAACATTTGGGAACAATTTCTTTGTGTCTGGGTTGATGCTAATAGTGAGGTTGATTGAGACAATCATGCAGGTAGAATTTCTTCCCTAGCCCTCCTCACTAGAGTTCTTTTCAGGTTCTTGCTGAAGCTTGAGTAGTTTCCCACAATTTCTCAAAGAAACTTGTTTCATTCTAAGTAAAACTACTAGATAGTCATTCCTCTGTTCACTCCAGCAGTGTTGTAGCAGTGAAACATAGGGAGCAGGAAAAAAAAAAGATCATTAGTAAAGGAATATTTAAATAAATTATGGTATACTCATTTACTAGTGGGATAGGATTCATCTGCTTAACCAAATGAAGTAGCTATGTGTTCATACGTTAATAATAAATGCTGTCCTAGATATAAAGTTAAATAAAAACAGCAACATGCAGAACCAGAAATGTCATCCATAACAAAGACATTAATATTTCTGGGGAGAGAAACAAAATGTTTGTTTACTACTTATCTCTTAGAACTGAGGTTATGGAGTTGACAAGGGCACTGCTATTTCATTTCATACCTTTTTGATTTTTTAAACACACACACATAATTTTTTTTTAAAAAAAAATTAAGTAAAAAACCCCCCAGGACTTTATTTATTTTTATTTTTTGAAAAGTTAAAACAATTACTCTGTAGGCTCAAGTTTTCATAGCCCAGTGCCTAAAGAGGTTTGATTCCTAAATACAATCTCTAGATGAACTGAGAAGTTAAGTCCACAAGGGCAGACATTGGTTTTTGGTTCACTAAGAATAAAGCACAGTGTTTTGATCTCAGAAAATTTTGTAAGTGCTATTTTATTTCCTCGAAATTGTCACTGTATCAGCAAGTATTATTCCTTCAAATATTTGCCCAGTGACACAAGATATTAAGAATTTATCCAGCCTGATTCAGGGTGATAATCTAATCCTGAGTATTTGTATATGGAAAATAAGGTAAGTTTCAAAAGTTAATTTATCAATATTGAATTTATTTTTGTGTATTTTGGCAGGTATCTGATAATAGTGCTCTCATAACTCTGTCATGAATGTAAAAGAAAATGTCAATTGACATGCATTTTGACAAACTATTTGCAGCCCTCCAATCTTGATATCAGACTCAATCACATAATTAGTCTGAAGATAAGTGTGCCTTTAAAGTGGTCTAATCAGTCAATCAATAAACTGTAAACTACCTCTGATTTTCATATAGTGCACAATGAAAAGTTTATTAAATGATGAATGTATACCCACAAGGTGAAAGGCAGACTATGTTTCAGAACATTTGACCTCTTTTTCAGACAGACACAGGAACAACATCTGTTTGTCATGGCATGCTGCCATTGGTAAGTGATCTTTCCAGGTTAATTATTGGATGATGTGCATCTCTTCAGTAATTTGACAGATCTTCGTTACAAGAGCTTCGAGTAGGCAGATGTTTCCCTGAAGGAATCAGGAAAGAGCAGTGACAACTTCATTGTAGACTGACAGGAACTCAGAACTCTTCTTGTGATAGAATTGCTACATGAACTGAGATGTGTTAGTGGTTCAGCTCTCAAGTGTAATATTGACAATCAATTGTTTGATGGACATAGAAGGAATAATATTAAAGACAGTCACCAATCTTTCTGTTAATTAAAATAGAAAGCATTACCACCTCAGAATTTTTCTGCCTAGGAACATTCCAGAGGTCATACATTTAAAAGAAAACTTGAGAGAGATGAAAAATAAAATGTGCAGCATGATTTTAAGTATACCTTTAGAAAATACGCAGGATTTCTTCAGCAATAGATTTTCACAGTATTCCCACTCAGTAACATTATTATTACCATTAGCAGTCTGCCAGCAGCTACTGGCATGATTTTCTTTTTTACTGCTCATTGGACCCAGGGCTACTCAATTTAGTGTAGTTAGCTGTGGCACTTCTCACTTTCTTAAAACACAGGGCTTTCCAATTTCCAAGAATGTTTATGGTATCAGAGTAATTTGAAACAGGTGTTTAAGCCTCACGACTATGCTGTGCAACAGAAGGTTTATATATTTTTCATTATATATTGAGACAGACCACAGCACTTAAAATGACCATCTGTCACCAAATGCATGCTGTTGCTGAATGTAAGAGAAAAAGGATTTTCACTTCAAAGTCCTTTGAAATAATGAGATGCACTCCCCTGCCTTCTGCTTCTTTACTTGTCATTGATTTGGATAAAACCAAAAGAATTATTTTGTTTCTTTGCTTGAAGAATATCACCAATGAAAGAACATGAGAATATTGCAGAGCATTTCTGCTTGGTTTGATTTACAAGATTGTAAGCCTTGAATCTGAGAGAGGATTTAGCCCATGGATTTCCCCCAGAGAGGTAATATTTTAGTCTATTTATTTTCTTCTTCGTTTTATAGTACTAAGAAGTCTGAGTTTTAAGTACTAGTACTCTTTGCAAGAATCTGGACTCTCAAGTTATAGTTGCCAACTCACGTGTTCACAGGATATATAAGCTAATGTGAATTAGTGAATCTGGCAGGATAGTGATTGTGGCAACCTGGAGAAAGAATCATCCATCAGGAGGGAGCAGCTAATAGGTCTATTAATGACTGTTGTGCAGAAATGCAAGCCCAACACCTTTAGATCTATCAGTCTTTCAAAATCAATGGAAATATGAATTTTTACATGCTTTCTCCTTAAATTCAGATATTAGCATCACATTTCAATGAAAGGGAAAAAAATTAAAAAAAAACAAACAGTGTGAGCCAAATAAAAACATATGCAGCCTGAGGTATGCCTGATATAGCTAGATCTTCTTTCATAGTTAATAAAGTATTTTTTACCTTGGCACATACACAAATGAATTTGTTATATTTGTTTTCCAACTAGATTTTATCTTATCAATAACTTGCTAATAATGGTGGTAATGATACTGATAATGTTAGTATTTCTCTTACTGCTTGGCTGAGGTCAAGTTTACATTTATTCTCTCAAAGATTTGAAAGAAAAATAAACAGATAGGATAGAAGTAATCCTGGAAGTACAGGATGAAGACCTTGCTCAGGAATTTGGAAAATTGCTGAACAATTATTTTTAAGGTAAAAATTCATCCACTTTTTCCACCAAATTTTGATAAGTGCCTGTCTGCTATGCATTTGACACTATTCCATCAATTTGCCCAATTACCTACTAGGTACCAGGCTTTATTTTAGGAATAAAGGACATAGCATAAGAAAAAAAAATGATGGTAATTGTCCTAATGGGGATATTGATAGAAAATGGCAAAGTAAAGAAGTATATCATATGTTATTGTGTTTGTTAGCTTTTTCATCATTGTGACTAAATACCTGAGAAAGTCAACTTAAAGGAGGAAAGATTTATTTTGACTCACAGTTTGAAAGATTTTAGTCCATGGTTGGCTTGCCTTGTTGTTATAGGCTTGTAATGAGTCAGAGCATCATGGCAAAGAGAGGGTGTGTTGAGGCAGAACTTATCATCCCATGGCAATGAGAGAGAGAGAGAGAGAGAGAGAGAGAGAGAGAGAGAGAGAGAAAGAAAGAAAGGGAGAATATGCATGAAAGAGAGGGGCAAGGAAGAAGGTGTAACCTTCTAGGGCATGATCCCAAATAACCCACTTCCTCCAGCTAGGCTCCACCTCCTAAAGTTTTTATCACTCCCAATAATGCCATCAAATTATGAATCCATCCATGGTTTAATTAACTGATGAGCTTAGAGACCTCATGGTCCAAAGAATGGAGTCTTCAACACATGCATCCCTGGGGAACATTCCAGATCCCAATCAAAGCAGTTATATATGACAAGAACTAGGGAACAAATATAGCAGAGAAGGATATAGGCAGTAAGCATAGGAAGAATGATGTCATGTTTGAACTTGAGTGACAGGGCTGCTGAATTGTCATTGCTGAGATGGAGAAAGATTATAGGGAAATTATATGTAGAGAGGAAGACCAGGAGCTCAATTTTGAATGTGTTCTGTGTTGGATGACTATTAGACATTCAGTGAAGGTGTCTAGTTGGCAGTAGGATTTCAAAGGAAATATCCAAGCTGGAGTCACTTGAGAATGACTAGATGGTACTTAAAGCCATGAGACTGCAGGAATTCCAAGGACTGAGACCTATGATATTTACAATGATTTAGTGATCATGGATGAGAAAGAACTAGCAAACAATATTTAGAAGGAAGGAGCAGTTGAATTAGGAGAAAAATCTGGAGAGTTTGGAGTCCTGGAATGTGTAAAATTGCCTTGGGGACACTCGTAGAAGTTAGACTCTGACCTTCTACCCAGAAAACACTGTCTTCCCATTCTTTTTCTCTCATGCACATCCATAAACATGCATGCACCCCCCCCACACACAGTTTGACTCAGCTGGCCCAGCAGTCAGGTGATTCCAATGCAGACTTTTATCAACCACACTTCATCAAACTTTGAGTAGTAGAATGATTGCGGGGGTTTAATGGCCTGTCCAGATGATTCAATGTCAGAAAACACACATAAGAAGCTGAAGAATAAAGCCAGGAGAATGAGATTTACCAGGCAGTACATTATGAGAACCAGGGCAGGCAAGGGCATGACTGATTTGAGGGAACATATTTGGTTAGACCCTTTATTTATATCAAGTCTTGCGAGCTATCTCAGTCTGTAGGTGGGGATAGAGCAATTGCACATGCCACCATGAAGCATATGTGATTGAGAGTCATGCAGACCATGCTACAAAATTTGTCTGCCAAATCAATATAAAACCAGACCCAAATCAATGGAATAACAATCAGACTGTGTACTCTACTCGCTTGGCAATCTGCTTCAACTGGTTTGTAATTATGCTGAGTTGTATGAAGGAAACCACTGAACCTTTTGCATCTGTGCTGCCTGGCTCTTAGCACAGTACCCAACACTTAGCAGGCTCAGTGTCAGCATTTGGCAAGTACCTGAAGGTGGACTCAACCAAATAGAAATGGACATATGATGCATTTATGGAGATAGCTCACTCAAATACTCTAGTGCTAATATTTTGGGTGTATTTCATAAATCTTTGGAGTTTTTTTTTTCATAAAATGAGTTATATAGTTGAACTGTATACCCTTAAAGAACACCACAATTTGATTTTTAGCTATGATTTTTAAAGTTATAAATAACTCTACAAAAATGGTTAGTTATTGAGACAATTACAACTTCAGTAGATACTCCCTATGAGTGTTCTCCATCCACATTAGTGTCATTCTGGGATAGGTGGGATCCAGCATAGCTTGAGGCAGGGTTAACATTTGTAGAAAGAAAAACCAGTGTTAATGAGTTTGCTATTCATTTGGACACTGAGAACCATGTTCCTAGATGGCCCACCCACACAATTTGCACAAATTTGGTATTTTATAGTCCTAAAATAGAAGAATTTTTCTCTCAGCTTCCAGCCTTGTGCATGATTTGAGTTTTGAGCTTTTTCTGAGCATCTTGTGGAATAATGACAGTTTTAACTCTATTGCTTAAAGGGTCTAATTTAGCTTGTAGAATAGCTCTGTGTGATATCTCTTTTTTACACAGGGTAAAAGATATTCTTCAGGGCCCTCTCCCCTCCTTATCAGTCTTCCTTCTCTTCAGAATGTTTCTCTATAGATTTGACAAATCATTTTCCTAATTACTAAATGAATAATTTTGTCAAATATATTAGGCATATATTCTGAAATATTATATTTTTCATTAAAATAGCAGGTATCTTGACTATAATTTTAATTTTGCCTTTCTACCAAAGAAGGGGTCCTTTTTTTTTGGTACTGAGGATTAAACCTAAGGGCACCACTTAACCACTGAGCCACATCCCCAGCCCTTTTTTTGTATTTTACTTAGAGATAGGGTCTCTCTCACTGAGTTGCCTACTGCCTTGCTAAGTTGCTCAGGCTGACTTTGAATTTGAGATCCTCCTGCTTCAACCTCCTAAGCCACAGGTGTGTGCCTCTGTGCGTGGCACAAGGGCTCCTTTTGACCACATTTTTATTCCTGCATTTTTGAAGTTACAGTTTTTGAGAATCAATTGATTGTAACAATTTAGGATAATAAACAACAAAGTGGAACAAAATGATTATAAAGTAAAATCACAAGTTTTACAAGACTCACAGGACAGAGCCCACAAAAGTGGTACTGGCAAGTTACTTAAATCCAAGCAAATCATAGTCAAGTAAGAATGTGGAAGATGAACCTGATATCAATGAAGAAGATAAAGATCAACAAGGATAAAGAAGAGAATTAGTTTAAAGGAGAATGAGTTGACTTTGAAAAGATTATAAAAGATCCTTGTAAAAATTAATGGAGTCCTTGACTACATCTGAGAAACTGATGACATTTAAATGTGAAGAAAACTTTGTTATGCTATCAGTATTTTAAAAATCAGCCCTGCTTCATTGGTACATTCTTAATTCATTTTCAGAATACAGAATAGTTTTAATTATAACATAAACCTTATTATACGTGGGATAAAAGTTAACTATTTTTAGCTTTATTTTGTTTGCTATGAAATTTAAAAATGTTATTATGAGTTGTTGGCTTTTTATGTCCTATGGATTAACTTTAAATGTTCTTTCTTAGTTCTAATTACCCTCAGGAAACAAAGGCTTAGGGTTTATTACTCTTTTTCCCCACCCCTTTTTCTAACCCTGTCACACAGTCAATTTTAATAATACTTCATTTAATCCAACATATTAAAATACTATAACTTTAACATGTAATCAATGTGAAAGTTATTAATGAGGTATTGTGTTTTGAAATATGGAGTATGAATTTTGTACTTGATGCACATGTCAATTTGTACTAGCCACATTTTAAGTGTTCAATAGCCACCTATAGCTCACAATCACAGTAACAATAGCAGAAATTTAGAAAGATAACTCTGGAATCCATATGGACAAAAGGGTTATTTTGGAAAGAAAAGTGGTAAAGACAGAGAAAAATGATTATAATTGTTGCAAGAATCCAGTCAAGAGAAGATGAACCATTGAACTAAATGAAGCCAGGGAAGTAGGGATAGAAAGGAGACAGAATGGATGGATGTTTAGGGCACACAGTGGAGAAGTGCCTGGAGTCTAGAGCTATGTGTAATGCTTAGAACTAGGCCCTCTCCCTTTAGCCATGTTTCCTTGCAACTTGCTTAACCCATGTATCCTTTTTTGGGTTAAATAAAAAATTATATTAATAAGAGTGACATGCCTGAATGACAAGAAGGTTGTGATGATTAAATGAGTTAATAAATATGACATGCTTAGACTGTCACATTTTAAACAATAAATGTCAAGTATTATGATTTAAATTCATAGTATTTGGTAAACATTGAATGTAGGCAGTGGTACTGGAATTGAAGTTTAGAGATATTCTGAATCTCCTACAGTTTTTCTTATAATATACAAGGAATGGCTTCATGATATCCTTACAGAAGTTCTAACACCTAACACAATGCTCTATGTCCTTGCTTAGAAAGGAGATCCTGATGACCAATACACAAGTTTCTTTTTTGTTCCCAGGACCTTTGTCCCTGCTCTTCCCTCTGCTAAATATACATTTTTCCCCCAGCATTTTCCATTGTTGGCTCATGGCCAATTCTTAAGTCTAAGCTCAAAGTCTCAAGTATTCGAAGAAGCTTCCCTTGCTGTCTTTCTCAGCCACTTCCATAGCTCTTACCATACTCCATATTTACCTCACTTTGTTATTTATTGTCAGTTTTTCTCTCTACTTAAAAGTTCTATAATATTTATTGTGGCTCATCTGTATTATCACTGAATCTCCAACTGCCTGGGTGTAGTTTTTGGCACAAAACTGATGATCACAGTGTATTCAATAGCTGAATAAATGTCTTATTTCCAATGGTTTTGGAGTGTAAGAAATAGATTGACTACTAGAACTACAAAGTCAGTGGGTGGAGGTTAAGGGTGGGGTAAGGTCTTATTTTTTCTTATTATTTGTGCATGTTATTTATTTTATTGAAGTACAGGTGCTGAGGAAAAAATACTTAACAATCTTATGATTAAGGTGTAGATTATCTCATCTCTACACACCCTTATTATAGAAGATCATAGAGGAATAGATCCTTAATACTGGAAACCCACATAGTCCAAAGTCCATGCAATAGAGCTATCTCTCTGACCTCTCTTTTCCACTTCTGAAACTAAGGGTGTGTGTGTGTGTGTGTGTGTGTTTTGCTGGTGGTTGAACCCAAGTCCTCACAATGTAGGCAAGTGCTATCCTGTACCATTAAGCTAACTCTAGAGAGGTAGAGAGATCATAAGACATAGAGTGAGTTAGAATCAGAGATGGGGAATTTAAAATGGGCACATTGAATGAGTTATTTATATCATATTGCAGTAACATTCAAGCGTCTGTCACAAGCCATCCATGGTCTCTGTGTGTGAACTTTTGTGCAAAGTAGCCAAATGAGGTGATAGGTCTGGCACAGGGAACTCCCTGTCAGGGATTGATCACATGATTCAGGTGCACTCCCCCTCTAGATCTGCCTAAGATCCCACACAGCACCTGAGATGGGTGTGACTGGCTGAGATGTCAATCAATCTGCTGACCACAAGATATCAGGAAGCAAGACTCCACCCTCAAAACCTCATCCCTCTCTGATGTCCCTGCTATAATATAAAGGAAACGCGGGCTCATGCTCTCTTTTCCAGCAGTTCTCTTTCCAGAGTGGAAGTTTACCCTAAGTTTGCAGAGCCTTCTTGCCCTCGGTTTAAAAATCTACTCTCTGTGTTGTATTATTTGCCGCTTTCTTAGCTTAATATTGCAGCCAGCTCTTTTAAACCCAGTTTGTCTCGTCTGCATGGGTCACGGTCGAGAAATGTGTGTGTATTTCAAACATATTTAATATGAGCTACGCCCAAATGGACCTATGGGCTATTTATTTATACATGTATATTTTGTTAAATTTATGTCAGTTATTTTTGATAAAATATATATTATCCTCCAGCAATAAATGTGGAAGCTTTTTAAAATGTTCAAACAGGATTTTTTCCATTTGAGTATTTCATTATAAAAAGGGCATGTATTTCAGCTATTAAAGCAATATTTTTATAATATATTCATTTTTGTAGTAATAGAGTTTGTTAAAATGTATTTGACTACTATTATTTCATTGGAAAAACCTAATGAATTCAGATAACTTTACCATATTGGCTCCAGGAATAGTACAAGTAACTGTAAGCTGTTCCCAATCTAAACTGTATTTTAGCAATCATGATAAGAGAGTAAATAATTTGTAGCTCAAGTTCTGAGCTTCTTTTTATCTTTCATCTAACTTAAGTGATTGTTTTTTTGTGAGAATCCTTTGGAGAATCAATTGCCCAGTCCCCTTAAATGGTTTTATCTCCGTGTAGGTAGAGTTAGACTTACCAGGCTTATTCCAGGTCAAATGGCTCTGAAATGCATTAGTGACCCGAAGACTGGTTAAACAATTTGCCGTTTCTGGTCCAAACCTGCTTCTCCACCTGTAACCACTATAGGCTTTGCATAATTCCTGAAGTGCTCTTTCTGAAAACTCTATTTCCTTTAGTGTTGACCTACAGTTGAAAGAGTAAAACTAGAAATGTAAATCCCAAATGGTTGTAAGGGAGGCACTAGGGAAGAATAGCGTTACCTTAAATTAGGTAGGGGGAGGTGATGGGAGGGGAGGGGTGGGGATGTGGGGATAGGAAACAGAGTAGAATGAAACAGACATTATTACTGTATGTATATATGTGACTACATGCTGGTACTGGAGCTCAGTGGCAGAACATTTGCCTAGCATCTGTGAGGCACTGGATTTGATTTTTAGCACTGAATATATGTGACTACATGAACAATATGATTCTGCAACATGTACACTCAGAAAAATGAGAAATTATATCCCATCTATGCATGATATATTAAAATGCATAAATGTGTTCTACTGTCATGTATAACTAATTAAAACAAATAAAAAATTTTTAAAAAGGAATGGTTGTAAAAACCAGTAGATCTATTAGTCTTACTTTAAATACTTAGATTAGAAAATACATGCTTTATTTCTTTTCCTTATTGTGTTATCAATTTTGAGATACTTTTTTCTTCTGTCACTAATTTTTAGTGTTAAGCTCATATTTTAATTTGTGCTAGGTGTCACCTTTTTCTAGTTTTTAAAACTAAATTTTGAGTTTGAAGTGTAATTTAAATTCATTGTCTAAATCCACAAAAAAAAAATTCTCAAGTGAAAAATATTAATGCTAGGTATTTGGCAGATGTGATATATGATGTACATTAAGAGTTGTATATTCATCTATTGCTATGAGAATTTGGTAGAAGGAGAGATGGGCAATGAAAGAGGTAATAATGACAAATTTTATGGGACTGATAACAGTGTTGGATCTTAAAAGGTTAGTAGAATGTTGCCTGGCCATGACATATCGTACTAGGAAGGGCATCAGTGTGTGGATAAAAGGTATGAGTATAGAAGACTTGAGAATAGACAATGGTCTAGGACAAAGCTCATCTGGCCTCTAGGAGAATTGTCCACTGTAGTCTTTCCTTCAAGTTAATTGATACTGTTTGATGAGATTGTAGGGAAAGGGCTCATGACAATTGCATTCCTTCTGGAAGAACTTCCCTTAGTCCGACAAGGGAACCTCAGAGAAAGCTCTCCTTGTGCTTCAGGAGAAACAGAAGGGAGAGATGGAGAGGGAACATGCTGTTAAATTAAATTAATGGAAATGGTCCTATTGGTTGTATAATCTAGAATATAAGTACCTTTGTGAGCTAAGGAGTTGGCAGTTGGTAGAGAGGCACTTGAATACCATTTTTTCAGTGATTATTTAGTGAGCCATTGAAAGCAAGTATACTCTGGGCTGATCCACTCTGTTATTTATGGAGTCTCTCCAGTTGCCTGACATGTCCTTATGATTCCATCTTTCTCACAGGATCTCAGAAGTATAAATAACTCTTAATAATGATTGGAAAAAAAAGATGAAAAGGAGAGATAGAGGTTATATCTAGTTTATAAGGGAATTTACATCTAACCTTGTCACCAATTTGGTTATTTGGTTTATATATAGAATAGATATTTGGGTTTGACCAAGAAGATAAATTTGACAGGAATAAATGTACAGTCCTGTATTTAGTTCATAAAATTCAGTGGCATCCTGCTGGATAGATTTGACAGTAGACCAAGGAAAAGGAGAATTTATTTGACCATAAACTAGATAAGGAGTAATGCGACTGCTAAAAAACAACAATAGCAACAATATATAACAGTTTAAACTGCAGAGAAGGGGTTTATTAACTGAAATGATTAGTATATTCTTAAATTATTTAATGAAAGAAAACTCAAAATTCATTTTAAAAACTTTATATACATATATAACTCTGGTGATATTTGTAGTGAGTTTAGAACTCCTTAATGACCAATTTATAGTAAACTTATCTGTTTAATTTAGTTATACCTATTAGAGAAGAGAGGTATGTAGTTTATAAAAAAAAATAGTATTTAGATGTGAAACATTCTAAGCTCTGAATTTGGACTGATTTGAGCATGTAATTTTCAGACAATGCCTGCATCTATTTTCTCTAGGGATGCCCTACAGTTCAGAAGAGTTGATTAGCTTTTGTTGTGTTTATTCATGATCACGGATACTACAAATATAAAATCTTAATGAGGTAGAAATGGTTATGGAAGCCCATTTCTAAAATATCTTTCCTATCTTCCTTTGAAGATTGTTAAGAGAAACAAAAACATTTTGTAGATTGTAAGGATTGAAAAAAATACTTGATTTTTCTATAATTAGGAAGCCATTTGGGCTCTTCCCTTAGCTTTGGGCAGTTGGAAAGACTGTCAAGGTCAGACGTCTGCATACTCTGTCAATTTTTGTGAATATCTGTCCCTTCCTCATCAGTGTTGCTTGCAAACAAACAAACAAAAAATATTTAGTAGTTCCCAAGATGGAGTCTAGGGATTACCCACATGAGAGTTTTAAAGAATGGTTGTAAAACCATTGGGTATTTGCTTAGTTATTTTATTTATTAATTTTTAAAACTCATTTTCAATGGTCTTCACTGTAAAGGCAGACAGATTTTGAACTTTAAACATAATATTGGAATTGAAGTTAATTACTTTGGGTTCATTTCTGGATTCCTTTAAATAAAGTTTTCCTCAAAATTTGAATTGATTCTTCCAATGAAAGAATATTCAAGATGAAATTTCCAGCTATTTGCTGCTTCATTCCACTCATTGAAAAACTTTATTAGTTTGTACTGGATAAGAGATTAATCTGATTTTAAGAAGAGTCAAACTTACAGAACAGTTTTAAAAATATAATACCATGTTCAAGGGCATAGAAATATTTTGTTCATGGAATTCAGGAAGGAAGAGATGGACTGTCTATCTTTAAGAACTTGTTTTTCTGCATAGATGGCAATCACTTGTAATTAGCAGTTCATTGTTTGAATGCAAACACTGCTGCTAACGTGGTGATTGAAACAGTAGTTGTCCTTTACTCTTCAGTAGAAGAAGCATTTTCTTTCTTTGCACTATTGATTTTCTAACAAATCTATTTTATATTATAATGGTAAAATCTGTCGCCACTTCTAAAATATAATAAATTCTCAGAGTCCTTAAAAATGAAACACAACACCCATATTTATTCACTTTTCTTTCATTAAGCAAAAGGATTAGTATAATAAAACAATCACTCTGGCTACATGTTTAAACCTGAATTCAAATTTAACTTCATGAGGTGTCTCCAGCAGATGTTCCCTCTCATAATGATTTCTATGGTGACTTTCACTTCTGAAAAGCCTTGAATCTCTAATGAAAATTTTTCAAAGTAATAAGACAGGAAAGAAGCACTAAAATATGCTTAGAGACAGAAATTGAAATCATTTTGGCTAAATATATCAGGTTAGAAGTTGCCCTAGTTACTGATTGCTGTTATTAGATATTCCCCTTGTGCAAGAAAAGCCAGTTATTGATTTTTAAATTTGAATTTCTTTTGAAATAATTGATTGTCTTATTGTGGGTCCTTATCTCAGCTTATGAAACTGGATGTAATAGGAATCACTTACTATTTTAATATCTGCATAGTGTTTTGCTTAATTTGCTTACCCCGTTAACCTAGAAGTTATTAAAATATCTTATTCACGGAATGCATAAAATTAATGAGTCCCATTGTGTATCCATATAGTGACAATATATTTCAGGTACTGTTAATGATGCATTTAAACAATGCATTTCAAAATTTTGATTCCAGATATCTTGGTTCTGTTTATATATCCATATATTATACTCATGACACTAATCAAAGAAATAGATATATGCATAAATAAGTAGTTTAAAGGCAAATGGGGTAAATATTCAGCAGTATGAAAAAAAAATAGAGGTATGCATTTACTCCTATTTGTATTTTCTCAAAGTGTTCGTAGAAGAGCATCCGATGTATTAATTGTGAGGTACACCAGTTTAATCAAGAGACTGGGCCTTGGATACTGATGACAAACAAGTAAAATGTGCACACTTAAGGAAATGCAACTAAATTGTTTAAGTTTTTAACCTAGAGTATTCTGTTTTAATCCAAACTGAGGGTGATGCAATTCAAAGCAACTCTGATGTTAACCTTTCAGAGCTAACATCAGACTCCCCAGACTGAAGGGCATATCCTCCAATAGGACTGCTCTTACTTTAGACACTAGCCTCAATTCTTGGAGGCCTACAGGCAACTTACATTTCTGACAAACTGGCCAGAAATTAGGGAGTTCTCCCAACCCCCTGGAGGTTTGATAATTCACTAGAACTATTTGACTCACAGAACTTAGGACAGTGCTACAATTATGATTACGATTTTATTGTGTAGAACACAGGTCAGGATTTGGGGGAGTTTTGTTTCTAGGCCTTTTCCCCATGGAGTCAAGGTGATTTACCCTTCTGGCACATTGTAGGCTCACAAACCAGAATGTTCCACTAAGCTTCATTGTCGAAAGTTTTTATTGGGGGTTCATTATATAGGAATGATTAATTAAATCATTAGCTATATGATTGAGCTCAATTATCATCTTCTCGCTCCTCCTCAGAGGTTGAGTGCACTGAAAGTCCCAACCCTCTAATTATACCCTTGGTCTTTCTTGTGAACACCCCTATCCTGAAGCTACCTAGGGGCTCAGATGGGTCATCTCATTCTTACAACAAAGATATTTTGATCAATGAAGAAGTTCCAAGGAATTTTGAAATTCTTTGTCAGACACCCAAGGCAAAAATTAGATAAATTCTTTATTATACAATAAATAAATTTTATTCAGCAAATATTTATCCAGTGCCTACTATATATTAGATACTATTTTAGTAATAAGCAAATGGAACAAACAAAACTACTTTAAGAGTTTGCTATCTAGTGGAAGGTTGGAGGTGGGTAGAAAGCACTGACAATAATTAAAGAAATAAATAATGAGTAGAGAGAACTTTAGAACATAGAGCTATGGAGAAACTATGGTAGGGGAGACTAGGGAGTACCAGGGCTGTAGGGCTGAAATTTTAAATAAAGTGGTTTATTTAAGAAGCCTCCCTCTGTGGCCTGAGAGAAGCCAGTGAATGAGCTATGGGGACAGCTGAGTGCTGTGGAGACTTCTGGAGAAAACTCTTTCAAAAAGAGGAAAAGGACTACACCTAGACCTTGGGGCAAGAGTCCCAAGTCAAGTTTTTAAATGTTGACAGAATTTGTATAAAGGTTACAGCACATGCTTACAATAAAATCAATATGACATTAAAAAAAAAAACAAACCTATGGAAATGCCAATGCTAACAATAGGATAAAAGTCTTTTATTTCTGAGTATAAAGCCACTGAGGGTTAATCAGTGACAACAGAGGAATAACAATGTTAAAAGTTTATCTTGGAGGCTATTGGCTTTAGAACATTTTCAGGCTTTGTGTTATCCATCTTTGCTTTGCCATGGCAGTGACTCTTGAATATAGTTTAATATATCGAATTGTCAAGATTTAAAATCTTTGAGAAAAAAAGTGCTACAAACCTGGTCTAATTTTTGAGAATCACTTTCTAAAAGTCTGGGCTGGAGATTGAGAAAACCAAGGTTAGCTCAGAAATTCTGATCATACATTAATAAAGCCTGCATGAAAATCTAGCTTAACATTTTGAAAGCTTAAGATATTTCTAAAATATTAAAATATGACTCTTTGGGGAACTTATTTCTTAGACAACAACCATTCTACTGGAAATTTCTTTGACTCTTTTAATTGGTGGAATATGCCCATAAATATTTTCAGGTTTTATCTAGCTTTGCTTGTCACATGTGACTATACAATGTGTGGAATTGGAAAGGTATTGAGGAAACTAATCATATTAGGGAATTTCCCTTCCATATATTACCCTTTGCATAGAATTGAAATCTGTTTATTCTGTTCCAATGTTTTGGGCAATTTTTTTCTCCATTGCTGCAAATAAACATTTGACAGAGCAACCTCCTGTAACTTATACATAACAGTGCCATGATTTATGATCACTATTTTTACTAATATTTCAACATGATAAACCCTATTTACACATAGGTGCATGTTTAGATCTGTCATTTTTTATTAGCATGTATTAGTTGTACATATTAATGGGATTCTATGTAATATTTCTGTTGATGTGCAGAGCATGCACTAATCAAATCCAACCACCTCTTTACACAATCCCTTCCATCCTTCCCAGTATTTAGTATTTACTGTTCTTTTATGTTAACTTTTTTAGTTTCCGCATATGAGATCATGTAGTATTTGTCTTTCTGTGTCTGGCTTATTTCACTTAATGATGTCTTCCTGTTTCATGCATCTTGAAAGCAGGTATCTTTGGAGACTCCGATTTCAATCAGTCGAATCCAAGTTTTTGGAACTTTTCATTTGAAATGGTCTTTCTTCATTGCAGCAAATATACATTCTCTTGATGACAGGTCAGAAGGGCATATTTTCATTACGAGAGGCTAAATTTCCATTAAAATTGTCAGAAAAATAGGACAAATGTGTTTTACAAGAAGCAGAGGATGATTTAATAAATGCTATTTTGGTAACAAAAATGACTTGGTTGTATGATATTAATGTTGGCTCAAAATTGGTTGCCAAGATAGGTAGAACTTGGCCTTCTCATGATGGATTTAGAGTCTTCTATAGTTAATTTTAATTTTATTAAAATTATCAGTAACTGCTATATTTTCAGAATTAGTTCTATCAACATAACACTAAGGTTATACTTCACAAAAATATTTACATTACAAGACTAATTTTGATAAGTTTATATAAAAGGTGATAATTTCTTCTGGGGGAGAATATATTAATTAAAGGGTTTTAATAATGATGATGAATTCTTTGATGAAAATTCAGATCTTTAAAGAGTATGCATATAATTGCATACTTTGCAGAAATGGTTAGTAGTTTTGAAGATGTTTAACTTCAGTCAATTGATTTGTTGATCATGTGTTTGAAGAATGATACTTTTACATTATTTTTCTTAAAGGTATATGTGAATAATTTTTTTTCAAACATATATTCAGGTTATTAAACCTCAAAAGTAAAAAAGGTTTGTTTCCACTTCCATATACTATTGAGTTAGGCATAACCTTGTTTTTTGCCTGTTCTGTGCCAGAACTAGGTAGTGCTTGAGAGGGAAAATGACCAAGATGCATTGGGTACATTAAGAAGCTGCCATTGAATTTGGAAAATTAGACCAAGACACACTTGGTCTATACAATGGTATCAATAAGTGTCACAAATAAGTCCACACGAATACACTGTTATAGTCATTGAAGAAAGGAGAGGGAACATCTTATTGGAAATATTGGAAAAGACTTGATATCATACTTAAGAAATGGACTATGTTTTTATGAACTTGAAAAGTTAATGGAGCATTGTAAACATTGAATAGATGAAGTATTTGGAGAATTGCAATTAGGTCTAAAGATGTTGGGGTAAAACTTTAGGGATGTTTTAAGAGGTTAAATCTGGTAAAGGGATGTTGTAAGAGGTCAAGATTGGTAAAATAGCTTGGGCTAGTATTGTGGAAGGCCCGCTTATAAAACATGGTATAGATTAGGCATTGTAGAAATTGAATTTTTGATTACATTAGAGCTGTGAATTGAAGAGATAAATATTATAACTGGATATATTGGAAAAAGGAGAGACTAAAGGCAAGAAAACATATAGGAAGATAATTGAAGTTAATGCACTTCTGGAAAAAGATGGAGGCTATCACAATGAAATGATTTTAAATTAGATTAATCAGTGTGTGAGTCAGCTTTCTGTCACTATGACAAAATACCTTAGATAATCAACTTAAATGTAGAAAGATTTATTTTTGACTCATAGATCTTGAGGTTTCAGGTCATAGTCACTTGGCTTTGTTGTCTGTGGCAAGGCAAAATATCATGATGGGGAGCATAAATGAGGAAACTGCTCACCTCATGGTACCTAGGAAGCAAAAAGAGAGAGAGAAAGAGAATAAGGGGGTAGTGTTCCAATATTCCCTTCCCAGAGCATGCCCCAAATAACCTAACTTTCTTCCATTGGTCCCACCTCTTAAAGGTTCTACTACCTCTTAACAGTACACAGGTTAGAAACCCATCCTCTGATGTATGACCTTTGAGGGTCATTAAAGATCCAAACCATAACAATCAATGTCAAGTTGGGTATAAAAGGCAATGAGAGAAATAGAGAGAAGGTGGTGAATAGAATACGGTATTTTATTACTGTTGAGACAAGGCTTGCATATTAATTGCTTATGAAAAAGGCTTGAGGGGGAATAATTGTTTCTATTCAGTCATGTAAGGAGCTGTAAAATTACCACTCCATCCTAACAGGTAAAGGGTGAACAAACCAAAAACATCGACCACTCTTCTTGGATTTATAACAGGAGGTCATAGGATAAATCAAAATATAGCAGAGCAGAAACTCATGTCCAGAAATCTCTGCAGGCACTAGTGCTGGGGTGAAAAAAACTTGATCTGTAATTGATAAATTACTGGAAGCTCAGAGTGAACAAATTTGATAGTTAAAAACTCCAAAGGACCTAACAATGGGGAGGCCTCCACTCCACTGTTTCGAGAGTTTTACCTCCAGGAGCTATACTAGGTTTAATGCTTCTGGCAAAAGGTTGCAAAAACAAAACATTTTTTAATATGCCAGAGTTTCCTGCGTTTCTTAAGAAGTTCTGCCATCAGGAGAAACTTTTTTAACCAGAGGCTAACCTATCTGGAATTAAGAAAATTGCCAACCCCAGTCCCTTCAGCCTAAGTGGGGGCGATGAAAGAGCTAAGGGGTGCTGAGGAAGTTCACAGGCCAGGGGCACAAGTTCATCTAAAACCTGAGAATTAATCATAGGAGGCAGAATGCTTCCCCTTCCCCAGCAGCTTACCAACACAGTGTTCAAAGCCTCTTTTACTATGGTTTCTTTTCCTTATAGGGTAGAAAAAACCTGAACTGTAATTTTGTAGTTCCTAGGAGGTCATGTCCACCTTTTGAATAAACATTTCAAGGCATATGGAAAGCCTAAGAAGAATCCAAAGAGGCTGAACAAGCATCAAAACTAGAGTAAGGTATGGCAGGAATGTCGGAATTATCAAACCAATATTTAAAAATAAACACAACATGCTAAGAACATGTAAACAACATGTAACAGCACGTGGATAATTGTAAGCAGTCGTATAGAAATTCTAAGAAAGAGTTGAAAAGATATGCTAGGGATTGAAAACACTGTAGTAAAAGTGGGTCCCTTAGTAGACTAGATACATCAGAGGAAATAACCTATGGGTTTGAGGATATGAAAATAGAAACTGGAAAAGCTAGAGAACAAAGGGTAAGAAGACTGAAAACAAAACCCCAAATAGAATATCCCAGACTTATGAAACAACTACAAAACGTGTCACATATGTATAAACGGATTATCAGAAGGAGGAAAGAAGCAATAGAAGCAAGGTTTGAAAAAGTAATGACTAAAAATTTCCAGAAGTTAATGTCACACTCCAAACCATGGATCCAGGATCTTAATGAATACCAAGCAGAATAAATACACCTGTATCAAATAAGTATCTAAGCATATACTAATCAAATTTCAGAAAAAACAAATTAAAAATATTGGAAGAAGTAAAGGGGAGAAAACAACTTATCTATAGAATTACAAAGGTAAGAATAACATCCCATTTCTCATAAACTATACAAGCCAGAAGAGAGGAAAATGGAGTATTTAAAGTGTTAAGAGGAGGGTGGGTGTGGGAAACCAACCAAGAATTCTGTACCCCATGGAACCCTCCTACACAAGTAAAGTAGAAGTGAAGACTCTCTTAGGTAAAATTTGGAAAATTTATTGCCAGTAGATCTCTCTTGCAAAAAAATGTTAGAAAAAGTTCTTCATTTTTATTTTTTTTTCCCACTTGAATCAAATTGTGAAATATGATATATCAAGAACTATGTAATGTTTTGAACAGCCAACAATAAAAAATTAAAAAAAAAAAAAAAAAAAGAAAAAGTTCTTCAGAGAGAAGGAAAATTATATAGGTCAAAAGCTTTAATCTGCATACATAAAGGAAGGACATTAGAGAATGAAAAGTAGGATAAAAAGATTTTTTAAAAGTTTTTTTTCTATCCTTAATTGATTCAACAGATAAAAATTTATTCAAAATAATAATCATAATAATGTATTTGACTATTTGTGGTCATATATGCTTACATATGTGAAATGAATGACAGCAATGATGTAAGTTATGAGAGGGAAAAATTAGGAGCATATTGTTATTACAAGGTAGTTGCACTGCTCATGAAGCAATATAGTGTTATTTGAAAGTGAATTTGGATCAGTTGTAAATGTATATTGTAATATGTATAGCATCCACTAAAAAAGTTTTATTAAGATTATAATGGATATACTAAAAAACAGAGAGAAATGGAATCACAAAATTCTCATATTAAAACTACAAACAACAGAAAAATTCAGGAAGACAAAAATAGGGAAGAACAAAGTCAACCACTAGAACAGTATCAAGTATGATAGATATTAATTTAATTATATTGATATAATCACTTTAAATATTAGTTTTCTAACACTACCAATTAAAAGATTTTGTCACAGTGGATCAATAAACATGACCCAACTTTTTTTTTTTTACAAGACAATAAAAGAAGACACATACAGAGTAACATAAAGGGATGAAAAAAGATATACCATGTGTGATGGATTCAATGTGTGTGTCCCCTCTAACTTTGTATGTTAATATCCTAACCTCCAACATTATATATTAACAGATAATTAAGAGGAAGAAGCCCACCCAAGTGGGATTAGTTCTCTTATACATGGGGCCCCATAGAGCACTCCAGCCCTTTTTCCATATGGGAATGCAATAAGACTGCAGTATGCCACCCAAAAGAGGGCCCTTGCAAGAACCTGACCATGCTGCTACTCTGATCTCAGACTTTGAGCCTTCAGAATGTTGAGCAATCAATTTCTACATTTTATAAGCCACAGTCTATGGAACTTCATTGTATCAGCCCAAACTAAGACAGAAATTGGTACCAAGAACCAGGGATGCTGCTATTATAAATATGGGTATACATCTGAGATATTGTGAGTTTAGTTCCAGACAACCATGATAAATAACATAATAAAGTGAGTCACATAAATTATTTTGTTTCCTAATGCATATAAAAGATACGTGTACATTGCACTATAGTCTATTAAGTGAGCAATAGCACGTTTAAAAAATCCACATACCTTCATTAAAATATTTTATTGTTATAAAACACTAACAATCATTTGAGCTATTTGAAAATAGTCTTGATTCATTTGCTTGACATAAGATGTCCACAAACATTCAATTTGTTAAAACTTCAATATTTGTGAAGTGTAATAGAGCAAAGCACAATACAATGAGGAATGCCTTTACCTAAAAATACACATGACGTTTATTAATTGGGTAATGGAAAGGCTGGAAGAGTTTTGAGCTTTGTGCTAATGAAAGCTTAGATTTTTGTGAATGGATTTTTTAAAGGCTATTATGATCAGAAAGAGGAAAGCTGTAGAATAAGCTTCTGTCTTCATAGAGAATACCCACTCTAATCATGAAGAGATAAATATGGATGATATAAATATGGATGGTAAAGGCCAGTCTGATGAGGAATTAGATGAAAATGAGGAACGTGTTATCGAACAATAGAGAAAAGGCAATATTTGTTATATAATGGCAAAATGTTTGTTTGACATATGTTCATATTCTAGGAGTTTGTTGGACATATACTTGGGAGCAATGAAATTTAATATGTAGCTGAAGAGATTTCTGAGCAAAGTGTTGAGTAAGCTTCTTGGTTTCTTCTGAATCTGTAAGGTAAAATGTGAGAAAAGAGCAGTGAATTAAAAATGGAATCATTAGGCAAAAATGATCCAGAATTAAAATAACTGGAACTTTTTTTTTTTTTGCTTACCCATATTGCAAAAAAAAAAAAAAAATGAAAAACCATGTTTGGAAGACAAGAGTAAGGATATGGCTCCGTGACTGATGAGTATGTTAGTATGGATGTGAACCATGAATTTAATGAACCATTTCAATAAAACCCAGGAATAAAGATGGGACTAAATAAAGGAAGCAGAGCAAACAAGACAAAAATGAAAGAAAACTGTTGAAATTTTTAGTTTATATAAAAATTAGGAGCATAGACCTATTTATCTGTGAAAACATACTTTAAGACAAGGGAAGAAGGACACTAGAGGTGATTCAGAGATTAACGGAGTTTCCATTCCCACCATAGGTTCAGAATGCTCAGGCCTGGGTGTATACTCTGGAAGGTGGGACCAATTCCCTGCTAACCCATGGGATTTTGGCTAACTGGCAGAGCTCTCTGGGTGTAACTTCTGCTCCAAAAGAAAATCATAGCATGGGTTGGTTCTTTGCGGAGAATCACCAAGTAGGCAGTGCCCTGCTAAACTATGAAGGTTACATTGCTACCTCAGTATGTCTCAAAGTTAAGACCTTTAACCAAGTAGGATTAGAAGGTGAAATTTCTGTTCTAGAAGTCCTAGAGGGCAGGGTATGGAGCCAAGGAGGCCATTCTCAAGCTTTCAACTTCATATAGTCACTTTGCTAAGTTCTGGACTTGCTTTGGACCCACCGATCCTTCTTTCTTATTTTTTTCCCTTTTGGAATAAGAATGTCTATTCTAACCCTGTCCAACCTGTATTTTTTAAATTGAGACATAATATTTGTCTCAATGAAAATTATTACATTATGGGGTATATGATGTAATTCAATACATGTATATAATTTGTAATAATCAAATCAAAGTAATATACATTGCCATTTCTTTAACCATTAATAGTTTTCATGTTAGTTATTTCATTTTCTTCTTTTCTAGTCATTTTGAAATATATTAGATTGTTTAAGCTGAAGAGGAACCAGAAATAATTTCTGTGCTCTAACAATGTTTTAGTGTCCTTTATTGAACTACCTTCCATTTTCCCCGTCCTCTCTGTCTCTAATGTCTACCATTCAATTCCATTTCCACAAATGAGTGAGAGAATGAGATATTTGTCTTTTGGGGTCTGGCTTATTTCACTTTACTTGACTTCCAGCTCTATTTCACTGCAAATGACAGCATTTAATTCTTTTCATAGCAGAATAGTATTTTGTTGTATAAATATACCACATTTTCTTTATCCACTCATCTGCTAAAGAGCTTCTAGGTTGATCCCATATTTTGTCTTTGTAAATAGTGCTGAAATTACATGGGAATGTAAATATCTCTTAGGTACTATGATTTCATTTCCTTTGCTTATACACCCAGAAGTTGAATTGCTGGATCATGTGATAGTTTTATGAGAAACCACCATACTGTTTTCCATAAAGAGAGTATTAATTTCCATTCCCACCAACCGTGTGCAATTATTCCTTTTCTCTGCATCCATGCCAATACTTTATTTTTTCCTTTGATTATATAGTTTCTAACTAGGGTGAGATAGTATCTCATTGTAGGTTTAATTTGCATTTTTCTGATGAATAGTGAGATTGAACTTTTTTCTTATATTTGCTGGTTATGTGTATGTCTTCTTTTGAGAAATGTCTGTTTAGTTCATTAACCCATTTTTAAATTGGATTGTGTGTGGTTTTTTTGGTATTTCTCCTTTTGATTTCTTTATATATTCTGGATATAATGTTGGATGAGTAGTTTGCAAAAATTCTCTGTCATTCTATATGTTCTCTCTTAATTTTGTTGATTATTTATTTTCCTGTGCAGAAGCTTTTTAGTTCAATATAATGCCATTTGTTTATTTTTGCTTTTGTTGTTTATGCCTTTTGGGGTTCTTTCTAAAAAATCATTGCCTACATCTACATATTGAAAGATTTTTGTTGTGTTTTCTTATATAATTTCATAGTATATGGTTTAACATTAGTTTTCAATCCATTTTAAGTTTTTTTTTTTTTTTTTGTGTGTGTGTGTGTCCATTGAGAATAAGGGATCTAATTTAATTCTTTACACATCCAATTTTTCCAGCACCATTTATCAAAAAGACTCTCTTTTCTCCTTGGTATGTGCTTGGCACTTTTTTCAAAAGTTAGTTGGTCATATGGGTGTGAATTAATTTCTGAGTTCTCTATTTTCTTCCATTGGTCTATGTATCTCTTTTTATACCCATACCATAACTTTTTAGTTATTATAGCTTTATAATATGTTTTGAAGTCAGGTATTATTATATTCCTAGCAATTTTTTTAAATCTCTTTGCACTCAACAAGATCACTTTTGCTTATCCTGGGTCTTTTGTGGGTCTATATAAATTTTAGGATTGCTTTTTTCTACTTATATGAAGAAGATCATTAGTATTCTTATGGAAATTGCATGGAATCTATAGATTGATTTGGGTTATATGGTCATTTTTAAAATATTCTTCCTGTATATAAACATGAAATATTTTTAATTTTTTTTTGTATTTTTGTGTTCTCTATGATTTTTTTCATTAGTGTTTTACAAATTTTATTATAAAAATCTTGCTTTCCAAATATGTTTTGGTGACTATTGTGAATAGGATTGGCTTCTTAATTTTCTGTTGAGCTGGTTCATTTTTAACTTAAAAAAATTCTAATTCTTTTTTATATTGATTTTTTATCTTGCAACTTCAATAAATTTATTTATAAGTTCCAACAGATTTTTGATGGATTTTTTTCTGGTTTCTTTTTGTATAAAATCATGTCATCTGCAACCACAGATATTTCAAGATGTTCCTTTCTAATTTGGATGTACTTTATTTCTTTCTCTTGCCTACTTGCTCTTGCTAAAACTTCCAGTAACATATTAAATAAAGGTGGTGAAAGTGGATATCCTTGTCTTGCTCCTGATCTTAGGAAATGCTTTTAGCTTCTTACCATTCAACTGTGATTTTTTTTCATATATAGATTTTGGTATTTTGAGATGTGTTCTTTCTATACCTAGTTTGTTGAGAGACTTTTACCATAAAGGAATGTTGAATCTTATCAAATGCTTTGCTAAATCTATTGAGTGATCACATTTTTTGCCTTAATTCTGTTAGTGTCTTGTATTACATTTATTGATCTGTGTATGTTTAAACATACTTGCATGCCTGACCTGAGCCCCACATAATCATGGTGTATGAATTTTTGATGTGCTATTAAGTTTGGTTTACTAATATTTTATTGAGAATTTTTTCATGTGTTCATCAGGCACATAGGTCTGTAATTTTTTTTTTTGTTGTTGTTGTTGTTCTATCTTTGGTTTGGTGTTAGGATAATTCTGGCCTCATAAGAGTTTGGCAGAGCTTATTCCATTTTAATGTGTGTGTGTGTGTGTGTGTGTGTGTGTGAGAGAGAGAGAGAGAGAGAGAGAGAGAGAGAGAGAGAGAGAGAAATAGTTTAAGAAGAATTAGAGTTAGTGCTCCTTGAAGTGTTTTGTAGTATTTAGCAGTAAAACCATCAGGTCCTGGAATTTTTTAGATGGAAGATTTTAGTTACTACTCAATCTCATTTCATTGTTGCATGTTGGTTTGTTTTCATTTTCTTTTTCTTTTTTTTTCCATTTTGGTAGGTCATATGTGTTCAAGAATTTATTTATTTATTTTAGATTTTCTACTTTTTTAGCATGTAATTGTTGCTAGGATTTTCTTGTGACCTATTGTATTTCTGTGGTGTCAATTGTAATGTCTCCTTTTTTATCTCTGCTCTTCCTTGGCTCCTCTATGCCTCTCTAACTAAAGATTTGTTATGTTTGCATATCTTTTCAAAAATATTTTTTTCAAATTTTGGGGGTATACTTTTAAAAATTTTTATTTTTACTTATTTATACTCTGATCTTTATTATTTCTTTTCTTCTGCTAATATTAGGTTTTGTTTGTTCGTTTTTAAAATCTTTGAGGTACATTGTTAGGTTGTTTGAGATCTAATTTTTTGGTGTATTTATTTCTATAAACTTCCCTCTAGTTTTACTATATCACAAAGATTGTGTCCTATTGTCATGTTCATTAGTTCATAGAAAAAAATCTCATTTCACTTTAAATTTCTTCAGTTACCCTATGATCACTTAGGAGCATGTTATTAAATTTCCATGTATTTATTTCCTTTGCATTCTTCTTGCTGTTGTTGATATGTAGTACTATTCTGTTGTGGTATGAGAAGATTTATGATGTCATTTCAATTTCTTAAAAAATTATTGAGACTAATGTATCATCTTTCCTAGAATATATTCCATGTGCTCATGAAAAGAATGCGTCTTATGCTGCTGTTGGATGAACTATTCTGCAAATGTCTTTTAGGTCCATTTGTTCTTTTTTTTTCTTTTCATAAGAATATTTATTAATTATTCTTACCAGTTCTTCAATTTTCCAAACCTATTATCATAGTCAAAAGCAACTTTGATAATCCTCCCATGTTTAGAGTGTTTTAAATTATTGAAGTTAATTTTTATTATATTTTCCTCCAGTTGTTTACACATTTGTTCTTTAGTATGGTTCAATTCAGATATTTCTTTGTTTTCTTTCCAACATTGTACTCTGGATTTGCACAACTTATTTCATTTCATAACATCACAGTTGGGGAGGAATTTTTCCTCAGTATAAACTGTACTGTGAGTTTTATTCATGTCTGATTTAGAAGATATTTAGATCAGACTTTGAGTTTAGATTTTAGAGTTAATACAGGAATAAATTAAGATTTTGGGGATGTTGGATGGAATAAATATATTTTGTAAGTCTTAAGGATATAATTTTTGGAAACCCGGGGCAGAATGTTATATACTAAATGCTTGTGTGTCCCCCAAATTTATGTTAATACCCTAACCTTCAATGTGATGGTGCTAGGTGGAGGATCTTTTGGAGATAATTAAATCATGGGGAGGGAATTCTCATGATTGGAATTGTAAGAAACTCTAGAGAGTGCTATAATCCTCTTTCACCCTGTAAGGACCCATAAGAAGTCTGTAGTCTGCAACCCAGAGGAGAACCATTATCAAAACTCCATCATGAGGCACTGTGATCTCAGCTTCCAAAATTATGATGATAAACATCTGTTGTTTATAAGTGACTCAGTCTGTGGAACTTTATTATAACAGTCTGAACTAAGATAGATACTCTGTTAACACTAATTAAAAGAAGGCACGAATAGCTATATTAATGTCAGACATCAGAGCAAAGGAAATGATCAGTGATAAATAAGGAAATTACATTAAAATAAAGGGGTTCATATTAAAAAGATATAACATTATTTAATACTTACGTTACTAACAACCATGTCTAAATACATGAGTCAAAACCTGGTAAAACTACTTGGGGAAATAGATGAATCCACTATTATATTTGAAGATTTAAAAAAACCTTCTATCATAAATGGACAGATGCAAAAGACAGAAAAACAACAGGACACAGTTAAACTAAATAGCACAATTAATTAACTGGAGATTACTAACATATACAGATTACTTCATTCATTAAGAATGGATTATACATTCTTCTCAAGCTCAGAACATTCACCTAGACAAACCAAATAACATAAAACACACTCTAACCAAGATTCCCCTTCACTAGATGAGTGGACTAAATAAATGTGAATCATCCAAAGAAATGTTCTTCAGCATTAAAAGGAAATCAGTTATCCAGCCATGAAAAGACATGGGGGAATACTAAGTGCATATTACTGAGTGAAAAAACAATCTGAGGAAGCCGCTGCTGTATGATCCCACCTAAATGACATCTGGAAAAGTTAAAACTATATACAATAAAAAAAATTAGTGGTAACTAGGAGTTAGTGGGGAATGAGGGATGAATAGGCAGAACATAGTGAATTTATGGGCCCTGAAATCATCCTATACCATATCACAAGATAGTTATATGCCATTATATATTTGTCAAAAAAACATAGAATATGCAATACTATGAGTGAGCCTTAATGAAAACTATGGATTTGGGTAATAATGATGTATGTTCATATTAAAACAAATGTGCCACTCTGGTATGGAATATTGATAACAAGAGAGGATATGCATGTATATGAGAAGGGGGATATGTTAGTTCATTTTATATTGTGTGGCAAAATATCTGAGGATAAGGAAAAGTGGTTTATTTGCAAACAGCTTTGGAGGCTGAAAGGCCAAACACATGACATTGGTTTTTGATAGGGCCTACATGGATGCATCATATTATAATGGATGACATCATGGTGGGAATGCATGGGAGACGCAGAAATCATGTGGTGAGAAGTCAGAGAGGATTGGTCAGGTTTACTTACTTATGTATTTATTTATATATGACAGTAGAATGCATTACAATTCTTATTACACATATAAAGTGCTATTTTTCATATTGCTGGTTGTATACAAAGTATATTCACACCAATTCGTGTCTTCATACATGTACTTTGGATAATATTGATCATCACTTTCCACCATCATTTCTAACCCTATGCCCCCTCCCTTCCCCTCCAACCACTCTGCCCTATCTAGAGGTCGTCTATTCCTTTCATGCTCCCTCTCCCTATCCCAGTATGAATCAGTCTCCTTATATCAAAGAAAACATTCAACATTTGATTATTTGGGATTGGCTAACTAACTTATCATTATCTTCTCTAACTCCATCTGTTTACCTGCAAATGCTATGATTTTATTCTCTTTTATTGCTGAGTAATATTCCATTGTGTGTGTGTGTGTGTGTGTGTGTGTATATATATATATATATATATATATATATATATATATATATATATATATATATCACATTTTTTTAATCCATCTATCTATTGAAGAGCATTTAGGTTGGTTCACAGTTTAGCTATTGTGAATTGTGCTGCTATAAACATTGATGTGGCTGTGTCCCTGTAGTATGATGTTTTAAGTCCTTTGGGTATAGACCGAGGAGAGAGATAGCTGGGTCAAATGGTGGTTCCATTCCCAATTTTCCAAGAAATCTCCATACTGCTTTCCATTTGGCTGTACCAGTTTGCAGTCCCACCAGCAGTGTATGAGTGTACCTTTTTCCCCACATCCTCGCCAACACTTCTTATTGTTTGCATAATAGCTGCCATTCTGACTAGAGTAAGATGAAATCTTAGAGTGGTTTTGATTTGCATTTCTCTAATTGCTAACGATGATGAACATTTTTTCATATATTTTTTGATTGATTGCATATCATCTTCTGAGAAGTGTCTGTTTAGGTCCTTGGCCCATTTATTGATTGGGTTATTTATTTGTTTGTTTGTTTGTTTTTTTTGGTGTTTAACTTTTTGAGTTCTTTATATACTCAAGATTTTAGTGTTCCATCTGATGTGTCAGGGGTAAAAATTTGCTCCCAAGATGTAGGCTCTCTTTTCACCTCACAGATTGTTTCTTTCTTTCTTTTTATAAATTGGTTTTATTTTTTAAATACATGACAGCGGAATGCATCACAATTCCTATTACACATATAGAACAATTTTTCATGTCTCTGTATATAAAATATGTTCACACCAATTTATGTCTTCATACATGTACTTTGGATAATGATGTCCATCACATTCCAGCATCATTGCTAACCCCCTGTCCCCTACCCTACCCTCCTACCCCTCTTCCCTATCTAGAGTTTGTCAATTCCTCCCATGCTCCCTCTCCCTACCCAACTATGAGTCAGTCACCTTATATCAGAGAAAACATTCACCATTTGTTTTTTTAAGATTGGCTAACTTCACTTAGCATTATCTTCTCCAACTGCATGCATTTACCTGCAAATGAAATGATTTTATTCCCTTTATTGCTGAGTAAAATTCTATTGTGTATATATGTCACATTTTTAAAATCTATTTGTCTACTGAAGGGAATCTAGGTTGGCTCCACAGTTTAGCTATTGTGAATTGTGCTGTATAAACATTGATGTGTCTGTGTTCCTGTAGTACTCTGATTTTAAGTTCTTTGGGTATAGACCGAGCAGAGAGAGAGCTGGGTCAAATGGTGGTTCCATTCCCAGATTTCCAAGGAATCTCCATACTGCTTTCCATATTGGCCGCACCAATTTGCAGTCTAACCAGCTATATATAAGTATGCCTTTTCCCCCACATCCTAGCCAACACTTATTGTTGTTTGTCTTCATAATAGTTGCCATTCTGACTGTAGTGAGATGGTATCTTAGAATAGTTTTGATTTGCATTTCTCTAATTGCTAGAGATGATGAACATTTTTTCATATATTTGTTAGTTGATTGAATATCCTCTTCTGAGAAGTGTCTGTTTATGTCCTTGCACCATTTATTAATTGGGTTATTTGGTTTTTTGGTGTTTATCTTTTTGAGTTCTTTATATACCCTAGAGATTAGTGCTCTATCTGATGTATCAGGAGTAAAAAGACGTAGGCTCCCTATTCACCTCACAAATTGTTTCTTTTGCTGAGAAGAAACTTTTTAGTTTGGGTCCATCCCATTTATTGATTCTTGGTTTTAATTCTTGGGCTATAGGTGTATTAAGGAAGTTGGGAACTAATCCCAGATGATGGAGATTAGGGCCTACTTTTTCTTTTATTAGATGCGGAGTCTCTGGTTTAATTCCTAGGTCCTTGATCCACTTTGAGTTTTGTTCATAGTGAGAGATAGGGTTTAATTTCATTTTGTTGCATATGGATTTCCAGTTGTCCCACCACCATTTGTTGAAGAGGCTATCTTTTCTCCAATGCATGTTTTTGGCACCTTTGTCTAATTGTAATTTTGTGGGTTAGGCTCTGTGTCTTCTATTCTGTATCATTGGTCTACCGGTCTGTTTTGGTGCCAATATCATGCTGTTTTTGTTATTATTGCTCTATAGTATAGTTTAAATTCTGGTATAGTGATGCTACCTGATTTACATTTCCAGCAAAGGATTGCTTTAGCTATTCTGGGTCACTTATTTTTCCAAATGAATTTCATGATTGCTTTTTCTATTTCTATGAGAAATGTACTTGGGATTTTGATCGGAATTGCATTAAATCTGTGTAATGCTTTTGGAAGTATGGTCATTTTGATAACATTAATTCTGCCTATCCAAGAGCAAGATAGATATTTCCATTTTCTAAGGTCTTTTTTGACTTCTTTCTTTAGGGTTCTGTAATTTTCATTATATAGATCTTTCACCTCTTTTGTTGATTCCCAAGTATTTTTTTGAGACTATTGTAAATGGGGTAGTTCTTTTCATTTCTATTTCTGAAGATTTATCACTGATATACAGAAATGCTTTTGATTTATTGGTATTGATTTTAGATCCTGCTACTTTGCTGAATTCATTTACTAGTTCTAGAAGTTTTCTGGTGGAAGTTTTAAAGTCTTCTAGGTATAGAATCATATCATCAGCAAATAGTGCTAATTTAAGTTCTTCTTTTCCTATGTTTATCCCTTTAATTTCTTTTGTCTGTCTAATTGCTCTGGTCAGTGTTTCAAGGACTATATTAAATAGAAGTGGTGAAAGGGCATCCTTGTCTTGTTCCAGTTTTTAGAGGGAATGTCTTCAAATTTTCTCCATTTAGAATGATGTTGATCTGGAGCATAGCATAGATAGCCTTTATAATGTTGAGATATGTTCTTGTTATCCCTAGTTTTTCTAATGTTTTGAACATAAAGGGGTGCTGTATTTTGTCAAATGCTTTTTCTGCATCTATTGAGATGATCATATGATTCTTATCATCGAGTCTATTGATGTGATGGATTACATTTATTGATTTCCTTATGTTGAACCAAACTTGCATCTCTGGGATGAACCCCACTTGATTATGTTGCGTGATCTTTTTGAGATGTTTTGTATTCGCTTTGCCAGAATTTTATTATTGATAATTTTTGCATCTATATTCATTAGAGATATTGGTCTGAAGTTTTCTTCTTTTGCTGTGTCTTTGCCTGATTTTGGAATCAGGGTGATATTAGCCTCATAAAATGAGTTTGGAAGTGCTGCCTCTTTTTCTATTTCCTGAAATTAGTTGAAGAGTATTGGTATTAGTTCTCTTTAAAGGTCTTGTAGAACTCGGCTGTGTATCCGTCCAGTCCTAGGGTTTTGTTTGTTGGTAGACTTTTGACAGAGACTTCTACTTCATCACTTGAAAATGATCTGTTTAAATTGTTTATATCATTCTGATGCAGTTTGGGGAAATTATGGGACTCTAGAAATTTGTTGATGGCTTGGATGTTTTTGATCTTATTGGCGTACAGGTTTTCAAAATAATTTCTAATTACCTTTTGTATTTCTGTAGTGTCTATTGTGATATTTCCTTTTTCATCATGTATGTTAGTGATTTGAGTTTTCTCTCCTCGTTGTTAGCATGGCTAACGGTCTGCCAATTTAATTTATTTTTTTCAAAGAATCAACTTTTTGTTCTGTCAATTTTTTCAATTGTTTCTTTTGTTTCAATTTCATTGATTTCAGCTCTGATTTTAATTATTTTCTCTCTTCTACTGCTTTTGGTGTTGATTTGTTCTTCTTTTTCTAGGGCTTTGAGACGTAATATTCATTTATTTGTTGACTTTTTATTCTTTTAAGGAATGAACTCCATGCAATGAACTTTCCTCTTAGAATTGCTTGCATAGTGTCCCAGAGATTTCAATATGTTGTATCTGTGTTCTTATTCAAATCTAAACATGTTTTAATTTCTTCCTTGATATCTTCTGCAACCCATTGTTCATTCAGTAGCATATTATTTAGTCTCCAGGTGTTGGAGTGGATTTTATTTTTTATTTTATCATTGATTTCTAATTTCATTTATTATGATCTGACAGAATGCCAGGTAGTATCTCTACTTTTTTTATAGTTGCTAAGAGTTTCTGAGAAGAAAGTGTATTCACTGGTTGAAGGATGAAATATTCTATATATGTCAGCTAAGTCTAAGTTATTGATTTTATTATTGAGTTCTATAGTTTCTTTGTTCAGCTTTTGTTTGGAAGATCTATATAGTTATGAAAGAGATGTGTTAAAGTCGCTCAAATTATTGTGTTGTGGTCTGTTTGACTTTTGAACTTGAGAAGAGTTTGTTTGATGAACATCGATAAGCCATTGTTTGGAGCATATATATTTATAATTGTTAAATCTTGTTGGTGTATGGTTCCCTTGAGTAGTATGTAGTTCTTTGTTCTTTTTGATTCACTTTAGTTTGAAGTCTCCTTTATTTGACATGAGGATGGAAACCCCAGCTTGCTTTCATAGTACATGTGAGTGGTATGATTTTTCCCAACTCTTCACCTTCAGTCTGTGGTTGTCTTTTTCTTTGAGAGTAGTCTTTTGGAGGCAACATATTATTGAGTCTTTTTTTTTTTTAACCCAGTCTGCTAGTTTATGTCTTTTGATTGGTGAGTTTAGGCCATTAACATTCAGGGTTATTATTGAGACATGATTTGTATTACCAGCCATTGTTTATTTTTCGTATTTAACATGACTTGGCTTCTCCTCTGATTAGATTTTCCTTTAGTGTAATCCTCCCTCTGCTGATTTTCATCATTGTTTTTCATTTTGTCTTCTTGGAATATTTTGCTGAGGATATTCTATACTGCAGGCTTTCTAGTTGTAAATTCTTTTAACTTTTGTTTATCATGGAAAGTTTTTATTTCATCATCAAATATAAAGCTTAGTTTTGCTGGACATAAGATTCTTGGTTGGCATCCATTTTCTTTCAGAGCTTGGTATATGCTGTTCCATGATCTCCTGGCTTTGAGGGTCTGGGTTGAAAAATTTGCTGAGATACACATTGGTCTGCCTCAATATGTGATCTGATTCCTCTCTCTTGTGGCTTTTATGATTTGATCCTTATTCTGTGTGCTAGGCATTTTTATTATAATGTGTCCTGGTGTAGATATGTTGTAATTTTATACATTTGGTGTCCTTTAAGCCTCTTGTATTTGGTTTTCCAATTCATTCTTCATGCTTGGGAAATTTTCTGATATTAACTCATTGAAAAGATTGTGCATTCCTTTGGTTTGAAAATCTGTGGCTTCCTCTATCCCAATAACTCTTAGATTTAGTCTTTTGATGCTGTCCCATAATTCATGGATGTTTTGTTCATGGTTTCTTACTATCTTCACTGTGTGATCAACTTTATTTTTTAGATTGTATACTTTGTCTTTATTTTCTGATGTTCTTTTCTCCAAGTGATCTATTCTGTTGGTTATGCTATTTTTTAAAAATTATTGCATCCTTCATTTCAAGGATTTCTTTTTTTTAAGTGTCTCTCTCTCTCTGGAAGTAATCTTTTGCTACCTATATTTGCTCTCTTTGTTGAAGTAATCAATTTTTTGCCTTTATTTACTTGTTTAGGTCATTATTTAATTCACAGATCATTTTAATTAGGAGCCTTCTGAACTCCTTCTCTGTCATTTAGTCAACTTCACTGTCCATGGGTTCTGTTGTTATAGTATCCTGGTTTTTTGGGGGCACTTTCCTCTCATTTTTTTTAATGTTTTCTATGTGCCTTCCTTTCTTGCAGTGTGGATCTGAGATATTACAGTTTCTTCCCTATATTCTTGTAGTACCTGTGCAGATTGTCTGTACCTCACCTTGATGTTGGGCTTCCAGACCCTGCCAGTGTCCCTCAGTGTATGCTACTGCATCTAAGGTTGGTGGTGGCAATAGCAGAAATAACTCAAGATAATAGTTAAGGTGTCCTAAGATGAAAGCAATGTCTTATAGAGATGAGGCTGCAGGAGTGGACCTCACACTCTCTTTGGGATGCCTGCTCTGAGACGCAGCTGCTTGTAGGCCCTGTCTATTGTCAAAAAGGTGGTGGCTACTGGGTGGGGGAGGATATGGCAATAACTGCAGTGTCCCAAGATGGAAGTGGATTAGGCATAGGCTCCCAGATATGGGTGTGTAAGCTCCCAGATGTGTGTGTGGGAGGGCCTTGGACCTACCTTGGACCAGGGTCCTGCACAAGTCAGTATGGATAGATCTCGGTGGGTCCTGACTTCTTCCATAGTCTGCTGGTCAGAAGCTGGGCTCTGGTAGGTGCCTGCTGGTGGAGGGATGGACACAGGCCTACTGTAAGCCTGGGTCCCTGCACGGGCTAATGTGTGTAGATCTGGGCCACTGGGCTTGACCTCCTGTGGTAGTCTGCTGGTCAGAAGAGGTGGTCCTGTGCCAGAGGCTAGGCTCTGGTGGGTGTCTGCCCCACCTGTGGAGTGGTGGACCTGGGCTTACTGTGAGTCTGGGGTCCGGGTGGCTGGTGTGGGCGGTCTGGACGGAGTCTTGGCTCCCAAGGTAGTCTGCTGGTTGGTTTACTCTTTTATAATAATCCTATTGCTACAGGCTCTAACTTACTCTGGAAGACCATTATTAAGTCCTTCCAAGAATCATGCTCCCACTGACCCAATTACTGTCTACTGGTTCTTGTCTTTTGAGAATTCTTCTAAGTCTTTTTTTTGGGGGGTGGGGGGTGGGGTAGGGTGGGTATTACCGAGGATTGAACTCAGGGGCACTTAACTACTGAGCCACATCCACAGCTCTATTTTGTATTTAGAGACAGGGTCTCACTGAATTGTTTAGCACCTCACCATTCTCCTGCCTCAGCCTCTTGAGCCACTGGGATTACAGGCATGCACCACTGCACCTGGCTTCTGCTACTTCTTATACCATTATATTGAGGATAAAGTCTCCTACATATAAGCCTTTGGGGAACACACTCAAACCATATACAGCCATAAAAGTCTATACAGGATGCCTTTACACCATCTGCTTAATTTTTGCTGTGACTCTAAATCTGTTCTAGAAAGACACTGAAAATGTCTGCTTTCTTGAATTGTTGTGTAGGTTTGCAGTTTTGATGTTTGCTTCATTCCTGACCTAGGGAGATGCTCTCAGCACATTAGAGTTTTCTAGAAGGGACCATAGATATGAGACAAGCAAATCCTGGAGGTTAATAAGGTGGAGATAAATAAAGTGAGCTTTGGTTCCTTTGAATAGGTCTGTGTCCAGTTGATGTAGGTTTTAGCTGAGAATGCACTGTGTGGAGAATCTAATCTGGAGTGTGTGTTTGTTTCTTCCATTCTCTTTTGTTTATTCTAAATTGGTAGGAGGGAAAAGCTAACAAAATTTTTTGACAGATTGCTCTACCTAACAATAATAAATAAGCACATTTGCAGGGAGGAGGAAAAAAAGAATATAAGTACTGCTATAGACTTTAAAGATTTACAAATTTCTCTTTTCAAATAGCTGATTTCAATGTTTTTTTTTTTTTTTTTAAATTAACTATGTAATGAGCTGGTTTTTGAGACATGTATAATCCAGAAAGTTTGCCCAATGCTCAAATTTGAGAAAAAAAAATCTTTTATACTTTGAACTCTAACGGAAAATACTAATAATGTACCCCAACAGGCTTTTTATGTGATCTTAGAACTTGTGCTGTTACTCAACCCACATATTCACACCCATATCATGCCTCCCCAAACACATTCCTCAGTCTATATAAGGAGAAGATTGGGAATGATGGAGCTAGAGGAAACCGGCTCATGGTGAGTAGAGTGGTCTAGCCAGAGGTCGTTTCTTCACTGAAGACTGGTGAGGTGTCTTGTGTGATAAAACAGGGAGGGATTTACAAAATGCTGGTAAAGATTGGTGGTGAGTGTATGGGGAGCTTAAAGAAAGGAAAATGTGTTTTCATTCGCTGAATGAATATTGAGCTAAAACATACATATGATAAATGTGATACTGTTCCCTGGTTTTGTGAGGGGCAAATGTGGGTTCCCTGAAAGCTGAGGACATTTGTAAAAATACAGATAGGTTCCTTCAAGTAAATTTCAGAAGGTTAGAAAACTGAAGGGAATTTTCCATCAGGGCTTAAAGAGATGAGTAGCTTAATATTCTCAGTATTAGAGGTAACCTTGTTCCTTCCAGGTCTCTGCAACACTCAGAATCCATACAAGAGAATTTTTAAGTACTTTAAGCTCTTGTGTGAAGGAGTGTGAATGTTAAAGGAAGGATGGGAACCATTGTGCTGCCCAGGCAGGTACAATGATAAGGAAGGGTCCTCTCAATCTGAAGAAGGAGATTGGGATATACTCTACAGCTAGAAGACCACAGGAGGTCCATCTGCCCTCTCTGGGGAATCCTCAGCAACAGAGAAGGCCAGTGGTTAAGCTAAACATTGTTCTGAGAAAGGTATGCATACCACTTATGCAAACTGAATATATCAGACCAAACAGATCAAATCTCCTACCACTTTCACACCAGTAATCATCTCTCTGGAACCCCTGTTCCAGCTTACAGTACCCAACACAGGAACTTAGACCTTGAAATAAGAAGGAAAGGCCAGACTCAGCCCACAGCAATCCAAGCAGACAAGCCCACAATTATAACTTGTAATGAGCAAGAGGAAGGATATTTAAATGCGTGTAAATTAAAATTTTTAATTGGACAGAATTAAATTTTAAAAACTGTAACTGATCAGAATACTAAAGAACCTATCTAGGATGCAAAAGGATGGAAAAGCAGATACTTATGAAGTAAGGTGCACATTGAGGCAATTAGGAATCTATTAGTTTTCTGCTGCTGGCTTACAAATTACCACTCGTTTAGCAGCTTAAAAATGACATATGTTTATGATCTCACAGTTTCTGCAGCCAGGAGTCTGGGAGTGACTTAGCTGAGTCCTCTGCTTAGGATTTCATAAGGCTCCAATCAGGTGTCAGCCAGGTTGCCTTGTGGAATGTGACCTACTTAGGGTCCTATTCCAAGCAAAATCACAACACTGGCAGAGTTCTGTTCTTTAGATTTGGACTCCAGCTCCTGGAGATTCCATAGGCAGTTCACAACATCATTGTTTGCTTCTTTAAGGCCAGCATGATAGTATCTCTGCTGATTCACAAAGAACCAAATCCCCCTTTTAAAGAACATAGCTGATAGGTGAGGCCTGCCCAGGTTAAAGTCCTCTAAAGTAACACAAAGTCCATTGATGAGGAAACAATTATATTAGCAAAAGTCCTGTCACCTTTGCAATCTTTGTAACTTAATCATGGGAATGAAATCCCTCATATTCCCAGGTCTCAGCCATAGTGGAGAGGAAGGTATTATATAGGTGGATGCTCTAGTGAAAGAGAAGGCTTTAGTGAAAGGCCATTTTAGGATTATGCCTATTATAGGAAATATGGTACCTGTGGACAGGAAGATGGTGTATGCCTCATCTAAATTCAGATTCAAATTCATTATAAACACTGCAGGCAGAACAAAATACTCCTTAGGTCTATAGGCTACTACTTTGTAACTCCTAGGGCCCACATTGGAAAAAATAAATTATTTCATGTTTATAAATGATTGGATTGCTTCTCCTCAATAAACTTGTTATGACTAAGTGATAATTGATAGATATTGATCAACACAAATTAGCTGTTTGTACATATTGAAATAGTCTACACCAATAAGAGTGATTTAAAAAAAAATTATCAGGTCAAAACTCATCTAATTTCCAGAAATTACAAGTTTCTTGTTAGTTATTTATTTTTTTAAATTTTTTTTATTGGTGGCTCAAAACATTACAAAACTCTTGACATATCATATTTCATACATTAGATTCAAGTGGGTTATGAACTCCCATTTTTACCCCAAATACAGATTGCAGAATCACATTGGTTACACATCCACATTTCCTTAGGTCTTATTTAATATTCACAGGGTAGTTAGCTATGCTGAGTTAATGTCTTGCAAAAACTTTAGCTCTCTGCTTGAATAGTAATGAAGAGGTTTTATTAATTACAATTCTTACATTATCTGGCAGTGTTTTATTACTCAATAGATATTAATTATTTTAACAAATATATTTTAGTATATGAAAAAAAAAAGAGTTGGAAACTTATTTCAGGAGCAACAAAATAAACCCTGAGTCTGGGAATGGAAATTATATGTTCAATGAACTTATTTTCTTCTAAAACAAAAATTAAAATTTATTTTTGTATTTTTTTTTTCTGGAAGGAAAAGGGTTAGCCACAGTTACTTATCATAACTGATTTCTGCTAAGCTCTTTTTCAATTAAAATAATGTGTCTGTGACTACTGACAGTTATTAAAAGCTCATAAGTTTCTTTCCATATTTTATTGCTCCCTTTTGTTGTTTAGAAAGAGCAGCAGAATATTGCCACATAATTTATTCCCTGATAATTCACTTAATAAGAGAATAAGCTTCACAGAGTGCTTTTAAAAGAGATTATGGCTAAAAAGTGCTAGAAGAAGCTATAAGACCTAAACAGCTTCCCATTTCTGAGGATTTTATGTTTTTAATAATAGATTGAATAGTTAGTTGCCTGCTTGACAAGTTTATTGTCCTTATCCAGGTGCCAAGTGAGAAACATTTCCAAACTGACAGCAGGTATTAAAAACACCTACAAGTGATTCAAGCCATTAAGAACCCATAAAACTTGAGATGGGGTTTTCGCAGTGCTGAGCTTCAGTGGACAGCTTTTCCTCAGAGGGCTGGTCCCTCAGTGGCTGCGAGTTGAGATGGCAGACATCTCAAGGTGAAAGTATCAAATTTTAACTGAAACTCTTAGGCTTCTTCCCAAACATAAGGGAGCAGTTTCCCTTACGTTTAAATGTTTGAAGCTGATTCATCAACGGGTCTGGATTAGGAACAAAGGGAATCTGTGTTCCTCTGAAAATGTCCAAACTGCTCATAAAGAACAGTTGGGTAGTGACTTACTGAGCCCATATTTTTCTTTTATATGTTGTTAGCATCTGTAAAAGGAAGGCATCATTTAAGATCTCTTTGTAATGTAGATGCCTCGTGACTTTTCTAACATTGTTGAGGGCTGTGTTTATTTGAAAATCTCTGGTTTCAGTTTCCTGAGAATTCAAAACAGGGTTGTACACCAAATTACCTATAGGATCCAGGAAAAGAGGGTTGAGACAATCAGGAGTGTCCGATCCTTTGGGAATAGGAAAGTACGTGCCTCATCTACATGCATTTTTGTGAATAGTACAGTACACATCTCATCAATTTTAAACATACAAGCCAAACAAAATACTGTACACAGTAAGTTTGAAACGAGTGATCTGTTGGTTGCTTTGCTTCAAGGAATATTGGCATCAAGATAAATATCCCAGGTAGAAGATTAGTTGTATGGAGAAATCAAATCTTCTCAAAGAAAAGATGTACAAATAGGGATATTTGGTTGTCCCTGACTTAACATGTATCAATGAATGAAGTTCTAATGTTTTCTAATATATTAATTTTTTATATATCCATATATATATATATATATTTGTAATTACTAACATTTCAAATAAACAGAGAAGCAGAGAAAAAAAATAACACATACTCATGAATGCTTCCAAAACTTAAAAGATGTAGATACGTCATATTAACATCAAAATCTCCTTTGCAAAAACTAAATATTAGATAATGCTTAAGTAGCTTCCCAGTCCCTTCATTCTCAATTCCTCTCTTTAACTCTAGGGGCAACTACTTTCCTAAAATTGCCCTGTAATTGCCCCTTACAAATTTATGGATTTTTATTATACATAAATACATGTGTCTCTACATAAAGAATATATATTTAATATGTTTATTTTTTTATTTTTTATTTGTTCTTTTCAGTTATACATGATAGTAAGAATGTACATTGACATATCATACATATATGGAGTATAACTTCCCGTTTTTGTGGTTGTACATGATGTGGAATTACACTGGTCTTGTATTCATTAATGAATATAGGAAAGTTATGTCTGATTCATTCTGCTGTCTCTCATATTCCTGTTCCCCTTCCCTTTCCTCCACTCTAACCTATGGAATCCAGTGAACTCTCCCTCCCCCAGACTATTGTGAGTCTGCATCCCCATATGAGAGAGAACATTTGGACTTTTGTGTTTTGGAATGCTTATTTCACTTAGCATGATAGTCTCCAGTTCCATCCATTTACAGGTAAGTGCCAAAATTTCAGTTTTCTTTATGGCTGAGTAATATTCTATTGTGTACATATACCTTATCAATTCATCTGTTGAAAGGCACCTAATGATATGTTTAATTATTTTTTAGGGGGGGGTACCAGGGATTGAACTCAGCGGCATTCGAACACTGAGCCACATCCCCAGCCCTATTTTGTATTTTTTTATTTAGAGGCAGGATCTCAATGAATTACTTAGTGCCTCCCTTTTGCTGAGGCTGTCTTTGAACTCACAATCCTTCTGCCTCAGCTTCCCAAACCACTGGGATTACAGGTGTGCACCACTGCGGCCGGCCTTATTTTTTAAAATAAATTATATTATACACATGTTTCTGGATCAGGGAATTAACTCCAACTAAACATAACTGATATTTTTATACATACATTGTTGAATTTTTGTTCTATATTCTTGGATACAAGTGCCCTGAAATTTTTCTTTTGATTCCATCCTTTGATTCCATCCTTATCTGTTCTGTAGCAACATCTTATTAACCACAACAAATTAATATATTTTTCTATTCTCTGCATTATTCTAGAAAATACTAGTTTTTAAGTTTTTTAAATCTTTTACATTACTTTTCTATAGAAACCATCTGGGTCTAGAGTATTGTGTATATATATATATATATATATATATATAGAGAGAGAGAGAGAGAGAGAGAGAGAGAGAGAATTTTAACTATTTAATTTTTTGTAACAGTTGAAAGTTTATTAAAATTTCTATTTCTCATTACGCCAGTTTTGGTGAGGTAGACTTTCTAGAAAAGTATCTGTTGTTTTCAATCTTTCAAAGTTTATGAAACATGCATACAATTTCTTATAAAAAATCTATATCTATATCTATCTATCTCTCTCTCTATATATATATATACATGTCATTTGTGCCTTGTCACTTTTTTCTTTAATAGTTTTTTGTCAGTTTTTTTATTTTACTCTGTTTTTCTATTTCACTAATCTTTTTCTTTATTATTCCTTTACTTTATTTGACTTAAGTTTTTCAAACTTTTGAGCCCTATTGATTTCATGATAGGTGCATTCAAGTTTATGAATTTCTCTGTGTGTTACTTTACGTGCAACCCACAAGATTCGATATCTATGTTTTATTGTAATAAATTTTGAATACCTAATTTTATTTTGACTTCTAATTCTCCCAGTTTTTTAGTTTTCTGATAATAAAACTAATGCATTTAGTTATTTCATCATATTTTATAGATGAATAAGAAAACTTGGAATAAAAAGTAAAAAAATAAATTTTAAAGAACAGACATTGAACCTAAAGTAACAGTTATATTTTACAGAGTGACATGTAAGTGCATCCCTTTTAGCTACACATGTTAAATTATTGCCTTTGGGGATATTCTTCTTAATATCATTTATTTGCTTTTGAAATAGATTCTGAAATTTCTCCAGCAGATTAGTTCTTCTGATTTATGGTCAGTGATATCTCTATTACCTCTATAGTAGATGACAAAAGGTGACATTTTAGGCAAGTTATATATTTGTTATTAATTTTCTTAAATGAAAATTTAGCACTTAAGTTTTCACTAAACATACACTTATTCTGCTTCCCAAATGGTTGACTGAAATAGAATGAAGATAAGGGAGGGGGGATGGGAATAGGAAAGACAGAAGAATGAATAGGACATAACTTTCCTATGCTCATATATGAATACGTGACGAGTGTAACTCCACATCATGTACAACCACAAGAATGGGATCCTAATTGGAATGGGCTGCACTCCATGTACGTATAATAGTCAAAATACACCCTACTGTCATGTATATGTAGAAACAATGAAAAAAATAATAAAAATGGAATAAGTATTTATAAATTAACCACAAATAATAACTAGAAAGCTCAGACACATCTCTATATTATGCACATATCCATGTTTCAAACACTTACCTATGATTTTCCCCATTTCACCTGACTGAATTTTATGCATCTCATAAGCTTTGGGACCTGCCAAAGCACAACTGCCTCAGTATCAAGTGAGTAGTGGGGCAGCAGCAGATAATCCCTCTCCCATCACTACTTCAGACAAGAGGGAGATTAACATCTCCACTTTCTTACTAACACCTTTCATGCTACACTGAAATGAGGGGTTTGTTCCAGAAAGGGTCCAGAAAGAAAGAGATGGCTTTCATATATCATTGTTCAGATCTAACTATGCAACAGGAACCCTGTTCACTGAACAGAGTCTTACACCCACTACAGATGAAATCATGCTAAAAGCTGAGGTCCATCAATCCTTGTGAATCTCATTATCAAACTAACAAAGTTTTAAAATACTAATAAATTGACTTTCACACTCTAGAGTAACATCATCTTGAATATTACAACAGTTAGGTGGTCTGGTTGAGTGTCCATTACCACTATTTTTGTTCTCATTGACAATGACAGATTTTCTGTTAAGAAGGTAAGTAAAAGTTATGTAAAATAAAAATCCCACATGTTTTTAGATTCTTGAATTTCATAACTCCCTTCTAGATTCTTGTTTTCTAAACAATGAATTTTTACTAAACAATGAATTACATTGTTTAGTAGTTCTTCCCAAGTGGTTATGGGGTAGTAACATTCTTAAACTTTGTATTGGAGAGGATAATTATTTTTGATTCTTTGACAATGTTTTGATTGAGTATAAAATAATTTAATCTATTCCTAGATCTTCTTAATTTTTTAAAAGCTTCCTATATCTTTACCATTCTGGTCTCTCTTCTTTGCAATTCCACTGATTTTATTTCCTAATCATTAGTTTGGCATTTGTTTTTGTTAATTCTACTATTTGGCTTATCTTTTGTTTCTCTTAAAATGCCAGTTAGTACTTGTTTTTTTTTTTTTCTTTCTGAAGTCTCTTATTGGGCCTTTAAAAATATTTGATTCTATTTATTTGACTCTATTTACTTAAAAATGATATATTCACACCTTAAAACTTCTTTATTTTATGAATGCTACTTACAAATGATTTTCAAAGATATGCCTAAAAGTTCTTTGAAGATACCTTAGTATCTATTTTCTTAGATGGACAGCTTTCTCTTTTTGTTTTATTGTACCAGGAATTGAACCTGGAGTGCTTAACCATCAAGCCACATCCCCAGTCCTTTTTTGTATTTATTTAGAGACAGAATCTTGCTAAGATATTTAGGATCTCAGTAAATTGCTGAGGCTGGCTTTGAACTTATGATCCTCCTGAGCCCCCAGGATTATAGGCATGCCCTGATGGAAAACTTTCTTATTGGTAGATCCTGAGTGCTGATTTTATTAGTGCAGAGATTATCCATACACTTTATTGTTTTGTTTTATAAGCTTAACTTTCAAATATTTCTCCTTTGAGTACCTCAGATGAGGACAATTTCTATGTTATGCAGTGTTATGGTTTGTTTTCCTTTCTTTTCTTTTGCTTTTCTCTCTCAAATTCTCACTTTCTTTCTGTTCTTTTCTCCCCTATCATGCATATTCTCTGTCTTTTAAAGGGGCATAATGTTATTAAAATTTTTTTTTCTTTTATTATTTTCAAGTCCAACTAGATGTTTGAAAATATTTAAAAATAGTTTCATTAGTTACCATTTCTGTGATGATACAGGAAGAGGGAGCTGTCAACATATATCATCTTGACCCAGATACCAAACTGCTTTACTGTTATATTAGAACTAGGTACATTGATATAAATGATAAGAAAATAAGATGCAGATATTTGAAAAATCTTACTCTGTGAAATGTTCTTCAGTCAGAGGTTGCCATTTATATCTCCTGGAGTTTGGGGTACATCAGAAGACTGCATGTATGAGAGATGCATAGGAGGCAATTGGTGGCATAAGTGATTAACTTCTAGAAAGAGATGTGTGACAAGAACAAATAAAATGCTTTCTATTTTATCCTTGACCAGGTGCAGGCTGCTGGGTTTTGCCTTTGCCTTTTCAAAACTCTTTAACAACAACAAAAAAGTGTTTTATGTGGAATTTGGGGGCTGACCACAAATTTATCGATTCCAACCAGGGGAAAAATGTTTATTATATATCTTAGTGTGATATATAATATATTTTGTTATATATTATATATTATGTTAAATATTATCTAAAGTGTATATAGTATGACATATAATATATAATAGAATGAAATATATATTATATATCTATATATATATGTTATATATGATATATAATATATCATAGAGTGGTGGAATCAGAAATCACTTTTTTCCTTCTAAAGACAGATGTGACAATATCATGTGCAACAATAGAGTAAATGCTCTCAATGGTTTTAATGATTTGAAGGTTTCCAGAAGGTGTTATTCTAACCTTTTAAATGTGACTTGGATTACTAATCAAACTTCAGCAAAACTTTTTATAAAGTATTAGGCAAAGATGGAACACAAAACAAAACTAGCAAATATTTTTGAGACTACATGAGGTGGTGTTCAGTCTAATAAACTCATACAATACTCTTTGAAATAACTATGTAAACAAATGGAAAAAAATTGTCTACATGAAAATATTCTCTATTATATACCACTGAATATACTTTAAAAATATTAGCCATGCATATTTACTAAAATAAATGGCCCAGTTTAGCTGTCTACTTTAACTCTAAAGCATCAGTCACTATTAGAATTTAAATATAACTCTTCTATGAAACTTACAAAGTGTACCCATCCTTAGAATAATCTAGGGAATGGAGGTCAGAACTGTCTTTTAAAATACCTCAACAGCTTTTGCTGTTTGAAGAGTCCCACAAATTCAATATGTATTACTTCTGTGACTTAAAACTATCTGTCTTGGCTGGACATCTTGTCTTTTTTTAGCATATTTTGACATTGTCAGTAGAAGCTCATGTAAGCAGAGATTTGACTATTATTGAAAAATTTCAGATTTCCCTCAATAAACAATTTCTATCATAATTTCAATTGTGTTTCTTTGGAAATTGATATAGTGAATGTGAACATACTTTTACAGTGTTATGCCTAGATTTATAGTGTTATATTATACTGTCAAATGGATCACTGTAAACACTTAATGATTTGAGTATGAAAAAAAAAGATTCTTGCAATGGTCACTTTTTAGGAGGACCCTAGTTCTTGCTTTATAGATACTCCTACTTTTTCTGGTTCTATAATAACATTCTCTCTCACACATACACATACACATACATATGCACAAACATATATTAATTGTTTAATTTCTTAACTTATTATCAGAAATATAATAACTACATACATGATCAGGCATATTTATTACCTATAAACCAATCTTACTGGAAGCAAAATATAATTAAAAGCTGATGGGTAAGCATAGCATCATGCAGGGGTAGCAATTAAGATATACTTAATAACTAGCATTATCATCTGAACTGGTCTAAGGGATTAAATCTTATTATAAGGTTAAACCTGACATGGTAACAGAATATTCATGTTCACACATCAAGGCACCTTGTTCCCTTAAGATATACTCTGAAGACACCATATCTGTTTATTCATCTGTTTATCTACTTATTTTGTTTTTAATGATCCCTAGATTTTTTTTCCCCTGTGCTAGGGATCAAACCGGTGCTAGGCAAGTGCTTTACCACTAAAGTACATCTCCAATCCTAGGTCCCTAGATTTCTTAAAGCTGTTTATAGTAAGCAGATTATATATGATAGCTTTGTTCCTTAATAAAATGATTTTCATACCTAATTCATTCAATTTTAGCTGATTACTAAAATAAGTATGACTTGTGTCTTACTTTGTATATCACAGATTTAGGTAAAATGGAAAAGAAATTCTCTATTATAAAGTGTATGACATTGCACCATTTTTTATCAAATACAGTATGTCCTTAGGTGCAACTTACAAAAGAATTGCAAAAAGCCAATGTCCAATTAGTTTAGAACAAGGTTAGAGCAACCTCAACTGGATCAATGTAATAGTCTATGTTTATAACCCAACTCTTCTTTCTTTGAGTTTACTCCATAAAATTTGGATATTATAAAGGTTACTTATGAGATTTTTTTTATTGAATTAAATTAAAGTTTTTTCTAAGTTCCCACACAGAAGTGTTGGTAGGACATCCTATATTACTAGTATTGGCTCATGCTACGATTCTATTGGCTTATAAGGGTATCTCAGAGCTTATATGTCCCCGAAATTCAATAGCAATATTAGTTATTTTACAACCCTTTGTTGGGTAGAAGTTCAGGGACACCAAGATGGAGGAAGCTACATATAAGGAGGATGCCACTGGAGAACAAGATAGAGAGATAATCATGCCCCTATTTATGATAAATCCCATTAGCATGACAACTCCCACCATTGAGGACTTATCACCATGACAACTTCCACCACAGGTCCAGTATTTTCAAATGACCAAAGGTGGTAAAGTGTTCCTTAGTAAAACTAATTATGTTTTCTAAAAGTACCAATGGGGTAAATTTGGACAATATTCTAATCAGGTATCATAAGTTAACCAATGGAAGCAAATGGGGTAAGGTCTTCAATCAAGTCCACACTGGGAAGAAAACACCCCAAGCTCAGCATATAAGACACTAAATTCCAGAAATCAGGGCCTTGAATGCCTTTCTCTTGCTTGGTCCACCCTGCTCAACCTAATGGAGTTCTACTTACACCTTTACCCTCAATAAATCTGTACTTTGCCTGTTACTTGTGTGTGTCTTGCTCAGTTCTTTGCTAAGGATACCAAGGATCTGGATCCAAACTTGACACCCTGACAGTAATAACATCTTGTCACATTTGAATACCAGCATTCTAGAATTTATGTGACATTGATATGTTCATATTTGGCCATAGACGTTGAGTCAATTTGGGTGTACAGTCATATCACCCTGAACATGTCCAATCTTGTGTGATCTCAGAAGCTAAGTAGGGTCAGGCCTTTTTAATACTTGGATGAAAGACATAAAACAGATTTAGGGATTTGGAACCTACAATATGCTTGGTCACATGGAAAAGCTGCTATTAACCTGTCTCATAGTGTTCATCTTCTAAGGCATCCAGAAAACCTCTCCACCTTAACTGCAGCATGTATTTTCCCCAAATTCATGGCTTTGGTAGAACATGCCTCCATTTCCCAGGTCTTTAGGAATTCCATTCTCTCTCAAGGTCATGCCCTTCCCCTTTGGCTATCTCAGCACTAAACACTTCCCAATCTCTTTCTTGGAAGGTCTAACTAAATTTCTTTATCTGTCTAACCTTATGATCAAAGTATACATTGAGATTTTTTTTTTCTTCCATTGTATCTAGGAATTTTAAGGTAACTTTAAATTCCTTCAATAATTCAAAATCAGGAGCTTAGTTCTTGAACATAAGACTTGACTATACTCCTAAGATAAAAGTAAAAGAGAAAATTTGCTTTCCAACATTATAAATACCAAGGAAGAAATTAATATCTCGTATCCTGTCATAGGACTGTGGGCTTACATGAAGATACTAAAAGGTCACAACTTTTGAGCACTTAACTCTGGGTAGGACTGTTTTTAGTACTTTGTAGTTAGTTACTTTACATATATTATATATGTTATCTTATTTAATTCCCACAGGATTCTAATGAGATAACATTTCTATCAACATTTTATGAATATGAAAATTTAAGCAACAAGTGGTTGACCTACATAGCCAGTCCCATGCTGATGAATGGTAGAGATGGTATTAGAACCCTGGCAGTCTGATCCAGTATTATAGATTTTTACCATATTAGTTTCTCTCTCCAAAGATATCTAGTGACCAATAGAATCACCTTTTTATAAATTTGACCTTTCAAGGAATTACTATTTATTGAGTGCTTTCTGTGATCCTAGAACTAACTTCAATGATACAATTTACTTTTACCCTTAAACTGTCTTGTGATATTATTATTTACAGATAAGAAGCTAAAATAAGAACTTATCTAAAATGTACTCCTAAACCTGCAAGAGCTCTTCTCTAATTATATAAAAGCAGCATTCTCTTCTCAGCTTCTGCACCACTATCTATAGTAGCATTTTGTGGTTTTCCTTTCTCTCTCGTTTTTAGTATATCTCACTTTCTGAATACAGAATGTTCTGCACTCTCATCCTCAAACCAAGATTTTGAAAATTATTTTGAAGATGATTGAAATATTTACATATCACAATTTTTTTCTTTTATGCAAACTCAGGACATTGCACATGCTAGGCAAGCATTCTACCCTTGAGCTACACTCCCAGAACTAAACACCAGAATTTTCAATTTTGTCTCAAAAAATTATTTTTAATAATTTAATAATTTAATAAGGTATTAAATAAAAAGAAAAATTCTTAAAATTTTAAGAATTCTTAAATTTTAGAATTTTTTTCCTAAGGTATTCTTTTAGTATATTTGATTAAAGCAAGTCTATATAATGCTGTTTGAGCTATTAAAATTCATGTTTTTATTAATCAAAAACTAGATTTATATCTTCCTTCCTTTCTAAAATCCATTCTTTTGTTCTTTCTGTCTTTCTTTCAATTTTAGAACTAGGAATTGAGCCAAGGGCCTTGCCCATTCTAGGCAAGTATTCTACCTCTGAGCTATACCCCTAGGCAGCTTCCATATTTCTACAATGGTAGTCATGACTGGTACTATCTGACAATCAAACTTTCCTGGGTTATGTTTTTATTTAGTGTTGGAGAAAAGTTAAAATTGTTGTAAACCACCTTAAAGGTGAATCTAAGCCAGGTGCTGTGGCACATATACCTGTAATTTCAGTGGCTCAAGAGGCTGAGACAGAAGGATGGCAAGGCCAAAGCCAGTCTCAGCAACTTAGAGAGGGCTTCAGCAACTTAGTCAGACCCTGTCTCAAATAAATAAAGAAACAAACAAATAAGTAAAGGTCTGGGGATGTGGCTCAGTGGTTAAGTGCTCCTGGGTTCAATTCCCAGTGCCAAAAAAATAAAAAAAATTAAAAAAAAAGTGAATCTAAGAACTTTAGGCCTAATTTCTCTTCAGGATTAATGTTTTCATGAGTGTTCATTCATTTTCCCACTTAATCATATTCAGCTGATATAATGTATAGAAACAATATATGAAATATATGCAGTACGTGTCACCTGGTAGCTTCCATGATTCCTGTTTCCTATTATTTCTCTGGATCCTCTTTCACAATCACCTGAAATCTCCTCTACCCCAAATCTCTGTGCTGAATTCCCCCAGGCTTTTCTTTTTTAGTTCTCTTTTTCCACTTTGGGTACTCTCTTCTATTGGCATGAGTTCAGTTTCTGTCTGTGGTTCTCAAGTGCCTATCTGTAGCTTCCACCTTTGCTCTGAATAAATAATCTTAATTATCTACGTACATGACATCTGTATTTGGATGACCTTCAAGCACATTAAACTCAATATCCTTGTACCTGAACTAATGACCCTTTAAAGCACTTTCTTACTTAATATGTTGTAACACCATCCTTTCAATTACTTATGCCAAATTTTTGAAATCCAATCCTATCACTTTTCTTACCCCATGTATCCACAAAACCACCAAATACAGTGAATTCCAATTCATAATTAAAATTTTTGGTTCTGTTTTCTATCTATCCTCACTGGCACATTTCTAGTTTGAGCCAATGTCACCTTTCCCTGGCACCTAGAATTGTTTCCTAAGTGCTTCCCATAAGACCACACTTCTGCCTCTTTCCAATTCATTGTTCATGCAGCCAGAATGATCTTTCAAACACTTTCACTCTTTTATTAGAACTCTACAATATTTTTTGTGGCTCTTACAATAAAGTCCAAACTCTTTACATTGGCCCACAAGACCATGCATAATATGATATCTACTCACATTCTGAATGAAAATGTCATTTTCCTTTCATTCCTCATTCTTCAGCTATGGAGCATTTCCCCACTCTTAGTTCTTTAAGTGCACAGAGCTCTTTCCATATGGGGAGAAGATACCAAGAAGCAATGTGATGTAGCTGATTTTTAAGAAACTGGTGATCATTTTTTGTGCCTTTTTTTTAATATAAAAAGTGAACACCATGCACTTAATTCATATATTTACTGTGTTATTTACAGAGATGACAAATTGGGTTGTGGCTAAATTTAATAACATGTGACCTTTACTTTTTTCTCATAATGAGTGTATTTATAAGTTCCACTAATGTATATAATTCTGTCAGTTTTATCCACAGCTGCATTACATTATGGAAATTGGTCCTTCTCTCCTTTGATTTGTGATCACTAGTGGGGTTTTTCATTTTCTAGAACTCCTTGTCAGCACAGTCTGTCTTCCAACTTTCTTCAGTGTGACTTCTATTTTTTCTTCCTCCTTGAGCTCTGCTTTTTCACTTTGATATGTTATCAATGTTCTGGAATAAAATTACCTTGCACGTTACTTTATTAGCTTGGAGCACAACAACTTCCTAGAGGCTGAAGTGGGGGTGGAGGGTATAGGGGAGAAGAGTGGTGACATAAATGGAAATTATCCCCCCCATCCAAACTTGTTTTCCAAGATCAATTGGAAATTGATTGGGTTGCCTCCTTCTCAGGTGTAACTCTTAGTTTTTTTGTTTTTGTTTTTGTTTTTGTTTTTGTGACAGACATTGTCTGAAGGTAAGACAGATATACTAAGGCAGTTGATCAATTCTTGTAAGTGGAGGAGAGTGGATTAAAAATGTATGCTAAGCTAAATAAGCCAATCCCAAAGAACCAAAGGCTGAATGTTTTCTCTGATATGTGGATGCTAATTTACAATAAGGAGTGTGTAGCTAGGGAAGAATAGAGGTACTTTGGATTAGAGAGAGGGGAGTGAAGAAAGGAGAGGAGGTATGTGGGTAGATGTGGGAATAATAGTAGAATGAATTGGACATTCTTACCCTATGTGCATATTTGATTACATGACCTGTATAAGCTATATCATGTACAACCAGAAGAATGAGAAGTTCTACTCCATTTAAGTATGATGTGTCAAAATGCATTCTACTGTCATGTGTAACTAATTAGAAAAAAATTTAAAAAAACTTAAAAAATCATAATAGCTGTCTTCCCCTGTCTCTGTCCCATTACAAGGATTGATCCATATGAGATGTTAATTGATTTGATAAAAGTTGAGAGTGTATGATGTAGCAGCTAAGTTACTAAGGAGTACAATTTTCTCGTTTATAATAGGGAATATTGACACTGCAGGATATTCTGATAGCAGAAAAAGAAACCAAATATATTATGTTCAGTACACAGTGTGCACTGAACAGATTAGCTCTCTTCTCCCTTTCCAACGACATCAATCTAGAAATGCCTTTTCAGAAGCTCTTCTTTGCTCAAGTGTTGGTGCATTTTTTTTTTAAGAGGAGAATCACATTTTCTATAACAACTCAATAACAGTTGATTGGTTTTGTTGTTATTGCATGGAGATTTTTCTTTCTTTATGTTCAGTCTTGGCACTGTGAGGAACCATTGTGCGCCACATAGCCCCCTAAAACACTACTTAGATATCTCTCCCCAAGTTGCATTTGTCACAGCAGTGTCTCTTTAACAACTTTAAAATATGTTTTGCCTCCTGCCTCTCTCTCTCTCCAACTTCCTTCTATTTTTTTCTCTCTCCCTCTCATTTTCCTTTTCCTTTCTGCTACAGAATGAATGCTTTTGTGCCTAAGATTCATATGTTAAAATCCTAACCCTAATTAGACTTTTAGGAGGTGGGCAGTGATTGGGTCCTGAGAATGAAGCCCTCCTGAAGGAGATTTGTGTCCTTATTAAAAGAAACACAAGAGAGGTTGCTTCTCATTCTCTTTGCTCTTTGTCACGTGAGAATACAATATAAAGATGGCCATTTGTGAATGAGGAAGGGTCCTTCACTGGGACCCAACCATGCTGGTACTCTGATCCCAAACTTTCTGCCTTCAGAACTGTGGGAAGTAAATTTCTGTTGTTGAGCTACCTTGTCTGTGGTATTTTGTTGTAGCAGTCTGATCTGACAAAGTTACTTCTCTTTCCCTACCTTCTCTCTCCATCATGAATTATTTTTCTTCCTTCAGAATCTTTTCTTTTCTCTTGTGTGGCACATTGTCATTCATTTTTTTTTTTTGAGAGAGAGACAGAGAGAGAGAGAGAGAATTTTAATATTTATTTTTTAGTTTTCGGTGGACACAACATCTTTGTTTGTATGTGGTGCTGAGGATCCAACCGGGGTCGCACGCATGCCAGGTGAGCGTGCTACCGCTTGAGCCACATCCGCAGCCCCTGTCATTCATTTTTTATTATAATAAATTTAAATTGGTCATCTCCCCATTCCTTTCTCTCTACTTACTCATTCCTTATCTGAACCAAAAAGTAGCTTCTGAAGGAAGCTTCTTTAGCAGATAGGAATAGTGGAAGCCTGAGAAGATGTCCATCTTTCTATTATGATGTTTACCTTATTAGGCTTTTAAAGGCCCTTACCAATCATATAATCATCTATGCTAAATTTCTGAAGCACTTCAAAATATCCATCCCTTGACAGGCACTTCCCATGTAAATATATTCATCACTTCTAATCTTGCACCTGCCTTTTTTAGTGAGAAACTTTGTATCATGTGTTCTATGAGTTTACTCAATATTTTTAAGGCTATAATTTTTCCCACTTTACTTTAAAATATCTCCTTAATATTTATTTCCTTTATTCACCATTACCAGAGAATTTTATCTGACTCTTCTTGATTTCTCATATTGTTCCTTTACAGTAGGATATTTCAAGCAACATTTTATGTAATCAATAGATTCCTAATGAAATGTACTTAATTGAATAATATGAGAAGATTCTATTTTTAAAATCACATTTATTGTCAAACATAACTTCACTCAATATTTTTATTAATCTGTATTTTGTATGAATATTAGAAACTCCTGCTTAATTTATCCATTGTATGGGCCTCAATTTTCAAACTATATACCTATTTCAGTTGGTTTTACTCAGTTTTAAAGTTTTTGTACTTTAATTACATTGTTGAGACATTTTTTTTTGAAGACACACTTTGTGGTGCATTTTTTTTTTCTTGTTACATGCTCAACAACTATTAAGACACTGGAAAGCAAAACTATCCACCCCCAAGGTGGCTTGCAGTCTGCTTCACATGATTTTAGAATTTCAGCCCCTTGATTAGCATAAACTTATTCCAGAAGAATTTTGCTAAAGAAAACTTCCAAAAAGACTGATGGTGCATTTAGTAGGATGCACCATACAGGTAAATCCTAAATTCTCCAAATCCTTCATCTCCTGAGCCTCAGCCAGCTATGTCCAGCAATTTTAAACTGTGATATTATGACCCTTACATGATTCCAGTCAACTCCCCCACATTGAAAGATCTAGCTTAAATGAAACTTAAAGTACTCAATACATTCTGACCTTGCCTTTTTTTCTCTCTGAAAACACAAATAAATTTTTGTGTGACTGAATCTTTGTGATGCACTCAGAATTTTCTTATCTAAAGGGGCTATGGGTGGTGGTATTTGGGGAGTTAGCATTCCACAACTCTTCAGACATGGCCTGTGCATGCTACTTAGGTTTAGTTTTAAAACAAAATAAAACAAGCAAATAATCAAAAATATTCAGTACTTGCTAAAATATAAAACTTTGTAAGTCTTAGAAATTATAAAATATTTTTGAACTCTAAAAGTTAGGAATTGAAGCATGGGTGTCATGGTTTAAGCTGAACCAGATCTATTTAATGTTAGTGTTCAAATGCTAAATAATTGTGAGTGTTAAATGACAGAACAGCTTATCTAAATAATAGTGAGTGTTAAATGACAGAACAGCTTATATTTCACTTTATGATTGGAGTGCACTTTGATACTTGTTTTATGAGAGCCTTTATAAGTTACAGGCAAAGGTTAACAGTAATCATATTTTTTTTCTCCTCTGGTTTTAATAAATGCCTTTAGGGTATTTCATTCTGTTAAATCAAGCAGCAGACAAAAATGTAATGCACTGCTAACCTCTAAAGTATGTGAAAAACTTAGTTCATAAAATATGTATGAAGAACACAGTGTTGCAATGATAATGATACTTACTCTCTGGGTTACTTTGCCAACCTACCTTCCTTCTTTCCTTCCTTCTTCCTTCCCTCCCTCCCTTCCTCTCTCCCTTTCCTCCTTCTTCCTGTACCAAGGGGTGGTTTACCCCTGAGCTACATCCTCAGCTCTTTTGACTTTTTTATTTTGCTAAATTGGTGAGGCTAGCCTAGAACTTGTGATCATCCTGTCTCTGCCTCCCAAGTCTCTGGGATTACAGGTGTGTGTCATTTGTCCTTGGCTCTCTCTTTCTTTTCTTGTTCCTTTAAATCTTAATTTCTTTTGATTGGAATTTCACATACTTCATTTTGTCTTATTGACTCCAATGAATTTTTATGTGCTGATATACATTAGCTCTTTGGGGCCAGTTGTCATAGCTTTAGATAGAGTTTATTAGGGACTTGTATAACATTCTTCCCCAGAAATAAAATATTAAAAAATAAATTAGTGTATATTAAGATATCAGATTTATGTGAATATGAGCAAAATTATGTCATTATTTTGATCTAATATTATCATGATAAATGTGGATTCATATGGGTTAGTTATTTTACACACAGGCCGTTAAAAGCATCAGTGTCTTTTAAGCAATTTAGTGCTATACATTCTCTACAATGTGCCCTGCCTTTTTCTTGTGAAAAAATATTCTTAGATTCTGCTTTTCACAACTCACTTGTTATATGATCTCTATAGCAGACAGATACACTATCTTTTGATATCCTTGGAATTGTAAATATGCTATTCAATTTTAAAATATAGCAAAAATTAATTAATTGCTGTGGGTGTTACTAATTTAGAGAATGTGAAAAATAAGATAGAAACATAAATAATATCTTACTTTGATACATTCTTTATTTGTAATTGGTACGTGTAATTGAATGACAAATTTTAAAATGGCCTGAAATTCTAAAGGCAAGATAAACATGGACCAGAACAAAATATTCCTGACTGTATAATAAAGAATGAGCCTTACTCAAAGACAGTGCTGGCTTTTTTACTCAGCTCCTGAGAGAGACCTCTGAATCCTTAGAATGTGGTGCTGGATAAGTATTTTGTCTATCTGGAGTCCTTGGGCCACAGTAGGTAGTCTAATGATATGATGATGTACGGTGAAGTCTTTGTGCTACATGATATCAGCTTGACCAGGAGATTAAAGATCAGTCAGATGGGCAGTCAACCTATCTATGTGCTGGATCCCCAAAAAGAACACCATATTTAAGGCTTGGGAGAGCTTCCCTGGTTGGCAATATGGCATGCATATTGTCCCACATCATTGCTGGAAGAAATCAGTACTGTCCACAACGCAACAGTCAGAATTTGGAAGATTCTGGATTCTGTTCCATGTTCTCTTGGTTGATTTAGTCTGTGTTTTTTCACCAAAATAAATGATAACCCTGAGTATTACAGCTTTCAGTAATTTATCAGTTCTTCTAGTAAATTATCAAGCCTGATGGTGGTCTTGGAGATCTTGAACTTGCAATTTGTGTCAGAAGTGAAGTTGTTCTTGGGACTTCTCCCTAACGTTTTAATGGCAATTTATTTGAACACATGTTCTGGGGTCTTAGAAGAGGCAGCATGTCCCCTTTCCATTATCTATCACAACCTTATTTTTTTTTGAAATGATAGTTTATAATCTCAATATTTTTCTAATTCAGAATGGGTCATGATTTTCTCTAAACTACAAAGTTTTTTGTTGTTTACATTATTGACTTCCTATATTATAACAATGTGGTGGCTGATATCATAGAAAATGGGAAAATTTTTATGCTCCTTCTGTATAGACAATGTTTTGAGATGTTTGATGTTCATGTTACTTTAACTGACAATTTCCAGAATTTTCTGTGATGTTCACTCTTAAGACCTTAAGAGTCAAAGTCATGTAGGACTTTTACCACTTTACCTCAGATTATTGTATGAAAGCAGGTCAATAATATATTAGCACATATAAAAGAGAAATATCAAAATATCATTCCAACTTCTTATAAGCATGTGCCTATTCCTTGCTTTTGGTTATTGATCAAAATGATATTTTAACTAAGGCTTAAAGGAAAAACTTTATATCAATATTTGTGTTTGATGTCTCCCATAATGACTTTGTAATAATCCAAATTTCCTAAATCTTCTTGCCAATACATTCTTCAAAACCAGCCCATTTCTCTGTGGATCCTCCCTGATCTCACAACCTTCCTCTTTGTGCACACCAGTGCTTTTCCCTAATAGTGTGTATCCATAAAATTTCAAGACAAACTCATAGTTGTCTGCCACTGTGATACAAAAGAAAGAGGCTTCACATAAGGATCTTCAAATGAGAGTCAGTTGATGACTTTATGAAATGTTTGGATGATTTGGGAATCTTTTGAAAACTACTAGCTGTCTTTAAAGGCAATTTCCTTAAGAGACAGGGAAACCTAAGCAATGCTGATAAGGTCCAAATCAGTCATCAGGAAACCTTGGCAGGTGACAGTATTCTAGAATTACTGATTTGTTGTACTTCAAAATCTAGTCTTTGGATTATTAAGAGGACAGTTTTTAATTTTACCTTATTTATTTGTTATTTTGCATTACTGGGGATTGAACCTAAGGGTGCTCTACCACTGAGCAGCATACTTTGCCTTTTATATTTTGATACATACTCTTGCTGAGTTGTCCAAGCTGGCCTTGAACTTGTGATCATTCTGCTTGAGCCTCTCCAGTCACTTGGATTACAGGCATGCACCACCACACCTGATATTTTATTTCATTATTATTTGGTAGTTTTGCTACAGGGGGCTGGAATTAAGCATAGGAGACTTTGCGACCTTAATAACATATAGGATCTGTTTTGAGCTCCCCTTCCCCAAATACAGTCAAGTGATACAGAGGTTTTATGTGGTATAAGGAACTGAAATGGGCATGTATATGCACACATATGCATACACACAATTAATGCAAAGTAGATTGAAAGATTAAAAGTTATTAGGAAAACAAAACAGTATAATGAAACTAACATGAAGTACAGATTAGTTATTATTGGTAAATTAGATGAAAGTTATGATGTTTAATTATAAAAATTGAATGAAATTATAGTTTACATTATTAGATTATGATGCATTTGGATCACTATTCACCTATAGAGAAAGACATTATATTCATTTTTTGAATTATCAGAGAATTTTCAAAATTATAGTGATCACTCCAATATCAGGCAGCGCAAATGATGCACGTGGCTAAGCACCTAAATTAGATCTATAAATGCTGAAATTTGCTTACTTTTTGAAAATTTAGTTTCAGTTACCTTTATAAGGAAGGCTGAATTTACTGAGCAAATTAAATATAATCATAGATGCATTGAAGAGGATTATCTAAGCAAAGAGGAGATTGCTTTTTCTCAACAGAAGAATGGAAAAAGTCAAAAATTATGAGCTAAAAAGCCATTCTTTCTTTCTGGTGGCCTAGGTCAGGCTGACAATTTTTTTTTCCTTATAAATGGTCAATGCTCCCAATCACAGTTATCAGCATGCCTTATCAGAAAATGAGTATAATTCAGATTGCTTGAGTTATTTATTTCATTTTTGTGAAGGAAGAAGAAGATGAAAGATAAAAGAAACGTGGTAACACTTCCTGAGGTAGCACATAGTAATGGAATAAATGCTCCAACTAATATACTGTCTTTTATTATGGATATTTTGGGAAGGCTTAATTTAACTCTTCATGCATGGGAATTAATAATAATTAAACTTCTAATATTTTCTTTTCTCATCTGGCTAGCTATCCTGCTTTGTAATTCTCCCACTAACTGCCTGCAGGTCCTGCAGACATTAAGGGCACAGTCCTTCACCAGCCATGCTCTTTCCAGGGGTCCTGAGCTCACCTGAACTTCTGACCAGCTGACTGCAAATTCAAGGGTTCCCATTACCCGTTGGATTTGTTAGTTAGCTAGAATAGCTTGTAGAACTTAGGAAAATACTATACTGATAAGTAGAATTGTATCATAAGGGATACGAATCAGGATCAATGGGTCCCAACTATGAAGAATCAATCTACATCCCAAACTTTCAGACATTTTCTTACAGGATCCCAGGACAAAGACCAGGCAAACATGCAATATTCCTTAACATTTTATTTTCTTAATATATGTTTTTAAAAAGAAATAGTATGCTGTTCTAGAATGAAAATTTATTTTCCTAGGTATGTATATGCTGCCTATATCTTCTATTTTTTTTTAATTCTTCTAAGTCCTGTAATCACTAAGAAAAACAAGAATTTAAAGCAGTATATCTTGTCTCAAATAGTTATATCTGTATTTCTCATTCAAAGCTTGTTTTGCTTTTTTTTTTTCTTTTTTAACTAGTTTTTATTTTTTGGTCATTTTATAGTTCATGATATTTATTTTTGCTGAGAAAACTTGAGCTCAGCCCTTCAGCTGGTGTGCTACAGCCAGTGATTAGATTTGGACCTCTTCGCCTCCTCGGAAACTGTGGTGAAGGTACTTAAACTATGTGAAGGAATCAAGACAGAGGTGGCTCAGATACCTATTGACTGGGCTGATCTTTTATTAAAGTTATTGACTGAATGTTGATGATTTTAAAATCTTAGACTATGATTGATTCTTGGAGCAAGGAAATAACTAAAGGGAGCTTCTTTTATTTTCATGATTTTTTGAAAATATTTTTTAAAGAAAATTGCATTTATATATAGTCTGTGGAAGAAAATGTCTTTCACAAAGTAAATTGGATATCAGCAGCATTATTCAAGTCCCAAGAGTCAGCTTCTCACAGCATTAAATCTAAACTTCTGAATCTGATTTTGAATGACCTATAACATGGTTCTTCCATCTTTGTATTGTGATTACAGTATTTGATAATAACTTTTAATTGAAATGCACATTCACACACACACATACACTACATTATTGATTAAATACCCACTATAAGCATAAATTGTGCTATGTGCTGCTAGGAGAAAGGAAGATAAAAAAAAAATCCTAAATTGGGATATTGTGGGAGGGTAAAACTAACATAATATATGGAAAGGAATAAAGAAGCAAAGTAAAAAAAAATTAGGTGCTGACTTTATGTGAGATTATTGGCCTCGGGATTTCAAATAAAAACTCTGAAATGTTGATGCTCATTTTCAGCTTATCAATATGGTCACTAGTGGAAAGTTTGCCTTGGTGGTGGTCTGGACAACAAACTGGATGGAGAAAGAATGGCATACATGATAGGAGAGTGTTTTACCCTACACAGCTGCCCGTGTGAATGCACAGGTGCAGTGATTGATGCTGAAGGGTGTGTTTGATTTTCTCTTCAGTAGATATTAGAGCAATATTAGTGTTAGATTTGAATTAGAGTGTCCACAAAAATGTATGTGGCTAAGACATGTATTATTCTTAAACATAGTATTTCTTAAGAATGCGTATGATAGTTAAAAGAAGCTAAGTAAACATATTTTGCCTTTTTATAAATATTATTTCAATATTTTTTAAGGACAGTAGTGCATATCAGGTTTCTTCCCTTTGGATGGCATGATTTCACCCACTGCTCTGATAGCAGACCTTAGTGAAAATATGAGCTTTCTAGTGGAGTACTGAAATAAAATCCTCAACTGAAGGGAAATGGTAATTTGGATTTATTTAAATATATTTTATTTGTTTATATTTTATGATAAATGAGTAATTGCAAAATGAAGTGAGCTGAAGCAGAAGTATTTCTTTTTGTATATATAGGTAAGAATATATAGTGAGAATATATAGAGAATTATTCATCTTATTAATATGATCTATAATAAAATTCATCATGATTTCTTTGAAATGGAACTTTTCCTCTAACTTAATCCCCAGCATCCTTTCAAATGGTTAAAAGGACAGTAGTTATTGTCTTATTATAGATTAATAAATGTGTTGTATCACTCCAGCTACCTAAATCACCCCAAGAGTTAGTTGTCAAAATGGAGAACAAGATATGCATTTTAAGTGAAGATTTGCATACTTGAACCCTCATTGGAGAATACTCTGTTAAATTAAACTCTTTGTCCTTTCTTTATTTCTATGTTTCTTTATTGAACTCCTGCTTTGTGGGTGATGCAGTTTTATTTGCTTTGAATATATAAGAAATGTAAAATTCTGATCTCTGTCCAAAATGATTTTATTCCCATCCCCTTGGAATGTTCCCTCACTATATGTATGTATAAGTATCACTTTCTGCCTTTCAGTTACAACCCTTTTCCTACTAAAAGACATTACCTACTGATTTACATCCAAAATCACTATTTTCCGGGTATCGTTATTTGGGATTATACTTTTTTTTAACATTCCCCAATTTTTAAATTCATTTTCTGTTTACTCTTTACCGAGGTTTCCAATTCACCTACATGCCAATAATTTCCAATTTTAAATCTCTAGATCAAACTTCTCCTTTGAACTCTGCAGTAAATTGCATACTTGACATCTCCACCTACACCCCAAATTTAATGTGTGAAATACAACCTCTAACAATCCTGGAGTGATCCCTGTCTTAGAAAACAGTTCCATCATCCTCAGCTCCTCAGCTGCTCCTTATCCTTGGCCCATATTAAATCCACAACAGGCCATAGATTTCTTACTCTAAATATATCCCAGTTTTTTCACCGATCCCTCTTAACAAGAACTATTCTAGTCCAAACTATGGTGAAGTAAATATTGTACATGTAGATTTTGTCTGCTAAACATTCTCCCATCTCTAGTTTTCTGTCCTCTAATATACTCTTCCTTGTGGAATCTGAGTGGTCATTTGTATCCTCACATGGCTTACACACTTCCATTTCTTCCAATTGCTGTTTCTGTAAAGCCCAAAATCTATTCTAGAAGCTCTGTGTAGCAGTTGCTTACCTCTTCCACCTCATTGAATGACACTCTTGCTGTTGGACTCATTAATAGTGCCACATGAGCTTTCAATTCCTAATTTAGTGCAGATTTTCTTCATCTTCACAGCCTATTCAAGATCTGCCAAGGTCTCCCTGACTTTACATAGTTGAGTTCTAGCCATCCTTTAGATCATAGGAGAAAGGTTCCTTTCTCATCTTCCTGAGACTAGTAAACTAGGAATGGTCTCCTTTTGCATGCCCTTGTAACCCCTAATAATCTGCCTTTAAAACATTGAACCAGGTTGCTATTGTAAATTATCTGTGTGGTGTGTGTTTTAGTGTCTACTTTGGGATCAGATACAAGAGTTCACAAGCACAAGGACTCTGATTGATTTTGTCACCCAGTCTAGAGTTATTTTATGAGTACTTAATAAATATAGGAAAATACCTTCTCTTCCTTCTAAATGAGAATTCATCTTTCTTGTTCCATCATAGACTTTTCCCCAAAAAGCTTCAGGGGCTGTATTAGTCAGGGTTCTCTAGAACAGAATTAGCAGGAAGGATAATTACAAAAGGGGGATTTATTAAGTTAGCTTACACAACCAGAAGCTGAATAGTCCACAATGGCCATCTGCAGGCTGAAGAGCTGGAAGAACAAGTAGCTGCACAGTTAAAGAGGATGAAGCCCCAGAACAATAGGAATCAAGGGTGCTACCCTTGTCTGAGACCGAAGGCTTCTAGAGAATCTGCTTTGGAAGAATGAAGAAGTGAGAGTTCCATATCCTCAGAGGATGGCAGCAACAATCAAGAACAAGTTCAATAAGAATGGAGCTTGCATCTGCTGCTACTTCCTTATTCTTCCAATTTACATTCCATCCAAGCCATCATCCTATTGGACGGTGCTGCCCATGCCTAGAGAGTCTCCCATTTCAGTTGGCTATCCCATATGCCAATCATTCCTAGACACACCCTCATTAACAGCATCCATAATCCCTTCAATCTTTGGCATATCTTAATTCAATCATGTTAATAATTCAGATTAACCATTACAGGGGCTATTGCCATCCTTCCTTTCCTCTTACTTTCTAAGGAGATTTTCACCAAGCATACTATTTCAACCGACTTAACAGAAGTCTGTCTTTGTGGAGGTATTTGTAATGAATAATCTCATTACCATGTATTTGATGTACCACAATACAACCATTCAGTTTTTATACCACCTACAAAGGATCACAAAGTTACCAAAAAACAGTGTCATATTGATGACATGACATCATCTTTACTGCTTTCTTAATCAACTCAGATTGGTGGCCCTTTTAAATAAATCTTACATGATGGGCATCATTGTCCTGCATTTCTTGTTTTAGTAGAGGAAATAAAAGCAACGTGGATGAGAAGTGTGATGAGAAAGTAACCAATAAACAGATGGAGGTGCATCTGTGGCTGTCTGTGTGACTGTATGGATACCTGTGAGGAGATACTGAAAAGAATGGGTGAGGTGGAGGCCTTGGGAACCATCCACTATTCTACAAGAGTTTCAGACAAAACAACCTGATGAGTAGAGAGCTGCCGTATAGACTGTTTAGAAAGGCATCCTGTGCCTAAGGATCCTTTAAACATACAAATAGAACAGAATCTAAAATTTAACAATTATTTAGTTAGTTAACTTAAGCATTGAAAATACTTTTGGGAGAGATGGTGCATTCCATACATTCTCTTAATGTATATGTGCCTCTGTTTCCCCACTTACAGGAGTGATTTGATAATAAAAAATCTGGGAGAGAAGGAGGAAGGGAGAAAGGGTTGGAGGAAGGGAGAGAGGGTTGCAGAAAGGGAGGGAAGAAAGATGAAAGGGAATAGGAAGGAGAAAGAGAATGGAGATGAGGGAAAAGAGTAGGAAAGAATACTGGAATGCCAAAGGCAAATAGAGCTCCCTAGTTGAGAAAGCCTTTCTAAACTTGGCAAGCACAGGTTCTGCCTAAAGGCAGTTTTCTTCCTTTCTCTTCTCCACACCCAGGGTTTACGTAGCCCAAGGGAAAGGTGCAAATGTTCAAAGGAAAATTAGACAAGGTCTCCTAATGTAGGGGCTTCAGCACAGTTCAATGCCATATATATACAGTTACACATTCAAAGGAAAATTGAAAAATAATTTAGATATTTGTTAGCAAAAATGTAACCAAGGATACTGTTACACACACACACTCTCTCTCTCTCTCAAAAAAAAAAAAAATAAATAAATAAAAAAGGGAAAACCCGTGAAGGGGGAAGGGGGAAGAGGAAAGAATGGGAGGGAGAGAAGGAGAGAGTCGGGGGAGAGGGAGAGATGGGGAGAGAATGGCATTACAATCAGTTTGTGAGTATTTAAATAATTCCACCTTTTAGCTTAAGGTATCCTAGCTCCTCATTATTGCTTTTGGGGACTAGAAGTCAGATCTAGGAGCAATTCAATCCAATTAGTAGGGAAAAGAGAGATTTTCTCTGGCAATTGCTATGCAAATGTGTGTGTCAGGAAATGGAAAAGATGATACTCTGCAGCATATAATGGTTGTTGACAACAGAATTCCTCTTTATTTCCCATTTTCCAAAGCATTTTAAAAGAAACCTTAACTTGATAGAAAGATGTCCTAAGTAGTCCTGCCAAGGTCAGTGCCAGCTTCTCACCAGCCCCTGCAGAAGTGCAAGCGGGGCCAGGTAAAACCACCTGGGGGCAGCTTCCCCATCAACATTATATTCAATTGTCATATTCATGTTTTCAGTAATAGGAATTGCTGGTGTGTGACACTTTTTGAAACTCTTGGTATTGTGGGCTTATAAAACATTTCAATGGGTAATAGTGTCAGACAGTGGTAATTAATCTTGGAGAAGCCTGTTTCTGAATTGGAGCATTGCTTAAAGGTATGACAATTTAGTGTCTACTCATTAAAAGTTGTGCTGGAGCTTCTACCTCTTACCCATAGTTTTAAAAATAATTAAGTTAGAAAGGACTAAACTACTAAATTTTCAATGTTATGAAACATGTACTCTGAGTGGTTCTATCTAAACTTTTTCTCAGCTTGGTGCACAGCAGTGAGGAGTGGTGAGGGTGGTAGGAAGATGAGGAAAACCAGAGAAGGTTAAAAGGGACCTTGGAGATCATTGAATCTGGAGCAGAACTCTTGCTTCATTGAGGACAGGATGCCCAGTGAGGTTAGAGAAATTTCCAAAGTCAGCTAATTATTTGCAGACAGAAATCCAAGGTCATATATTTTAATCCTGCTTAGCCCCAGGGCAAATTTATTATTTTAGTACTGGTTTCTCCTTCAAAACCAGTCTCTCAGATGCAAGAAACAGAATTCCAACACATCCATGGATAAAATGGAACAGTTCAAGCACAGCACAGCAGAGCTGGTGTATTTCTATAATACTAGAAATTGAGTAAGGCCAAGATATAACTAAATGAAAAAAGAAATACAGAGGGCTTACTATAACACAGACAGAAGGATGGGGCTCAGTCAAGTAGGAGATAGAGATGCAAAAAATATGTTGAAATAAAGATAGAGTACTGCATGGTGAACAATATTCTGCAGACTTTGTCTATTTGAAGAATATTTACTAGAATCGAGTATTGAAAGTAATCATGAATGAAAAAAAAAAGAAAGAACATGCTTTTTTCAATGCACAATCAGTTTGATGGGGCTTTTATGATGTTCTAATCATTCTAATACTTTTGGTATTAGAGGGAAAACACAGGTACAGCTACATTAATATCCTTTCCCTCTCTTCTTTCTAGAAAATGTGGTTATGAAATCTCAATGCCACTGATGCTGTGACCTATTTGGTGGAACTACATGCATAAGTTATTTCCCTGAGTCTCATTTCACTTCAACCTTGCATGAACATTTAGCAAAATATATTTATAGAATACACTGTATAGCTTTTTGGTTTATCAAACAGAAACATTTTCTATTCTGCAAATATGTTTAGAATATGAGCACAAAACTGATTGATTCAGTCACCTCTTTCTGCTTCTCTTACTTATCCTGTGAAATTTGTGTTAGTGCAAAACTCTTCGTGACTGAGACTTCAAACCCTTTGAGTTAAATAAATGTGGAAGGAAGGAAAATTTTACAGAACTCTATAGCTGACAATCCTGTTGCAGCCGAATCAGTCCTGGGATTCGAGCCCAACATTTCTTTACAGCAGAGCCAGGACACATAAGCAGTTCAATTGAGCAGTGAGCAGAGATGTAAAATGCTGGTGTTTGGAGCTTGTTTTTACCAAATGCAAGTGATTTCAGTCTGTGCTTTTTAGTCAGCATCTAGGGTTTAAACACAGGCAAAAAAAAATGGGTATACAATGAGTCTACTTTGATGGATACAGTTATTGCTGAGTCTACATATGATGTAATTTAGCTCTTGAATAATGAACAATTGACAAAAGTTTTAAAAACTGACTTATTAGTATATATTTATACCTATATTTATATGTACAGTTACACTATCTTGTTATTGGAACATTTTACTTGTAAGTCATAGCTTTTATACAGGATGATCTACAAAGAAAAATGTTGGCATTTGGAAATAATTTTAAATTATTTCTAACTCCAGAAGGAATATCTGTTGGAAAACTTTCTTACATTATTGGTTGTCTGCTTTTCTGTACTTCAGATTAAAAGTAAATAAATAGCCCTAAGCATTTTTTAAAAAATGTTTATGTAAATATTTTATTATTATACCACACATTTATATATTTAGGTAGATTTTTAAATTAAAAAGTAATATAAACATTAATTGATGTGAATGATTTTAGCTCTGGTTAACATAGTTAATATCTGACCAGAACTTAAGCAACTAGGGGATCATTTTTTTTTTAATACAGTGGCACGTCTCATACTTCTATGTATATGCATCCCCTGGAGATCTTGTCAATATGCTGATTTGGATTCAGCACGTCTTGGATGAGGTTATGTTGTTGCTGCTTGTAGTAATATACTTGAGATCTTAGATAACAAGAGGTCAAGGTTCTGGCTTTGATTTACTGGCTTCACAATGTCAGGAACGAAGACTCTGTGATTCTTTTGCTCTTTCCCAATGGTTGTCCAATGTTTGCTCCAGCTCTAGCCATCCATCTATATTTATAGAGGAACAAGACAGGCAAGGGCAGTGCCATGCAATCTATCTCTGGATGACTTTTTCTTTTTTAGATGTGAATTACATGTTCCCCCTTGTTTCAAGGTGGGCTAGGAAATCAGGGGACAGAATTTTCATATCTAGTGTAGATCATTTGAGATTCTTTACTTGGGGCTGGGTGCACTGATGTCAAGAAAAAAATCAGGGCTCTCCTAGCAGTAAGGGTGGATGGTTTTGGGGCAGAAATTAACAGTAACCACCATAGTATATGTGGTAAAGGAAAAAAACAAAGTTCAAAAATATGAAAGATACATAAGAAAAACATTATCATTATCTTCAATACTGGTCATCTTTTTTTCCAGAAGAAACCACTTGCCATTTTCTGGTATGTTCATGTAAAATTATTTGTATATATTTATGTATGTATGTATTTATATACATGTGTTGCTTCAAAACTCCCCATCTTTGCATATTTCAAAATATTTTTAAAATGATGTAAGGTATGAGTTTTTCTTTTAATAAACTTAGCTTTGCTCTTTTAAACAGGGTATCTGCTCATATTTAGGAGAATCCAACAGTCTTTATCCAAACATTCATTTCCTTCCCCTTCCAATGTTCTTCCTGTAGCTGATGATGCCCTTAGACTTTTCTGAAAGGAGTGTGGTCAGTTTTGCTTTCTCCCAATTTAACTCCTCACCAACCTGGTAGCTGTTATTTTGTTTCCTAACAAAATGTTAGAAGATGGAAAAAGATGATGAGAGGGAGAAAGGATAGGACAGTTATTGGCTAAGTACCTTTGAGCTCTGAGTTTAACAGATGTTAAATTTCTTGGACATTTTAATGAGTTCCCACTGTTGCATTGCTTTCCTGTAATTTCTTGACCTGGGAAAATGCACCTCATTCTAGATAGCTGACTGTCACACCTTTTTCTGGAATCTGGCTTTCACTTCTGTGTACTTACTACTACAGAACCTCACCATCCCTCTTGGTTGCTTTTTTGGACAATACCCATGACCACCCATACTTGTCCTTTCCCTATGGCCCATTCTTTTTTTTAAATTAATTTTTTAAAATTTATGTATGATAGCATAATGCATTATAATTCTTATTACATATATAAAGCACAATTTTTCATATCTCTGGTTGTATACAAAGTACATTCACACCAATCTGCATCTTCACACATGTACTTTAAATAATAATGTTCATCCAATTCCACCATCATTTCTAACCCCATGCTCCCACCCTTACCCTCCCACTCCTCTGCTCTATCTAGGTTCATCTATCCCTCCCATGCTCCCCTCCCTACCCAACTATGAATCAGCTTCCTTATATCAGAGAAAATATTCGGCATTTGGATTGGCTAACTTCACTTAGCATTATCTTCTCTAACTCCATCCACTTACCTGCAAATGCCATGATTTTATTCTCTTTTATTGCTGAGTAATATCCCATTGTGTATATATGCCACATTTTTTAATCCATTCATCTATTGAAGGGCATCTAGGTTGGTTCCATAGCTTAGCTATTGTGAAATGTGTTGCTGTAAACATTGATGTGGCTGTATCTCTGTAGTATGCTGATTTTAAGTCCTTTGGGTATAGACCAAGGAGAGGGATAGCTGGGTCAAATGGTGGTTCCATCCCTGTGGCCTATTCTTACCACAAGAAATATCCAAATATCACTTGCTCTTGGAAACATGGAGAGTATGACCTTCACTCTATTCTTTAGCTATAAGCAACTTACAATTTTTTCAGATGAGAGTAACTGATAAGTCTTCCATAAGTTCATCAGGGATAAGACTCCAACTAGCAATTTCTGCTTCACTTCAAGCCAAAATTGCTATATCTTTCAAATCAAAAGAGACAGTGGGAACCCTTGTGTGATAAATATTTCCTCCCCCAAGATTTTCACATCTTTCCTCTTACATTTCTGGTCTTTTTCCAAGTCTTATCTGGCTGAGGGTGCAAGAATCATGTAACTAGTTCTTGATCATTTCTATGGTAAATATTGTACATGGAGAACTGTTTCTTTATTATCTGTTATGGTACTGGTGTCTCAATTTCAGCTTCTTTTTACAGGATCCAAAGGGCTTATTCTATTTCTGGTGTTCTTTCCTGTGTGTAGAAGAATGTTTCAATTGGACGTCATTTTTTTTTTTTTCAGTCTAAAGTGTTCCCCTTAACATTAGTTTCAGTGAAGAACTGCTGGTGGTAGATTCTCTCAATACTTTCGTGTCTGAAATTGCTATTATTTCTCCTTGGAAAAATAATTTGGGTATAGAATTTTAAGATGATAGTTCTTTTTTTTCTTTCTGTACTTTATAGATATTGATCCACTTTATTTTGGGTTGCATGGTTTCAAATGAGAAATATACTATTACTCTTTATCTGTGTGAAATGTATGACTTTAAGGTTTTCTCTTTATCACAATTTAATAATTTTGATTTTATTATTCTGATTTCAAGAACTGGAAATTTGGTGGGGTTAATTCCCTAAAATTAGGGAAAAATTGGCTATTATTATTTTTTATTTATTATTATTTTTTTTATTAGTTGCTCAAGACAATACAATGATCTTGACATATTTCTTCAGGAATTTTTCCTCTTCCATCCTTCTCTCTCCCCACTTTGGGTACTCCACTTATGTGTATTGTAGGCTACCTGAAGTTACCTCACAGATCACTGTTGCTCTACTCCGTTTATTTTCTATAATCTTTTCTTCCTATCTGTATTTTATTTCAAATACTATTATGTCTTTACGTTAACTAATCTCTTCTGCAGTGTCTAATCTGCTGCTAATCCCAGTTTTTATTTCAGATACAGTTTTCATTACTAGCAATTTGATTTGGATATATAGCTCTACATGCTTAAATTTCATCCTGTCTTTTAAACATGTGTTGCATAGTAATGATAACTGTTTAACAATTGGTTGAATGTCTATGAACTTTACCATCTGTGCAATTCCTGGGTCTGTTTCTATTAATTTGTTTTTTTTCCCTTGTTATGGGTTTTATTTTCCTGTTTCTTTTCATGCCTATTAATATTGGATTGGATACTTTTAGATAACACCCAAAGTTGAATTTTTCCTTGTTTTTTACTGTTTCTGTAAATATTCTTGGGCTTTGTTCTGGGATAGGTAGATAAATTTTCTGAGTCCTTTGGGTCTTCCTTTTCAAATGTGTTAGGTAGTACTAGATAAGTGTTTAGTCTGGTTTAGAATTTTTCTTAGTAATGAGAAAGTACCCTGCAGCTCACTCTGAGTATTCTACCTGAGTCTTGTGAATCACAAGACTCTGTCACTGTGAACACAAACTATACCCAGCCCTCTGTAATCCCTGGAGATTGTTCTTTCCGCTCTGCTTAGGTGGTCCTTTCACCAGCCTTTGGTAGTTTCCTCATATGCATGAGCTGATTAAAACTGCGTTAAAATGAAACTTGGGGCCCTGATGATCCTCAGAATTTCATCTTTGTGCAGCTTTCTCTTTCCAGGTCCTCTTCCCTCTGTACTCTGGCTGCCTTGTCCTCCCTGGACTCCCAGCTCTGTTTCCTCACATATGGAGATATCCACACCTTTTCTGGTCCCTGTCTTAGTGCTGCAGTTTGGAAGCTTCTAAGGTAGTAAACTGAGGCAAATGCTTGTAGGGCTGACTTTGTTTTCCTTTCCCAGAAATCACAGTTCTACATTGCCTGATGTTCAATGTCTAAAAAACTATTTTAAGTATTTAATGTGGATTTTTAGTTGTTTCAGTTAAGAAAGTAAATAAATTCTTCTTACTCTATTTTGGCAAAAAAAAAAAAGGAAGTCCACATCATGAATTTTGAAGACATAACAATTTAGTACATCTTCTGGGATCATCTGACATGAAATTTTGTTTCAATTTAGCCCTATTGACAAAGATACTACCTCTTTTGGATGGAGTGAGCTTATGAATTTCAAGTTTTTGGAAAAAGACAACTATATAAACAGACACCTAAAAATACGCAGTACACAACACATAACACAATTACATTTCTTCCCTAAAAGGACACAAATTTTGGAATTTCATTTTACCCTTTGGGCAAAATCCCATTCCACATTATCAGTAATTCCTGGTGTTAAAGGTAGATGCTCACTTTAAATTGAAAAAAACTATCCATATCTACTTTCAAGGTGCAATGGAATTGACCTGATTGATAGGTTCAATTCAACAAGTTCAAAGGCTACCTGACAAAAGTTCCTTCTGACTTAAGAAATCTCTTTTTCAGTCTCTTTTTCTGTGTTAAAAATAAGCTTATCTCTGTAGTAGAACAAAAGTCTCTGTGAATTAGACTCTGGAAATCATTGTCTTTTGTTTTCTCACTGCTCAAGTAGAGTGCCTGCCACTCGCACTTAATAAATACTGATACTAATTGTTTAATGAAATAAATTAATAAATTTTCCTCTATAGTTTAATCATATCATTTTTCAATTATGTCCCTTTTTTAAGTATTGTTTTCGTAATATTGAGGCCCTTTAATCTTCCATGTTAATGTATTTCATATGTTGGATTTAACTTTCATATAAGTTTAAATAGATTCAATCAAATTGATTTTGATGTAGTCCCAGAATTCATTAATTTTATTTTTGGTATGTTAAGAATCATATCTTGGGAAATCATTATGTATTTCTGTAGTGAAGACTTCATTTCACTATTTGTTCTTGATATTGTATTTTGTTTATAATTATACTAAATTCAGTTTCCATTTTTTCCTAAATATTAAATTCTTCAGAAATAACTGAATAATCTGAAGTAACTACTTTTTTGGTATTTCAGCTTGTTTAACTGTCCATATTTCAGCATTTCCCTGAATCTGTGCTTTATAATATAACTCTAGTTTGTAATAATTTTATTGTAGAATATGTCAAGGGGTCTCTTACTTAGAGGGAAAACTTCTAAGATTTTTTTTTCCTAATTCAATGATTGCCATATTCACCATGCTCCTTTGATATGCCTTTTCCTGAGAAAAGAGAAAAAAAATGTCTACACTCTTGTTGGTCTACTGCAAATGTATTAGGAATACTCCTTTTAGAATCAGCAATAGATTTTTGCTGAGTTAGAAAAGTTTTATGCACTTCAAAGATTCAAGACCAGGCTGCAGCAGGAGTAATACCTAGATCTATAATAGCATCTTGTGGGGGCTCTTTTGCTGAAACACCCTAGTGTCAGAACAGATTTTCTATCCATGTCAATAAGAATCAGATTAAAGACTGGCAGCACCTGGCATTGTGTATTAGTGACTAATAATGTGAAAATATAAATTTTCTTATGACTGTAATATGAACCTATTGTCTCTATATAAAACTAGTTAGAAGCAGAAAATGTAGAGGTTGGGAATTTATCCAATTTAGACAATATCACATTTGTGGTTGGTGGTTGTGATTGCTTATCTGAATGAGGAAGGTGAATGCCATTAAATTAAGTTTTAATTATCATGAAGAATGAATTAATAAATCTCCAGTGTATGCTAGCATTTTTACCGTGGGGCACGTTGTGAGAAACAGGATAATAAACAAAGCAGACCAAGGGATTCAATGATGCTATAGTTCAAACAGTGGATGCTGCAAATAGCTTCATGTGAGACAAAAATCAGATCCTACTTTTTGTTTCTCTCTTTATGAAGGGCATAGAACTTTTTTTTTTTTTTTTGTCAGTGAAAAGTTATTTGGGGGAAAAGAGGAAAGGAATAGGAACCTAAAAGATGAATTAGCCAAGAAAATGTAGGAAGGGACTAGGTGTGGAAAAGCAAGTAAAGAGGCATTACTTCAAGTAAAGGTCAGAACCTGGAGATAAGTTAACAAGGAGAGAAAGGGGAACTAAAATTGTGGGTTGAAACATGTTGTTAGTCTAAAACTTTAAATATGGCTATGCATGTAGCTCAATCTAATAGGTTACAACTGAGCACAGAAATAATGAAAGCAAGTGGCAAGAGTTGAGACAGAGAGGTTAGAAAAAAGTGCTAAATACATGTAAACAATGTGGAATAAACGAATGACATCTGTTTTTCTGAATAACTCAAATTCAAGTGTCAAGAAGGAATGTTCTCTTTCCTATGTATATACACCACAGTGAATCTCACCATCATGTACATACACAAGAAATTAATTAAAAAATAAATAACTGAGTAAATGGCAGTTAGATCAATAGATGGAAGGGAACAAGGGGTGAGGAGAGGGAAGGGGAAGAGAGGTACTGGGAACTGAATCAGAATAAGATCTATTCCGTGCTTGTATAATTATGTCAAAATTGAGTCTACTGTCATGTATAATTAAAAAGAACCATTTTTAAAAAAGAAGGCATGTTCTAAGAATGTAGAAAACTAACATCCAGTATGTTGTTACAGGGAATGCTGTTTTTTTTTTTTGGTTTTACTTTATTAATGCTTAGTTCATCTTTGCTTTTATTTAATCATGATTACTTTGCACAAAGAAATTGGCAATTGAAAAGATCATGTCAGCATCTTATCGAATGCTTCTACATTGGACATGAGGCCAGATGTGTGTGTATGAGGCGAGGAGGTGGCATGACAAGTTTTTATTTTTGCTTTACATATTTTAAGCAGAGATGGTAACTTAGTTCTCTTAATCTATAATTTATATAAAACTTTTTACTAAACCATGGGTTACCAGATATATCAAGCCCTACTACCAATGTTATCCTACTGTCATAGCTCAGTTGTTTCATCTACAAATGAAGAATATCTCTGCCTGCCTATCTATCTATCATCATCATCATCATCATCATCATCTCACCACATTAGTACAGGAATACTTTAATATATGTTGTATTATTGGATTAAAATCACTTCCTTTCCTTGTTTAGCCTTTATTTTCTTTAGCCCACAATAATTTCCAGAGAAGAGGCAAGATTTAAAAGATGAGAAAAATTGATCCTTAGTAAATTAAGGGATCCCCATGGCTCAGACAAAATCAGTACCACAATTAGATGAGAATCCTAGGGACTGAAATCCAACACTTGGAGTTATTGAGAAGAGTTGAAAGGTTATTGTCAGCTCACTTTTCAATGACATTTTAATAAACATAGTTAACTTTCTGCTTAAAGTAAGCAAACAATGAACTAAGAGGATAGAAGCCTTGGGTTTTGGTTTTCATTGTTTATTAGATTTTCTGGGCCTAATTGAGATCTAACTTCATTTTATTTATAAAATCTCATAAATATTGATATTTGGCATTTGTCTGAGTACATCAAAGTAAATAAAAAAACATTTAAGATGTATTATTCTTTTAAAGTTTTGTCTGATAGTTATGCATCACTTCAGTATGTAGCAGCATCTTGTGACACATGTCAACCCTATATGACAAGCAGCATGAAAAATAGATTTGAAATCTGGAAGAAATAAATGCAGGAATCAATGACTTCTGGTGGTTGCAGTGAACTGTGTAGTCCTCCACGCTTGATGATTTCATGTTTTATGCAGAAGAAAAACACTTGGGGAACATATTGGGAAGTCTATACTCAAAGTCATTTGCAATCAGTGAAACAAAATGTATAAGCATGTGAGAAATAATACCATTGCTTTTTTCCTAGGGACTTTGGGAGTTGTGTATATCAGTATACCCTTTTGGTATATTTCCCCTTGGGATTTCATAGGTATCTGTAACTCAAGAGTATATAAATTTCTGGAAAAGACAGTGTAACAAAATATAAGGGAAAAATTATATAGAGCAGGCTGGCTCTTGATAAAACTAGAAATAAGAGAAGTCTAAATTTTACCCCTTCTTTTCATTTGTGTCTGAATTCCAGCTATGATGTCATTTCTTGTTTTTATTCTAGCACAAAAATAGAATATAATGAATTCTTCCTGAAGCATAAGAATGAAGGCATCCTTTCCTGGTAGAAACATGAGGTACCTCCCCTCAAGTTTGTGGGCTTTAGTACAGTGGATTACTGAAGACAGAAAGGTTTTCATAACTGAGAAATCCAAGGAAGAATAGAATGGCATGGAGCTCTCATTGAACTGGATTTCCTTTCCAATTCTAACATTTTAAAATTTCATATCATCTGTTAACTTTGTGTTGTCTCTTTGAGCTTCTTATCTATAAAAATGGAATTGTCATCCTCACAGGGTTAAGGTAAAGATTAAGTGGAATCTCTTATTAAAAACTCCTGGTGGGTATTCAAAACCATCACCTTCCTTTCTTTACAAGGTGAAAAGTGTCATGCATTATTACATAGCCCTGTTACACGGCAACATTAATCATCGGACACAGAACAAAACCCCACCTGGAACCCGTTCAAGTTAGATGGTGGTGTGGTTCAACAGTCCCTAAATATCAGCCATCTTTCAGCATAGTACCTAGATTATAGCCAAGTACTTAAGGACAGAATGATTAACTGGCCTTGCCTCCCTTGAAGCATGTCTCAGGATCAGATGGGCACAGCTGATAACTCCACATGACCATTTCCCAGATCTCACAAGATAGCCACATCATCTATTTCAAAGTGGACACACCAGGAAAAAAAAAAAATTAGTCTTGTCTTGTTCTGTTGGTTAGATTTGCAAAAGACTTGTATAGAAGCCATTTTAAAAAGTAAATTCTAGCACTTTCAGGGTTTGGGGGAGAGACTCTAATATTTAAGATAGAACTCTTAAGGTAAATACTCATTTTATTTTTTTTTAATTTTTTATTGTTGGCTGTTCAAAACATTACATAGTTCTTGATATATCATGTTTCACACTTTGATTCAAGTGGGTTATGAGCTCCCATTTTTACCCCATATACAGATTGCAGAATCACATCAGTTACACATCCATTGATTTACATATTGCCATACTCGTGTCTGTTGTGTTCTGCTGCCTTTCCTATCCTCTACTATCCCCCCTCCCCTCCCCTCCCCTCTTCTCTCTCTGCCCCCTCTACTGACATTCATTTGTCCCCCTTGTATTATTTTTCCCCTTCCCCTCACTTCCTCTTGTATGTACTTTTGTATAACTCTGAGGGTCTCCTTCCATTTCCATGCAATTTCCCTTCTCTCTCCCTTTCCCTCCCACCTCTCATCCCTGTTTAATGTTAATCTTCTTCTCATGCTCTTCGACCCTACTCTGTTCTTAGTTACTCTCCTTATATCAAAGAAGACATTTGGCATTTGTTTTTTAGGGATTGGCTAGCTTCACTTAGCATAATCTGCTCTAATGCCATCCATTTCCCTGTAAATTCTATGATTTTGTCATTTTTTAATGCAGAGTAATACTCCATTGTGTATAAATGCCACATTTTTTTTATCCATACATCCATTGAAGGGCATCTAGGTTGGTTCCACAGTCTTGCTATTGTGAATTGTGCTGCTATGAACATCGATGTAGCAGTGTCCCTGTAGCATGCTCTTTTTAGGTCTTTAGGGAATAGACTGAGAAGGGGAATAGCTGGGTCAAATGGTGGCTCCATTCCCAGCTTTCCAAGAAATCTCCATACTGCTTTCCAAATTGGCTACACCAATTTGCAGTCATTTTAGATTTATGCAATAATTTGATGTTTATCACAGATTACCATTATGATGATCTTTATTCTTTAAAAAATTTCAAGCTGGTTATTTTTCTGTAATAGTGCCAAAGGTAATAATTTGCCACCTTCACATATCACTACACCTATTGTTTTTCCGAAAATTGAGAGAAATTGATGATGATTTTTTTGACATGTAGAACTGTACTCAGACTTAATTTATTGCTCTGGGTCATGGTTCTCTTTAAGAATCATATTTCCTTCAGTAGCTTTTCTCATTTGTAACCTCTCCTTCACTTCATATTCAGGAGCAATCAAGACTAACATCCTAAATCTTAACGAGAAACAGCCCATTGAAACTGTGGACAATATCCAAAGAAAGGTGGAAATTAGGCTTGGGTACTATTATTTTAAATACAGTTAGGCTAGTTTTGATGGAATATTGAAATAAATTGGGAAACCTTAAGAATGATTATTGATAAAATGTTAACAATTTACTAATGAATGTATAGATGGGTAATTATGCTAATACAATACTATGCTAACATTATGTCAAATGATTACTGATACTGAATTCCTCCACTTCAAATTTTAATATTCATAAACACATGAAATTCTATCCCTTTACTTGTGCAAAGAGTCTACAAATACTCTAGTACCTAGTAACATGAGAAGGAATAGGACAATTATCTCTCTGCTTTTTATATAATTAAAAAGAAAATATGAAATCAATGTTAGTTTGTAACAAACATATAGGACTTATTAAAATAAAGTAACAATGAGGATAAATATGCACAATGATCCACCTCTGGAGAATTGGATAGTTAGGGTTAAGAAAAGCCTGATGAAAAACTGACTTTAAGACAAGCTTTAAAACTTTTGCTGTCACTGACTCCCTGGAATGATGGATGATGCTACCACCATTGACAATGAGAATTTGAGAAGAGGTGAATTACTTTCAACACTGGAAGTTCAGACTTAGACCATCTACGAATGAACTTGTGTTGTTGCTTCTTAATTTTATACATTAAAAATTCAATTCCAGGAATATAAATTATTTGCATCAGCATTGAATTTCCACTTTCATTCTGTTAATAGAGGCATGATAAATGCTTTGTTATCTAGTCATATCGATGGTCTAAAATCCTTAAACTATAGGGGAGCGCACATACCACCAGTTTCCAGCTTGCCTTAAAAATATCAGCTTTCCTAAAATCAATCTGTAACTCTTCTTTCAAAATAGTTATTTGTTCAGGAAAATAAGCAGCTACCTTTTGAAGCTGGTGAGTTATGATCCCAAAGCTTTGTTCCCAGTATCAATAGCAATAATATACTAATATGAATATTTTTTTGACAATTTCTATCTTGCTCTGGCATGTAATCTCAAGGGAATGGGGGATATTTTTGTTTGTTTTTAATCTTCATATAAATTTTGCACCATGATCTGTCTAGGAGAACAGACACAAATGAGAAGACAAAACTTTCCAGTTTTGTGTTTCTATTTGCTATAGAAGCAGACAGAGCAAAAGTATTCTGGCCTATGCGTTTTTCCCAAGAAGCTAAGAAGTGTCTTAGAAAGGAAGCAAGTATATTGCATGATGTTCTGTTTGTGTGCCACATAAGAAAGTTCCTACAATACCAGATTATTTGCTAAATAAGTGAATGAGTGAAAGTCATTTTAGAACCTGCCTGGCAGAGGCAATCTAGCAATCACCTTTTCTTTCTTGGATCTTTGTAAATAAGAATCTTCATTTGTTATTTTTTGCCAAGCACAGCCTTCTCTCCTTCTTCTAAGCCTTCAAATCATGCAAACAATAGAGCAGGAGGTTGACATACCCTTCACAAATTAATGGAAATAAATCCCAGGACCTCTGTTCAATCAGAAGAATTTTACCTAAGGAAATAAGAGCTTGAACTTCAATATTCCTAAGTACAGTTGCTCTTTATTATTCACATGTTTTGTATTTGCCAATATATCTACTTGTGAAAATTTATTTGCAACCCTAGAATTACTACCCTAAGCGTTTTCAAGATCCTTCACAGACAATACAACACAAACGGAAAGGTGAAAACCAAGTTGGCCCATGCACATGTTCCCAATGGAGGCTGAATGAGGCTGTGTCCTGCCTTCTTGATTAGATAATCATAATGAAATAAGTGTTCGTTTTGTGTTTCATTCAGTGAGACATTTTTGCATATTTGTGCTTTTGGTTGATAATTTTGCTATAAAATGGTCCCTAAGTGAAATGCAGAAATGCTGCCTAGTGTTCCCTAAAGCAGATGAATGTGATATACCTTGGACTGATAAAAAACAAAAAGAAAACAAACAAACAAACAAACATGGTTTAGTTAAGCTTCATTTAAGCATACGTTTTAGTGTTGTTGACCACAAGTTCAATAGTAACAAATCACCAGTATATTTTAGATAAAGTGTCTTTGAACAGAAGAAAGATTACATATTTAGATGTGGCCAGAGGCTCACAAAGCTGGCCCTGTGTTTCCCCTGGGTGCAATGGCTCAGCATTTGCTGATTCAGCATCCATAGTGACTCTATAGAACAGATATACATGAGTAATGAGAATTGATTGTAGTGGGTACTGTTATCTTAATTTTACACAAGAGGAAATGGAGTCAAAATAGATAAGCACTCTGGGCTCTGTGGCACACACCTGTCACCCCATCGACTCAGGAGGCTGAAGCAGGAGGATCTCAAGTTCAAGGCCAGCCTCAGCAACTCAGCGAGACCCTAAGCTACTTGGTGAGACCCTGTCTCAAAATAAAACATAAGAAGGGCTGAGCATGTGCCTCAGTAGTAAAGCACTTCTGGGTTCAGTCCCTGGTACCCAAAAAAAAAAATCAATAAAAAAATAGATAAGCAGTAGCTGGCAAAAAGATCATACCACTAGAGGTGGCATAATTAAATTCCCAAACTATTGCTCTTTTAGTAACAGCAGATTCCTTTATGTGTGAGTGGTGTGTGTGTGTGTGTGTGTGTGTGTGCACACGTGCACAATGATATTCACAGTACAGCATGTTTTAAAAAACATTCTTAAAGGTGAGCAACAGGAAATACCAAATCCTATTAAAAATAAGAGTTATTTAATAGATTAGTATCATTTAAGTGAAGCTAAATCAGTATTTGTTATGAGCTTTTATGCTTTTTTTGGTAAACAAATGTCTGTTCATATATCTTTTTTACTCAGTCCTTGGACACTAGGTATGCCTTAGACACATAGTCAGAAGGTTAGGCTCTGGAAATACTATACCTGTGGCCTTTTCTTTGGGTTTTTCCATAAGATCCCTTTAGAAACAAGAATCGGGCTGCAAATGCACCCAGCTATTTTTTTCAAATCTATAATTCTTTTAGTGAAACTTGTCTCAATAGACTCATTTTCCTTCACACACAGGATGATGGATAAACATAGGAGCCTGTGGGTGGAGGAAGTTTTCTGAGATGAGTGCTTCAAGGTCAGAAGGCTTTAAGAAGACATATTTTTCTGCCAGCTTGCCTGGTAGGGTCAAGACTTTTCTTAGTGCTATAAAAACTTAGAAGGCAATTAAGCTATGAACTGTTTGACTCCATTTGGGTGCCTGTAACCACTGGGTCTGCCTCGTTAGAGAATACTCCACATGTCAGATGGTGTGTGACTGCTTTCTGGTGGCAGTGGATCTTGGAAAATAAAGGAAGTGCAAAATCAAATGAAGAGTGCATTTCAACTCAATAACCATTAATAATCTTTTATGGGGCAAGCCTTACACTATTTGAAACATGCCCCACCATTAGAAATACCTTTATTTACTAGGTTAAGAGGTTTCTAGTGTTCCTAGAATGCTTGAACAAAAAGAGGATGATCATACCACTAGAGGTGGCATGATTAAATTTCTCATTCTATTCTCATAGAATATTGATGAGAACTGCAGTGGCTTTTATAGAAATGGGCTGATTGTATACCTAGTCCCAAAGCTAACCTTGTGACAAATGACTTAGGGTATTCTATTTTGGAAAAGTTGCTCAATATCTCTGACTCTTAGTTTCCTAGTCTATAAAATGGCATAAAGTTGCTTACCTCTTAGAGTTATTGTAAAAGGAATAAATTAAGAGACACATACACATGCTCAACATCAGGACTGCCACATTATAACAACTAAGTACAGGTTTGTTTTTATGTTGTTGGTGACTGTGTTATCACTGGGGGAATAAATATGAGCAGCATAGAGCAAACAGCTCAGGTCTGTTTTTACCAAGGAGAACTTTTAGAACTTATTGGAGTTTAGGGATACAAGGAGCAAGAGCTTTTCATATGCCTAACATTAAGTTATGCTGGACATCATTACTTATAAAATTTAAACCTGATGTCACTCTTGATTGACTTGCCTCCAGGCATGGTTGAAAAATAAAATACTTTTATTAAACTGCACAAGGCAGAGTGGCAGTACCATTTGGAAATTGTCACATTATTAGCTCTGAGATGCCATTTCAAATGTTTTCTTGCCCTATGCCTTGTGTATTTTCCAGTTGTAGTTTTATCGAAAACTGATGGACTGGTCATTCCTTGAGGGAAAAATTTCTAACTTCCAGGATGTATAGATAGAACACTCAATTATGCATAGACATCAAGAATCTATTGATATACTTGAAGCATGTATTGGAAATAAGTAAGAAAAGCAAGTCGGTTCTTCTATATTCTTTCCCAATGTTTTACTGACTGATTGGAAGGTTACAGACTATTGTGCTGAAAGGATATAAGTGATGTCACATGAAACTATCTTAAGTTAATCCTAGACATGGCATATTATTAAAGGAGTAAAAAAGTTAAGAATGGGAAACATAAGCTCAATCATATGACCCACTTTTTTTCCTGAGCAATTTTCATAGTATGTTTCAAAAGTGTGTAGAATTTGTCTTATAAAAGACACCATTTAGTGTCAAGAATATCAAAGTTCTTTCTTTTTGGTGTGTGTTTTAATTATTTCCCTCCAACATGTCTTCATTTCTGACTCCTTATTTCTTCACCTCCTTGGTTTCTTTTCAAGTTTTTACCTTACTGAAGTATAGCCTTATAAAGTAAATTAATTGAGGAACATTTCTACTGGGGGTTACAAATGACCATCAATAGACAGAAATTGCTACTGACATTTGGTTTTCATTGCTATCTCCTTTATTTCTCCTCCAGTAAAGGCAAGATAATCTCTTTCCAACTTGCACACAGCTAGATGTGGTTTAATGTTCCAATCAAGGAAATATAAATAAAATTCTTTAATTTTTTTTTTTTTTTTTTTTTTTTAGTTGTAGGTGGACACAATACAATTTACTTACATTTATGTGGTGCTGAGGATTGAACCCAGGGCCTCTCACTGATCCATGATTCCAGCCCCATAAATAAAATTCTTCTAGAAAGTTTATGATATAGGGGCCAGGGTTGTAGTCCAGTGGTAGAGCATTTGTCCAGCATGCATGAGGCCTTGGGTTCGATCCCCAGCACCACATTAAAAAATAAACAAAGAAAATAAACATATTGTGTACACCTACACCTAAAATAAATATTTAAAAAAGAAAGTTTATGATATAGATTTTTATTTCCAGACGAAAAAGATAAGCACCTGAGAATTCTTTGTGGGTACTGCGACTTCCCAGTTGTTCCCTTCTAGAACAAGGATGCAATGTCTGATCTACATCAGTAAGATCACCACGAAGTAAGAAGTATCATTATGGGAAAGGTGGCTATGCAGAGTTCTGAATATTTGATGACATTTTTAAATTGCTGCATTGATTCAGAGACCACCTACCTCTAGATTCCTTATTAAATAAAAAAACAGTTGTCATTATGGTTTAATTCCTTGAGAGTTGGGTTTCTTGTTATTGCCTAAAACTTACTTACAATACTCACTTCCAAGTAATATAAGTATTGAATTCATTAAATATCATATATGAAGCTTAAACATTTTTGTGTAAAACATTATTATGACATTATTGCAAGAATCACAAGGAAAGAAAAAATATATTATATGATTCTGAGAAGATTGTTATCCCATTGGGCAAAAGATCATGCTGCAAAAATATCAGGTTTGGGGAAGAACTGGATGAAGAAACTATAAGCCTAAAGGCTATGGATAGACACATTAGAAATTTATAAATAAATGATAAATATGACAAAGAGGGATAGGTAGGGATACAGCCCAATAACCTTCTACTTGGAGATCATAGTTCTCTTCTGCCATATTCACAACATTGTTATATATTTAGCAGTGCCCAGAATGTGGGCATCATTTTAATTCTTACTGCCTTTCATGTAGCACATGAAGAGCAAACTCATGATGAGGTTGCTTTGTGCCAAGGGACTGGGGACTGGGTGAATAGGACTATTCCTGACTCTAAAATGGACTTCTATATGGCCTCAGGCAAACCACTCAATCTTCCTGTCTCAGTTTTCCCCATCTGTAAAGACAGGATGATGATTCTTCATGAAGTTTCCTTCAAAAAGTTTTTGAAAAGAACATTTGGAGACCACTGGACAAAAATTTCTACTTTACACAAGTAAAACATTTTGCTTACTTTCCCAGGAAAGGAGACATATTAAAAGGCTGCCCAGGGCCTTACATGGCCTGTGATAGTATGTCAGAAAAGAGCACTCTGGTCAGGTACAAGTCACGCTCTGATCAGTTTCCTGTACAGTACAGGGAAGCCTGGGATGACGAGCCCCGTTCCCAGAGCTGCATGGAGGGAAACATGTGAGGGCTTTGCATGAAACACCTGAGGCATGGTAGCCAAACTACATTCATGAAAGGAAGAGGTCACCTGGATGTTCAACATGAACAAGTCCAACCCCTGCAAAACTGCTAAGTAAAGAACTGAAGAAAGTTCTGTGATAGGTCTTTCATTAGGAGGATTGTGTGGGATCACAGGGAGGCTCATGGGTCAGCCCCATACTGTTATGTGCTGTAGGATTTCACGGATGTCCTGATATCTCTCTCCATGACCATACCATCTTCACTTTTCTGCTAGATCCATTATAACTTTTAAGATTACATTATTTCCTTGTTCAAACACACTACTGATATTTATTGATTGCTGGTAATTTAAGAAATAAATATTACTTGAGCTTTCAAGATCCTCTACAATTTGATCCACATTTACTATTTCCTAAACAACATTTTTCCTCTGCAAAATTGTTCCCCCTTTCTTTGTAAATTTTCTTTCCCAAATCCACCCTGTTTTTTTTTTTTTCTTCTTTTTTTAAAGGGAGACTTTTCACTCCTCAGGGCTCACATCTAATGTCATATCATATATTTTGGTCCCCATAATATATAACATTATCTTAGAATTTTGGTTTTCTCATATGGTACTTGAGCCACTTCATTTTATATTTCATTCATTTGTTTTTCATTTTCTTCCAGCATTCTCAGAATGCACCCTCCTGGAAGAAGAGACTGTCCTGATGACCTCTTTTAGCACCTGACATATGTAACATTGATTTTTAGAGGAGCTCATTTAAAAAAAGAAATGTGTCTGTGTACATGTGTATTTATATATGTATGTGTATAATAAAGTGCTAGTTTAAGTTTCACTTTAAAGTCACTAATATGTTATAATAACTTATTAGAGCAAAAACGAAATATTGAACTAAAATAGGACTGGATAATTAAGTGTATTTTCATTTTGATTAATTTACAACCACCCATGGTAGAGTCATGGGATGGGGAAGAGGGCTGCTGTGGGAAAAGTGAGACTCATTTTCACTCATCCTCCTGAGCTCCATATCACCCCTCTCCCAAAGCTTTTTGACTTAGAAGCTCTTCACAGCTGTACAGATATTTAAGGTAATTGATCAACAGAGGAGATAGAGGAAAAAAAATCCGAGGAAACAGTGGCTTTTAGTAGGTGTAAGAGCTTCATATTTTTTTTTTTTTATGATTAGAAAGGTCAACATCTCAAATGAAAATGTTTAATACATTATTCAAAATCAAATGATAATAGCCAACACTATTCTTTTCTTAATGTTCTATGCTCTAAGTAAATTACATGCATTTTGTCTCTTGGTCCTCCAAACAACCCTATGAAATAGACATTACTTTCATTTTACAGAAAAAGATACTGAGGTTAGGTCATAGAGTAGGTCATCAGTACAGATAGGATTCACACCTGGGTCAGTCTTACTCCAAAACTGGTGTTCTTTCCTATTTGACTTCATTCTCTCTCAAGTGATTTTGAGCTTCCCCACAAATCTTCCATGGTTTTGCAATTTTAGACATTTTCAGGTTGGAAATAAGAGAGGCAGGTTCAGGCAGCTGTTTGGAGAGGACAAGAGAAGGACTAAATCCAGTTCAGGGTGAAGTTAGTATTTCCTATACACATGTCGTTGCCTGTACATTTAAGTCCCAAAACTTCCTTTTCTCCAACCTAGATTTCCCAGGTGTCCATCATAAACATTACATCAGGACAATTAAGATTGGATTTTACAGCTTAAATCCAGGCATGAGGAGACAATTCTCGGTTTTCTGTTTGTTTGTTAGTTTGCCAAGGAGTACACAGAGTAAATGAATATACAGGAGGAGAGTTAGCCATCTCTGTCAGTGTGGTGGATTTTAAAATATAACCTCATCATTCCATTTGGGAGATGCAAACTGTGTTCAAGGACTTAGCTATAAAGTCTGGAAATATAAACCTCATAGTGAAACAAAAGTAAGTTTTGAAAAAAGTGACAGGGAAATTTAAAATACTTAAAAAAAAATCAATCCACTTCAGGCAGGATGACATCATTGTAATCATTGAAAGCAATTTGTTTTATAAATTCAGAACAAACCCCTCAAATTGACTTCTAGTTCTCTTTTTAAAGGAGATAAATCGGGGCTGGGAGCTGCAATGCTAATATTCAGCCAGATAAGAAGTGTGTTTGCTTCGTGACAGACCCCTTGAAATGGGGTTTGTTGAAATGAATGCGCTGCATTCACAGGAACAGCAGCGCGGCTGGGTTCTGTTGGCAATAAATCCCGCAATTCGATTTTGACTTGGATGTTTATCATTTCTCCACTTCTGTGCACTGCGAAGCAAAGGGGGAGGGGAGACGGCTGTAGTTCAGCTTACAGGCTGCTGGTGTCATCCCGTTACCGCAGAATAGAGATGGGGCCCGGAGTGTTCCTAGTCAAGCATTTAATACATTAGTCTGTAATTTTTGTCTTGCAGGTAATGAGGCCTGACAGCTTTAGCTGGTTGCATGATAACAAACCCACACTGGTATCTTTGAAATTCTTCGTAGCCAAATTCATAAAAAGGAGAAATGACTTTTGCAAAATAACAGTAAACATGCTTCATTTTATAAGACATTGTGGTTAACAACCTGAAACAACAAAGTGCTTTTTGAGCTATAGCTAAACTAATTTGAGCCATGGTAGGAGTGCTGATGTGGTTACTAAACCACTCCTTTTGCTTTTGTTTTTGTTTATTTTTGTTTTGTGTTTGGGGTGTGTAACCTTAGGAAAATACATGTGGCTTTATTCTCAGAGTTTGACAGAAACGATGATAATGATGATAAAGAGCTCTTCTAATATTTTCCCTCCTTATGTTGAAAAGTAAAAAGAAACCAAACAGGATGGTTCCTAGGAAGTTGGGATTCCTGCATAGCACTGTCACTTTTATACACAGAAAAGCCACTGTAGAAGACAGGAGATAACACTACAAAGAACATATCTCTGGAGTGAGTATCCTGGGTTTTTTAGTGACAATGAAGTGTGAGGGGCTTTCATGAAACTGGAGATCCTTTGGAAAAGTTATTTTTAACACCATGCTGACAGTTAACTGGTTCTGAAGCATAATTAATGGAAGAAGCCCACTGTAGGAATCATTTTGAGCTGAAATTAGCTGACAATCCAAGACTCATGGAGAGATGCTGGCATTTGAAGTGTGTACTGTTGCCAGATTCAATGGGAAGTGCATTTACTAGGTAAACTCCCTTTTAAGTACTTGTGTCCTGTCAACCAGGGCATTGAAAATGGAGACCACTGTTCAGACACAGAGTTTCTCTTTTGAAAGCTGTTCAATCCTGAATGCATAGCTCCAAAAGACCAGAATAGAAATAATGAATAGAGGCACCTCTGGGATGGATAACATTCCAGTTAAAATAATAAATTTTTTTCTCTCTGGATGACATTCCAGTTAAAATATATTTTTCCCTCTGTTTAGGATAAAGCTATGCTATGTAGACATGAAAAATTTTGGGATGAGGAGTAATATATGTATATTCATAGGTAAAAAGTGATCCATTTTGTTAATTTATAGAATTATATAAATGAATCCTTGCTGATGATATTTAAGGGTGAAGAAGTAATAAATTAAAAATTTTAAATTGACTTGTACTGTGGTTTAAAAAGGAGTCCTGGAATTGTAACTAATTTTTAAATATAAATGAATCATATATCTGTAACTTTATAGGCTAAAAGTCTCTTGAAAGAAAACAGGATTCAAATTGATCAGTTAAGCAATAGATCATATAGCAAATGGATGTATTTTTCTAATAGAATATATATTTGGAAAGATGGATTTTTACTTAACAAATTTCCCTCTCACAGATTATACGTGACTATTCAGTAAATTGTCTCTTTCAGATCTGTACATATTTAATTAATTAATTAATTAGTTTGTTTGTTTATTTATTTATTTATTTTTGAATACTGGGGATTGGACCCAGGAGTGCTCTGCCACTGAGCTACATCCCCAACCCTTTTTATTTATTTATTTTTAAATTTTAAGACAGAGTCCCACTAAGTTACTGAGGGCCTTTCTACGTTGCTGAGACTGACCTTGAATTTGCAATCTTCCTGCTTTGGCCTCCAAAATTGCTGGGATTACAGTCAAGTGCCACTGTGCCTTTCTCAGAGCTGTAAATATTTTAGAGCATATTGCTTGATGCAGCAGATCAGGACATGTTCTAATTTGTTTCCAGGAGACACAAAGTGTCCACATCAAATGAGTCAGAGTTTATGCTCAAGAATGATTACTCAATGTAGCAGCTGACCAAATATTTTTATTCTATCTTCTGTCGAAAGTCTGAGCTTTCTAGAATCCAAAATCCAAAGCCAGTCATGCCATATACTTTGAGATTTTAGTCAAACTTTTCTTTGGCCTTATTTTCCTTATGTTAAATAAGGACAAGTATTCTTAAGCAATCTTCCCCTTCCTCCCACAATGTTCACTATAGCAGAGAGAGTTCACCTTGTACAAATGCATAGCTTTATTTCAAAGTCATATTCATAATTCAGTTTACTTTATGTGATCACATTTGAAGACAACTTGAAAGCAGATGTTAGGACCTATTTTCCCTCTTCTGAGACACTGCAGTGACTCAGAATGCTATGGACCTCTTCCAGTGGTTGAGAAGCAGAATTCTAACACTGCCACAGAATATCTAATAGGAGCCTACATATAGTCAGACTTGCAGGGAGCTGGGTGTAGGTTATCAAGCTGATAGTATATGGAAGACTAATGCAATATTTCATCATCACCAAGTCACAGGATAAGAACTTTGAGTTAATATTTTCCCCCACATACCAACAAATAAATGTTAAGTTGAATTAAGAAGATAGACATACAATTTTCTATATCTTACTGATTATTTTTTATTCCAGGGGCCCATGCAATAAAATATGTGGGCAAACTGAACTGCTTACAGAGAACAATTATTAATGTGCTGAGAAGATGGGTGATTAACTTTAGGCTACTAGCTTTAGGTTTCTAATCTCCCTGGGGGTATAAGAGTCTCAACCAAAGTTGTAGTTCTTCTGCATATTGGAAAGTTCTCTTGCTTTAGGAAAGAAAATGGAGTAAGGCTCCTCTCAAAGATAAAATCTTATGTTTAAGGTCATAGAAAGTTAATAAAATTAATAAAATTGGTTTTGGATTATAATGTTGATGGCTACACGTTTTTAGAGTATTAATTCAATTACCAAATCCAACAGAAAGGAATGAATATATGAGGAAATAGACAAAATTCGATACCATACTGATACAAAAAACTTGGAAATAGCTTTGCATTTCCAAGAGCTTGCACAGCTTTGAATTGACATAGCAGGATAGTATTTTTTCAGAACCTGGACAGTGACTCATGATATCAATTTAAGAAGCAGTGTAGGTGGCTATATTTTCAATCCTCATTTTGTTCATTAGCCATATTTTCCCTCACCCCTCCTTTGCCTTTTGTTCTTCTTTCTTTCTGTTTGTATTTTCACTCACATTTTATTCACAGGTACTGTGGGTCAAGCTCCATTCTAAGTGCTGGGGATAAGCAGGGAAAGGTCAGGCAGGTTCTTTAGTCATGAATAGTCTTGATGGGAGGGTGGTGTTGGGAACTTGAGTTGAACTGGGGTCTCTGATTCTCTGGCGACAGAAACACACCTCTGCTGGGAACTCCTGTTGAGTTGAGACTTCCCAGTTGCTTTGATGACACCCTGTTCCAAGGAGGTTCCATGCTTGCCGGAGGTCTATCAGTTTCGACCCTGAGTTCAGACACCAGCTCCTGGGAGGTAGAAAATTATGAGTGCAAAAAGATAATTATAACTTGACTTCCTCCTTCATCCTGTATGCATCAATGAAACTTTCTCATTAAAAATCCTTTTGATGTTAAAACCTTTATAACAAATGTGCTGAGCTAGCTCCCTGTCATTACATTTCCATCAGGGTATAATGAACCACCTGGTATCAGCTTTCTGTTTGTGTCTGTTTGTCTTTTCTAATCCCCTGTAGCCCCCCTCAGGGGTTTCCAAATGGCAGGGTGCAGGGTGTTAACAAGTGATGTGCGTCTTAGAAGAGAGCTATGGGAATATGTAGGAAGAAGTCTTCCCACTCTGTGCTTCTGTATGCATTTCAATTAGAATCCATTAATTCCATCAATGAGTATTTCCTGAGTGCCAATTAAAAGGTTATCAGGAGGTTATTCTAAGACTCCTGATGATCTATTTCTTTCCCTTCTTTCCCACTATCCTCTAACCCTTATCCCTTTCTCAAATCAACTTTTGGGGCTGGAGATGTAGCTCAGAGGTACAGCACTTGCCTAGCATGCAGAGGCCCTGGGTTCCACCCCAGTTCCTGACCCTCCTCCCCAACATTCTCTCCTTTTTAGAATGGGCTCTTGTGTCTGATTTAGTGAATATGAATGTGTGAGGCTAGGCAAGCACTCTTCCACTGAGCTAAACCCCAGCTCTCAGCAAACCTTTCATAAACATTTGATGAGTGTGACATCCTTGAAAGGCACTGACTCAACTTCTCCTTTTGAGTTGCTCCTTGCTCCTGTAACCACATTTATACTCTTCTGCTTTAAATACGCTGATCAAGTGCTGGTCTGGTACAGTTTTCTTCCGTGTTAATTGGCCTTTTTCTTTGAGAAACTTGTTTCCTGAAATATAATCTTTTTTACTAGATCTTCATATATTGTTAAAGGAAGTCAACATCCCCAGGGTTAAATCACATTCTCCAAAGACTATTTTTCAGAAGACTATTGAAGAATTTATTTTGTATGTGTTTCTTCCCCCAAAATAGAACACTTGATTTGTTTTTTCTACATAAAACAAATGAGCTGGGTAAAAAACTTAACTGGTTACTGGTATTCATTAGATTGATTTTTAACATTTTTATTGACATTAAAGAAAGTTTTATTTTAATCACGACTACTGTATTTGTCTATTGCATAATATATTACCCAAATTTTAAGGCTTTTATTATTTTAGGTAACTGGAAAAATATAATAATTAAATCTATTCACAGTGTATCTGTCCCAAAATGATTGGATGAATGTTTCAAGTACAAACATATATTAGATTTATGAGCATTTTAAAGGACAATCTTAGTACTTTATTATGACCAATAAAGAAAATAAAACTTGATTAACAACAGTATATGTAGCCATAAAACTCTCAATTGGTTAGTTGCAAAGTTACAATTAATAGTTCACTCAAAATCTTAATGGGATGTACTATTAAACTGATCTTAACTATAATTTATTGCTTTGAATAAGATTTGAATACTCATATTTGAAATAACTAACTGGAAAATTTTAGTGACTATGTTAAAATTTGATTACATAATATATCATTCAATTAATTAACTCCAGAGAAATGAAGATTCTTTTATTATAGAAGTAGTCCCTTTTGAAAGCAATGAAATTTAGTTTATAGCTAAATTAATTTCATACCATATTTGCTTGAAATATAAACCTAGCATATTTCTCATGACAGGATTTTTATGCTGTTTTACTTTAACAGGTTAAAATGTGGCATTGTTATGTCGGTGGAGATGAAATTCTGTACTGTACAAAGTTGATCATATCATGGTTATTCACTGATATTGAACAAAAGTTAGATGTAAGTCTGTCTGGTAATGTGAAAGTACAAAATCCTTTCTGTGACTAATAGCCTAGAACAGTTTTGTAACTCACTGGAAATTCATAAACTATATTGCTTATAAGGATGACTTAATCATTGGATTTGTATATAAAAAAGGATGCATTGAAGAGGAACCATTGAACAGTTCTGGTGAATATAATGTATTACTTTCTTTTTTTGAAATAAAATTCAACAGCAGACTCAAGTTAGTCCTGAATTTCCGGTTACTTTTTAAAGGAAGCTTTGGCTTCAGACCTTTGCACAAATGCACTCTATTTTAGAATTGATTTCATGGCTGGTGTTCTAATTTTCTTCGCTTTTATCAATGTGGTTTACTTGAAATTGCTTGAAAGAGATTTTTTTAAAAATTTTAGAAAAAATTATATGGTAAACATTCCAATCCCCAAACTCAGGTGTAAAATTAATAACCCATTATTTAATTTTTCTTGAAACTGACTTACCATCCTTGCATTCTTAGAATGAATCTCATTTGGTCATGATGTACTGTTCTTATTATGTATTGTTGAATTATATTTAGTAATATCTTGTGTATAATCTTTGGACCTATTTCATGAGAGAGACTACGCTATAATTATACTTTCTTTGGTCCTCACTAGCTTTTGGAATCAAAATTATACCAGTGCTTTCAAAAGAGTTAGAGAATTTTACCTTTTTTCCCTTTATTTAAAAGAGTTTATCTTGGATTGATATTATCTCTTTCTTAAGTCTTAGGAAGATTTGTGAATAAAGTTTTGTGGATGGACTGAGTTACACTTATTGGAAAGTTTAAAATATTCAACTAGGTATTTGTGTTTTTATTTTCTATTTTATCTTTTGTTAGTTTTAGTTGTTCCAAATGAATTTTTCTGTTTCATCCAATATTTTTCAAATTTATTAGTGCAAATTATTGGTAATATGTTTCTTCGCATTTTAATCTCTAGGGCTCCATTTGTCTGTTTTATGTTGGTAATTTGTGCTTTATTTTGTTTTTCTTTACTGGTGGTTTGTAAATTTAATTAATCTTTTTAAAGAATCCACTATGATTTAAATTTTTTTATTTTGCATCAATGATTTATTTTATTAATAACTGCTTTCCCTTGGTTTTCCTTCTTGTATTTTTTAAGGTTTGATTTATTGATCTTTCTACCTTCATGAAATGGAAGCTTTCAGTCTTTCTTCTTTTCTTACAAAAGCAGTTGCATCTATAATTTTCCCCATCAGCACTCTCTTGACTGTATCTCAGTGCTCTTTTAAAAAATGTTTTATTTGTTCTTTTTAGATATACATAACAGTATAATGTATATTGACATATTCCACATACATGGAGTATAACTTATTGAAATTTGAATAGCATTCTTATGGTTGAACATGATGTGGCGTTACACAGTGCTCTTTTTTGTGTTGTATATTCACTATCCTTTAAGCTAAAATCTTTTCACTAAATGTTTCAATTTCCTCCTAAAATTGTTTTGATTCATTTTTTTTGCTCCTATATTTTCTTTCTCTACCTTTGACAAAGTATTAATAAAGAACTGTTTGTAAGTCACATTGTTTTGCTAAAAGAATTTAGTTTTTCATTATTACATGATTATGATTTTTCTAGATGAGAGGCCAATGATAAAATTTATTGCTAGGTATCAAAGGATGTTGAGCAGTGATCACTGCATACTATGAACAGTTGATATTTTTGACTTGTCAGAAAAGTTTTACTGATATTGGAGATGTCCTTTTTTCTTTTCTCTTTGTAATGTTTTAGAAAAACATTTCCACTAAATGTTATAAGGCAGTAAGGGTGTTGATAAAAACATAGCTTTCCATTTTGAAGATGCAGTTTTAGCTTAATACTTTTCAACATACAATATTTGTATATATTAGGTTGGTAATCCTGACAGAATGAAGTACCACAGACTGAATTCATTTCTTCACATTTATGGGAGCTGAAAGAATAAGATCATTGTGGCAGCAAGGCTGATTTCTGGTGAGTTTTCTCTTTCTGGCTTTCAAGGACCCACTTTTTGCTGTGTTCTCACATGATATTTCCTCTGTGTACACACACTCCTGGTCTGACACTAGTCCTACTTGGTTAAGACTCCACTCTAAGGACCTCATTTAGCCTTAATTATAATCTTTAAGGTCCAGTATCTAAATGCAGTTATATTGGGGCTGGGACTTGAATACATGAATTTTATAGGGACACAAATCATTCCATAATATATATTATTATATTTATTAGTGTGAAATGGTATTACTATTTTATTAACATAGGAGCATAGCCTATAATGCAATAAAATTTTGTTGAAATAGTATATATGATCTGTATAGCTTAGTTGGGAAGAAGACTAATAATGGAGCACATAAATAAGTAAAGGAGATTTGCTCAGATTTTTTTTTTTTACTTTAATCAAAATCAAAGTGTAAAAATCAAATCTGTCAGAAGCAACCATTTTAGCTTTTCCTTTTTGACTATCTAGCAGAAGTGATATAATGTGTTCAAAACATCTTAAATGCATGTTTGGGATTGTAAAAATAAAAAAAAAACTCAAATTCAGAAAAATATTAAGACTACTGAATTCAGCACATATCCTGGGGATATTGGCTGTCCACTAAGGTTATTTCTAATTTTGATTGATTTAGAGATACTCTTTCACTTTGCATAAATCAGGATCCTTTGAGAGGTGATGTCTGAGTGGTGACCTGTGGAAATATGTTTTATAGGAAGTATGGAGGGAAAATGTGCCCAGAACATTCTTGGCTTGGGGTAAAGTGGGAAAAGATAATGTTACTTCAGAGCATTTCTAGCCAAGGACATGGATTCATATTTTGTAATTTGCCCATGGACTGTTTGTATCTCTCCCCACCTCTAAATTGAAATCTTAGGGCCAATCAGTTATAGTAGGACATAGGCCATCTTAAAGGTGATTAGGTCATGAGGCCAAAACCCTTATGAATGGGATTAGTGTCTTTACAAAAAAGACCCAGAAAGTTCCTTTGCCTCTTGGATCATGCAAGAGAACACTACAGGAAAGCTGGCTCTCTTCAAACAGTGAATCTGATGGTACTTTGAGATTGCCAACCTCCAGAACTGTGAAAAATAATTTCTGTTGTTTTTAAACCAGCCAGATTAAAACATACTACTTTGTTATATAGGCCTAAACTGACTATGATATGAATTTAACTAGAAATATAGTTTAAATTGATCTTAGGTCAGATATACCTGCATATACCTTTAAGAACCAAATGCAAATCCTCTACATCTAGACCTCAAAAACTTACCACAGATAAAGGTGCAGGATTATGAAGAAAAATGAAAAAAATCATAAGTCACAGAAAAGTAAAAGGATCAGTTTAAACAGCAAACAGAAGAACCTGGACAGCATGAGTGGCAGATATCAGAAATAACAGAGACAAAATATGAAATGTGTATGCTTGGAATAAAATAAAGTAACAAAGATGCAAGATAGTTAAAATTTGACACAATAATTTTAAGAAAAGAATTAAAACTTTAATATTAGAAAATATTATAAATCATAATTTATCTTAGAAAATGGATTGTTAAAATTCAGAGTAGCACAGATAAACAGAATATGAGTGATTTTAAAACCAATCTGAAGAATATGAGTATGCTAAAATCTGATAAAATTACCTGGAAGGGAAAAACATTACTAATGATAAGTCCACTATATCTATATCTACATATAGATATAGATTAAAGATGCAAATCATCAAGAGATATAACTATTTCTTATATGAAATTTTTATGCAACTGAAAATACAGCTTTAAGATAGATACAGCAAAAATAACTAGAAGAATAGATATGAATTGATAAATTTACAAGTTAATGTTTATTACCTTGAGTCTATACTCTGAATCACAGTGTTTCTGGCCTTGACTAACTGTAATAGCCAGTTCCCAGCCCTGGATACACTAAAAAACTTATCATAGCCCACTGGAAGTCTTGGCAAAGGAGCCTAACTACAGCCATTTGGGGGCCTGCCCCAACAGGGAGACCAATGGGAAACTAGTGATCAGGTGAGGATGGCTCAAACCAGTATTGCAGCAGTGGAGATGTTGAGGTATGGACAGATTTAGAACATAATCTGAGATAGAACTGACAGGGTTTTGTAGATATGCTGTAGGAAGGTAAAGGAATTCTTTACCCAGTGGTTCTATTTATCACAAAAGTGAGACAAGTTTAGGAACTGAAAAGGATAAAGGCAATGGTTCTTTAACCTCAGCTACACTTTGAAATCATCCAAGCAGTTTAAAGACACATTAAACTTTGCCTAACCCCTAAAGATTGATTTACTTGATCTGGGGTAGGTCTCAGGCAACTTTAAAGTATCCCTGATAATCTCCCACGGGCTAGGATAGACAACCATTGAGGCAGAAGTGAAATTTGAAGTGTATTTGATGTTGGATGTCACAAATTTAAAGGGCTTAACCCTTTCCCTGGTTTCAAGAATCAAGAACTGAACAAGGATATTATTTATTAAGGGGTGTTAGGAAGTGAGTGAGGCAGAGTGAAATGAGTTGTTACAGAGTTTGATTATGATCATGAGTAATGGAGTCTAAGCTGGGGAAAGTTACTTCTTTTTGTGCCTCAGTTTCTTTATTTCTGAAGAGAGAGCAGTAGTTTCCACTTTATAGAACTCCACAGAACTAATATTCCTCTGTGGGGTTCATTTGTGATCATAACATCCCTGGTGCATTCTTAAGATGGAAGTTAAGTGATGGTCTATGAAAAAGTGATGAGGTCACTAAGCATGGTCTCAGGTAGTTTACTAAATGACTTAATAAGGAGGACTAGCTGGTGGTCAATCCTGCTTGCTTAACTCCAAAGGAATTGGGGACTTGAAGGAGAAAGGAAGATTTGGTCTAAGAGTGATCAAGAGGAGCAACGGAGACACCTACACACCTCCAGGACAGAAAATAACAGGAATAGTGACTGAAAAAAGAGTGCCCTTGAGGGCACTCAAAGCAGAAAGTGAATGCAGATATTTGAGGCTAAAATGGATTTTTGCCCTATGTATATTAGTTGTTATTTTCATCATCATTATTCTAAGGTGCTTCCTAAGGAAAATTTATGCAAGGCACCAGTGCACATTTACAAGTACCTGCATTCTCTTACTCATTGGGAAATTAGAAATTAGTGGAAAGTCCGGAATTCATCATACTTAATAAAGTATCTACCAAGAAGACTAAGAAGTAGAACAAGTCCTTTAGCAATTCTTTGGTACATAATTTGTGTTGTTGGTGTAGGATAACACTGGGAACCTCGGAGTGCCTGATCATTGATTTAATTCTGTGTATCAAAGTGGCTAAAAAGCATGTGTGCTGAAATCATATTGCTTGGATTCCAGTTACAGCTCTGCCAATTACAAGCCATTTTAGTTTGAGCAAGTTACTTCTTTTTGTGCCTCAGTTTCTTTATTTCTGAAGAGAGATCAGTAGTTTCCACTTCATAGGAAACTATGTAAAAGTCTTAGAATATCAAGTGGCTCATAGTAAATATTCAATATGTGTTCATTATTATATGAACAGATACAATGACATGTACTAAAAATCTTAAACATATTTTTTTAAAAAAAAAACATATGACATTGGTGACCTATTTTAAAACCTTGAGCATTTTCCTGTTACTCTTGGAATTAAATCAAACTTCTTCCCATGATCTGGCTCCTTCCTACTTTGTCAGCTCATCTCTACCATTCTCCCTGCTTACCATCTCTGAAGGTCAATGCTCCAATTTCTCCCAGCCATTGGCATTTGCAAAGGTTTATGCTCCACAGAACTAATACTCCTCTGTGGGGTTCATTTGTGATCATAACATCCCTGGTGCATTCAATTGAGCTTCAATTGCCCTTTTTTCTTAATGCTCCACATTTGAAAATAAGAAGAAACACCCCTAGCCCTACATATTAAAAAAAAAAAAATCAGCTTGAAGCATGAAGTTCTCAGAAGCAGAATAAAACACTTCAGTATTTAAAGTTAATCAGCATTTTCATTACTGAGCTTTAAGCTTTTCTTTTAAAAGGAGAAGCAAAACACATTCATGCTGACAAACCAAGTTTGAGCCTGATGTTACTTGAAATGTCAATTAAAAACCCTTGAAAGGAAATCAGAAGCAGTGCAATAATAATGTAGTAAGAAGAGAGTCCCCCGGTAGTTAGACCTTTCTATGATGACCTGCACTACTGCAGGGATGGGGGTTCCTGGATCCCCCAGAAGAAAAAGATGGTGTTTTACAGGATGACTCGGAGGAGCAGTAGTTAGACTGTCAGGCTATGCTGCCAGCAGAGCCTTTTGTTTCTGGCATGCTAGGAAGCTAAGCTGGCTGTAAAGGAAAAGTGACATGAGCTCACAGAAATCTGAGCTTTGATTAAACTATTATTCTAAATAAAGCTGTCATTACTCCTTCAAAATCCAAAGTTGAAGTTCAGGGTAGAGAAGAACCCAAGTCATCCCCCCTTCCCTTGCCATCCTCAAATAATGGCTTGTTTAAAATACCATCTTTTTTTTTTTTTTTTTTTTTTAAATTTTGACAGTTCTCAACCCAGCAGGCAGTTTGTTTCTTGTCAGTTCCCCAATCCTTCTCTGGCAATCTGAACTATTTCATTGTGAGCTCTGTTCTGCGAGTAAGTCTTAACTTGAAAATTCTTCAGGGTCATAGAGGCCCAAGTATTTTCAGTGTTAACAACAGATATTTTGAAATGAAAAAATAATCTATTTTCTTTTCTCAAGCAGTGGAAATATCCTAGGGCTGTTCATTATTTTGTACTTTGTTGATCAATTTTTCATACGTAGCCGATTTAGCCAACTTGTTAATCCGTTTTCCTTCTAGAAACTTTGTCATGGCCCTTCATTTACATGCAGTAATGTTGTTGGCTCTGTCATTCCAGTTACACTAATCTGTTTCATAACCCATAAAAAACATTTGACAGAGGTGAGGCATCTTCCAGAAAGCAGAAAAGCATAAATGCAGGCAGGTTTTTGCCAGTTTACAAAGGGTCAGTCTGAAATCTCAATTTCTAGACTGTGTTTTGTGATCTTCTCACATACCTAATCATAGTGTTGATTTTTCACAAGAAAAACAATATAAATTTCTCTTAGCTTCAGATGATTTAAAGACACAGGGTCGAAGAGATAAAAGGGAAGATGAATAGCAAGAAACACAGTATCAAAAATGTTTCAGGAAATAAAGAAGCAATCTTAGTAATGAACTAGCAAACCAGATCATTTTGCTGATAAGTCTCCCCCAATTAGTAAGGAACTTAAGTTGGATTCAGTGGTGCACTCTGACAATCCCAGGAACCCAGGAGGCTGAGACAGGAGGATTGCAATTTCTAGGCCAGCCTCAGCAGCTTAGTGAGATCTGTCTCAAAATAAAACAAAGACTGGGGGTTTAGTTCAGTGGTAATGTACTCCTGGGTTCAAGTCCCAGTATTAAATTGATGATGATGAAGAACTTGGGTCTTCTAACTCACAGACTTCTATTTTTGGTTTCTCTACTACCAGCTTCAAAGAACTACTATTAGCTATAATTTATGTATGTATCCCTTATCAATAAAAGTAAACCAAAGCAGGGCTTGGATTTAGATCAGTGGTAAAGTGTTCACCTCATATGTGAGAATCCCTGGATTTGATCCCCAGCACCAAAAACAAAACAACAACAACAACAACCTAAAGTAACCAAACAATTAATTAATGACTTCCACTGTCATATTCTAATAAAATCTTTAAAATAGCTATGACACATTTCATGTTTAGCTATTTTGTGTGTGTGTATTGGTTGTCCTGAATACATTATTCCCAAGGCAAGACCCGTCTTAATCCTTTTAATATTCTTCGAGCTTATATACTTTCTGGCAGGAAATCTAGGCTCAATAAATATTTATTGAATGGATATAAATCTCATATCTATGGCAATAGGAAAAAGTTAAATCTCAGGCCATGGCTATGGTAGGTATTTCAGAGAGTTTTTCCACAGTTACTATCTTATGCTATTGACTGAAGTTGTATCAAGGCCCTTCATATCTGCAGCTCTTTCTTATTTAAGTAAAAAGATATAACAGGCAAAAAGTGTTTCTCGGAAATAATCATTCAAGATCTCAGTTTTAGAAACAAAACAAAACAAAAACCCTACAAAACTTATAAATTATTAAGTGATTGCACTTTGGGTTTATAGAGCATGTTTCATCTCAGGAACTCCCTGTGCTTTTGGAGAATCAACTCCTTTATCTTGACAACACTTTGGAGGTGGATAGGGGGTAGTATTATTTTGCTGATGGAAAAAATGAGGCTCAGTGGGGTTAAATGATTTGTTTGGGGTCACACAGGACTCATTCTGTGTTTGTTATTTGTTTAGAAGTTGCTTCTGAAAAGCATAGCAGCTCCACTATAGAGAAGCTATTAAGTAACCATGGGTTGGAGTCTCTCCTTGGGATTTCCTGTATACAGGAAAAGCTAGGATGCTAGTTATGTGTTAGGCTAGGCACTTTGGCTTCTACATTTTAATGAAAATTTCAGTTAGTGAGAGACAGGAACCAGAACAATTGTGTTTTTCTGATTCTGGTTCCTTCATCTTTGACCTTTCCCTTAACAACTGGAACTCTTTGCCATCTGCCCTAAATCCTTTTTGTTTTCAAAGCTGCTACATATATACATATATATTCTTCCAGAAAAAGTTTGAGTGTTAAAATTATTGTCTAAAGTACTTTATCAGTGCTTTCCTCTAGGTGTTCTTCCAATGAGTTTATTTCTGACCTTTAAATACTTCACTGTTGAAGCAGATATTACTGATAGCTGAAAAATTCTCATAAGACAACCTGATTATCCCTATATCCATCCAGTGGTATATTAAAATTCTGTTGACTTCAATTCAAAGATTACTGAATGGCTGTCATGTCCAATACCATCAACTATGGCAACCCAAAACATTAGTGCATGACTTAACAGTATAAACAGCACCATTGTAAACATGATTTCATTTGATCCTCCCTGTAGTTTTGGGAAATGGGTATCATCAATTCCACTTGCAGAAGAAAAAGATCAAGATCAGAGACTTGGTCAGGCTCACACAGAGAGCAAGTTACATGTAGCAGGGCCATGATCTGAACCTTAGTTTTTGGATTTATCATCTAATTTATCATTTATCATCATTATCATCCATTTCATATGTTTCCTTTCAGGAGTTTTAGTTTCAGGTCTTGTGTTTAAATATTTAATCCATTTAGAGTTGATTTTTGTATATTGGGTGAGATGAATGTTTAATTTCATTCTTTTGCATATAGGTATCCAATTTTCCCAATATCAGTTATTGAAGATACGATACTGTTATTTCCCCATTGTGTATTCTTGTCCCACTTGTCACATATTTTTTTTGTGTGTGTGTGTGTGGTGCTAGGGATTGAACCAGATCCTTCTGCTTACAAGGCAAGCACTCTATCAACTGATCTATATCCCCAGCCCCACATATCAATTGATTATAAATATGTGGTTTATTTCTAGGTTCTTTATTCTGTTACATTGGTTGATAAGTCTGTTTTTGTGCCAGTACTATACTATTTTGATGACTTTAATTTTGTAATCTATTTTGAGATCAGGAAGTTTTTTTCTTGCTCAAGATTGTTTTGTGTATTTGGGAGTCTCTTGTGGTTCCCTATTAATTTAGTTTTAAGATTGCTTATATTGTTTCTCTAAGAAATGCCATTGGAATTTTTTCAACATTTTTAATTTGTGCATTATAGTACTACATAAGGGTATGGTATTATGTATGGTATTAATTATGGGAGTTCTATGTAATAATCCATTGTGTATATATACTACATTTTTTTATTCATCATTTATTGAAACACACCTAGGTTGGTTCCATAGCTTACCTATTGTTAATTGAGATATTATAAACATTAATGTGGCTGGGTCATGGTGGTATGTTGATTTTAACTTTACATTTTATTCCTTTTGATGTTATTATAAATGAGGTGGTTTTCTTTTTGGATAGTCCATTTCTGATGTAAAGAAACACTGCAATTTTTGTTTTTATGTTGGGCTTTCGTGTCTTTAACACAACAACCTTGACCTTTGTTTGAGGAGATACAGTATATGTTTTCTAAGGATGGCTCTTATGCTGAAGAAACCATCAAAGCTCTGGGATAGTGTTAAATTGTAGAGACTGTAAGACTGAATTGGTTAGAGAAAAAACCAACACCACTAGCTCTGTTTTCCCTCATCTGTGCTGGGAATCCCATTACATGGTGGAACTCAATTCTGAAAGCAGCTATCCTCACTGAAATACTAGGGGATAGGAATTTCACTGTTAAAGATGTTAAATATTAAGGAAGGCAACTGTAGTGAAATTTTAAATTCCAGAAGTAGAATAAAGAAAAAAGAAAGTTCATGATATGATTTCTTATATAACTTATACCATAGTTTGTACAGTGAAGGGGAAAATGCCTTCTAGAATTATGGTTCATGAGTGAGACTGAGAAACCTCATGATTATTCACATGGATAGTTACAAATAGGGTGATTTTTTAATAAGACTTCATGAGAATTGTTAGACAAAGAAATTGAGCCACTGCAGCAAGAACAGATATAAATAATGTTTATAGAGATGTACAAAACAATTATCAAAATACTAGCAAACCAAATCATCCACATATAAAAAAAAATTATACAACATAACCAAACAGGATTCATTATAGGAATATAAAGTTGAATTACCGTACCCAGATCAATTATTATAGTATTCTATATCAGTAAAGGGTAAAAATCACCTCAGTAGATGCAGAATAATCCAAAATTCTTTCATGATTAAAAAGAAAAAAAAAAAAACACTCAAGAAACCAGAACATCAGGGAACTTCCTCAACCTATAAAGCATCTACAGAATTCCCATAATTAATACCATACTTTAGTAAAAGACTGAACACTTTCCCCTAATATCAGAAACAAAATATGATACTCATTCTTGTCATTGTCATTCAATACTGAATTGAAGGTTATAGATGGAGAAGTTTGTCAAGACAATGAAGTAAAGGAAACTCGACTAGAAAGAAAGAAATTTAGTTTTGCCAATGACATGATTTGCAGGTGACATGATCTTACATATAGAAAATTCTATATTGTCACTGAAATATATTGAAACTAAAAAAAAAGAGAGTTTAACAAAGTTGTAGGGCACATGATAAATATTCCCAATCAATTGTAATTGTATATTGTATGTAGTAATAATCCATCTGAAAGTAAACTGATTCCCTTTATCATAGCATGAGAATAATAATACAATCAGGAATAAATTTAACAAAAGTAGTGCACTGAAAACTATAAAGCATTGTTGAGAGAAATGAAAGATGACCTGAATAATGGAAACATGTCTTTGTGTATTGATTAGAAAACACCACTGGTAAGATGAAAATACTCCTTGTTGTGGGATGAATTTGTGACCCTCTTGAAAGATAAGTCTGCTTTTTTTTTTTTGCATTTAGTTTTGTTATTAAAATCCAAATGACTAGGCATTGCTATCAAGACCATAAAAATTCATTGAAAGTTTTTCATTTTTTTAAATTAATTTTTTAAATTTATATATGACAGTGGAATGCATTACAATTCTTATTACACATATAGAGCATGATTTGAATATCACTTTATTTGGGAAAAAGGTCTTTACACATGTAATTAAGTAAAAGATCTTGAGATCAAGAGATTGTCCTGGGCTTCCTAGGTGGGCCCTAAACCCAAAGACAAATGTCATTAAAAGAGGCAGAGGGAGATTGAATAAACAAAGAAGAGGATGCAGGCCTGTGAGCATAGGTGCAGCATTTTGGAGTGATGTAACCATAAGTCTAGGAATGCTGACAGCTACCAGTAGCTGTAAGATGCAAAGAATTGATTCTCCCTTGAGATTCTAGTGTGATTCTGTGGATACCTTGATTCTCAATTTTAGAATTCTGACCTTTAAAAATGTGAGAAAATAAATCTTTATAGTTTCAAGTCACCATGTTTGTGGTAATTTGTTATGGTACATAAGGAAAATAATAAATTCCCCAGATTACAAACTCAGTGTATACCTATTTAAATCCCAGCTGACTTTGTTTTTTAGAAATTGACAAGCTGATCCAAAAAATTCATATGGAAATGTAAGGGACCAAAAATAACCAAAACAATCTTGGAAAAAAAACACAGTTGAAACACATACTTCTCACTGCAAAGCTAGAATAGTTAAGACATTGTCGTATTGGCAAAAGGTCAGACACATAGGTCAATGGAATGAGTTGAGAGTCCAAAATAAATTCCTACATATATTCTGAATTGATTTTAGAGAAGTTTTCCAAAAACAATTCCATAGAAAAAGAATAGTCTTCCAAAAATGGTGCTGGAGCAACTGAATTTCCACTTGTGAAAGAATGAATTTTAATCCTTACTCCATACTATATACAAAAACTAATTAGAAATAGATGATAGGCCTAAAGTAAGAGTGAAAACTATAAAACTCAGAAAAATACATAAGAGGAAATTTTTGCTGTCTAGATTTAAAACAGGGTTCCTCAGCTATGATACCAAAGCCCATGTGACAAAATAAATATTAAGTGGGACTTTATTAGAAGTTAAATGTATATGCTTCAAAGGACACAATTAAGTCAGCAAAACCACATAAGGAAAAAGAAAAAAATATTCCTAATTCATGCATCTGGTATAGGTAAAGAAATCCTCCCAAATTCCAGTAATTGACTAACTTATACTATTTTTGGCCAAATCACCAGCTCAAGACACCCAATTCTTCCCCTGAACTTTAACCAAGTCAGTGCACCAGCACAAAGATCCTGAAATTTTCTTCATGAACACCAATTTTCTCCTTTCATCACTTCTACAACTATTAGGCTATGTTCATGACTAAGCAGATCAGTTCACACTCTTCACCATACCCTCAATTCCCTGGCTCCCAGCCTTTTTGTTTTGCCTTCTTATAAGAAGTTAATGTTTGAATAACCTAACAATGTATAATTTCCCTAACTGCATATTTAACTAGGTTCCAAACTAAGAATCCTGACAAAATCTGAATCTGATTTAGGAGATATGAGGTGGGTCTTGAAGTTCTGTAGTTTTTTTTTTTTTTTTTTTCCTGTTGCTGTTATTGTTTTGTTTTTCATATTTTTTAGTTGTAGATGGACATAATACCTTTATTTTATTTATTTTTTACGTGGTGCTGAGGATTGAACCCAATACTTCACACATGGTAGGCAAGCGCTCTAGCACTGAGCTACAAACCCAGCCCGAAGTTCTGTACTTTTAATAAGCTCCCAGGTGAAGCCACAGAACACACCTTGAGTTTCAAGAGCACTTGGTGAAAAGAAATCAAAGAGATAGTTTGGAGAAGCTATAAAATTAGTCTCCCCACCCCTTAAGCCTATATCCCTGCCTGAGTATTCCGTTCTTTCTCTGTAAAAAAGTGCTTTCCAGCATTCTGTGTTGATTATTTGAAAGTCTCTTCAACCATCCCTTTTGTGCATTCTGTCTTTTTTTAGCCAAGCACTTTTCTTCCTGTATCTCTAGAAATAGTGGATCTTTACATTGTTGCACATTAGAGTTACCTGCAGATTTAAAAAAAATTCCCATGTCTAGGCCACATTCCAGAACAAATAAATTGGTGTATCCAAGACAGAGTGTTAGCTTTTAAAATTAGCCAGGTGAAACCAAAGTTGTGGACAAATTTGAGAATTTCCTATCTAGAATATAATCATCTTCCAACTGCTAAATATTAAGATTGTATGCAACTACCTCTGCTTAAATTCCTTTTTATTTAAGACCAAATCCTTTATGTGTGTGCTTATTTATATTTCCTTCCACTTTCTCAGTAATCATGCACTATTATTTTTTAAACATTGCCTGGTGCTTTTTTGTCTTGAAATAAACAAACAAATAAAATTGTAATGCATGAACTATGTAGCAATGATTAAGAGAGAGAAATTTCTTAAAACATTGAAAATAATTTACGGATTAGACAGCTTTGCTTCTGGTTGATTGTGATCTTATTTTATAATGATTCAATAAAATTAAGGACATTAGGGTAACCTAATATTAAATTGAAAATTGTACATTTTTTGGTTTTATGTATATAAATGAATTATATTGTATTTTTAATGGTGCCAGCTATGCTAATCTGTAGAAACAGTGTGCTTCTCTCTATGTAATGCCTATTAGAACATTCTTTGTTGACAAGGACACTTGCATTATTTCCAGCACATTTTTATATCATTGTTATCTCTCTTTGAATTTACTGCAAGGGAGAGTGAGGTAGACACTTTAGATATTGAATGATCTTTATAAAAAAGTCCTATATAAGAGAGAACTCATGGAAGCATAGGTTGAGAAATTATTAAGAAAAGAATGCTATCACTCTGTATAAGTTTATTTCTCCATCTATATTTTAGATAGGAAGAGGGGGCATTTCAGTGTCACCAAATATTTTGAACTTTGTGCTATTAGATAGATGTGAATGATCCTTTTTTCACTAAGTCACTTGTTTTAAGGTAAAACATATACAAGTGCCTGTAGGTGAGTGTGGCTACATGAATGGAAATCTATAGGCAATGAGATTTACCCTAAAACAGCTTCATTTTGAAGCAGCTGAGACCTTTCTTAGTTTGGTAAGTAATAGAATAGAGAGGAAGTTGGGTGTTACCCTGTGGTTCTTTTAATAAAAATTGGGACAAACTGGCTAAGAATGGCCACCTTTCTGGATAGGACATTTAACTAAACTCAGAGGAAAATAAAATCTTTCAGGGGAGACTCTCCAATGCTAAGTCTTTTGGCACCAGCTCATTCACACCCCACACAGGACATTAAATAGATGTTCTTGCTTTCATAAACATTTAAAATTGTGTTGGATTCACATCAGAGAAGAAATTTTTAATGAGTTTCAGTGAACAATAAGGGTAAACAATAATAATCTACACATACTAATTTTGGGCAAATGCCAGTTTGGAATAAATTCTTATTCAAGAATGAGCAACAATATCAAACTACATGAAGGCTACTCAAGGTTACTGCCACACAGGGGGAGACAGTCACAGCATTCAAGAGGGAGAAAAAAAGCACTATTTGAAAAAAAAGTATTTTTTACTACAGGAAATAGGTAAATTTCAGGTTGTTTTGCCCTTAAGAAAGTGAACTAAGTAGATTTTTATAAAGTAGATTTTATAAAATAATATGAAAAAGATATAACAAGAAAATAGGCTGAGGTATAAAAGAAAGGAAGTCATAAAGGAGACAAGAAAAAAGACAATGAAAAGTGTAAGAATATAAGAAAATTAGAAAATGAATCAATAATTGCATTAAACCAATAACAAACTAATCAGAAAGATGTGAACTATAAGCTTATGAAATGATTAAAAAATCCTGAGCAAAAGGACAAAGAATTTTGATCTGAAAGGAGATGATTGATGAGTGGCATTACCAGAAGAGCATGATGAGTTCAACTTTTGAACACAGAGTTCATGATGTCTGTGAAGCTCTCCAGTTGATTGGCCAGCAGGTAGAAGAATATGAGATGACCTTAGCAGAGTATGAAAATCAGGAGAAAGTCTGACACTGGAGATAACAGATTTGAGAACAATGGTCTGTAGCACAGGAGGCGGGGATAGCTGTTTCAGCCATCAGCTTCTTCTGTCCTACTCTGTAATTATTCATGGCCCTCATTAGACTGGAAACTTCATGAAGAAAAATGTCTCTTCCATTCACAATTATATTTCTGGGGCCTAGAAAATAGGGTTAACGATTGGTTTCAAACACATAAATGAAGAGAGAAGAACAAAACATGGAGAACCCAGGTCTTGGAAGGATGGTTTCGGACAGCCCCTGTTGGACAAGAGGGAAAGAGCCAGACGAAATGGTAGCAGGAGATATAAGGAAGGGACACTATTAGAGAAGTGACAGGAGTAGAAAAGTTTCATAAATAACAGCAGACTTATCAGAGTCATATCCTACAGAGAGGTCAAGAGGATGAGAAGTATAAAGAGGCCTTTGGTTTGTCAGGAAAAAAGCCACTGGTGTATTCTACATGCTTCAAATCAGTCAGGAGCAGAGTCAGAGAGGAAAGAATCAGTCGGTTGCTGCCTTCTGTAGAACAAAGAGGTTTTCTTTTAGTTGGTTTTTGGCAAAACATCTAAACCTAAAATGTTTGTGGAGAGAAAGAGCATAGGAATTCTTTAAAAAATTAACTCTAGTGTTTCTTAACCATAGAAAAATAAGTAGCAAAGTTCCATATATTATTTATCTGTAATATGTTTTTATATATTTTAAATGGGTTATTTTCTTTTACTCCCAAAAAGAAAAAAATAAATTTGGTAAGCATTTGGGATGAGAATACAGGACCGCTTGCTGGTTGTCACTTTGTTACTATGAGGCAGAACTGAGACTGGGCAAGGGGACTTCAGACACCTGTTCTGTTTACATTAGAACATACTTGACCCTGTCAACCCTCCCAGAAAATATTAGAAGAAGCTCTTGAGATGCTCTCACTGCATGATATACAGGTTAGGAAAACAAAACTTTCAATGGGTGAAGAAGGAAAAAGTACAAATAGAAATAGTACTACTATCTGTTGGAAGAAAAGGCTGCTATTTCCCCACTGTTTAAAGGAAAACATAACTTTCTACTCTTCTCTTTCTCTTTCTGTATCTTTTTCTCTGTTTCTCCTCATCCCCTGATTTTCTGCCTCTCCCCCTCCCACTCACTAGAGATAATTCCACCCAGAAATTTAGATTTCCAATTTTTAAATCAGAGAGCTAAAAACATGTGGTATTTAATTGATGTAAAAGAAGCAAAAAAGAATACACATAGATTTTCAAATCAGATAAGGTATGGCAACTGGGGATGATAAAGAAAAGTATTCACCCATTGCTTATAATTACTTGAGTGATCTTGAATTTTCATGATCAAAAGACAGTCATGTTCTATCTCATTAACAAAATGTAGCTCTTTACAAAATCAAAAAACAAGCCCACAAATAACAAACCAACCTGGGATAACACATTGGAAAGGGATACATTATATATTTTACAAAAGCTCGGTTTGAGGAATGCTGCTGCTTTACCAGAGTCAGTGCCACTGTTTTTTCCCCCTTGCAAGTAGACAAACCATAATGAACACATTTTGAGATGTGATTGTTATTGTTTGCTTAGCTGACTTGCTAGACTCTAAATAACATGATTAAATTGCATTTTATAAGAAAATTATAAATGCCTATATCTCTTGGGCCTTTAAGGCGACTTTTTGTGCAGTTGAACCTCAGCATGCGCAATCAAGAATGTTTAATATCTGCTCTAACACATCTGGTTCACAGTTTTAAAAATGACAATGCTTGTGGACTAGTTAATTCATATGTTATTTATAATATTTCTTCCCCTGGAGAAAAACCTTCAAAAAATATGTATCCACTAGTAAAGTAAATGTGTCAATTTATCAAATATTTGTAACCCTAGTATATTATAAAACATTGTTAATGTTGCTGTTATAGAATGAGAATTATTTAAGCGGAACAATGAAAATGTCAATTAGGAAACATCATTTCTGGAACCAACATATACCAATATACAGCTTAATCAGCCTAATAGAATAATTTCTGTATTGCAAATATACCTTTATCATTTGTAAAATAATAAATTAATGTGATTTTTTTCAAAAGGCATAAAGATAAGGATAATTGAGTTCCTAATATTTCTCAGAGTTAGAAGGAAGCTAGAAATCATACCTGTTTTATTTCCTTGTAAGCCCAGGGCCTTTTTTCCATATGACAGATATTATACAATTTTCCAAAATTACCCCGTTCTGTGTTTGCAGTGTTAAGGCTTAAATCTAGTACTCTCTCTGTTCTTAATTTTATATTATCTTTATTATAAGCAGAAAGTAGTTTCTATTAATAAAATATCTAGCAATTGGTAGACTGATGACCTTTCAGGCAATTTATGAAAGGCATTCCCACGTTCGATAGATATTGAAATACAGATAGTTTTAGTATTATGATTTTTGTGAATAATATACAGTAATGCATTAATTAATAAGATTTAACATCAGAATTCCACCTGAGTGTAGAACCAGTAGAATGGTTTTCCAAGGAACTGCTGAAAGTAGTTGTGGGGGCTAGCTAAGCATGCCTGAAATCTAAGCACAGGTTATTCAGGAAGGGAAGCTATTGAGCAATTTCTTCAGAACCCTGGGAGCATGAGCTGAAGCTTGGCATCTCCATGAATTCTAGGGTCTTTGAACAAGTGTGTGAGAATCACAGCTTGGACAGCTACTTTTCAGATACTTTGTCTTACTAGTTTGTAGATTTTTTATTATGTTTTCCTCAATAAATACTGACTAAATCTTGTTGCAATTTATAGGCTTTAACATATGGTGCTGGCATATTATGTCTACTTAGGAAGTATAGCAAATAAATTAGTGAAATTAGACTTTTGGCACAAAACTTCTACAAGAATATGACTCTGTATCTGCTATACTAGGTGTTGCTATTGCCTCATAAGTTGATTCTGAATAGCTCCAAAGAAAGATCAATAAAATCATTGAGACAGTGAGAGCTATAGTAGTGAGTGGCAGTGGGTAAACACATTTATACTGATCAGAAAAATTCATGATTTGGCATTAACACAAGACTTTCCTGCTTCATTGGTTTGTGTTTCCTTAAACTGACCACAGAGCAGAGATACAGAATGAATTAAAAATCAGAATACTTTCAAAACTATTAAGTATTAAAAATAGCTCATGCTTAAATTTGGAGAAAGAGGTTTCAGTAAAACAAAAGATCCATTTTGAGTTTAAAAGCAAATATATTCTGTCTAAATTTCAAGTCCTACTTAAAGACCTAGACTTTAATTTCCTATCATCCTGAAGATATATGCATTTCTATTTCATTTATAGGTATTTAGAAAACATAATAAAAATAGTTCAAGTGGAAGATCCCAGGACAGAATCAGATGGAATTGTCAAAAAGCATTTCTGGCAAGATATTAAAAGGTTAAATGAAGAGAGATGACAAATTTTTGTAGCCATTTAAATTTGTAAAATAAATGTTTTATGTAAGTATTTCTGCTTTGAAACTAAGAAATATTTTGAAATTAAAATTTAAACCCATGCTAAGATATATTTTAATATTCTTTATTCAGTGTTAATGGTTGAAGAAAAATCTAGATGTATGCATGCATGCATCTGTGAGCAGATTGTCAAAGGGTAATGTGGGATCAAAAAGATGGTTCAGAGTTGGGGTTTGTAGCATAGTGGTACAGTGCTTGCCTACCATATGTGAGGCACTGGGTTCAATTCTCAGCACTGCATATAAATAAATGAATAAAATAAAGGTCCATCAGTGTTTAAAAAAGTTTTATAAAAATGGTTTATAAGACCCATTCATATGCAAAATGATGACTAATTTACTAATATAAATGACACACATGATATTTCAAATCCCAGTGTTTTGCATTTCAGTGGAGCAATAAAATTAGTTTTAATGTATTCTGAATTAGATTGTCTGAAATCTATTTGAAAAAAAAATATGTGTGCTTCAAAATTAAAGTTTTACATAGATGTTTATATGCTTTGTATAGGAGACAGATTACTTTTGTCATTTAAGACCCAAAGAGGGAGAATATCTGGTTACAATAATGGTTAAGATGTCATGTTTTCAAAGGAAGAAATCACTCACATGTAAGTTAAAGGAGCTTTGAAAATTCCCTGTATGAATTAAATTAAATTCGATAAACATTTATCACATGCTTATTATTTGCCTGGAAGCATGCTAAACTCTGGAAATAAAGATGAATATGATTTGGACATCTTTAAAGAGTTCTTAGTCAAATAAAGAAGACAGATATGAGACCGAAAAAATTGCAGTGTAGTGTGGTAAATACTCTAACAATGACATTCACAAGACAGAGAGATCATTCAAGAGGAATAAATTGAGATGGGCAGGAAGGAAGATGTGAATAGTGAGGCAGGTTCTTTACGTGAACTTTTGCCATTCCTTACACTGATGGGAAATGTGTGCATGAGCAAAAAAAAAAAAAAAAAAATCTACATTTTTATCTATAAGCAAGTTATACATTGTAGTGAGGGTTTTCACTTTTTCTTTATTCTAAGTTGGATAGATTTGTATGTATCTACTTGTGACATCAATTATCAAACAATGACTTCATAAAAGCAATAGTTTTTTTTGAATCTATCATTTTATCTAAGCTATGTAAAATAATATATAGTCTAAAAATAGAAATATTAACATAATACAACAAATAATATTTGTCATGTACTTATTTTGTTTGATGTCCTCTGTAAATTGCTTTACATACATGACCTTATTTCCACTCTGTAAGAATACTAATGAAGTAGATAAAAATGTTAGTCCATTTTCCAGATGATGAAACAAAAGTAGAATAGTTATTTTATTTACGTAAAGCTACATACTTGAAAAGTGATGAAATTCAGGTTTACCAAATAACAAAGCTTGTCTCCTTAGTTACTTTACTAGATTTAATGTAAACAAATTCTGAAGCAGAAGAAAAAAGCTAAAATAAAAACTTTCATAGCAAGTCTCTTTTTTGGCAACACTTATCTAGAATTAGATGATCAGATTTTTTATTTAAAGCCAATGACCATGGGTTTCAAAAGAAAATATTCCCTATCCCCCGAAATTTTCTTAGCTTTATAATGAATTTTTATTTGTGTTTAGTTTATATAGCTTTATGTAATTATCAGTATTTCTTCTATCTCAATTATGAGAGTATAGGATGTACTATTTTGAGTAGCACATAATACAAAACAGAAATTACTTTCTTTGTTTCCCTAAAAATTGGAAAGATAAACCAAGATTAAAGCCTAATATTAAAACAATAATTTTAGACAATATTTCCATCTACCTAACTCATAATAATGACACATTGGATTATAGAAAAATATTTATTCTTCATTCTGTATATTCAAATAAGAGTGATAAGGTCAATATTTCTCTATAAGTGTATTAATATCTATATGGAATTTTATCTCATAAAGTTTTAATTGAAATTTATAGATTTTTTATGACTATATTATTTAGCTTTACACCACTATAATAAAATACTTGAGGTAGTTAACTAATAAAGAGAAAAGTTTTATTTGGGCTCAGTCTGGAGGTTTCAGTCAATGATTAGATGGCCCTAGTGCTTTTGGCCTCCAGCAAGGGTAGTTGCTTGTGGTAGAAGCTTGTGGTAGAGCAAAACACTTGTATCATAAACCAGGAAGCAAACATAAGAGGGACAGTGTGAGTTCCCATAATCCCCTTGGAGAGTACATCCCTAATGACTAGAGGACATTTTACCAGATTCTGCCTCCTAAAGATTTCACCACCACCCAGTAGTACCACCCTTTGTGGTGGCATTCATCCCAACTTTAGCAATGCCCTTAGATTAATTTTGCCTTTTATATGTTTTTTTTCATTCACTCATATTAAAAATGGTCAGAGAATGTTCTGGTTAAACCTCGCACACTGAGGTAGATGGTGTTCCTATTGTGCCTACAAGCCCACTGAGGCCTTGGTGGTAAGAAATTTTGCCAGGGGCATATATCTTGCAAGTGGTACCATGGGGATTTGATATCAACCTTCCTTTTCCAAAGTTCTATGGAACCATTTCCCCTCAGAAAACTAACTTAAAATGCAGAAATATGCTAGCTTTATGTAAGATGGTTATTATAAAGAAAACACACATTACTCTCCAGCACTATATAAATTGTCCTGTAACAATCAGTTTTAACTAGCATTACATTTGAAAATAATCGTTAGCTCCATTTCTAGGAGAAATATCACACTGATTTTTTTGTGAAACTTGGCATTTAGCACAACTCACATGCAGTCATATGATACATTATTATCATGCAGCTCAACCTCAACAGTGCATAAAGCAGATTTCTTTTCCTGCGGGATCTGGCAAGGTCAGATTTTGTATGTAGGGTTCGTTTCTTCTATTCATGAGACAAAACACCTGCTGCTGTATAAATTGTTTAATATAACCCTCTGAGATTACTATAAAGGTAATTGTATACTTGGCAGTCAACTATGACTTTTGAAAACAGCAGTCTCCAAATACAAAGTAGGTTCTGGAGGGATAACACTTTGGTGGACTGGACCCAGGATGCCTACAGTGATGGAGCCAAGGGCACATAGTGGACATCTGTAGATTTTGTCTTACTAGCTTCCATCCCATTCTTGTCATAACAACAACTTGATTTCTCTCTGGGGAACTATCTGTTTTCCATTCCGAATTACAAAGTTTTGACTTGAATCCAAGACAATCCTTCCAAACAGTTTCAATGAGGGCATTATCCCTGGAGATTTTTCTGTATCTGTTAGAAAATGGTATTGCACTCATTCTGGTGGTGTGTGGGATCTCAGGAGATGAAAGTGTGACTATAATTCCACAATATGTGGAAAAATATTCCTTTAACATAAAAAAGCCTACACAGAAGCAAGCTGAAACAAGAGATCGAAAGTGACAGATTCATGGTATCATTTTGGTACTTTGATTCATCTATGCCTAAAGCCAGTTTATGTCCTGCTCTAATAAGTTGACTGGTGCCTTAGTCAATTTAAGTTGAATTTTTCTACTTGTTAATCAAATAATTATAAATATTTCATGTCATTTTACATGGGTGACTATGCTGATTCTTCGACAACTTAGTTATTAAGGGCAAGGAGCTCTAAATTCTAAGTAATAATAGAAACATCAAGATCCATCAGCTTGATTCTGGAAAAAAATATCTGCCTTTCCAATGGTGGAATTTTACTGAAGTTGATTTGAATACAACATCAGACTTCTGGGTACATAAGGCAGATGCCTATTTCTGTGGCAGGGGAGGACTTTCTATGTCTTCCAACTATCTCCTCGATTCACTAATCTTTGGTCTGTTAAAATATCTGGACATTCAAAGTTAGAGAAAATTTTCAATGTACAGAGACAGTACACAAATTTAAACCTGTGCGGGCATACACATGATTAATACCATGTGATACTTTACTGTTTGCAATCGTCTTTCATGTGTATCATCTGTCCAAAGCCTCACAATAAGTTGATATGGTAGATTTTTCCTAGTTTTCATGGCTTAAGAATCTAAGAAGCAAAATAATTTCTTCAGGGTTTCATGGAAAATAAAATCTCCAATTTTGCACTATTTTTTAGGAGTTTGTTCTCCATTATGAGAAATTTGATATCAGGATGGGTCATGGTTTTAGAAAAGAAAAGTCTGAGGCAATGATTTCTTGATTTCATAGGAAATTGGTGATATGAAATGAGAAGGACTCTTAGAAAATGAGAATGAGCATTGCAAAGACAGCATTAACAATTTCCCAAACTGAACTAGGGCCAGCCATGACTCTGATCTCGAAGGGTGATGATGTAGCGTAAATGGAGTGAGGATTTCTGTGTTTATCTCTTTTAAATCAAACATTGCCATTCCTCCAGTGTCAAGGTGATTATTTCTTATGGTCATGTAAGATTTTTCTGTTTGAATTTCTAAACTCTGGAGGTTTTTATCCTTCAAAATGCTTTCTAACATCTATAGAATTAGAAAAAAATTATTGAATAAATAAAAAATAAATAATTTCTCTTTGTTGAAGTTTGTTGAACTTCCTGTGGACTATATTCTACAGTATGTTCACCAATTCCAAAGTGAGGATCTGCTTGTAACAGAGAGACAATATTATGGCAGTAGTGCTATGCTTATATGTAAGGCGATTATAATAATTTATGCCAGTCAACAAAGAAAGCTTTCTTGGGGAAGAAGCTATTGGAGATTTTGCTCTTTGCTAAGTTGGAACAACACATTTAGGTCTATACACAATTATGTCCTGTTATACGCAGACATTAGGGTAGCTACTATCAAGCAGTCTTCACCATGCGCTCATGCAGTTTTCCTTATCATACAGAATTGGAAGACAAGAGGAAAGACAATGAATAAAAATGTATCTTCCACTTTCTCTCTAATATTGCATTTAATTACTTTTTAATACTACCTTGATCATTACATATTACAAATTCTGGGAGATTTGAAAATGATCTATTTGTGCTTCATAATAAATTTGGATGAAAATGTACCATCCTTCCCTTTTTCCTGATAGAATAAAGCTTAAAATATTCTTGGAAATATTAGAACAAAGTTACAAATATTCTTGGAAATATGAGGATAGCTTGGCAAGCAGGAATCAAGTTTTTGTTTACATAGAAAGAAATTTATGTCAAGATTTGGAGTTTGGAATAGGGCAATGGATAGGTGTGGTATCATTTTGTACAATCTAATCTGATATTAATTTACATTCTAAATGTTTGTTCCAGATGGCTCCTAACATAATAGACTTTACTGAGAATTGTAATTTTTTTCAAATAAGAAAAAAGAGCTCAAACAAAAATAGGGGTTTATAGGCAGAAAACCAGAATTTGAGACCTATTATATTATTCATTAGTTGGGTTAACTGGTTCAAAATGGTTGTTTAGGGAAAGATTGTTATCTACAAATGGAGAAGGTACAAATAGGTCACTTTTAAAATACCTTCCAACATGACTACTTGTATGGCTTAAAAAAATAAAAGTCTACTTGAAAATCAGTTTGCAAAGTACCCATAGGAATAAATTTCAAAACCTTAGTAATGGGTCTTAATTTTTTTCTCTTTTGCTGATACTGAGTAAGAATTGAGAGACTTTAATTTCCAAATTGTGTTGTTAATAAATGATCTGGATACATGTCTTTTATTTATAAAAAGGTGTAAGTATGTTTTGAACCACTAATAGGAAAAATAGATTTAAAGAATAATAATAAGTGCTGGGTATAGTGGTGTATGCCTATAATCCCAGCAGTTTGGGAGGCTAAGGCTTGAGAATGGCCAGTTCAAAGCCAGCCTCAGCAACTTAGCAAGGCCCTATAAATCTCAACGAGTCCCTGTCTCTAGATAAAATATAAAAAAGGGCTGGAGATGTGGCTTGGTGTTTAAGTGCCCCTGGGTTCTATCTTTGGCACTGAAAAAAAAAAAAGATTAATAATAATGATGTAACTTTAGTTACTGCTTAATATATGCTTTACCTGTGCTAGTCACTTTTCTCCATTTTCAGAAAAATTATAAAGTATAATAACTATGAGATATAATGAGGTATAATGTCCTATACTTGGACAAAATTATTAAAATAAAAGTTCTCTTGACTCTCCCTTGTCTTGCAAAAAGAGAAGATTCTTTTGTTGATTTGTTTCATTTTGTTTAGACATCACCCAGCTCAATAGGAACACAAAATTTAAAACAAGAAAGATGGTAGAATAATCTATATCAAAAGGCAATAGGGCTATATTAATTCATGTTCAGATGCAAACTGGCGTGGGCATTTCATGTCCTCAGCAATGATAGAAGAAAATAAAAAGACAAAAATTAACTGAGCACCAAATCAAAATGAACATCTCATGAATAAGAAATAGAACAGAATTATGAAGTTTTGAGTAAACAAAAACAGAGGACTTGTCAGATATTAGCACAGTATAAGGCAAGTGAGCCTGGAAACCAACTCTGTTAGGGTAAGGAATACTAAAAATAATTCTTGGTGAGACTACAAAGTAGAGCCAAGCTTCCTGATGAAAATCAGGAGTTGGATAGAAACCTGAGGAAATAGCGATTAAAAAAAAAAAATGTCAGCTTTTGACGTGGGCTGTAGCTCTGTAGGAAGCTGTGGACTGAAGGTTGTGGTGGGAGAAGATATACACTTACGTCTAGGCAAAGTGAAACCCTCCTCACATCACCCCTGGTAACTAGATCTGAGATGTTCCAAGTAATTTTGTGCAAAAGGATGAATGTCATTGTAAGGTAAAACTATAAAACTCACTCGTATGCTCAGATGAGCAGAAAGAAAGAGAAAAAGATGAAGTTAAATTAACCAAAGATGGAAAAGACAAATGGAAGTACATCAAATTAAAAGTAAAGCAGTAACTCCAAGTTCCAAAATGTACAAATATATCTAGCATAATAGTTACCAACAAAATTGTCAAACAGTTTTTTAAAATCACACAAGATAATATAATTTTATAGAGAAATTTTCAAAAATATATGAAAATATGTTTAGGATACTTACAAATGTAAACTAAATATTTATTTCATTAGAAAAAATAAATATACAAAACAGGCATTTAAAATTTGCATCTGTAAAATATATCTTTAAGAGCATCCATGTTTATGAATAGACAGAATTAATATTGTTAACATGGCCATGCTACCAAAAGCAATATACAAATTCTATTCAATTCCCATAAAATCCCAATAACATTCTTCACAGAATTAGAAAAAAGAGTCCTAAATTTTATTTGAAAGAATAAAAGCCCTGAATAGTCAAAGCAATTAAAAAACAATGCTTGAGGCATGAAGTCATACCGACTTCAAATTATACGGCAGAGCTATAGTAACAAAAGCTGTATGATACCAACATAAAAACAGACTCATAGACCAATGGTTCAGAATAGAAGACACAGGGACAAACCCACATATCTACAGTGATCTGATCCTTGACAAAGTTGCCAAAAACATACTCTGGAGAAAAGACAGTCTTGTTAATAAAGTGTGCTGGGAAAACTGTCTCTCCTACCTCCCTAGTTCTTCCTCTCCCTTCTTTCCCCTCTGCCCAATCCAAAGTTCCTCCATTCCTCCTCCCCATTATGTATCAGCATCCACATATCAGGGAGAACATTCAGCCTTTGATTTTTTGGGATTGGCTTTCTTTGCTTAGTATGATATTCTCCAAGTCTATTCATTTACTTGAAAATGCCATAATTTTATTCTCTTTTAATGCTAACTCTCCTATCTCTCATCTTGCACAAAACTCAGTAATATTCCATTGTGTATATATACCACAGTTTCTTTATCCATTTATCTAGTGATGGGCATCTAGGTTGATTCCACAGTTTAGCTATTGTGAATTGAGCTGCTATAAACATTGATGTGACTGCATCACTGTAGTATGCTGATTTTATGTCTTTTGGGTACAGACCATGCAGTGGAATAACTGGATCAAATGGTAGTTCCATTCCAAGTTTTCTAAGGAGCCTCCATACTGGTTTTCAGAGTGGTTGTTTCAAAACACAGGGAAAGAATAATAAACCTCATTAAGTAATTCTGAATAGAGGAGTAGGTTTTATAAACAAAGAAAAACAACAAGAAAAACACTTGTTTGGAAAAGATATTTGTACTAAACTGAGAGAAATCATAATTTTATTTCCAACAAAGTAATTACTTCTAGAGAAGATTACCATGGGAGGTCAAGTCCAGTTGCCCAAATCCACCCACACCAACCTATGCTGGTCCCAGGCACACAGCAGGCCTGGTCCACTCATCCATCTGCGGAACAGACACCCAAGACCCAGATCCAGGATGCAGTAGCATTAATTGAGGGACACCAGCAGGGTCTTGAAGCCCAACATCAAGGTGAGGTACAGGCAATCTGCATGGGTACTACAAGAATAAAGGGAAGAAATTGTAATATCTCAGATCCACACTGCAAGAAAGGAAGACACACAGACAACATGAAAAAACAAGGAAGGGAAAAGGTCCCAAATAAACCAGGACACTATAATAACAGAACCCATGGACAGTGATGTTGATGAATGTCAGAGAAGGAGTTCAGAAGGTTCATAATTAAAATGACCTGTGAATTAAAGAATCACCTAAATGAGCAAATACAGGCAAAAATTGATCACTCCAACAATGAGATAAGAGAGCAAATACAGGAGCAAAAGATTACTTCAAGAGAGAAATAGAGACTCTGAAAAAAAAACAAACAGTCAGAAATCCTTGAAATGAAGAATACAATAAGTCAAATAAAAAACTCAATAGAAAGCATAACCAACAGAATAGATCACTTGGAAGAAAGAACGTCAGATAAAGAAGACAAAGTATACAATCTGGAAATAAAAAGTTGACCACACAGTGAAGATAGTAAGAAAAACCATGAACAGAACATCCAAGAATTATGGGACAGAATTAAAAGACCAAATCTAAGAGTTATTGGGATAGAGGAAGGCACAGAGTTTCAAGCCAAAGGAATGCACAATCTCTTCAATTAGTTAATATCAGAAAATTTCCCAAGCATGAAGAATGAATTGGAAAACCAAATACAAGAGGCTTTCAAGACACCAAATGTACAAAATTACAACACTTCTACACCAAGGCATGTTATAATGAAAATACCTAGCATAAGAATAAGGATAGTATCTTAAAATCCACAAGAGAGAGGAATCAGATTATGGATAGAGGGAGACCAATTTGTATCTCAGCAGATTTTTCAACCCAGACCCTCAAAGCCAGGAGATCATGGAACAACTTATACCAAGTTCTGAAAGAAATGGATACCAACCAAAAATCATCTATACAACAAAAGTAAGCTTTAGATTTGATGATGAAATAAAAACCTTTCGTGATCAACAAAAGTTAAAAGAGTTTACAAGTAGAAAGCCTGCACTACAGAACATCCTCAGCAAAATATTCCAAGAAGACAAAATGAAAACAATGATAAAAATCAGTAGAGGGAGGGATTACACTAAAGGAAAATATAATTAGAGGAGAAACCAAGTCATGTTAAATACCAAAAATAAACAAAAATGGCTGGGAATACAAATCATGTCTCAATAATAACACTGAATGTGAATGGCCTAAACTCACCAACTAAAAGACATAGACTAGCAGATTGGATAAAAAAATACTCAAGATATTCTGCCTCCAAGAGACTCATCTCATAGGAAAAGATGTCTATAGACTGAAGGTGAGGGATTGAAAAAATCATACCACTCACGTGGACTATGGAAGCAAGCAGGGGTTTCCATCCTCATATCAAATAAAGGAGACTTCAAACTAAAGTCTATCAAAAAAGATAAAGAAGGACATTACATACTGTTCAAGGGAAACATATGCCAAAAATAATTAACAATTATAAATACATATTTCCCAAACAATGGAGCATCTATGTTCATCAAACAAACCCTTCTCAAGTTCAAGAGTCAAATAGACCACAACACAATGATTTTGGGTGACTTTAACACATGTCTTTCATCACTAGATAGATCTTCCAAACAAAATCTGAACAAAAAAATAATAAAATCAATAACTTAGACTTATATAGAACTGACATATATAGAACATTTCATCCTTCATTGAGAGAATACACTTTCTTCTCAGCAACACATGGATCCTTCTCTAAAATAGACCATATATTATGTAACAAAGCAACTCTTAGCAAATAGAAAAAAATAGAGATACTACCCTGTATTCTATCAGATTATAATGGAATGAAATTAGAAATCAATGATAAAATAAAAAATAAAATTCACTCCAACACCAGAAGACTAAATAATATGCTACTGAATGAACAATGGGTTACAGAAGACATCAAGGAGGAGATTAAAGAGCTTTTAGAGGTGAATGAGAACACAGATACAACATATCAAAATCTCTGGGACACTATGAAAGCAGTTATAAGAGGAAAGTTCATTGCAAGAGTTCATTCCTTAAAAGAAGAAAAAGTCAACAAATATATGATTTAACATTACATCTCAAAGCCCTAGTAAAAGAACAAATCAAGACCAAAAGCATCAGAGGACAGGAAATAATTAAAATCAGAGCTGAAATTAAAGAAACAATTGAAAAAAAATGACAGAACAAAAAGTTGGTTCTTTGAAAAACATAAGTAAAATTGACAGACCATTAGCCATGCTAATGAAGAGAAGGAGAGAGAAAATTCCAATCACTAATATACATGATGAAATAGAAAATATCACAAATGACCCTACAGAAATATAGAAAATAATTAGAAATTATTTTGAAAACTCATACTCCAATAAAATAGAAAACATTGAAGGCATCAACAAATTTCTAGAGTCCTATCATTTCCCCAAACTTAATCAGGATGATATACACAATTTAAACAGATCAATTTGAGGTGACAAAATAGCATATGCCATCAGAGTCTACCAACAAAGAAAAGCCCAGGACCAGATAGATACAGAGCCGAGTTCTACAAGACCTTTAAAGAAAAACTAATACCAATGCTCTCCAATTTATTTCAGGAAATAGAAAAAGAGGCAACACTTCCAAACTCATTATTTGATGCCAAAATCACTCTGATACCAAAACCAGGCAAAGACACATCAAAAAAAGAGAAAACTTTAGACCAATATCTCAACATAGATGCAAAAATTCTCAATAAAATTCTGGCAAATAGATTGTGCACCACGATCAAGAAGGATTCATCCCAGGAATGCAAGTTTAGTTCAGCATACATAAATCAATAAATTTAATTTATCAAATCAATACTCTTAAAGATAAAATATATGATCATCTCAATAGACGCAGAAAAAGCATCCGACAAAATACAGCACCCCTTATGTTCAAAACCCTAGGAAAACTAGGGACAACAGGAACATATCTCAACATCATAAAGGCTATCTATGTTAACCCTATGCCAACATCATTCTAAATGGAGAAAAATTGAAGGCATTCCCTTTAAAAACTGGAACAAGACAGGGATGCCCTCTTTCACCACTTTTATTTAACATAGTTCTTGAAACACTTGACAGAACAATTCAACAAAAGAAATTAAAGGGATACATATAGAAGAAGAAGAACTCAAATTGGCACTATTTGCTGATGATATGATTCTATACCTCATAGATCCTAAAAGTTCCACCAGAAAACCTCTAGAACTAGTAAATGAATGCAGCAAAGTAGCAGGATAGAAAATCAACACCCATGAATCAAAGGCATTTCTGTATATCAGTGACAAATCCTCAGAAATGGAAATGAGGAAAACTGTCCCATTTACAATAGACTCAAAAAAAAATGAAGTGGGAATCCACTTAACAAAAGAGGTGAAAGATTTATATAATGAAAATTAAAGAACCCTAAAGAAAGAAGTTAAAGAAGACCTTAGAAGATGGAAAGATCTACCTTGTTCTTGGATAGACAGAATTAATATTATCAAAATGACCATACTTCCAAAAGCACTATACAGATTTAATGCAATTCCAATCAAAATCCAATGACATTCCTCATTGAAATAGAAAAAAGCAATTATGAAATTCATCTGGAAAAATAAGGGACCCAGAATAGCTAAAGCAATCCTTAGCAGGAAGAGTGAAGCAGGTGGCGTCACTATACCAGACCTTAAACTATACTACAGAGCAATAGTAACAAAAACAACATGGTATTGGCACCAAAACAGACTGGTAGACCAATGATACAGAATAGAGGACATTGAGACTAACCTACAAAATTACAATTATCTTATATTAGACAAAGGTGCCAAAAACATGCACTGGAGAAAAGATAGCCTCTTCAATAAATGGTGCTGGGAAAACTGGAAATCCATATGTTTAAACTTCTCTCTTTCACCATGCACAAAACTCAACTCAAAATGGATCAAGGACTTAGGAATAAAACCAGAGACCTTGTGTCTAATAGGAGAAAAAGTAGGCCCTACTCTCCATCATGTGGGATTAGGCCCCAACTTCCTTAATAAGGCACCTTTGGTGCCAGAATTAAAATCAAGAATCGATAAATGGGATGGGAATGAACTAAAAAGTTTCTTCTCATCATAAGAAACAATCTGTGAGGTGAACAGAGAGCCATCTTGGGAGCAAGTCTTTACCTCTCACACATCAGATAGAGCAATAATCTCTAGGGTATATAAAGAAGTCAAAAAGCTAAACACCAAAAAATCAAATAACCCAATCAATAAATGGGTCAAGGACCTGAACAGACACTTCTCAGAAGGTGATATACAATTAATCAAAAAATACATGAAAAAATGTTCATCATCACTAGCAATTAGAGAAATGCAAATTAAAACCACTCTAAGATTTTATCTCACTTCAGTCAGAATAGCAGCTATTATGCATACAAACAATGATAAGTGTTGGCGAGGATGTAGGAGTAAAGGTACACTCATACACTTCTGATGGGACTGCAAATTTGTTCAGCCAATGTGGAAAGCAGTATGGAGATTTCTTGGAAAATTGGGAATGGAAACACCATTTGACCCAGCTATTCCTTTCCTGTGTCTATATCCAAAGGACTTAAAAACAGCATACTACAGGTACACAGCCCCATCAATGTTTATAGCAGTACACCTCACAATAGTTAAACTGTGGAACCAACTTAGATACCCTTCAATAGATGAATGGATGAAAATAATGTGGCATATATACACAATGGAATATTACTCAGCAATAAAAGAGAATAAAATCATGGCCTTTTCACGTAAATGGATGGAGTTAGAGAAGATAATGCTAAGTGAAGCTAGCCAATTCCAAAAAAAAACAAATGCTAAATGTTTTCTTTGATATAAGGAGGCCAATTTATAATGAGATAGGGAGAGGGAGCATGGGAGAAATAGACGAACTCTAGATAGGGCAGCGTTTTTGGAGGTAAACGCTGGGAGCATGGGGTTATAAATGATGATGAAATGTGATGATCATTATTATCCTAAATACCTACGTGCATATATAAAGATATGAATTGGTGTGAATATACTTTGTATACAACCAGAGATATAAAAAATTGTGCTCTATATCTGTAATAAGAATTATAATGCATTCTGCTCTCATTTATAAAGAAAAAAAGTAATTGCTTCTAAAAATAAAGAGACAAACACTTCAATATAAAAAAAGTAATTACTTCTAAAAGTGGATACATACATACATGGATACACACATATATAGAAATTTCACAAGTTAGGGAATGTAAGTGACCAGTAAACATTAGCAGTGTTCAATGTTATGGGGACCAGGGTAATCTGAAGTAAAACAACAAACAGTATTATACAACAAACGCTATTGACCATACCATTTTAATTAGATTCTATCAAAAATTTGCAGACCTTACAATATCATTTATGGTCGAGAGTATGGAGAACTGGGAACTTTCAAACATTGTAATTGGACATGTCAGTAGGTACACTTATTTTGTAGAGCACTCTAGGAGAGTTGAAAATCTGCATTTACTAAGTACATGCAACTCAGCTTTCTATAGAAACAATTACACTTTTTCAAGGATACATAAGAACAGTGGTTGCTGTAGCCTCAACAGTAATAGTGACACCTACATAAAAGAGAAAGGGTAAATCAGTACTTTACAAAAATTTAATGAATATATGAACAATAAGGCCTTTGGTTTCAGATTCTGATATAGTAGGCTCAGGCTGAATCTTGTGATTCTGCATTTCTAGCAAGTTCTTGTGTATTGATCCTAAGCCATATTGGAAGGTCTTTATTGTGTGTAGCAGTGTTCTAAAGCATTTTACCATAGCAATTATGCTCATTGCAGCAAGTTTTATAGTAGAGAAAAGATGTAAAAACTTCCATGTCCATTTGTAAGAGAAAAAAAAAATGAGAATCGTTTTTAGTATCTGAATACAGTGGAATGTGATCCATTGCTTAAGATAAATGGATTGTTGAGGAACAGGAGCAAGTGGCAGAATGGAATGTATGACTTTGCAATTGCAAAGTATGTAAGCAATGTATTATTTAGTCATACCTATATAGACAACAATAGTTCATATTATTTCCCTGGAATAATAATTCCCATCTTTCTGACAGAGAATGGGAATAAGTAAGGGGAGAAGACAGAGTAAGAAGATGAAGACAGATGGTGTTTGAGTGTATCCTAGTGACTTATTATTTTAAAAATCAAGCAAGTATAGTGAATTTATGGTACTTATTAAATTGATACTTAAAATTTCCCATATTTTATTTCTAGTGATAGTAGGGGAGAAAAAGGATCAAATATGCTGGGCATAGTGGTACATCCCTATAATCCCAGCAACTTGGGAAGTGGTGACAGTAGGTTGGAAAGTTCAAGGCCAGTTCAAGGCCAGCCCCATAAACTTAATTTAGTGAGACCCTGTAAGAAATAAAAAAAATAAAAAGGACTTGGAATGTAGTAGTAAAGCACCCTGGAATCAATACCCAGCACACACACACACACACACACACACACATGCACACACACAAAAGCAGGGCAGGGGGCAGAGATCAAAAGTGAGAAAAAAGGGACTTCTGAGGAAAGAAGGCTGAGCAAGCCTGGGTGTTTTTGTTTTTGTTTTTTTTTACAAGAGAAATGGGAGATTTTAAGTAATTAACTTCTGGGATGAGAAAGGGTTTTGAGAAAAGAGGAAGAAAAAATTTTTTTAAAGGTTTCTGTTTTATGCTGTTTAATGCTATGTCTTCCTTCAGTAAGTACAGCTGAGGCACTCCTGTGGATAATATAATTTTGTCTATCAAAAGTAATCAGACCTAAAATATCTAAACATTAAGTCTATAAAATCATTTTCTATAGAGTGAAGAAAATATCTTGTATAGAATGAACAAGATGTTCTAGTAAACTTAACGCAATTTTTTAAAAAAGTGATAGTTTTACATACATGGCAAAGTTGAGATGATCTTAAGAGGGTATGGACACGAGAATCCTATGAAGAGTACTTCAGGTAGTTTAATGCTTTATTATTTAGATCATAGTTAAAACTGCTACAGAGCTGGGGCCATCTGGGAAACTGAGGCAGCATGAAGACCCAATTCTTGTGATCAAGTCAGAAAGATTTCAGACATGTCACTCAGAATAACAAGAATGAGTTAATTGAAAGGATAGGAAAAGGAAAGAGTGACACTTTCAAGGGAAAGAGTGGGTCCTCTCAGAGAGGAGAGAGACAATATGCCTCTCCTGTACTCCACTTTTAAGGGGGAATCTCAGGGAATTTTCCAGAGAGTCTCGCCTAGGTCCACCTCTTGACTTTTGACTGAGCAAGGTGACATCAGATGTTAAAATACCAACTCTGTGGTAACAATAGGCCACCTTGGGCCATGTTGACTGATTCTAATTGGACTTGTAACAATATATTCTTGCAGATTTTATGGTTAGGAGTATCTATCCTTATCATCAGAGTTTGCAGATCTGGTCACAAAAGTCTCCCCCTTCAGGTTAACTTGGGTATCTCTTAACAGCTTCATTTTGGGCCTGCATTTTTCCTGCAATGAACAGGTAATTTGTGAGGAATGTGACATATCCTGTCCACTTAGGCCAGGTAAACTGCTTCTTGGACAAAAAAAGCATGTGGGGGTAAGCACAGTGGCTCCATTTTTTTAGAATTATTCTTTTAACCTTGTGTTCCCACCATCCTTATCTGTCTGTCCCCTGACAATACCAGGACATTGAACACAGTTTAAATAAACTACTCTCAGTGCTGCGATCAAAGTGTAGGCTTAACGTGGCAATTCTTTCTGTGTAAGGGTATTCAGGAGATTCTAGCAACCTGTTGTATGTTAATATGTCCAATGTATAAATAGATTTGAGGTTTTCTCTTTTGTATCTTGCTATTGCCACATGGAACTTACCTCTGTTCAATTTTATTTTATTTTTGTCTACTGTGTGTGTGTGTGTGTGTGTGTGTACCTTGTGTTTTGTAGCCCTTTGTATGTGCCTTCTTCTCGTTTAGTTGATCTCTAAAGATTATTAGAAGATAGTATATACTTGATGCTTGCTCCAAAATCTTGATGAGACCAAATGTTACTTGCTGCTGGTCATAATATCAATGATCATAATTGTGGAGTAGGTCTGACTTGTGAATAACTGAGATTTGAGGAATCCAGGTCCTACTATTACCACTCCAAAGTAACCAGGAAATTAAAGTTGAGAAATGAGAAATAGAAGAAAGTCAATCACATTGACATTCTCTATAAGAGACAATTAATGGTCCAGGTCATGTGTTGGTTCCATGCCCACATGCTTTCTAATCCAGGTTCTAATTATTAATTATTAATTTAAGCTTCAGAAATGGTGATTAGTTTTCAACAACTTTCAAATGAAATCATTATATCTTCAATATTGGGTTTTTTGTAGATAATTTTATATGCAAAATAAGTGGCTAAATTTTAAAGTCATTTTATAAATAATTACTTAGATCCAAAAATATATATATACTCTAGCCAATAGTCCTTAGTTCTTTCAGGGTTTCCTGTCCTACTAAATTCCTAGATGTTTTCCTTTACAGATTATGCATGGCTCTCCATTCTTAGGAATACGTGCTAAATATTAAAAATTATTCTCTGTGAAGATTTACTTCACCGAAATTATTTATGCCTCATATGATATTTTGAAACTTTTTTTATGGATAGATTTAAAAAATATTTTTCAAAAGGAGTTGGTTAAAATTATATTGTTTAGTTTTTGAAAGATGCTGAAATGACTGTCCTGTTTGCATATTTTTCCTCTGACTGATGTGCTCTTCACAACATAGTGTGTCCAATGGGGTATCTGTTTGTCCCTGGTGCCCAAAGCTGATGACAGCAATGGGATTCCCACATGTGGAAATATTGGTAATTATTGTGAAGTAGCTTGTATCAATGACATTGAAGTAAAGCAAATTTATTTTATTTCACTTCTAAAACAAGTAGAATCTCATAAGCAGAAAACAAAAAGAATCAAATTCTCTTCACTATATTAAGTAACTAGAATATGCTAATTTTTTAACTCACAAAGCTCAAAATTTACATATCTTTACTTAATCTATGTTTTTTTTTTAAGCATTTTATAGCCACTAACTACAATTTTAAGGTTGACTTTCTCTTTCTGAAAGATTGTATAGTGGTTGGTGTGAATTTTGAACATTTAAGGAATTAATGATTGTATCTTTGCTAGCTAACAAATTATGAAATATAATACTGAATGCTGGCCACAATGTTTCAGAAAGTACAGAAACAACCAAGACACAAATAACACTTGCAAACTATCAAGCTGTGTAATACTCCAGTGTTTTTTTTCTTTGTATATATACTTAAATCACATAGGATGTTGTAAAACCTTCTCTATTCTTCAAACTAAAATTTTAAAAATCTGGAAAAAAAAAAAGAAAAATGACAATACGGTAAGCAAAGACTTTGGAAAAGTGATGCCATCAATGAGAGCTTGGGAATCAACCTAACAAAAGAGGTGAAAGATTTATATAATGAAAACTACAAAACCCTAAAAAGAGAAGTAGAAGAAGATCTTAGAAGATGGAAAAATATACCCTGTTCATGGATAGGCAGAACTAACATCATCAAAATGGCGATATTACCAAAAGTTCTCTATAGGTTTAATGCAATGCCAATCAAAATCCCAACGGCATTTCTTGTAGAAATGGATAAAGCAATCATGAAATTCATATGGAAAAATAAAAGACCCAGAATAGCAAAAGCAATTCTAAGCAGGAAGTGCGAATCAGGCGGTATAGTGATACCAGACTTAAAACTATATTACAGAGCAATAGTAACAAAAACAGCATGGTACTGGTACCAAAACAGGAGGGTGGACCAATGGTACAGAATAGAGGACACAGAGACTAATCCACAAAGCTACAACTATCTTATATTTGATAAAGGAGCTAAAAGCATGCAATGGAGGGAGGATAGCATCTTCAACAAATGGTGCTGGGAAAACTGGAAATCCATATGCAACAAAATGAAACTGAATCCCCTCCTCTTGCCATGCACAAAAGTTAACTCAAAGTGGATCAAGGAGCTAGATATCAAATCAGAGACTCTGCGTCTGATAGAAGAAAAAGTTGGCTCCGATCTACATATTGTAGGGTCGGGCTCCTAATTCCTTAATAGGACACCCATAGCACAAAAGTTGATAACAAAAATCAACAAATGGGACTTACTTAAACTGAAAAGTTTTCTCTCAGCAAGAGAAACAATAAAAGAGGTAAATAGGGAGCCTACATCATGGGAACAAATTTTTACTCCTCACACTTCAGATAGAGCCCTAATATCCAAAGTATACAAAGAACTCAAAAAATTAAACAATAAGAAAACAAATAACCCAATCAACAAATGGGCCAAAGACCTGAACAGACACTTCTCAGAGGAGGACATACAATCAATCAACAAGTACATGAAAAAATGCTCACCATCTCTAGCAGTCAGAGAAATGCAAATCAAAACCACCCTAAGATACCATCTCACTCCAATAAGATTGGCAGCCATTATGAAGTCAAACAACAACAAGTGCTGGCGAGGATGTGGGGAAAAGGGTACTCTTGTACACTGCTGGTGGGACTGCAAACTGGTGCGGCCAATCTGGAAAGCAGTATGGAGATTCCTGGGAAAGCTGGGAATGGAACCACCATTTGACCCAGCTATTGCCCTTCTTGGACTATTCCCTGAAGACCTTAAAAGAGCGTACTACAGGGATACTGCTACATCGATGTTCATAGCAGCACAATTCACAATTGCTAGACTGTGGAACCAACCCAGATGCCCTTCAATAGATGAATGGATAAAAAAAAATGTGGCATTTATACACCATGGAGTATTACACAGCACTAAAAAATGACAAAATCATAGAATTTGCAGGGAAATGGATGGCACTAGAGCAGATTATGCTTAGTGAAGTTAGCCAATCCCTAAAAAACAAATACCAAATGTCTTCTTTGATATAATGAGAGCAACTAAGAACAGAGCAGGGAGGAAGAGCAGGAAGAAAAGATTAACATTAAACAGATGCATGAGGTGGGATGGAAAGGGAGAGAAAAGGGAAATTGCATGGTAATGGAGGGAGACCCTCATTGTTATACAAAATTACATATAAGAGGTTGTGAGGGGAATGGGAAAATAAACAAGGAGAGATATGAATTACAGTGGATGGGGTAGAGAGAGAAGATGGGAGGGGAGGGAGCGGGGATAGTAGAGGATAGGAAAGGTAGCAGAATACAACAGTTACTAATAGGGCATTATGTAAAAATGTGGATGTGTAACCGATGTGATTCTGCAATCTGTATTTGGGGTAAAATTGGGAGTTCATAACCAACTTGAATCTAATGTATGAAATATGATATGTCAAGAGCTTTATAATGTTTTGAACAACCAATAAAAAAAATAAAATTAAAAAAAAAAGAAGCTTATAAGAGGACAAGAAAAATCAGAATCAGAAGGCAGTGGAGTTAATGGGAAAGGAGGAAATGAGGATGGCGAATGCCAAAACGAGCCATTAATGAGGGTCCACGTGCAGCAAGATGTCACCTTCTTGTTCCCTGTAAGTCTTTACTATAAACCTGTGAGTTAGTATCTCTGGGTTAAAGAAATGAGCTCAGAAAAATTAACTCACTTTCTCAAAGTCACATATTTATTAAAGATGAGGTTAGAATGCAAAACAAGTCAAGCTGATTCCTTAAAAAAAAAAAAAAGAAAAAGAAACATATCTTTTTGTGAGGTTAGGGACAGAAAAAAATTTGAAGAATGCAAAGCTTGTCTTCATTGTCCATTTAGCCTACAACTGTGGTTGTTGTTCTTAATCTGTTCCAAGACCTATTCCAGGCGACCAAGGATCTCAAAACATTTCTTACTCCTCCTAACTCACTCCCATCTTTACCTCATCTTGGGAAATGTCTAACCCAGCTATACTCTCTTGATTTATAAGCCATATTATTGAATTTTCCTGAGTCCTATAACCAATAAGATATCCTGTCATCTTTTTTATTGCTTCAGATCCTGCCTAGATAACTGATTGAATTATTATGATCACAAGCAAATCAATGGGCCAGGAAGGTGAGGAAAGATTTCATGTTAACTAGTACTCACTAGCAATGTGAGCCAATTTACTTTATATCTCTGGATTTACTTTTTTATAATTTAAAACAGTAATATCTGATGCTATTGAGTAATAATATGAGCACGTAATTAACAAGCACTTTATATATGATCCTTAATTATTACCTACTTTGTAAGGTGAGGAAACTGATGCTTAGAAAATTCAATGCAACTTGTCCAAGTCCACAGAGCTTGCATACGGCAAAGTTGTCTGAAGCAAACCCTGGGCACTTGACGTTCACACTACACTATATTTTCTATATGATACAAGGCACATGGATTGAAATAGTTCCTGATATGTTTCCATGGATCAGTATGACTAAAGGAAATTGAAAAAGACTCTCTTGGAATAATTTTGGGAAACATGAATTTCGAGAAAATTAAGATATGCTCTTTACTACGGTAGTTTGTATTCACCATAGGGGAAAAAGAAAAAAAAAAAAACTGAATGTGATATCCTCCAAACTCATTTTACCATAGTATCTTCTTTCTTAAATAGTTTGTGGGACTTGTCTCTCAGGAAAGGCACTTTGTGAATCCCTACACTAGGAGACTTCTACAGTTTGTTCTAACTTTCCCACTCTACAGGATATTATGTTTAAGGTGTTAGTGGGCCAAAGAAGCTTACTTTGTCACACATTTTGGGTAGCAATTGCATTTTAGTAAACATGTAAAAAATAGGTAATTATGTCAGTCAACAAAGCAAAGTTGGAATATTTTGGAGTGTATAGGATTTCTAATATTTTTTTAAATCACACCAATTCAATTCATGTAGAATTTATGGATAATTTATTTTGTAAAAAAATGTTAAGCTAGTTATAGCTGTAGAATACAAAAGAAGTATGAACATGATCCCTGTACACACACACACAAAAATGCACCTGAAATTTCAAAGTGTATGCATCTGAAATATTAGTCCACTTATTTGGAAGCAACACATCATATGACTGGTAATGGGGGAGATGAGTGGTACTACGCCTACAAATAATTGCTCCTTTATTTCACTTTACCTTTTTGCTTAAAGAAAAATTATTAGCATTGCATTCAGTTTGTTTCCCCATCATCTTGTACAATCATTGTGTACTTTTGGTAAGCTTTTTCTCTTGTTTGGTTATTTTTCTATCAAAAACTTTGCATTTAGGATGATTGTTTGCTAAAAACTAGTTGCAAAATTTCTGTGGTTAAATGTTTTTCTATCAGCTCATTCATGTAGGTGATACTTGTGTAATTCACACATTTTAAGAGATTTACCTAAAGGAGAAAAACAGATTTTAATTAATGGATTTATTTTATGTAAGCTTGTTTCCCTTACCAAGCTCATTTATTATACAGCTGATTAGGAAATTTTCAGGAACTTTTCCTTTCTTAAAAAAGTGGTGATTAATTTTACCATTGGGAAGAGCCTTTTAAGATCCCTTTTCCTCCACTGAATAGCATTCCAATAACAATAACATTATTTATTAACTAAACAGAGCTAATAAAGTGTTTTTCAAACACTCAAAATTTTCCCATGTTGTGTTTTTCAACTACCACTTCCCTGTTCCTTTTTCAAATTAACTTCTCATAATTCATCATCACATACCCTGTTTCAGCTGCACTTAATTGCTTGCTCTTCCTCATGCAATGCTATTCGATCAGTTGGAATGTTCTTCACCTGTTCCTAAATGTTTTTTAAATTACATTTCTAAAGGTTCGGTCATTTTCAATTGAAAATGTTCACTGTCCCCTACATTGTAACCCCCCAATGTCTTAAAAAATAAGTGTTCATCATATACCTATTTAGTATAGCAGTCATATATTCTAAGCTCATTGAAAGCAGAGGCCCTGTTTACATTTTCAAATGCTATAGCACTTAATTTGACTATTATGAATATAATAAATGCTATATATAAATATTTTTTAAAGCATAAGGCATAAAATGAAAAAGTGATAAGTTTTATGTGCCTTTGTTAGAAATAGCAATTTATTGGTACCATAAAGACACAAAGGATTGGAAAATGTTTATTTTTTATTTGTTAGTATTGTTACATATCTCTAATAAAACCAGTGATCTTTTAAAATCATTTCAGTGGCTCTTCTTTACTAGATATTAGATATAGAAATCATATTACATGAAAATATTCACAATGAGGATGAGAGATATTCATAATATACAAACAAACTATTTTAATGGGTTCATTCACTGGAGTCTATGTTATTAGGGGATCTTTGATATCTTGTTTTACTTGGTATACATTTTGGTTTGTCTATTAGCAATTTCATACCTACTCTAAGTTATATGTACTTGAGCTTTCCAAAGCTAGATTTTAATTAAACAGAATGGCAAAAAAGAGATTTCATTGTTGCAGTCCTTTAATATTTCATGAAGAGAATAGTTTCTCTAATATATGAAATTCATTTCTTAAAAAAATATTCTCCCAAAGAGAAAAATAAAATGTAAACTTGCATTGTTTGAATGCTTGCCAGGTAACATTCAGCCTACAATATATGCCTTCCAGAACTAATTAAGGAGCCACATTATTATCTATACAAACAGAATAAAAGCTTTGTGTGAGCACACACTCAATGTGGGGAAATTCTGTCTGGACCAGCTGTCAATTTCTGGGCTCCCTTTTTTTCCTTTGAAGACTATTCATAAAATGGAGATAAACACATTCCCTGCCTGCAATATAGGTGTACCTGCAAATGTTTAATGCATCAGGGCATTTGGGAGATTATTTTAATGGAATTTTACCAAATCATGTTTTGACAGTCAATTTAAATACATTTAAGTTACCACTTTGGTCTATGCTGAAATCCAATAGGAAATAGGAAAGTTCTCTTATGAAATGATGGAGGAAGCTGATGATAAAAGGCTCTGTTAAAAAAAAAAAACTCAATAGAAAGAAACACAAGTTAATCAAATTGCCATGGTTGAGAAAATATTCTTTCTTTACAAGTGCTTGAGCCCAAGTCATGTAGATAGAGGAAGCTGCTCATATTCAACTCATATTTAATTCTCTTGCAAACTAGTGAACTCTTGAACCAGTGTACTACAATTGTGTAAAATAACAGCAAATAGAAAATATTTTTTTTTTCTTTTACTGATGAAATGAAACATGGCTGATTTTGACAAAGTTTCTTCTAAGATTCCTGATTTGTCTATTTACTCACTAAAGTTGCAAGATGTTTTAAAGTTGCTTCCATTCATTACAACATCATCTGCTTCATACCAAGGTTGAAATAGATGTCCATTTGTGTTTGTATTGTGAACAGTGAATAATTGTTAGGTGTGGGGTGCTGACACTTTAAAGACTGAAACAGTTATTATAAAATGGCAATCAAACTCTGAAAAATCAACAACAACAACAAAAAGCGGAGAACAAAGTAAAATACCATGAAAAACTATAGAAAGTTAAACAATTGTCTCCTTCTTAGCATATAATGATTTTTAAAACATTTCAGAATGTCTTAGAGATGTTAAACAATGTTTCTTCACCTTTGCATAAAATAGCATTATTAACATTTTAATTAATTAGATGAAGATGTTAAGGAGTTTTTGGAATCATTGTGCCTGGGAGAATATACAGGCTTCTGACTCAGTTATAAATTAGGGCTTGATCTCATCCTGCTTCTTATTGCCAGCTCTGGAAATGTATGTGTGTGAGTGTGGCTATGTGCATATTTATATTGATTTTTTTCTTAATGACCAATATACATAGGAAAAAGGGTAATCACAATGTATGACAAAATGCTTCCCAGCTCAAATTTCTAATAGCCCTGTCCTTTATTGATGAATGTCTGCATGCAAAACTTGTTCAAACTTGTTTAAAATATAAATATGGACTTCACAATATGTACCATCTTCTATGCTAAATGTGTTAGGTGTGTTATTTCCTTTAATTTATTAATAATTTAGGTGGTTGACATATTATTTTCATTTTATAGAAGAGAGGTATAGGTCTAAAACATGACCAATGTCATACTTTTAGTGAGTAGCAGAAATGAGAATTGGTCTTGGGATTGTCTGACTCAAGAGCCTTTTATTTCACCATTAAAACCTGTAAGCAATTGACTGAAATGAGCTACTGTTTTGTTTTCTTTTAGAAATTATACTACTTGTTTTGGCAAAAAAAGTATTTTTTCTGTTATATTTATAATACTAATCAGCATTATTTCTGTAATAGTACAATAAGTACAAAAAGATATCAGTTTTATTCTTACTCTGTTTATAGACACAGTTTTCACCTTTCTTCTCTGTTCAATCACTTTCTAAGAATTTATAACCGTCAAGATTAAATAGCACTGCACATGAGTACCTCTGTTCCTTTCCAAATGTGGGCTCACAGTAGATTTTCAGTAACTAAACCTGTCCTCTATGTCTAGGACCTTCTTACATGTGAAGATTCTTTTAGATTCTCTCCCTGGTAGGCCTCACTTATAGCTATTCCTGTTCAAAATTATTTGTCTTTCCTCCCAGATGTTATTCAGGATATTTTCTTCAGAAAATTTCTTTGAGTGCCCACAATGGTATTCTCCTACCTACTCACTGGTGTTTGATGGTTTCTTCCCTTCCTGTTTTGGTGTTCTTTCATGGTTCCAACTTTGAGGCCTCTGATGCCTATGAAAGGAAGCAGGGGTACCTGGTCCCAACCCCACTGCTTTGCTTGCAGGGCTCTTCCTTGTACAGTATGGTATCTTCCCATGAGGTGGTGTAATTGAGCTCTAGCTGTTGCCATTTTGTTATTTCACAGTGCACAACAACTGTGTGGTTGGCCTTGCTGATTCCTTCTAATCAGATACACTCTATTATATAGATTTTCTTATTTCTCAAAGTCCTGAGAAAAATTTCAGACGAATATTCCATGTATCTTTATCCTCGGTATACCCTTTCTCTAAAAGTTTAGGTGTGAGTTAATGAGGAACTGGAAACAGGAGAAAAAAACCCTGCAATTTGGTTATAATCACTGTTAGAAACATTTGAGTTCTTAGCTCTATTCCAATGTTTCTTTCCAGAATGTTGCACAGTTTAATGCAAAGAAACTCCTGGTAGGCAGACATCACATGTTTACTCCTCACATTCAGATAGGTTTGCATTTCCCCCAGGAGTGATCACGCTGAGACTCCTGTGATATTTACATTTGAAAAGATATCACACATTGTAAATAATGTAACATTTATAAATTCTTAACCTTTTTTTTTTTTTTTTTGCTGCAGGATTCACTGTTGTATGCAACTTATCTGTAGACAAAACAGCATTTAGCAAAATATTTTGGTGCTAGAATGCCTTTATCATTTTACTCTCCATGGAAGATTGTATTTCTCTTACTTTTGTTTTCATACCTGATAAGTTTATTGTAAATTTCTGTAGAGGAATGTTTTGGTATCTATAGCAGGTAAAATAAAGTATTGTTAATTTCTATGGTATTTTTAGGAAAAGAAGAGAACTTTGGTGTTAATGAAATGGGAGCAAGCAATTGCTTGATTTGATTCCTCAGTCAGCATGCAGGGTGTGTGGGAACTTCCTCCTACTGTTTGCTTATATAATTAATTACCTTTTCTAGAGTCATTAGTTCTCTATAAGGGACTCACATGTGAGTTATGTTTTTCTGTTAGTTATCAGTTTGACTCACTGCCCTCATTTATATTTTATACTCTCATGACATGACAGAAAGACTTATGTGGATGATGTACGACATGTGAGAATACCCTAGAACAGTAGGAAGGAGAGCCCAGCAGTTAAGCTTTTGCTCCTTACCAGGTATTCTTCATGGGAGATCAATATTTTCATAGCAAGCCTGAGAATTGGGTGGAATATGTTAAGAAACATGGTAAGAACAAATGAATGATGTACCTGCCTCTTCCTTGCCTCTTAGAATTTTCTCCGCTTTCCATCTCTTCTCATGTTTTATCTTTCTAAGAGGGTGTCTATCTGATGTAATTTCTTCTTGATATTCTGTTTTGGTATCTCAGTAGTGAGAATGAGGAGAACTGGTAAACTCTGAAGCCAGACAGATTTTCTGTGGGAAATGCAGAGAGATATTGTAGGCAGTGGGAAAGACAGATACTTACAAAAGAGAAAACATGTGTAAGATAGGGGACAGAGAGCAGAAGGGGGGCAGAAAGAGAGAAGGAAAGAGAGGCAGAGGTATAATTTTGGAAAGTTGTGAATGTTGCTTAACTGTAATGCTAAGATGCCATTTTTCAAATCACCATAGAAAAGATAACACATTACATAAAACTAGAAAAACATTTGTATCTCAAGTACCTATCACCCAGCTAAAGCAATCACTATGCACCTGTTACTTCTCCCCCTTTATTTTGACTGATTCAGATGAATTTTAACTCTATATATTTCAGTATATATATCACAAGATTAGTTATGTGAGATAATAATATGGTGAATACATTTTTAAAATGTACAACAAAGTAACATGGTATTACACAGATAATTTCTTTTTCTGTCTCTCTCTCTATATATTTTGTATAGACATATATGTAAAATGACAGATACTTTTAGTGAGATGAAATGTATTATTAATATAGTGTCTCCTATAGTCAATTAGTAAATTTTTGCTTCCCAAAGTATGAATAAAGCTTTCAGAAGCTTCTCCCATTTATCTCATTCTTTTTTTAGTATATTAGCTTTATATATGTGTTAAATCAAAACCATTTTGTTATCATTTTAACTAGTCAATATTTATTTCCATCTACTCCTCTATTTTCCCTCTCTAGTGATCTTTATTTCATTGTTTTATCTGAAATAATCCCCCTTCATATAAATGACTTGTTGAGAAAGCCTACAAAATGGGAGAAAATCTTTGCCACACTCACCTCAGATAGAACATAGATTTCCAGGATATAAAGAAGTCAAAAAGGGGTGGGGTTGTGGCTCAGTGGTAGAGTGTTTGCCTAGCATGCATGAGGAACTAGGTTGGACCCCCAGCATCACACACACAAAAAAAGACTAAATAAACAAAAATAAAGGTATTGTGTCCATCTACAACTAAAATATATATTTTTAAAAAACTAAACACCCCCCAAAATAATTAAATAACCCAATCAGTAAGTGGGCTAAGGAACTGAACAGACACTTCACAGAAGAAGAAATGCAATCGATCACAAATCAATGAGAAAATGTTCAACATCTCTAGCAATTAGAGAAGTTCAGATCAAAACTTCACTGAGATTTCTTCTTACTCCGGTCAGAATGGTAATGATCAAGAATACAAGTAACAATAAATGTTGGCAAAGATGTGAAGAGAAAGTACACTCATACATTGCTGGTGGGATGCAAATTGGTAAAAACACTCTGGAAAGCAGTATGGTGATTCCTCAGAAAACTTGGATTGGAACTATTATTTGACCCAGCAATCCCACTCCTTTATACTCAAAGGGCTTAAAATCAGCATACTACAGTGACACAGAGACATCAATGTTTATAGCAGCTCAATTCACAACAGCTAAACTATGGAACCAACCTAGGTGCCCTTCCACAGATAAATGGATAAAGAAAAGTGGTATATAAACACAACAGAATATTACTCAGCCATAATGAAGAATAAAATTATGGCATTATCTGGTAAATGGATGAAACTGGAGAATAGCATGCTGAGCAAATAGGCCAATCCCAAAGAACCAAAGGCTGAATATATTGTTGTATATGTTAATTCATAATAAGGGTGTGTGTAGACAAGAATAGAGGTACTTTGGATTAGACAGAGGGGAATGAAAAGAGAGGAGAGGGTATGGGGATAGGAATGATAGTAGTATAAATTGGACATTATTATCTTATGTGCATATATGATTACATGAGCTGTATAATTCTATATCATGTATAAATAAGAATGAGAAGTTATACTCCATTTATGTTTGATGTGTCAAAATCATTCTACTGTCATGTATAATTAGAACAACTTAAAAAATGATTTCTCACAAAGATTTTTTTCCAGGTCTATTGGCAATGAATTCTTTCTTTTCTGGAAATGTTTCAGTTTTGGGGAGCATTCATTTTTGAAGTTTAATCATCCTGGGTTTGGAATTCTAAACTTGAATTTTTTTTCTTTACAGATGTCATTGCACTGTCTTCTAGCTTCCATACTTCTTTTGAGAAACCAACAGTTGGTCTCCTTTTGTCTTCTTAACAGTTATTTTCCTTTGGTTGTGGTACACTGCCAATTTTCTTCATATTCTTTCTGCTTATGGTTTGCTGACTCTTGTAAAATTGAGGATTTGTCTTTCACGTGATTTTAAAATTCTCAGTCTTCATTTCTTCAAATAAGGTTTTCCTCTAACTTCTTCCCTTCTCTTCTTGGACTCTGATTAGACATGTTAGACCTTGGGAGCATGCCGTATACATACATTTCTTTTCTCTGCTTTTTATTTTTTCCCCCTTGAATCTCAGATGAGATATTGTTGGAGTTGGGCTCAGAGCCTGGGAAACACATTCAGGATCCCAGCAGGTAGAAGATGCAAGGTACAATTGGGAGAGTAAACATGATTTATTTGGAAGCATCATTAACTCCCTCCAGCACCACCCCGCCTCACCCAGCTATTTCCATAAATCTTTTTTTAATATGCAGGCCAGATGAAGAAGACACATTGTCAATATATTGTTTCATAAGATAAGTGAGAGCATGCTCATAAGCAAATGTTTATGATCTTGAGTATATACACTGAATTAGGGTGTTTATGACATTGGCTGCATGTTAAATATATAATTTTCTGAAATCTTTAGCAAGGAAGCCTCTTGGGTCTACTCAACAGATATTTTAGGCTCACATTTAATAATATTTTCTTTCATGTTCATTTTTTAATTAAACCCATCAGTTGAGCACTTAATTTAATATTATTTCATTTTACTTTTCTAGGATATTCATTTATTTTCCATTGTTTCCTCTACTTTTGACACGACTGTCAATTTTGAAGTTGTTCTGTCCTGTCCTGCTTACTCCAATTAATTCTTGTCCTTGGATTAATTCTTGTCCTTCTTATATTGTATATTTTGTTTATTAATTATAAATCACTTTTCCCAAATTTTCATATATCTAGTAATTTTGTATGTGTATTAGATATTTTGACTAATCTATATAGTAAAGGATTCTCTGAAGATTTTCTGATATATAGTAAATATTCTCTGGAGAGTATTAAGCTTTCTTAAAGATTTTTAAAGGTACATTATTAGTGGATGTGCTTGATCTGAATGAGTCACACTTTTAGGTTTTGTTCAGGTGAGCTAATCTTTCAAAGGCGGTACCTTATTCCTAATGACTGGATGTCACGCTTTCTATGTGGTTCTTATTTGTATGTGGGTTACTCCTGTGATTTCTGGGGTATAAACTGAAAGCTCAAGGTGTTAATCAAGGTCTTTCACTCTGTAATTCTTCAGTATTATATAGCCTCTCTAATCTGTGCTCTTTAGTATCCTGTTGGCTTATACTCTATAGGACTCCCCAACTTTCGCTTTGATTTAGGAGTCCAAAGCAAAAGCACTTACATTACTACTTTGATTATGAGAATAAATTTATAATTATTTTTTAGGTAGATTAATATTTCTTTGACTATAATATTTCTTTTGAATTGTGCTTGTAGGGAGTTAGCCTTCATTCAAAAGATTATGAAACCAGAGTTCATAGAACTTAATTGTCTAGGACAACAGAGTTTGTAAATGGTAAAGGTGAGAGTCAAATATCTATACTCACTTCTTTAGAGCATCCTATTGCTATTCTGTCTCAACTACTGTCAGTTACCAATGTATCTTGAGTAGAGTAGCTGAAGATTGAGATCAAAAAAGTGGCAAGTCAATTTGAAGGTGATAAAATGAAGTGGAGTGTAATGATTTAACATTTAAAAAGGAATCTTGTATTTTCTAAATTTTTGTAAAGTTTTCTAACTTTTAAAATTTTTTTACATTAATATGAATGGATTCTTGACTTGGAGACTTACTGATGACATCAAAACTATTTATCTTCTTTCTTTGAATGATGAAAGATATAATCTCCCAGTTTTTCCTGCAGGTTGATGAGTCTGTGTGCTTGAGTTGTAATTAATGGAGTATGAACAAAAATGTTGTTTCTCCTATAGGAACGTGCAGTGAGAAATACCTTTGATACTTTAGACTCCTTCCCCTTCTGCAATCTTAATGCAGAAAAGTTATCAAATTTTAATTATCCAGAACTCAGGTGATCTCTGATCTTTTGATTTGGGAAGAGCCACCTATAGAAGTTGATTTTAAGTAAATGAGAAATGAACTCATTTACTTCTTATTTGAACCATCATACATTTTGTAGTTTATTACAGCAGCTGTTATTACCTTAAAAACTTAGTTGTCTCAGTTTTCTTACAATAATGTTGGATACGTACGGTGACAATAATATACTAATTTCATAAGATTGCTTTGACATACATACACCTAATCAATCCTCCATAAATCTTAAACACTAATATTAAAGTCATGCATGAATTTGTACCAGTATCTCTCATTAGTGGGTGGTAGGATAACAGTGGGATTTATAGTTTGAAAACATAGCTCCCTAAGCTTGTTTATTGAGGAATTCAGAGACCTAAAACAAAGTAGTCAATTTTAAAAAAGAAAGAAAGAAAAAAAAAAAGATAGTAACATTACAATGTTCATACCACACTATTATACTTTCTGTTGAGTTTCTCTGTTTTGATAAAGAAATTACTTTTAAAAAATAACTAAAATATTTTTACTGTAATTTTAATTTATAGAATATATTTTTGTTGGATTTCCAAAATTATATTTTAATATCACTCTTGTAGGAATTTTTTAGTAAAATTTATTTTAATGAGACTGGTTTATATAAGCATGCAGATAAAATAAGTGAGCATTGAATTTGTTTTCCTCAGCAGATTCAAATGCATAATTTATTACAGAATTTATTATTACATTACATGTCAAAAATAAATGTATCAAAAGTGAGTTTGTGGAAGCAACCTATGAATCCATTCAAAAGATGAACTGAGAAACTTTATACATTTGCATATTTTCATCCTTGTGTTAAATCTTCTGGAGGTATTGGCATACACTAATCTTTGAGATTGGTCCTACAGAGACAAATTTGGGGCATTTTCTTATTTAGTAAGTTATTAAGTATTAAATTAATATGATAAAAGATTTCCTTACTAGAATTATTTGTGGAAACTTATCTAAGAAAATATATTTTAATATACATAATGTACTTATTAAAAGCTGGCATGCTTTTAATATTCTTTTTAGCTTTGTAATATATATATATATATATATATATATATATATATATATATATATATATATCAGGTTGGAATGTCCTATATAGTATAACTCAATTAATTTTGGGAAAATCCTGTTTCTAAATATAATTAAATAAGAAATTTTTAAAAGTGGATTGAACTACAAAGATTTAAGAATGGATTCAATAAAATAGGTCCATGCTATGCTAACCTTGGAGCAAGACAATTGTTGGAATGTGATTTATTCATCACTAAATCTTTGCCAGTCTTAGCATTATAATTTACTAGAGAAAATGGTTGTGTAGAGATAAGATTTTAGGGTTACGAGGAATAACACCTCTCTTTCAAAAACATAGTAATCTCTTTTATAGGTATCTAAAGTTTCACCCAGGGAAGGATTATGCTTTAGGTCTCCAGTATATTCATAAAAAGAGTAGTATAGTAGAATGTCTGCCAGACACGGTGTGAATTTCAGCTGTGCCATTTACTATGTATGACCTTAGATAAATTACCTAACCTTTCTGAGACATAATTTCTTTATCTATAATACTTGATTAATAATACCTAGTTTTTCTCTAATTTTTATGGAGATTAAAAACTATAGTGAACATAAAATACTAAATATCATACTTGAAAATTAATTTTCTCTCAACAAGTTGAAGAAATTCTCTAAGAGTTCATTTGAATAACTCTTCCAGCTAACTAGAGGAGGGAACAGTGTCCTCCCTGATTTTAATGTGGGAACGTGATTATAAAAGTTAGTGTGGTGATATGTCTAGAAGAAAAAAAATCTATAAAGGCAAATTGGTTTATTTCATAATAAAAAATTTCATAAGCTTTGATATAATAATTTTTGGTGAAAATTATTACTCTATCCTGAGTAATAATTGTAAATATGAACTGTATACAACAAGATATCCCTTGCATAAATTTTACAGTAATATTAACAATGAAAGTAGAAAAATATGATTAAGAACAGGGAAATGTATGAATACAACACCATAAAGCAACTGGATAGAGTATGATGCAATTATTGAAAATGACTTTTATAAAATGGAAAGGACACACATATATTATATTTTCATGGCTAGAAATTGAATTTAGGAGAAAATGGAAAAAATACTCATAGAAAACATATTTATGGGTGACATGTTTTTTTCTTACTTTTCTCTTGTTTTTGAAAAGAGCTTTTATTGCTTTTACAGGAATAAAACAATATAAAGTAATGGATGAAGGGTGAACTTTTAACAGCAAATGACCACAGCAGTCTGTAGTCCTTTTTGATGTTAGAATAGACACTAGGATGCCTGATCTGACAATAGCAGTACAATATTAGTCCTTAAACTGCAAGAACAATAATTCACCAAGTATACGCTGGTCAATGTAATATATCTGTGACACCTGCTTTATATGAATTTTATGTAGTTTGTAGACATGAAATCATAATGTAACAGAATTTAAGATGCTCATGGCTAATTATCATTGATTACATTGAAACAAACAGCCTATTAGATTTGAAACAAAAATCAAAAAAGTTTCAATTAGGGCTCAGGTTATCACTCTATTTTCTGAACACTGTCCCTTGACCACATGCTATCTTAATTGAACTTTATTTTGAACTTCTCTTGCTTTTTTCCACATGACATTTTGAGGCTACAGGAGCCACCAATCAGCACCCAGAGTTGCCTCCACTCAATGGCATTACTGATGCCACAGCCAAACTTCTCAGCATAGACTTGGAGAAAGCTGATTGACCCAATAATGTGAATGTTCTGTAATATTAGAAAAACTGACAGGTCTAAAAATAAAGCATTATATTTGAACCATGAGCTCCTTTATGTTAATAAGGCATACATCAAAATACCCAGTTATAAAGAATAGGAATAATGGATGGTTAACATGCCCCATTTTACCTTTTTTTAAAGTATATACAATAAATGACTGGAATATTCTAGGGGTGGTTGATTGATTCTCTTGCTTTTTGTGTTTTTATTGGTATACTTCTCTTTCAGTTTATCAGCAGATAACAGAAAATAAATTTCAAAGGCAAACCTTATAACTCGCATGCTCTGGAAATATATAAAAGTCAGTTGGAAAAGTTGAGCATATTTGCTTGATTTATTTTTATTATCAATTCAAAAATCACTTATGAATCTCAAGATTTAATATGTTTCCCTCATTATCACGTCAAGGAAGCCATTGGGAGACAATTTTCTGAACATTTTTCATGGTTCCAAACATCTTGTGGGCAGAGATGCTGGCTGTTTTTAGACTGTTTTCTAGAGTGTTTGTATAACAAGAAGTCTTGGCACATTGAATGCCTCCTTTAGAGCAGAAAACAGGTTATTTTTCTTCCATATAATACTGATAATATTTCTCTCTGGGATAAATGTCAGGCAGAAAAGCTAAATTCTGGGGATAAGTTTACTTGCTGGCTTTAGTAATACCTTGGAATTTCCTCATCTATGAGCAAACCTACTGCATACAACCTACTCTTGACTCATTCTGTGTTTGCCCTGTGAGAAGTAGGGGACAAGGAGAATAGAGACTACCATGAAGCTCATGCTGCTTGTATTTCGAGGGTCTTCTACCAGTGTCCACATGACTGGCTGATCAGTCTGTGAGTTTTGTCTGGGACAAATCTTAGACCCTTCATATTTCTTGGCAGATGTATAGATGCAGATTTGTTCACTATCATTAGTAATATAATAGCATAGCACTCATTCTTCATATCTCTGTCAGTTCTTACATGAACATTTTAAATCTCATTTTCTATTTCTTCAGGCTATATCAGAAATGTTAATAAAATTTATTACTCTGTGCCACAAAGTAATACCATGTATGTATTAGGAATGTATAGATTAATAAAATTTTTAAAAATGAGATTTAGGTTATGTTATGGTTTAGATATATGTTGTCTCCCCCAAAACTCACGTGTTAAACAATGCCAGAAAGTTTAGAAGTGAAATTATTGGGTTCTGACAGCCTTACCCTAATCAGTGCATTAATCCAGTCAAATGGATTAATGGGGTGGTAACCCAGGGCAGGTAGAGTGTGGCTAGAAGAAGTATGTTATTGGAGGCATGCCTTTGGGGTTTATATTTTGTCTCTGTTGAACAGAGCTCTCTTTGCTTCCTGGTGCCATGTCCTTAGCTGCTTTCTTTCATCACACCCTTCTACCATGATGTTTTGTTTCACCTTGAGCACAGAGCAACAGAGTCAGCCATCTATAGAATGAAATCTCTGAAACAGTGAGACCCCAAATAAACTTTTCCTCCTCTAATTATTCTTGTCAGGTCTTTTGGTAAAAAAATGACTAAAATAGATGAAGTATATTAACATTAATAGTGGGAGATTCTTTTAAGTTAGAGACAAATGAACTTAATACTGAGGAAAAGGGAGAAGTAATAGGAGAAGCTAAATACTGGGGTTAAGTTTCCTTTTATTTCCCTAATTATCTCTATGCCTCTGATATCATTGTATTTTTTAAGTGGCCTCATTCATTCTTTTATAATTCTAAGGAGAATCATTGTGATAAGAACTGTGTACCCATAAGGGAAAATGGAATGAAAGAATGACAGAAAGAGAGAAAGGAAAAGTCACATGCACAAGAGAAAGAGAAGAAATTGAATTCTCTTCCTTCTGTCTTTTGATGGCTTTTAATTTTCCTTTCAGTACTCTGAATTGCAATTTAAAAGGTTAATTTTTGCTAAGTTGTCATTTAGAGCAAAAGTTTAAGTGGATCTTTCTAATCAACACCTTTCTACATATGGTAATGTTAATATACTTACATATGCAATTATTTTTGGTTTTACCTAGTACTTTGGAGTTCTCTAGAAATGACCAATAGAATTAATAGATAGATAGATAGATAGATAGATAGATAGATAGATAGGGTATTTATTAGATTAGCTTACACATTCAACATTTAGAGGCTGGGTTGTCCCACAATGACATCTTCAGGCTGGAGAGCTGGAGGAACCAGTAACTGCTCAGTCCAAGAACCTGGAAGTATCAGAACAAGAGGGACCAATGATACAGCTCCAGTTTGAGTCTGATGACCTGGAGGCTCCCCAGATAGTTATTGGTGAGAATCCATGCTGAAAGACATGGTTTCCACTAGTGATGGCAGCAGTGATAGATGCACCTGCTCAAAAAGAATGGAGCTTGCATACATTGGCAGCCTTCCTCCTTTTTCAACTTTTGTTCCATCTGGACCCCTAGCCTTTTGGATTGTAATGCCCTCATTAGGAATGAGTCTCCCCCTTCAGTTTACTGCTCCACATGCCAATTGTCTCTGGAAACATTCCCACAGACCTATACAAATGTGTGGTTGACTAATTTCCTGGGTTTCTTTCAATCCAAGATGACGAATCATATACAGGATACTTAGGTTAACTAGATTTGAAATTTTGTTTGCTAACTCAAAATGATCAAGTTTGAAAATATAGATTGGAATCTAAATTTGGATTGTTTTGCTGAACATAGGCAGTGAGGAGGCTTTTTCAAGGATAAGAAATATAGGAAATAAAACTTGGGAATTAGCAAGAAAAAACTTAATTAGAGAAAGTAGATGATAATGACAAGGACAGAAATAAAAGATCTAGTGTTGGAAAAAACATAATGCATGGAAAACCACAGTTTGTTGAATGTACAAACAATAGGTGGTGGCATTGTTTCATTCAAAACATTGAAGAGGAGCTGTAGGAATGTTAGACATTAAAGAGAGCATTGCACATTATGAATAGTAAGCATGTAGATTAAGAAAGTAGAAAATCTGCGGAAAGAGAATGCTTCTTTCTCTTACATGGTTCTTTAAAGTGTAGAAATTGCTCCACTTGTATGAGTTGTACCACTGTATGAGTTTCTTGTGGCTACTGTGACTCACTACCATAAACTTGGTGTCTTTAAACAATAAATTGTATTAGCAAGGCTGTACTCCCTCAGAAGGCTCTAGGAGCAAATTTATTCCTTAACTATTCTAGATTCTGGTGACTGCTGACATTTCTTATCTTGTAGCCAAATCTCTGTATTCTTTGTCCCTGTCTTCCCATTGCCCTCTCATCTATGTGTATCTGTCTATTCTTCTGTCTTCCTCTTACAAAGATACATTTGATGCCATTTAGGGCCAACCCATATAATCTAAAATGATCTCTTCATCTAAAAACTTTACATTACCTACATTTGCCAAAAATTTTTCATATAAGGTAACATTCCCAGGTTCTAGGGATAATTATCTGAGATTTTTGTAGCCCATCTTGAATCAACTTTATTGCTCAAGGATGACCATCCAGGGCACAGTTGAAAATTAAGAACCCAATGATTTCTCTATCCGACAAGATGAGCCACCTAAAAAGAAATGCAACCTTTTTCACAGTAAGTTTATTAGAACAAGGGACTGTTAGAGTCTGTAAACAAGTCAAAATAACACCTGGCATTTTGTCAGGGGAATGTTAGAGTTCGTAAACAAGTCTGGATGGTGCCTGGCAAAATGCCAGAGGGAGTGGTTTGAGAAGTAACAAAAGCGAGCCATTAAGTGTGGAGATACCTTATTGGTTGACTGATGTATCTAGTTTATGCTAATTAGATAAGCTGTGTGGAATGTATAAATACTGCTTCTGTCCTACAATAAACGGCTCCCTCTCCTGCTGTATCAACGTACACAAGTTATTCGTCACCCCCCGGTTATTTTGCAGCCAGCCGGCCTTCTACAAGGGACATTTGGATGAATATTAGAAAAAAATGATGGACATATCAGAATTTCATAAGGTAAGGTTTCACCAGGAAGATAACTCCAAAGAAATCATTGCACAATGATTCCAAAAATATCTTAACAAATTGAAGATTAATATTAATAGCAATTAGGAAGGAAAAAGTCTGTGAAAAAGAGTAATTTCTTTGTTTTTAAACCCTTTAATATAAATTAAAATACTTCCTTTTGAAATATTAATGTCACTGTCTTTGTATTCCCCAAATGGGCATGTTTCCTTCATGGATGTTTAAAGAAACTTCTTTGAGTGAAAATATTTTTCATTGTAAGTATCTGCAGCGATTTTTCATATCCTCTATTAATACAAATTCCTCCCTGTGTAGAATCTTGGTGATGAGCAGAAATATGCTTTCCACATTTTTAAGAGATGTTCATGGCTTAATCTAGAGAGGGCTAGATTTAGAGTTATACAAAAACTACTTAACCGGCTATTCCAGTTGGTGTGATTTTTGTGCCAGTCAAAGAACTTCTCTAAGTGCCAGTTTTCTCTTTGTAATAGGAATTATCCTATCTACATCACAGAGACACCACCTATGAAATGAAATGATGCAATGGAAACACTAAACCTGGTATCTAAAGTGGTAAATTCATAACCTATTCCTTTAACAAAAAGCACAAACACATCCAGAATGAGTAGTCAGGCAGTAGTTCCACAAATATAAATCCAATTTAGCTCTCTGTTGCCATTTTCTCAAATGATAAAAAACACCAATTATTCCAAAATATATTAATGGATGTTAATGTTTTATTTCTCATTTGTATAGCAGAACCAGTCTAACTCTGTACTACCTCCTTTTTCTTTTGGGCACATTGTACATGAATTGTTTGTCTTGACTATGGCCAGGTATTCATGATATTGAATTATGATTGATAGAATAGAGATATGTAAGTGATACATGGCTTCTAGGTCTGACTCCTGAAATCTCACATAAAATATTTCATGGAATATTTATTTCCTTGTCTGTTAGATACATTCACAAGTATCATTAGAAGTTTCTGTGGCTCTGAGTAGAGGTTGGCAAACTCTAGTGCATGGGCCAAATTCAGTCGCCACCTTATTTAATAAATGCTTTATTGTATTTAAATTTTGGATATTATTGAAAATGTATTTTGTAGTGTTTTATTGGACTAGACCTATGCTCATTTATTAATGCTGGTTTCTTGCTGCAATGGCTAAATTGTGTAGCTTAAGATGGCCCATAAAGACTAAAATATTTACTATCTGAGCTTTTGCAGAAAATTTGTTGGCTTCTTCTCTAGCAATTAATAGACCTTCAAAATGGAAACAGCTTAGGTCTCTATAAATGATTAAGTGGAACAAAACCACATCTTTTTTTTTTTTTTTTTTTTTTTTTTGGTACCAGGGATTGAACTCAGGGGCACTTGACCACTGAGCCACATGCCCCACCCTTATTTTGTATTTTATTTAGAAAAAGGTTCTCACTGAATTTCTTAGTGCCCCCTCCTTTTTCTTTTCTGAGGCTGGCTTTGAATTCGTGATCTTCCTCTGAAACTGCTGGGATTACAGGTGTGAGCCACTATACCCAGCAAAACTGCCTCTTTCTATCCCTTCTTGCTGTCCTTTGCTGAAATATGTTGGATTGTAAAATGAGTGAAAGACAATGAAAAAAGATTATGGGGTTTTGAATTCATGCAGCTAGCATTTACTTTAATACATAAACTGGTACAGCCAATAAATTGATGCCCTAACAGTATCTAAAATTTGTGCCACATTTAGTGTTGGTGTGGTAAATTGCACAGGAACTGATATCAAAGCCTGACAAACATCTATATTGTAGTGTGGCAAGATGTTTGATAAAAAGTATTTCCTAATAACAACTTTGAAGTCAGATCACTTTCTATAGGTGGTAGTTTTATGAGAAGTAAGTAAATTAATCAAAACATAAATGTTTGTTAGCTGCTATGGGATGCCATCAACAAGTTATTATAAAACACAAGTGAGCTCAGACATGATCATGCCAATTTGCAAGCAGATGTGAAAGGAGATAGAGATGAGAAATTCAGTCTTTGAGAATCTTAAGAGTTTCTAGACCATATATAGTCAGCATTGTGACTTTTAAAGTTTGATCAATGAAGATCCAAGGAAATTACTCTGAATCAATATTACATTGAGAGTGTTACATTCCCACCCTAGGTATTTATTTTAGTTTCATGGCAATCACTATTATGTTGAGGGAGATGGGCACTTGAATGGAGTAATGAAAAAATAAATAAAGCTGATCTTAGAAAAAAATCCAGGAAATAAGTTTAAATGTTATTGCCAATTCATAGAGCAGATTGAAAGCAAATACATCAGTAGCCTACTAAGATTTGAGATAACTGTATTTCCTAGGGACTGTGTAAGCATTGACTTACATAGAAAAACCACAAAGAACAGATTGTAGACTTTGAAACAGTCCCATATGGAAAAAAAAAAGGCTGAGAAAACTATGCAGCCCTCAAGGAAGGATATAATTCCATACAACTTTTTTAGTTGTGATCATGAAAATTTCAGATAAGAAGGATCCTCCCAGAGGTAGAGCAATGGGCCACAGAGAGCAGGACCTTGGCTACTCTAAGAAAGCAGAATTATCAGGAACCTCTCATTGCAGACCCATGTTGGGAAGACTTAGCAATGGCTGCTAAGGTTTTTGGGGGAATTACTATGGACAACTGACTGATACATTTCTTACACTCATTGAAGGTAATCTGTCCTTGCTCCACTGTTGAATAATGGTTGGATGAGAAAAGGGTTGGAGTATAGGACAGACTTTTTTTTTTTTAATTAATAGGTCAAGATGGAACTTGGCATTTCAAGAGGAGGAAAATTAGACATATTAAATGATCATAACAGTAGTCCAAGTCAGAGATAATGCCAGTATCACCAAATTTAATTTCTCATTTTTTCCAGGGCATTCAGCTGCAGTTTATTTCCTAGTGTCACTTATAAAGAAATGGGACCATCTGACTAAGTTTGGCCAATGGAATGTGGGAGAAAACAATGTATATGCCCCTTCAAGGATGTCCCTCTCTGTACTTCTTCCATCTACTTTCTCTGTTTTTTCTCCTGTCAAACATTGAAGAAATGTGTATATCATCAGGACGGTGACAAAAGAGGGAGAGAATGGGTTTCTGAAACACTGAATAAGGCATGGTTACCCAAAATTTTACTGGAATGTGACATGAACAAGAAATTAACATATTAAGTTTATTGAATTACTAAAATATTCATATTTATGTTATTCAGTGAATGTTTACCCTTACAAATAAAAATCACAAGTTACCATCTTGATTTTGTATTTGAAATTTTACTGGTCTTTGTTTTATCTTTCATTGTGTAAGTATATAATAGCTTTCCCCATTTTGATGAACGATACACAAATTTTAAGACACCTCATTATTAGATCTTTTACCTTTTTTGTTTGCATTAGACCAGAGACCCTACACTTATTAGAAAATAAAGTAGGCCAAATCTTCATCATGTTGTCCTAGGAACTGACTTCCTCAGTGAGATTCCTAAAATGCAAGAAGTAAAATAAAAAATCAATAAATGGGATGGTATTAAACTGAAAAGCTTCTTCACAGCAAAGGAAGCAATCAAGAATGTGAACAGAGATCCTACAGAATGAGAGAAAATATTTGCCACCTGTACCTCAGTGAAAGCATTAATCTCTAGGCTACACAAAGAACTCAAAAAATTTAACACCAAAAAAAACAAATAGCCCAATCAATATATGGACAAAGGTATTAAACAAACACTCCACAGAAGAAGAAATGTAAATGGTCAAAAATGTTCAACATCTCTGGCAATTATAGAAATGCAAATTAAAACTATACTGAGATTCCATCTCATTTCAGTCAGAATAGCAATTATCAAGAATATAAATAATAATAAATGTAGGCAAGGATGTGGGAAGAAACATACTCTTATACATTATTGGTGGAAATACAAATTGCTATAACCATGTAGGAAAGCAGAATGGATAGTCCTTAGAAAACTTGCAATGGAGATTTAATCCAAGATGGCGGGTCAGAGGCAGGCAGCATTCTGTGTCATTCCTGACCTGGGTCTCAACTAGTAGGAATACTGCTTCTCTGAGAGTGATAGAGGACCCCTAGACAGTTGCTCTCATGAAGAAATCACCAGCACTGTGCCTGCATGCATGGTTCTGGGCCTCAGCATTAGAGCAAGACTCCCAACTCCCGACACCAAATCCTACTTTACTAGTCCATGCAGAGCTCAGGAGTAGCTTAGCAGGACCATTGCATCAGCACTGGCACAGAACTCCCAGATGCGTCCACTCCAATGCAGGACAATCAGCTGTTACACTCCCACAGGAACTCTGGTCGAAACTTCCCCCCTGTGGTCCCCCATCTACCAATGTGGGGCTCCTCTGGTTGCCTCCATCTTGCAACTAAGCAGCTACTGTCATAATCCCCTACATGCAGTAGGGGATTATGTCTGCACCTGGGGACATACCACAGGCTCTGAAGACAATCAAAAGCCACAACACTGCATGCCACAGAGCTCATCTCTGAACACATTGCACAGGATCATCCAGCTTCTTCCACCCCACCTGACACCCCAGCTCTGGAAGCAGCCCACCTCCATCTTGCACAGTGCAACCAGGGTACCGCCCACAGGAGCCCTGGTGAGAGAGGTCCCTAGAAGGAGAAGGTGCAACAGTTTGGAGACTAACAGACAGACCAGGACCTGGGAAATCTTCAAGCAAGATAGGGAGAGAGTATCAGGTGCTCAAGTCATATGCACAGACCCAAAAAGAGACCCTTGAGATGCAGTCTTTCTTCAGGGACTAGTGGGTGCCACACTTCACTTCCAGGTACCCTGCAACAGAACCAGCCTTCCCACCCTGCTTACTTTCACTATCCTGAGGGCGGATATATCATCTAACAACAGACACCTATTGGAGAAGAAGGGAGGAAGAAAAGATATTGATCTCCAACAGAAACAATTAACAATCCTGGTTTCTTCCTTTGAGATTTAAATTTTGTTTTTTATTTTTGTTCTCCCATTCTATTCTCCCACCTTCACATCCCCAACATATGTGAAACCGAGTACTTTGCATGAATTAGGATTTTGAGGACTGGGATGTCCGAATAGTATATTATACTTGTGTTGTATATGCCTTTTTTTCTTCAATTTTTACTATTTTAGCATCCTTTATTTTTCTTAGTACGTATGTGTGTTTGTTTTATGTACTCTACTGTCTTCCCATGTACTTGTCTTCACAAAATTACTTCCTGTCTATTTTCCTGCTACTAACCCTCTTAATTAGATTTCTCTTTCACACTTCCTAAGATATGCTAACTCTATATCCTCACATCCTGCCTTCTCGGCATATCATCCTATGCCTCACTACCAGTTCATTGTCCACTGTAAACCCTTTTACAAACCTACTGATTGTATTATAGATAATAATCAAATAATTGCATTAGCAACAAATTATCTTCTGTATTTCTGAAGTATCTGTTGTGATATTACCTTTTTCATTATGTATGTTAGTAAGTTGAGTAGAGGACACAGAGACTAACCCACAAAATTTCAATTATCTTATATTAGACAGAGGTGCCAAAAACATACATTGGAAGAAAGATAGCCTCTTCAACAAATGGTTCTGGAAAAACTGTTAATCCATATGCAACAAAATGAAATTAAACCCCTATCTTTCACCATGTACATAATTCAACTTAAAGTAAATCAAGAACCTAGGAATTAAACCAGAGACCCTGCATCTAATAGAAGAAAAAGTAGGTCCTAATCTTCATCATGTTGGATTAGGCCCCAATTTCCTTAATAAGACTCCTATAGTACAAGAATAAAAATCAAGAATCAATAAATGTAATGAATTAAAAATAAAAAGTATCTTCTCATCAAAAGAAACAATCAATGAGATGAATAGAGAGCCTACATTTTGGGAGCTATTTTTTCCCTTCACATTAGATAAAGCACTAATCTCTAGGGTATATAAAGAACTCTGAAAACTAAACACCAAAAAAAAAAAAAAAAAAAAAAAAAACAAATAACCTAATCAATAAATTGGCCAAGGTCCTGAACAGACACTTCTCAGAAGATGATATACAATCAATCAACAAATATATGAAAAAAAAATTAATCATCTCTAGCAATTAGAGAAATGCAAATCAAAACTACTCTTAAGATGTCATCTCACTACAGTCAGAATGGCCACTATTATGAATACAAACAACAATATGTGTTGGCGAAGATGTGAGGAAAAAGACACACTCATACATTGCTGGTGGGACTGCAAATTGGTACAGCCAATATGGAAAGCAGTATGGGAATCCCTTGGAAAAACTGGGAATTGAACCACTATTTGATCCAGCTATCCCTTTCCTCTGTCTATACCCAAAGGACTTAAAAACAGCATACTTCAGGGACACCACCACATCAATGTTTATAGCAGCACAAATCACAATATCTAAACTGTGGAGCCAACCTAGATACTCTTCAGTAGATGAATGGATAAAGAAAATGTGGTATATATACACAATGTAATATTACTCAGCAATAAAAGAGAATAAACTCATGGCATTTGCAGGTAAATGGATGGAGCTGGAGGAGATAATGCTGAGTAAAATTAGCCAATCCCCCCAAAAAATGCTAAATGTTTTTTTTTTTCTGATATAAGGAGGCTGATTCATAATGTGGTTTGTAGGGGGAGTATGGGAAGATTAGACAAACTCTATATAGGGCAAAGAGGTGGAAAGGGAAGTGAGGGGGCATAGGGGTAGAAATGAGGTTGGAATGAGATGGACATCATTACTCTAAGAACATATATGAAGACACGAATGATGTGAATATATTTTGTATACAATCAGAGATATGAAAAATTGTGCTTTATATGTATAATATGAATTTTAATGCATTCTGATGTCATATATAGCAAATTAGAATAAAAAAATTTAAAAAGATAAATCTTACAACGGAAACACCATTTTACCCCGTTATACCACTCCTCAGTTTGTACCTAAAGAACTGAAAATCAGCATACTATAGTGATGCAGCCACATCACTATAGTGGTATAGTGATATAAACATACCAGCTCATTTATAGCAGCTCATTCACAATAGCCAAGCTATGAAACCAACCTAGGTGCATTCAACAGATGAATAGATAAAGAAAATGTGGTATTTACAATGGAATACTATTCAGTCATAAAGAGAAATGAAATTATGGCATTTGCTGGTAAATGGAGACTATTGTGCTAAGTGAAATAAGCCAATCCCCCCCAAAATCAAAGGTCGAATATTCTCTCAGATATGCAGATGCAAACTCACAATAAGAGGTGTGGGGCTAGGGAAGAATAGAAGTACTTTGGATTAGATGAAATAGAATAAAGGGAAGGGAGGGTGAGTGGGAATGGGAAAGACAGTAGAATAAGAATTGGACATTACTATCCTATGTGCATATGTTAACACAAAACCAATGTTTAATTCTACAGCATGTACAACCAGAAAAAATGGGAAGATATATAGTCAAAATACATTCTATTCTCATGTATAACTAATAAGAAAAAATTGAAAAAAAGGGCTGGGAATGTAGCTCAGTGGTGTTGGCTTCAATCCCCAGTACCCCCCCCCCCCCAAAAAATAGAATATTATGTTATATATTATTTGTTATTTTGCTTCTTACTTCTATATGGGATTCAACCATCCATATTATTGCATATAGTGTTACTTCATTCTTTTTTACTTATTTATTTAAAAATTATGGTTAAAAACTATACAACATGAGATCTATATTCAAATGTTTAAGCATATATTATGATATTGTTAACTGCATTTACACTATTGTGTCTAGGATGCTTGGAACATTTTTATGTTTTATGTACTTTTAATAAATGGAAATCTATACCCATTTCGATCTATCTGCTTTCCCCTCCTGCCAACCTCTGATACTAATGATTCTGCTAGCTACTTCTGTGAGTTTGACTACTTTAGATATTTCCTCCTAAGTCAAATCACATGGTATTGTTTTTCTGTGACAAATCATGCAGCATTTTTTTCACTTACCAAAACGTTCTGAAGGTTCATACACTTTTTAGCATATGGCAGAATTTCCTTCAATTCTAAAGCCAAATCACATTCCATTGTACGTATATATTCTGTGTGTGTGTGTTTTTTTTTTTTTTGTATATATATATATATATATATATATATATATATATATATATGCATATATATAACCAATGTATATACAAAGTATATACATTACATGTATATATGTATATTTTCTTCATCCATTCATCTATCAATGGATATTTAGGTTTTTTCCTCTGCCTTGGCAATTGTGAATATTCCTACAATGAAAATGGAAGTTCAAATATCTTTTGAGATCCTAATTGACCTATGTCACATAGGTTTGTGTATGTATGCTCTATAATGTTTGTACAATGCTAAAACTGTCTAATGACACATTTCTCTGAACACATCTACAATAGTGGCACAAGACTATTAGCCTTTTAATAAATTGTATACCTTTTAATATTTGCCCATTTTATAGTTTTGTCTGACTTTTATGTAGGAATTGAAAGTTATTTATTGACTATTATTAAAGCATTACAGCATTTATATACATACACACACATACATTTACCATCAAATTTTACATTTCTATGTACTTTTCTTGTTACTATCCTTTCATTCCAACTTGGAGGTTTTTCCTTAACATTTCTTGAAAGGTAGTTATTGGTATGTTGAGTTCCATGAATTTTTATTTATCTGGGAAAGTGTTCATTTATCTTTCATTTTTGAAGGACAGTTTTCCTGAATTTAATATTCATAGTTGTTATGGTTTGAATATGAGGTATCCCTCTGAAGCTCCTGTGTTCATGCAAGAATAAAATGATTGGATTGTAAAAGATGTAACCTAATCAATTCATCTTAGTTGGAATGAAGGAACTGAGTATAAACTAAAGGTAAGTGGGGCACAACTGGAAGAGATGGATCACTGGGAGGGGCTGCCCTGGAAGGGTTCATCTTTCCAATGACCACTTCTCCTCTACACCCTCTCTGTTTCCTGAAGAAACCATTTTCCCTCCACCATGCCCTTCCATAGGCCCAGAGCCTCACCTTGGGCCCAGAGCAATGGAGTTGACCATGTCTGAACTATATATCTGAAACCATGAGCCTCGATAAACTTTCCCAACTCTAAATTGTTCTTTTCAGGTATTTTGATCACAGCCACTTGAATCTGACTAACGGATTGGTTGACAGTTTTCTTTAAACATTTTAAATATATAATCCTACTTTCTATGCCCTACAATCAACTGCTATGTTTTTATTGATTTCTTTCTATGTGACTCCCTTCTTGCTGCTTTCAAAATTCTCTCTTTGTGTTTTGACTAATGTCAATTTGATTATAATGTCTTGCTGTAAAATTCTTTGAGTACATCCTCATTGGAAAGCTGTTTTATAAAGGGGTTAATTCATCCAGAAGATATAACAATTGTAAGTGTACCCAACATTAGAGAAATTAAATGTATTAAAGAAATAATGATAGAACTGAAGGGAAAAATATATAGTAACATTACAATAAAAAGTCCATAATACAACAATAAAAAGGGACATCAATACCATAATTTCAACAACAGACTGATCATCTAGACAGAAAATCAATAATAAAACAGTGTATCTGAAAAATAAACAAACCACTATAGACCAAATTGACCTAACAGATATGTGCAGAACATTTCTTACAACAGCAGCAGAATACACTTGTTTTTGAAAGCACATAGAAATCACTTTCCAGGATAGATCATTTGTTTTGTCACAAAATGTGGTCTTGACAGATTTAAGAAGATTGAGATAACAAGTTTTTTTTTGTACAACAGTGGTATGAAACTGAAACCAGTAACAGAAGGAAAACTGGAGAATTCACAAACATTCTGAATAACTAGCCAGATAAACAATCAAAGGGGAAATTATACATCTTTGAACAAACAAAAGTGGATTCCATTAAGCTTCTTGAAATTGGATATCTGTATCTTTCTACAGATTTGGGAATTTCTAGAATATTATTTATTAAATAAGCTTTCTACTTTTTTCCCAGTTTCTTCTAGGAATTATCATACTGTGTATGTAAGACTGTTATGTGTAGTGTCCTTCAACTTTCTTCACTTTTCTTTTCCTTTTGCTTTTCTAACTGAATCATTTCAAATAACCTATCTTCAATTTCACTGAGTCTTTTTCCTACTTGAGTATGTCTGCTGTCAAACCCCTCCAAGGAGATTTTCAATTCACTAAGAACATTTTTAAGCTCCAAAATTTGTTTGGTTCTTTTTTTTACAAATTCTATTTCTTAGTTGACATTTTCATTTTGTTCATACATTATTTCCCTGAGTGTTCATTAATCATCTTTATGATGGCTATTTTGAACTATTTATTAGTAAATTCATTAATCACCATTTCTTTAACATTGGAAATATATTTTGTTTCTTTGGTTTGGCTGTGTTTTCCTGTTTCTTCATGTTCCTAAAATTTTCATTTGTAATCTGTGCATAAAAAAAAAAAAAAACAGCCATAACTCCTTTTCATTACAGACTTGCTTTGTTCAGGGAAAGACATTCTTCACTAGTCAGCTTGAATAGGGAGTCTAGAGCCTCATGTAATTTCTCAACTGGAGGAATTTACTAGTTTATTTTTTCAGGAGCTCATGATCTCTTTATCCCTTTGGTGACTGTCTGTGGCACTGCATATTCTCTGGAGTTGCCTACAGATTTCCTTAGCTCTCATTTTTTCTTAATGGTTTCAGGCTTCCAGAGGATTCTGGATTCTGTCTGCAATCTGATTTGGGCAAGAGGAAAATCAGTCCCTTGGGGAACCTTCCAAAAATGGAGGACATGAATGATTATTCCAACTAATTCCTTTACCAGGGAGAAGCTGTCGATTAGAGGTTTCCTCCAGCCAATTCAGCACTGAGTCATGGAAACGGGCTTTTTGTAAGATCATTTTGTGTGTGTGCGTGAATTATAATTATACATAATAGTGGGCTTTGTCGGCACATACCCATAACATGCATGTTGTATGTGCATATAACATAATTTGGTAAATTTCAAGGGGAGTGCATTGGGTAGTGAAATTGAGACAGGGTTTAATATGATTGGTTACATATTTTCATGGTATACAGGATCCTCTCAACTGGTTTCTGGATTTCATACCAAGGGAATTGGTCCATATAAAGTTGAATTGATGAGTTTATTATTTATTTATAAACCCACTCGTACAACTTACCCACTCATACAATTAGTCTTCTGTGGTAAATTATTTTCCGTACCTTTTGAAAATCTCTTTTGACTTTCTTTTATGTTTTTTCCATCAATTTAAAAATATATGTAATTTAATCAATTTTTCTTTATGTCTTTTGGGGTCTATATTATATTTAGAAAACACACTTTGCTACAATGATAGACGTTACAAAATAAAAACCCCTTATTAGTCCAGAATTTTTGTGGTTTTATTCTTTTGACTTAAATTTTGATCCATTTAGAATTTGAATCTTGATCCATCTAGAATTTGTGTGGGTTTAAGGAATGCAATAGGTTTCTTTCTTTCTTTTTGTTTTTTCAAATGGTTATTTGTCCAGACACCACTTATGAATGAACATATCTTTTCTAACTGTTTTGACATGCCAGCTTTGTCATAAGTAAACATATTGGATTTTATATCTGAACAGTATATTTTCTTTCATTTGATGATTATTTGGCATTCTACAACTTTAATGCATTAGTGATTATAGCTTAATATGTTTTTTAACATCTGGTTGGAGTAGCTCTCCCTCATTACTCCTCCAGAATTTTTCAGACTAATCTTGCTTGTACTTTTTACATAAATTTTAGTTGGTTTGTCTGGGCAAAATAAAAAACCTTAATGACATTTTAATTGCAATTCCATTAAAATGTTAGATTCACAAATTTACAAAAAATTAATCAACACCTTTATGATGATGAGCTTCCATATCAAAAGACAGGGTATGCTTTTCTGTTTAATTCTTCTATTTTAGTACTATTTAGTAGCATTTTAAAAGTTTTATTAGCTCTGGCTTATTTCCTATTAGGTTTATTTCTAAAAGTATTTTCTTTCAGTATATTCTGTAACTGGTTGATATTTAAATTGAGGAAGGTGATTAGTTTCTGACTGAATTAGTATTGCAAAAAGATACTCTACTAAATTCTCCTAATATTTATAATAATAATCTTGCAAAGTCTGTTTATTTCACTTTATGGCAATTTTTATACAAAATTTTTATATTTTCAAGTTATGCACTTAATTTTATTGTTAGCATAATTCATATTTCATGCAAATTATAGTAAGTTATACTTCCTTTCTAATTATTATGCCAATCATTATTTTTCTCATTTAATTGTCTTGGTTAGCATTCTAATTGAAAAGATATCATATCTTATAAAAAGTACAAGCCCTCTTGGACCCACTTTTGGGTCCAAGAGAAATTTAAAAGTCATTACTTTAGAATAGTTAGAAAAAAAGTAAAATCATGAAACTTTGTTGCATCAGACCCTCAGAAGTATAGCCAAACTAGTAAAAAGGGAAGGAAAAAATATAATACAGAATACTCAGACTTTTAGAGAAGAATAAACTAAAATTAAAGTAAATTTGATAAACAATGAAGATTAAAAACTATAGAAATATAAACTTAAAGAAAGGACAATGAAGGAATTAAAGATAAAATTATGTATAAAAGAAAAAATTCTTAAATATGGAAGTCACATTTTTAAAATTAGTGGTTAAAATAATTAATATAATTAATAAAAATAGGTCTGAAATATTGGTAGAAGCAAACACTCAGGAAGTGTGGGCACTCTCCTGTGTTTTGACATATAGTAACTCATTAAGCCCTCAAAGAACCCACTATGGGTAGATACTTAGTAATCCTCCTTTCACAACTGAGGAAACTGAAGATCAGAGCGGTTAAGTAATTTGTTCAATATTGAACCATCAATAAGAGGCCGACTTTGATTTCAAACCCAAGCAATATGGCTCTAGAATCTTGGTGCTTATCACCACCTTAATGTATTTCTACTAAAACTTACATATCTTGCTCTTCCTAAAAGAGAAAAAAGTTATGATAATTTACATCTTATTTTGATATAAGAATTATGAAGGGAAATTTTTAAATAATAAAATAATTCATTCTGAATGCTTATATAATTGATCTTATGAGGGACTGAATTTTTTTCCTGATAGAAAAGATACAATCCTATTTGTAAACAGGTGAATTCAGAGACCCTGATGAAGGTGCTGGGGTTTATTTCTAACGCAATTTTGATAGTTGGGCATCACTTATCTTCTTTTCGACATTACTTGGTGTAGCTGAAACCATACTTCATTACTGCTTCATGGAAGAGTTCATCTTCCGAAGAAGAATTCTATTGAGATGCTGGATCTCTATTTTGGATTTATCATCACTGTCCTAGAATTAAGAAGCATTTATCCAGGAAAATGTAAAGTTGTCCTAATGTGAAGTTCCCAGTAAGGAGTGAAGATCCACCCTGTTGATGTAAAAGCCTTTTTCTATGGAATTCTATGGCCTTTTGGCACTGCTTTTGTGTCTTTAAATACAAATTTCATGGTGACCTTTTAAAGACAAAAATAGTTCTTTGTCATCCTTTCCTCCTTCTTTATTCTTTGTGGCACTTTCATGTTCAACCACTTCTGTGCATCTTTTAAATCTCCAAAGAAATCACCTCTGCACCATAGCCTACAGCAAATACTTCTGGAGGAGGCTGAAGTGGATGGAAAAGAATGGTACATTTTCCCCAAAGACTGTGAATGTGTACAGCTTAAGCAGCTACAAAATTGGCTACATGCAGCATCAGGAGAATTGAAAAGAATATGAGATGACTTTGGTCTAAAAATAAAAATAATTTAAAATTCCCTGAGCATTTTGAGAACAAAATGAACAAAACCTGTATTGTAAGTACATACCTAAAGTGTAAATGCTTTTCATTATTGAGTCATATTGGTTTTGAGATTTTTATGGCTTACTATAAAAGTATTATATTTTAACATCCCTTTTTCTCACCATCTTCTTTTTCTGTTTCCAGTTTATGTCTTATACTTTAAAATTTCATATCCTAAGGATAAAGAAATGTATTGAAAGATTGACACTTTGTATGGGGGAATATAAAATTTTTGAGCAGTTTGACAAGCAAACTTTTTCCAAAGATAAATTTCAATTTTATATGAAAATACTTTTCATTTAAAATAATAACATAATGAAATCAATATATAATTTTAACTATATTTTATATTGCAGAAATTTAGGAAGATAAATTGTATATCTTGAAACATTTTCATTTTAATAAATACATCTGATCAAATGTGTCAAATTAAAATATGAAGAGAGAATTGTTTTGGAGAATTTGTGTACATATATATGTATGACTTGAAAAGTGATTAGTATTAGTAATATTTTAATTTTTTTTTTTTGGTACCAAGGATTGAACTCAATGTCACTTATCCATTGAGCCACATCCCCGGCCCATTTTTGTATTTTATTTAGAGACAGGGTCTCTCTGAATTGCTTAGCTCCTTGCTAAGTTGTGAGGCTGGCTTTGAACTTGTGATCCTCCTATCTCAGCCTCCCAAGCCACTGGAATTACTGGTGTACGCCACTGCATCCAGCAGTAATATTTTTAAATAATTTTTTTATCTAGTCTATGTTTAGCAGGGACTTCAAGGATACATACAAACACACACACACACACGCACACTCACACACACACATACACACACATATATATATACACACACACACACACACACAAAATCCTGTAATCCAGAATACCATTGCTGATACCATTTGAATACCAAAATACCATTTGAATCTCAAAAGGAGAAATTATTTCATTAAATAAATTTTTACTCAGTACCTTTTATGTGGAGGGCACTCTTCTATTTTGTGGATATATTGAAGTGAACAAAGCAACAACATCTTTGATTTCATCCATACATCATTCAGTCTGTTGACAGGCTGGAAATCAATAAAATATTTGGTGACAATAAGTGACATAATAAAGCAGGATGAGAAAAGACAAGTCAGTGTATGGGGAAGAGTGGATAGTGGGTCTGAGAAGATGCTCTCTGGGTGTGTTGGTCAAGTAAAGCTCTGGGCTGAGTCTTGAACAACTTTTGGGAGAGAACTTTGTAGTCCTTCATGTATGAGTATATGTATGTGTAGGAGGATAGTGTGGCTAAATTACATTGAGGAAGAGAGGGTATGGGAAAAGATGACCCAGAGATGTATCCAGAGTTCAGATTCAGCAGGGACATGGGCAAATTTTAGGTTTTGAGCAATAAGTGAAAAGAATATTTGTGGGAAGAACCAGTCTTGGTTCAGGAGTGGATACAAATGATGTTAGCAAGCTATTGTGATAGCAAGAAATGGTGGTAGCTTATGCAGGTAGCAATGACAAAGGTAGTGAGAAGTGGTGAGATTTGAAGATGTTGGTTGAGAGTATTTGTGGTCTGAGGATCCATGAGTACCACCCTCATTTAAAATAGTTAAAATTTATATTGTTCTGATTTTCCAAGGCTTATTTGTCTTTTTGGGATGTCACTTAAAAGCACAAAATGTCTCTTGGATCAAATGGAAAATTTTAATCTAGCTGATGTGCATATATAGATACAGGTGAAACCATTCTTATTTGGCTTATGTGGAGATGGTTTGATTCCATACACACACACACACACACATGTGTGTGTGTGTGTATGAGTGTGTATGCAGACTATTTTTTTACTCCATGACTTTGGATTATTGTCATCACAGAGGATATTCTAAGGTAAGTACAAATGCGATGGAGGGAGCTGCATAGTACTTAACTTTGGTAGCAGGATGTTATTATAATGGCTTGTCTTTCAGGAAGTGATTGATAAAGTATAATTATCATGAAAAGATATTTACTTGTATTTTTATTAAACCACTTCAATGAAATGAATTTTTAAAATAGGGTCAAAATTTTCAAAAAAGTAAAGTTTTTAGTCAAAAATTTTAGAGAATGGCAGCTAATTTTTGTCTCCATTTGTCTTGAATGATACTTTGGGTAAACATATGTTAATCATAAAGCAGACTAAATTAATTTTGAAGGGCAGCTGCAGCATTATCTCCCCCATGTAAGGTATAAAATATTTGTCATTTTCCTCCCCACTGATATTTTTAAGTTTATTGCTATTTTGGGTGCGCAGTATGATGATGAATGACACCACTCTTCTTTACTTCCATTTCAGAAGAAAGAACTGTAGTTGAGTGACTATTTACAAAGCAGAAATTAAGGTGACTCACATACTTGTTTGCATTTTCCTCAAGAGAAAAATTAGTAAGAGTTTGGCTGGCTTTTTTTAGTGTCTGCTTTTTGCTCCCCTGATGATTATCATAGGAAATGGTGTACGTAATCTGCATTCAAATTGTTTGTATGTATGGTTCAGAATTTGAGACTGATAATCTGGGATGCAAATCAAAATGAATGATTTGCCATCTGAAAAATTTTCTTGCATAAAAGTCAAAGGAATATAAATTCTGTAGAGTAGTTATATTTTTTTCATTATAATATGGCATGGTTACACATTTCAGAATTTCTTGTATTTATCTTTTATTTATACTCAATAATTTGTGCAAATGAAGCAGAGATTGTTTTTGTTTTTCATTAACTGATACCACAACTGAATAATTTTGTGAAATAAAGTTGTTTTTTTTTTTTTTTTGTCAAAATATAAGTAGACCTTTAGCCGGAAAGATAGGAGGAAAGGCAAAGTATTTTTCAGGAAATAATCATCAAGGTGAATGAAAAGACATTCTTTCTTGAACTTACTCATCACCACTTTCTCTCCCTTTTCTTTTGGCCTTTTGTCTACGGCAACCCATGATTAATGGCTGCAGTACTGCTTTATTGTCCCAGTCCTATTCACTTGGGGTGACACAGAAAGTTCCTTATGATTTAGTCTGATTGGCTCAGTTAACATTTATTCCAAGTAGTCTGCATTGAATATACATTTAGTCAAATACGAATTAAGAAAATGCCCAGTAAAAAGCTGCTTAGTGGTTTGTTGGCAGGTGGCACCACTAATTCTGTGCTTGGTTCCTTGCTTTAAAGACATTTTCTCCATTAATTTCCAAAATTTGCAAGTTTTTAACCATCATTGAGTGCTATTTGATATCAGGCAAAAACTTTACTTTGACATCATAAATGTTGAGATTTCCTGGATTATCTAAATTTGGGTGTGAGACTGTTGCAATGATAGCATTTATGATAATTTTTGTACCTTTGTTTCCCCATATCTATGGAGAACCTACCATGTGCAAGCCTGGTAAAGCCTATTCATGAGGAATATTCTTGGTCTACATGTCCTATAAATTCTATGTACTCCCTTTCTCATTCCCTGTTAGCTGAACGCCTTTCAGATCTAAACTTTTAGATTTTTTTTTTTAAATTCTTCCCTTAGATTTATTTTTGCTTGGTTCTCTAGAGTAACTTTGAAGCTTCTGATAGTGGATAACTTATAGTCACTATTCACTTAGCTTAACTAAAGAAAAAAACACAGAACATGTGTTTTTTCAAATTCAGAAGAATAAGTCTCACAAGGGGTCTTTGAGTAACCTAATGGCTCCAAAAGACCACATTCCAACCACTGCTCCTGGAAATAGAAAATTATTTTATATCATTAACAAAAGCATTTATTTGGTGTCTTGGGTATCCTTTTATCAGCACTCCTGAATAGAGGTTTTTCCATCTCAGCATTCTTTACATAGTAATAACAAATAGTCACTCAGGAATGTCACAAAAGTAATACCCAAATAATGTGAAGACACCTTCAATATCCACTATCAAGGAGAATGTAGTATACATGCAGAAATACAAAGAGAATGTATTTTTAACAATCTGAGGATTGCAAGGAGAGTTCGTTAATTAATTCATTATTTGTTTGTAGTATTTTTAAGTCACTCCAGATAGTCTTCAATATTTTACATCTATTTATATTGTAATGATAGTTAATCCCTTAATTTCAAAATCTGAGACAAGTTTTCAGATAATTTCAGATGACAAAACAACATTTAAAAAATAGAAAATTATGGAAAAAACAATATTTTTAGTATTTCTAAGTGATATTGATTAGGTTTGGGTCCAATATCTCCAGACTGTGTGCATGGATGAAATGCTCCATATGCACATTTTCCATTTTTCATTCCATTGTGGTGAAAATACACTAGAGAGCATTGAACAATTTCTGATATTGATGTTGCAATACCTGGCTCAGTATTTGACATAAAATAAGCTCCTGATAAATAATTTTTTGCTTGAATAGAGAAATAAATATATTAAATAAGAACTATTTTAAAATAAACCAATTCACGGATTCTAGTCTGAGGATATAAATTCACCAATTGTGATGCATCACATGCAAACTCTGCTTCTTTTCCAGGGCATTTCTTTCATTCAGTAAGCACAAGGTCCGTATGAATCATTGGAAAGATGTGTTTCCTATTTCCCGCTAGGCATTATGTTATACTGATGGATCAACTGAAGATCAACATTAGAAAACAATCCAGTTTCACAGTAGACAACATTACTTGAGTCAATTCCAAGAACATTTACTCTGGGCATATATAAATGTAATTTTAAAAAAATCCAAACATTGAATTTAAATTACTTTTGAATTATCTACCACTTGGGTTTATCTACATTTCCATTTGGCATAGATAATGAAGAGTTATCATTTTCTCTTAATTATTATGGTTTGAGTATATAACTCAGATTATTTTTAAATGCTGCCATTATTACTGGAAAGAGATTATATGTTACACTTTTATCTAACATCATGAACAAATTTTAATTCTCTCATTGATTCACAAGCCATTGTGTACCTGCATCATTTCTCTATTGTCAGAAAGCAATCTCAAAAACTACTTATGAAGGACAATGCACAAAATAAAAAGATTATGAGCTCATGGGTTTTAATCTAGGCTTTTTGTATTATGCTATCTAAATTCCTTGCACTAGTATTGTTTATCTTAGTTTTGGAAAGCAATATTTTTGATCAGTCAATAAAGTTATAAATAAATTTATAATGTCAATAAGTTTCTAAACATAATTAGCTAATTGATCAACTAAAAGTTTTGGTTGAATTTACCCTATAATTGATGCTTAGACATAGTTGATGTCAGTATTTCCTAAAGCAAAGTATCCATGAAACAATCATAATCATTTTTTATAACTTTTTTAGACTTTTTCTATTCATTATAGAATGCAAGATAATAAAAGAATGCATTGTCTGCATATTAATGCTGATAAAAATAAATTTTATTTTTGTATTTCTGGTGCCCAAATGAAGAAAAAAAAGAAAAGAAAAGGAAGGAAGGAATACAGACATGAATAAACTTAGAAATGGGAGTTCTAACTTATGTCAGTCACTCCCAGTCCCTGTAATCATTTGTAAAATAAGGTTATTCAAGTAGGTTTGTTTGTTTATTTATTTATATCAATTATTCTCAATAATAAAATATATTTTCTTTCATGAAAGAGTTAAAACTGTCCAGTCTTTTGCAGTGCTTTGATCTCATGTTGTTTTATTCCTTTTGCTTTTTCTCTTCCTTGCTTGCATATGGTGAGATGTTCTTCATGCAGATTGACAGGAGTTGTATTAGTCCATTTTCATTACTATTTTTTTAAAACAACTAAAGTTAGGTAACTTTATACGAAAAGAAGTTTATTTAAGTCACAGTACTGGAGGTTCAGAGGCGTGGCGCTGGCATCAGCTCAGCTGTGGTCAAAGTGTCATGACAAATGATACTACAATGGCAAGAGCACCTTACCAGACAGGAAGCCAGAGAATGATTCAGGGATAAGGTTCAAGCTTGTTCAACAACCTGCTTTTGTGAGTATTAACTCAGAGATTCTATAAGAACCCTTAATCTCTTCCAAGGGCAGCTCCAACAATGAACTGACCACCTTCCACTATGTCTACCTCTTAAACTTTTTGCCGCCTCTCGAATCGCCACACCACAAACCAAGCCCCAACACATGAACCCTTGGGGAACAAACTCAAACTCAGGTCTTAACAGGAGCACATGTACTTTACTTTGCTGTCTTAGTCCTGCCATAGCAGTTACATAATTCCATATTCTTTCAATGTACTTACTTGTGTGTTTATCCCCCAAATTGAAAGCTCACTGAGTTTGTTCTCTAGTACATCCAAAGAACTAAGCATTTTGTCTGGCAAATAGGTATTCTAAAGTATTTGTTGAATGACAAAAATATGTCCACATTTCTTGCATCCTTAATTATACTCATGGTCTGCTTTTCTTTGCCAAGACTGCAAATCTCTGTTCAGCTGTAACGTTATCCTACCTTATTAAAAGGGAAGAACTTCCGTATTTTAAATGCATTGCTAGAAGCTATGTAAATGCATCATTTGGAACTAAGCAGCAGCAGCAGCAGCACCAGTAATATCTAGGATGTTTGCATGATGCTTGTAAAAAGAGAGAAAATTCAAAGGAGAAAAATAGGTTCAAGGGAGCTCGCTCTCTTTAGAGAATTTTTTTTCTTGAAATATCAATGCAAAAACACTGAATATTCTGTAAGAACAGGGATTTTTTTTTCTCTCCAATACAGCTATAGAAACCAAAATCTATTAAGAAACCATAGAATAGAATATTGCATATTCTGTGGTTTAGTTTGTTTACTATTACTATTAACATATGATTATTAAATTATTTTTAAAATGTGTAACTATTTTAAAATATAAAATATATATTTTACATACATAAAATATATAGTTATTTTTATAAAAAATATTTTTCATATATTTAGTAAACATTGGGAAACATCAACAAAAACTCAGAAATCACATATTTTTCACTTCACATGTTGAAAATAGAAGCTCAGATAGTTTGAGTTTTCCCCAGAATCACATAGTTATCACATAGACTGGCCTCATGACTCCATTTCCATTCTGTTAATTCCATGTTCTGTAATATAATCATACTTTTGTGTGCTTTCTGTGTTGTTACAAAGAATATCATTTTACTGTCACAATGAAAGTCATAGGAACTGATTTCATTTATACAATGATACTGCCTCTCTATAAAGTAAAAAACACTTGCATGCATTTCTACCTCCAAATGGGGCATACTGTTTGACTCCTCTTTTAGGAAGTTATACATTTCTGCAAAAACTATTCAGGAAGACACTGATCTTATTTGGTTAAGTGGCCCTTTCAGCCACAGTGACACACTGCAAACATCCTCTGCCTCCCCTAACCAAACATCTGATTTCATGGGACCAGAATGAACAACCAGTGTGACACTCTGCAGTGAGTTCTTTGTCTCTGTTGTGGACACAAGAATTCAGCTGGGAAGGAGTGAAAAGTCCTGCAAATCAGAGCCACATTCTCCTTTGTAATTATCACTCCATAGAACCTATTGATGTTTGGACATTTCACATCCTTCAATAGTGTAGCTTCCCTCTCTTACTTTTGTGTTACCCTTCTCACAATTTTGTTTGATTAAATAATTCACAATCATTATCAGACAATGGAATGATCATACTTGTTATAAGTGTATTATCCTCATTTTCCAGTTAAAGTCACATTAATGATGTTGAGGCAAGAAAATGATTTGACTTGATTTTGATGTAAATAATCATCAAAATTCATTAGATGGCATATTTCTTTAAATACATTTTAAAAACATAAATAATTTAAAATTATCTTAACTTTGAGGTTGAAATAAAAAAGCTAAGACAGCTGTTTGCACATATATGAAAAATTTTATTGCAGAGAAATGAGGTGGTTAAATACCACCTATCCTCACTTTTTGAAAACACAGAAGCATAAATCACAATAATGTTCAAGGCTCAAATATTCAAAATGGTTCTGAGATGGGATGTTTTGATCACTATGACCTAGACTCTTAAGATTATTTTTGGTCTTATATATTGTTATTTTAATGTGCCAGGTACTGTTCTCAATTCTTATAGATGTTAATTTGCTTTTCATAAAGTTCTTGTAAATTAAATAATATCATCACCATCTCACAGATGAAGGAACATCAGAAACATGGAGTAACTGTTTTAGTCAGATTTTGTTTCGTCACTGTGAACAAAATACCTGACGAGAATAATTTTAGAGGAGGAAAAGTTTATTTTGGGCCTCATAGTTTCAGAGGCTTAATCCATAGCCACCTCAAGGTAAGGCAGAAGAGTATAGTGGAGGAAAGTGGCTCAAGACACCACACTAGGAAGCAGAGAGAGATAATACTCTCCTCAACAAGGACACAATATAAACCTCAAAGGCATGTCCACAATGGCCCACCTCCTCCAGGCACGCCTACCTATAATTACCTACCTATAATTACCACCCAGTTAATTCCTATCAGCACATTATTAATGCACTGATGAGGTTAAGGCTTTTATAACTCAATAATTCCACTCTAAATTTTCTTCCATTGTCTCACACATGAACTTTTGGGGGATATCCAGTATATAAAAACCATAACTGTAACTAGATTAGGATCCCCGCTATTAATGGAGGAACTGCCATGAAACCCAAGCACTGAGCTTCAGAGTCCATGTTTAACCATTAGCTGTGGCTATTTATCTATCTAAGTAGACAGAGCATTCAATCTAATAACAATAAGAATCCTTTACTTTGTTTGGAAGGAAATTAACCAATAAGTTTTAAGGACTTTCCTCTATCTCTTTATTCTTATATGATACATCCTTAGGGGAAAACAAGAGTTGTTTTAATCAGGCTGCTATGGGAGTCCTATTAACAGATCAGGATTGCCATGGTGGGTGTTACAATTGTCTTTAACCATTTGGTTATGCGGTAACCAAAATACCATAGATTATGTAACTAAAAAAAAAAATTATTCCTTACAGTCATGGACACTGGCAAGTTCAAGAGTAAGATCTATATCTGGTGGGGCTGCACTTCCTGAGTTTTATTCCCGTGTGGTGGAGAGCAGAGCAAAATAAAACAAACCTTCTTCTTTATCTTTTATTAGAATATCAATCCTATTAATGAGGAGTCTGTCTTCAAAATTTAATTCCTTCCCCAGAGTTCCACCTCTAAATGCCATCACATTGTGGGATTTAAGATTCCAAAATATCAACTTTTTAGGAGACACAAACATTCAGTTGATAGTAATAACCATTTGTTTAATATGTCATTTGAGATGTAATTTGACTCCTCTGACTCATCCTGAGGAGGAAAGACATGTCTAAATGTAGCTAAATACCATCCAAGTAATGTACCTTATTTCTTTTGTAAGTACATCATGTTAAGATATCTATGCTAATTCAGATGAACCATGCTGAAGCAGAACTGGAACAGGCTGCTTTTAGATCTCTCAGTAAGGTCCATTAGTCATTCTGTTTGTGTTTGTCCTCCAGGAAGTATTCCACTGATGAATTTACACAAAGGGGAGATTGACAGTTTAAATAACTATGACCTGATTAGAATTGATGAGGATAGTTTAGGTCAAGACTTATCAAATTGGGGGAGCTTAGGAGTTACTGCTGAAGCTTGTTAGTACAGATTCTTAGGTTTCAGTAGATCTCCCTTCAGTAGATCTAGGATGAAGCTCCAGAATTTGCATTTCTAATTATATTTTAGGCAATGATAGAATTGCTTTCTATGGATATATTTTGAGGAGCACTGGCCTAGATAACTTCCAAGGATTACTAAGATGATTGCAGTTTTTTTTTTTTTAAAGAGGATTAGTAGACACTTATATAACTCAGTATAGTTTACCTGATATGTCCCAGAGTGTTTCTTGCCTTATTTTTTCTTAAGTGTCCTTTGTGCTGTTTAGGGTTCTTCCATGCAAATGATTGTTTTTTCCCTGAAACTCTGTTATTGCGTATTTTTAATCAGTTTGCAAATAGTCTCTGGATTCCACATAGAGGATTTGTTTTCTCACAGGCACACATGTACTACAGAATAATTACTAAAATGCAGGCTGGTAATATTTACTTGAAGTAAGAAATTCTAAGGTTTTATGCCAATAAGGTTTCTAGTCCTTATCTGATATGTTAGCATACCACCTAGCTATATCCTTGGGGACACAGTAGGTGTCAAGTAAGAGGTGGAATGACTGAACAAACAATTTTAAGCATTACAATTAAACTGTTTTTAGCTTTCTTACTCTGATAAGGTAGATAAGAGAGCTCTTTCTCCTATATTAATACAATTATTTTTTGCACTTTCTTGACTAAGTGGTAATATATTATGGTTTTGGTGAAGTTAAGTATGGCTTGGGGACCCCCATCTGGGCATAGCTATATGTATGACATATACTCAGGAAAAACTTATGTTTAGCAAAGTGTTAAAAATGCTTTTCCCTATTAGCCAAGCCCTGTCAATGAATTTGAATTAGACCATTTTTCACATTTAAGAATGCATTGTACTTTCACTGTATGTTTCTTTTGAACTTTCTGCAAATGCTTTATAAGCATTATCTTGTTTTTCCTTATAACACCATTCAGAGGTGTGTGACCAAATAGTGTTATCCTCATTGTACAGGCACATAGAAGTTAATTGACTTTCTTCAGGTCATGGAGAAGCAGAGAGAGCCAGCAATAAAAGAAACATTAGCCTCCTTTTTTAGAGTTGAGCACAGTGGATGCCACCGAACTCTTAACCCTGTCCTTCTACCACGCAACACAAAATATCCTCTATCCAGGAGATTACCTGCAGGAAATGGGGCCTCTTAAAAGAAGTTTGCATGATTACAGTAAGTCTAGCATAGGGTCAGGTAAAAGTATCCCCCTGCTTGATAATTTCATTAAAAAGTTATGAAATAATTTTTTTAGGGATAAGAAATTATTCAAGTAATTCCTGAACCACAGAGAAGATATTTTAAAATTTCTGATTGGTTTAAAAGTTTGTGCCATTTTAGTCAGTTAGTTTGTTTTCCTTTGCCATAACAAAATATCTGAGACTGGGTCATTTGTAAAGAGGAGAGCTGCATTAGCTCACAGCTTTGGAGGTTCAAAAGCATGGCATTCATATCTACTCTGCTCTTGTCAGAGCCCTCATGGCATGTGACATTATGGTGGCAGCACATGCGAGAGGGAGGGATCACATGACTAGACAGAAAGTCAGAGCGATTCAAGGTTCAGTCTCACTCTTTCATAACTAACCAGGATCCCAGGAGAACTACCTTAACCCCTTCTGAGTGTGGTGCCTCCAATGACCTAAGGACCTCTCACCAGGCCCCACCTCTTAAAGGTTCCACCACTTCTGTATTGCCACATTGAGGACCAAGTCCCTAGCATATGAACCCAATGAACAAACCTCAATTTTGTTTATAATGTGCCCTCAGTATTATTGGGAGGTAATCCGTTATAGACCTCTCATGCTTCTGTCTTGCTAAGTATGTCAAAACTCCCAGATGCTGACCAGTTTTCACTTTGGCCACTTATCTAGATTGTGTATGTGATTGGCAATTCTGAAACTCAGGTAATGAATGCTTGATAGAAATGCATCTCATAGTCTAGCAAATTATTAGTCTCTCTTCAGACAAAGAACAGGTGTGTTAGCTGCTTATTCTAAAGGTGGCAGTTTTCTTAAGCTACAGTGCAAACTTTTGCTTGCACAGCCATCCCCCTGGGGATGTCAGCCCATAGACTTTGGGGCAAGAGGAACCATCAGAAATGTTGCTACGCCTAATGAAGTCCTGGGTCTCTGATTCAGAAATCTCATGTCTATATCCTAATGGGAATTCTACTTCTAGCTCTCTTCCACACTGTGAAATGTATTTAAGTAGAGAAAAATCCCCAAAACTATACTTAATTTTTTTCCAAGGAGATACTTCCTAAACTTTAGATTGTTTCATGGAAAAGTTTTATTTTAGTCACATTATGAATTAAGGTGTAAGAATAAGAAGATCAATATAAAAAGTATCAGAATTATGAGAGATTTAGTCTAAGAATTGGGAATACAAATTTCTGCCTATTGTGACATTATTATTTGGTATCTTTGAGCAGCAATAACAAGGGTTTCTGTGTCTCAGGCAGCTGCCACAGATGCAAATGTCTAACACTGTCCATAGTAGCTGAAGATAAACTCAGAGCTGGGCTGAGGTGATATGGACCAGACTAAAAACTCATTTGCTACAGTAAGAGATGATTGTAAGGTATTGCTCTGTCATTGTTAAGAACAGTCTGAGACTAAAAATTATGTAGTATTATCCCTGTTCCTCTACAACACCAGTCACGATGCCTTTAACTCAGAGGTGTTTATTGAATGTCTCTCAAATGCACAAAATTGAAAGCCTATTTGCAAGAAGTACAGTATAGTCTGGAGCAAATCTTCCTGTGTTCAAATCTTAACTCTGTCACTTACCAGCAGCACACTTGATCAATTTCTTTTTAATAATCTTATCTGTAAAGATGAAATAATAGTACCTACCTCACACAGTTATGAAACTTATTCAGCAAATGCTCAATAGCCATCAGTTATTTTTTGACACAGAAAACTGTGTCAAAACAGTTTCTAATCGGCATTAGAACCCCATAGGATTGCATTTCTAAACTATTCAAGAAAGAAAACTACATTTGCCAATTTTTTTTCTAAATTATTTATAGTTAAGCATTATTCCAAATTTGGATTTACACTAAAATAAATTAGGACCATATTTTAAGTCCTAAATCTAAGTTCATCATACACTTACCTTATGTTTAAATGTAGAGGCAGGCTCTCTTATAACCTGGATGAAATTTAAATATTAAGCTAGAATTTTGTCTCTCATAATAGTTATTTCCTATTCTTTGGCAACATGAAAATCTTCTCACTCCTTCATGTAAACATTTCCCCGCATTCAGCACCTTGCCCAACAGCATAGCTAATTCTGAATCAAAATCAGCACAGGCTGACAGCTTTGTATGCACAACATCTGGTTGCTCCCATATTTACCATTTGCGGAGGGGAAAGTGGCATATTTCATTTGAAAAATGTGTCTTTGGGTCTTGTCCATTCCCTACACTGTTCTTATTGAGAAAGTTGTTTCCAAACTTCTCTTATTCCTTCTGAAATTTTGAAATCTTCTAAAGAAAAATTCATTCCTAGGTTGAGACTGTCTCCTTACACATCATGTAGTTGTTTCATTTACAACACTTTTAAAAAGCATAATATCTTGCTGTAATATCTACAATCAACACAGATAATGTTACATTACCCAAATTGCTGGAAATCCATTATGCCCTACATATGGAGTAAATGAGCAGCAAATCTACACAGCTGCTGCTAACTGCTCTTTTAGACTTCCCTGTAGTTAAGTAATGAATCTTTATCAACTTCCTGAATAATTTACTTCTAAATGCATTAAGTTGAGTGTAAAAGGAAGTTTTACAAAATGAAGACAAACCAGTTCTGAGAGTTGGTGATAATCTTAAAACTTTCATAATGTTCTTCTGTTTTGAAAAATTAAGCAGGATTTGGTCTCTCCTTTTCTGGGCTTTAAGTGATATAATAGCATTAGCTTAAGAATAAAGCTCAAGATTAAAACATCAATAATGAATCTATAGTTGCTGGTATGAGTATAAAATTCAATTAAATGTAGGTAGAAGAGCAAAAAGTTTCTGTACTTGAAGTAAAAATGAGTTAACTACACTAATTTTGCTTAATTAAATGTTTATTTTAGCCTGATCTTTTAAAAAGACCATCTATTGTAAAAAAAAAATAGAAAAGACAGTTTTGTATGATTATTAAAAGTAATGAAATAATCACTTTGAATGAGGGTCTGGACCTGGGCCAAACTTGTTTTAGAAGTTCATCTTTGCAGCTATTCCCAGTTTCATTACTCCATTATCAACAGCTCTTTGCTCTGCTGGTTCTTAATGATGATGTTGATCTTAATTCAAAATTCAAAGTTAGAAAGGGCCTTGAAAAATTTTTGGTCATATTTCCCTAACTTAATGATTAAGAAAATGAGGCCAAATCAACTCAAATCACTTGTTTTCCCTAAACCAGCTGGCTAGTTAGTGGCAGAACACAAGACTGAAATGTCATTTTCAAAACCCTAATACAATTCCTTAAGAAACAAACAAACAAACAAAGTTTTCAACTAAAAGGCAGGAGCATCAAATGAATCACTTTCTAGATAACCCTAGCAGAGGTCTTGCCTTAGTGTTCAGATCAAGTGTTTGTGCATGAACCTAACGCCCTTGAGTTCTGCTTTTCCCATGTCATTGTATTTTCTTGTCCTTTTATTGCTAATTTGACGAATAACAAGTAACAAACAATGGACCATAAGTAAATCTGGCATCCCTCATCCAGTTGATATTTACAATTAATAAGGATTTCTAGGGATACAAATATTTAATGAAAAAGAATGTGTCTCCATTGCCAATTCAGATAACTCGATCAGTCCACAAAGAATTTGTTTGAGAAGGCCAGGTACTCAAAAACTCTCAATTTATAACCATCAAGAAGACAACAATGGATGCCGCTGAGATAACTAGTGAGGCTATGTGTTCAGTCAACTTTACAAGAAAGGGGTACAGCTGCATTGCAATAAATAAGAAACATTCATTCACACAGTGGAACTAACAGTTGTGTGTTCTTCATCCTTAATTACTGGAACCCTTCTTCTTTGGTGAAGATTGATTTATTCTCTTTGTAGAAGATGAGCATTTTTCAGAGTCAAATACTGAGTTGTGAAAGACTCTAAGAAACAACATGGCAATATAATTAAATCCTACTCATTTCAGAGAATAGAAATCACCGTTTCCATTGTTGCCTACACTCTTGTCTATTTCAATTGTATTTCCATAAGATCATTTGATTTATTAGAAAGTGATATTCCAAAACTCCCTCATTTTCCCATTTATCAAAATACATTGAAATTGCCTATTTTATTGACTATGTTTTCCCAACATAGCTCTTTGAGTGCTGGTACAAGGTTGATTAACTATCACCAGTGTCTAACACAGCACCTAATTCACAGTAAAAGCTGCTCCAAACTATTCTGTTTAATCAAATAATCTATTAGAGTTATTTTGGAAAATAAAAAAAATGTATATCATAAAATATCCTAAGAGGCCAGCTCTCCTTCCTTGTCAAAGATGTCTGATTTTATGTTGGCTTCTAATTTCTTTATAATGCCCATTTTAAAAGTGGCAAGTTTTTACTTAAATTGAAAAATGCCCCGTTTCTCATACCTGAGAATAATTTAGTGATTAGCTTGTTTTTACTTACCAAGAATAGACATGCCAATTTATCAACTAGAGTGAGAACAATTATTCTGATTTAATAAATAGTACAAGATATAATTGTGTGTTCTAAAGAAAAATAAGAAATTAATAAACACTAGGTTTTGTAGTCTTCTTGTTCTTTGACCTTTCAAATCAAAACAATAAAATGCCCTTTTCTGGTCCTTCAGATATCATATCAAAATGGATATGTCACATGCAAACAATGCACAGTAATGTCTATAAACAATGTAATACACCATAGAAATTCTGTTGTCCTGTGATGAAACAAAGGAACAATAGCTTCTCTTTTATGAAAGGAATATTATGAGGAGATTATATTCACAAATAAATTTATTTTCTTAAAAAAACTGTAATTGGTGAAATTCTAACACACACACACACATATATTCCTTTCCCCCAAGCCAGTTCATTTGCTTTGCTTACCAGCAGCAACTCAAAATTTAATCTTGACATTAGCAAACTGTATTTATTTTTAAGGGGCGGGGGGGAATAGTGATTGAGTTCAATTACAATGGAATTTTTGTTAAAAGAAAACCAATACTGTGTTTAGTCCAAATTTGCTTGTTTAAAAGAAAAATAGATGGGTCTGAGAGAAAGTAATCAACATTAAAAAGGCAATTTTAAATATCTAATTTGAAAAAAAATCTCTATTTAAATTAATCAAATAATCAGAAATGGTATTGAATACTAGAGAAAGAAATGGGCTGTGAGTCAGGAAATTTAATTCTAGATTCATCTCTGCTACTTGCATTGGGCAGGTTACTTAATTTTGTTGATTTACATTAAGTGCATTTTTTTGGTAAATATTTCTTATTCCTGTAGGGATTTTTTATTGTCTATATTATTACATGTTGACAACTGCTTACACTGACATTAATCCACCGTCTTTCTCCTTTTGTACCACAGATCCGACCCGTTCCCTTCTCATCCCAATCCTTGGGTTTTTTCACATCTCTGCCAGGATGATATCTCTATAGAGAAAATCTTACTCAGCAATTTAAATCCTCCAAAACTTGCCATTAAGATACAGAGGAAACCTTCACCTAGGTTGACAAGTCCCTCCAGGACCTGCTCTCTGGCCATTCCTTAATGCTTCAGTCTCTCATTCAAGTTATCAGCTCAATGGAATCACTGGAATTACTTGCCATTCTTTTTATACTTTGTCACTTGTTATTTGCTCTCCTGATAATGCCTTTCTGTCATGTACCTGGCTAAATTGTTTTTTCCATCTTTGAAGACTCACTCTAACAGCCACTTTTTCTGAGAAGTCTCCCTGACCCTGTTCAGAAAAATCATATAAGTGATAAATTGAAGTTGATCTTATATTTCTGTTCTCATTGTTTTCTTTACAAACCAATCCTGTGGATGGATGGTCATTTACTGTTATTCCTCATTAATACACCATTGATAATATTTGATCATATGTTGTCTATTATAGACTATAAGATTTTTGTCATTTTTTTCTGTGTTCATTCTGTTGTAATAAGTATGTGGTTCAATGTAGGCCTGAATACATGTGTTACTATAATCAATGGATGAAACTTGTCCATTTTGGTAACATGGAGTGTTGCAAGGACGTAATTTGTAGTCTGTGACTGTGTTTCCTAAAGTTTCTAAATGATGTAAGATTTTGTATGTGTTTACCTACATATATGTATACCTACATGCTCAGAAAACTGATCAGTTTCACCAGATTTTCAAACAGATCTATCTAGTCCAAAGTTTACATTCACCTCCAATATTAGATGACTTTGAATTTATAAACTAGCCATACAATTAAAAAATTAAAATTATCTCTATGTCAAACCCTGACTACCTAATAGTCAAGAATCCATCAATACTATCCCTGGCTCTACGTTCTTCCATTAGACTTTTACCTTGGCACTTTGTGAATCCAGGTAGGCAAAAGCAGACGCAGTATACTCTTTGAATTCTTTTTGAGCCTTTGAAAAATATATTATAATAAGACTTGTGTTATAAAAAGACTTGAGCAGAGAGATGGACCAAGGAATCAATATAAGAATTTGTCTTATGTTGGTCAATTTGCTTAAAAGTGTCTAAATTTGCGTGGAAACAACAATTATCATTTAATAGCAGCTGAAGAATTCTTTTGCTGAAAAAGCAGCTTGAAATATAACAGTGTTTTTGAAACATAAACATTAACTGTGTTATGTTGAAAAATTACAATGCTATCAATTCATTAATTCCTCCTATCAACTATTAAACACCAGTGCAGCTTCTCTGATGTTATTAGGGCATTACAAAGAAAAATATCAAATTTTATGTACTTTATTGTTTTGGAAATTCAGGTTAAGTTTACATATTAAAATATTGCTCTATATTAAGTGTCCTTATTTTGTGAGCTGCACCCAGAGATGTGGTGATTCCCTCAATTAGTACAAGGGCTCCATATATACCTTATTTTTGGTCTTAGAGTGAGAGGCAAAATTAAAAAAAAAAACTTGTAATACTATACTTTTCTCCTCCATTCATAATGGCTTCTTAAGCTAAAAATATTGTTCTATATTGTTTACACATATTTGTGTTAATTTTTTTTACTTAGAAGATTTTGCACAACAGGTAATTCTTCTGGTTGAAGAATCTAATCAAAGCATCTAGACTGAGGCCTATGGCTATTTCTTCCCCACTGTAAGTCTCTAGGGTTGAGCTTGGGTTTAAGTATGTTAGGGCACAGTTTGAAAAACACTGGGAGAGATCATTGATAACTTCTGAATGGTGCCAACTTTTACTAGTAGAAACATATAACAGATTTTAAGAGAACTAAAACTTTCAGGTAAAGTTAAAATGATACTATCATTAATTCAACTCTTTATTGAATTTTTTTAATTTTTTTCTACTTATTATAAGAACAATATTATGAATACACAAGAGTGGATTTCACTTTTATGTATATCTATAAATCATCAATTTAAGGAAAAAAACCCTGTAAATAGAAGGAAGATCAGTAGTGGAAAAGAAGAGGAAAGGGGAAGGAGGAGGGCAGGGAGAGAGGAAGTACTGGTGACTAAAGTGAAGCAAATTCTATTCCATGCATATATAATTATGTCAAAATGAACCCCAATATTATATATAACTAGAATTAAATAATAAAAACTAAGAAAATACACAGCCTACCAGCACAATGAAGTCAAATAAATAAAAATAATATTTATTATCTCCTACAAATAATTCAAATGTTGAAAAATAGGAACTAACCATCTCTGACTGGCATTGCAGGAAATTGTTTATACAGTTTAGATTAATTCCTACAGAGCAATGCTTTCTCTCTGTGCTATCTACTCCAGTCTTCATGGATAAAGGGGAGAAGCAGAGAGAAATTACACCTATTTTCTTAAAGTTCCCACAGGATATTTGCTAACCTTATGATGGACTTTCTGATTGTTTTAATTATTCAGCAAACATTTATTGACTATTATATGCCAGCTATTATTCTCAGCATTACACTATGACAATCAATAAAACAAAAACTCTCACTTTCATAGAACTTACACTTGAGCAAGAAGAGATTGCCAATAGACATAAGTAAAAATTTTGCTATATATAATTATATATATATTTCAAAATTGTATACAATGTATCTATATGTAATTCTTTATGTGTATATGTGTGTGCATATGACAGGTGTTATGGAGAAAAATATAAAGGAATGAAAAAGTTGTAGATATGAAAGGAATGTGACATTTCTGTGTGTTTCTTTTTACAAATTAGATATACATAACAGTAGAGTATGTTTTGACATATTATACATACATGGAGTATAACTTATCCTAATTAGGATCCCATTCTTGTGGCATCTACCACATGTGGAGTTTCACTGGTAGTGTATACGTATATGAACATAGGAAAGTTATGTCTGATTCATTCTAGTAGCCTTCCTAATTCCCTGCTCCTACCTTCCCTTCATCCCCCTTTGTTTAATCCAATGAACTTCTATTTCACTCCCTTTATTGTGTGTTAGTATCTACATATGAGGGAGAACATTAGACCTTTGATATTTACATGATGGAATATTATTCAGCCATAAAGAAGAATGAAATTATGTCATTTGCTGGTAAATGGATGGAACTGGAGACTGTCATGATAAGTGAAATAAGCTAGTCCCAGAAAAACAAGTGGGATGTGACATTTTAGATAAGTGGTCTAGTAATATCTCACTCTAGTGACAATGCAGTATAGACTCTAATTGGGTGAGAGTGACTGAATACAGATGACTGGAAAAAGAAAGCTGTGTAGAGTTAAACAGTGAGTGTAGAGAGGACAATATGAGTGATACCTGGAGTGTTCATGTTCCATGGTACAAGGAGCATGTAGGAGGCCACTGTGCTTGAGCAGAGAGCGCATGGGCTAGATCTGAGGACTGGCGGCCACTGAAGTAATGGTCAGGGGCATAATGTCCTGGGACATGAGAAGCATTTGAAGGATTTGAGCTGAATAGTTACATTTTCTAATTCCTGCCTCAAAAGGTTTGTTCTGGCTTCTATGTTACAGGTTTTAAAAACAGGACCAGGGCAAAGGAGGACCAGTTAGCAGGTTATTACAGTAATCTTGGAAAAATATATGGATGGCAAGAGCCAGGAATGTAGCAGAAGTGGTAGGTGATTGAGCCAAGGTCAGATTCTAACTTTTCTTTCTTTTTTTTCTATCCCCCTCCCTACATATTCATATTCTCTCTCTGTCTCTCTCTCTCTCTGGTAATGAACTGAACTGAACTTGGGACCCTATGCATGCTAGGTGAGTGAACATCCCTAGCCTGACTCTATTTTGATGAGAGTTCAAAGGGTTTCCTTATGGCTTCAGTATGGGACATAAGATGAAAATAAATTCCTCCTTTTCTGCTAAACTAAAAAACACATTTGTGGAAAATTGTAAATTAAATTTCGAACACACAGGGCAGTTCAACTATAAGTTCATAAGTTTGTATTATTGAAGGTCTTGTCAGGGAGGATACAAATAAGACTGTCCAACTTAGAAGTTATCCTGATAAAATTAGGAAGAACAAGTATTTTTTTAAAAATGAAGTATTATTTATATATACACACATATATTATGTCCAAATCATGATGGTTTGTCATAATTTTTCTTTTTTTACTTCATGATGGTGCAAAAGAAATATGCATTCAGAAGCATCTATGCTTCAAATTTTGAATTTTGATCTTTTCCCAGGCTAGTGGAAATATAGGAAATGACACTCTCTTGTAATGTTGGACAGCAGTAGTAAGCCACAGCTTTCAACCAATCACCTGCTCAGAGGAGTAAAAAACTAATATACTTAGTGAACTGTGTTGCTGAGTTATGATGCTTAGATGTATTAAATAAATTTTTGACTTACAACATTTTTAGTTTATGATGGATATATTGGGGCATATCCCTATCATAAACTGAGGAGCATCTGCATATACTTTAAAAAAACATGTTTGTTTTTAACAAACTAAATACACAGTTTTCTCTTCGGGAACAAAAAAGATATTGGCTGGTAGAGTAAGAATTTTAAATATTTTTAATATTTAATGTTCTAATTATAGTGCAGAGGTATATAAATATTTAATGTATTATCTTGTACTCTAATTAATTCAGAATTTTAGTATTGCTTGTTTATATCCTAGAATTTTACATCTAAATGCAGTTTGAATCAGGAGGATTTTAAGCATTCTGACTTAATGTTTAAAATCCAGAATCATAGACCATTAAGATATGTTAAAGACCAATATATCTGTTGTAGTCATAAAGCAAAGATAGTATCCCTTATAATTCAAGATCCCACATGCTTGCTGCATTATAACTTTCAGAACTATGGGATTTTAGAAATCTTAATTTACATTGAGGAATATTATTTTGCTTTTTCAAAAGTCTGAATCAAACAATTATAGGACAATATGTCTCCCTGTATATGGTAGTAAGTGTAGTAAATTTTTAGTATACTTCAATACAAATTTTAATTATTGGATTTCTGAAAGCAAAGGGAAAGGAAAATCTCTGTCAGTCATGTCTGTCTGGTAGCTAATAAAAGGTAATAAAAATAAAAGCTACTTAGGGCCCACAAGTATTTTGATGTCATTGAACTTAGTAAAGAAGGTATTGCATTAACTTTCAAAAAACTAATTTTGCTTGTTAGGAATGGTGTTTTAAAAACTATGTTTTATATTTAATTGACATATAGTCTTTTCCTACTGTCTTCTGCCCACCTCTAGCTCCTGGAACTAAAAGAACTTCAGAGGCCTTTTATTCTGGGTGTCCATGTCTGTGCTGATCTACCTGATTCCCAACTATACCCTTCTATCAGGGAAAAAGGGAATACAGGGTCCTCTGCTTTCACCAGATTAGACTCTTGTTTATATGAAGACAGTGATTATAATCCCATTGATTTTATTGCTTTCCATATTAAATCAGCTCTCCTTGCACCAAGCAGCTCATTTCAGCTCTCTCTAGCTCCCTCAGCCCTTGAAGGCAGCTTAGTGGTTTCTACCCCAAAATCCTAGTTCAGTATTTGTGGCATCTGTCCCAGGAATCTGCATACTTAGTAAGCTGCCCAGGTAAGCATTCTGTATAATTCAGTGAGTTACTAGTCTGCCGCAGTCTGGCTGGCTGGGCAAAACAGCCTGGTGGAGTGACAAGCAACTTGTGAAGATTGATACAGCGGGAGCCGCTTTATTGCAGGACAGCAGAGGTATATATACTTAACTAATTACACACAGCTTATCTTAATTAACATAAACTAGAGACAGCAGTCAACCAATAAGGAATCCTCATCATCTTAATGATTACACACAGCTTAATTTAATTGACATAATCTAGACACAGCAGTCAGTCATTAAGGAATCTCTATCATCTTAATGGCTCACTGGTGTTACCTCTCAAACCACTCCTCTTGGCAAAGTGCCAAGTGCCCTCTTGACTTGTCTGTGGCCCTCATCACTGGTCAAATAAATAGATGGAAAGGGGCCTGAACTCAGCCAGTGGGAAGACTTGCAGAGATAATAGGCATCAGAGTAAAACTTAGAAGCTTAAAAGATGCACTGTGATTTGAGATACATGTAGGGTGTCCAGGAATAAATTCCCATCAGGCAGTTTGACAAATACATACATGAACTTGGATCTGTGGGAAAACCCTGGATGTGACATGATTTGGAAATCGACAATTATGTGTATGAGAGTTAAAACTAAGACAGTAAATAAGAGGACCATAGAGATAATATGAAATGAAAAGAAATGAGGAGAAAGGATGAAATGCTGGAGAGAAATTTGGAAAATGGGCAGGAGGGAATGGGTATTGTTCTTCAAAAGTATTTCTTTTATGGACTCTCCATAAATCTGATAGCACAATGTGGAATGGATATCATTTATTTAGATACTCAAGTGAAATTTCTGAGCTATAGTTTTCTAGAGATTTGTTTTGTAAATAAATAAATGAATAAATAATCACTCTTGTGGGTTCCCTCCTTGGTGCAGTAATTATTTCAATTGAGCTTTTCACAGGACCTAAATAAAGATTCTAGATAACATGGGGGGGGGGGTGGATTTGGTTTTCTATGACTGTTAACTGAAGAGGTAGCATTAGTGTCTGGTCTTAAATCAGTATTTATTATTTCTTATGGTTTAAACTGAGATAAATAATTGATAACTAAATGAAAAATTTGCTTCAAGAACATTTAAATTTAATAAACTTCTTAGCCATATTCCCTGAAGTCTACTTAATATTTCCTCTTGGAGACTCTTTTGGGTATTTCTTACTTTCAATCTTGCAATAAATTGCATCAGTGATTTTATTTCCAAGATGAAAAAATGGTTAGACTCTAAGCACCCCCAAAATACATTTAAAACAAATACTCAATAGCTATAAATTTTTTAGGGCAGGCTGGGTCAGGAGTAGTTTATAGCATCATATATAGCTTTTTAAGAAATCATTAATTATGTCAAAATTGTATTCAATGCCCTAGTTTGTCTGGGACTGAGAGAATTCCTGTGGGAGGTGGAGTGATTTTCAGGGTTGTTTTGTTTCATTGCTGGATATAGAATCCAGATGCTTGCATACTCTAGGCAAGTCTTTCAGTTTGAAAATCAAGTCCCTTACAAACGGACACATTGACCACTCTACTAATATATCTATAAATCTAGATGTTTGATTTGCATTATGTGTGTGTGTGTGTGTGTGTGTGTATAAGTGAGATGGAGAAAGTGAGAGAAACAAAGACACACAAACACAACAGACATTCAAAGACAGAGAGAGGGAGGGAGAGAGATTATTATTTGTCCCAGAAAATCCACACTCCCACTTTTCTAAACTAATAGAGATTTAGTTTGGCACATAGCAGCAAACTAAAAATATTTTCAGTCTTCAGTGCATGTGTATCTGTGTTACTACAACCTGTGCAAGGAGATATGAATGATAACATTTATGAATCACCTGGTTCATAATTTTAGAAGGACATTGCTTATTCATTATCTTTTCCCTCCATTCCACTAGCTGGGAAGTGGTGACGTGTGGTGCACTCATCTTAGATTCAAATAAAGAAGCCACATTTTAATAACAGGAGATCTGCCCCAACACCTGTGGATGATTTACATTTTATTAACTACTATGTGAGTGATATTATACTATTGTTTTGAGGTCTCTGTTACAGAAAATTTTCCTCTACCCTAAAACAGAGGGTTTGTTGTTGTTAAGATCCCTAACTTCTGATTTTGTTGATCCATTTCAACTATTTACCCTCTTATAACACTTTAGGTCCATAAGAGTGGGTATTCTTCTCTTCCTTTTGTTTGCTTTTACTAAACTCCGTGGTATGTTTCATTAGATCAATATGTTAGTTGGGAAGGAAAATAAATTTAAAAAAAATAATTTCTTTCCCCTTTTAACAAAGCTTGTTTTGCAAGATGGCTGTCTTACTTAGTACTATAATGTTCTGTCTTCGGCATAAGGTTATCAGCTTATCATTGTAGTTCTTCTACATTACAACACTTTGAAATGAAGTGGTTTCATGCCATACCAAAGAGGTGATGGTATGGGTTGAAGAAATTAATAACACAGCTATAAAAGCAGTCCAGGAGGTCTGGTGGTATAGATCAGTAGAATACTTACTAGCATGTCTGAAGCCCTGGGTTCCATCGCCAGCACTAGAAAACAAAACAAAACAAAAACTATACAAACAAAAATAGTGAGAACTCAAAATGGTAGATTAGAGAATGTCAGCAGTAGTACCAGTGAGTGTGATCACCCCCGAGCTAAAATATCAGAGCAATACATCAATTAAATAACCCACAATTTTAGGAGGTCTGAGATGTGTATGGATACGGAGAGATCAGAGATCAAAGATTCTGCCCAACTAACCTGAAAGGTGCCTTGCACAACAAAATTGTGCTGGAAATAAAAAGGAGGCCAGTCTCTCCGGGCTACCAGAGAAAAGAACCTTTTTGCAGCTCCAGCAAGGGGGAACAGCAGCTGGTAGATCCAAATACTGACAACTGTGCCTAGCTGGAAAAACAGGTTTGACAAACTCAGTGTGGACATAGTGTGTGCCTAAGGATCCAGGAGAAAATAAAAAGTGGCAAGGGTTTATATAAGGAAGAACTGTTCAGGGAAATATACCAGCTTTCTCCCCACACCCCCAGAATGTCTGCTTGAAAGATCAACTGCTTGAAAATTTGTCTGGAAAAGTCACACCTGGATAGGAGAGTAAAGCCTGGCAGGGAGAGTCATGCCTCACCAAGAATTTAAAAGGGTGGGGGAAGAATTGCTTGGGTTCAGAATCTGAACCCAAGAGTCCTAAAAACACAAAGTTCATGCGTGTCTGAGGGAAACAGGAAGTGGTCCTTCCACCATAGGAGTTAAAAGTGAAACCCAAGGGTTTTTCCTGGGGGACAGCCTCCCAGTCTGGGGAGGTGCACTGATTTAAAATCTTCAGACAAATTCAAGGAGCTTTGAGGCTAACTAAGTCTAAACCTCATCCACAGGAGTCCTGCCTACAGGATTTCTCAACACACTCCAACAACTGAGAAGGGAAACCGAGAATCTTTAAAATGCCAATGAGAATAACACTCTAACATTTCATCAAGTTCCTCTTTTTAAATTTAAATTTATTTTAAAATTTTTTTTTTTAATCTTCTACTCTTTGTTCAATAGTGAGACGAATGGGTTATGGGCACATATACATGTTTTTTTTTTTTCTTTTTTCTTTCTCATTACTGGCATTTTTAAGGCAGCTATTTCTCATAGATTAATATTTTGAGAACTAAGATGTTTGATTAGACTATGTCAGTTTTGTTCTTGTACTCTTTTATTTTTATTTTCATTTTTATTGTTACCTTTAAATTTTTATTCTGTACACTTCTCTCTTATCTGTTTCTCTTGATTTCCTTTTCCCCCCTCCTAAGAGCTAACCTTTAATGGTCTATCATTTTTCCTATATTTTTTTAAATTCTATTTTCTTTCCTCTTCCCTCACAAACACCACATCCTACAATGCTTTTTTTTTTCTACTCCTGTTCACAATTTAAAACTGTCAATGCATATATAAACTTACCATTTTTAACATGGGCAATGACTGATCATAATATCTTTGTTTATTGTGGCAATTACCATAGTAGAAACCAAAGCAGGGACTATTTGGTTTAATGCTATATATTTTCTGCATGGGTTGATGTCATTATCTGTTTTCCCCTAAACTGTGAGGCTCTGGAAACATTTAGAGACACTTTAAATCCATAGAGTAGAAACTCTACTGACTCAAAAGCATGCTACCAAATTTGTAGGCACACAAACAACATGAAAAGGCAAGGGAACAAACCACCTCAAACAAACCAATATAATTCAATAACAGAATCCATCAACACCACAGTGGAAGAAGCGATAGAGAAGAAGTTTAGAATGTTCATAGTTAAAATGTTGGCAAGGTAAAAGACAACACAAAGGAGAAAATACAGGAAGCAAAATATCACTTAAATAAAGATAGATATTCTGAAACAAAACAAAACAAAACAAGTTCTACCACATGTTCAAAGAAGAACACCAATCCACCTCAAATTAATCTATGAAATAAAAAAGGAGAGAACTCTTCCAAACTCATTCTAGGAAGCTAGTATCCCCATGATACCAAAACTAGACAAAGACACATCAAAGAAAGAAAACTTTAGACCAATATCTCTAATGAACATAGATGCAAAAATTCTTAATAAAATACTGACAATTTGCCTACAAAAAACATATTAAGAAGATAGTGCACCCATTCCAGGGATGCAAATCTGGATCAACATACAGATATCAATAAACATGATTCATCACATTAATAGACTTAAAAACAAGAATCACATGATTATCTCAGAAGATGCAGAAAAACCATTTGACAAAATACAGCATCCACTCATGCTCAAAACAGTGGAAAATATAGGGATAGTAAGAATATACCTCAACATTATAAAAGCTATACATATTAAACCCAAGGCCAACATCATTCTAAATGGAGAAAAATTGAAAGCATTCCCTCTAAAAACTGGAACAAGACAGGGATGCCCTCTTTCACCATTCCTATTCAACATAGTCCTTGAAACTCTTGCCAGAGTATTTAGACAAAAGAAAAAAACAATAAAGGGGTATGAATAGGAAAAGAAGAAATCAAACTATCCGTATTTGCTGAGGACATAGTCCTATAATTAGGAGACACAAAAAATCCACCAGGAAGCTTCTAGAGTTCATAAATGAATTCCACAAATTATCAGGATATATAATGAACACCCACAAATCAATTGCATTTCCACATACCAATGACAAATTACCTGAAAGAAAAATCAGGAAAACTATCCCATTCACAATAACCTCAACAAATACATTTGGAACTCAATCTAACAAAGGGTTGAAAGACCTCTACCATAAAATCTAAAAGAAACTAAAGAAAAAAAGTGAAGAAGACTTTAGAAAATGGAAAGATCTCCAATGTTCTTGAATAGGTAGAATTAATATTGCAAAATGTTCATATGAATACAAGAGCTATATAGATTTAATGCAGTTCCTATTAAAGTTCCAATGATATTCTTCACAGAAATAGAAAAAAAAAGTCATGAAATTCATTTGGAAAAATAAAAAGTCCTAGAATAGCCAAAGCAACCCTCAGCAAGAAAAGTGAATCAGGAAGTATCACAATACGAGAACTTAAACTATACTACAGATGTATAGTAACAAAACCAGCATGATATTGGGGAAAAAAAAACAGACATGAAAACCAATGAAACAGAATAGAAGACACAGAGACATATTCACATAAATACAGTTACCTCATACTACACAAAGACGCCATGAACACATATTGTAGAAAAGACAGCCTCTTCAACAAATGGTACTTGGAAAACTGGAAATTCCCTATAGTAGAATGAAAATGTACCCCTGTCTTTTACCCTCACAAAAATCAACTCTAAATGAATCAAGGCATTAGACTAAAGACCTTGCGTATACTAGAAGAAAAAGTAGGTACAAATCTCTGTAATGTTGGCTTAGGAAATTTCTCAGTAAGACTCATAAAGTCCAAGAAGTAAAATCAAGAACCAATAAATGGGATGGATTCAAATGTAAAGTTTCTTCACAGCAAAGGAAATAATCAAAAAGGTGAACAGAGATCCTACAGAAAGGGAGAAAATCTTTGCCACTGGCAACTCAGTAGAGCATTAATCTCTATAATATATAAAGAATTTTAAAAAACTTAATACCAAAAAACCCCCAAATAATAAAAGGATAAAGGAATTGAATGGGCACTTCACAGAAGAAACACAAATGGTCAAAAAATATATTAAAAATGTTCAACATCACTAGCAATAAGAGAAATGCAAATCAAAACTACACTGAAATTCCATTTCATCCCAATCAGAATGGCAATTATCAAGAATACAAGTAACAATAAATGATGGCAAGGATGTGAGGGAAAATGTAACTCTCATGTATTTCTGGTGGAACTGAAAATTGGTGAAACCACTCTGGAAAGCAGTATTGAGATTTCTTAGAAAACCTGGAATAAAGCCACCATTTGACCCAGTTATCCCACTCTTCAGTTCATACCCAAATGACTTAAAATCAGCATAGTACAGCAAAGCAGCCACATTAATGTTTATAACAGCTCAACTCAAAATAGCCAAGCTGTGGAACCAATATAGCTATTTTAAAACATGAATGGATAAATAAAAATGTGGCATATATATATATATATATATATATATATATATATATATATATATATACACATGATAAACTATTACTCAGCTCTAAAGAAGAGTAAAATTATGGCATTTATTAGTAAGTGGTTGGAACTGGAGAATATGATGCTAAGTGAATTAAGCCAGTCCCAAAAACCAAAGGCCAAATGTTTCTCTGATATGTGGATATTAATCCACAACAAAAGAGTGTAGGTAGGAGAAGACTACAAATTTATTGGATTAGATAAAGGGAAATGAAAGGAAAAGGGGGGCGGGATATATGGAAATAAGAAGGACAGTAGTTTGAATCAGACATAACTTTCCTATCCTTATATATGAATACATGACCAGTATAACTTCACATCATGTACAACCACAAGAATAGTATTCTAATTAGAATAACTTATACTTCATGTTTGTATAATATGTCAAATACACTCTATTGTCATGTATATCTAAAAAGAACAAAGAAAAAAGAAAAAAAAACAGAAACAAAATTCAGCAATTCATAGGCTAAAAATATGAGAATAATATGGTTGGTGAATTTTTGTGAAGAACAGTTAAATAAATTTGAGAATGAAGTGATTAGGGGATTTTTTTTCTTTTTGAAGCTTATTTCAATATAAGTATGCCTATAGAAATACAGTCATATTGGTTAATAGAATGTAATTTAAGTTCAACTTTTCCTGCATAATTTCAACAGAAAATGTGATGGATGATTTAATATTTTTTAAAACAATTTGCAATCTTGCTTATTTTTACCCATTACAAATGTATAAAAAATACCTATCAACCAAATGCAGCAAGAACCTTAGAAACATACCTTTGGTTTGCCTCAGAAAAGTAAAAGGTATTGCAATGAAAAAGCTTTCAATTAAAAAAAAAAAAAACACTGTTGTAATGTTACAATGCCAGTTTAGAATTTTTAATAACTGACAGATGTGCAAGGGGTGGGAGGTGCCTATCTACACATCTGGAGCTGTAGAAGCTATCTGATTTATTTAATATTGCAGATAGATTCTAAATCTACACAAACCAAGAGACAGATGATTTCTTAAATCTGAATTAACACTATCAACTCACTTCGTCTGCTGAGGTCAAGAAGGAAATTTGGGACACTGTTTTCATGTTTTTTTGATTTATGCAAAGGAGTAAACTTTCTACCCCAACTTTTCAGTGCACAAGTGACAGTTAATACTTCAGGCAATACTACAAGCAAGGTATTCTTTATATTATCAAAATTTTAGTGAGTTTTTTTTTTTGCTGCTGTGACCAAAAGACCATACAAGAACAATTAGAAGAGGAAAAGTTTATTTGGGGGACTCACAGTTTCAGAGATTTCAGTCCATAGATGGCTGGCTGCATTCCTCAGGGTCCAAAGTAAGACAGAGCATCATGGTGGGGGGTATGGTAGAGGGAAACAGCTGGAATATGGCACCAAGGTGGAGGGTGGAGTGGAGAGCATTGTGCTTAACAAGGACAAAATACACTTTCCAAAGGAACACCCCCAGAGTCCCACATCCTCCAACCATACCTACCTGCCTATAGTTACTACTCGGTTAATACTAGGGGATTAATGCACTGATTAGGTTAAACTTATTCTAACCCAATCATTTCTACTTTAAATTTTCTTGCATTGCCTCTCACAAGAGATTTTGTGGGACAACTATTGTCTAAACCAAAAGAAATAGCATTCATGGGGTGACAAGTATTAAAGTTAACTTGAATTTTAATTTACATTAGCACTCATATGTAAAATGAACCCCAAAGTTAATCAGCACATGCCTTAAAAGTGACTCTAAAAAATGAAATAGCCCTTCTTGGAAAATTTGAACAAAAATCCAGCCACAGTTACAAGAAGCTTTATCACAAAAAAATAGCCTCTTATAAATGACACCTCAATAAAAATAACAGTAGTCCCCAAATAAGAAGTACCTCTAAAAAAGAGAGGACAAATATAAAGTATTTTGAAAGCCAGTGGGAATAAATGTTCAAAAATCATTTGATTTTCATTACTACCTAGGATTATAACATATTCCGGTATTATAAGTTTATCACTAGCTACTAAATATTACCAACAACTTATTCATTTATTGTTCCTCTACCAAAAAGAAAGTTCTACAGGAGTGGGGGGAGCACTAGAAAATACAAAGATTCAAATAGTTCCATGTAAATATCTAATTTTTCAAATAAAAGAACTCCTAACTGGACCAAAAGTTCATATTACTTTTCACTGAAACAATTTTTTAAAAGTACAAATACTTGATATTGAGGTTCAGCACCTAATATATGCCTGATAATCAAGTGCTTGTTTTCTAAAAGAAAGGCTTCAAGTCTCAATAAATTTCCAATAACAATAGTTTTATACATCAACTTAATAATGGATTTTAATTTTCTTCATATTTTTGTTTTAGCATTATAGTCTTAAAATCAGGGTCTTGTGTATGCTAGGCAAGTGCTCTACCACTGAGCTACATTCCCAGCTCAAATATTACTTCTTTATTTCCCAATATCTGGAATTAATTTCTATTTGGGGCCTATATTTTCCCTTGAGCAGAAACAGTTATCCTCTAACTTAATCACTTACATGGTTTTCCTCCATCATATAATTTTTGATTTAAGTCTCTTTCAGAACTCCTTCTTCTCTCATTTTCCCTAGGGGGTATATGGGGATCACCTGGATTCACAATTTCAGGTAGACAATATCAAGTGCTCTGCAGTATCTGTATACACTGCAGTATCTGTTTCCTGCTGTGTTGTAACTCATCCTGTTTGTCTAGGCTTCTCACATCTTTGAATTGCCATCACTGATATGAGGCTTTGACATACTAATCACACAGAATGATGTAGGCATAAAAGCAGCATGTTCTTTTGCAAGGTCCTGTTTCATCTGCCATAATGCAGAAGTTCCTTGACTTTCTCTTTTTAGATGACTTCCGGGATTAGCTCAGAATTTGGTTCATTATTTCCATCACTCACCAAGATTCCTTGCAGCTGTGAGACCACCTCCTGCACATGTCATATTGAGCTCCTCCTGGTGTGGCTCTATGTGAGGTAGCCACCCCCATTCTCCTCCAAATACACACAGCCAAGGATAAAGGTATAAATTCATGTTCTGGGTCTACCAAAGCTATCACATAATCACATATAATTCTTAATTTATGTGTAAGAATTATTATTGTTATTATTATTATCCCCAGGGATTGAACCCAGTGGTGCTTTACCATTGAACCACACATCTCTAGCCATTTTTTTTTTTTATTTTTACTTGGAGACAGGATATCGGTAAGTTGCCAAGGGTGGCTTTGAACTTGTAGTTCTCCTACCTCAGCCTTCAGAGTCACTGGAATAACAGGCATACTTCCCTGTGTCCATAAATATATAAGCAATTATTGTACCCTGTCCTAAGTTAGATAGTTGCATTGTTTTATTTAAGACAGGGGAGTATCTGGCTAGAAAATTATTATTTCTATTCTATTCTTCATGTCAAGACCTGGCTTTCCTATCTTGAAATTACAGAATTAATATTCTCATATATATATTTGTTTTCTGAGACACCTCAATAAAAATAACAGTAGTTCCCAAATAAGAAGTAGCTTAAATTATATTTTATTTGAGGTGTCTTTGCTTTGGGTAGAGACGCTTAGGTTCAGAGAAAGGTAACCAGCTATTCTAAGAATTTGCAACTCGGAAATCTACCTTACAATCTCATGCATCATTCTAATACATGCATTTCTTACTTTGATCAATATATAATAATAAATAGGCCTCTGTGATTACGGCTCTCAAAAATGCCACTGTGCTCACACTTGACAAGGAGAGTCAGGTGAGTAGTGTAGTCCTCTCTTGATACAGAAACAACCTATCACCAGATGCAGAGAAATTTGTAGAATAGAATTCATTTTTATCTTGCTCTTCTATATAATTATTTTCTTCTACACTCTAGGTTTCCTGTTCCAACAAAGAATTAGATTAAACTTAGAATTAATCATGTCAAATTCACTCCATAAATGGAAAATTGAAATTCATGTTGTATCTTTTCAATAAATAATGAAATCTAAATATAGATGTGCTCTTCATTTTAAGGGGAAGATTAATTTTCTGTTTTCTGTAACCAAGGGATCTTAAACTGCTGGGGGTAGGGAGATTATATAGAACCTAATAGAATAGATGCTATGTTAATGACCATAACTCAAGTGTGCTTACTTTATTCTCAGGGTTTTAGGAGCAACTCTCAGTACTGCGACAGGACTTTACAGTGATTTATTAATAGAATTCCCTAACACACACAAACACAAAAATAAAAGAAAAAAAAAGCAACACTGGATCACTCTGATCTTTTTATTAAGAGTTGGAATAAGATTTCAGGTAGATTTTTTCCTTTATCATATCATATCTATCTATCTATCTATCTATCTATCTATCTATCTATCTATCTAATTTACACAACTATAGTAGTTTGACATTGAAAAATAAAATTTTTCAGGCCAAACTTGCAATCTAGTTTACTTGAGTTTAGTTCCAAGAATTTAAATAGAGTTTGTTAGGGAAAGCAAAGTAGCCAAGAAATTATTTTACATAAAGAAATGTCTGTAATTAGAAGTCTTAATTAAATGGATTTAATTAGAAGTAAAAGTAATATTAAAAATATTTGACCTAAAATCATTTTTCTTTGCAGTTCTTCTGGCAAGAAAGTATTTATCCACAATGCTAGACTTGGAGGTACTAATTGGTATTAACTTTAATTTACTGAAATCTAGTTTAACTATAATTAAATTGAAAATAAATAGTTAAAATAATCAGGAAAACTTGTTAATATAGTAACAAATTTTATTCTATAACTCTTTGTATAATTAATATATGAATTAATTGTGTATAAATTTTGCCTACCATATGTTACTTTTATTCTAAAGAAAATTTACACAGTGATAGACATACTATAATTATTTTAGTTTTATGAATAACTGAAGCTATGAGATGCAAACTACATAACAATTTTGAAAATTTAAAATGTTAATCATTCTATGGTAAGTGTTGCAAATGTGTGGGCAAGTATACAAGAATAGGGTCTTTAAATCACACATCTTATAAAATTTCTATACTACTGCATATCCTAATATTAAATAATATGAACTTATTGCAATAATAAATAAAACAATTGTCCAAAAATAGATTCAGTTAGAGAGCAGAAAATTTCACAATTCCTTGAGCAAGGAAAGACATTTCAATAATAAAACTTCCTTGGAAATTTAAGAAACTAGATGTAATTTCAAATAGTAGTTGCCAGGTTGGGTTCAAGTGTCCCCCAAAAATTCATGTGTGAGGCAATGCAAGAAAATTTAGAGGTAAGATGATTGAGTTGTAAAGGTTTTTAACCTAATCAGTGCATTAATATTCTGATAGGGATTAACTGGGTGGTAACTGTAGGCAGGTAGAGTGTGGCTGGAGGAGGTGGGTCCCTAGAAGCATGAAGCATGACTGGGTTTGTATTTTGCCCCTATGTAGAGAGTCAGTCTCTCTCTCTCTCTCTCTCTCTCTCTCTCTCTCCCACCCCCACCCCTATTTCCTGCTCACCAGGTTCTGAGCTGCTTTCCTTTAGGACATTCTTCTGCCATTATGTTCTCCCTCACCTAAGCCCCCAAGGAATGAAGTTGGCCATCTGTGAACTGAGACATCTGAAACCATGAACTTTTCCTCTTATGAAATTGTTATTGTTAAGTCTTTTGGTCATATTGGTGAAAAAAACTGACTAAAATAGGAGGTATTAACAGTAGGTTGCTTGCTATGACTAAACTATGTGGTTCAGAAGCTTTTTTAGAAGTTTCAGAATTTTTGGATTTTGTGGGAGATATTTTGTGAAGTTTAGTGATACAAATTGGAAAATCTTTAGAAAGTTGTGAGTGAACCTTAATGGACAATTCTGGTGGGACTTTGGAGGACCAGAATGCTGATAGGACTTAGATAGTAAAAACTCGGCTCATGAGGTTTCAGAGGAGAATGAGGACTCTATTGGGAATTGGACTAGAAGCCAGATGTTTTATATCAGTATGCATGCTGAAAGTCTGTTAAAATGCTGGTTCTGTAGTTATCAGATTCAAAATTATTACTTAAAAATTTTGAAATGCTGGTTTAGTATAGAGCTTGAGAGGCTTCATTTGCAACAATATAGGTCATGTCAATGTTGCTAGTCCATTGGCTGTAGGTTGAGTATCCAGCTTTTAAGTTGTTGACATCCCTTGACTTCTGCTTAGTAAATATACCAAAGTAAAATGTTAGACTTACAAAAAACAAATATTCCTATTTACTTGCATATTGGTGGTTGGCTACAAAATTACGGAGGAACACTCTCCTGAATTATCTGCCAGTTTATCTAGTCTTATCCACTTGATCTGATATTGTGGTATTGATGTAAAAATATGAGGGAAAGACTTCATTCAACATACTTCATTAAAATATATTTTGATGTGGTAACAATTAGTTGGTTATTTTAAGCTTTGTGGCCATATGGTTTTTGTTGAAATACTCAACTCTCTCATCTCTCTCATTGTAGTCTGAAAGAATCCAAACACTGTATGAAAAGAAATGAAAATGCATGCATTCCAATAAGACTTTATTTCCAAAACAGGAGACAGGCAGATTTTATGAAGAACTGGAATTTACCTCCTCCCCATAATATAGGCAATTATCCAAAGCATATGCATTCTTATTCAAAATGTACCCTTAGTTTATGGCTCAATTACTACATTATAATTAAAAGAATGACTATTATCTTTAATTATATTAATTGTGATCATAGGTTTACATTTTGTTTTAAAATTAATTTTTTATAGCATTTAGGTCTCATATAGAACTGACTTCAAATTGTATAAATTCTTATAAGTAAGAAACTGAACACTCAGAAAGGTTATTTTTTAAAAGAATCATATTTAGGGAAAACAGAAGAGTCATGTCCTAAGAGCCACAAATATTAAACTTCACAGAGGAAATAACAGAATGAATGTAACTCTATGAGTTAGAGAAGCCATTATCAACCCTGTTAACTCTATATTTTTAAAAATAACAATCTATATTTTATTTTTTTTAATTTTTTCATTTCTTGGTAAATGAGTATTGTTTTAGAGTTAGGTAAAAATTTCTTGTGTAAGTTTTATACTTGAAGAGATCATTTTATTCAACTTATTACAATTTGGTTTGTTAAGTAGTCATTTATTTAATGAAATTAAAATAGAGTCAAGAAATAGAAAAAAAGTCTTTGAATTTTCAAGGAAAAATTTCACAATTGGGGAAGGTGTATTTGTTTATTCACAATTGTTGGCTTTTTGAAGAAATCTCACTGAAATATTAAGGAGCCCTTCTGAAAATATTTTAACCAGTATTACAAATAATTTAATTTGATTTCTGTTATTATCTAGAAAAAACATAAATAATTTATATATAGTCAAAGTAAATGACCTATGACAGAGGTAATGTACACATTATATTATATCATTACCACAGTTATTTTTTAGTTGCAAGACTAAAGAAATAGAAATAGAGCTTTCCATACAAGTATTTACTATATAAGCTTTTGTTAAATGTGTGGGCATCAGATGCCAAAATGTGCCAGAATGCTTTATTTTCCTTGAATTGTAGCTAATTATTTGTGATATCCTTGTAATTTATTATAAATAATTTTCTTATCTTGTATACTTAAATATAATATAAACCAATATTTTTATTATTTACTGTTAAATTTATAGAACTGTAAATAATATGAAACTTTTAGACAACTAAAATAGTATTTTAGTGAGGTAAATTGCAATGACTTTAAAAATTCTCCTATTAGAAAATAAGTTTCATATAATTTTGATTATATATATATATATATATATATATATATATATATATATGGATCATTATCTGTAGAATTATTAAGCATATGTCCCACAAGTTTATGTTGGGTGTTGAAATTTCATAAATCCTCCAAATTTTCATTTTATTAAAGTGTGTACATGGATATGGGGGGATCTTAAGACTATTAAAACTATTTTTATAATAATACTGAGACACTATTACTCTTTCTCTGCTATGTTGACATTTTGAAAGAAATGCAAAAGCAAAAGTGAGTAAATTACTAGCGTCTCAGCAAGAATCAAGATGGTGGCAGTGCCACCCAAAAATGATGTTCAGTCATATGAATGAATAGTGGAATAATTTCTGGGAGAGTTTAATAACTGCTTTTCAAATGTTTTCTTCTTCATATTTCCTATTTTTGAACCTCCCTTTTTAAAATTTTCTGATTATTTTGAAATTCTTAGGAAAATATAGAATCATTATTCTTATTTTAAGAACAGTGAAGAGAAAGTGTTAGAAGAAAAAAAAGAAAGAGAGAGAGAGAGAGGGAGAGACTTTAATGGGAAATATGGGGGAGGAAGCATACTAGAAAGAAATTTCAGATACATATTTCTATGGAAACAGCAATGAGACCAGAATGAGACTTAGCCTTCTTGACCAGGTACTAGGTAGGATTCTTTTTCCAGTGTTTTGAATTAAAGCAGCCTGGTGTACTTATAAAAGAGAAGAATTGCCAGTTTCTGGGTCCTTTTCTTGTTTTTACTTTAGTATCACATTGCTGCCTTGGGATGCCACCACCTCTCCATGCTCCCATGTATCATTTGGACAAAACCCTTCCTAATGGTACCAATAAGTCACGTCTGTTCATCTGGAAACCTTCCATAATACTAAATTATGTAAATAGAGGAATATTTTATTTTCTAAAATACCTCTTAGGAAATGCATTGTGCATGTTTATAAAATGTCAGAAGAATGACTTTAAAGGCTATGATGTGTAACAAAAAATAACACTACACTATATTCTAAAGCAACTATGCCCCCCAATTTTTTGTTTTTCTGCACCTAGAATTGAATTTAGGTCTGCATTTTGGGAATAGAAACTATAGCAAAATTGAATTATTTTATATTTTAGAAGAGAGAGCAACTTAAGGTCTGAGTAAGAAGATAGAGACTAAAGTAGGGTCAGAGAAGAATAAAGCCATAACATGACAAGAGGAGCTTCAGAGATCAAAAATCCTTTTGAGTATTTTAAATTTGTTCTCTCTGAGTAGTGTGAAGTAAATGTTCTTTACCATTTCTCTTATGAAAAGTCTTCAGCAAAACACTTCTCTTAATGCATTTTTGTGTATGGATTCCTTTAGAGGACGCAAAGAATATGGGAGTTATATGTCTTGGGTAGTGAGCCAAAAGGGACTTTATATAAAGAGAAGATTGAGAGGTGACTGTTGACATCAAAGTATTTATTCCAGTTTCCAGGAAATGTTGCTGATTGGTTCAGTTTGCCTTTTTCACCCTTCCCACACTGATGAACCATGGCCACTGGTTGTGAGTATGTTATATTTTACATACTTTTTGAAGAGAGGGAGAGAGAGGGGGACAGAATTATTCATAGGAAATTAGGAAACATGTACTTAAACTTTTTACCCTAAAATATTATAGTTAATAAAATAGTGAGGATTCAGATTGAGGCATGTGTAGCTTCTACCCTAATCACTTCCATTTTGTCTGCTAATAAGAATACACTTATATAGAAACATGAAAACCAGTAAAAATGCAAAAATTAATGCATTTCACATAAGAAATGACTGGCTAGTTGGATTTTCCAAATTTGGAAAATCTTTTTAGGGTCATTAGTTTTGACTGCATGTGTTCTTTGTAAGAAAATTTGTATATTTTGCGGTCAGTTATAGGGAAAAGTACTGTTAGAAGCACTTTGAAGGTAATTACAGAAAGCAATTGATTTATTTGCTTAGAGAGTAATTACATGAGTAAAATCTCTTTTTAATTTTTAATGAAGGTATGATTTTAAACATTAACCATAAAATTAATTGTAGGAGGCTTAGACAGAGTGATCTGTGATTTGATTATTTCTTGTGTTGTTTCTTCAAATCACTTTTGTAGTTTAATTTTCATTAAAATGCTAGTATTATAAATAGCAAAGTCTTGCTTCATGTTGGTTTTAGAATAGTACTAAAATATGCTTCAAAATTTAAAAGTTATGTTTCCCAAATTCTGGCAAGAACATCCTTAGAAATTTAGGATTATAAATCAAGAAAATATAATGAAGAATTAAGATATGAAAATACAGAATTTGTCTTATAGAAGAATATTTCCTGAGTGCAGCTAAGTAATATGAATAATCTATAACAAGAAAGACATATAAGTAGCAGAGACTTCTAATAATAATAAAAGTAGAGTTATTCTTTTCAACTTTTTCCACTTAAATTATTTTTGCTTTCACTCACTGACTCGCTTTTCCATCACAAATGGAAAACTTTCTACAGTGTTCCTCAAAAATGGATCTAAAAGTTCAATTGAGCAGCAGAGTGGTTTCTACTAATGCTGTGTCTTAGAGTACTTAACCGGGTTTTTGAAAGGATGTGGAAGCATTTTGCTGCAAAGCATGATATCAACTTACATACTTATTAAACCAAAAGAGAGCAAAACTAATAGACTATATTATTTCTAGGTACATCAGCACCACTACCATCTATAACTTCTGGTGAGGAAGGGTATAATTTTCACTAGAAAGAAAAGATATTAGTATTGGGTAGAACTTGAGAAATCATAAAAAAGGGATTTAGAAGTATTCTTGAAAATTTAATTCAATACCCTTTCACCTCAGAAGTGAGAAAATTAATGCTCAAAGAAGTCAAACTTGCTCAAATTCCTGCTGCTGGTTCAGAGTTGGGAGAATGACTTGTCTTAAAAGAAAGCATTTATTTTAAAATAGTGCTGAAAAATTCAAGAATATGAAGGGTTGCCATCTTTTGAACAGTAGTGTGGCTCTAAAGTGACCCTTTCTGTCTAGCATAAAGAGGTGAGGGAACATTTTCCACATGTTGTTTCTTACAAGAAATAGAAAAAAAAATTGAACTTATCATCAGTTCACATTGTGAAAGGAACTTTCAGAAGAAGCTAGGAAACTAATCTTTACACAGATGGAAATTGCCTATGATGTGACTTTGGTACACAGGCTAAAAACATTCAACATTGACTTTATGTTTTCCAGTTAGTCACTTTTAAAAACAATTTAGGGGATAATATTTTAGTGACATTTTAAACCAGATGTCCGTGTTTACAGATATAGTAAACCAAATTTTGTTTTGATTTCATGTTTAAATCCTGTGTTTTTCAAAGACTTTTAAAATACATGTGTACGCTGGGGATGTAGCTCAGGGATAGAGCCCTTATGTAGTATGCACAAGTCCCTAGGTTCAATCCCCAGCACCACACACACACACACACACACACACACAACACTACACACATAATTATTTTTTTAATTTTATCTGTGTATATCTACATATGTATGTGTACATACATATACACATTTATTAAAGGGTTTATAACAATGACAAATGTGCCAGATTAAAATGTAAAATAATTAATAACTTTTTACCCTTAAATTCAAGCCTCAGGCTGTTGATTATTTTAGTACTCCCTCCACATAACAACGGTTTACCAATTTTACTTAAATATTTACTCAACTATTTTCTGTTATGACAAATGAGGATTTAATTCGTTTAAGTAATTGCCTATCTCTCTTCCATCCCCCTATATTAATTAAATCATTTTTTGATTAATGTGCTCTCATTATTATGATGTGTAAAATTAACCACTTGAAACAAAAATAATATTCTCTTCTATCTTTTCTTCCTTCCTTCTTTCTTTGGTTTTAAGTTTTAATTGTTTTTCACTTCTCACTTTCTTCTACTACTGTAGACTTACATAATGTTTACTATCTACCAGTTGGGACTTTCAGCATTTCAATAATATTTGCTTAATTTCTTCTCACAATGATCTTATAATCTAGATGCTATTATCATTCCTATTTTATAGATGAGGATAATGAAACCAAAGGATGAACCAATGATACAGGTCATGTAACCAAGGGGAAAATGTATGGATTCAGGCCACATAATTTCATCAGCATGATGCTGAAGATGGTGTTACATTCTTATTATTTTATATTTTCCAAAAGCTCAATCATATGTGAAATTATAAAATTCCTATAATTTATTTCCCAATAGGAAAAATTGGACTCCAGAGTTTATTTTTTAATTTTATCATTTTATTTTAGTCAGCATTAGAAAATGAGAAAAGAAAATAATTATTAGACTATGTCTCAGGTGACTTTGGCAAGGGAGAATTACCATTGGGTGGACCTGTTCCTGCTGGAGGAATATCAAAAGAAAATGAGATAATGTAGAAAATATCCTCAAAGGGGCCTTCCTTCACTGATCCAATCTCAATAGTTTTCTCAGTCAATACTAGGGTTTTGGGGTTTTGTTAATAACTGAAGTCTAAATTTAACTTTAGTGTTTTTTTTAAAAAAATTACCTTTCATTGGTTTATGGTTTCAATTTCCTATGCACTTTCAGGTATCTAGCTATGACACAAGTGCCCATCTGGTTTATTTATTCATTATTATTTCCATGTGGTTTTCATTTCAGACCCCTCTCCTTTTCTCCCTTCCCCACCCTGTGGAGTCTCAGTATCTCTTGCCTACAAGAATGGGCAAAGAGGGCCACCTGCTCTCAGTCAGCCCCTAACCTGAGGACTTCCTTCTCACTTGTCTCCAGGTGGTCATCCTCAGGAACCTGGACAGATGGACTTAATGTCAAAGCTCAGGTAGTAACTATTCTGTTCTGAACTTCTGGCACATTTACTTTAGAAAACTTCAAAAGAAAATTGCTTAGATTAAAGCTGTATGTTAAAAATAAATGACAGATTTGGCTTTATGATGTAGGAAGCTTGGGAGGCCCATTTTCCCTAATTTAAATTAATTCACTCCTGTCTGACCTAATAACTTATGGATGAATTGAACCTCTGGGTAAAAAATGTAGTGGTTATTATAGTACAAAATGTAATCTCACTAGACCTTACACATTCAACATTATTTCATGTTAAAAATTGATAAAAGGCTCTTCTTTCCTTTTTGTCTTTGCCATACAACAGAGACCCTTTGCTTTGATTCCCACCTACCCCGATTCTAGATGTTCTTGATTTTAGCCTCCTGGGAGGCTATTAAAATGCAATTCCTTCTTAGGAAGACTGTAAAGCAACCAGTAGTAAAGGGAAATAGAGTCCTTATGACTTATAAAAGTATTTTGAATTTAAAAGTTACAGGTATTAAGTAGGTGAATGGAAAATTCAGGCAAGCTCTGGACAAATATTGGGACTCTAGGAATCTCATTTAGAGAGTAATTTCAGACCAGGTGGAGGACACGATGACAGCAATTTCCAGGGTATTCCATTCACCAAAGATGAAATCATCAAGAATTGGCCAGGTTTAAACAGGGTTAAAAAAAAAAAAAACATGAGATAAGAACACACCTCCACCTCCAGCCAGTTTGGCTGGAGACAACAGGTCCTTCTTACCCTAAATTCAAAGAGGACTGGTTGTGCAGTGATAGAATTATTGAGTGATGTTACACAATGCAGGTATGAGGGAGAAACATCAGCACCCAGGCTACTGCAGAGAGAGGCTCATGTAAGTGGCCTCAGTTTAAATGGTCTGGGTAGAGAGGTGTCATTTGATATTCTTATTAAAACTTTTATCTAATCACTATTTTTAAAAAATTATTATTGCTCTAAAATATACATAATGTAAAAATTACCATTCTAATCATTTTTAAGCATATGGTTTATGACATTAAGTTCATACACATTTTTTGTAACCAGTCACCAGGATTCTTTGTCTTACAAAACTAAAACTTTGCATCTATTAAGCAACAGCTCCATATTCCCTACTTTCCCTCAGCCCTTGGCAATCACCATTCTACTCTGTCTGTGATTTTGACTACTCTAGGTACCTTGTATAAATGGAATCATACACTGTTTGTCTTTTTATGACTGACTTATTTCATGCAACCTAATGTCCTCAAGATTCATCTGAGCTGTAGCATGTGTCAGAATTTCCTTGCTTTTTAAAACAGAATAATATTCCTATGTATGTGCCTGTATGTGTGTTTATCACATTTTTCTTATCTTTTATCTGTATTCAGAAAGTGTGGTTGCTTCCACTGTTTGGCTATTGTGAACATTGGTTCACAAATTTCTAATGTAGTTACACTTTTATTTCTTTTGGTTGTATATATTGAGAAGCAGAATCATTGGATCATATCGTACTTAATTCTATGTTTATTCTTTTGAAAAATTACTATCCGGTTTTTCATAGCAACTTGCAATTTCATTGGTAATGGAGAAGGTTTTCAATTTTCCACATTCTCATCAACACTTGTTTCTTTTATTGATGGATTACTTGGTTGATTGGTTTTAGCCATTCTAATGGTAATGGTGATGTGGTATCTTATTATGGTCTTCTGGTCTGCTGAGTTTTAAGGGATAAGTCTGTAAGGCAATTAAAGACCTCTTCATACTATGGCAAAAGCATATAGTTAACTTTTATTCTGTTCTGACCAAAAGGCCTCATAAGAACATTTAGAGGAGGAAAAGTTTATTTTGGGGGACACCATTTCCGAGTTCTTCGTCCATAGATGACCAACTCCATTCTGTGGGACCCAAAGTGAGACAGAAAGAACATCATAGCAGCAGAATGTGGCAGAGAAAAGTGCTGGGAACATGGCACCAGAAAGCAGAAAGAGCTCCATCCAAAAGGGCAAAGTATATACCACAAAGTCATGTCCCCAGGAACCCAACTCCTCCAGCCATACCCTCCCTGCCTTCAGTTACCATCTATTTAATCTCCTATCACAGGGGTTAATTCACCAACTGGATTAAGGCCATCATAACACAATCATATCATCTTGTTTTATATATGAGCTTTTGTGGGACACCTAATATCTAAACTATAATACCCTCTGAAATAATATACATTATAATAAACAAAATTGGCATTGTGGTTTACAAACTCCATTACAATACATTTCTGGTTTTGCTTCTTCTCTTGAATATTATCTTGTCTCCTATTAAGGGTGCAAGTCCTGCTCTTTTCATTCCCGAAGTTAATTCACCATCAACAAACTTTCAAATATGATTTCATATATTTTGTATACCAGCCTCTAAAGCTACCATGATTTTATTATAATTAATTTTATGATTTTTTTATTTCTGTGTTTTCCATGTTGCATCCATCCCAAAAAGGAACTATTGTTGAATCTGCATGGACACTTTATGCTGCATAAGTCTATTCTCCTTTATATTTTATCATGTTTTCTTTTGGTGTGCTTCATTTTTTATTGTTTATTTACACTAAATTCAGAATGTTAATTCTTTGTCTTTTCAGTGTTAATATTCTATTCATGTATGTTTTGTAATTTTTCAAATATTCAATTTACATTTTCCTGTTTGTTATTTATTTGTTTTTTAAGTTAAACATTTATTTAGGAATATTAATTGTCCCTAAGAAGGTGGGTTAATTGCCATTGTTTCGATTTTAGGATTCCATTCCCAAATTTTAAGTTATTTTTTCTCTCTTTTTGTTTTCTTTTGTTTTGAAGGATTTGAGTCTAGGGTAAATTCGCAGGGTATTAATTGGCTACAGTTTGCCTGGTACTGTGTTGCATGTTGAGAATGAAATAGGTCTCAAGGTTTCACCTTCTAATACTCAAAGATAGTATAGGTTTATCTAGTTTCTAGTATTCACTCAAATTCCTCACTCTATTTCTTGGTCATATTAAGCAAACAATGGCTGGGGAGACGCCTATGCTCACGTTATTAGTTTGAGTCTTACTGTAATGTCTAAAATATATTTAGTGCTAAATAAATGCTAGTTGTTATGTGTACTGATTTATTTTTACTATGGTTCTTATTTAATATTTGATTATATTACAACTCTAAACTAGAAATTGTTTTAAATTCCATTTGTGACAACAGAAGTTTTAAGATTTTTGTTTTTTTGTTTGGGGAGAGTACCAAGGATTGAACTCAGGAGCACTCAACCACTAAGCCACATCCCCAGTCCTATTTTGTATTTTATTTAGAGTCAGGGTCTTACTGAGTTGCTTAGCACCTACCTTTGTTGAGGCTAGCTTTGAACTCACAATCCTCCTGCCTTAGCCTCCTCAACCACTGGGATTACAGGCATGTGCCACCATGCCTGGCTATAAGATAATTTTTGCTATTTTTTTTAATCTTTATTTCTTTTTGTCTTTTCTGTTTTGCTTTTACTCGGCATTGCTTCTCACCACATTGATGGTTGTATAGTTTTGAATTTGTTTTCTATTACCATATTTATTCATTTATTCATACTTTATACTATGTCTCTTCCATTGACCATGGTTTCAGGTGGCTTAGATCAAGAAACTTTAATCAATCAAACCTTTGTCCACTTTCTGTTTTCCTTTTTATTATTCTCAGTTTCCAGAATAATGCCAACAGCTTACATCTGATCTTAAACTAGAGACAAATAATTTGATCCTTTTTGATGCTTGTGCTATGCACAGTACAATATGGGTTGACAAGTACCCATTTTGTATCCTTCCAGTGGTTTTGGTAACTTCAGAGGATATTAAAGCTGGAAGACATAAAACCCAAGGCCCACTACATCAGTTTGTAAATCATACTCAAAACTATAAGATTAATTTGTACAAAGTGGCTTACAGGGAGTTTATCTAGTGTTTTTTTTTATTTTTTAAAAAAATCAATGACAGCAGGATGCATTACAATTCTTATTACATATATACAGCACAATTTTTCTTATCTCTGGTTGTATATAAAGTATGTTGGCACCAATTTGTGTCTTCATACATGTACTTTGGATGATGATGTCTATCACATTCCATCATTCTTGCTAATCCCCTGCCCCATCCTTTTCCCTCCCACACCTCTGCCCTATCTAGAATTCATCTATTCCTCCCATGTTCCCCCTCCCTACCCACTACGAGTTAGCCTCCATATATCAGAGAAAACATTCAACATTTGTTTTTCGGGGATTGGCTAACTTCACTTAGCATTATCTTCTCCAATGCCATCCACTTACCTGCAAATGCCATGATTTTATTCTCTTTTATTGCTGAGTAAAATTCCATTGTGTATATATGCCACGATTTTTTTTATCCATTTGTCCACTGAAGGACATCTAGTTTGGCTCCACAGTTTAGCTATTGTGAATTGTGCTGCTATAAACATTGATGTGGCTGTGTCCCTGTAGTATGTTTTTAAGTCTTTTGAGATTGGTAGACCAATGGTACAGAATAGAGGACACAGAGACTAATCCACAAAATTACAGTTATCTTATATTAGACAAAGGTGCCAAAAACATGCATTGGAAGAAAAATAGCATCTTCAACAAATGGTGCTGGGAAAACTGGAAATCCATATGCAACAAAATAAAATTAAACCCCTATCTCTCACCATGCACAAAACTCAAAGTGGATCAAGGATCTAGAAATTAAACCAGATACTCTGTATCTAATAGAAGAAAAAGTAGGCCCTAATCTTCATCATGTGAAATTAGGCCCCAACTTCCTTAATAAGACTCCTATAGCGCAAGAATTAAAACCAAAAATTAATAAATGGTATGGAATCAAACTAAAAAGTTTCTTCTCAGCAAAAGAAACAATCTGTGAGGTGAACAGAGAGCCTACATCTTAGAAGCAAATTTTTACCCCTCACAATCAGATAGAGCACTAATCTCTAGGGTATATAAAGAACTCAAAAAGCTAAGCACCAAAAGAAACCCCAATCAACAAATGGGCCAAGGACCTGAACAGACACTTCCCAGAAGAGGACATACAATCAATCAACAAACACATGAAAAAATATTCATCATCTCTAGCAATTAGAGAAATGCAAATCAAAACTACTCTAAGATATCATCTCACTTCAGTCAGAATGGCAGCTATTATGAAGACAACAATAAATGTTGGTGAGGATGAGGAGAAAAAGATACACTCATACATGGCTGGTGGGACTGCAAATTGGTGTAGCCAATATGGAAAGTATGTAGTATGGATATTCCTTGGAAATCTGGGAATGGAACCACCATTTTACCCAGTTATCTCTCTCCTTGGTTTATACCCAAGAGATTATCTAGTTTTTATACATTTTCTGGCATCTTTCTGGATATACTTTAAGCATTCAAAGTCCAATTTTCTTACTGCCATCTAAATCTTCATCAACAAGCCTGTGAAAGCTTACCAGGTCTGTTCAAGAACATTTGGAAAGAAAGTCTTTCTGTACTAATTTAAATAGCTTTTTTAAAAAATAGTGTTGGTATTTTAGGTGGTGAAGAATCAGGGTGAATAGAATTACTCTAAAGAATTTCAAGGTGGAGTTTCTCTTCTGGGCTTGAGAGCTATTTGTCTATCTTCCTTTACAGAATACAAAAAGAACTTCCAGGGATGTATTTCATCAGTACATGGAAACACATACTAATGATTTGTAAAACGGCTCAGATGACTATAGTTTAAGAAAATATCAAATATACAAAATATGTTTGTTAAAGTTCCCCTAGAAGTGTTATCTGGTAAAATTATGCATACATATAGAAATTTCACATATACATCCCCTACATGTACACTTATGCCACATACTCACATATATAGGACAAAAAGAAATCTTTCCAATGGTGAAAATATCTCATTATGGCTTAAGTTACTCTTTGTACTTGTGTGATTTTTAAATAAAACACACTTCATTATTCTCTGATCTGTTTTTTCTTCCCCCTTTCCCAAAGATAATTACACATCAATTTAGGCTTTCATTCATTAATATTACAATTTTAACTGGATGGATGATCTCATTCTAAATACTTTCAAAGTAAATGTTTTGATATAACAATGATTGATATGTAGCAGTCATCACCTGACTCCTAACACTCCTGTTCCAATTACTCAAGGTCTTAATATGATTTTCTAAAAGATATGATTTTAAAGATTAAAAAAATGCCACTCAGCACATTTGCATAGCAAGCACCTCTAGAGAAATTTATAAATGTTTCAATCTTTTCATTTCTAACACCATTATAAATGACTTCATGACAAGTGCAAATTTTCTTCCTTGTTCTTTGGGAAGTACCAATCAGACATAGGTTTGAGTGACGCCTCTTTTAAGAAAGAACAAAGGAGACTGGCAACTCAAATAATCTAAAATCCTGACTTGTTACTGTCGCAATGATTGCCTGAATTTTAAAAAAGAAACGGGCCATTAATGGTACAATGTAAATAATTATGTAGGCTCTGAGATGATTAGTTAGCAAGGTGGCAGAATTATCTTGTCAAACATAAAGTCTTTTTAAATATCTAGAAAGGAACTCTAAAATATCAATCCTGAGAATAAAAACCATTGCATCTAACACTGCTATGCACAGAATAATGATAATTAAAAATAGGATTCTGACAACAAAATATTCATAAGAAAAATGGTGAAGTTGCTCTCTGTGTCTCTTAATCTTCAATTTGCTACAAAATGTCATCCCATGGTTCAACTGTGACAAAATTGAAGTGGCACATCTTGGGATTGTAGGTATTTCTACTAAATCCCATTTTTAATGAGCTACTTCCATCATTATTATTGTAATCATTGGTGTAATACATTATATTTTAATCACTTATTCTATGCTAGAACTTTTCTATTTCCTGGTTTTTTTCTACAATTTTTATGCCACTTCTTTCCACCCTGTGGAATAGTTACTATTGTTACACTCCCTATGTAGAGGTAGTGAATCAGTAAGTGTTGGAAAATATAAGAAACTTGGCTAAAATCTCAGTGTGAGAAAGAAGTAGGATTTTAATAAAAAGTGACTCTCCATTGCCTTCCAAAAGTCTCAAAGGTAATGTATCCTATTTTATTATATAATGTATGAAACAACAAAATTCAATGATTACATAGCATTTCATCATTTAGACATATGTTTTCTTAATTATTCTGATGGTTTCCTTAGGAAATGTTGCTAGAAAAAGTATTACTGGTTGAAATGAATTAACTTTATAAATGATTTTGAAAAAGAGTGTGAAGATTTCTTAAAAAATTAAAAGTTGAACTGCAATATGATCCGGTATTCTCATTACTGGGTATATATCTGAAGGACATAAAATTTGTATGTCAGAGAGACATCTGCACTCTCCTGTTTATTGTAGCACTATTTATAATAGCCAAGAAATGGATATACCTAACTGTCCATTAACTGAATAATGGTTAAAGAAAGTGTGGTTCATATACATAATGAAAAACCATAAAAAAGGATGAAATCCTGTCATTTGCAACAACATGATGGGCCTGAGGACATTATGTCAAGTAAATAAGCCAGGAACAAAAGACAAGTACTGCATAGCCTCACTCATATGTGGTATCTAAAAAAGCTGATCTCCTAGAAATTAAGTAGATTGATGGTTTACCATAGGCTGAGGAGAATATGAGGTGGGTGGAATAGGGAAATTTGAATAACAGGTAATATGTTATAGTTAGAGAGAAACAATAAGTTCTGAGATCAGGAGGGTGACCATAGATAACGATAATGTACTATTTATTTTTAAAGAACTACAAGGGGAGTTTGAATGCTTTTACTATAAAGGAATGATAAATGTTTAAGATATATTTACCCGATTTACTCATTAAACAATATACTCATTTAGCAGAACATCACATGGAACCACATAAATGCATTGTTATGTTATATAATTAGTTAAAAAATTTTTAAACTGTTTTTTCCTTTTCTTTTTACTTGACTCATTGGTTTTACTTCCTAATCCACAATGAGTATTTGTTATTTATTTTATTGAATAGGCAAAATTTTCTTTTCTTATTGGCTTCTTTTTGCTTGATAGACTGATATATGAAAAAACAAAAACGAAGAAAAAACACTCATGCAGGTTAGATTATTGGCAGTTAAAAAATTTCTCAACCCATATTGTTATATTATCAATGTTTATTAGTTATTTCAGCATTTAATGAGTTCATTTTATTTATCAGAAACTCTGCAATGTTCTGAAGTTCAAGACAAGTTCGTTTAGTCCTTGAGGAGCCCTAAGAAGAAGAAATGTAAGAGTAGTAATAAAACCACATGTTGAGTGTTAGAATCAATAGTGAAAAAGTGCAAGTACAGCCTGAAAAGTACCTCAGCCTGGTCTGATTAATCCAGGAGAACTTCATGGAGGAGAAAGTGTTTGTGCTCTGTCTCCAAGGATGAATAGAAATTGAGTAGAGAAAAATATTTTAGGGAGGGAATGGAGCACAACCAAAGTAAGAAGCCCTGAGAACAAAAGTCAGATTGAAGGAAGGGTAAAAAATTAACTTTTAAATCAAACAGCAAATCAATGTTCTCAAAACAACAAGGAATGGAACATGAGAAATTGTAACAAGGCAATGAAGAGCCTATTTTGTGTGTGTGTGTGTGTATGTGTGTGTGTGTGTGAGAGAGAGAGAGAGAGACTGAAATGTCAATAGACAAAAATTACTATTTAATTGTAATACACTATTTTAGCCTTGATAAGTCATGTAAAAATCATGCTCATAATTAGAAATTGAAGATCTGGTTATTTCTTATAACAACTCCAATTTTGAAGCAAATTATTTTAAAATATCTTGATAATGATAATTGCTACCTATTATAGACTGATTTAAAATCTTCTGCCTACTTCTGCCTAATAGTCACACTTAGCTCCTACATGAAATTGTAGGAGCTCTTCAAAAGTGTCCAACTATTGATCCAGACAAAATGTCTCTTTATTGTCAATAACAAATATACTGACTTTGATTTCAATCATTTCATTAACTTTGTTCTCACAAGAAATATTATAACTCTGTTCTCCTCGCTGCTCTCTGTATTTAACTCACCAATCAAAACTAAGCTTTATTGCTCATTATTACAGAAGTCATCTGGCATTAATTGGAAGCATTTCCAAATTTCTGTAGATGTAATGTTCTCTGTGTCCTGAATTTTACGAGTTATCTTATTTTAGTTTTGGTATCAGGCGTTGAACCCAAGGATAGTTAACCACTGAGTCACATCCCAATCCTTCTTATTTTTTATTTGGAAAGAGGATCTTGCTAAGTTGCTGAGGCTGGCTATGAACTTGTGATCCTCCTACCTCAGTCTCCCAAGTCCTGTGATTACATGTGTGTACCACTATGTTTGGCCTGAATTTTGCATTGTCATTTTTCTCTAATTTCATAGTTCATAAAAGAACATTGTTTATAAAGAAAATTAGACTAAGTATGTACCCAAAAGTCATACCAATAATTATTTTTTACATTAATTCACTCATTCATTTTTTAAGGAGTTATTGTGTGACTTGTGCATGTAAGGCATCTGTCAAGTGCTGAAGATCTTCAAGGTATTAGGGTTCATGATCTCCAGAATTTCAAAGTTTAATAGTTGAACTATCCCTCATAGTTTGAATGCATCCTTAGTTTTACCTCCTTACCTTTTATTTTTAAGCATTTGAATAAATTAACCAGACATTTAAATTGATTTTTGAGTTTTTTACACAATGCAAAGTTTGCACAAAGTAAGAAATTATAAATTCAATTATTGTGGTTACCTGTGAATGTTGGATATGTAAAATTCAGAAATACTTTCACAGAATGATGGAATGTTTTCAAGTTTGTGAAAAATAAGCTAATAGGTGAGAAAATAAAATGCAATATATTTCTAGACAGAAGAATTGTATATCTTAATGAGCAAAGGAAGGCATATCCGGAAACATTAGATGCAGTAGATTCAGGATTAAGAATGGGGGATAGTGCAAGATAAGAGTAATAAGGAGGAAAAGGGTCTTTATGATTTGAAATAGAATTTGAGATTCATCTTAAAGTTGAGGGTTATTCTTGAAGAATTTAATTAATGTGGGGCTAGCATCACATTTTTGTATTCAAAATATTACTTTTGTGGATAGTGGAAAATGGATTGATGATAAAAGAAATACAGAACAGGGAAATAAAGTTAAGGATCAATTTTAGTTGTTGAGAAATGTTAAAAGCCTTAATTGGTAGTGGAAAGAGAGAGATGAATGTTTATTTAAAGTACTTTCTCAGATCGAATAGACAAAATTTTGTGACTGATTAGATATATCAAGTGAGAGGAAAGAGGAACTAGAGAATGATAACTAGACTTTTCTATTTAGACAACCAGGTAATGTATTAACCAAGACAAGATGGTAGGATGAGAAATTGGATGATGGCTGTAAAATTCAGTTTCATAAATGCTGATTTAAAGGCTACTGTGAGTTCAGGAAGTTGTCATGTAAGTAGACTGTTAATTTTAGAAGAATGATCTGGCCCAAAGATGTAGATTTGTAGGTCATCAAAATGGAAATAGGTGAAATTACTCAGAAGGTGATCAAAACCCAGGACATAAGACATGAGCCTTTAGGCTCATTCTTTGCCATGTGTCTGTGCACAAAAATCTCTCTTGATGTTTGAAACACAGAGCTATTATAAGGACACATATATACAAATCAGAGACAACTTATACTGGGGGCAGTTAAGGAGGGGTCACCATAAGCCTGTGCACATTTCAGGTGAATCTAAGTCTGTCCTTATACAGATATCTCCTTGGGACCTATGAATAGCTGGTGTTCAAAACAAAATTAAGTACAACTGGTTTTGGACTGATCGATGCAATGGTCCCTCCTAACACCCCCTTTTTTTTAGTACTTTACAAACTAATAATAAACAGCTCATCTGGAACTTGGCTAATATCATTATATCATGTGTAACTTCACAGTCCTTGCTGGATGGTAAATTTTGGTAAATGAACAATTTTTCTATTCATTATAATTAAAACAATTCCTAAATTAGACTAAAAGTGATAAAATACAAGGAGGAACTAGAAAGTAAATTTTGTTTTTGTTTATATGTTTCAAAGAGCTTAGTAATGCAGGTAATGGAGGAATTCATTTGCTTTCATTAGTGGGATTACTGTAGAATTTCTAATATCTTTGAGTTGAGGATTAAAAGTAAGGTTTAGAGTGAAAAGGAGGCTACACAGACCTGAGAAATGAAGTGCAGAGATAGTAAAAATGTATGTTTATAAATTGTACATTTAAAACTTCAGTTATAGGGCTGGGTTGTGGCTCAGTGGCAGAGCGCTTGCCTGGCATGTGTGAGGCCCTGGGTTCGATTCTCAGCACCACATATAAATAAATAAAATAAAGGTCCATTGACAACTAAAACTTCAGTTATAGAGCCATTATTTTTACATTTATTCTTTATTAGCTTTGTCTATTTCTATTGGAAACTAATTAATGGAATAATTTTGTGACTTTTCCCTTACTTCTTGTTATGATATAGATGTTAAATGTCCTCCCAAATCTCGTGTGTTGAAGGCTTGGTCCCTTATATTCAGAGGTCGGCTTTTGGAAAGTAATTGGATCATAAACACTCTGATGTCATCAATGGATTAATCCATGATGAGTTAATTGCTAAATGGGCTTCAGGAGATTGGCTTAGTTGGAGGAAGAAGATCACAGTGGGTGTTGCCTTTGAAGGGTATATTTTGTCACTAGACCCTTTTCCATCTCTATCCCTCTACCTACATTTCCCAGTCACCATGATACCAGCATCATTCTCTGCCACGCCCTTCTATTATGGTGTTCTGCCTCACCACAGGCCCAGAAAGAATGGAGCCAGCCAACCAGGACTGAAACTTCTGATACTATGAACCAAACTAAAGTTTTTCTCCTCTACGTTGTTGATTTTCTGCGATATTTTGTCACAGTGATAGAAGGCTAATTAACACACTTCCCCTCCTTCCCTCCCTCCCTCCCTCCCTTCCTTCCTTCCTTCCTTCCTTCCTTCCTTCCTTCCTCCTTCCTTTCTTTTCCCTCCCTTCCATCCTCCTTCCTCTTTTGCCTTGTAATTTTAGCACTTAACAAAAGTTCTGGCTAATAAATACTTGTGAATTTAGATTAAATTGTTGTAACCACTTAGTGTTCTATGGTATATATAAATTGGGGGTTAATTTTAAACTGAATATGCAAATTCTGTCTACATTTTATCTTCTTATTTAACATTCAACTTTTACAACCCACTATTCAAAACTTTTACCTTCAAATCACTGATAGTACACTCAAAAGCCATTTTATGAGATTGAATTAAAAAAAAACAACAACATGTAGACTGATAATATTTTGCTACAAAAATAATTGCGAACTGCAGAAAATTTGTTCAGCAAAGTACCTTGGATTTCAACTTATTTAAGGTTTATGGGAATTGGTAGGTCTCTTTCTTTATCCAGGGGCAATGCTTCAGGCATTTTTTTTTCCTATTTCATCATATGTACTGGAAAATATGAGTGTCTTTATCTTTAAAATACTTAAAATTCTTTGTGTTCACATTTGACTCAAGTTTGGGGATCTTTCTATTAAGTGTACAGGTGCTGATTATTCAAATTTAGCATCTTGTTTAGTATTTGAGAGTATTATTTGTGTTTCTTCTTAATAAAGTTACAGAAAATTGAGACTAAATGCAGAAATAAAGTAATTGCCTGTATTGTTTTCTATCCATTATTTTCAAGTTTATAATACAAAGATAAAATTTGCACAACATAAAGCAGATGTCAGAAGATTTTGCTTTGGAATGTGATGAGAGCCAGGGAGACTTGGTATTTATTTGGAAAGGTCCTCTAAACTAGATAGACAGTCTATGTTTCAGCTTCCTGTTGCTGTGTAACAACCTACCTAAAATTTTAGAACTTTAAACAACCACCACTGTATTTGCTAAAATTCAGGTAAATCTTGTGTGGCTTGCTTTTCTGTTCCATATATTATCAATCACTCAAGTAGTTGTAATAATATGGAGGCCAGATTTGAGCATTTATTCATGTGTTGAGCATCTTGGTAAGGTCGGTTTGGACATGGACTCTATCTCTTATTGTCCGTATTGCTCTCTCCACATGATCTGCCTGGGCTTTGTTTGTTTGTTTGTTTGTTTGTTTGTTTTCATAGGTAGGTCCTAGGAACAAGCATTCTGGACAATTGAGGCAAATATTTACAGACCCAAACTCAGAAGCTGCACGGTATCATTTTGACTTCAGTTGATTGGTCAAAACAAGCCACAAGTTTTGACCAGATCCAATGGTGGAGGAAATAGACCTCACCTCTTAATGGTGGACTGACTGGCAAGGTCAGGTTAAAAATAAGCATAAGGAAAAAAAAAAGTTCTTGTTATAATCATCGTTAGAAACCTAATCTGCTACACTTGATTCACTTCTCTTTATTTTATTAGGGCTATTATTTTTTATTTGTAAAATGACTGGTTAATTCATTTAAATTCTAGTTTAAACTAGGGAGTTGTAGTGGAGTATTAACAAATAGATAAAGCTTTTGTCCTTTAGAATTTGTCTGTGGATCATATCAGTTAAAATTTAGGTTTTGTTCTCTCAGAATATTCAATGATATTAAAAATGCAGTAAAAGTATAATTATAGTTTCCTGCTGGGGAAATTTGCTGTCTTTAAGAATATTTTATTAACTAATATCAAAGATTTTCCTTCTTTGGGTTTTTGAAATGCAGCCTGATTGACCCACATATGGTTGTATTCCATTTCATTACTTACAAATTATTTCTATCTCCAGTTGGATGTGGTGGTGTATTCCTTTAATCTTTTCAGTAGGCTAAGGCAGGAGAATCCCAAATTTGAGGCTAGCCTCAGAAACTTGGTGAAGCCTCAAGCAATTTAATGAGACCCAGTCTCAAAATAAAAAATAGAAAGGACTGGGAATGTTGCTTAGTAATCATGTGCCTGTGGATACAATCTCCAGTATTAAAAAAAAGAAAGGAAGAAAGTCGGGGCAGGGGTTGGGGGGGAAGGAGGGAGATAGAGGGAGGGAGAGAGGGAGAAAAGAGAGAGGAAGGGAGGGAGGGAGGAAGGAAGGAAGGAAGGAAGGAAGGAAGGAAGGAAGGAAGGAAGGAAGGAAGGAAGGAAGAAAAATGTATTTCCATCTCGGTATACACCAAACGCAAGGAAAAATTCTTTCTCTGAACAGTAAAAAAAAAAAAAAAAAAAAAGATGAATAAAATAAGAAGCATTGGCTAATATTGTGTAAACTAGCAACTGACAGTTTCAGTTACAATTATTTTTAATCCAACTATCCCTTCATATTTAGACAGATAGATTTAACAAAAATAATACAGAGAATAAAATTTCTCTTATTACCAGTAACTGGTAGAAACTATCATAAAGCAAATCAGCCCACCTTTTTTGTGAAAGCAAAGTTTTAGGGACAAAATTATGATATCTAATCTGTCAACATTACCATTTACAATAAACTAAAATAGTTCAATCCGCTCTCACACCTTTTCCCAAACCATTGTATTTAGCCTTTCAAAATCTTGTGTAGTTTCAAAAGTAAAGTCAATTACCCAGACAAATGAAGCTGATGAATTAACTAATTTGTATTCTCTCTAACTGTTTTGATGGAACTCTATAAACATGCTGTTAGTTCCATTCCTCTGAGCTTTGAATAGTTTACTGTTTGTGACAATAAAAGCACGACAGGGAATACTTTAACATATGCCAGATTCAAACTGAGTGAAATATGACAATTTATAATCCATGAGACAGGAGATTGATCTCCAAAATTATTTGCATATAAAGTACCCGCTTCAGCACTATAATTCTACAGCCCACGTGAAATGAAATCCAGAGCTATCACTTAATAGTTGCATAAATGATAAGCAGAGTGTATCTTTCCTTGTCTGAATATAAAAGTATCTTTTCCTTCTAGGACTGTTTTTGTAGGTAACATTTTAATTAATCATATACTAATGGCAATTTTAAAAGATTACCAAAATGAATAAAAAATACTTCGTTTGAGGGACTATGATATTATATTCCTTTCTGAAAATAATAATATGTACGTATAAGTATATAAACTTAAATGTACTTAGTCTTCTTCACTCTTCTCACTCACCATTTCTTTTAAAGAATAGGACAGAGTAAAATCTTTTAATGGTTGATCATGGAAAGTATGGGCACCATACATTTCCTTTGTCATCTTTTTCATTTTTTAACTTAAAAATTAAAATTAGCATTCAGTTAAGTTTATATTTTATATATATGGTTCTATGAATTTAATACATATGTAAATTCATATAACTACCAGGATAACATCAGGATACAGAACAGTTACATAACACTAAATCCATCTTCCATTACCTCTTTGTGATAACCCCATCCTCCTGACAACCACTAACCCACATGTCATTATTACTGTTTTTATCTTTGTAAGATTGTTCAAGAAATGTAATCATACAGTATATAACCATTTGAGACTGGTTTCTTCAGCTCAACAAAAAAACCTTTTTATTTTTGGTACCAATGATTGAATCCAAGGCCCTTAACTACTGAGCCACATCCAAAGCCCTTAATATTTTATTTAAAGGCAGCATTTTGCTAAATTGCTTAGGGTCTCAAAAAGTTGCTGAGGCTGGCTTTGGACTTGGATCCTCCTGTCTCAGCCTCTGGAGCTGCTGGGATTACAGGTGTGCACAACCATGCCCAGCTCAGCAAAATACTTTTGAGATCCACCCAAATCATTGTATGTACCTGAAAGTCATTGATTTTTATTGCCAAATATTTCACTATGTGAATTTACCATAGTTGTGTTTATCCATTTATCTGTCAGAGGACATCTGAGTAGTTTCCAGCTTTTAACTGCTTATTAATAGAGTTTTTATGAACATTCATGTGTGCATTTTATATGAACATGTGATTTTATTTTTCTAAGGTAAATACCCAGAAGTGGCATTGCTGGGTTATATGGTAAATATGCTTTAAAACATTTTAAGATACTGTGAAACTGTTTTCTAGGATAGCAGGTCCACTTACTGTCCCCAAGAGCAATGTGTTAGAGTCACATTTAATGTCCCCAAGAGCAATGTGTTAGAGTCTGGTTGCTGTGCATCCTCACCACCTCCTGGCATTATCAGTACTTTTTATGTTTGTGGTTCTAAGATGTATGCAGAGGTATCTCATTTGTGTTTCCCTAATAATATCTAATGGTGTTCAATATATCTCATGTGTATTTTTGCCATTAATATATCCTCTTTGGTAAAATTAATGTCCACATCCTTACATTGATTTATGACGAGTTGTTTCTTGTCATGTTCTTAAATTTTGAGAGTTCTTTACATATCTGGGATACAAGTTCTTTGTTGGGTATGCAAAGTGAAAGTAGTTTTTTTCTTAGTGTGCACTTAATTTTTATTCTCTTAAGACTGTCAGTTACAGAATGATATTTTTCTCTCCTTATCTGCATTATGGTTTTAGGTATTACATCTTAGAACGCTTTGCCCAATGCCAAAATATAAAATATTTCTATTGTTTCCTTCTAAAATTTTAGAATTTTTACATTGGAAGTAGTTTTTGCATATGGTACTAAGAATAGAGTGAAGTTTGTTTTTACATATAGAATGTTTTATTGTTTCTCCAATTTTTATTTAATTTTCTCTTTATTGAATTGAATTGTTTCCAAAACGTTCCAAACATGGAATGTTCATCCATATGTGGATCTAATTCTGGATTGTATTAGGGTTCTCTAGACCAACAGAACCAACAGGAGGTTTATATATATGATTGATTGGTTTACAGGATCAGAAGTTCAATAGTATCCCCCACTCCCCTCCCCCAGAGGCTATCTACAGGCTGAGGAGCTAGAGAACCAAAAATCCCTGGACACTCTTTGGTCTGAGTTTGCTTTAGAAGCGTGAAGGAGCTGGAATCCAACATCCTCAGGTGATCACAAAAGCAATCTGAGCAAGGAGAATCAAGCTTGTGTCTGTTCCTGCTTCTTCCTTCTTTACCTGCCTCCCCACTGTGAAGCTTTTCTAAATTAAAATGTAAAGAAGTTTGGACTTTGACAGACTAATTTTTAGATATTTTAAAATATTTATGTCTATATATGAATGCTGAAGTATTCTGTACTACATCCACCTAACAGAGTATTATAGAGCCTTTAAAAAGAATGATACAAGAAGAGCTTTAGTTCTTGATGATACTAGGATATATGGTTATGTAAACAAAGTTAGGTGCAACAATTATAGTGATCTAACAGTGTTGTTAAAAAAAGAAATATTATGTAGATTTTTACATGTTTATATTTGCAGAAAGCAGTAATTAAAACATAGCAAGAACAAACCAGGAAAAATAAAACTAGTTATATGCAGGAAAAAATGGGGATGAGAACAAGTTATTGGGGATAAAAGAGAATTCTGCAGTATAAATTTTTACATGGTTTTAAAGTTAATATTATGAAATTGTTAATGACACAAAATTTAAAAATTGCAAATAACAAAAAATAAAGAAAATTAAAATTAAGCCTGTATATAAATAAGCAGAATCTATTCATCTATGTTTATGTAATACCCAGGAGAAAATGAATTGAAATGACTATTTCAAAGAATATTTTTTTAAAATGACATTGTAGAATATCTTGACTCATATCATTGTATTGGTGTGGGTCACAGTCTTGATCATCTCAAAATTATGTGTAATTATCCTTAAGAAACTATGTATATTTGGACACATGCACACATCATATATGTTTAATATTGAGATCATCCTATACAAATGTATAATCATTTGCTATCTATTAAATTTGTTTATAAAAGAGAGGAAGCCTTAAATAAGAATGTTCTATTAGAGTGTTCTTTTAAAAATGTAGTTGTTCTTTAATATTTTTTTTTCTTTAAAATTTTAGCAGTTTTGTATATGTAATGTAAATGAATGATTTTTACTTTTCTTTATAAATCATGTTATCTTACATTGATACCATATAAGCAAATTCATTACTAATCAAATGATCAAGTAAATTCAGGAAAATTTCCCAAACAGCAGGTCTAATATAAGCCTGAAGTAGTATGTTTTACAATGACTCCATTAATTTGTTAATTAGACTATGTGCCTATTTTTCATTGCAATGGATGTTAATAGTTGTGCTTGGTTCCAAATTTTAAATCTTACATGTTAATGATGTATATTTTTGATATATCATGAAAAATAGATTATTAAACATATAAATTTGCACATTAAATTTAAATGTTAAATCATATATACATATCTATATTTTTTATATTATTGAAATACATTTGTCATTTCCAGGCTTGTAAAACTATGAAATATGTATAATTGTTCTGTCATTTATTCAGTGACTCCTGCCAAATGGGTGTTGGCATTCACATTGTAGATCATTTTTTCTCATTGGGATCTTCTTTTCTGAATAATTAATTTTTCTCATAAAACCATTCTCTGTAAAAATACGCTGTGCCTGTACTGTAAGCAATGGATGGTATCTATAAGCCTGTATAATGATATTAAAACAAATTGTCTGTTTCCAATATTTAATGATGTACTAAAATAGTTATGGTATCATCTGTGATACTGAGATTATAATTTAATTTTTTTCAAAGGGTCTTGGGGTAAAACATATCCATAGGAAGGTTAAGCAGCAGACTTTGTTCATTTTATTTTAGAGTTATGGTATGTGAAATATATTCCCGTATAAACATGTAATTGACTCTAAAATTTGGAATAAAGTAAGCCTTCAAATATATGAAAGTTAGTGAGGTAGAATTCTTTATGAAATCAGCATTTAGAGACTCAAAACTATTTTAATTGTGTATATGAGCAAGTCAAACCTGCCTTTGCCTCTTACTTTCTAAAAGTGTAGTTGAATAGTGGGAGGTGTTAGTGAAATAATGTGGACTGTGACTCAATAACTTTTATTATTGAAATTTGAGTAGGTAAAAATGTAATTTAAAGTAATCTAAAAGTCTGACTTTTGAAATGGGATCGAATGTAAAAGCATTTCAAAGTGACTAAGGTGTTTTATTACAAAATATTAAAAAAATCATCTTTGGTTTAACACTGAAAATGTAACACATATCTTTTCAAATCTTTTAAATATTAATTTCCAACAAAATCTTGGCCTATATCACAGATTTTAACATATTTGGAATTTCTTTTTGTCTTTTAGTTTATAAGTTTTCAGCTTGAAACAGAATTTGTAGTTTGCTTCAACTCTTTCTTTGTTCCTTATCTTATTAGTGATATCTAGTTACCCCAGAAAGTGCCCTTGAAAATTTTCTAGATTTCACTATTCTTACTTCCTATACTAAATCATCCTGTTCTCCGTTATTTGAATTCAGTCTTCTAAATACCATTTGAAAACACTGTTTCTCCCCTGTCTCTCTGGGATAAACATATATCATCCTCCAATTGGACAATCATGACTTTTTACCAACTAATATCACTTCTTTTGGTCTATTTCCTTTTCAAATAATCCTCATTCTTGTTAAAAAAAATCATCATTTTAAAATAGAAATCTAGTTACAACACTCACTTGCTCTGACCCTTCTTCACTAGCACAGAATAAAGTGAACCTTCTTTAGTTTGCAATTCAAGGATTTTTATTATTGGATTACAACCTACCTTTAAATGTCCATCTCCAGGTTTCCAGGAACTCCAGAATCTTCACTATTCTAAGTAAATTCCATGGCTGTTCATTTTTTAGTGTCTGTGCAACTGATAACTTTCTGTCTGGAATAAGTTTTGCTCTCCTCCACAGAAAAAGAGTCTGATAAATTCTTTTTCCTGTATACCTTTAGGACAACTCAGTGAATGCTCCCTCTTTAACTCTCCCAGTTCTTTGCAGGGCATAATGATCTATCAACTTCATCTTTATACCTGGAATGCATTCCCTGACACATAATATGCACTACAACACAAATGTGTTGAATGACTGAATGAGTAATTGTATTTTGCAGATTACAAAATAGAAGCACCAGTGGTTAAGTAATAAAAATTAACAGAGCAGATAAGCACTTAAAACAGAAATATAGTTATGGATATGGTAGACTTTTTTTTTTCCTCGCCAACATCAAAGAATGTCAGTAAAGTAAAAGTCTTAGAAATCGAAGTTCGTCCATCTGAACAACTGAATTAGATGATTAGACTTGGAAAAACAGTGTTTATTGGCAATTATCTTTTGGGAATTATAAGGAAAGAAGAAAAGGCATACATGATTTAGATTAGTGTTTTAAAGTTAACTGGGATTTGCTTAATCAGCTATTGCAATTCATATAGTCAGAAATGACTGTTGTGAAGGTACCCACAACTCCCTAGAAGCAGGAAGCAATACCACACCACATGGGGCTGGGGTCATGTGAAGAAGCATTGGATTTAGTTAGGAGGCACAAGGAACAAGAGAAAATGTCAGCAGGAGTTTTATTGCAATTTTCTTAGGGAGGAATGAACAAGGTAGAGGGAAATGGATTCTACAGATTGGCTAGTTTGAGCAACTGCAGAGGGCTCTCAGGGTATAGGAGCTGTCCCTTATTATCTGGTATTGGTCCCTGAATGATTAGAGTAGGTGAATTGTGGTCTGGAGAATGAGAGCTGATAAAATTGATAGTCTACCAATAAAGGAGGTTGTTGTGGATATGGGTTCTGAGTTGGTTGGTTCACAAATGAAGCTGTGCTCACAGGTGAGTTGTTCAATATCTCTAGAGATTAATTAATCCAGGGAGGAGCAGCTCCTTCAGGGTCAGCAATGCCCCAAGATATCAAAGCCTCAGAGTGAAGAAAACAGACATGGTTAATACAATTAGAAATAGGATAAAAGTTGTGAGAAAGGAATCTCAAACTGATGAAGTAAGTAATAAATGCTGCTCATCACCTCCTCCTTGATTTTAAACAAGGAAAAAAAATCTTTATTTGCAACTATTTGGCTGTTGTGAACTTATGAAGTATGTCAATTAATACCTGCAACTGAGAGAAAACAGCTCAAGAACAGAGGCTTTGTTTGCAAACAGCTCGAATATCAAGATCTTATGATGAAAAAATTGAAAGCTCTTTCTATATAAAGCACAGCCAGAGGAAGCTGCTCCTGCAGTGGATGGCAGAACAAGCACACTTCCTCCAAAGAAAATGACTCTGGTGCATTGTTAAATGCTATCATAGCGTAGGTCCCAGGATGTTGGAAGAGTACAGAGAAGGAGCAAAACTTTTTGGAATTTGGACAGTACTTCCTGTCAAATTACTGACTAAGGCATAATATATGCACTTACAATTGCTAGAGATAAAGACTGATGAATTAAAACTTTGAAGCAAAGTAGAATGAAAGAAAAATATTTTTTAGCTACTGTAGTCAAAAACCACTTATAAGCACTGCTGGTCTGGCCCATTACCCCATCCATCATCCTTTTGTGCAGTTCATCAATCCTCTTTTGCTCAAGGATAAGTAGTTACCTTCCATTTACACTCTGCTGAGGTGTTAGTGCCAGGGACACCATGGGGTCAGATGGCAGATTCTTTCATGTTAATGCTCAAAGGAGGGACATGAACTAATGGAACCACAGGAAGCCTAGCTTCTCAAGCTTTAAGTATGCATCTTAAGAGGTTAGGTTGGTGAGAAAACAAATATTCTTTTATTTTAAAAGTGATTTGCTAACTCTGGAGACAAGTTTCAGTTTAAAAAAAAAATCACAATAATGCCCATTTTTAGTTCCTAGAGAAAATTAAACAGAAATTTGTGGACAAGTTACTTTCTCAGCTGAGACAAAGAGAACTACATAAAAATCACTATCATTCACCTTAATATAAAACAGGACATGGTTAGTAACTGTGAAATCATGAAGGATTTTGTACTCCATTAGTTTCTCTTCTCCTTTCTGGCCTGCTCTGTAAGTGTGCCCAGCATAGCTGGGATCCCTACCCTCCATCCAATAAATAAAAAATTCCAGACTCCTGCTGCCTTCTCTCCTTCATTGTCTGTTTTGCAGACTGGATACAGAAAAGCAAGAGCATGACAGCTACAGCAACATGAGTAAAGTGTTTTAAACAAAGAGTGGTCAGATGTGAAGGGAATGTGCTGTTGGAGGAAAGAATTCCATTTATCAATTTAAATAGATTGTTTAGGATTTGATTATGCAGATTCAGGGGTACTTTACCATGGTATAATTGTATTATCTCTCAGTGAAAAAAACCTTTCTGTGAAAATGACTTATACTTTCTAACAGGAACACTGAGGTTGAAGAATAAGACAAGGAAGGAGTAGGGTAAATAAACTCATCTGCAAACCATGATCTATATCTCCGAATCCTCAGAATAGAGTTAGAGGTAAGAATGGATTTGAGGTGATAAAAACAGTCACAAAAGACTTGACTTTCTTCTCTGAAACTCTTTTAATAGGAACTCTATTCTACCCTTTACTCGTTTAGAAATGAGTGCATAAAAAGATTTCAAAGCAATTTTGGGAAACTGAAATTCATCAAAGGACAGTTCCTATGGTTATCAACAGATAAATCTTGTTTTTATAGTTTATGACTTCTCTAAAAACACAGGTGGCTCTACAGAATGTGATAAAGAGGAGTCATAAAGGCAAAAAAGCAGAATGCCTGCTTTCCATGGAAGAAATAAGATCTGAAATAAAGCCCACTTCCACACTCTTCTAAATCTCATATTTACTGAACACCTACTATATGAAATGCACAGAGCAGGACCAAGGATGAAGACTTACAATGTGTATGCTGTGGCTTCCTTTGCCAAAGGAACTAAATCAAGTAAATAAGAAGTGCTTTGCAAGGAAAAGGAGCAAAACAAACAAACAAACAAAAACAAATAAAAGCCCTTTGTCCTGTATGCCTACTAGCTGGGAGTTCAGGAAGAGTACAAATCATTTATACAAGGTATAGCCATTGAGTCTACTGAACTATGTGTTATCCCAGTAACTCAGTTGAATCTAGTGCTTTATTAAAATCTCCACAGAAAAAGGACATTTAAATGAATCCCCACATTAAAAAAAAAATTTCTATTGCCACTAGAGATTCAGTGTGTAGTAGGAATTCAATACATTATTTGTTGAGCTGAAATAAAACAGAGGGTGTTTGCTCTTAAGAGAACCTTAGTGACTTAAAATCAGCATACTATAGTAATGCAGCCACGTCAATGTTCATAGCAGCTCAATTCACAATAGCTAAACTGTGGAAGCAACCTAGATGCCCTTCAATAGATGAATGGATAAAGAAACTGTGGATATATACAAAATGGAATATTATTCAGCATTAAAAGAGAATAAAATTATGGCATTCGCAGGTAAATGGATGGAGTTGGAGAATATCATGCTAAGCAAAGTAAGCCAATCCCCCCCAAAAAACAAAGGTTAAATGCTTTCTCTGATAAGTGGATGCTGATCCATAACAGGGATCAGGAACTTTGATTGGGTAAAGGGGAGGAAGGAGTGGGGAGGGTACATGGGGGCAGGAAAGGTGGTGGAATGAGATGGACATCATTACACTACGTATATGTGTGACTGTACATATGGTGGGATGCTACACTGTCTACAACAGGAGAAATGAAAAGTTGTGCTGCAATTGTGCACAATGAATCAAAATGCATTCTGCTGTCATATATACCTAATTAAAATAAATAAATTAATATAAAAAGTGAAACAGAAATCATGTCTATTTTTCTATTCTGTTTTTAATAACATTGACTCAGAGCTGATGCTGAGATGTGTAATTTATAATCATTTCTTTTCCTCTCACAAATTTTTAAAAATTTCTGAAAATTAATATTTTTTTCTAAAATAACAACCTGGATGCTAAAGTCACTGAAATTTTTGTTGGTTATTTTAAAACTATATACTTCAGTAAAATTAATATTTTTTGTGGTATATTGTGTTAGCTTTATGTAACAAATACTTAAAATGATCAATTTATAAAGAGAAAAGGTTTATTTTAGCTCCCAACTCTATAGAGATTTCAGTCTAGGTTCAAGTGGATCCCTTGCTTTTATGCCTCCAGTGAGGGTGCTGAGTGGCTGTAGCAAGAAGTATGTACCTCATGCCAGAAAACAAAAAGAAAGAGGAAGGGACCAGCCTCCTGCAAGCTCCTTCAAGGGCACAAAACCTTCCATGGGCTCCACATCTTGAAAGTTTCATCACTTCCTAATAATGCCAGTTCAGGGACCAAGACTTTAACATAAAATCTTTGAGGATATATTCACACTACAAACTATAGCATGCATTATTTTATGAATGTTCACATGTTTAGATTCATGTAACACCCATTATAATCAGCACACAGAAGGGTTCTATCAATGAAGAAAAAAAATTTCTCATCTTCTCCTTTTTAGTCATTTGCTCCCCAAACTTTAATCCTTGACAATCATTGACCTGTTCCCTAACATGACAATATCTTTCAGAGAATTAAAGACAAATGGACATCTACATTTGAGGCTTGATTCTTTTACTCAGCAGAACATTATTGATAAATAATAAAATATTATAAATAAGAACAAAAAATACAAAAAAAAATAAAATTATTGTATATATCACTAGTCCATTCTTTTTTGTCACTAGTTTTCCATCCAATGGATACACCACAGTATATATGCTTTCTTTTTCCCCTTGAAGGACATTTATTTTTGTCCAGTTTTTCCAGTGTTTGTGAGCAAAGATATTTTAAAACTTCATGTACATGATTTTTGTTGTGAGCATAAGGTTTAATTTTTCCTGGATAAATATCCAGAAGGTAGATTGTTTTTTATTTTACTGCTTGAACATTAGGAGTCTTGTTAAGGAAGTCAGTTCCTGTGATGATATGTTGGAGTGTTGAGCCTACCTTTTCTTCCATTATGAGCAAAACTTCTGGTCTAATGTCTAGGTCTTTGATCCACTTTGAGTCGAGTTTGTGCAGAGTGAGAGATAGGAGTTGAATTTCATTCTACTACACATGGATTTCCAGTTTACCCAACACCATTTGTTGAAGAGGCTATCTTTTCTCCAATAAACATTTATGGTGCCTTTGTCTAAGATAAGGTAACTGTATTTATGTGGGTTTGTTTCTGTGACTTTTATTCTATTCCATTGGGCTTCATGCCTGTTTTGGTGCCAATACTATGCTGTTTTTGTTACTATAGCTCTGTAGTATAAGTTAAAGTCTAATATTCTTATGTGTGCTGCTTTGCTTATCTCAACAAAGATTGGTTTAGCTATTTTGGGGCCTCTTATTTTTCCAAATGAATTTTATAACTGCTTATTCTATTTCTATGAAGAATATCAATAAATTGTAATAGGAATTACATTAAATCTGCATATCACTTTTGGTTACTACTATTGAGCATTTTGACAATATTAATTCTGTCTATCCAAGAATATGGGAGAGCTCTCCATCATCTATGGTTTTCTTCAGTTTCTCTCTTTAGTGTGCTATAGTTTTCATTGTAGTGGTTCTTAACTTCTTTCATTAGATTTATTCCCAAGTATTTTTTGTTTGTTTGTTTTTTGATGCTAATGTGAATGGAATGGTTTTTCCAATTTCTCTTTCAGCTGATTCATCAGAGAATAGAAATAAAATTGATTTATGTTTATTAATTTTGTATCCTGCTACTTTGCTGAATTCATTAATGAATTCCAGAAGTTTTCTGGTGGATTTTTTTTTTTTTTTTTTTTTTGTCTTCTTAATATAGGATCATTCTGTTGGCAGAGATAGCTTGAGCTCTCCTTTTCCAATTTGCATCCCTTTAATTTTCTTCTCTTGCCTAATTGCTCTGGCTAGACTCTGTTGAATAGAAGTGGTGAAAGTGGGCATCCTTATCTTGTTCCTGTATTTTGAGGGAATGCTTTCAGTTTTCTCCGTATACAATGATGTTGGTCTTGGGTTTGTCATCTGTAGCTTTTAACATTTGCTGGTAAATGGATGGATCTGGAAACTATCATGCTAAATGAAATAAGCCAATCCCCCAAACCCATATGAGAAGCTAACCCAAAATAAGGAGGAGGAGAAGGGAAAAACAGGAAAGGAAATGACAAAAGGAAATGAAGGGAAGGGAGGGGAAATTAGGAAAAGAAAAGACAATGGAATGAATCTGACATAACTTTCCTATGTACATATATGAATACACAGTGAATCTCACCATCCACTACACTGGGATCCTAATTAGAATTAGATATATTCAGTGTTTGTGCAACTATATCTACTGTCTTATATAACTAAGACGAACCAATAATAAAAGGCAGATTGTTTGGTTGTTTAATACATGTAACTTTATAAGAAACTATCTTGTAGTTTGTTTGTTCTTAGTGTGTGTTTTATTTTAATTTTTAAAAGTTACTTCCTATATTCCTTGTCAATATTGGTAAATAACTGGAACTTACTCGGGCTTAGCAACAATGTCTCCACAGTTTCCAGAATTTTCTCAATTTAATAGACAATACACAACTCAGAATTACTTAGATTTTGAAAAATTCATATAATCTGAACTTCCTAGGGAACCTGTTTCCCAAAGCCGAGTGACTAAATTCCCTACCCTGTCTTACCTTAACATTATATATTAAATAGCATTGTTCTTACCTGTCTGGTATCAAGGTCATATACAGTTTATAGTGAAAGAATTGTCCATTTTAGTTCATGAATAATCTCTCTCCATAAGCCCCAATGTCTGTTGGGACTTGAACACATATCCAAATAACAAGTCTCTTGATATGATCAGAATTGATTCTCCATTACCCCCTAATACCAAGGCTCCTGGTTCAAACTTGTCACACCTGAATCTCTTGGAAAGGGATCAATCCATTCCCAGGATGGTTCTTATTCTTTATATAAATAAAAATTGCCACTCAAATTACCAGTTCACTAGAAAAACTCAAACACATAGGAATTTCATTAATATACAGAGTCCAGGAAAAAAACTGGGACCCTCTCAACCCTATCTTTTCTACTTCAACTGATTACCATGAGTCTTAAGATAAATTATCTTATCTTTGACTCTCTATTTTTAAAATGCATTAGTAGTTGGCTCTTATAGTTATTATTACAATTAATTAAGTCAAAGCAGTTTTAGAACATTCTCTAGTAAATTTTTCTATTTAAAATATGTCAGCCTGAAGTATTATTGTTATTATTATTATTATTAATTTACTTTTCTAAATAGAATCTTAGAGTTACATATGGTACTCTTTGCTTGGTAGCTCCCCTTGAAGGCCTTTATTGTATGAATTCTGTCTTGAGAAGCTCAAGGGCAAATATGTGACTACATACTTTTCCTCCAGAATCTTCCCTCTAGTTTTTATGATGAGTTGTTCAGCAGTATATTTCTAATTGGATTTTATATCGAAATTTCTTTGAGGGTAGTTCATAGCCTCACCAAATAGCAATTTTTAGACTTAGATTAGAACAATATTAATATTATTAAATAATAATTTAATTATCAATTTTTAGAAAAGTTAAATTAACAACAGTTTAATAATTTGGGGGTTTGCTCAAAATTCTATTTACTTCCTTCTCTATATGGATTTTTAAAATTTTACAGTAGGTATTAAACATAATCAGGAATATCCTCAATATTTTGTTCAATTTATAAATTTTAATAGTCCTCCAGTGGTAACTTTATAGGATAAGATATGGATATTTGAGAAAGTATAAATTTAAAACAATTAATCCCTAATACTCAATGATAGACAATTATGTAAATGTTCACTAATTTGTTCTCATCGTGCACACAGGTAAATAGATATGTGTAGAAGAAGATAGACTTGTAAAAAATAAAGCTCCCTATAATAATTTACTATAAAATATTAAAATGTCTTTTAGGATATGTTAATGGTTTCTTTAATAGACAATTATTTTCATATAAAGTCATAGAGAAAAACATTTGTATATTAACTTTAATCTAAGATTAGCCTTTCCAAATTTTCCATCTATAAATCACCACATTCTTAGAAAACAAAATAGATAAGAGGAATCACACAAATGAGCTGACTTTTGTGAACATTCTTACCTAGCATATAATCAGAATCAACCCCTTTTCATTATTTAATTTCAAGAATTCTTCCAAAGAATCAACCCCCTTTCATTAATTTCAAGAATTTTTCTAAAGATTAAAAATATAGCATCTATCAATAGCATTCAATCAATTATTGGTCAAAGTGGAAAAAATGTCTATAGTTACTTATTCTTCCCTTCAATAAAATGCACAATATGCCTGAAAAAGACATGACTATAAAGCATGATTAATAATCCTTCAAGAAATGGATTTTTTTTCTCTGTGTTTTATGGTTATGAATTTAACTTAATTCAGTGGTCCAAGGATATGTGAAAAATACTGCTGTAGTGGGTTGTTGACCACATTTGCTTGTCTTTTGATAATGATATTTTTCATTTTAGCTAAGTCAGCTTTTCATAGAATTTACATCTATCTCTAAACACTTATGTATCTCCACAAAATGGTGGAACAACCAAATGCTTTATTTACTTCAGCCTGTTAAACAGCACTTGACTTACCTAATATTTTTACTTTTTCGGGGAGTGTGTGTGTGTAGTAAGCCTAATTCAGCTAAACTGAGAACCAGACTGATTCACTTTTAAAATATAAATCATTCACTATAAATTATTGAGAATTATGAAAAGATAGCACTGCTAGTAACATTGGGCCCTTGAGGGAGGAACACTATTTTCTCCTTTCACTTAGACTCCCTAACATCCAGGGTGTTCTTAATGAGATGAATTGGGTGATCAGTTCAATGACAGCCCATTACTTTCTCAGTATAGATATCTTTATTTCATAAAGACCATGTGTTGACTGTTTATAACATCACTTAAAAACCTTAAATTCTATAGCTATTTGCAAGTATGTAACTACAATTCCAATATTTTTCATTTGACAAAGCTAAAGGGATTTCTTTAGCTGTGAATTGAGACAGACTAATGAACCAAAAGTAATTTATTCATAGATCATTGTCTTCTCTTCTATACTTCTTGTCCATGAACCCTGTATCATATTGTACACATATTTTAATCCTAGCAACATGTTTTCTTGTGTATTTACGAAGTAGAACACATATCATCCTATGTTCAATAGACACTCCTGGGGTCTTTCTAAGCCTAGGGTGCCATTTCAAATCATTGAGTATGTAGAAGTTCATTTTAGATACTATTCTGCCACTCAATGGATTCTTGCTTCCTTTTTCTCACTTCCTTGGGTTAAAATGTTCATTGTCAATGCTAATTTTCTAACAGAAAATGCCTTAAATCAGAGATCACAAGTAGATGTTAAGAGCTATCATTTAGTTGTCATTGCTTGGAGTGCTATATTTATAAAATTTGGAGTCCTCATATGCCTTTGAGGGAAATAATGTTGAAATAATGGCCATTATAGAGGTAGTCTGCATTTTCCTGGAAAACTTTTGGAATGAAAAAAATGCCTTTAGAATTAATAGATTTATAATCACAAAGATAAACTAAAGAAATTTCACATTTTGTCCACTAGTTTTTAATGGATTGGTAGGTGAAATTGGATCTGCATTTATGGAGTCTGCAGAAAAAGCTAGATCTTTCTGCTCACTGATTATTTCTTCACTTTCTCTTGTTAATTAAAGTTAAATATACTTCCAGAACACTTTTTGCTGCTTAGAAAACTTCCTTCTGGTAACTATCACATAGGTTTTTGTGAATTCACTCACTGTTTTTGGTTCTATCAAATCAGAAATTAAAGTGCTATGGTCCCACAGCATTAGGTCTGGTAAAGAACAAGGTTCAGGTCTAATAAGTATATGTGAATTTGGAAAATTGAATGCCTTACACTCCACAGTCCTTAAGAACTTTGCTTCTTAATACTGACATCTTGATTCTGAAGAAATCTTTGGGACATAGTGACTCTCCCTTGATGATAATTATGACAGTTGGAAGATTTTTTTTAAATTACTTTAAAAAGCTACAGGATCTTTTGCATTTTTCAAATAATGAATAGTTTACACTATCATTAAAATGGCTCATGATAAAATGCCCAGGGGTGCTATTCAAAATCTGACATCAAAAGCATATTACTTTAATTTGACATAATTGTTTTTATTCATCTATTTAAAGATCTCTTTATACCATTGTTATTTTTTAATCAAAGGCAATCAAAGTATAAAATTAATGCATTGAGAATTTAATTGGAGAACTTTTAAAAATGTAAAAACTAAATTATGCCTGCACACTAGATTTATCTATCAGTAAGAGTATGATCATTTTAATATTTTATGACCTACTCTTCATATTTTTTATTATGTACTTTTTCTTTTAGTTTAAATATATATGATAGAGTGTGTAAAACATTTCTTAAATTTGTAAGAATATACATAGTTTATTTTTTTCTCATTAAAAGAAAACAGTTGTTAATTATAGTACTGCCCATTATTAATTGACTGAATACTTTGAGAAAGAAAATAATAATCTCATTGATATCCAGAGTCTTTGTCTATTCCAGAACTTCTTCAGACCCATGACAGGAAGTCATCAGGCAGACAGCTCCAGGTAACGCTTTAATTGTCTGAACCTTGAAAACATATGGAAATTTTCCTCTTGTTTTCTGCATAATGAATGTGTAATTTTTATAAATGTAGAAAGAAAGTTTAGGCAGAGGAGAATAGAAGTATTTGATTTTTTTTTAAAGCACTGGTGACTAACACATGAAATTGTATGATACGTAAATTTTTTCTAATTCAATATTACTCTGTCTCTTCTATTTCTTGTTCTCTTTCTCTATATCTTTCTCTCCTCTTTCCTCTGTAGCATCCACCCAGTTCAGGTAGCTCTTTATGAAGCAGTGGAGAGAGAAAGGAGGGAGCAAACTTCCCTGCAGGGTTCTGAGTGTTTAAATTCTATGAAGAAGTTGTTAATGAAGGTAGTGACTTAGTGTTCTATACCATATCACAGATAAATCCCAGCTGATTTTCTAATGTTTTCATCAGTTCCCATGACTCAAATAACAATAAAATAAAGTCTTTCAAGAAGATTCATTCTTTTCTTTATTCATTCAGTTGTTCATGAGGCAAACACTTAATGGAATTTTCAGTAAATTCTGGTGTAAATATTCCCACAATGACCAATTTCAGGTGTTGTGATAAACACTGAGTATTCAGCAGGGAATGAAATAGATACAGATCTACTCCCAAATAATTTATACCATCCTCCTTTGGAATCTATAGAGGATTGGTTCCAGGGCCCTCTTAGGATGCCAGAAATCTGTGGATGCTCAGATTCCTTGTATAAAATGGTACAATATTTGCATATAACCTATGTACATTCTCCTGTGTATTTTAAATCATCTTTGTGTTAGATTATAATACCCAAGACAATGTACTATGTGAATAGTTTTTATACTAAATTTTTAAGGAATAATAACAAGGGAAAATGTCTGTAAATGTTCACTACTAACACATTTTTTTTCAAATATATTGGATTGACAGTTTGTTAAATATGTAGATGCAGAACTCATGGAAGGACCAGTGTATGCTTGAGTATAGGTAGACATATTAAGGTAGAAATTGTTGTTTTACAAAAGAGATATATACAGTGTATAAATAAAAGGAAGGCAGGATCAAAATTGGAACTGAGAATTTGGGAAAGGTTTAGAAAACTAATTTTATTACAAATAATCTCATCACCTTTAACCTAATATATAAAACCTATGTATTAACATTTTTAGGCTTAACTTTATTCTTTCATCAGTTTTAATTATGTAAAAATATAGATGAAATATAAGTTGTTGATATATGTGATCATTATAAATTTTACAGATAAAAATATGTCTCTCACAAATTGTAAATAATAAATTCACAATTTTCTTTGCTGTAAATTCCATATAACTAATTGATTATTTGAGATTGGTTTTCTTGATTTTTGCTGAATTCTTATATTTGTAGTTAATACCATGGTCATAAATGACAAATGCATAGTTTTAGCATAAATATTGGTTGATATTTCAATTTCCATTTATAACCCCAAAGTAAAACAGTGAGAATATTTGTTGCTACTTCATTAGTTCTTCAATGTAAGTAAGTTCTTTGCTGAATCAGATAATAATTTTAGAATATTGGAAGACCATTTCCTTGGATTCTTGTGGTCTTCACAAGAATGACTGTAGAGATACCTTTTTTTCAATTTAACCTGCATTATACACATAAAAGTCTAGACCATCAAATGAACAATAATTCCAACCTGGTTTATAGCATTTAACAATTTTCATAATGTCAATTTCCATTTTCCTATGTGGCTGATTTCAAACTAACAATGTGTTCAAATAGTGTGGAGTTGTGAAAAGATGTCTAACTGCACAACTTCATATAATTTTACAATACATATACAATGTAGAAAAACATTCAAAGGCACAGGAGGTAGTTAAATGTGGTAAAATTATTAGAAGGTGATAAGTCTTAATTTTTGTTTATCTATCCTCAAATATGCACACAAAATTTCTAAAATTAACAACCATATGCCTCTAGCATATCAATGGTGTCTATCCAGAAAAAACAAAGAAAGAAACAAACTATTCTAAATAATTAATCAGTGTACATCTCAGTTCTTATTGCAGGATTTTATAGCAGATCTTTTTTTTTTCCTAGAGTTGATTTGTTTAGAAAATAGGAAATATTTTCAAGGTGCAGGTGGGCAAAGTGATGTTCAGAATTTGGTTAACAGATGCAATATTTTGTTACCAAATTGTTTTCTTGCCTTCAGATTCTAGACATACTTTGTTTTTTCTGATTGGCAAAACACTTTTCCACTTTGGTCATTTCTTTTTGAACTTCATCATTCTGATAAAACAGATGCTCCATAAATTCAAAATAATTTGCAGATTGTACTTTTAAAACTGCTCTGTTTATTTTAAGGCAACATTTTCCAATTGCAGCATTTATCAACTTCAACATTGTCCCCTTTACTCAAACCAAGGTAAACTAATGATTTTGTTCTTTTTGCATCCTCTGTGTATAGTATATTAAGTACCTTTAACTCTCTTTTTGGGGGGTTGGGAAGGTCTATTGCCTGCTTCAGTTTGTTGATAGCAAAATTCATTCTGGAAGAATTTGGAACACTCTTGCAGTTGACACTCTAGCACTCATTAAAAGTTTATCAAATAAATATGTGAATGAATGGCAAGAGAATAGTTTTCCTTGTCTGGTAGGTGTCTTTATAAAGACTATGCTATACAGGGCTGTCCATGGAAGTAACAGATAAAGGAAGGGAGAGAGGAAGGGGATGAGGGAAGAGGGGGAAGATCTCCCATAATTATTCTCATTTTCTGGAGTTGAAGAAATAGTTTATTAAATCATAACTGTTTAAATTTTTAAGCACAGATCCAATATAATTAGATGACTAATATCATGTTGTAATATGGAACAAATTAGAAACTGAAATTGGCTTCTAAACTGTATGTTATATTCTGCATGTGTAGGGAAGGTTTCCATATTAAGCACTTAAGTTTGGGCAAATTTTGAAAATATCAGTATTATTTTCATTAAGTTAACATATTTTTTATTCCTAGGCTCATTTTCCCCAGGAAACTCAATCATGTCTTAATTTGCAAACCATCTCTGTCTGTATGTCTGTCTGTCTATCTATCTATCTATCTATCATCCATTTATCATCTTTCTACCTACCATTTACCTATCCATCTATCAATCTGCCACTCTATTATTCTAATAACCTCTTCTCTCTCTCTCTCTCTCTCTCTCTCTCTCTCTCTCTCTCTCTCTCTCTCTCCTTTCTGCTTGATTCTGGTTCTAGCTATCTCTGATTCTAAAACATCATTTGTTCATTTGCCTTATGTGTCAGGCAAATGAATGCATGTCAGTTGTTTATGAGAGAATATAGAGAACTGAGGAAAACACCAAAACTATTCTGAGATGTAATCTGTGAAGTCAATTAGGTTTGCCCACCAGCTTTCACAAATTAGATCTCTAGATAGAGGGACTACATCAAAAAAGGTAAAATTTACTAAGCTTTTAGTATGTGTCAAACACTGTGATAGCTGTTATCTTGCTTTATCAGAATAGCAGAAACATATGAGTACATTATTGTTAGTATCTATAGGAAATAGGTAGTATCCATAGGAAATAGGCGCAGAGATGTTAAGTAACCTCTCTAAGAGGAGAGGATTTTGCCTGATTTTTACCTGATTCTAGAGGTACTGAATTTTATTGAATTTATTGAATTCAGAGGCCTCTTAGTCTCCCAGGTATGCAACATCTCATATTTGTATTCACTAAATATTTTTTTCACTTCAACATAGTGTTCTATGAATCAATCAGACAAAAGGTAAATTGTTGCAGTTTAATTCACATATGAGTTTACATAAAATATGCAACTAAATGAATTTGCTCTTAGCTCGAACTTTCAAGGGAAACACAATTTGGAATATTTCATTCATGGAAAGTTTTTTAATTAGATACAACTTGATATTGGAATATTAAAAATGCTATGTTTCACATAAAAATGTACAATTTGCTGATCACACACAAACGTACTTTTCATGTCATGAGAAAGAGACAGATAAATTTTAGCATAGTTGAGATAGTTGCATAGATCTGTTGGTTAAGTAAGGTAGTATCACTAAACTTATTGTCATGATATATTGTCCCTTAAGGTTACAACACTTAAGGTTAAACAAAAAAGACAAAATTGGGTCCTTTTGAAAAGATTCAATTGATTTTCATTTATGACTTTTATCAAAGACTTTTCTAGCTTCAGGGCCATTTTTGCTCACAATTAGCATATTTAACTGAGTACCTCAGCAAAATTTCAAATTGTTATCAGCCATGGATCACTGGATCCCTTGGGAATTGCTGAAGTTACAAATATTAAATCCAAGAGTATCAAGGTTCTTGGAAATCTGCATTATAAGAATAAAATCATTTAAATCACATAGTAATTATATGACATGAGAAAATTATGTTTTCCAGTAGCTAATCAAAAAGTGAATACAATTCCTTTATGCCTTATTTGTTTAAACTACTGAGCAACTATTCTTGATTATTTTTAAAAATATGTAATTTTTTTCTATCCATCACTTTACAAACATGTTTTATTCTGAGTAAATTAAATTATAATCAATTCTTGGAACTTATGCTAAAATAAAGAGGATTTAAAAAAAAAAAAGAACCACAAATTGAAAGTAATTCTAGGGTCTGAGCTCCTCCAACAAATATGAACTTACCTACATCTATTAAGAAACAAAACACTTTTTAAAAGAGTGATACTTCAAGATTACAGCTATTAAATTTTTGATGCCTTACAACTTATTTTAACCCAAAATAAACATCCTACCTCACCTTATTTTGAACTCAGTTTTAAAAATATGCCTTTGTTCAAATTCCATTATACACACTGCTCTAGAATAAGATGTATTCTGTTTCTCTGCATTTTAATCACCTTTTAACATGTACATGTAATTATGACTTCCTACTTCTGTGCATATGAAATATGGCATTTTGTAAAATACTCTCTTTAGAAGGTGCTTAACTCAGGGAATTGAAAATATTGGCATCTGCACTTCTGTAAACATTTTTCAAAGTGTCCATGTACGAACTACAAGACTTCTCAAAGGTCAAAACAATTTCCATCAATATCCATGATAGAGTTATGTGAGCTCAGCAGGGAGATGCTGAAGCTAGACACTGTGTACCATATGATAGAAGGAAAGGTCTGTTGACTCCAAGTCTGTTAGTTTCCTTCCTCTTATTGGTCATTTTCTTCTTTCATATTGGTCTTTTTATATGCAAAAATCTCCAGTCAAGAAACTTCATTGCTGAGGTCTTTTTCCACAGATGTTTTCTAAAATGTGTGTCTGAATTGCATGTTTTCTTCTTCTTGGAAATTTTATTGCAGACAATCTCTGATTTTAATTAAATGTTGTTTTCAGTCTTATTTGTAATTTTCCTTTCAAAGGAAGGAGTTGTAATTATTGCATTCTATATAAGGGACTTCTTTCTGAATTGCAACTTTTAGATGTTAAAAAAATTCAGATGTATTATGTTTCTCTAAAAAAAAATACTTCTTGTGTTCTACTTCACTCATTCTTATATGAGGGAAATCTAATTAAACTGATATTGCTATCTCCAAAGTAAATGTACATTATAATGCATCGCCCTTTTTATTCTTTGTACAGGAGGCCAGATTCATTAGGCAAGGTTCTTTTTAAATTCTATGTGCTTAGAATGAAACTATATTTGTAAACAAGAATGCCAGTAGTGAACACTAAGAGAGCTAATCTTTGTATCTTTCTTCCTAGCTTAGCTGCCCTGAGGTTCTATGTAGGTTTAAATTAAAGTATTTGTATTTTTATACGTGCTCAATCTGATTGGAATGTTTTGACTAAATTGTTTGGGCAATAAAACAAATCAACAAACCTAAGTGATTGGCAGAATATTTAGGCACACATTTTGTAGACATAGCTTCATTATCTCCAGAGATATTTCTAGACTTCTCTTTTTAGAGCACATAATGCTATTAATGTCATTTGTGATTAGAACAGATTTGGTGCAAATAAAATTATATTTTAATTATATCAATTGGACATTGGGGATCATTTTAATGTTTTCTGACTTATACAATATGCCATTTCTCTTTTCTTCCTTTCAGAGAAACTTTGTTCTTTATTGTTCTTCCTCTTCCACTTAATTTGTGTCCATTTCCTGACTTTGTGACTTTGGCCTTCAAAGTTTTCTTTTATATTATTTGCCATGGCTTTATTTACATATTTTCTGCCTATGTTCTTATGTACCTTACGTTTAATTCCATTGCTCAAATTTCCAACAGAGAACTATGGGAAATAATGAAACTTTCTGATACTTCAATTATTAATAGATAAAACCTAAAAGCATGCCAAGGAAATGCAAAGGAATGTGTTTATGTGACAGTGCCATGAAACATACTCATAAAAGTAAATCTCAATTTCAGGCAGTAGACAAATAAACTAATTTAGCCAATCCATGAAATTACAATCTAAATATTTCCATACAGAGATAATATTACTGAGGATTTACTAACTCACTAAATCACAAAGTGAGTGTTACTAAATGAATTTGCTCACTAACTAATTTGCTCACAAAGTGAGTTAGTGAGTTAGTAACATATGTCTACATCTTATAATTCAAACATTTTGTTATTGCTAATTGACTCAAGAGTTGTCCACCAAAATCCAGTCTTTTTGTGTATAAAATCATCCGAATTTTAGGTATATATTTGGCTACCTCACATAAAAATTAAAATAGTCAGGTTTCCCTTTAGTTAAGCAGCATCAAATATCCATGAAATACAGTGAGATTTAAGGCAAATTGATTTGGACAACTTTTGTAAGGTATACGTAAAGGAAGGAGTCATATTTTCCTGTTCCCTATTTCCTGGATCCAGGAGGTAGACATATTGAGCTAATATGAATCAGCTAGCTTGAACCATGAAGTGGAAGTTGTTGAGATTAATAGAACAAGGTAGAAGAAGTTGTAGTTCTTGTCAACTGTGCAATTGCTAAACCAGGACAAGATTGCTCTTGTTACATAAGATGTGAAATTCCATATCATTCAAACCATTGTTCATTTTTGGTTTTCTGTAACTTATTTAGCTAAACTTATTTATAATGAATATAAGCCGACACACTTTGCATGAAAAATTGGAATTTTGTGATTATTTTGATTTGAGGTATTTTACAAAGATGCTGATTTTTCATTTTGTGCTTTTATGTCTACCTTGAGAGATGGTTCAATACATCAATTACTCACTATGCTACATAATATTTCAGAAACACACCCTTTAATTTTAACCAATAGACTACTAAAAAAAGTGGGTTTCTCCCTTTGTTTATTTCTCTGACTCTCCTCTAAACCCAACTATCACTTTCCTCTTTCTGGTTTCCCTCTTTCAGGTTCCCTACCTACACAGGATTTAGATCTGGCACTAATTTCAGATGCCTTGCTGCACCTTAATCACATCTTCCAATCAGTCAATAAGCACTGTCAAATTTAACTTTTAAAATACTTTTCCTATTTGCTTCCATCTCTTTGTATCCCTCTCTATTTTTACATTGCCCTGCCTCAGATTTTTTTCATGTCTTCCCAGCAGCAGTGGCCCCACAATGGACACTACTACCTTTTCCCCTCCATTCCACATTCTCTTCTCCTCATCACATTGCAGAAACGTGAACATGCACATTAAACATGATATTTTACCATTCACAATTCTTCCGTGACTTCTCATCATTTCTGGCAGTACTGATGTCCTGTATTCTTCTGAGTTGATGATGCCAGAGTTGCTGTCATGATTCTCATTATTGATGTAAAGACTGATTAGGCTGGCCTCTAGCACCCTTCTCTACTCCACTGCACATTCAGTGTGTAGGAATAGCTCACCACAATTACTTCTCCATAGCATGTATGCCCATGCATCTGTTGGAAATTTTCCCCTTTACTTTAAAGAAGCTCCATAATTTCAGTATATTATAGTTTGTTAGGAAAAATAATAAAGGCCATTTCTGTTAGTGTTTCAAAGTTATTTTCATAGAGTTGTGTGTTGAATTTCCTTGTGATATTTTTAATATTTATAATCTACAATTGTCATTTTACTTTAATCTTTCAGAATTTATTCAGTTTTATTACTATTTCATTTCCTTATTTTTAAAATTCTCAGCTCATTAAAAAAATTAGTTTAGTCCTTTTCTTTGCTCAGGCAATAATTTCTAATTTCTTTATAATAATTGGTGGTAATTTCCTTACTTGCTGCTTCTACTCTTCTTCTTCCTCTCTTTTCTTCTTATTTTCTTACTTTCATCTTTTTATACTTCAAATACTTACAGCATTCATGCCTACAGATTCTTCTCAGAGGTTTAGTTACATAACAAGGAATTTAGTATGAACTGTTCTGCTTTTAATTACCTTGTATATAGGTGGAAATTTCCAAATTTTGTTTGTTTTGTTTTGATCCAGGAGTTATTTAGAAAAAAAAAATGTGAATTTGTAAGTACCAAACTTTTGAAAATATTTAATTTCTACTTTTTTCTAATCCAAGAATGTAGTTCATAAAGAACTATTTTTAGACTGTTTCTTCAAATTTGTTTTCTTCCCAGTGTCTTTATAATCTTTCATAATATCTATCTTTTCAACTCAATAAATGAATGATTACATTTTAACATAGACATTTTAACCATTCTGGGCATTTTTTTCTTCAGTAACTGATTATTTGTTTCTCAATTCTGTTATGACTTCTAGAAAATGTGTCAGTAAAATGTACTTTTAATTTTCCTATATTGTCTAACTCTCCTCATTCTTAAAAAAATGTTTTTGAAGAAAGTTTATAGCTTCCTAAATGCTGGGATGAAAACTTAGCATTGAAGAGATCATTTATTTGATTTTAGAAGCAGAAGTTTGTTTTTTTGTCCCTATCTCCCCTTTGTTGTGATCTGTAGTGAATGTACCATTCACAAAATTTCATGTCTATATTACCAGTCAGCATTCTTGTTTAGAAATAAGAGATTGATTGCATCAGGTAGCTTGTACAATCTGATAATGCTGTGAACCCAGTATAAATAATGTGTGTGAACCAGAGCTGACTTTGTAGACACAAAACTATTGTTTAAGATGATATTTCTGCTGTCACCATCATAGGTTACTGAAACAAACTGCTCACTGCTGAGTTGTTGACTTTTTGATTGCCATTGTGATTATCTAACTATGTATCATTCCCACAAGTTCACAGTCATGATTGGCAAAGCCTAGTTTATGCTCCATATAAAGGTTCTGGTAGAACACTGGAGGGAGGTAGAGAAACCATTCATCTTTTTACTTCTTGCCTACCATCACCCATATACAGTGATGAATTTCATAAATGAAAAAGGTTGTTTAGGTGTGTGTAAACTCATTATCATGAATTTCTGTTACACTTAAATAGTTTGACTTGAATATACACATACGTTTTTAAAACATGCACACATTCATTTGCTTTTATTTTATTTTCAAAAAGATCTGATCCTTTAATGCAATGCTTCTTCATAACATTCCAGAATTTGCTAACACCATTCTTCATTAAAGCCAATTCAAGTTTTTAATATGTTCTGTGAAATGTCCAACTTCTGAGTGATGTCCATTTCTCTTTTAGTTCAATTTGGGTCTATAATTAATATTGGATCAAAAACACATATGTATTCAATTACAAAGTGACCATTACTAACACTACACATTTACATTACTAGACAATAAGAAAAATGGAAATACAAATAGTAATCAATTACTTTATTTAGGCATACATCTATTTTGACTTTATTGAAGTGTTTCTCTCTTGTATAATATAACTACTGAGTCCATAGAACTGTAATCAGGGGGAGAAAAAACATTTTTTAAAAAATATTTATTTATTTACTTTTAGGTGTAGATGGATACAACACAATGCCTTTATTTTTATGTGGTGCTGAGAATCGAACCCAGGTCACGCTTGTGCTAGGCAAGCACTCTACAGGTGAGCCACAATCCCAGCCTCAAAAAAACATTTTTAAATTAATGAATTATTATGTTTAATAAGTTATGGTAACTGCTTGATAATTTGGATATTTCATTCATGAGTAATATAGTACCATATGTAGGTTATAGGTTCAGAGTATATGCTACAGAGTAGGCATTTACCTCATTGAAGTTAGGAACTAACTCTTTTGTGTTGGGAGGTGGGGACTCACTGGGTCCAGCCGAAGCCCATCCAACAGCGAGGAAGGTGTGGTGATGGAGTCAAAAAGAAACCTCAGTTTTAGAGAACTCAATCTACTTTATTATTGCATAGGCAAGCCTTTTATGCAGTCTGTTACTCGGCAAATTTAGCTGAGGGCCATAATAATCCAATGAGCTAGCAACACCCTTATGAGCAGCAACCAATGGGCTGAAAGTTCAGTGGCAAAAAGCAGAAGGAATGGAACATGCTGTGCACCTGAGGGTGGCCAGATTACCATGGTGATGGGGCTGGTCATGGTCAGTGTGCCAAACCACAAATATTCAGACTCAGTGTTCCAAGCCCTAAGAGCCCCTCACAAAGGGAGTGTAGGCTGTTTTCCAGTTCATGGGCCCAACAGGGAGCATCAAATATAATTTTATATTGACATAGCTAGTGATTTGACATTCATTTGACTTCAGTGCTTGTAGAAAATCAGACTTGGTCAGGAGAATGCACCTTATTGAGCTATTTAACAGACTCCATTCCCTTCACTGTAAACCTTTTGTTCTTGAGTCCATTGAGTAAATCCTATCTCAGCTAGGAACGAGTCTGATGGACACCAAGGCTTTCAATAAACATTCACATGGCCAAAAAGCTCGTATCATGAAATTGACCACACCATATTTGTTCAACCTTGAAAAAGATGCCATAACTTATTGGAAATTAATGTTTCTTCAAGAAAAAAATGACATGGAAAACAATATGTAGAAATGATCTAATGAAAGATTTAATTAGACATTATAAAGTCAATAAAAACAAAGACAAAATTAATAAACAAATAAAATTGAGTCTAAAATACCCTATTGCAAAAAAACCTATTAATGACTCTAAAATAAAGCCAAATCATGCATAACTTATATCCAACAGAGCTTATTTCAATTACACTTTTACTCTAATTGTATAGGTGAGTACATATTAAGGAACATCATATAATTCAACACATTAATAGTCTAAATAGTCCTATTTACAAAATAAATTACCAACATAAAATACCTAGAAATAATCTGAACAAGGAATCCACTAATCCAATATGAATAAGAATTAATAAATAACAAGAACACATAGCAGTAAAAATTTTATTCTTTCACTAGAGAGCATCATTTTTTAAAATTTTTTGATCAATCTTGAGACTCAAAATGATTGTGAAAAGAGCAATAGGATTTTAAAGCTCATATGCAAACTAAATATGCATAATTTTTTAAAAGGAAAATGATAGTAGGAACTATTTTGCCCAATATCAAAATACGTTACTATGTTTAATACAGGTATGCAGTTGAAGGTTGAAGTCTTGTATCTAGGGAGAGGGCAGTCCAAGCAGGGGGGGGGAAACGATGAATGCAAATGCCTTACATCCCAAGAAAAGATTACGCTTGGCATATTTGAGAAGCACTAAATATGACTTTAGGCTTAGAATGGAGTGAAAAAGGGGAGATGATAAACAGATGAGAATGAAAATTGAGGTGGAAGATGTGTTTATGAACCATATGGGTCTAATAAATCATTTTTAAAAATTGGATTTTATGCTCACTGAGACAGGGAAGAGCCTAAATATAGAAGTGACATAATTTGATTGATAAATTAGTGGTTTAACTCTGGATGTTACAAATAAGCTGAGAGTAGACAGGATTGAGGTATGGAGACCATGCTATAAGCTTTGCAACCATCCAGGCAAGTGATGATGTCTTGAATAAGAATTACAGCCGCAGAAGAAAGAGGGCATCTTAATTCTGGATATATTTTCAAGTTAGAATCAGTCAGATGTGCTAATGACTCTAATGCAGACATAGTATGAAACAAGGGAAGCAAGGCTGACTTCAAGGTTTGGGTTTCGAGGAATTGAGAAGATGGAATTGGAATTTCTCTAGATGATGAAGCTGAAGTGGAATTGAAAGAAGAGGTGTTGCTTGCTTAAAGAGAAAAGATATGAAGTTAAACATTTGGAAAAGTGGAAATATTTGGGTCCATGGTGTTTTCCTCTGAATTCTGAAAAGCAACAAAAAAAATGGTGAATTTGCATCAGTGAATATTTTATATATTACCGGAATATTTTGCAAGACTACCGAATTATTTGGAGGAGGGAAACAGGTGCATTTAGTAAAATTCACAGGTAAATTTTATGTGATATCTTTCAATGCTTCTGTGCTTTATTTTAAAAGTTTTTTTTTTAACTTTTTTAAAAGTTATTTTATCAATCTATATAAACTATTTATTGTAATTGCCATTTATCTTACAAATTATTTAAATTTTTCTTTATAGACTAACATTGCCTTTTTTAGACTTTTAAAGCATTCTTTTAAAGGAAAAAAAGAGCATGAATCTATGAGAGTATGAGAATAAGAGTTATTGAAGTAAAAAACAATAAATTGGAGAAAGAAATAGCATATGACATTGAAGGCCTGCATGAAGCAATGATCAGGGAGTGGAGGCAGCATTACTGGAAATTTTCTTTAACCACACTCAGGTACACAGGTGCAGCCATATTCAGGTGGGAGAGTTGTATTTAACTAGAGTTATAGTTTAGGTGAATGCAAAGTAGCAAAACCGTAGAAACTTGGTTAAAGATATATTTCAAAGAAAAGTTAAATGCTTTATCAAGGATCTTAAAATTTTAAGAGGAAAGTTGATTCATAAAGAAGCAGCACCATGAAAGGAGGGTGATGATATTAATAAAGTTGCTGGCTGCAAATAATCGAAGGACTGTCATAGTCTAGGTATTGGAGAGATTGTAAAATAGGAGAGAGTGGGATTGCTAACTTGACTTTATAAAAATAAGTAGTAAAGTCTAGTCTACTGTATTCTTATGAGGTCAGTGGCTAAGGTGAAGTGCAGATCAAGAAAATTGGAGGAAAAAAGGTCAAGAATTGTTAGAACAGTATGCCGGGAGGATTATCAAGGTGCATAGTGAGATGGCCAGGAATGCTGTGTTCATTTATATTACTGCATAGTAAATCACTTCAAAGTTGGTGGCTACAATCAGTACCCATTTATGATCTCACAGTTTTGAAAGGCAAAAATCTCGAAAGACATGGCTAAATTTTCTTTTCAGAACCTCATAAAATCTAAAGTAAGGTGCTGTCTACCTTGGGCTTTTATCTGGTAGCTCTAAGGAAGGATCCACTTCTACACCCATCCATCTTGCCAACAGGATTAAATTGCTCACTGTTGTAGCACTGAAGCCCCCATTTTATTTCTGGATTCATCTAGAGGCTGTTTTAGTCACTTAGACATTCTAAGCTCTGATCATTGCATGTGGAACCCTCCATCTTCAATGCAAGCAACAGAGTTTTGAATCTTTCTGTAGCACAGTCTCCGCAATTGGTTCCATTACCTCTACTCCTTTTTATGTAGAAAATCAGGGAAACCCTTGTATCTCTGACCATGGCCTTCTTCAAGTTCAGGCTTCATCCATCCATCTGCCACTCACCACTTCTTTCTGTCTGTCCTATCACAGGAACCCTCATCTGGTTTCCTTAAAACCATGCTGTAAGTGGCCAGTGTCTGCATCTCCCTTCATTTACCATCACATCTTGTAAAATACCACAAATTCTATCTCTAGTTTACTTTGACTAAATCCCTTTTAATTTTTTTAAAGTAGGTAATTTATTTCTTTTTTTTTAATTTTTTTTTTATTGGTTGTTCAAAACATTATAAAGCTATTGACATATCATATTTCATACATTAGATTCAAGTTGGTTATGAACTCCCAATTTTACCCCAAATACAGATTGCAGAATCACATCGGTTACACATCCACATTTTTACATAATGTCCTATTAGTAACTGTTGTATTCTGCTACCTTTACTATCCTCTACTATCCCCCCTCCCTCCCCTCCCATCTTCTCTCACTACCCCATCCACTGTAATTCATTTCTCTCCTTGTTTATTTCCCCATTCCCCTCACAACCTCTTATATGTAATTTTGTATAACAATGAGGGTCTCCCTCCATTACCATGCAATTTCCCTTTCTCTCCCTTTCCATCCCACCTCATGTATCTGTTTAATGTTAATCTTTTCTTCCTGCTCTTCCTCCCTGCTCTGTTCTTCGTTGCTCTCATTATATCAAAGAAGACATTTGGTATTTGTTTTTTAGGGATTGACTAGCTTCACTAAGCATGATCTGCTCTAGTGCCATCCATTTCCCCGCAAATTCTATGATTTTGTCATTTTTTAGTGCTGCGTAGTACTCCATGGTGTATAAATGCCACATATTTTTATCCATTCATCTATTGAAGGGCATCTGGGTTGGTTCCACAGTCTAGCAATTGTGAATTGTGCTGCTATGAACATCGATGTAGCAGTATCCCTGTAGTACGCTCTTTTAAGGTCTTCAGGGAATAGTCCAAGAAAGGCAATAGCTGGGTCAAATGGTGGTTCCATTCCCAGCTTTCCCAGGAATCTCCATACTGCTTTCCAGATTGGCCGCACCAGTTTGCAGTCCCACCAGCAATGTACAAGAGTACCCTTTTCCCCACATCCTCGCCAGCACTTGTTGTTGTTTGACTTCATAATGGCTGCCAATCTTACTGGAGTGAGATGGTATCTTAGGGTGGTTTTGATTTGCATTTCTCTGACTGCTAGAGATGGCGAGCATTTTTTCATGTACTTGTTGATTGATTGTATGTCCTCCTCTGAGAAGTGTCTGTTCAGGTCTTTGGCCCATTTGTTGATTGGGTTATTTGTTTTCTTATTGTTTAATTTTTTGAGTTCTTTGTATACTCTGGATATTAGGGCTCTATCTGAAGTGTGAGGAGTAAAAATTTGTTCCCATGATGTAGGCTCCCTATTTACCTCTTTTATTGTATCTCTTGCTGAGAGAAAACTTTTCAGTTTAAGTAAGTCCCATTTGTTGATTCTTGTTATCAACTTTTGTGCTATGGGTGTCCTATTAAGGAATTTGGAGCCCGACCCTACAATATGTAGATCGGCGCCAACTTTTTCTTCTATCAGACGCAGAGTCTCTGATTTGATATCTAGGTCCTTGATCCATTTTGAGTTAACTTTTGTGCATGGCGAGAGGAGGGGATTCAGTTTCATTTTGTTGCATATGGATTTCCAGTTTTCCCAGCACCATTTGTTGAAGATGCTATCCTCCCTCCATTGCATGCTTTTAGCTCCTTTATCAAATATAAAATAGTTGTAGCTTTGTGGATTAGTCTCTGTGTCCTCTATTCTGTACCATTGGTCCACCCTCCTGTTTTGGTACCAGTACCATGCTGTTTTTGTTACTATTGCTCTGTAATATAGTTTGAAGTCTGGTATCGCTATACCGCCTGATTCGCGCTTCCTGCTTAGAATTGCTTTTGCTATTCTGGGTCTTTTATTTTTCCATATGAATTTCATGATTGCTTTATCCATTTCTACAAGAAATGCCGTTGGGATTTTGATTGGCATTGCATTAAACCTATAGAGAACCTTTGGTAATATCGCCATTTTGATGATGTTAGTTCTGCCTATCCATGAACAGGGTACATTTTTCCACCTTCTAAGATCTTCTTCTATCTCTCTCTTTAGGGTTTTGTAGTTTTCATTGTATAAATCTTTCACCTCTTTTGTTAGGTTGATTCCCAAGTATTTTATTTTTTTGAGGATATTGTGAATGGAGTGTTTTTCCTCATTTCCGTTTCAGAGGTTTTGTTGCTGATATACAGAAATGCCTTTGATTTATGTGTGTTGATTTTATATCCTGCCACTTTGCTGAATTCATTTATTAGTTCTAGTAGTTTTTTTGTAGACCCTTTTGGATCTTCTAGGTATAGAATCATGTCATCTGCAAATAGTGATAATTTAAGTTCTTCCTTTCCTATTTTTATGCCTTTAATTTCTTTCGTCTGTCTAATTGCTCTGGCCAGTGTTTCGAGAACTATATTGAATAGAAGTGGTGATAGAGGGCATCCCTGTCTTGTTCCAGATTTTAGGGGGAATGCCTTCAATTTTTCTCCATTGAGAATGATGCTAGCCTGAGGCTTAGCATAGATAGCTTTTACAATGTCGAGGTAAGTTCCTGTTATCCCTAGTTTTTCTAATGTTTTGAACATAAAGGGATGCTGTACTTTGTCGAATGCTTTTTCTGCGTCTATTGAGATGATCATATGGTTCTTATTTTTAAGTCTATTGATGTGGTGAATAACATTTATTGATTTCCGGATATTGAACCAGCCTTGCATCCCAGGGATGAATCCTACTTGATCATGGTGCACAATTTTTTTGATGTGCCTTTGTATCCGATTCGCCAGAATTTTATTGAGGATTTTTGCATCTAGGTTCATCAGAGATATTGGTCTGTAGTTTTCTTTCTTTGAGGTGTCTTTGTCTGGTTTCGGAATCAGGGTGATGTTGGCCTCATAGAATGAATTTGGCAGAGCTCCTTCTTTTTCTATTTCCTGAAATAACTTGAAAAGTATTGGTATTAATTCTTCCTTAAAGGTTTTGTAAAACTCCGCTGTGTACCCATCCGGTCCTGGGCTTTTCTTGGTTGGAAGTCTTTTGATTGCTTCTTCTATTTCATCTATTGTTATTGGTCTGTTTAAGTTGTGAGTATCCTCCTGACTCAGTCTGGGCAAATCATATGACTTAATGAATTTATCGATGTCTTCACTATCTTCTATTTTATTGGAATATAGGTTTTCAAAATAATTTGTAATTGTCTTCTGTATTTCTGTAGCGTCTGTTGTGATATTGCCTTTTTCATCCCGTATGTTAGTAATTTGAGTTCTCTCTCTTCTCTTCATTAGCATGGCTAAGGGTCTGTCGATCTTATTTATTTTTTCAAAGAACCAACTTTTAGTTTTGTTAATTTTTTCAATAGTTTCTTTTGTTTCAATTTCGTTGATTTCCGCTCTGATTTTAATTATTTCTTGCCTTCTGCTACATTTGCTGTTGTTTTGCTCTTCCTTTTCTAGGGCTTTGAGATGAAGTGTGAGCTCATTTATTTGTTGGTTTTTCCTTTTTTTGAGGAATGACCTCCAAGCGATGAATTTCCCTCTTAAAACTGCTTTCATTGTGTCCCATAGATTCCGATATGTTGTGTCTGTATTTTCATTTATCTCTAAGAATTTTTTGATTTCCTCCTTTATGTCTTCTGTAACCCATTGATCATTCAGTAACATATTGTTCATTTTCCATGTGATGTAGTATTTTTCCTTCCTTCTTTTATCATTGATTTCCAGTTTCATTCCATTATGATCAGATAAAATGCATGGTATTATCTCCACCCCTGTATATTTACTGAGGGTTGCCCTCTGGCATAATATATGGTCTATTTTTGAGAAGGATCCATGTGCTGCTGAGAAAAAAGTATATCCACTTGATGATGGTTGATATATTCTATATATGTCAGTTAAGTCTAGGTTGTTGATTGTGATATTGAGTTCTATAGTTTCTTTATTCAGCTTTTGTTTGGAGGATCTGTCCAATGGTGAGAGAGGTGTGTTGAAGTCACCCATAATTATTGTGTTGTGGTCTATTTGATTCTTGAACTTGAGGAGAATTTGTTTTATGAACGTCGCAGCACCATTATTTGGTGCATAAATATTGATAATTGTTATGTCTTGTTGGTGAATGGTTCCTTTTAACAGTATATAATGTCCTTCCTTATCCCTTTTGATTAATTTAGTCTTGAAGTCAATTTTATTCCATATGAGGATGGCCACCCCTGCTTGCTTACGAGGACCGTGTGTGTGGTATATTTTTTCCCAACCTTTCACCTTCAGCCTGTGTATGTCTTTTCCAATCAGATGTGTCTCCTGGAGGCAGCATATTGTTGGATTTGTTTTTTTAATCCATGTTACCAGCCTATGTCGCTTTATTGGAGAGTTTAAGCCATTAACGTTTAGAGTTACTATTGATATATGGCTTGTACTTCCAGCCATGTTTGATTATTTATCTTCTTCTTTTTTTTTTTTTAATTTAGTTTGTTTCTCCATGGTTAGCTTTCCCCCCACCCTCTGTCTTTATAGAGGCACTTCCCACTGATGGTTTTGGTTATTGTTTTTCATTTCTTCCTCGTGTAGTGTTTTGCTCAAGATGCTTTGCAATGCTGGTTTTCTGGCTGCAAATTATTTTAGCTTTTGTTTATCATGAAAGATTTTTATTTCGTTGTCGTACCTTAAGCTTAATTTTGCTGGATACAGAATTCTTGGTTGGCATCCGTTGTCTTTCAGTGTTTGAAATACGTTGTTCCAGGATCTTCTCGCTTTCAGCGTCTGTGATGAAAAATCCGTTGTTAACCTTATTGGTTTACCCCTGAATGTAATCTGCCTCCTTTCTCTTGTAGCTTTTAATATTTTCTCTTTGTTCTGTATATTGGATATCTTCATAACAATGTGTCTTGGCGTTGGTCTACTGTGATTTTGTGTGCTCGGTATCCTGTATGCATCTACAATTTGTATATCCGTTTCCTTTTTTATTTCTGGAAAGTTTTCTGTAATTATTTCATTCAGCAGGCTACTCATTCCCTTGGTTTGAATCTCTGTACCTTCTTCTATCCCGATGACTCGTAGGTTTGGTTTTTTTATGTTATCCCATATCTCTTGGATGTTTTTCTCGTGGTTTTTAACCAGCCTTTCTGAGTTGGCTAGGCTCTTTTCAAGATGATATATTTTGTCTTCATTATCTGATGTTCTGGCTTCTACTTGCTCCACTCTGTTGGTGATACTCTCAATTGAGTTTTTAATTTGGTTTATTGTTTCCTTCATTTCTAGAATTATTGTTTGGTTTTTTTAATAATCTCTATCTCCTGATAAAGATGCTTAACTTCTTCTTTTATCTGTTTATGTAATTCATTTTCAAAGTGTTCTTTCACTGTTTGGATTTGCTGTCTTGTATCTTCTTTAAGGTTCCATTCCATTTGTCTTAGGTATTCCTTGAGTTCTTTATATGACCATTTTTCTGCTGACTCTAGGTCCTCCTGAATATTTAGGCTGTCCTTCATTGTTTGTACTCCTTTTCTTCCTTGCTTTTTTATGCTGCTCATGTTACTTCTTGTTCTGTTTGACTGCTGAGTTTCTGTTTACTCTTATAGATTTATTTGATGCTTGGGAGGAAAGATATTAGAAGGGAAGGGAAGAAGTCACTAAAGAGAATGAGAGTAGGAAGGTAGAATTCAAGGAAGGGGGAATAAGAAAATTGAAAAGAAATGAAAAGACAAAAGGAACAAAAATAACAAAGATTAGATAATAAAGAAAGAAACAAAAGACGAGAAAAAAAAATTTAACAAAAATAATAATGATAATAAAAAAATGAAAATTAAAATTTAAAAAAAATAATAATAATAAAATAAAAAAAATTAAAAAAATAGAAACATTGAAAAAAAGTAAAAGAACATCAACAAATAAAAATTGAAAATGAAAGAAAAAGAAGGAAAAAAATAAAAAAAATGATAATAATAATAATAATAATAATAATAATAATAATAATAATAATAAATGCAGTCCTAGAGTTCTATTAACTTCTCTTCCAGTAGGTGGAGCTGTGCCCACTGGGCCAAGCTTCTCCTCTCAGTAGGTGGGAACCATTCACTGTGCAGCAGCTCTTTCTCCTAGACTGGGCTGGTCTCCAATCCTGAGTGTCTAGGGCCTTGTCTTGTGTTTCCTCAAGCCAGGCCATGCTCACCTGTGGCGCTCACCACAATACTGTCTACACGCCAGGTCTGCTGCTCCTGGGAGCCCTGTTTTCATGAACACCTGGGCTCACTCTCCCTGTTTGTCTCCCTCAGACCCTAAGTTTGTAGAGCTTGGGGCTGAGATCCCCCAGCGAATTTGCTTGCCCTCCTGTAGCCACGCCCCTGGTAGCTGGCGCAAGAGCCCTCTGTTGTCAGCACTGGTGGGAGCGGTAGCCGGGAGTTCCGCGCCGCGAGTCCCGCGCCACTCCTGATTCCCTCGGTCTGGTTATTGCGTTCACAGGAGAGCTGGGAGTGGCCCTTAAGGTTTCCCCGCTGTGTGGAGAGAGATGACTAGGGGATTACACACCTGTCGCGCTGGTTTCAATGCAGTTATCTCCTCCGCCCGTGACGCCATTTCTCTGCCATGGTGGTTTCCCATGCAAATGGTGACCGTTCGTTCCCTTTGCCGGGTGACCAATGCAACGGGTGGGTCCTGACTGTCTCTCCCAATCCCCGTTTCAGTCCTGTGGCCACTGCCTATGAAGGCTCGGTTGGCTTTTACCTCTGTAAGTTCCTAAGGGCCGACCAATTATTTCAGTGGGATCGTTAGTGCTGAGTCACACGAAGCAGGCGAACCGGAGCTTAATTGCCTCCGATTTGGGCTCTGTGTGTGTGCTCTGAGGGGCCCAGCCTGTATACCCCAGATCCACATCAGCTCAGCATTGCCTAGTGATCCTGAGCAAACAGCATTTAGACAGTTTATGGCTCCCTATGCCCCCGCAGTTGAAGATGTCAGAGACTTGATCTCTCTGCGCCTGCCACCATGTTAGATCTCCTCAGTAATATTCATGTTGCCCTTACAGCTTCCTGGCATAAGCAAGTTCTTGGGCTTATACAAACTGCTGCTTCTGTTTCCAGTCCAGATTTCTAGGAATGAAACCCTGCCGCCGTCGCCTCCGTCTCTGGGCCACGCTCACGGGCGCTGTGCTCGTGTGCGACCGCAGCAGAGCCGCTCTGGCCTCCGCAGCTCTTCAGCCCGGTGCCCGGCCCCTGGGGCCCAAGCGGCTGCCGCCGCGGCTCTCCGTCCCCCTCCTCCGGAGCATGGGTCCCCTGGCAGAGGGGTGCAGAACGACCCCAGAGCAGGCTCTGCCCGAAGGTGCAGCGGCGAACAGGCCACTGAGGCGCTCGAGGCTGCAGTCCAGCCTTCGGAGGACAGGGCTCGGCACGCAGCCCAGCTCCAACCTCTAGGTGCGGCTGCCGGACAATGTATACGGAGCCATCAAGACAGCAAGCAGAAAGCAAATGGCGGCTCCCGCGGAGTGGATTTTCGGCACAGAAACCACAGCCCCGCCAACAATCCCAATCCACAAACTCTCTCTGTATAAAAAATATTCAAAAAAAAAAAAAGAAAAAAAAAAGGCGGGGCGCACTGAGCTTTCTTTGCCTCGGGTACTTACAATCCACTGCTGATTACACACTCAGCTTCTCTGCCCGGAGCGAAGCGAAAACAATTTATTTCTTTTTAAACTTTTATCTTATTTATTTTTATTTTTTTGTGGTGCTGAGGCTTGAACCCAGTGCCTTGCACGTGCGAGGCGAACACTCTAGCACTGAGCCAAAACCCCAGGCCCACTCCATTTTAATTTCAATAGCCCACTTTTGCAGATGGGAGCAACCTGAACTTTTACCTTTATTTTTCTTTGTATTCCTAAAAGACCCTATTTATCTGCATTGTGCATGCATTAGACTGACTAGAAATAAAAAGTTCAGGCATGACAGTGAGAAAATAGAACATAAAATATCAACATATCAAGATAATATTTTGTTACCCTTATGGTTTTGATATTCCTGTTAATACAAGAGTATTCAGCAGTAAAATGATTAGATTATGAGTGCTGTGAACTAATCCTAGTTTGAATTGATTGGGTGACAACTATAGGAATGTGGTGTGTGGCTGGAGGAGTGGGTCACTGGGGTTGTATCCTGGAAGGGTGCACCTTCTCTGTGGCCCCTTTTCCTCTCTCCCATTCTATTTCCTGCCCCAGCTTTCCTCCACTGGACCCTTCTTCCATAATGTGCAACCTTAGCTTGTGTCAGAGCAAGGCAATCGGCGGCCATCTGTGAATTGAGATCTCTGAAAAGGTGAGCCCCCAAATAAACTAATCCTCCTTTAAGTTGTTCTTTTTGGATATTTTGGTCATAGTAACCCCCAAGACTGAAGAGTTATATTATTTCACATAGAACATATGATATCAGAAAGTCAAAAGATAAAAATATGACACATTTTATTACATAAAAAGTAAAATTTTCCATATGACAAAGCCAAGCCAAGGGGAAAAAATAAAAAACAGTAAATCAAGGGGTAAAAGAAGAATTAAATATAATTTGTACTACTTGTAACAGAGGACTGATTTGTTAGAATAATTCTTACAAATCAATAAGATAAGCACAAAATTTCTGAAATGGAAGGAAGGAAGAAAAGAAGTAAGGAAAGAGGATGTAGACCAGCAATATAGAGAGGAATAAATACTAATGGCTTATAAGAATATCAAAAGTTACTTAAAATTGCCGTTACTGAGATATTTCATAAATAGAACAGATTAACACAGAAATAAAATGGTGTTTTCCACATTTTAGCTCGTCATAAATAAAAAAAATATTTTATATTATGGAGAGGGTATAGGGAAACAGGCAAAAATTATGCGTTATTGGTAAAATATATTTTGAAATAAAAATATGGTAGAAATTTTTTTAATATTTATGGAAATATTCTTGGCATCTTTCTGCAATTTTTAACACACACACACACACACACACACACATTATAGATTTCATGGTGCAGCAAAATCTAAGCACACCTTAAGTGGCCAACGGGGCTTGTAGCCTAAGAAGTTAATAAGCTATAAGTACAAAGAAATAGAACATAAATGTGTTAAATCTGCTTCCATTTGTAGAGAAAAATATATGTGCATGCAGACAAGGATGTATTTGCATGTATCTGAAAGAAAAATCAGAGGATTTCTAAGATTGTGTTGATAGCTTTTACCTCACTTCAACAGGGAAGTATTCTGTAAAGGAAAGAATTTTAATTGTATAGTCTCTCTTTGAATTTTTTTATATACTTTTGTATATAGGAAAATGAGTAGATAAAGAAACTAAAGAACTTCCAGTTTAATATCTATCATATGACGTCACTTTCCTATTCACTGTTTCAGAACTGTAATCTGGTAAAACTGGGGCTACTCTCTGAACATGATGTAGAAAGGGAAAACATGAAAAAATCCTGTATTATTTTTACTAGAGCCATATTTTTGTGATTTATAAATAAGACTGTATCCTATGAACAATAAACCATTATTTCACAGACTTTTTGCTCTTATATATTTCCAGATGAGAAATAATGAAATATTTTTGTAATTCCTCTAATTAATTAGCTGTTATATGCATTGTATATATTACAATGAAAGCTCTAATGTTTTTGTAAAAACTGAGGTTGAATTGCAAATGGGTTGCAGTGCTCCAAAAGCCATAATATATTAATACTTTTTCAAAAATTAGTGATCATTCAGTGATATCTCTTATATACAAGATACTCAGATATTGTGGAGACTGTGTTTATCATTATCATTCCTTCCTTTCTTAATTGATATAACACTTATTTTCTTAATATTTTGGCTACTTTTCTAGGTTTTTAGGTTTGTTTTTATAAAGATCTCAAGGTCTATGGTCTGATGGAGCTTATATTTATCATACAGCAGGGATACAAACCAGTAGGACAAAACCCAGGAAATAAAATGCAATATAATTTTAAGTAGAAAATACTACTTAAAGTAAAATGAGTTGTTAAAGGCATTGTGAGGTTGAGATTGGGGTTGGGTTGTGGGGGATCACATTACACACAGCTGAAGGGAAAACATCAAATGATAAGATAAATACTCAGAGCATTAGAAAAGTTTCATTTTCTTCATATTTTCTTCTCTGTCCTTTCCAGCATTATTTTCAGGGGATAGAAGGAAATTTACTCTAATAGGTGCAAGATTGCCATTATTACATTGGCAAGTGCTTAGAGTCCCAACTACTTAGGAGGCTGAGGGGGATCACTGGAGCCCAGCCAGCCTGGGCAACATTGTGAGGTCCCATATCTTAAAAAATGAATAAATAAATAAAATAAACACAGGGCCTATTGGGAGGTTCTTAGGTCTTTGGAGTATATTCTTGAAATATACCTTTCTCTTCCTCTTTTGCTTCCTGGACATGAATAAGGACAGTGGTTTTGCTCTGCCCCCATCATGATGTGTTGCCCTTGTCACAGGCTCAATGCATAAAGGCTAACTTGGTTGATCATAGACTATAACCTCCAAATCTGTGAGCCACAGTAAATCTTTTCTCCATACACATTCATAATCTCAGATATTTGTTATACTGATGTAAACCTAACATAAGTACTATTATTAACTCCATTTATAAGAAGTTTGAGTCATAAAAGTTAAGCAACTTGCTCATGGTCACATAGCTTATAATTACTAGAGCAGAGTTCAAATTCAGGTGATTAATCTCAGAGATCCCCTACTCAAGTGAAATTGTGAGAATGAATAGTGAATGGCACTCAGGAATTGAAAGTGTTACTTGCTGACTGCTAGCAAGGAGATAGGTACCTCAGTTCTACAACCACAAGGAACTGATTCTATCAAGAACTGCTTGAGTTTGGAGGAGGGCCCTGAGTGCCCATGAATGATTAAGTCTGTCTAATATCTTGAGTGCAGCCTTTGTGACCCTGAGGACAGAACGCAGAAAGGTCACCTCTTAATCTCGCGATATACATCTTCTTCCCTCTTTTCTTCTTCATGGTAGTCACTTCCAAAATAAATTTCAAGTGTTGTTGAAAAAATATTTGGAGTATGGACATGTACCAGTACTAATTGCAACACACAGTACAGGCTCATCCTAGTAGGTTGGGGATATCATCTGATTACATTTGGGATCACTCATTGGGTTTGGGTTTATCCAGAATTACAAAGGTAAGTGTCTCACCAGAGAATTTAATTTACATACATATTGTATGATAAATGATTTATTTCAGAATATGAAATGTATTTATACAAGTGGAGTTTACTGTTACTTTTGATCTTCTGTTGTATATTTGAAATTTATTTAAAAATTGAGATATTAGAGAGCCGTCCCCTCCCCCTGCACCGGCAAGGTAGAGGGAACTGTGACCACGCACAGAGCAGGCCCAGCGGCCTGCTGAGGGGCAGAGCCGCCCCCCACCCCCGCGCCTGCCAGGTAGGTGGAACGGTGACCACCGACAGAAAAGGCTCAGTGGCCCGCGGCGGGACAGAGCTTCCAATCACTCCTGCAAGGTAGGCGGGCTGCGACCCACCGGCAGAAGAGGAGCAGCGGCCTGCTGAGAGGCAGAGCCGCCCCCTCCCCCTGCGCCAGCAAGGTAGAGGGAACTGTGACCATGCACAGAGAAGGCCCAGCGGCCTGCTGAGGGGCAGAGCCGCCCCCCACCCCCCGCGCCTGCCAGGTAGGGGAACTGTGACCACCGACAGAAAAGGCCCAGTGGCCCGCGGCGGGACAGAGCTTCCAATCACTCATGCAAGTTAGGCGGGCCTGCGACCCACCGGCAGAAGGAGCAGGGGCCTGTTGAGAGGCAGAGCCGCCCCCTCCCCCTGCACCGGCAAGGTAGAGGGAACTGTGACCACGCACAGAGCAGGCCCAGCGGCCTGCTGAGGGGCAGAGCCGCCCCACACCCCCTGCGCCTGCCAGGTAGGTGGAATGGTGACCACCTACAGAAAAGGCCCAGTGGCCCGCGGTGGGACAGAGCTTCCAATCACTCCTGCAAGGTAGGCGGGCCTGCGACCCACCGGCAGAAGCGGAGCAGCGGCCTGCTGAGAGGCTGAGCTGCCCCCTCCCCCTGCGCCGGCATAGTAGAGGGAACTGTGACCAAACACAGAGCAGGCCCAGCGGCCTGCTGAGGGGCAGAGCCGCCCCCCACCCCCCGCGCCTGCCAGGTAGGGGAACGGTGACCACCGACAGAAAAGGCCCAGTGGCCCGCGGCGGAACAGAGCTTCCAATCACTCCTGCAAGGTAGGCGGGCCTGCGACCCACCGGCAGAAGAGGAGCAGCGGCCTGCTGAGAGGCTGAGCCGCCCCCTCCCCCTGCGCCGGCATAGTAGAGGGAACTGTGACCAAACACAGAGCAGGCCCAGCGGCCTGCTGAGGGGCAGAGCCGCCCCCCACCCCCCGCGCCTGCCAGGTAGGTGGAACGGTGACCACCGACAGAAAGGGCTCAGTGGCCCGCGGCGGGACAGAGCTTCCAATCACTCCTGCAAGGTAGGCGGGCCTGCGACCCACTGGCAGAAGAGGAGCAGCGGCCTGCTGAGAGGCTGAGCCGCCCCCTCCCCCTGCGCCGGCAAGGTAGAGGGAACTGTGACCACCCACAGAACAGGCCCAGCGGCCTGCTGAGGGGCAGAGCCGCCCCCCACCCCCCGCGCCTGCCAGGTAGGGGAACTGTGACCACCGACAGAAAAGGCCCAGTGGCCCACAGAGGGGCAGAGCTTCCAATCATTCCTGCAAGGTAGGCGGGCCTGCGACCCACCGGCAGAAGAGGAGCAGCGGCCTGCTGAGAGGCAGAGCCGCCCCCTCCCCCCGCGCCTGCAAGGTAGACGGAACTGTGACCACCATCAGAACAGGTCAGACTTGCAACCGAGAGACAGAACAGGCCCAGTGGCCTGAGGAAGGGTAGAGCCGCCGCCCCCCCCCGCGCCTGCAAAGTAGGCGGACCTGCGACCCACTGGCAGTACAGCCCCAGAGGCCTGCAGAGGGGCAGTGCCGCTGCCTGCACCTGCAAAGTAGGCAGAACTGCGACCACCGACAGAACAAGCCTAGCGGCCCGCAGAGGGACAGAGCCGCTGCCCGCGCCTGCAAGGTCGGCGGACCTGCTACCGACCGGCAGAGCAGGCCCAGCGGCCTGCCGGCGTGGTAGGCACATTGCCCCAATTGGAGGAGGGGCAGAGCCGCCGCCCGCGCCTGCGAGGGAGACTTTGCAACTATACAAGACCAATATAAATATATAGGGGGAAAATTCAATAGCACAACAGTTTCACCAAGTAGAAAGGAACGCGAACAGTATGAAGAGACAAGGAAAGAAAGGACCACAAGCATTGCAGGTCAACTCAACGTTAGAAGAGGTAATAGCTGCAGCAGATGGAATGTCAGATAAAGAATTCAGGATATACATGCTTCAGATGATCTGGAGTCTCAAGGAAGACATCAGACAGCAAAATCAGACAATGAAAGATCACTTCAACAATGAATTACATAAACAAATCCAAGAAGCAAAAGATCAACTATACAGGGAAATAGAGGTTATAAAAAACAAACAAACAGAAATCCTAGAAATGCAGGAAGCAATAAGCTAACTTAAAAACTCAATTGAGAATATTACCAGCAGAGTAGAACACTTAGAAGACAGAACATCAGACAATGAAGATAAAGTATTTCAACTTGAAAAGAACATAGACAGCTCAGCAAGACTGTTAAGAAACCATGAGCAGAACATCCAAGAAATATGGGATAACATCAAGAGACCAAATTTAAGAGTCATTGGGATACAGAAAGGGACAGAGTTTCAAACCAAAGGAATGAGCAATCTATTCAATGAAATAATACGAGAAAACTTCCCAGACTTGAAGAATGAGACAGAACCCCAAATCCTAGAAGCCTACAGGACGCCGATTGTGCAAAATCATAAGAGACCCACACCTAGACACATTATAATGAAGATGCCCAACATACAGAATAAGGAGAGAATTTTAAAAGCTACAAGAGAAAGGAAGCAGATCACATTTAGGGGTAAGCCAATCAGGATAACAGCTGATCTTTCAACACAGACTCTGAAAGCTAGAAGATCCTGGAATAACATATTTCAAACACTGAAAGAAAATGGGTTCCAACCAAGAATTGTGTTTCCAGCGAAATTAAGCTTCAGGATGGAAGATGAAATTAAAACCTTCCACGATAAACAAAAGTTAAAAGAATTTGCAGCTAGAAAACCATCTCTTCAAAACATCCTTGGCAAAACATTACAGGAAGAGGAAATGGAAAATAACAATGAAAACCAACAGTGGGAGGTAGGACACTAAAGGGGGGGAAAATAATCAAAGTGGAAAACAAACCATGTTTAGTAACATAAATAAACAAATATGGCTGGAAGAACAACCCATATCTCAATAATAACCCTAAATGTTAATGGCTTAAACTCACCAATCAAGAGACACAGGCTAGTAGAATGGATCACAAAACAAGACCCAACAATATGCTGCCCACAGGAGACGCATTTGATAGGAAAAGACATACATAGGCTGAAGGTGAAAGGTTGGGAAAAATCATATCACTCATATGGACTTCAGAAACAAGCAGGAGTATCCATACTCATATCAAATAAAATAGATTTCAAGCCAAAGTTAATCAAAAGGGATAAAGAGGGACACTACATACTGCTCAAGGGAACCATACACCAACAATCAATCATAAATATATATGCCCCAAACAATGGTGCAGCTATGTTCATCAAACAAACTCTTCTCAAGTTCAAGAGTCTAATAGACCACCATATAATAATCATGGGAGACTTCAACACACCTCTCTCGCCACTGGACAGATCTTCCAAACAAAAGTTGAATAAGGAAACTATAGAACTCAATAACACAATTCAATTAATAACCTAGACTTAATTGACATATATAGAATATACCACCCAACATCAAGCAGTTACACTTTTTTCTCAGCAGCACATGGATCCTTCTCAAAAATAGATCATATATTATGTCACAGGGAAACTCTTAGACAATATAAAGGAGTAGAGATAATACCATGCATCCTATCTGATCATAATGGAATGGAACTGAAAATCAACGATAAAAGAAGGAAGGAAAAAGCATACATCACTTGGAGAATGAACAATAGGTTACTGAATGATCAATGGGTTATAGAAGACATCAAGGAGGAAATTAAAAAATTCTTAGAGATTAATGAAAACACAGACACAACATATCGGAATCTATGGGACACATTGAAAGCAGTTCTAAGAGGAAAATTCATTGCTTGGAGTTCATTCCTTAAAAAAAGAAAAAACCAACAAATAAATGATCTCATACTTCATCTCAAAATCCTAGAAAAAGAAGAGCAAAACAACAGCAAAAGAAGTAGAAGGCAAGAAATAATTAAAATCAGAGCTGAAATTAATGAAATCGAAACAAAAGAAACAATTGAAAAAATTGACAAAACTAAAAGTTGGTTCTTTGAAAAAATAAACAAAATCGACAGACCCTTAGCCATGCTAGCGAAGAGAAGAAGAGAGAGAACTCAAATCACTAACATACGGGATGAAAGAGGCAATATCACAACAGACACTTCAGAAATACAGAAGATAATCAAAAATTATTTTGAATCCTTATACTCCAATAAATTAGAAGATAGTGAAGGCATAGATAAATTTCTTAAGTCATATGATCTGCCCAGATTGAGTCAGGAGGATATAGACAACCTAAACAGACCAATATCAATTGAGGAAATAGAAGAAACCATCAAAAGACTACCAACTAAGAAAAGCCCAGGACCGGATGGGTATACAGCAGAGTTTTACAAAACCTTTAAAGAGGAACTAATACCAATACTTTTCAAGCTACTTCGGGAAATAGAAAAAGAGGGAGAACTTCCAAATTCATTCTACGAGGCCAACATCACCCTGATACCTAAACCAGACAAAGACACTTCAAAGAAAGAAAACTACAGACCAATATCTCTAATGAACCTAGATGCAAAAATCCTCAATAAAATTCTGGCCACTTGGATACAAAAACATATCAAAAAAATTGTGCACCATGATCAAGTAGGATTCATCCCTGGGATGCAAGGCTGGTTCAATATACGGAAATCAATAAATGTTATTCACCACATCAATAGACTAAAAATAAGAACCATATGATCATCTCGATAGATGTGGAAAAAGCATTCGACAAAGTACAGCATCCCTTTATGTTCAAAACTCTAGAAAAACTAGGGATAACAGGAACATACCTCAATATTGTAAAAGCAATCTATGCTAAGCCTCAGGCTAGCATCATTCTGAATGGAGAAAAATTGAAGGCATTCCCTCTAAAATCTGGAACAAGACAGGGATGCCCTCTCTCACCACTTCTGTTCAACATAGTTCTCAAAACACTGGCCAGAGCAATTAGACAGACGAAAGAAATTAAAGACATCAAAATAGGAAAAGAAGAACTTAAATTATCACTATTTGCAGATGACATGATTCTATACCTAGCAGACCCAAAAGGGTCTACAAAGAAACTATTAGAGCTAATAAATGAATTCAGCAAAGTGGCAGGATATAAAATCAACACGCATAAATCAAAGGCATTCCTGTATATCAGCGACAAATCCTCTGAAATGGAAATGAGGACAACCACTCCATTCACAATATCTTCAAAAAAAATAAAATACTTGGGAATCAACCTAACAAAAGAGGTGAAAGACTTATACAATGAAAACTACAGAACCCTAAAGAGAGAAATAGAAGAAGATCTTAGAAGATGGAAAAATATACCCTGTTCATGGATAGGCAGAACTAACATCATCAAAATGGAGATATTACCAAAAGTTCTCTATAGGTATAATGCAATGCCAATCAAAATCCCAATGGCATTTCTTGTAGAAATAGAGAAAGCAATCATGAAATTCATATGGAAAAATAAAAGACCCAGAATAGCAAAAACAATGCTAAGCAGGAAGTGTGAATCAGGCGGTATAGCGATACCAGACTTCAAACTATACTACAGAGCAATAGTAACAAAAACAGCATGGTACTGGTACCAAAACAGGCGGGTGGACCAATGGTACAGAATAGAGGACACAGAAACCAATCCACAAAACTACAACTATCTTATATTTGATAAAGGGTCTAAAAGCATGCAATGGAGGAAGGATAGCATCTTCAACAAATGGTGCTGGGAAAACTGGAAATCCATATGCAACAAAATGAAACTGAATCCCTTTCTCTCGCCATGCACAAAAGTTAATTCAAAATGGATAAAGGAGCTTGATATCAAATCAGAGACACGCCGTCTGATAGAAGAAAAAGTTGGCTACGATCTACATACTGTGGGGTCGGGCTCCAAATTCCTCAATAGGACACCCATAGCACAAAAGTTAATAACTAGAATCAACAAATGGGACTTACTCAAACTAAAAAGTTTTTTCTCAGCAAAAGAAACAATAAGAGAGGTAAATAGAGAGCCTACATCCTGGGAACAAATCTTTACTCCTCACACTTCAGATAGAGCCCTAATATCCAGAGTATACAAAGAACTCCAAAAATTAGACAATAAGAGAACAAACAACCCAATCAACAAATGGGCCAAGGACCTGAACAGACACTTCTCAGAGGAGGACATACAATCAATCAACAAGTACATGAAAAAATGCTCACCATCTCTAGCAGTCAGAGAAATGCAAATCAAAACCACCCTAAGATACCATCTCACTCCAGTTAGATTGGCAGCCATTATGAAGTCAAACAACAACAAGTGCTGGCGAGGATGTGGGGAAAAGGGTACACTTGTACATTGCTGGTGGGACTGCAAATTGGTGCAGCCAATTTGGAAAGCAGTATGGAGATTTCTTGGAAAGCTGGGAATGGAGCCACCATTTGACCCAGCTATTCCCCTTCTCGGTCTATTCCCTAAAGACCTAAAAAGAGCATGCTTCAGGGACACTGCGACATCGATGTTCATAGCAGCACAATTCACAATAGCTAGACTGTGGAACCAACCTAGATGCCCTTCAATGGATGAATGGATAAAAAAAATGTGGCATTTATACACAATGGAGTATTACTCTGCATTAAAAAATGACAAAATCATAGAATTTACAGGGAAATGGATGGCATTAGAGCAGATTATGTTAAGTGAAGCTAGCCAATCCCTAAAAAACAAATGCCAAATGTCTTCTTTGATATAAGGAGAGTAACTAAGAACAGAGTAGGGTCGAAGAGCATGAGAAGAAGATTAACATTAAACAGGGATGAGAGGTGGGAGGGAAAGGGAGAGAGAAGGGAAAATGCATGGAAATGGAAGGAGACCCTCAGAGTTATTCAAAAGTACATACAAGAGGAAGTGAGGGGAAGGGGAAAAATAATACAAGGGGGACAAACGAATGTCAGTAGAGGGGGCAGAGAGAGAAGAGGGGAGGGGAGGGGAGGGGAGGGGGGATAGTAGAGGATAGGAAAGGCAGCAGAATACAACAGACACTAGTATGGCAATATGTAAATCAATGGATGTGAAACTGATGTGATTCTGCAATCTGTATATGGGGTAAAAATGGGAGCTCATAACCCACTTGAATCAAATTGTGAAATATGATATATCAAGAACTATGTAATGTTTTGAACAGCCAACAATAAAAAATTAAAAAAAAAATTGAGATATTAACTTTAGTGTATACTACATATCTCCATTTATTTTCATATATCTCTTTTGATGTATATAAATTACTTGAAGAAGTCCTGATACCTTTAGAGACTGAATTTCTTGAACATTGGAAAACTACCTTCGTTACAAGAGTAAAAATGGGTGATTGGGGGGGGGTACTATTAAATTATCTTTGGATTAAGACTTTTAAGCAATAAAATCAGGAATTTTCAATCTAGGAAAAATATTAAATAATATAGAGGTGTTTCTAAATTCACAATTTTTTTTTTACCCATTGCTATATTTGTATTTATTTGGTTTATATAATGATATTGAAAATCTACCACTCAAAATGAGAGACCAAAATGTCACCTCAAATTAGACCTCTTTGGCATATTGATTATTTCAAGCTGGTTATGTTGAGAAACTGCACACCCTAAAGATGCTCTTTAGTATTATATCTATAAAGGAAATTTTAAATAGTATATGTATCCATATTAAGAAGACAGCTGTGACTCTTGAGAGTCTTTATCTACATAATAAGATAAAGTAGACTTTATCAACATAATAAGGTTTATTTATTTTTATATGGTGAGTATCAAACCCAGCGCCTCGCACGTGCGAGGCAAGTGCTCTATTGCTGAGCCACAATCCCAGCCCCTTAAAACATATTTTAATCCTATTCTACCATTGAATATTCATTTATTCTATAGCCCCTCAAAAGGAGAAAAGTGTTTCCCAAAATGATCCAGGAATAATTCAGAGCAGTGAACACATTTGATAACTTGGTCCCAGAAAAATTGATGCTGTTTAGTTTCATTCTTCTTGGCAACTCTGAAATAAATGAAGTGTTTGAGGTAAAGGAGGATTTAAGCTGAGGTTATGCTGGGAGCCATTAGCCAAGTAGGTATGACAATTTCCTTGCCAGCGTACCCCATGTTGCTGACATGTTGCAGCGACATTGAATGTAGGTGACCTTGCTCAAGGACCAAGGCAGATTAGGGTGTTCCCGGTTTTAAGATAATCGTGTTTAGGGCGTTCCCAGTTTAAGTTCCAGGTTTAAGGTTTAAGATTATTCCTCCTGGGAATAGGGCGTATCCTGCTGCCTGAGTTCCCCTTGAGTTCTCACGGGATTCAGACAGTATATTTTGGAGATAGAAGCCCAGTGGGTGTGGATTTGGGCAGAGAACGTGGATTTGGGCAGAGAACGTGGATTTCCCCAGAACGTGATTGTAGACGGCTGGTGTGAGTTCGGGAATAAAGAGTTGCTGTTTGAATCTACAAGCTGTGTGGTGGCTCGTGATTTTGTGCCCAGCCAGACTGCGGCATTTGTGCCCAGCCAGACTGCGGCAAGGTTAGAGAAGGGGAGGCATGGGATGGAAGCAGTCAGTGCAAAGGAAGGCACAGATATGGTGTGGGCTTAGCAGTGGGGTGAAAACAGAATTCAGTCAGGAGGAGGTCCCATCTAAAGAAGGTTCTAATGAAGTTTCTCTAGGCATAGGATGAAAGAGTTAAGGGACAAAAGAATGAGATAATGAAACAGAAAACGTATCCAGCATACTTCATTTAGTAAAAAAGAAAATTCTGGATCTGAGAAAAGATGCACGTTCCTGAGAGGAGTTTCATCTCACCTTAGTGATAAACTCATTTTAAAGATCTGATAATTTAGGTCCTTGAGAACTCTAGGAGGTAGGAAAGGATAACCACTGATTGACTCTCAAGAATATATTTCACAAAATCATAAATGTTTCTTTTTATTCATACTTCCTGATAATGAAAATCCATCTCTTTTCAATGCAATTCAGTTTTCTCTTAATTGTGTTTACTAAACAGTATACATATTACAAATCGCAAGCATGCAGACATTTATGGACAAGGAATTAGAGATACTTTTAACTTTTTGTTACTCTTTAGTGTTTTGTCTACTTTGACAATTTTTTTTCGTTGATCAATTTCTCAACAAGTATTCTTTTCTTGAAAATTTTAGTACTACTAATTCAAAAGGATGCATTATAAGAAATAGGTTTTTTTAGGTTTACAAAAATATATTTGACCTTGAAATATGGAAAAAAATATTCTACACAAGTAAATAAATAGATTCATTCTGACACTGCAGATACAAATAAATGATATACATAGGATATCAAGCTGTCAGTTATACTATTATTTGGTTTAACCTTTTGTTATAACCAGAAACATTTTGGAAAATATTTTTTTAAGTAGGCAATCTTTGAGACATTTTCTTCATAACTATTAGAGATAAGCCTATATTCAAGTAGGAAAGGTGAATACAGGACAGAGCAAAGCCAAATTAAGAAGCAAAGTGTTGCCGTAAATACATTTTCATTACATAAAAAATGAATTTTTGTAAAACTGGTTTAATTTTATCATTATTTCTCTTTTAAATATTTTATTTAATTCAACTAATATTATAATTTCATTTTATTATTGTAAATCTCTAAATTAAAATATTAAAATTTCTAAATTAAAATATTCCCTCAATACATTGTTTCCTATTTATTATCAAATATTTTAATATAAATTGAAGAAATAGGTCATTTTAAAATGCTGTGTTCCTTCAAACATCTATAAGATACAAAATGTTTTTAGTTTATGTGACCAACACTCCAGTTCATTTTTTAAAAACACAAATGTCATTCTTTAAAGGAAAAAAACCTCAACAATTATAAAGTAATTTTGTCTTGCAAATTGTCTCTATTTATAATTCATATGAGGGATAGGAAGTTAAAACATCTTTTAAGGGAAATAATATTTTTCAAACAATAAAGAAGTCGAATCTCAGTAAATGACAAGGCTAAAATTCTTTCAAGTTCAAAGCTATTATCTAAATGTGAAATGAAAGAATAAAATAAAAAGCATGTATGATTCTATTGTAGGAAAGAACATAGGGAATAGTGAGGAGGAAAAGCATTAAGAAGAACAAGTTTGTATTAGCTAGCTGCTCTCAGACCATAAACCATCTTGGCTCTATAGCAATGGCACTTTAGTTCCAAATGAAATATTGAAAACATCCAATCAATAATATTAAAGTAGTATGCAATTACCAAGCACAGACTTCAGTGAGTTGGAAGACTGATGTACTACTTTGATATAAATCAAGGTTTCATTCCATATTTTGGTAGTTTCTTTAATTTGGAAGTATCAGTAGGACTTCCTAAGAACCTAGAAAAGTAGGAAAAGAAAAAGTATTTCAGTAAGAGGAAAGATCATTCTTATAACTACACTACAAATGATTATTTTGACCTAGAAACTCATAGAGCCTATAAATTGTAACTAATAAAGGGACACTAGCTGAGGCAGATAAGAGAGTTACAGCAAAATTACATGGAATTGTTAGACATATTGTACATTTTGCCCAAGTGAGCAGGAATTAGCAAAAAAGAACCTCAGGGTGATTAATAGCAATCATTAAAGTAGTAGTTAAGGAAGAAAATATTTATATTTTAGTCACTCAAAATTAAGTAGATATAAAAAGAAAGTACTGAAATTTTTCTTAAATCATGAGCCAATTAATATTGATAAATCATATTCATTTATAATTTACACATTTAAAAAGGGTTACATTTTACAACAATAAACAAAGACGTAACCAAAAATGTATCCTGTCCCATCCACTAGTATTGCGTAATGTCAATTTCCATTACAAATAAAAAGTCTATTAAGATTTTAAGGAAGCAACATTATCAATGTAAATGTCAGATTTTATGTTTGCATGATATTTAGGTGGAAATTAAATACTTCAGAGGAGTTGTCATTGGTTTGTTCATTTTTAAAATAGAGTTGGTTTTGTACCTATTAGAAAGAGTATATATTAGTAATGAGCAAAAGCCCTAACATGATGCAGAAAATAAGATTGTAATGGCATATAAATTTCAGCAATAATACAAAATGTGTTGCATTAAAATACATGCATGCAGGGGCTGGGGCTGGGGCTCAGTGGTAGCACACTTGCCTAGCATGCGGGAGGCACTGGGTTCGATTCTCAGCACCATATATAAATAAATAAAATAAAGGTCCAACAACAACTAAAAAATATTTTTTTAAAAAATACATGCATGCAATTTTTCTGAGAATATACATTAGCTTTTTATTTATCAATAGTAGTTGCTCAGCAGTTCTTCTGTGCTAGGCATGGAGCATTGACAATTGTGTTAGATGGAGATGGTGCCTATTCTCAGGAAGATTATAATTTAGAAGAAAGACTGTCAATAAGAGTACTTATAAAGTGTATTTAAAGTAGGGTGGTAGATGAAATATCCAAGGCACATGATTAAATTGTGGGGAAGGAATAAATGGAATGAAGCAATGAAGACTTAATTGAAACCAGCATTAAAATGAAGTATCCATTTGAAGGATTGAAGACAAATTACCCAGAAGTGATTAGGAATATCCTAGATAGGGGAAAAAAAGGCATATGAGGCTTTAAAATAAGAAAAGCATAGGGCATGCAAAAAAAATGGAAAAAAAAATTCCTGACCTTATTGAAAAGTTAGTTTAGTTAGGGAAGAAGAGAGTAGTATTTGCTGTCCTTGGTACCAATTGTATCCTGTTTGCCTGTTGTATGCTGCCTAACTACCAAGGAAGGCTGTCTTTGGTCCTATTTCTTGCTTCTAATCTTGTGAGCATCCAGTTTAAGCTCAAGTGAAATGTTTAACAAAAACATTTGAACTCCTCTTGTGTATAGAGTTTTACAGTATTTCTAGGCTAACAAATTGACTCATATTTGGTATTTAACAAACAGTACAATTTCTTCTCACTTTCTTGCATGTTAGCACTGTTCATGGCTCATTTCTCCTGCATACACTTTTTTTTTTCTTTTAAAAATGATATTAGTCTACCTGTTGTTTAAGAAGTCAACTGCAAGAGGAGATATTTGGGATCAGAGAAATTATTTGTGTGATGCTGTAAAACAGGTTAAGATATCATGATAGTCTAAATCTGAGTAATGCAATTAAGAGTGAAAAAATGTGCATGAATTCAAGCCAGATGTAGGGAAGAGAATTAGTAGGGTTAAGTAATTAATTAGGGATATAATGGAAAGGGAAAAAAAACAGAATAATTTTCAGGATTTTTGCTTATATATAAAGGAAAATTTAAGTCACTAGGTGTTTTCCTTGTTTCATCTTCTTGATTTTCATGTTTTATAATTTTCAAATGTTTTCAGATTAATTAATATATCAAAATCAATGAATAATCTTAATTTGTCAATTAAATAAAAAAACATGTGCTTGTATTGTCAAAGCAAGTGCATAGTGACAGATTTTTGTTTTGTATTTTAAATTACATGAATACTTGTCCTAGATTCTTCTAGTCATTTCTTTTTTAAGATAAAATGATTCACTATTCACAGGAAGTTTTCCATATTTTTTTTTTTTTTTTTACTTCCAGAGGACGTAAAATTGTGATGTCATGATGAATCTTGGAAGCTCAAAAAGGAACCTTGGTAGATCTTTGGAAAGTTTAATCTCTTAGAAACTCAAATTAGAAATAAACTGCCATTGCACATGGAGATATCCAAGATAGTTGGCTAGCTATGAAGGTGAACATTCTGGCTAAATTATCTGGACAGGATTCTTTCAAGAAACAGATAATACAGGGATGAGCGTGGAAGTCCAAAGGTCAAGGTTTAGTTGAGGATTCAAAGGTGCTTGGCTAAAGTTTGGTGGTGGTGGTAAGGAAATCTGGTCAATTCAGAATGGCATACTTGACTTGTAATATAGACAGCTGTTTTATAAATTCTTCATAAAAGTTGTGAAAATTCTTAAGTTCTGCCCTCAAGAATTTTACAGGCCTAAGTTCAAGAGAACACAGTACTCAGAAGGTCTAGCAGTAATTTCCCTTGAAATTTATTCAGAAGGGTTCTACAAACTTGTGAGCTAGAAAGAATTAATTACTATTAATTACTCTTTCAAGATAAAAAGATATAGTATCTGTTTATTATGATGACTTTTAGATTTTATTTTTGCCATGGCTATGTTTACTTTAGCTCCACTGAAAGGATGGCATTGAAGTTGAGGACCATCTTAGCAGCACATGCCAGTGTTGTGTGAGTGTTCATAGACAGGCAGTCTGTTGGTAGAAACCTTCACCCTGCTCAGAACATGTAGACCTAATGCAAAGCAGATGTTACGAACAAGTGGAAAAAGTCAAAGGAGAGATGAGAGAAGACTGATTTATTAAATGATTTTAGGAAACAGCCTAAATATTATCCCCAATTGGATGCTTATTGTTCTTCTAAGGCTTCTAAAGGAAACATGGCCTCAGAAAGTAAGAGGTGAATGAAGTATTTTATTAATTTATCTAGAAATTAATTGCAGTTATCCTCCTAATTTCTCCAGACCCATCTTATCCTCGATTATCCTGAAGAATTTCTTTTTGCCATGCTTCACTTTGGTTTATTCTTGGCTTTTTGAAGGTGGAATGTTGCAGATAGAACTTCTTTAGAAGTGACAGGAAATCTCCAAATTCTTCTTAAACAACAGACATCATAATATAATTATTCCAAAAGCCATGATAATGAAATTTCCAGTTAACAATAGAAAAATAAGGATTATTGGAGAATACATTAGGCAGAAATCATAAAATTTTATTTTTGAAATTTACATGTGAGAAACAAATTAATAAGTTAGTATTAGAATAAGACAGTTAAGAATAAGAAGGCATAAATATTTCCTAGAAATTTGGCTTTTGTTTTGTCTGTATTTTGCGGTGTACTCACGGAAAATGAGAATCAAACTAATTAAAGACTAAATGAGAATTCACTATATGAAAGTTGGAAATTTTTTTAAAAGGAAGAAAAGCCTAAAGCTATAAAAAAATACACTTCTTGTTTCTTTTACTTTTATGGGATTTTTAATCTCACTTAGCTGTCAATCATTCTCATTATTTTGGGCACATTCTTCAAGCAATTTAAATTGTTCCCACAGTGGCCGCCAAACCAAATAAACAGTCAAACACTGAAGAGAGTGTGATTTCACCAGAGACCTTAAACAATAGAGTGGCCCAGAAATTTTCTATTAAGTGAAAGGGGTAAGAAACCTCAATGGCAGCTTTAAACATAGAAGGAAAATAGTCTTTGTAGTTTCTCCTCAATCTGTTCCATCAAAATCAAAAGAGAACAAAAATCCTAAAAACCTCAAATAACTCACAACAACAATAAAAACCTTCTTGCTTTCCACAACATAAGAATTATGTTTTAACACATAAGAAAATGTACTTTGAAATGCAATGTAGCTGGGTCAAATGGTGGTTCCATTCCCAGCTTTCCAAGGAATCTCCATACTACTTTTCATATTGACTGTACCAGTTTACAGTCCCACCAGCAATGTATGAGTGTGCCTTTTCCCCAAAATCCTTGCCAATACTTATTGTTGTTTGTATTCTTAATAGCTGCCATTTTGACTGGAGTGAGATGAAATCTTAGAACTTAGTTTTGATTTGCATTTCTGTGATTGCTAGAGATGTTGAACATTTTTTCATATATTTTTGATTGATTGTATATCATCTTCTGAAAAATATCTGTTCAGTTCCTTGGCCCATTTATTGATTGGGCTATTTGTTTTTTGCTGTTTAGCTTTTGAGTTCTTTATATACCCTAGAGATTTGTGCTCTGTCTGATGTGAGAGTGTAAATATTTGCTCCCAAGATTTAGGCTCTCTATTCACCTCACTGATTGTTTCTCATACAGAGAAGAAACTTTTTAATTTGAATCCATCATGCTTATTGATTCTTGATTTTAATTCTTGTGCTATAGGTATCTTATTAAGGAAGTTGGGGCCTAAACCAACATGATGGAGATTTGGGCCTACTTTTTCTTCTAATAGGCACAGTACATTTCCATATATATTTGAAAGAACTCTGCTGATAAAGGACAGCTATGATAATATTTCTTTTAATCTTTTTAAAATTATGAAATATATATACTTAACTGGAATTTTTTTAAAGTTTCTTGTTTATGACATGTGAAGCACCACAAATCATTTTGCCAAGAAAAATATTTATACGATTTATATTGGAATTGAAATAGTTTAGGTTCTCCAGTTTTTAAGAATCATATTTTCATTTTCATATCTTTTGACATATATATTAATATATTTTCCTACTTATAACAAAAGCCAAATTAACCAAAATTCAAAGTTTTAAGATTTTGTATTTCTTGAGTTATCTAACTGCATATATATTTGTGTGTGTATATATAAATTTGTTTAATATATATATATAAACAACTTAATATATATATATATATATATATATATATATATATATATATAAATAAATTTAAGATATATAAAATTTATCCAATATATATATTGGATAAATTTTATATATCTTAACAAGTAATAAAATGTTTTCAAAGCACCAAAGAAATTAAAATTTTGGGTATATGTCACAATAATCAAATCAACACCTTCTTTCTTATTTTGTATAAAAATCTATTTTACTACTTAAAATTATTTTGTTACTTTTATACATACTACCTTTTCTTGCTACTTGGAATTGAACCCAGGACTGCTGTATCACTGAACTACATCCAAACCCCTTTTCATTTTTTATATTGAGACAGTTTCCATAAGTTGCTGAGGTTGGCTTCAGCAATGGGCCTCAGCCTCCTGAGTTGCTGAGAACATAGGCATTTGCCACCATGCCTGTCTTAAGCATTGCTTTGGTTCTAGGGTTCTTATTTTAATTTCAGGTATGAGGGAGAAATAATTAAAGTATTTAAATAACTGTTTCATTTTCAGTTGTAAAAGTAACAAGCTCATTGTTCACAAAATAAAAGTACTGATGACTAAGATGAAGAAAAAGACTATGATTTGCAATTTATATTTTTAATATGTAGGTTTTTTTTTTTCTTTTCTTTTTTGATTTAATTGATAACAAGGAAAAAGAAATTTTATTGATTTGCTAGGAGAAACACAGGGGACTTCTACCTCAGGGCTGTGATTCTGCCCATCAGCAGGAGCAGGGGTCTTTAAAAGAGGTGATAAACCTACATCCATGTGTTCTCTGTTTGAATTGTAATTTACTTGTTAATCTGGGAGATAGTCATTTCGGATATCTTCTGGTTTCTTCCCTAAAGTCTGGATTATTTCACTCCTGTGGTGGGTATATACTCATGGACAGATGAATCTGCTTAAAATGGGGAAGAAAGGTAATATTTTTTTCCCCTGAGATTAAAGAGGGGGGAAAGATTAGGGAGGAGCAGGGAGAAAAGAAGAGGAAGAAAGACATGTCCATTTTAAAAATAAATTGCAGTGGCAGATGAACGAGGGCTATATTCAAAGCATAAAGTGGACCACTTTTACATTTTCCCATGGCCAATGTCTACATTTTATTTCTATGGAAAAATGGGTGAGAACAATCTCCAAGCTTCTTCCTGCTGAAATAGGATGAAGTTGGGGGAAGTAACCCAAAGTCCTTGTTCTCTATTAGCTGGGGCATGGAAAGTTAAGGGTATTCAGCATCAGAGCAGTTTAGAGGTCCCCAGTGGCCGATGCCAGGTGACTGGACAAGGCATACATAGGATAGGATCATGCTAGGACATGACAGCAAAGCATTATTATTATTATTATTATTTTGTAAACAAGTAGCAAAAAAGCAATTATTATTTCAGCCAGTCTCTGCAATCCATGAAGACAGTAACTCATGATCTTATCAGTGCAAAACAAACTGAGTTTATTGATATAGAAGGATAGGAAGATTGGTAGATCTATGAGATTAGGCTCAAATTAACTCAGGACAAATTTACAAATCTAGAGTCCTTTGAGATCATTATTATTAGGCACTTACACACAAGAACCCTTCCTTTAGCCAGGCACAATGGTGCACATCTGTAATTCCAGTGGCTAGGGAGGCTAAGACTGGAGGATTGTGACTTCAAACCAGAACTCAGCAATGGTGAGGCACTAGGCAACTCAGTGAGACTCTATCTCTAAATAAAATATGAAATAGGGCTGAGTGTGTGGCTAGGTGATTCAATCCCCAATACCCCTCCCCCCCCCCAAAAAAAAAAACCTTCTTTTATGCGTCCAGCTTTATTTACTTTTGATATGGTTGACAGGCTGACACAAATGTACATCTTAAGTTACATTTAAAAAAGCATTGTTTTTTTCTTTTAAATGTGCATGTAGGACTGTGCTTAGGCTATGAGGCTATACTCTCCTGCCTAGTGTTTAAGACCAAGTTGGCCAAAACTGACCTTGTTCCTACCTACTCTTAAGAGTCAACTGAGTTTCCTCAGAGATCACACTTGTGGCTTTGTGCAAAACTTATTGGCTCCTTTAGCTTTCTTCTATCAGTGGTGCCATTTGCCAGGATGGATCGGGGTCTTGTTGACAGTAAGTGGCTTATCTTACAAGCATCAGGGACAGTTCTCTTTCTGATGACCTTTCTCTTTGCAGAACGTGCACTGGTTGGCTTCCTGTTCTCTGGGATTCTCTCAACCTCCCTGATGGACAGATCAGGTGACTCACTAGTTTGGTAGGGCTCAGAGAGGGGTCCTGTTGATCTCTAGGTTCTGGTTGACCTTAGGAAGCAAGGGCCAAAATATTGGCTGCTTTTTCCTTGGACCTTTTAGTACCTTGACTTTGGTCTCTAAGTTTTTGTTTTTAAACATCCAGCGGGGCAGTTCCTCCAATCTTAAAGTAACAGGTTATAACTTCAATATCTATAATTTTATAGTTATCCCTTTTATTTAATTGGGTTAGTATTAGTACTGGAAGTCAGCATTATATATTATTTGTCCTATATGTGATGGGTTATTATCTCAAATTAACTCAAGTTGTTTTATTAGAAGAAGTACCTCTGCAAAACACTAACAGGCAATAATTATACAGTTTACAAGAAAAATACAAAATAAAATTAACAGAGCAAAAACATATTCAATTTGTGTAATAGCTATGAACCAAGAAAAATGATTTTTATAATCTTTTGAACACAACTTCAAATGAGCTCCAGCATAGCTTATGTTGAAGCAATTCTAACATGGAGTAAAGTAAGAGGCAGAGCCTTATCTCAGGTAAAGTGAGGCTCTTGACAAATAACACAATACAACATTACATCTAAAACATGAATCAAATAAAGGCTAAGAGAGCTTTTAACTTTCTTTTTGTGGAAAAAAGGAACAAAATGCTTCTGTGTTTTACAATGTCACTTTAAACAGATTATGTTCTTCTTATTTTCTTCCAAAAATACTTTTAAATTCTTATTCCAGAGTGAAGAGTAACACAAAATTACACACACACACACACACACACACACACACACACACACCAGGTTACTATATCCAGCTATAAAGCATCAAATGACATGAATAAATACCAACCAAATTTGTATTTCTATACAAATCTGAGACTATTACTACAGATAATTTTAGTTTGGGGAACACCACCTGAGTAAAGTTCTCTCCTCTAAGCTTTACATTTAACTAAGTTTAACTTTTAAAGTTCAATTTAGAACCAGTAGTTTATGGTAACAAAAATTATAGGTCTGCATGGGTTAGCAGTTCTAGGAAAAATTAAAGGGTAGCCTTCAATCTCTTACACACTTAGAAAACAGTGTTAATGAGCAGAAATAGATTTAGCCAAAGCATACAGATATAAGACAGGTCTTCAAATGATACTGTGGCCTTTCTAGTCAGCTACAATGTATAAAGGAGAGCAACTTATTGGCTACCTTGCCAGTAATCCTAGACAGACTTTCATTTGATAAACTTTTACATAACTTTTAGACAAACTGATTTGTATAGTTCTCAGATGTATAGTTGTGTGTAGTTACATATATTTAGGATGTGAACTATATTATAATAACCTAAAATAGTAGTTGTTTCTCTAATCAGTTACAAAGTAATCATTTAAAATACTTTAACACATATAAACCCAAATTCCTTTAAGCTTTAGTTTCCCCTAAGTAATAAAACCTAAAATTTATAAGAAAATTATCTTGACAGATAAGAACAAATAAATGTTTCAGATTTTGCTTCATATTCATGTATTAAAGTTCAAATAATGTTGACTGTGTTAATTACAGCTAATTTAATCATAAACAAAGTTTTTGAGATTTACCTTCTGAAATTATTCTGCAACTTAATTAGTCATTCACAACTTCTTTACATCCTTAGTTTTGTTCTCTCTTTCATCTTGGATTTTTTAAATTAATTTATATATGATAGCATAATGCATTACAATTCAAGTTATACATATAGAACACATTTTTTTTTTCATTCACCTTGGATTTTAGCACACGAATATTACTTTACCAGACAAAATACTTTCCCATCCAGAAACATTTCTTTTACCTTCTAATTTTCTGTACTAAAATATATTTCCACACCTATAACTTTCTTTTATCTTTTCTAGTTTTTGATCCTTTCATAAATTCATATTCTGAAAAAATCTTTATGAATGCTACCTGTATGTTTACACAACAAATTTCATCCCAGGAGAAGATTGAGCAATCCAGTTTAAACAACAACTGTTCCTTTTTTATTTTATTTTTTTGTTTTCCTCCCAGATTATATTCAAGGGGTTGGAACAAAGGTATTTTTGAGCCTGACCTGCCTCTCTTGTCATTATCACAAGGCCATCAACTTTACGTGAGCTCCCTACCATCAATTGTACCCAAAGACTCCTTCTGGGTCTTCTTCTTACTCTAGGCATATTTTATTTTCAATAAAGGAGGCCCTTTCCATCCTTTTTTTTTAATACTTACTTGAAGATCCTTTGCAGAAGCTGCCTACAAAACATGGGTTGTTTTTAGTTGTTTTTTTCTTTTCTGGGTGAAGTTGTTTATTCTGCCATTCTCCCCATGCATTTAGTTTTATGGGATATTATTATAGCAAGAACTGCTTTGCCCCCATGATGTATATCTTCTGGCCAAATGGGTTGTCCTGTGCTATCTTAAAAGGGGAGACTATTCCTGTCCCCAGGTCATAAACTAACAGTGATGGAACCTACTACCATAAATCTTTTGTGGCCAGCAGCCTCCATTCCCCAAGGGCAAAAAGGACTGGAAGGCAAGGAAGAAGCCAGGTTCTTTGTGGCTATTTTTCTACATCCCAGGCAGCTCCCTTGGGTGTCAAGAAGCTCCTACTGCACCCAGAGTTGAGGGGACTCCCCTCTCTGTGATTCCTTCCCTGCAGCTTAGGGCTGGTGTTCTTACCCACAATGAGATGACCTGTGGCTGCCTGGGGCCAGGCTTAGACACAGTGCTGGAAGTGCTGGCACTGGGTTGAAAAGATTTAAATCTTTTGAAACTTTCTTCTGGTGTCCTGCTATCTCTGTACACCAGAGGCAGTGCCTTTTGGCACCTTCAACCTTGTTTCTAACTATTTGGACCCATTATCATGCAACTGCATACATGCACATAGATACAGAATTTCTTTCATATACTTTATCCCTGACAGACAGATCAACTTCAAGATTGTATAATAATCCAGCTATTCAAAAGCCAGATGGTTACAGTAAAATATTATCTTAGACAGGCTTATACCTATAGGTGGTCCTTTATTCAACTTACTTAACCTCTGACAGACCAACTCTGATTGCAAAATTGTACAGAAAAGAAACTAAGAGAGATATGACCAGAAAGGAACCCCCAAACCATGGCTGACAGAGGGGAAGCTTTAAATTGTCCAAACCAAGATCTTTTCCAAGAGACTACCTATAGGATCAATGACGTATTAATCTTGTATTAAACGTGGCACTAACGGATACAAATAACACAAAAACACAGACAGACAACCAGAGGGAATTCACAAACCAAAGGTCAACAAACAGATGAGAACCTAGAACAGACCAGAAGTATGTAAATATTTCTAGGTTCTCCAGTCCCATTTCACCAGAACTCCTACACCAGTGGTGCCACAGATATCCCCACAAAGAGTCACTAGATGGTCTTACAAAGAGTGACCAGATGTGTGGAATCAGGAGACTCAGTGCACACACCAGGGGATTTACTAAGTGGCCAAAGGTGTCCTGACTTTATTTAGCTCAGTTTTTCTTTTTCTCAAAGTGGACCATGATAGAGTAAGCTATACAGTTCAGGGAGAGAAGGCAGGAGTTCCTGAAGCAAAGGGAGCTGCTGGGATGGTCCCTCATAGCTCCTCTGGTTGGACCAGAGGCAAACTCACCCATCTTCTGACTTTCCTGCAGTTGACTCTCAACAAATTCGCTAGCCACCATTGCATTCTCAGCATGGAACTGTGGGGGTTCTTTGGAGAGCCAGGGTTTTCCAAGAATCCTGGCGTGGGCCTCTCTTGGGTCCCACCTGGGGTATCAGATTTGTTACCAAAAGCTCAATCCTTGTCCCTGATGCCAATCCAACAACGAGGCCACGGTTTTGAGAAAAAAAGAAAAGGAAGTTTTATTGCTTTGCAAACAAAGGATTAACAGAGGGTTCTCTTGTCCCAGAAGCTATGATTCTTGTTTTTATTTTTTGATCATAATGTTTAATTTATATTTAAAAATAAGTTTTATATTTAAAAATAAGTGATATTTCTGAGTTGGGGGTCACCAAGACTGTCTCCAATTTAGACAACTCAGAAGAACTCACAGGACTTAGCATCTAGTCATATTTAAGATTGGTCTCTTTTCTTTCTGTTTTTATTTTCTCTCAATAATTGAATCCAGGAGCTTTCATATCTTAGACATGCATTCCATGGCTGAGCTACATCCCCAGGCCTTTTTATTTCATTTTGAGACAGGATCTTACTAAATGCCCAGGTTAGTCTTGAATTTGGAATCCTCCTGCCTTGGCTTCTAACTGATTACACATGTGTGCCACTGCACCCATCTGTAGACTGGTTTCTTACAGTGAAAGAATGCAAAGCAGTATCAGAAATAGAACAAAGTGCATGGGGCAACATCTTGGGAAACCATACCATGTAAGCTTACAAGAGTCCTCTGCTACCAGTAATGAAGGATGAAGGATATATTTAGTTCTCTGTATAAGGACATGTGATAGCACATGTGAAATGTTGCAATCAGGTAAATTCATAAAAGATCAATGCCTGAGATTTCAATTGGAGTTTAGTTATATAGGCATCCCTTGTCTACAATACCCAAATTCCATATTCCTGGGGAAAAAAGTAGGTGTTGAGAATGAACCGTACTTTTTATAGAACTTAGATACATTGAACCATATCTATCTGTTTATGGTTGTGAGAACTATTCTGAAATCAAAGTTTCCAGATATAGGCTGAGAGTTCAATTTGGAAATAGGTCTTTCAGAGGATAGCAATTAAACTCATTATGTTACCTTTTTCTGAAGTTTCAAACTTCATTGTTATTTTTTTCCAATCATTAATATTTATTCATATAATTCAAATTTTTTACCAGTAATTATCACAAAATAAAATCATGTTTAAAAAAAGAAAAAAAAAGATATATAAACATCAATTGCCACTCATAAATATTGAATTGGAGTAAACCATTTTTGCCCAGGTAAGTATGCATGCATCCATTAATTCATTAATTTACTCAGAATTTATCATGATTGAAGGAAGATGTATCCTCTTCTTCCATATTAATAAAAATTATTCATTTTTTTCTACAAAATCTATAGTAAGAAGTTTTTAGTGGCTTAAATAAGCAAATAATCTTATACACTAAGGGACAGTTATAGGATCTTTTAAATCTTGCACCCTTAATCTTATAAGATGTACTTTAAAATTCAAAAGTTAAGGTTGAAAATAATGTTTATATTAATTTAAATATATTTGAGAGAAAAGTAAAAACAATCTAGTTATGTTTTATACCTATAAGTAATACTTTATTAATTACAACATTTAAGTATTGTTCCCCTGAATCAAGACAATTTTCTTCCTATTTACTCCATAGTTGAATTTTTTTTTTCCGTGAAGCTATTAAATTCTTTGGAGTCTTTAATTTTTTCAGGAAAGAAAATCCATACAACACAATCTAAAATATTCTTGTTTTATAGAAGCAGTTTGTAAGTCAGTCTAACTAGCTGTGATCAATCTCCCTCAATCCTATTAGCAAAATGAACAAGCATCAAAATTCCATATCAAAGTATGTTTTCATTTTGAATGCAACACTCAAGTTTGTTTATTTTAACTTTTAAAGGGTCGATTAGACAATTTGAGATGCAGAATAGGCCCAGTAAAAAATACAAGGTTGCCCTTTATTCAGAACTTATTAAAAAAAATTGGAAATATTGTCATTTACCAAGGAGAGTAAAGAAAGAAAATGACAGATATAATGTGAAGGCTACATAATAGCTATGATTATAATGGAAATCAATGAGGACTAATTTATTCTGTATCATATTATGAGGACAGGGAACATTCTGCAGTGGAAAGGCAATAAATTAGAAGTGGATATTAACATTTTTAATGCACAGTGTGAGATAGCCAAACAGTGATTGAAAGGGGAAAAACAATTAATACTCAAATCTTGTTAAATATTTAATACTAAAAATCCTTGGAACACTTGAAAGGAATTTCTTTTTCAGTTAATTGTTTGCATATAATCAGATAGGAATATAATAAAGAATGTTTGCTTGGCATTTAGAAGGCTAGTGTAAGTTGATAGTCTAAATGAAGACTTCTATATTTGGAGGAAATTATTCTAAATTAATTCAAGAAAGAGTTCACAGTGTGTGCTTTTTGACAGTCATGAAAGAATTCTAGTGCACCTGCTTAGGAACATTTTCCTCTTATATAAAGGTGTCTGGTATTTTGCTTAGTTTGTGGTGACTAATTTGCATGAATTCATAATGTAGCTGTCAGATTTTCTTTTTTTATTCTTGTTGCATTATAATGCTAATAGAGTAAAAACAGAATTTAAAAAATTGTTTTAGACTCAACATCACTATATTTGACATCTATATACTCCCTGTGATAAATATAGCATCCGATTTTCTGTGGTAATGCTTTCATAATCTTAGCTTCTGGGCATTAGTGCTGTGCAGTATTCACATAGAAGTACAATGTGGAAGTTAGATGTTTTGTAGTATGTAAGTAATTCTCCTTTCATGTGAATGAATAAGAGCAGATTATAGATAAGTAGTTGAATTAATATTTGAAAACTTACAGGTATCATTTGCCAATCACTCTTCTGCTCTTCTCATCTAGAAGTTTGCCATGAAACTTTGTTCTTTAAGTATAACCGAGATAGGGAAATGCTGACACAAAAATGGATTATCTTATCAAATCTCTAAACTATTTAAAAACTTCCAATGAATTTAAAAAAATATCAAATCAGATAATGTGGATTTCTAAGGGCCATTTTGCCTGCTTTTCACTTTTAGGAAATATGAGTTTGTATGAATAGAAGTTTTACATAATATAAAACTGATTCACATTCCAAGTGATAGTACAAAGCAATTTTGTTTTTCAAACTTCAGGTTTAATTAATATAAAACAAAGAAAGCCAAAAATACAAGCCAATAAAATATAAATTTTATTAGAGTTGTTATTTAATCATATATCCTCAATAGGTACCCTCAGGTTGATAGGTTTAGAGCAAGTAGTCATATTATATTTAAACATATTATAAAAAATATCTAATTGTAAATTGTTTTGTTTTTTCTTTTTAAAACACAATCTCATCTAGAAAAGGAGTACAAGCTGTTTCTATAAATGTAAATCAGATTGACATAAGCAGAAGTCGAACTAGTAATGAATTCTATAAAATTTTAGGAAAAATGTGAGGCAGCTCTACTTAGATGAAATCCTTATGTGTGTGGTACACAGGATTAAAGCAAGGCTTCATGCATGCTAGATAAGTGCTTTATCACTGAGCTATATCCCCAGCTCCAAAAGCAATGTTTCAGAGAGTATCAATGTTTCCAGGCCTATTGTGGTTTGGTCTGTGTGGCTCATGCAAGACCTGGATTCCAAACAATAGGCTCCCATGAACTTTACTTAACAAAATTAAGGCCCTAGAGTAGTGAAATATTATCTTTAGAAAAAAAATGGATTCTCAGATTCTCCCTAACCCTTTGACTTTATAACAATTTATGTGTGTATGTTGCACACACACATATGTACAAATACAACTAACAAGAACAAATTTTAAAAACCCCAACTGCTCATAAACAACAACAAAATTTAAGAAATGTCTATGTATACATATGTAGAGGGATTGATATGATCTCCAGATATATACCTAGATAAACATAGATAAACATAGGCTGTAGTATTTGTTATTTTTCTTCTACACTATTAAAAAGTATTTTCTTTTGATGTAAATGTATATTCAATGCTATTCACAGGTCTTGGGTATCAAATTTTATATATGTTTTGAAAAATGTATTCATCTTTGTAATCGACTCTCTAATCAAGACATAGAACATTTCCTTCAAACCAGGAATTCTTATCACATTTTCAGGTAATTCATCCCCCTTTTCCTGTTCTGAACTTTCACTTTTTTTTTGTCTTTAAAATTCAAGATAGTGACACCTGTACAGACACTGAATCCATATATGTCTTTGTATTATTTTTCTTTTTTGCTATCTCTTTCTCTCAATGACTCCATTTCTTTTCTATTTGTTTGCTCTGATAACTTTGAATTATGTTTTCATATCTGATAGTAATGTTCTACTCTTCACTTTTATATTTCCATTTTCTCTTAGCCATTGTTTTAATGCTTACTCTAAAATTAGTATGTATTATTTAATACTTGCAGAAAATTAATATTGGTATAATATTAAATATAAAGATTAAGTTTTATGTTATTTATTTGCTATTAAAGAACAGGATATATTTCTTCACTTGATTGTTTTTCAAAGTAATAATTTTTAATGTTTTTCTCACATTTTATGTGAACATATTATTTTTCATTACATTTTTGGTCTCTCCTGAGTCTTGTTTTATGATCAGTGTTTTCTTAAAATTTCAAGAAAATATGACAATGCATGACCATTCTTAGGCAACCACACACGCTTCCCGTTCCAACTATTCCCCTCATACTTAATCAACTGAGAACTCTTCTAATTGAAGCATTTTCTGTGGACTTGCAGAAAAATGAGGAGACAGAGAAGATGAAATAATTTTGAAATGTTCTAAGCCCTAACAGAAAGTTCCTAGGCAAGGATCTGGGCACATAGGAAGTTAACCTTGAGACAATGATAAGAATGCAATGATTCTTGGAGGCAACTTGTTCTGTGAACAAGACACTAGCAAAGATTGGCTCTGGATCATGAGTAACTTATGTGATGATCTCTTAATATCTTGCTTGGGTGACAGGGAACAAACTAATCTTTTCCTAGCAACTGAAATGAAGCCTAGGAAACTTGACTTTTCACTACACACTCATCAGGACAGAGTGTATGATACTAATGATATTGCCATCATGTAAGCCATCATAACTGTTGGCCTGGTACCTCTAAGTTAAACAGAATGATTAATAAGTAGAGAAAAACCTACAGCGTTCATTCACTAATTTATGTGATCTCATAGGAAGGGGGGAGAGAGAGAGAGAGTAAGCAAAAATAAAATATGAACAAGAATTATCAAAATACTCTAAGATGTGGAATTTAATAAAATAACATTTACGGACAGCAACTTATAAGAAATTAGTTTAGGACTTAAACAAAAATGAATAAATGCACATAAAAAGAGATTCAATTGTAGTATAACAATTTTTCTGGCATGTAAATTTTGATTTTTAAATTTAAGAATCCTTTAAATAAAATGTAGAGGATATTTACTACTGTGATTTGAATATGTGGTCTGAAGCTTCTTTTAGGATGTTCCCATTCCTAAAAGGGAAAATAGGAGAGAATTATAAGATCCCCCCCCAAATTTTTAAAATAACTGGCTACTTAGAGTGAAATTAATATGAATAATTTGGCTTAGAATAATTGTTAAGATATAACAGAAAAAAAATTTAACAGACGTGAGAGAGTAGACTGAAAATCTGCAATAAGTTTTAGGCAAGATTTGTGTAAAAAGCAATACCAAATCATATCCTGAAATATTACTGACATTTAGAAATAGAGAACAGACTAGCTTCTGGAACAAAAGAAGACAATTTAAAACAGAGAGAAAAGGAATTAGACTAGTCTTGGAAGTTTTATTTGCACCACATTTGTAGCACATATGGATCATTGAGAAGAATTAATAATTAAATACCAGCCAAGAAGGTATTCAATTGTTGAGGCTAAAGATATATATTTACAGATAAACAGAGATTCAGAGAATGCATCATAAAAATGTCCAATATGAGTAGAACTCATAAAAATAGTTTGTCCAAACAAAAAATGAATACTCGCCACAATATGGAATGTATAAATGAGTAGAAAAAAAAATATGTGCCCTTGTGAATTTCTATATTCAAAGTGGAGCTATAATTTTAAGTTATTATAGAATTCTTATTAAAGTTAGGATGAAGCAATAAAAAAATAGAGCACCTTCGTGTTTGACACATTTGTACATAGTCTTCATATAATAATATAAAAGTTTTGAGGGGCTGGGGATATGGCTCAAGTGGTAGCGCACTCGTCTAGCATGTGTGACACACTGGGTTCGATTCTCAGCACCACATAAAAATAAAATAAAGATTTATTTTTAAAAAAGTAAAAGTTTTGAGTCTTCTCAGGAGGGAGTGAGTACATCTGATTCTAATTGTATAGATTTTGCATTGCACAAGGACATTAACTTACAGGGCCATCCATCATATCTTACATATCATGGATATGTATTTTATTATAATTTGTCAACAGATGTAATTGAATATGTTATTTTAACAAAATCTCTACATTATAGTAATTGTACATCTGATATAATAATAGTGTCATAGGAAACAGCATCATTTTTTTATCAAAAGAAAATGGTCAAGTGATCTAGCAGTGGCGTTTCTATTTTAGTGCTTGACTTGGTCCATTCAGTTTATTATAAGAAATACCACAGACTGGTTGGTCTATAAAAATAAAGGACTTTATCTCTCACAGTTCTGGAGCTGGGAAGACCAAGGTCAGTGTTCTACCATATGCAGTGTCTGGTAAAGGCCAGCTTCATGGTTTATAGACTTCTCACTATGTTCTTATATGGCAAATAGGTAAGGAAGCATTTTGAAGTTAAGTCTCTTTTAAAAGGGCAAACACCATTTGTAAAGCTTCTGTTCTTATGAACTAATCATTTCTGAAACTCTCCACCTTCTAAGTGCACTACATTGGGGGTTAGGAGTTTAACATAAAATATGGATGAGATGCAAAATTCATGTTCCTCTTCCATGCAAAATACACTTATTTCAACCTAACAGTCCCCAATGTCTTAAATTGTTATAGCATCAACTTTAAAGTTCAAAGTCTCCTCCGTGGCAGAGCACATGCTTAATTTGCACAAGACCTTGGACTTTCTCCAGCATCAACATAAACAAGTCCAAAGTTTCATCTAAATCAGAGGTGGGTGGAACTCAAGCTGTGATTCATCATGACATGAATTACTCTCCAACTGGGACTTGTCTGTTTAACCAAGGAAGTTAAGTTTTTCCAAAATATAATGGTGGTACAGGCATAGAATGGACGTTCCCATTCCTAAAAGAAGAAAGAAGAAGGGAGTCATAGGTGCCAGGTAAATCCAAAACCTAATGGGTAAACAATATTAAATCTTAGAGTTCAAGAATAACAATCTTTGATGCCATGCTCTTCCCTCCAGGCCCATTAAGGTAAAAGTACTATATCACATTACTTGGTGCGGTCCCATCCCCAGGACTCTGGGAGCCTTGCCAACAAAGCTTTGGGCAGAGCCATCTGGCCTATTGAAAGTAAGGTGATGATCACTGATTTGAAACCAAAGAAGTAGCCTGATCTCTGTATCACCTTCAGCATGATTCTTCCCTTGCCTTAAAGCATAGGTCATATTTGAAGTTGAAAAGAAATACAGTTCCATCCTGTGATATCCAGCAATTATAACAGCCTTCTTTCATCTCTACACATTTTCTTTTTTTGGTTTGAACTGGCAATTTTCCTGCTAGATGGCTTATTAACTCTGTGTTTAATGTCCTCACTAATCTCTGTATTAAATGGACTCTTGACCACACCCTTAGTGTATGCTGAGATCACAGTGGTGATTTACCACAATTCTTGAAACTTTCTTTTCAACCCTCATCCCTTACACAATTTTATAATTGATAAACTCCTTTCATTAAATGCATTCCCACTTAAAAATGTCTACAGAGATATGAACTATGTCAGGTTGATAATTGATTGATATAATAGTGTTGAAAATCTTTATGTGCTTCTTTGCAAATTTATTTATTATTGGTTTTATTGCTAATATTATTATGTGTCTTATTGTTTGGTGCCCAGAATGATGCTTTGTAATTTCATATGATCCAATTTCCATCACAGATATGATATACATTTTAGTTACTATGTTTAGGGATGAGATGAGAAACTATGTGTAAAATATTAAATACATTTCCAAAACAAATTGTAAGTTATGAGCCAGGATTCTAGCCTGCATCTCATATACTTAAAATTTCTTACCTTTTAAAGATAACATTATGCTTCTTATAAATAGCTTCACCTACAAAAGATATTTTTTCCACTTTGGTTTTCTTAAATGTCACTATGATCATTCTTATTTAAGATCATTTTCCAAAGATTTATTGTTTACATCAACTTGCATTACTATTTCATATGATCTTACATTACTTTAATGTAGCTAATCAAGCCATTCTTTCTTTTTTTTTTTGGTATAACAGTTGTGGTGAAACTTCTGCTAACTGCATTAGAGAATTAACACCTCTTTAATCAAACATATTGTGAATTGAGATATAGTGAAAAGATTTGGTGGCAAACTAATTAACAGAATGAATTGACTCTTGTTCAATAAATATTTAAGATAAAATAAAATTTAGCTCTGAAGAAACTGAAATGACTTGATGTTAATACTGAATGTGTGTTAGTAGGTTGGAGGGGGTGCTTATTTGAATAGCTAATATAAGCTAAGTCTTTCTCCTTTTGACAGTCACAAGAGAGGATGACTTTATTTATTTTATTATTATTTTTAATGATACAGGATCTTACTATGTCACCCAGGTTTTCATTGAACTCCTGGGCTCAAGTGATCCTCCTGCCTTTGCCTCCTGAGTAGCTGAGACTACAGGTGTGTATCATTATTCCCAGCTAAAAGATGACTCATTAAAGGACATTGGTGGACTTATTAAAGCTCCTTTAAAGATATGTACTATGGATTTGATATGAGGTGACCCTCAAAAGCTCCTGTGTAGAAGAAATACTCATAAATGCAATGGTCATGAGAGCTGTGACCTAATAGTTTATCCTTGTTTGAATGGACTAACTAGGTGGTAACTATAGGGAGGTGGAGCATGGATAGAGACAGTGGGTTATTAGGAAATGGAGTCCATCCTCTCTTTGGCCCCTTTCCTTCTCTCTCTGCTTCCTAAATGCTATGAGGTGAACAATTTTTTCTCAATGCTGCCCTTCTACCTCACCTTGGACCCAGAGCTATGGATTTGGCTAACTATAGACTAAATCTCTGAAACAATGAGCCAAAATAAACTTTTCTTCTTATAAGTTATTCTTGTTGGGTATTTTGGTCACAGTGACAAAGAAGACTAAAACCAGAATTGGTACTGGAAGTGGGGTCTTTGCTGATACTAACCTGACGATATAGGTCAGAAACCTTTGGGAATGTTTCGTAGGAGGAGTCAGAAAAGTTTGTAGATGGAGCCTGGAAGAGCCTTAAATATTTGTAAGCATAATTTAATGGATGATTCTGGTGGGTGCTCAGAAGACCAGAATGCTGAAAGAAATGCAGACAGCAAAGACTGCTCATGAGATTTCAGAGGAAAATGAAGACTTTATTGGGAATTGGATTAGAGGACATTCATATTAATTCTGCAAAGAGCTTGTCTACCTTTTGCCCATGTTCTGACACATTGTCAGAAGCTGAGTTTAAAAATGATTGACTAATTAATCTGGCATAGAAAATTTCAAGACAACGCAACATTCAGGCTGTGGCATGGATTTTGCTGGTAGATTTTTAGATAGGTTTACTCTGAGAATCAAAAGCAGAAAACAAAGCTAAAGGATTTTAAAAATTTAGAGTTCAGCATGAAAAGCGCATGGAAAACTGGGGCCAAAAAGGTGTGGTTGTTGAAGAGATTACAGATACTAAAGAGATGCTAAGTACTTCAAATAGAGACACAAAACAGGTGGTTTAAGGGCATCTCAGCAACTTAAATGATAACACCAATTACAGATTTAATGGTAAAATTTCTTTGAAGTGAGATCGTGGTATATGCTGCTCACAACGGGGGACCTTGGAAGTTGTTTTACCATACTGAGCCATACAGGTACTCAGAGGTCAGTGAAACCCTGATTACTTGGGGCCCAGTTGCTGATCAAGCTGTTGTCATTCATATGGTGTTGGTCCTTCAGAAATGAACACTATTGGGATCAAGGGACCATGGAGACTTCCACTGAAATTTCAAAGGAAGACATGGGAAACCAGGCAAAGTATAGCAGGGTTGGAATCCCTGTGGGCTTCTCCTGACAGGGCAAGGCATAAAGTTGTGGAGGTGAAGCCAAACCTGAAATGGAGGCCATAGAGATTAAGAGATGCCAGGAACATGCACTGTCTGGTGAGAAAAGCTGCTAGCTGCAGGGAGACCAAAGCTGAAACAGATGCCATGTGGGCTACAACTGTCAATACAAAAAAGATGAGACTTCCCGAATCCTTTGCAGACTTCATTTCAGTACCATGTGCTCTGGATTCTGAAAATGGAGTTCTGTGATCTGTCTGGGTTTTGGTCTCATTTTGGACCTATTTCTTTTTTCTATGCCCCTATTCCTCCCTTTCAGAATGGAAAGATTTGTTCTGTGCCACTGTATGTTGGATATGTGTAACTTGTTTTTTGATGGGCTCACAGACAAGAGTTTACCTTGAGTCTCAGGAGAATTTGAACTTGGACTTTTGGACAATGCTGGAACTGTTAAGAAGATTATGGGGACTCTTAGAGATGGACTAAATGCAAGTTTCACTGTGAGATGACCATAAGCTTTTGGAGCCAGAAGTGGAATGTTGTGGTTTAAATATGAGGTTTTCCCTGAATCTGCTGCATTCATGCAGGAATATTCAGAGTTGTAATGATTACATTATGAGAGTTATGACCCAATCAGTCAATACTAGTTTAAATGGACTAACTGGGTGGTAACTGTGGGTAGTTGGAGGAGAAGGTGTGTCATTGGGTCATATCATAGAAGGGTTCATCATTCCCAAGGCTCCTTCCACCCATCTCTCTGCTTCCTAGCCACCAGGAGGTGAGTGGCTTTTTTCTGTAATGGCCCTTCCACCATGTTGTGCTGCCTCATCTTGGGCCGGGAGCAAAGCAATCAGCCAACTATAGACTGAGTTACTGCAACCATGAGCCAAAATAAACTCTTCCCTCTTTAAGTTGTTTATTGTTGGGTATTTTGGTCATAAAACCAGAAAGCTATCTTACAAAAGATATTAAAAGGGCTGGGATGTAGCTCAGTGGCAAAGTGTCTGCCTTGTATTCGCAAAGCCCTGGGTTCGACCCCCAGGTCCAAAAAAAAAAATTAATAATAATAATAATAATAATAATAAGGATAAAAAAACTTAAAAAAAGATATTAAAAGCTTTATTAGGCAGAAGACTTTTCATAGCAAATGACAGAAATACAATTCAAAATAACTTTAACCAAAGAAAAAAATGCCAATAGAGAAGTTTATTTTCGGCTCACTTTGGAAAGTCTAAGTGTCATATTATCATTAGCCAAACTTAAGCACAATTACACACACAATATTTCTGGGGTGTTGTCTCTTACATAGTTTGGTTTGGGGTCCCATTGTTTTTGATTTCATGTTTCAGTTTCTCTTTGTGGTAACAAAGATATTTGCTGATTTATCAGAGTAATTTCTGTATTCCATTAATATCCATCCTCCAACCTACCATGACAACCACAGTGGCATGCCTACATTTCAATCCTAAGCAGGACAAAGAGTGGTTGCAAGTGATTTTAAACAAATATTTTTATCCAAATTTCTATATCCAGAGTACTCTTCTATGTGTGGCAATCATTGACTTACTCATCTTTGTAACAACTTAAAGATGAGCTATTATTATCTGTCTTTTATCCATGAGATCACTGAGACCAGAAAAATTAAATTGACACATTTAACAAATGACAATCTGAGCCCAATCAAAATACTACACTGATTCTTCAGTAGCCTACAATGTGGCCAAGACCAATTATAACTAAGTCACCATTTGATAGAGATCATATCTGAGACTAAGTAAAGGGTCAGAACTGGGATTAGAGAAAAATGTAGAAAAATCTCCTTGTAGGAATAGGAATCCTGACCTGAACAGGGGGGGAAAAATTAATGATGCCCATTAAAACAAGAGTTCTGTTTCAGGAAAATCAAAGAATATATATATATATATATATATATATATATATATATATATATATATATATATATATATATTTACACATGTATAGAGTATGTATACACATATATACCCATATATAAATACATTAACATAGTACATATATTTTTATTTGGGAATTACATGGTTTTGTGATATATGATGGCGGCTAATTAATGAATGTTAACAGCAAAATTATAGTTTATGGTATGGTCCTGAAATTATAATGAAAGGTAGCCAAGCTAAGTTTCTATGTATATATAATAATAATTAAAAATGACTGTGATGTACCAGGTATGGTGGTGTATGCCTGTAATCCCAGCAATCCTGGAGGCTGACATAGAAAGATCACAAATTCGAAGCTAGCCTCAACAAATTAGTGAGGCCCTAAGCGACTAAGTTAGATCCTGTCTCAAAATGTTAAAAAAAAAAAAGGCTGGGGATGTGGCTCAATGGTTTGATCCCTGATGCCAAAAAGAAAAAAAAATGGCTATGATGTTAGCTAAATGGTAAACTTATCTCCCAGAAGAAATTATTCTTTCTCATGTTGTTCTTTCCTTCATTCCATCACAAATCTCATAATCATTGAGTTTCTTCCTGAACAAATACTCTTCTAGAAGAGAATGTTCACCAATGAGACATCAGACAGCATACTACTGTTCTGATGAAATCTCCTCTGAACCATTCTAGATGACTTATTACTATAATTCAATTATTCTTTTTGAATTATTAAAAATAGGCTGCCTAAGTTAAATTCATTTGCATTTTGAAAATTTCTTTAACTTGCTGTCTCTTTCTAAACTCTATCTAAATTTTTTTCTTTCCTTTCCTTGTTTAATCAGCTCCTTGTACCCCTTTATGGTGATGAAAGTGAATGAACTCATCTCCCACTTCTCTGAGTGAAGGCACTGATTATCTGTGTTCTGGGAGCCTCTGCCTTGACTCTGCACACACCCACATGCACAGCCAATGTGGGCATGTCCCCAAGGAGTGCTCTTTGTCCTTTCAATTAACCTCACTTTCCTGTCTATGCCACACAGGGTTTCAATGTTGTGGGGAGTAAATTAGAGATATATTTCACCCCATTGCAAAAGGCTTCTGGATAGCAATATGCTAAAGATGATAATTAAATCTATCTTACCTCAGAGTCCTCAATAATTAGTCACATCAAATTCCACACTATCTCTGGTCATACCATAGAACCCTTTCAGTAAAGCTCATTTGAAATGGCTTCTTTTCCTTACATATAAAAGAGACCTGGCTAGAAAAGTTGGAGTATTTGTAATTATTTTGTTATCTTATTCCAGACTTCCAGGCATTTCATAATTACCACTTATTTTCCTCTTAAAGTGCTCCCTTATTCTTAATGACTTTTAGGAACTGAACTAAATATAGTAGTTAGTAAACTTACAGATTGCTGAAGGACTTTTGCTGCCCTGCTCCAGGGCCTTTGTGTATGAAAACCTAAATTACTTCTGTGCCTTTGGATCACTATATCCTATTTCAAGTGCATTTTGACATTTCAGATATTTCCTTTGTTCTCCCTGACATTTCAAAAACAACTGGTCATTGATTTTTTTCATTAGTTATGTCCCCCAAGCCCATGTGACACTCAACACCTGATCCAGAGCACCCTATATTAAAATATAACAGCTGACAAGCTGCAAGGGCAGGTCTGGAACAACTGACCTTATTCCATTTGGTGCCATGATGCAATAAACATTATCCTGCCATAAAGCCAAGAAGCTTTTGGTATCATAACACATATTGAGAATGCAGAGTTTGAAATTGCCATTATGGTGAACAGCAGTACATACTGTGCTGACTAGAGACTATTCACTAATGGTAGCTTAAGTGAGGGTAATGTCAGGTCTTCATGAAGTATAATGAGTATTTATTATGTGCTGCTTGTAACTAAAGGCTCTTCTTATTATCATTGATGTGAAGATCATCTTTAAAAAACAATCAAAGCAATGAAATAACAGTTTATGTGGAACAAAGCAGCAAATTCAGATCTGATAAGCCTACTATTAAGACAGTAATTTAATATTTATGTGGAATATTAAAATTATATTTCCTATGTACGGTATGACTCCAGAGAAGCAATATTATTTCATATCAGATGCACAGCTCAGGGATTCTACAATTTTAAATGTATTTTAAAATTATAAATAAGTTATTATAAGATTTTTTAGTAGAGATTTTAATCTCTAGCTCTATTGATGAATACAATGTGGTTGGAAGAAACAGTAAGAAGTGTTTCCTTTTAAGCTCATCCTGACATTGTTTCAAGGAAAGACTTTTTGAGCTTATCCATTTACTGATTAAGACATTTGTTCTCATGAAATAAAAGTTTCTTACTTGCAAACAAGCTCAGCTTTCGATGAGTTTGGTTACCTATGTTAGCCAATTCATCTATTTTTTACATGTTAGAAGATGGAGAAGAAATAGGCAAGCAAATAAAGAGATTTTAAAATTACTTAATAAGTCCTGAAAGAACCAGGCGTAAGAAGGAGAAATACAATAGTCATTAGGCTTTATAAACAGCATCAATATGGCAAGTCCTGGCCAACATGTGGACACCAGCCAACATACTGTCTGTTCTGTGGAAATTTCTACCTTAAGGAAACTACTTAAGCTAATATATTTTCTTCAGGTTTAATTTCTTCAGTTGTAAAATAGACAAATAATACTTGTCTCGTAGAGTTATTAGGATTAGATATGTTGTCACATAAGAAAATTCTTATAAAATAGTTGAGACATATGTATGTCTCATATATCTGTGTGTGTGTATGTGTGTCTGTAATTTTAAATGGTTCATTAAACATTTCATTATTTTTAAGGGTCCAAATGTTTTTTTGAGCAGAAAGAAATCCATCAGGAATGAGTTACACATAATATATATATATATATATATATATATATATATATATATATATATATATATATATATATTAACTTTCTAGAATTTTTAAACTCTTCTCCAAGAAGCTAATGTTTTATGTAATTGGTTGAGTTTTCTTTCTAAGTTTTCATTTTCATGTTTCATTCTTTGAGGACTATACATGAATGAAATATGAAATTTGTTTTAATTTTTAACAAAATGCTGTCAAACATATACCAAAAGAGTCTCATGATGTATGTGATTTACTCTTAGCAAAAGAATCAGTAAATGTTTCAGGTTTGGTGTAATTTGGGTAGCATATTACAACTAAATGCCACTTGTGGATATAGTAATTATTTCTCAATATTTATTGATATTGTTGGAATAATAATTCTATGTTTAATTTAACAATTCAATATTCTTGACATACTTATGACATTCGCAGTATGAGATGCAAAAACCATATGCTTTAGTTTCATACAACAAAATTTCTTGGCAATTGAAACCAACAGGGATGGCTTGAGCGACATTTTAAAATTGTTTCTTTCCTCTGACTGGTTTTCATTTAATCACAATAATACTCTGAGTTCTATCTTAGGCCCCGAAGTCTTTTGAGGGAATATGGCTAACAAGACATATGTCCTTTTATACCATTTTCATTTGTTAATGTCATGGGATTGTCTTTACAGTGACCACAATGAGTTTATTCAAGGAATTAAATGTAGCTAGAGGAAAAACAGAGGCAAAAAACAGTCTGGTAATGGAAATAAAATATTGCCCAAGAGGGGCTTTTGGCAAAATAGACTTATCACTTTTGTTAAACATTGTTAAGGTAGCTATTTAGAGCATTTCCTATGGAGAGTATGTTTATGTTTAAGGCCAATAATGAAGTAGGCTGCTTGTGAAAACACCTCCCATGGTCTCCTAGCTATATCCCCAGGCCTACTTCTTGCTCATTTATCAGGGAAATAAACTTAACTTTTCTCTCATAGGCTGCACTAATTTAACTTGTATTACTTTATCCATGTAAATGCCAATCTGTTCTATTCCTTGGAGTTTATTTTCCATCTCTGTAATACAATAGATTATATCTCTAGCTCCAACTCTCTTTAATGCATGTATCTGTACATCTACTATCCTATTTACAATTCCTTTGTATATTTTTGCCCTTGGTTTACCATTTTGGTAGGGAGGGAAGTTTTATAGGTTCACATGTACTTGGTGATTTCAACTTTGCTTTCAGGACTTGGGAGATTACACTAGGATTGTTTGGAAAATCCATGAAGTCCACTGTGAGACTCAGGGTATGCTCCCATTTACTACCTAATTTCCATAGCCTCTACTTTCATCAGTTGGCTCCAACAGTGTTTTGTGTCCCCAGAAATTAAATCAAGTCAGCCTCAGTCTACATCTCTAAAAATGGTGTGTGTTCTTTCTTTCTCATAATGTGTTCCAGCTTCACTGACAAATGGCTTATGTGATCCCTTTAGGGATAACTTTAAGGAAGATTTACAGATCTCTCTTGGCAAGGTATCTAAGGGTCCTTTTAAAGGGCCTGTTTTTCATTTAATGGGTGTGGTCTGTGATCAAGCTCTGGCATGTACACTTGGTAAGAGAATGAGATTCCATTGCGACTGAAATTAGATCTCTACTTCAAAGCCCAAGCATTTCCCCGAATATTTATTGATAAATTGTTTAGAATGCTAACCATCTATTTTATTTCCAATTAGCTTCTACTAAAATATGTCAGCAATGAAAATATTCTAACTATTGCTCTAGTCTTATTCTTCATTTCAACGTCTGTGCCCAATCTACTCAGGTGATAGAAAGTGAGGTCCCGCCATGTGTCCTCTGTCAGCACAGAAATTCATCTCAATGGCAGCATCTTCTATCACTATCTCTTGATGGCATAAAAGAGATATGAAATATTCTAAGAATGCAGGACTCACGTGTTAATGTACTTCTCTAATTTGGAGTATTGGTGGATGGTTTGCACATAATATAATTATATACTTTCCCATGTGCCTCTCTTTATGCCTTGAGATACTTCCTTCATATTATAATCAGGAAGTTTTGTCATCTTAATCTTATTTGATGTAATTCACTATTGGGTTCAAGTGAAAATCAACCAACCAATAATTATTAATAATTATTACTACTAGAAGCAAACACACTGAATTGAGGGACTTTGGAAAGTTAATCATATTGATAAATTCAGACATTTAATATAGACAAAAGGAGAGCAAGAGTGTATAGGTGATGCTACCCAAACCTTGCGTACACTTGTCAACAGGGCTCCCAGAGTTATGTTGCTGTCATTACTGCTGTTAGAACTGCTGCCTCAGAAAAAGAGAAGGACGTTCAGATCCCAAAGTCCCAGTGATAATGTGGGGCTTGCTACTGATGGTGTAGGAACCTTCGGTCCCCTGTGGCTATCCCATCACCTACTATTACTATGGTCACTGCCTTCTTCAGAGGCCCATTGACATCTTTCATACCAGCAGTTGCTTCTTGCTGCAGCCACAGGAATCAGAAGCAGGAAAAATGGTATGTCTTTCCTTATACTCTCTAATCTCCAGCTAAGTCATCTCATCAACAGAACCCCATTGAAAGGTTGCAAGAAAATACATGTGAAAAATTCAACTGGAGAGTTTCTAAAACCTGACTACATAGCAGAGAGAATGGAAGGGTGAGTGCCTAGGTTAGTACCTACTCTACAGACCACTTACACTACTTTGCTTCTTAGAATTTACAATAAAGTTTTTCAGGTAAATTGTCAGATGTTAGAAACTTAGGAATCAAAGGAATATTTAAAATTTTCACAAATTTTAAAATTTCTGTGATATTACAATTCTTCTTTTGGTTTACAGACATTTACCTAGATCTGGTTTTACTTTCTTCTTACTATGACTCTTTCTTATCTGAGGTTAGAATTTTTTGATATTCTTTTTATTCCAATAATTCCATTCTTTACGCTTTTTTTCAAACAGGAAAACAAAAGGTATTTCATAATACTCTTTATGAGAAACAAAATAATTATTGCTAATTTATAAGTCCACCGAGGTTGTTTAGGAGAATTTTTATAGTATATCTAAACCTAAATATATTGTTTAATTATGAGAACACTTTGTTATCTCCAATAATTGTATGTACAAATGATAATTATTATCTTAATATATATCTGAAAAACAGACTATATATTTCCAAAGATTCATCTTTTTTAGGAATAGTTGTAATAGTTTACCAGACAAATGTCTCTGGGAGAGTCCCTTTAGAACTGAAAGATTCTAATCAAAGCCCAGAAAAATAAGATATTGCAGTCATACCAAAATGAATGCTTAACAGAAATTCTTCTATAAAAGTATAATTCTTCTGTGGTATGAATTTTGCTTTTGTCAAGACAGCAAATAAATATGGCATACAAAAGGCATAACTTTGGTGGTTTATAGCTCAAACTTCAAAAACATCTAGAATGAGCCCCCAAGTGTACTTTATACTAGGAAAAGGAAAATGCCTTTGCGTTGTCTAACATTGATTATTCTAACTAGACTGAGATATTTCAAATCCACTATTTTCTAAATATGCTCTGAAAATTAATCTAATCTGGCAAATTTTCTTATAAATATTTTATGCAAGCTAATTCAAAAATATTCCTAATTTTCAGATTTAATTTCAAGTGTTGGTCAAAAAATGACCACTAAGAGCCACCTTTTTGTTATCTCTTTATCTCTCAATATTTAGGAACAATTCTAGATGTGATATCACGTGTGTGTGTGTGTGTGTGTGTGTGTGTATGAGACAGTGTGTATGGCATCAATGAGTAAATGGGCTTGCTCTGAAATTTATACTTTCTAATAATTCACAGTTTAAGTGAATAAAGAAGTAATTAAATGTCACACAATTTAAGAGAGTCCAGAAAATAGTATATCAGTATAAATAAGAATACAATGAACTAAAACTCAGCCTCTCAGTGACTCAGGAAGCTGAAGCAGGAGGATTACAAGTTTGAGACCAGCCTTAGCAACTTAGTGAGGACTGTCTCAAAAAAAAAAAAAAAAAAAAAAGGAGGTGGGTGCAATAGCACATGCCTGTAATCACAGCAGCTTGGAAAGCTGAGGCAGGAGGTTTGTGAGTTCAAAGCCAGCCCCAGCAAAAGTGAGGTACTAAGCAACTCAGTGAGAATCTGTCTCTAAATAAAATACAAAACAAGGCTGGGGATGTGGCTCAGTGGCCATGTGCCCCTGAGTTCAATCTCTGGAACCCCCCATCCCCCCAAAAAATAAAAAAAGGCTGGGAATATGATTCATTGGTAAAGTACTTCTGGGGTTCAATTCCCAGCACCAAAAAGAAAAAAGAAAGAAAGAAAGAAAGGGAGGGAGGGAGGGAGGAAGAAATACCAAGTATTGACATCCTATGGTCTGAATTAAACTCATATTTAGATATTTTTATCTTTCTATGTTCTCCTTATGGGAGAAAATGATCTCTTTTGCCTACCATAAAATTTTTCAATTTGCTCTGTCAAGGATTAGATCAGTACACACACACACACACACATACATATGCACACATATATTAAATGAATATTTTATATATAATATATATTAAATACATATTAGTTATATACACATAATATCTCTTTAGGTCTTGAGGATACAGTAGTGAACAGGATACCAAAGATTCTGCCTGCAAGATTTCAATATAAAGAAAGAAATAATAAAGAAGAGCTAAATAGTGCATACTAAAAACTTTGTGGTGATTAAAATATAGTGATACAGTATTATATAACTAGTTGAGGGGATAGTCAGGGCAGGCTTCTATATGGAGGTTAACTGCAAGTTAATATCTGAGTGTCCAAAAGGAGGTAGCCATGCATATCAAAGAGAAGGGCATTCTAGACACAGATATCAGCAAGTTCACAAAGCCCTGAAGTAGAACAGAGAGTAGGTACAGGGCATAAAGGAGGAAAAAACAGATGAGAATTGTGAGTCTATGGTAAAAGTGGTATAAGCTAAGAGTGCAGAGGAATGCAAGGGTCATATCATGTATGATTAAGAAATAATAATATTCCTTCACTAGTTGTGCATTTAAAACCTATGTTAGTTAACTTTTCTTTGCTGTGACCAAAATACCTGACAAGAACACAACATAAAGAAGAAAAGGTCTCAGTGCATGCATGGTCAACTCCATTGCTCTGTGCCTGAAATGAGGCAGAACATCATGGCAAAAGCATATGGTAAAGGAGAGCCAGGAAGTAGAGAGAACTACTGAGGAGCCGTGGACAAGATATAGCCTGTAAAGGCACAACTCCAATTGAGCTACTTTTTCACCCATGCCCTTTCCACTACACTTACCACCCAGTAATCCATTCAATTTATTAATCCATCACATAAATTAATCCATTGATGAAGTTTTGACTCTCATTATTGCCTAAAAGCCTCACTTTTAAACTTTGCTGCATTGGAGTTTGTGCTTTCAATACACAAGTTTTCTTGGGGACATTTCTATTACAAACCATAACAAGACCTTTCATGATTGGATTTAGTCTATTTATCCAACTGAATTTCCACTGTGCTTCACTAGTTTGCTCACCACATTCCAAACAAAATTGTGTTCTATCCATTTCTATTTTATATTAGCAATGCACTTACCTAACATGTATTTTCCATTTTTTCACATATTCAAATAAAAATTGTTCTTCATAATTCATGTCTTTATGCCAAACTAAGCTGATATTATTTTGAATATGTAACCCCATGTAAAATATTCTCAGAACAATTTAAAATTTAAATTTTTAAATTTAATTTATTTTGAAAATTAATTTTTAATTAATTTTAAATTGATTTTTAATTTAAAATTTTACTATATGTGGTATTTTAGTATATATGGTATTTTACTGTCTAGGATCACTTAATTATATATTTTTAGAAATAAACTTTTCCTTATTAGAAATGAAACACATGTTCCCAGTAAAATATTTTGAAGCCATAAGGCACAAAAGAAACAGGGAAGAAAAAAATATTTATATCACCCAGATATCATTGTCAACATTTTAACTTATCTATCATCTTTTATCTATATATTTATATTTATTAATTTATATATAGACATAAAATTTCTACTGTGTTAACTTAAAATACATTGACCTTTCATGTGATATGATATTTTTCACTATAGGTTATCATTCATTTTGTGGACATAATCCATTTTAATTGACATCCTAAAATAGAATACATTTGATTGTTTTCTGATTATTCTCTGACTAACAACATTCAAATGAGATCCTTTGTGGTAAGTTTTGTTCAATTATATACTTATGTTTTAATGGAAACTTCTAGAATTAGACTGTCAAATGTCATGCAAATTTTAAAACTTTGATATTTATTTCTTAATTGGCTATTCTAAATTAAATAACAATTTTATAACTTTTGTGTTATCTAATATTGGACACATTGAGAACTTTTAATTTGTATTACTTACTAGAAAGTGAAGACCACACCTTCAGTTTAATATAACCAAACCAAATGACTTTCTCAACAGTGAATATGTTAGGACACAAATTTAATGGCAAAATCAAGAATGATCTTAGAATACCTGTGGGCTTTGCTGATTTCTCTCACATACAAGTCAGCAGAAAAATGACTAGACTTGTAAACAATGATCAAACCTATGTTCTAAACTGGGGTTCAGGAAAATGTTTCCCTAATAAGAAAACAATCAAGCACTGTGTTTATACTGTAAATAATGATCAATTATTTTGTGTTATAACAATAAAGTCTCTCTTTTAAATAATTCTCAATAGAAAATATGTCCATACTTAGTTTTATTTTTCAGTATCCAGTATTATCTAGCTGTGAATCTTGCATTTGCAAATTTGATTTATTTTTGAGTTGAATGAATTTAAAAGCATTCATAAAAACAATCTCCTCTGTTCCCATTTTGCACTAACATAAATGTATCCAATATCTTAATTCGGTTGAATCTTCAAATTTAAAAAGTTTTATATCTATTCAACCATTAAAAATCATTAGATGGTACTTGAATCAGAACTATTACTTAGAGATGCTAGGGTTATAACAATAATCCATCTTGACAATTTTCACCTAATGAACAGTATTAAAATACCAGTATTGTTTTTTGTTTTCAGATCTTCACATAAATAAATAGCATCAGCAGAATTAAACAAGAAATTAATTATTAAGGAAAGCAAAGGCTTTGATTTCTTTCCCCTGCTGAGAAGGGCACTTTAATTGATGATGATGCTACCTCTAGTGCTCTCAAGTAAATGTATACCCCAGGGGCCAGACAAATATAAAATAATTTATTAAAGCAATCACAACAATATTCTAATTTACAAGCAGTTTGGATGTCTGAGAGATTACCTGCTGCCTCTTTATTCTTCTTTTTGCATGATTTAGTTTCCTCAAAAACTGAAAACAATTTACCAAAGAAAGTATTTTCTTTTTATTTCCTACATTTTTACTTTTTCTGCAGAATTAGAAACAATGAAAATTGCAATTAAAAACAATAAATTTAACTTGAAATGTACATTTTCTGTTATTCTATATTTCAAATAAACTACAAAATATATTAAATTCTAAAAGCTACAGAATATTACTTGTATGTGAATTGATAAAACAATGACAAAGCTAATTAGTGGAAAAGGTGACAAGATGGTGGAATAGAGGTGTTGCTTCCCTACTGGTTCCTTGGCATAAACCAAGAAAAGCAACCAGGCAGCTTTTCAACAAGGTGGGTGAATAATCAAGAATTAGGGGAGACTTTACTGGAATTTAATACTGGACACTCAAAACAGATTAGGGACTTGGGAGATCTTATATAATAAAATAAGAGGAAAGAACTTCAGCCCCAGAGCAATGATGGTGGCTGGAGGCTCAAACCAGAACAGTCCCTATGTAAATTAAGTAAAGCAATAAAAAAATTAAAGGAACCCCCAACCTCGTGAAGACTGAGGCATGTGTCAGGATATAGAGAGCTTAGAATTCGAGACATTGTTCAAAGAAACAGTGAACTGTGCTGCACAGTATCTGTGTACAGGAGAGAAGCCTCATCTCTCTTAGCAGCATGCATGGAGGAGAGCACAAAGGAAAATTTTGCAGCGTTGGCATGGGAGCTGGGAGCTGGTGGGGGGACAATTACTGGCAGACCCAAGTCTGGCCAGAAAAACAAACCAGGCAAATCCCACTGTCAGAGAGTGTGCCTAAGGAGAAAATCAGGAAAAAATCAAGTGTGGACAGAGGTATATACAGGGAAATACTAGTCACAGAAACCCACATGGGCTTCCCCCTCACCCTCCAATCTGGCTGCTTACAGGACCAGCTTGGAGAGAAATGCCTCACTAGGAACTTAAAAGGGTGGGAGTGGGAGAGATTGAGCTTGGAGACTGAATCAGAGTCCAGGAATTATGGGGTCTGTCAGTGAAGTACTAGGCGAAGAACAGGCTCCTATACCACATGAGTGAAACCCAAATGAGATTCCTGGGGTGCAGTCTTCCAGCATGGACTGGCAATTGGTGGGCCTTGGAGGTGTACTGACTTAAAATTTCCAGACCAATTGATACCCAGCAAAGAGATCAGAGCATACTTAAGCCTACACCCCATCTCCAGGAGCTCTGCCTCCAGGACTAACCCTCTCACCCTAGTGACCCCAACCATCCTGAGGGTGGCTCTGGCATCAAACTCCAGACAACCCCATGTAACTGCTGAGAAGGGAAGCTGAGAAACTTTGGAATTCCAATGGAAAAAATTATTCAAATTTTCATTGAAATCCTTTTTTTTTCTCTTTCACATTTCTACCTTTTTTGAAACCAAGTATTTTTCATGCATAAGTTTATTGAGAATTGGGATGTCTGAATAGTATAATACAGTTTTTTTGTATATTATTTTATTTTTACTTTTTTATATTTTTAACTTTTTTCTTTTTTAAAAAATGTTTACTTCATATATATATTTTTCTGTCACTTATCTGCTTCTGTAGATTCTCTCTTTTTTTCTATTAATAGCCAATCTATATTAATTCTTCTTTCGCTCTTCCTATGTTTTTTTTACTTCTATCCTCTCCTTCTTCCTTATAAACATAACATCCTACACTACTTGTGTTCTTTGTCCACCATTTGAAATTGTGAACATTTTTGCAAACTTACTGTTTTTATATTGTATACAATAATTGAACACATCATTTTTGTTTATTGCAACAAAACTGTAGATGTCTTAATAGAAAATATTTGGTTTAAGGGTGTATATTGTTTGCATTGGGTGTTGTTATAATTTGTCTCCCACTTAAAAGAAAGGTACTGAAAACCTTTAGGGAAACTAAGTCTACAGGGCAGAAACTGTAATGTCTCAGATCCACACTGCTAGATGGTACACATACAAGCAACATGAAAAAAACAAGGGAACATATTACCCTAAACAAATCAGTATGCTCTAATAATAGAATCCATTGACACCCCAGTAGAAATGATAGAGAAGGAGTTTAGAACATACAAAGTTAAACTGTTTTGTGATTGTAAAGGAGGATATAAGGAGTAAAATTAGAGATAAAATTCAGGAGACAAAAGATTACTTAAATAAAGAGAGATTCTAAAAGGAAATGAAGCAGAGATCTTCAAAATGAAGAAAGCAATGAACCAAATTAAAAATTCAATGGAAAGCATCACCAACAGACTAGACCACTTGGAAAAAGAACCTCAGGCAATGAAGACAAAATAAATAATCTTAGAAAAAAGTTGACTACAGAGAGAAGATGTTAATAAACCACGAATAGAATTTCCAAGATTTATGGGATAAGATGAAAAGACCAAATTTAAAATTTATTGGGATAGAGGAAGACATGGAGCTACAGATGAAATAAATGCAAAATCTTTTAAATGAAGTAATATTAGAAAATATCCCAAACTTAAAGAATAAAATTGAAAATAAAATACAAGATGCTCACAGAACCCAAATTTACAAAATTACAACAGACTCACACCAAGGCACATTATATGGAAAATGCCTAACATAGAGATAAGGTTAGAATCTTAAAGGGAGTGAAAGGAAAATATCAGATTATATATAGGGGGAAACCAATTCAGATCTCAGCTGATTTCTCAACCCAGACACTCAAAGATAGGAGGTCCTAAAATAATATATACTAAGCTCTGAAAGAAAATGGATACCAACCAAGAATTCTATGTCTAGCAAAATAAAGCTTCAGATTTGAAGATGAAATAATAACGTTCCATGATAAACAAAAGATAAAAGAATTCACAACTAGAAAGCATGCAGTATAGAATATTCTCAACAAAATATTCCTTGAAGATGAAATTTTAAAAAAAAGAAAGTAATAACCAGTAAAGGGAGGAAATGCAATAAAGGAATAGTCAATCAACAGATAAAAAATTCAAATTAATAACTAGAAATAAACCAAAATGACCAGGAATACAAATCATATCTCTATAATAACATTGAACATTGGTGGCCAAAACTCAACAATCAAAAGTCATAGACTGGCAGACTGGCTTAAAAACAGAACTCAATAATATGCTGTCTCCAAGAGACTCACCTCATAGGGAAAGACAGCCAAAAACTGAAGGTGAAAGGATGGGGAAAAAAAAAATCACTCACATGGATCCTGTAAAGAAGCAGGGGTTTCTATCCTTATATTAGCTAAAGTGGACTTCAAGACAAAGTTAATCAGAAAGGACAAAGAAGGACATTTCATACTACTTAAGGGAATTATACACCAACAAGAAATAACAGTCAAATATTTATGCCCCAAATGATGGAGTGTCTATGAATATCAAACAAACCCTTCTCAACTTCAAAAACCGAATAGATCACAATACAATAATACTAGGTGACTTTAACACACTTCTCTCACCACTGGATAGATACTACAAACAAAAACTAAACAAAGAAACTAGAACTAAAACTACAATTGATGATTTAGACTTAACAGACATATAAAGAATACTTTATCTATCAATGAGCAAATAGATTTTCTTTTCATCAGGACATGGATCCTTCTATAAAATAGATTATTATATCATATGCCACAAAGCAACTCTTAGCAACTACAAAAAATAGAGTTAATACCCTGCATTCTATCAGATCATAATGTAAATAAATTAGAAATTAATGATAAAATAAAAAAACAGAAGGTACTTCAAAATGTGGAGACTAAATAACAAATGGATAGCAGCAGAAATCAGGGATGAAATAAAAATACTTAGAGGTAAATGAGAATCACAATATGAAATATCATACTCTGTAATACTATCAAGGCAGTGCTAAAAGGAAAACTCACTGCTTTGAGCTCATTCATCAAAGAATAAAACATCAACAAATAAATGACCTAACATTACATCTTAAATCATTAGAGAATGAAGAGCAAATCAACGTTGAAAGCAGAACACAGGAAATAACTAAAATCAGAGCTGAAATCAATGAAACTAATATTAAAAAAAATTCAAAAAATTTCCAAATCAAAAAGTTGGTTCTATGAAAAAAATCAATACAATTGATAAGCCCTCAGCCATGCTAACAAAGATAGAAAAGTCAAATTACTAAAATTTTTGATGAAAAAGGAAATATCATGATGGACACTACTGAAACATAGAAGATCATCAGAAACTAGTTTTAAAATTTACACTCCAATAAAATACAAAACCTTGAAGACATTGACAAATTTCTACAGATGTGTGATCAAACCAAACTGAATCAGAAGGACATAAACAATTTAAACAGATCAATTTCAAGCAATGAAATAAAAGAAAATAAAAATTCTTACCAAATTTCTGACAAATTGAATACAAAAACATACTTAAAATGATGGTGCACCATGATCAAGTAGGGTTCATTCCAGGGATGCTAGATTGGTTCAGCATATGGAAATCAATAAACGTATTTCATCCCATCAATAAACTTAAAGACAAGAATAATATGATTATCTCAATAGATGCAAAAAAATATTTGAGAAAATAGAGTACTCTTTATGTTCAAAATACCAGCAAAACTAGGGATAACAGGAATGTACCTCAACATTTTAAAAGCTATATGTGCTACCCCCAAGGCCAATATCATTATAAATGGAGAAAAAATGAAAGCATTCCCTCAAAGTACTGAACAAGACAAGGATGCCCTCTTTCACCACTTTTATTTAACATCATCCTTGAAACTCTAGCCAGAACAATTAAAAGATAGAAATTAAAGGGATGCAAATAGGAAAATAAGAACTCAAACTATCACTATTTGCTGATGACATTATTCTATATTTAGAAGATCCAACAAATTCCACCAGAAAACTTCTAGAACTAAGAAATAAATTCAGCAAAGTAGCAGAATATATAATTATCACTTATAAATCAATTGTGTACCTATACATCAGTGATGAATCCACTGAAAGAGAAATTAGAAAAACTACCGCATTCACAATAGGCTAAAAAAAATAAAATATTTGGGAATCAATCTAACAAAAGAGGTGAAAGACCTCTACAGAATAATAAAAAAGAAATTGAAAAAGGTGTTAGTAAATGGAGAGCTCTCCCATGCTCTTGGACAGGCAGAATTAACATTGTCAAAATGGCCATACTATCAAAAGCCTTATACAGATTTAATGAAATTCCTATTAAAATCTCCAAAACATTTTTTTCATAGAAATAAATAGTCAAAGCAATCATAAAATTCATTTGAAAAAATAAGAGACCCAGAATAGCCAATATAACCCTTAGCAAGAAAAGTAAAGCAGGAGGCATCACAATACCAGAACTTAAATTATACTACAGAGCCATATTAACAAAAATGGCATGATATTGGAACCAAAACAGGCATGAAGCCCAGTGGAATAGAATAGAAGTCACAAAGACAAACCCACATAAACATAGTTACTTCATACTAGAAAAAGGCACCTCAAACACACAGTGGAAAAAAAGCCTCTTTAAAAATGTTGCTGGAAAAACTGAAAATCCACATGTAATAAAATGAAATTTAAGCCCTATCTCTTCCCTGCACAAAACTCAACTCAAAATGGATCAAAGACATAGGCAATAGAACATAGACCCTGTGCCTAATGAAAGACAAAGTAAGAGCAAATTTCCACCATGTAGGCTTAGGAACTGACTTCCTCAACAAGACTCTTATAGCACAAAAGTAAAACCAATAATCAATAAACGTGACAATATCAAACTAAAAGACTTCTTCATAGCAAAGGAAACAATCAAGATCATGGAGTCAGGGCCTACAGAATGGAAGAAAATCTTTATGACTTGTACCTCAAATAGAGCATTAATCTCCAGGATATATAAAGAACTCAAAAACTTAATACCAAAAAAACCAAATAACCCACTCAATAAATGTGCTAAGGTAATGAACAGATGCTTCACAGAAGAAGAGATACAATCATTCAACAAAAAAATATGAAACAATGTTTAACATCTCTAGCAATTAGAGAAATGCAGAGCAAACAACACCAAGACTTCATCTTGCTCCAGTCAGAACGGCAATTATCAAGAATACAAGCAACCATAAATGCAGGGTGAGGATGTAGGGAAAAAGGTACACTCATACATTGCTGGTGGGACCGCAAATTGGTGCAACCATGATGGAAAGCAGTATGGAGATACCTCAGAAAACTTGGAATGTATTCACCATTTGATCCAGTTATCCCACTCCTCAGTTTATACCCAAAAGACTTATAATCAGCACTACAGTGTCACAGCCACATCAATGTTTATTGCAGCTTAATTCACAATAGCTAAACTAAGGATCCAACCTAGGTGCCCTTGAACAGATGAATGGACAAAAAAAAAAATGTGTTATATATACACAACAGAATATTACTCAGCCTTAAAAAAAAAAGAAAATTATGGCATTTGCCATTAAATAGATGGAGTTGCAGAATATCATTCTAAGCAAAATAAGCCAATTCCAACAAACCAAAGGTCAGATGTTTTCTCTGATATGTGGATTCTAATTCACAATAAGGGGAGGGAGGTAAGGAAAAAGAAGTACTTTACATTACACAGAAGGGAGTGAAGAAAGGAGAGGGGGCCATGAGGTAAATAGGATAGTAGAATGAATCAGACATTATTACCCTATGTGCATATATGCTTACATGACAGGTATAATTCTGCATTATGTACAAGTAGAAAAATGAGAAGTTATACTCCATTTATGTATGATGTGCTAAAATGCATTCTACTGTCAGTATAACTAATTTGAACAAATAAACACAATTTGAAAAAAGCCAATTAGCATGTGACTTTTGACAATTTTAATTCTATTTTATAACAGTATAACTTTGTAAATCACTAAATCACAAATATGATACCCAATCCCATGTGCATGCTGTATATAGTCTACAGCAGATTTGAATTTACTTATTGTTGATAGACTGTTTCACATATAGGCACATTGGTGGAATGGAGTCCTGCTGCATACAAATATCTTCAGCCTTTTTCTCTATATCATTCCTTAATATATCTCAGTATATTGTTTTTCCTAGATAGGTTAAATCTATTTATTGTGCAAGCACTGAATATTGTTTTCTGTTACTGTATCTGAAAGTTCAATTAGTAATGACATTTAACATCTCACAATCATAACAAAGAAATTGTTTTACGAGGTATTTAGGATGAACTTGAAATATCCATAGACATTTTCCAATACCTATAGTATAGAACCAATATTACATCACATGTATAAAAACATGCCACACACTTTTAGAACAGAGAAACCATTCAAACATTTATGATTTTTTTTCATTTTCATTCAAATACTTGGTGTTGTACACAAATCAAAAATAATCATGTTTCCATTTTAAAAAATAGCTTCTTATAACTTCCAAATTTCTGTTGGAAATGCCATTAATATTTAATTCATCCATATTTATAACCACAGAATTATGCTTTAATTATTTATTTCCTTCACTCTCTCATCAATTCCATCACCAAGTTTAGTCTAACTTAACCACTTTTCTATTCCTATTGCCAGAACTCCCAGCATACAAGTGCTGAAGAATTTCAACAAACTCTTCAGATTTATGCTTATAATTTCTATTTATTTTGCCAGTGTATCATTTATCCTGACTGCGTGGTTAATCTTTCCCAAATAAAATTTGATCATAATGCTCTCTTTTCCAAATAAAATAGTCTTTATTCATTACAAATTGAACTTCAAAATTCTCTTATGTATCATTCATCAAATTTGAACAAATATTTTCAGATTTATCTCTGATTTTTTCATACAGTCTATGCTGAGAACAACCTGTTGTTTCCCAGGAAAAGCACAAATATTCTATCTTAATTATGATTTGCAGAGAACAGAAAGAGTTAAGCTATATTTAAAGTAGCTAAAACATATGTAAGAGATATTTCAGAAAAAAACCTTTTTCTTTCTTAAATAATTATTTACTAGGTAGAAAAGAAGCTCATAACATGATCTTGTAGATTGTAAAGTCATTTTCCTATATCCCTAAGGACAAAATTGGTGAATAAGAATTTTTCCAGCATCACTCCTCTGTCTGCACAGGTTAGTGTGTATTAGTAACTCCAGAGGATTAGAAAAATTCATGAAAAAAATGCTAAAGAAGTCTAGAGGATTTACAGTCATATGCATCTGGTATCTGGTATAGACTGTATAGACTAAAGAGGTGAAAGTCATCTCCAGATTTTTAAAATTTCAATTAATAAATTTAGAAATGAATTAAAAGTTTAGGAGAAGATGCATGCTAGATTTAGAGACCCATGCAAGATTAAGTGACTGTAGAGAAAGCATAATAAAAATATTTGTGCCCTAATTAGGATGGAGAGGAAGTGGCCTCCCTGGAGCAGGGAAGCTGTGGTGACCCTGATTCAGAATCACCAGATAGACAAATGCTGTTATTTTGAATTGTGTGGCAAGAAGAGCAGGAGCCAATGAAGGAGGTCTCTAAATTCCACAGTGGCAAACAATAGAAACAAAAATATGAAAATATCATCAGTCTCTACAGAGGGTAAGATAGTCACAAATCAGGGATAAAAATAAAGAGTTTGTTCCTCGGGGACTTATTATCTTCATAGTTTTTCAGGTTTAGATATTGAAAATTAAAAATCAAGTCTGGGAATGTAACATTGTTCTTGATGATTATACACACCTGATGTGGTCTGAGGAAAATTAAGTTTACTTATGATATTAATGTTTAAAACTTAAGTCAGCCAAATATTATTGATTGAGGACAAGTACTACTTCTGTTTTTTTTAGTCATAAATAAAAATTGATTGAATGAACATCACCTCTAAATCCACTAAGTATTTTTTATGTTATTCATAAATTGGCTTCATGATTGTATCATAAAGATACTTGTTGCAGCTCAGTTTCATAGTTTAAGAAATAATGAAGTCTAGACAACATATTTGTGTGTGTGTGTGTGGTATGAGAGAGAGAGAGAGAGAGAGAGAGACCCCGACCTTTGGATATTATGGATGTAAAATAAAATATAAGATATGTTATGTCCCTTGGGAAGAATCACTCTCTAGAGAAGAGGAAATTAATATATAAGCAGAATGTACTAATACTGTTTATAGTGGTCATATTAACTTTTTGTTGCTACTGTAAAATTTACCAGAAAATAAGTGGCCTAAAATGACACAAATTTATAAATTATGGTGGTGTACGTCAGGACACTGGAATGGTTTTAACCAGACAAAAATCAAGGAGTTATTGGAGCTGCTTTCTTTTTTGGAGTCTTGGTTGTTGGGGTTGTTGACAGCCCTTAGTTCCTTGGTTTGTAGGTTCAAGGTCCCCATATTCTTGCAGCTGTTAGCTAAGGGATGTTGCCATCTGCTATATGCTGCCAGTGTCCTTGGCTCATGACCCTCTTCTTACATCTTCAAACATGGCAAAGACAGGTCAGGTCCCTCTCATGCTTTGCATCGCTCCTGCCTTTGTACAACCTGGACCTACACTTCTGCCTCCCTACCCCAATTTTAAGGACTTTGGGGATTAAATATGATTTACTCAGATAATCCAGAATAACTTCCACATCTCAAGGTCTACAACCATCATCACGTTGGCACACTTTTTGTTTCATGAGGTAACACATTCACAGGTTCTAAAGATCAGGGCACTTACATCTTTATTATTGCATGTTTACCATAGCAATCAAAATAAAATGCTTTGAGAATATCAGAGAAGAAAAATAGGATTTAGGGTAAATTTTAAATGAATTGAAGTTTGAAGCATGAAGCTCAATGTATAAGTTAGATAAAGCTACTTAGGACACTTAATTTTTTTAATACTGTGGAAAAGGCATGGTGGTGCACTCAGCAGTTTGGAAGGCTGAGACAGGAAGATCAGGAAGATCATGATTTGAAAGCCAGCCTCAGCAATGGCAAGGCACTAAGCAACTTAGTGAGACCTGTCTCTAAATAAAATACAGTGGCTGAGTCCCCCTGAGTTCAATCCCTGGTATCCCTTTCCCCTGAAAAAAGAGAAAAGACTTGATTGTTTCTGTATATTTATGAACTTCATCTCTAAAACTAGGAATATTTTCTTGGCTCAAGTTTATTAATTATAATTTTAATGATTATAGGCTTAGTTATCTATTAGTTATATATTTGACAAAATCATGTTTTGACAAAATTTTTAAATATATTGTCATAAAAAGTTATATATTGCTTTAATCATTAACAATGTGCAATATATGTAAATTTCACATTTTGCACTCATGTTTAATGTTTCATGTAATTCTCAAAATAAATTTTGGCAGAGATTTGTCCACTTTACTAATCTTAATAATATTTGGCTTTGTTGTTTTTTTTTTTTTAGTCTTTGATCATTCCTTTATCAACATCTTCCTTCATCTTTCCTTTGGCTTTATTTATTGTTTGCTTTGGAGTAAATGTTTTGATCATTAGTTTTATTAATCTTCTATAATATAAAATTTTAAGCTCTATAGTTCCCTTTGCATGTTATATTAGTACCTCACAAGTTTAAAAATTTGAACCACTATAGCAGTTTGAAACAATATAGCAGTTTGCTATATAAATCAATATGGCAGTTTTACTACAGGTCTTTTTAAAAATATTTTTTCTTAGTTGTAGATGGTCACAATACCTTTGTTTTACTTATTTGTTTTTATGTGGTGCTGAGGATAAAACCCAGTGCCTCTCATGTGCTAGGCAAGTGCTCTACCACTGAGCTACACTAGACACCATTGTACTATTGATATTTTCTAATAGCTTTAGGTTTATGTATTTTGTATTTTTTATCTGTTTCTACTTCTCTATTCTTCCCAAGTTTAGATCATATATATCTTAATTATTGATTTATAATTTGAAAATTATGTCACATTTGTATAATTGCACTTACATCGTGAAGAAAAATATGTGTTCCTGAATCATTAGCGGAAGAACTCTGAGTCTCTAGCAGGTAAAATTGACAAAATTTTCAAATATTCTGCATTTAATTTTTTTTCCAGGTTGATCAATCAATTACTTAAAGGTGAAAGCAAATCTCTCTCATAAGTATTGTGTATTTAAACAATTATTACTTACAATTCATCTTTTTTCTTATGTATATGCACATCATCACACAGGCTTATCATTCCAAACTTATAAGTTTCACACTAGCTCCAAGGCATATACCCATTGTAGTATCATACAGAATAGTTTCATTGCTCAAAAATTCTGTGGGTTCTCTCTATTCATCACTCTTTGCCTCCTAAATTATTGTACTGTTAATCTTTTGTCTCCTTAGACTTGTCTTTCCAGAATTTCAAAAATTTGTACTAATACAGGACTTAGCCTGTTTAGGTTGGCTTCTTTTACTTAATATTATGCATTTAAATTATTTCATAATTTTTCCTGGTTTGGTAGCTTGAATCTTTTTGGAGCTGAACAATATTCTTCTGCCTGTATCTACCACATTTTTCTTATCTATTCACCTACTAAGGACACCATGTTTGCTTCCAAGTTTTGGAGATTCCAGATAGTTACTTAAAGCACCTGCATTCAGTCTTTTGAGTGAATTTAAAATTTCATTTCATGGAAGATGATTGTTGGCACTAATTTTGTTTTTGAAAGGAATTGCCAAAATGCCTTCCAAAGTAGCTGTAATATTTTGCAGTTCTATCAGCAATAAATGACAATTTGGATGCTCCACATCGTTGCCAGTGTTTGGTGGTAGTGGTTGGTTATATTTTGGCCATTCCAATAGGTTTACAGTGCTGTCTGTCTCTCTCTCTCTCTCTCTCTCTCTCTCTCTCAGGAACTTTATAGTTTTGCATTGTACAATTAGGCCTCTCATTCATTTTTGAGTTAATTTTTGTAAAGAGTGCAAAGTTTTGTCTAGATTCAGTTTTTAAAATATGAAGTCCAGCTTCTCCAGCACCATTTGGTGAGAGTACTTCCTTTTCTCCATTGTACTGCTATTGTTACTTTGTCAGTGTTCCGTTAAATATATTCATGAAGGTCTATTTCTGTTATCTCTATTCTGTTCCATTGATTTATTTGACTATTCTTTCACTAATAGCACACTGTTTTGATTATTTTAGCTTCACAGTGTATCTTAAAGTCAGGGAGTAAAATTTCTCAAATGCTGTGCTTTTTTTTTTTTTTTTTATTCTGGGTCTTTTTCCTCTTCATATATTTTTTTTCATGAATATTTGTTATTTTTCTCATGTTATTCATTTTGTGTATTTTTAAGATTATATATACAAGATTTTAATGTAAATGGTAACATGTTTTTAATTCAAATTCTATTTTTCATTGCTGATATTATAAAAGTGATTACATTTTTTATATTATGCAAACTTGCTATAATAGTTTATTAGTTACAGGATTTTTGTTAATTCTTTCTATATAGATGACTTTGTCATCTGTGAATAATGATACTTTTATTTCTTTCTTCATCATCTATCTCCCTTCCTTTCTCTCCCCTCCCCTTCTCTTTTTGCCATAACCTGATCTTAGCAGGAAAGCTTTGAGTTTCACAATATTAAGTATGATTTTGATACAATGCTTATCAGTGAAAAGGAGTTCTGCTTCCTCACATGTTAAAGTATAACATTAGAAAAGCACACCAAGGTAAGGCATATAACGCAGGGTTTATTTAAAGAAGGGTGACATAGACTTCTCCCAGGAGGGAGAAGGGGGACATAGTTGGTATCTTGGTATCCCCTGAAATGATGGCTTTCTGCCTTTTTATCTGTCCTAGGATTCTTTTGTTCTCCTATTCTCTTCCCCTTATCTCTGTCCTGCTAAGTGACTATGTCCAGTAAATGCTTGGGGGATGGCCAAAAAGTGGGAAACAGATGGGCTGGAGGGGCTGAGGAGGAGTGATCTGGGAAGGAAGGGGGCATAATTAACAACACCCTGTAGCAAGGGATGATCCCTGGGACTGTTTACCTTAGCAACAGGTTGGAGCAGGGGCATGGGTGGAGGAAGGGCTCTGAAGGAATTAACATTCCTTCAATTCCTCCATTCTCTGGATCCCATGGAAGCTAGAATTAGGCAGTCAGTGTAGGTAAATTGAGTGAGGTTGGTTCTAGGAGGCCAATTTTGAGTGAGTCTTGGAAGTTGGAGACTGTACCCTGAGGGATCTTATCAAGAACTTGCCCTTGATCCACCCTGTTACCAAGGTAAGGGTTCCCAGGAATTTCCCCTCCATACAGGGAGCTATGAGCTTGTTAATGTGTCCTTGTCTACTCCATCCTGCCCTTCCCGCTTCAGCCCACCTATTTATCACCTTTTGGCCATCCCATGGAACAGTTTCTGGTCCCATTCACATACACAGGAAGAAGAAACATATGGGGGGGGGGGAAAGCTGGAGAACAAAGGAAGCTTAGGACATATAAAAAGGGCAGAACACCTCGCTTCTTGGGATACCAGGATACCAGCTATGGCCCTGTTATGCTTGAATTCGGGACCCCCAAAAGACCACCAGAGACCAAGATCGATGTAAGCAGCAAAGAGGCCGAGCCCAGGGTTTGCAGCAGTTTTATAATTCTTTGGAGAAGGCAGGGACTTCACATACATCATAGCATCTCTTAGCAAATCATCATACACCAGCAGGAAAATCATAAAACTCTAAAACATGATTAGCACATTCACTGGCGGGAACAAGTTGGGTAGGGGTGATTGGTTACTACAAGAGGGGGATTCATTTGAACTGATTGGTTTAAGCCAAGAGGGGTGTTCATGCTGAACTACAAGGTTTCCAACACCATAAACTACTAGGAGGGTCAACTGTCATCCCAAGTATTTCCCTATCTCATGCTGATTGGTGGCTGCTAGAGGATTGCTATGGGTCCCCACCTAGCCTGACTGAGTCAGGGGCACCTGGTGTAGCAGATCTCTCCTATTATTTGTAGATAAACAAGTTAGCAGGGTGGGAATGTGCCTAGGAGTGCTCTGTGGGTCTTTCCAAGGACAAAGGTCATGTCCCTTCCTTGAACAGGCTTTGCTCTGAGGTAGAGGCTGGTTTTTCAGCCCCCTTCTCCCTTGCAGGAGAAGTCTATGTTACCCCTTTTAAAATAAACCCTGCTTCAGATGCTTGCCTCGGCGTGCTTCTCTTTTGTTCAAACTTCAACATGTGGGGAAGCAGAACTTGTCACCAATAACCAATGCTATCACCATGGCCTATCTGCCTTTTTAATTCGGCTTCAATTTTAGCTTTGGATGTTTTCAGATTTTTTTTTTTATAAAGTTAAGGAAATTCTCTTTTCTTCCTACATTGCTCAGAGTTTTTATTCTGAATGGGTATTGGCTTTTGTCCATTTTTTTTAATCTCTTGATGTGATCATAAGATTTTTCTTCTTTAATCCATTGATTTAATATCCATTAAACAATTGATGTCTGTTGAATTTGCTGTTTATACTTGGGATAAGTTCCACTTCCATAATCAATTTGATACATGGTTGGACTCCATCTGCTAATATTTGGTTGAGAGTTTTTACACCCATAATCATGGGTAACATTGGTTTGTATTTTTTTTTCTTTTTTTTTTGGTAACTTCTTTTTCTGGCTTTGATACTGTTACTGCTGTTTACCAGTGACGAGTCCTTGCTTCCCCAGTGCTGAAGTATAACACCAGAGAAGCACACTGAGGCAAGTTTAGAGTGAAAAGTGGAAGGCTTTATTAAAGGACAGCAGAAAAGACTTCTCCCCAGAGGAAGAAGGGGACCCAAAAGGTGGAATCCGTTGAAGTGGGGGGGTCCCTCTTTTATAGCTAAGGTCTTCTTTTAGCTTTCCCACACTCCTGTCGTTTGTTTCCCTCTATCTTGCAGTGATAAATTGCAGGTGAGGATGCTCAAAAGGTGGGAGATAGGTGAGCTGCAGGAGTAATCTGGGCAGAAGGTCCTGGGAAGTTTTGGATTAGCACCTCCCAGTTTGCTGGGAGCTGCTTCATTAAAGGTTGCTTATGATGGACTTGGAGCCTTGAGGACATTAACATTTCAATTTCCCCAAGTGCTGCTCTGTTTTCCTGGACTCCATCCTCTATAATGGCCTCCATTTTCTTTATTTTATTCGATATTAGACTCGATTTACCTAACTACACTAACTACCTATCTGTAAATCTGGCTTCAATACCAGCATAATGCTGGCCTAAAATAATATGATAGGATGTATTGTCTTTGCTTCTATGTTTTACAGGAGATTTAGAGCATTGGTATAATTTAGTCCTTAAATGTTTAGCAGAATTTCCAAGATAATCCACCTAATCATGATATTTTTTCATTTAGAAGGTTATTTAGTTATTGATTTAATTTATTTCATAGATATTAGCCTATTTAGATTGTCATGGATCATTGGTTTTTGATATTTCTTCTTTGTTAATACATGTTTAATATTATAAATTTCCTTTTATGCAGGACTGTTACCACATACTTTTTTTTTTTTGTACCAGGCATTGAAATCAGGGACAATCAACCACTGAGCCATATCCCCGGCCCTATTTTTTGTATTTTATTTAGAAACAGGGTCGTACTGAGTTGCTTAGTGCCTCGCTTTTGCTGAAGCTGGCTTTGAACTCCATGTCCTCCTGCCTCAGGCTTTCTAACTGATGGGATTACATGCATGCCCACTGAGCCCAACACATTTTATTTTCATTTGGTTCACAATATTTTTAAATTTCTCTAGAGATTTCTTCTTTAATCCATGTGTTATTTAGTAGGGTGTGCTTAATCTTCATGTACTTGGGGATTGTCCAGATCATTAATTTATAAAAAACAACTGTGGAAATTACATCTGTATGGCTTCCTAATTGCAGTAGGTCTTTTCCCCTAGGGTCCAGTATCTTTAATTTAGGAGAGATTTAATATAAAATAGAATAGTTTTAAGATGTTTTCCTATGTATTATACTATATTTTATTTAAATTTTACCTTGGATTTTAAATGCTTTCTGAATGTTGACTTGTCAGTCAACAAATAAATCATTTGTCAGTGATTTGAACTCATGATAAGCAAACTTTTTCTTTTCTATTAAAAACCAGTGACTGTATTGGATATAAGTAGATTATATATGAAAAATCAGCCTCTACCTCAGAGCAAAGCCTGTCCAAGGAAGGGGCATGACCCTTTTCCTTGGAAAGACCCACAGAGCACTCCTAGGCACATACCCACCCTGCTGAGTTGTTTATCTACAAATAACAGGAGAGATCTGCTGCATTAGGTGTCCCTGACTCAGTCAGGCTAGGTGAGGACCCATAGCAACCTCCTAGCAGCCACCAATCAGCATGAGACAGGGAAATACCTGGGATGCCAGATGACCCTCCCAGTAGTTTATGGTGGTTGAACACATGCTGGGAAACCATGTAGTTCAGCATGTACTCCCCTTGTGGCTTAAACCAATCACCCCTACCCAACTTGTTCCCGCCAGTGAATGTGCTAATCAATGTTAAGAGTTGTTTGACTTTCCCGCTGTATGGAATGATTTGCTAAGAGATGCAATGATGTATGTGAAGTCCCTGCCTTCCCCAAAGAGTATATAAAACTGCTGCAAACCCTGGGCTCGGGGCCTCTCAGCATCACCAGTTGCTGTGTGCACGTGGAGGACCAAGCTAGCTCACAATAAACACCTCTTTGCTGCTTACATGGATCTTGGTCTCTGGTGGTCTTTTGGGGGTCCCGAATTCGAGCATAACAATGATATCTCAAGAAGTAGGTGTTCTGCCCTTTTTATATGTCCTAAATTTCCTTGGTTCTCCTGTTTTTCCCCCTTATCTTTCTCCTTCCTGCATAGGTGATTAGGCCCAGGAATGCTGGGTGGGCTGGCCAAAAGCTGGGAAACACATGAGCTGAGGGGAGAAGGGCAGGATGAAGTAGACAAGGACACATTAACAACCTTATAGCTCTTTGTAGGGAGGGGGAATTCCTGGGACAGGTTACCTTGGTAACAGGTTGAAGCAGGGGCAGGTTCTTGATAAAATCCTTTAGGGGACAGTCTCCAACTTCCCAGACTCACTCAAAATTGGCCTCCTATATCTGACCTGACTCAATTTATCTATCTTCACTGACTGCCTGTCTAATTCTGGCTTCATCAGCATCTGATTGGTGGTACTTTTGCACTAGGGCTGCTTGGTGCTTTGTTCCTAAGTCACCATCATCAACCTAACAGTCCTCCTTTCCTGAACTCTCTCAAGCCTCATCTTCATTAACCATGGTCCTATTGCCATTCTGGTCTTCTGAGCCTCCACCAGAATCAGCCATTAATCTCCATTTACAACAATCTAAAGCATTTCCAGCTTGCACAACTACACTTCTTGAAATTCTTCCTACCAATTCCAAAATGCTACAAAAGCTTCTGAACCAGATGGTTAGGTTAGTCCCAGCAATGACTCTACTCCTGGTACCAAGTTCTGTTTTAGTTAGCTTTTTTTTTGCAACTGTGACTTAAAGACACAGCCAAAACAATTGTAGAAGAGGAAACGTTTATTTGAGGGCTTATGGTTTCAGAGGTCTTAGTCTATAGAAGAAGGTTGGCTCCATTCCTTGGGCTCAAGGTGAGGCTGAACATCATGGCAGGATAGTGTGGTAGAGGGAAGGAGCTCACTTAGTGATCAGGAAGCATAGAGAGACTCCACTAGCCAGATGTAAATATATACCCCAAAGTCACATCCTAATTCCCACCTCCTTCAGCCATACTCTACCACTTCAGTTACCACTCAATTAATCCCTTCCAGGAGATTACTTCACTGATTGGGTTAAGACTCTTAAAACCCAATCATTTGTCATTTGAACTTTCTTGCATTGTTTCAAATGTGAACTTTTGGGGGACAACACATCTATACCATAACATATATTCAATACACTTCTTGGTAAATTAAAAGGAGGAAACTAACTTATTAATTATTTCCACAGTTTAAATGACATTCATCATTTTCTCAACTTGGATATCTACCTCTAATAACTGAGTTAATACCCTAAATGTCAGGGATAAATAAATATTTAAACATTTTTAAAGTGAAATCAATTATTTCATTAAAAGTATTTATTTAAAAAATTGTGAATCTATAGTATTATAATATTTAAATTTTTACTTCTATCTCTTTTAATTATTTATTTTTTAGTTGTAGTTGGACACAATATATTTATTCCATTCATTCATAATTATGAGGTGCTGAGGATCCAACCCAGGGCCCCAAACATACTAGGTGAGTGCTCTACTGCTGAGCCACAACCCCAGCCCCTTGGCTCCTATCTTTTGTTAAAAAAAAAAAAAAAAAGTTTTTATTTCAGTCTTTTCCCATAAATACTTCTTTCTTCTCAAGCACCTCTAAATTATTACCTACAGCTACCTATGGTAACCTCACATGTTACTGTAGGCTTTCTTGTGCAGCTGAGAAAATTTAAGAACTAATATTATATTCCAGCCACCGTGAATAATGCCTAGCTCTTACTCATATGCCTTTTGGAGGCATATTATGGATTTATACACAAATATTTATTGTGTGCCTACTACAAAGAAGATATCACATTAAGGATTGGCTATACTATGATAGACAGTCTCTGTCTTCATGGAAAATGGTCTTCCAGTAAAGAAAATATTCAGCAAGTACTATAATTTCAATAATGCAAATTGTCTTTGATGATTAATCTGAAATTAATATGTCCCCCAAACATGTCCCTGTGTTTATCGTTGTCCTCCCCAGATGTGTCTGTCCTCTTCTCTCCAAGTGCTCCTTGCTACTATTCCATCTTAGTTCCTATACCACCTTCAGATTCAAGCTCAAACCAAACTGCTTTCACAAGTTAAATCCTAATTTCCCCTAAAAAGAATCAATTATCCATACTCCTGTTCCCTCCTTATAAATAACATATTTCGAGACCAATTATATGTGTTAGTCTGTTCCCTACTAGCTCTTCCCTCTCGATCATTAGTTCTTAACACTAATTAAACATGTAAACTCCAGGGTTTTTTTACAAATCCCAATATCATTCCCAGTAGTCTGCTGGTAAATGTTTAAAAAGCTAGCTCATTGCACAGGTAGGATAGGAAGTATCCCTGATCTGTAGTATTTGTGTATTTATGTGGTGTAAACACTGCTTACAAGGACAGGACAATTTCAAGGTATCAAAAGAACATCTTTGAATGAGGATTAGGGAAGAATTTGCAGTAGCCAACCATTATATAGTATTTTATACAAATTCACACACATCCATTTCAGACCTATTGATTCAGAAACTCTAGGAATAGGCCCCAGAAATTGTTTATTTATAAACTTTCCAAGTGATTCTGATGCACACTAATACTTGAGAGTCACTGATCCAGGTAGATAAAACCTGGCAAACAATAGAAGCCTAATGTGTATCTTTTGAATTTGTTTGCATTAATGTCATTGTAACTAGCTTATAAACATAATTTTTCTCTAAACACTCACCTTGCTCTATCTGATCCTGTGATTTAGACAATAATGAAACAGTATGGGACTTAAATAAAAAGAAGTCCTGCCTACCAATGATCTAGTGTCAAACCAATCTTTGAGTATTTGAGCTGCAAAACTGACCACCAGACTTCTATTTTAGTGCATAATTAGTCAAAGAAATTGAAAATTTACACTGTGTATGTTTGAATTGTTGCTGTGGAAAATCTGCATTGTATAAGGTCAAATATATATGGAACAATAAGTAAGTAAATTGAGAAGAAATGTCTCTAGATTTAGAATCACATGAAATATGAACTAAAAAGTCAATACCACAGAATATGCCTGTATTTTAGATAATCATTCTATAACTATGATGCTAAGTTCGATGTAAACTGGGAAATATTTTATTTTATAACTTGTTTAATTTCTCCTTTAGTAATTTCCTAGCATAGCATTTACAATCAGCTGTTGAAACACTGACTACAAGAGATATACCTGTTTTCCAAGCTTTTGAGAAAATGAATGGCAATCAAAAATGTGCTCTCTTAACTTGATCAGTCAGCAAATCAGTATTTTAGAAGCAGAAGATAAAATAAAAGTATCAATCTAATTAGACAGTTTTTCATGCCCTTTCTTCAGATTGGAGTTGCCCAACCCTTTGTCCCATTGGCTTTTTGAATTTTATATCCAGATATGGAAAACCAATCTTTTGAGTATTTGAGCTGCAACTGACCACCAGACTTATTTCTCATTCTTGTGGTTTCTGTTTTCATCAGAGAAATGTATTTCTACTTCTATTCATCCATTGTGTATGGAATTAGCATTTATTCTCCCCACAGGCAGTGCAGCTATGTGTTTCTAAACTGCTTCTTCCCTGAATAAACACACACAAATATATAAAATCACCAGCATCAATTCTACTGCAGATCCAAGCAGCATCAGTATGTTCTGTATCTTATTGTCTTTAGGTTATTTAGATTCCTGTTTGGTGAAATCACCATTTTTATCTTGTCAATAAAGGTCATTGATATTCAGCCCTGGCTGCAATAGAAACACCTTGAGAAGTAACTTCAAAAAACAAAAAAACAACTTCTGAACTGCACACAAATGAAATAAATCATGATATCTGAATGTGAGAAGAGGCATCTGTATTTCTTAAATCACTTCATGTATTTTTTTTTTTTTTAGCCAGCTGGAGGACTACTAATCTTTCTCAACTTGTAAGGTATGACACATGACAGAACAGAAAGTTCTCATCTGGACAGCATGGTGTGGGCATCAGTACTAATGTAACAATAGTAAATTGGATCTACCTGCTTAGTGAATGGCTCCTTAAAAACTGAGAGCATCCCTTTAACTTGGGCCATTGCAATGCCTACTGAAACTTTAGTTTTTAATGTATGAGCCAATAAACCATGCTACTTCACTGAAAAGTTGATTTTATCAAATAATAGATCCTCAGGAAAATATGGGAAAGCCAAATAGCATACCCAGAGTGTTTCATTGCTGTCCTGCCTACCTATCTATCTACCTACCTACCAATGATCTAGTGTCAATTATGGTAATACAACCTGTACCCTGGAGTGGTGATTCTACTCTGATTATTTTGCTTCCAGTGGGATTTGGCCTCCAGGGGAGTTCTTCCAACATTAGAAGATAATTCCCCCTTCCAGGTTCATAGAGAAGCCTAGAAACAATTCAGTCACCCCAACCTCTAACCCAATTAGATATTCACACAGAAAATTTATCATCTATGTTTAAGAACTAAATTAAAAATAGAATATCAAGATTGCAGTAAAGAATGTCATAATAGTTCAAATTTACTGTGATTGTTAAGAATTAAGTGAGATGATGATAAAAATTACACCATGTGTTTACTACTGGGTGGAGAAAAAATTGTAATAGAAAAGCATTAAAAAGTACAGATGGAACAAGATTAGTAAACACAAAACAGACTGTACTCTCCTTTACTGTTTTATATCTATCTTCCTGTATCCATTTTTCACATAAAGGGCAACATCAATCATTTCCTCATCCACAGAAACTGCTCCACCCACATACACAACCACAGGAATCCAAAACACCAAGTCTCCTTTAAACAGATGGTCAACAAGGACTGATGCCAAATCAGTAAAGAAAGGAAGGAACCCCTTTGGAGACCTTCCCAAGATGATTCTTTTAACACTCAGATTCCACTAAAATATACTTTGAAAGCATCTTGCATCAAAGTATATTTTAGTGGAATCTGAGTGTGAAAAGTGTGTTTTATAGTTATAACTTTAGTGTTAAACTGTGTTTTACAGTTATAACTTTATATACGGCTTAATTATTTGTGCATTTTGATGTCTTCTGTTAAGAAGTTTTAGGGCAAATAATTTTGTCTGCCTTATTTTTTGCTGCATCCATCATGCCTGGCACTTAAAAAGTAATTCAATAACTATATTCAATACATACATATTTGCAAACTATCCCACAGCTATTTTTTTTTTTGAGAGAGAGAGATAGAGAGAGTTTTTTTTAATATTTATTTTTTAGTTTTCGGCGGACACAACATCTTTGTTTGTATGTGGTGCTGAGGATTGAACCCCGGCCGCACGCATGCCAGGCGAGCACACTACCGCTTGAGCTACATCCCCAGCCCACACAGCTGTTTTTTTTCATTTAAGGATATTATAATAATAATGTGTAAGTTTTTTTTTTCTCCCTATAAAGTCTTTCACCCAGAAATGTTTAGGAGTTTATCACTGTTAATATGGTAGTGGGTTTTTCTATTTCAGAAGTTTGTTGCTATTTCAGAAGTCCTTAACACAGGAGAGGTATGAGATTTCTAAGTGCCTCTGCTAATCCCGTCTATTAAAAAACTAAAATGAAACACCCTTATAAAAGTGTATTCCTGGAAACAAGTTTTCTTTGACCATAGTTGGGAAAATATGATCTTCTAGGTTCATTACAGTTTGTATCCCCTCCCCTCAATTATGTGAAGACTTTCACTCACTGGTTGTTCACTCTGTTCCATGAAAAAATTTCTTTTCACATTTCCTATGCAAGCAAACTTCCTCTCTAGGTAGATGTTAGCAGCTATTTGCTTCCTCACTGAATAACTGTTATTTTTTTCTTCTTATGTAGGTGGTTGTTTTCCAAAAATAAATGTTTGGATCAAAACAACTTAGTCAGTGATTATATGTAGGCAGCTTGGTTTTTCTTTCTGGCCTGCTGTCTCATGTACATTTAACTATTCTTTATGACTTTTAGCTTATAAACATTGAATAGAAACTAATTTCTAAGCTTGCAGGGAAGCTTTATTTCCTTAGGAACACTTTAATTCTCTGAGCAGACATGAATTTCTAGTATTAAAATGTAACAAAGTGACTTATATTAAGTTTTCTTAGTGTCAAGTTTTTGTCCATGTCAGTATAAGAAACAATACATTTGGTGAAAGTGATATTGCTTTGGGAAGGGTTTTTAATGATTGAATAATGTACATAAAATTGTTATTTTAGTTAAACTGTAAAATAATTAATATTCACAAAATGACATTAACTTTACAGATATCTGAGTAAGATACATTTCTAAGTTCTTTTCAACCAACATTATTTTACAGATCAGTAATATGATTTTATATAGTCCATCAGAATATAATATGGACGCAAAGTGAGTTCTAAAAGAAGTTATAATTTTTTTCTAACTGAACATATTTCAAAATTAAATATCTATCTACTCCTTTCTTCACAGGGTTCCATCTTTACTGTGCATTTTCCCCTTAGCATGAAATGGTATCTGCCCAAAGTAGAATATTAGTTCCACATTGTAAAGCAATGGTGTAAGAAAACCTATGGTAACTTTTCAAAGCAAGTTCTATTTTCTCAATCATAACTAAAAAAAAATCATGCAATATTCTGTCTTCATATAATTTATGTAGCACTTAAAGGAGAATAGAACAAGTTGAAAGCTGTCACTCATCTCTTAGGAAAACAGGATAGTTAAAGAACGTAGTGAACCTCTGCATAAGTATATTTGTACCATTTCTGGTTCTCTATTAAAAAAGTAAATCTCATGAGTCCTCTTTCTTCACTACTATTACCATTTTTCTAACATTTAAATTTCCATGAAGACTTTTATTTTCCACATGCAGTTGTATTTCTAATAGGAAATGTGGAAGCCAAAGACTATATTAAAAGTCCATGTTAGAAAACTGGTTCTTGCAAAATTTCTCATTATATAATTTAAACTCCATTATATAATTTAAACAAACTAAAGTTACCAAAACAATTGGCTAGAATAAAGGATGTGAATTATGGCATAATTATTGACATACTTTTTAGTTATGATGTAGTATTGCTTTGTGTTTAAAAACACAACCTTGCATCCAAGTCAGGCCCTGGCTCTACTTTGTTGTTTTGGTTGTTTGGCATCTTTGCAGCATTAGTCATTACATCATCTTGTCTTCTGATTGCAACTATCACCCTAGGTTCTTTATCATTTAGTCTTCTGTGATTGAAGTAATCAAAAAAAAAAAAAAAAAAAAAAGAAAAAAAGTATGACCATAAAGCTCTGGTTTTAAAAGAAAGTGGCATTTATAAGTTTTTAGGTAAGAGGCACTGGACAACTTAGCAAGACTCTGTCTCACAATAAAAAATTAAAAAAGGGAGGAGGATGTGACTCAGTGGTTAATAGCTCCTGGGTTCAATCTCCTGTACCTAAAGAAACAAACAAAACCCCAAAACACAAGAATGGAAAATCCCTTAAAGGTCTCATGTTTCACACATAAAGACGAATGCTGATGCTCAAGTAAGGAAATCAGACAGGAACAAACTTCAGGTACAATTTTAAATATTGACTTAAGAATTTGAAGCCAAAAAGTATGAAGATTTTAAGGTTTCTGAATTATAGACTGCTCTTCAGAGAATAATTATTTTTTGCTATCAATTTATAGAATGAATTTAAAGAACAGACACTAGGGTCATAAAGTTTCTTTTTCCTTTTTCTTTTCTTTTTCCCCTTTTACATCTGTTCTGTTACTCTGGTTGGATAACAAAAGGCTGAAATAATGTGACAGAATTGGGATAATGGAGGAACAATCAGAATTGAGAGGCACTACTGATACAAAAAGGCTTTACATATTAACTGACTAAAAATGGCAATGGTCTAAAGCAAAAATGAATCAAAATATAATTTACTGCTTTAATTCTGGAGGCCCAAGATAATGATGATGCATTCAACTGAAAGAAAAGAATGGAAGTTTGACTTTAAGATGATGAGCTCAGTTTTGGACAAACTAAATATAAAGTGCTCAAGGGATACACAGATGGAAATATCTGTAGATATTGCTGTGGTTCTACTGATTGAATTAGAGCTAGTCATCTATACCTACTGAGTGTCTGCCTAGTTCATTCCATTTTCTTTAAGAAAAATCAATCCTCCAGTCCCTTAACACACTCTGTGTTTACAGACCACTCCAGAAGCTGGCCAGGTGATTTGCCTCCCAGTCACCACTGAATAGTTACTTGACTCCAGTTACATCAAATCAGATCCCTCCCAAGAATTTGAATTGAGTTTCACAGACATCACTCAGTTTCCTGAAGTTTTTAATGATCAATTGGGACAGCCATATAATTACTAGATAAATATGACCAATAAATAAACAGTGATGCACAGACAGTAGAGATGAGAGAAGATTTGGAATTAGGGAAATAGGATATTTGGATGAACATATATGTATGTAGACAAATTCTCTATTATGATTCATGCTCAAGATGAAAAATAAATATTGGCTGCTAAAAATACACCATTGAGGAGTATTACTCTGCATTAAAAAATGACAAAATCATAGAATTTGCAGGGAAATGGATGGCATTAGAGCAGGTTATGCTAAGTGAAGCTAGCCAATCCCTAAAAAACAAATGCCAAATGTCTTCTTTGATATAAGGAGAGTAACTAAGAACAGAGTAGGGTCGAAGAGCATGAGAAGAAGATTAACATTAAACAGGGATGAGAGGTGGGAGGGAAAGGGAGAGAGAAGGGAAATTGCATGGAAATGGAAGGAGACCCTCAGGGTTATACAAAATTACATACAAGAGGAAGTGAGGGGAAAGGGAAAAATAATACAAGCGGGAGAAATGAATGACAGTAGAGGGGGTAGAGAGAGAAGAGGGGAGGGGAGGGGAGGGGGGATAGTAGAGGATAGGAAAGGCAGCAGAATACAACAGACACTAGTATGGCAATATGTAAATCAATGGATGTGTAACTGATGTGATTCTGTCATCTGTATATGGGGTAAAAATGGGAGTTCATAACCCACTTGAATCAAAGTGTGAAATATGATATATCAAGAACTATGTAATGTTTTGAACAACCAACAATAAAAAATTTTTAAAAAAAATTAAAAATAAATAAATAAATAAAAATGGAAAAAAAAATACACCATTGCTACAGTCAGATGATAAAAACAACTGCTATTCAAATACAGCAAACATCTCTTAGGATGATACCCTGCTTCACATTGATTGTTCCTTTTTGAACCTCCCACCAATATGAAGGTTGAGCCTCAGGAAAAATATTTTTATTATGTGATCCTAACAGATTCAGAGTTAGAATTATAAACAAGGATTGGTAAATCTCACTTCTCCTGACAAAACTTGGAACTATTGGAAATGAGTGACACTTAGAAGAGATATGGTTGTGGTCATGTCACATACAATATAGTGGAAGTTGTTTAAACTTACCAAAGTTCCTAGTGCTATGTTGGATCATGGTCATTCTGACTGATACTTGGGTTAGACTTGAATCCTACAATTTAATCCAGTATCTATCCATTAAATGTCTTGCTTACTCAAGAAAAGGTCTTCCTGTTGTTGCTGTTACATTCAATTAAAAGAAACATCTAATGTAGTTTACAAAAGTAGTAGAAAGAAAGTTACTAAAAATGGATTTTGGTCAATTTATAGGTGTCAACGAACTATTTTTTTTTTTTTTGATGTGGTAAGGATTTCTTTAATTGGTTCTTTTAATTTATGCATAATATTAGGATTCATTTTGACATAATTACAAAAGCATGGAATATAAAGTGCTCTAATTCAGTCCCTAATACTTTCCTTTTCTCTCCCATCTCTCTTCCTCCAGTTCCCTTCCCTATATTCTACCAATCTTTCTGCTGTATACTTATATACGTTTTTAATTAGTGTCTTATGGATATACATAATGATGAGATTCACAGTGGATTCATATACGTATATAGGAAAGTTAGGTCAGATTTATTCAACTGTCCTTCCCTTTTCCCATGTGTACACCCTCACCTTTAATCCATTTCCTCTGACTTTTGAGCTCTGGCTTTCATTTACAGGCAAATACCATAATTTCATTCTCCTTTAGGGCTGAGTAATTATAATACAGCACACATTCATGTTTTATACACTAGAATAACTAGGAATAGAAGAAAAGTACCTTAATATTGTAAAAGCTGCATGAGACAAATTCAAGAACAACATCGTATTTAATGAAGAAAAACTGAAAGCATTTCCACTAAACACAGGACCAAGACAAGAATGTCCATTCTCACGCCTTCCATTCAATACAGTCCTAGAAATTCTAAACAGAGCAATCAGACAAAAGAAGGTAATAAAGGGATACAAATAGGAAACAAAGAGCTCAGATTGCATGGGCTCTCTCTCATCCAGCGAGGAGGTCCACAGAACAGGGTAGAGGAGAGTGTTGCATGTGGAGTCGCTAATCAAGACCTCCGAAGACCAAGTAAGAAGCAGGTCTGATTTTACTGCACAGTTACCATGTATACATACTCAGGCAGTAGCTAAGCAGATTACAGGCAGCCTCCATGCAATGTCTGCTAACTGTCCTTGCAGTAACCAATCAAGAAGTGGGCCATGAAGCAAGCCCAGGGACTACAACACATGGCCTCACACCCAGGGGTGGCCTATGGGGTAAGCGACCAGCCGCTCACACACCTGGCACAAGGCGAGTGAACTGCCACTCAGATGCCCTTAATGTATGGCATGTATGCAGTACTCCATGCACTTGTCCTCACATCAAATTATCTGTTGATGACATGATCTTATATTTAGAAATTTATTTAGCACCTCAGGGTATTAAGAAAACACAAAAAGTCCACCAGAAGATTTCCAAGGCTGATGAACAATTTTAGTAAAATAAAAGGATACATGATCAACATACATAAATCAATCGCTTTCCTGTATTCTAATAATGAATCTGCTGAAAAAGAAATTAGGAAAATTATCTCATTCACAATAACCTCAAAAAATTCTTGGGAATTAACCTAATGAAGGAGGTAAAAGACCTCTATAATATAAATGATTGAACATTAAATAAATAAATTGAAGATCTTAGAAGATGGAAAGACCTCCCATGTTCTTAGATAGGCAGAATGAAAATTGTCAAAATGGCCATACTATCAAAAGTGTTTTACAGATTCAATGTAATCCCCATCAAATACCAATGATATTCATCACAGAACTATAAAAAGCAGTTCTAAAATTTATTTGGAAAAAATAAGAGATTCAGAATAGCCAAATCAATCCTGAGGAAAAAGAGTGATTCTGGAGGCATCACAATATCAGACCATAAATTATACTATGGTGCTATAGTATCAAAAACTACATGGTAATGACAACAAAACAGACACAAAGAACAGTGGAATAGAATAGAAGACACAGAGACAAACTCATGTAGATACAGTCCTTTGATACCTGGCAAAGATTTCAAAAACATATGTTGGAGAAAACAGCCTTTTATTAACAAATTGTACATAAACTGGATATCTTTAAGTAGAAGAATGAAACTTGATGCCTATCTCTCACCCTGCACAAAACTCAAAGATCAAGGACTTAAGCAGTAGACCTGAAACCCTGCAAAAGCTAGAAGAACATGTGGGCTCAACAGTCCAGCATGTCAGCATAGGAACTGACTTCTTAACAAGACTCCTAAAGTGCAAGAAATAAAACTAATAATTGTGATGGCATTAAATTTAAAAAATGCAGTAAAGGAAACAAGAGTGTGGAGAGAACATATGGAATGGGAGAAGTTTGCCATCAGCACCTCAGGGTATTAATATCCAGAATATATAAAGAACCCAGAAAGTTAACCAAAATGCCCCAATCAGTAAGTGGGCCAATGGACTAAACAGTACTTTTCTAAAGAAGAAATGCAAGTGGCCAACAAATATATGAAGAAAATGTTCAGCATCTCTAGCAATTAGGGAAATGCAAATCAAAACTACCTTGAGCTCTGTGCAGTGGCACATGCCTGTAATCCCACTGGCTTAGAAGGCTGAGACAGGAGAATCACAAATTCAAAGCCAGTTTCAGCAATGGTGAGGCTCTAAGTAACTCAATGAGACCATCTGTAAATAAAAAATACAAAATAGGGGTGGGGATATGGCTCAGTGGTCTAGTGCCCCTGAGTTCAACCCCTGATAAGCCCCCTGTTATGGTTTGGATGTGTGGTGTCCCCCAAAAGCTCATGTGTGAGACAATGCAAGAAGATTCAGAGGAGAAATGATTGGGTTGTAAGAATGTTAACCCAATCAGTGAATTAATCTGTGATGGGATTAACTGAAGTGGTAGGGTGTGGCTGGAGGAGTGGGAATGGCTATATATTAGTATCTGGTAAGTTGTGTCTCTCTACTTCTTGATTGCCATGATGTGAGCTGCTTCCCTTTGCCACATATTCTGCCATTATGTTCAGCCTTATCTTGAGCCCTGAGAAATGGAGCCAGCCTTCTATGGACTAAGACCTCTGGAACTTTGAGCTCTCAAATAAACTTTTCCTCCTCTATAGTTGTTTTGATCAGATCCTTTAGTCATAGCAGCAAAAAAGCTGACTATAACACCCCCCACACACACATAAAAAAATAAAGTAAAATAAAATAAAAACAAAAACACTACATTGAGATTTTGTCTCACTTCAGTGAGAATAATAATCAGAAATAATACAAATTTGGGCAAAAAGGTACACTCATACTGAGAAACTGATGTGACTCCATTTTTGAGAAACCAGCTTCTACCTCAAGGCCTGTCCTAAGGAAGGGGGTGTGACCCTTGTGAGGGGGGAACCCACAGAGCACTCCTAAGCACATACCCACCCTGCTGAGTTGTTTGTAAATAACAGGAGAGGTCTGAGGTGCCAGGTGTCCCTGACTCAGTTAGGCTAGGTGAGGACCCATAGCAACCCCCCTAGCAACCTCCAATCAGCATGAGACAGGGAAAATACCCGGGATGCCAGATGACCCCCCAGTAGTTTATGGTGGTTGATAACATGTTGGGAAACCATGTAGTTTAGCACGTACATCCCTCGTGGCCTAAACCAATCAGTTCAAAAGAATCCCCCTCTTGTACTAACCAATCACCCCTACCCAACTTGTTCCCGCCAGTGAAAGTACTAATCAATGTTAAGAGTTGTTGTTTGATTTTCCCGCGGTATGGAATGATTTGCTGTATGATGTTTTGATGCATAGAGTATCCCTCCCAAACCTATAAAATCTCACTGACCAAAGGACCGGGACTCACTCCCTGGGACCTCTGCGCCAGAACGGTTGTGAGTCCAGGCTTGAGCTTGCAATAAAGACTCTTGTGTGATTGCATCTGATTCAGCTCCTGGAGGTCTTTTGGGGTCCCACAAATCTGGCATAACAATACATTGTTTGTGGAACTGCAAATTACTGCTACTTTGGAAAGCACTATGGATATCCCTCAAAAGACTAGGAATGGAACCACCCTATGACCCAGCTATCCCACTATTTCATATATCCAAGAGATCAAAAATTAGCATACTAAAGTCACACAGCCCCATCCATGTTTATAGCAGCTCAGTTTACAATAGCCAAGCTATGGAGCCAACCTAGGTGCCCTTCAACAGATGAGAGGATAAAGAAAATGTGGTATATATAACATTGGTAACCAAGTACTTAGGATGCATCAACTTCATAAGCTCTGATAGGGCTTACAAGAAAGTAAGCCATTTATTTAAGCATTTAAACCCTTTACCATTTTTGAGGCTCCACCTATATATGAACTTTTTCTATTTTGACATAAACTATTTAAGGCATGTATTGTTAGTTTTGCTTATATTTTTACAGATAATGAATATGAGGATAAAAGAGGTTATATGAATTTGCCAAATCTTATGACTAGTCAGTTGTATGTGGGTTTCATTTCTAGGTTTCAAATTTCAAACCTCATTTAGTTATGTCATTACCTATATATCAGTACTTTAATCAAATATGAAATCAAATAAAAATTTAAAACATAAAATTTTATCTCCTTATATGAGCCTTCAATAAAGCAGTCACAATTAGGAATGTGTAGAGCTCCAAGAATCCATGTCAAAAATACTGAATACTTCTTCTTGTTCTCACACCCCTTTTCTAAAGACCTGGCCATTTCTGTAACCCTGGAGTTAGCCACCCTATGTTCCATGTAAACTCAATCCTTTGAGTTCATAGTTTTTATAAGATTAGAGATCAATGTCTAACATAAGTCAGACAAATCAGCTTCTCTCTACCAAGACTTTTTGTTTTCATCATGGATACTGAGTCAAGAGTTCTGAGGACAGGGCCTCCAAGGTAATGTAGATTTAGGAGCTGAGATGGCAATTCTAAGGTGACCAGGACAGACAGTGTGCAAATAGCCGAATCAGCTGAGAACTCTGGCAAAAATAAAGAAGGCAGAGAAAAGTAGAAATTACAGAACATTCAACCTCATAGAAAGAGTGGAGAGAACCAGCAAGTTTCTGGTGTGGTCACCAATGTGGTTGTTTATTCCCAGGTCTCTTGCTCTGTAAGGTAGCTTCACTCTGTTCTTGGGTTCTATGTGAAACTCTTATAGCCTTCCTTCAAATCTTCCTCTAGTGGGAATGAGTTTCTATAGATCATGTTTTCTGCTTAAGAAAAACATTGATATTCAAAGCAAGAGATCATGCAGTCACATTTTCACTTAAGCATTATGAGCAAATGGCTATGCTTTATCAATCATACTTGACCTAAAACATAAGTAATTTATCCCTCATAGTTCCAGAGGCCAGACATTCAAAATCTCTCTGAAGACACCATGGATCAATCTGCATATGAATAAATAAGAGGTAGGACTTGTGAATATGTAGGATTTGTGAATGTATAAAATCTCAGGTCAATTTACAACTGGCCTGGTACAGTGACCCATCCATGAGACTGAATGAGGTTAATATGTATTCAAAGGAAAGAGGCTAAAGTCTGATTGGTTTTCTGACTTCTTGTACTCTCCTGTGCTCTCTGTCTAATACTGTCAGCAGGAAAATACTTTAAAAGAATAAACTGCAAAAAAAAATGGTCAACAAACACAAAACAACTAGCTAGGGACCTAATGTTAATATGTAAAGAAAAAAAAGGAAATGGATATAGCAACTGAAACAGAGATGAAAATCATGCACTAGAATTATTTTACAAAAAGAGTAGTCCAGAGGAGTGGCAAAAAAATATTAGTGAACCAAATGTTGGAAGAACACTGACCAAGCAAAGTGAACACCAGACAGGCAGTGGACCTTTCATTTGCAGGGCCCTAAAGGAGACATCTTGTTTGTTCTTCCAAGAACTTAAGGAAATAATGAAACCTGGAAAGAGATGAAAATTGAGCTTAAATATGTCAGGATAAATGGAAACAGTAATAAAGTCACCTTAGAATTTGAAATAAAGGAGAATAGACATGGTGAAAACAGAAATATACACTTTATATACAAACAGAGATATGAAAAATTATGGTATGTATGTGCAATAAGAATTGTAATGCATTCCACTGTCATTTTTTTAAATCAATAATAAAAAAAAGATACTGTACCTACAACCACAGAAATGGGAGGTTATAATCCATATATGTATAATTTGTCAAAATACATTTCACTGTCATGTATAACTAAAAAGAAAAAAATATATATTTTTTAAAAAGTTTAAAAAAAAAACCTAAACAAAGCAAATGGGAGGAAAATAATAGATAAGGAAGAAAATGAAGTCCCTGAAGGAAAGATTGAAAAGTATACTAGAATTTATAGAAAGCTTTCATCATTGTAAACCTCATAAAGAGTTGATCCACTCATACTCCACACTGATTTATAACTTGTTAATCTTTCTGGACATTAAAAATTCTAGGAGAACATCTAGGCCCCAAACCACATTATATATGAGGAAGGGGTAGCTCTACAACAGTTCAGTGAGAGAATATGATAATTTTAAGAAAGTTTTCGGCCACAAATGCATTTTGCAGTACATACAAACTCAGGGAATATGCTACTCATGAAATTTTCTTTCTTTTTTTTTTGTGATTTAACTTATTTTATTTATTTATTTTTTTTGTGGTGCTGGGGATCAAACCCAGGACCTTGTGTACACAAGGCAAGCACTCTACCAACCTAGCTATATCCCCAGTCCCAATTTAACTTTTTTTTTTGTAGTTCTAGTTTCTTTTTATTATTATTATTATTATTATTATTATTATTTAACAAACAAAAATATAAACCGTGATGATAATCCAACCAACTGGAGATGTATAGGGACACAAACTAACAGCCTCAACTACTGTGCTCAGATGTAGAATGGAGTAGGGTGGAGAGTGGAGCATTCTCTGAGAATGTCCAAAGTATTTAATCTCAGTTTTACAAGGAATGATGTTGGCAAATGTACAAATCACCCCAAGTCTCCCCAGACTCATGGCTATAAAGTAACACTGTTAAGTAATGTGTTTCATGGCTTTACTAGGGGTCAATGCTGTGACCCCTAGTCAAGAACTTATAGAACAGTTTGTAAAATATCTTGTGCTGGAAAAAAAAAATTATTCCTGTTTAGAGAAATTTGACATCCCAGTTCCCATCCTAATCCAAATGAAAAAATATTTGTGGCTGTGTACCTGTAAGTCAATCTTAGGATGCACTAAATTTATTTAGTGTTAGTGTAATATTTCAAACTGCCTTGCAAATTAGCTGCACCAGTATTTCACCCAAATTCTTGAACACTGATAGATATTGTTTCCAATACTAGGTGATATTACTTTTCTAGTATATAGGCATGAAACACTTTTCTATTCTTTAAATTTTTTTCTTATGTTAATCACAGGTAAGGTGGAGCATCTCTTTATTTACTTTAATTTGAGGCTAGTTTTTGAAATTCCTATTTATTTTTCCTACTCCTAAATTCTACTTTTTCTTAAAATTTTCTTGCATATTTTAGGGAGGTTATTTATTTATATACTTATTTACTTATTGGTATATTTTAGATAACAATCTCATTAGTTTTAGATGCTTAAAATATTTTTAAAATTTTGTTTTCTATTTTTAACTTTGTGATTTAACAGAAATTCCTAAATTTGATGTAGTCAAATATTTATTATTTCCCCCTGATTTCTTTTGCTTTGGGGACCTTTTAAAACAAATTATTTCTTTCCCCAGATGTGATTATTCTGGAATTTTTTCCAATAAAGACTTTATACATTTTAATCCACATGCTGTTCCCTTTTTTGTTTAGGACATACACTTAAGAATTTTTTTCCATATAGAAAACTAATTCAGTCTACTAAATTAGTATCAATCTACTAAGTGATCTCTAATCTTGATTGCTTTATGTTGTTAGTACCATAATTTCAAATATATCATTTATACACATTTTATTTTCGACCCCTTTGTTTCCTCATGTGATTCCATACTATTTCCATTATTTGGACTTTGCATTATGGCTTATTATCTAGTAGAAAGTTATTTCTATTTTCCCTTTATTTATTTTTAAATGCAATGCTTTCCTTTTCTTTTTTTTTAATCCTTATTTTGTTTATTCATTTTTATGTGGTGCTGAGGGTTTAACCCAGTTCCATGAGGTGCTAAGGATTGAACCCAGTGCCTCACATGTGCTAGGCAAGCACTCTGCCACTGAGCCACAACCCCAGCCCTCTATTTTCCCTTTTTGAAGTTGGATTATCTCTTTTGACATTTTTATGTTTGTTTTAAAGTTTTCTGATGAGCAATATATGCTTCTGTTGAAATTTTGACTGGGACAGTATTAAATTTTTAGATAAACTTGGAGCAACTGTCATTTTTTTTCAAGTTATATCATATAACCATTATTCAAATATTTCTTTATACTTTTCACCAGAGTTTAAACATTTTTCTTTACAAGTTATCTTTCATTTTTACAAACTTAAATGGCATATGTTCTACAGTCTTTCTATCAAGTAATAAGGTTAACAGGATACATAGAAATATTTGTAACTCAGTGGTAAAGCACTTGTCTAGCATGTGCAAGACCTTGAATTCACTTGTCAGCACTGCAAAGTGTATGTGTTGTGTGTGTGTGTATGTGTGTCATAGATGATAAATCCAGAAATCGAAATATACATTTTCCTACTAGTACTTGCTAATTTTACTAAACTTATACAAATTAGTTTAATTTACTACAGAAAATCAAGAAAAAATACTCAAAAAAATAGTTACTTATAGTTCTACTGTCCAGATATATAGTTGCTCATTTATTTTTGCAGATTGTAAATAATAAAGTTTTTACAGTGTTAATAGTATGCTTAAGTTTAAAAAGATGTAATTCCTAAAGTGTAATAGTCTATTTTAAAGTTATTTTTGTATGATGGACACTATTTTTGTTTCTTTCTAAATAATAAAACCAAAAATTAGCTTGACATTCCATACAAGAAAACACATAGGTATGAAACTGTCATGCAGGACCTAATCAATCCCCAATTAGTGCTTGATCATGGTGGATGGTTAGTTTATAAGAAGTAAAATGGCATGCATTCATGAAATGTGAGATTAAGAATCAAGTCAAAACAAATCAAAATGAATAGGTAAGTATATACTACATTGTCTTTCCTATCAAAAGAATTCATGAGAAAAGAAAAACAGCATAAAGAGTTGGTGGCAGAAGAATATGTTCCTGACCGTTAATCAAGAATATAAAGCATAGATCGATTTTATTTAAATTTTTAATTTTTAAAAATCACAATATATGCTAACAATTTCTTTGTATGAAATTATCAAATAACATGAGTAAAGGCAAGTCATGATATTTATAGTATTTATCACATGAGAACTCTTACACATTATTTTGTTATTTCTCATGTTTGGCTTTATTTTTTGTCATTGTTTAAAAAGACTTCCATATAACAAGAATCACAAAGATCTGTACTGTATGTATTTACTCTCTCTAACTTTTTAGTTACTTTTCTTATTATGCAATTACACTTTCTACTCCCCTGTGATGTCTTAACAGCTTGCAAACACAAAAATCGTGTATAGATATTCTATTGAGGCTTATAGTTTATGTTACAGGTCTTTCTTCTCTTCTTCCTTCCTCCTATTTTTGTCATGACTGACAGCTGACAATAGAGATAAATTGGCACTCATGGATTTTACGATTTAGATTAATTTTAAGTAAATATTTAGGTATTTTGATGTATATCCTAATAAAACATTCATCCCCAAATAAAAATCATTGAAGACTAGAGACTTAAATATAAGAAGCAATAGCTTAAAATATTTAAAAGAAATTTATTGACTTGGTGAAACAAAATATTTCTTTATAATAATGTATATAAAAAAGAAAAAGCACAAGTCATAAAAAGCACTGATTAATTTTCTTACAAAAGTACAATTTTTGTACTTATTTGTGTATATACAAGACCTTATAAACAAAGAACAAACTATAGACTGGAAAAAGGTTTTCTAAAGCACACAAACAATGAAGTTTACAATTCAGAAATTACCATTTCTGTAAGTCGATTATGGAAAAAAGAAAGGAAAATAGCAGAAAATCTCAAAGAATATAATTAGCCAGTTCAGAGTAAAGGAAAACTAAATGACCAATAAACATAGTAAGCTCAAATTGCCACTAATCTCCATTTGCTTTCACCACAAAATGTTTTAAATTAATTTTTGGCTCCTGTTTAAAAATTTATACAGAAAATTTTGTCCTGTTATTCTTGCTTAATATTTGAATTCAATTCTTCCTATGCCACAAATGCTTTATTTTACTTTATGTCAGTTAACAATATTATCAACTACTTAAATTCTCTTTTTCAATAGTTTAGAGAAATAAGGGAATATTGCAGGGAGAAGGGGAAGAAAGAAGACAAAAAGGAAAGAAGGGAAATTTTTAGAACATTAGGTCTAGTTCTTCACAACTGTTTATAGAAATATTGACAGAGTGTTACAATGCTTAAAGAAAATCATATCAATTATAAGGAAATTTAAAAAGTTGTTAGATATAATTAACAACTATTTCAGTGTAGTTCAGTGGTAAAGTTATCACTTAGGAATATCTGACTTCAATCCCCAGCACCATAAAAAACACACAAGAAATTAGGGAAGCATATGTGAAAAAAGTAAGCATACTGCTTTTTACCTTTAACCACACTGAAGTTTTCAATAAATCTCTTGTTCTTTTTTTAATATATACCTTTATTTTATTTATTTTTATGTGGTGCAGAGGATCGAATCCAGGGTCTCTCACATGCTTAGGTGAGAGCTCTACCGCTGAGCTACAACCCCAGTCCCAATCTCTTGACCTTTTATTTTATATTTTTATGAATTTGGTAGCTCAAATAAGAAGAAATTATGAATTATGGGTCATTAAAGAAAAAAGGAATAGGATTATAATATAGCCAGAGAACTTGATTCAAGAGTAAAATTTCTCAGGAAAAATAACGCAAAATTATTGGCCTAGTTTCTAATGCTGGGTAGAGGCTATTATTGCTATATAGCATGAATAAAAAATAGAAGATATTTTTGTTTTGCATGAGATTGGAAAAAAAGGGTTATAATAATGTGAGATGGATTCTGACTCATCTGCTCTTGCTTCCTCTTTTCTTCATGTTCCAAGATTCTGGAAAACTGAGATTGGAATAGCCAGCAATAGAACCTTCTCAGGTACCAGAAAATCAACCATAGATCACTAGAAAGGAGAAGGGAATGGGAACATTCTGTGAAAATGGTGGAAGACATGGGGAAATTTATTGACTCTGTTGATGCAAATTGCACCATTCCAAAATAAAAAAATTAAAAAAATTTAAAAAAGGTAAGTGTTGGGGTGGAGATAGAAAATGTCAGAGGACAGAGGAAAAGCTATGTGAGATAAAAGAAGAAACTTAGGAGACATGAGTGGCTGAAAATTCTGGCAATATATTCAAGAGGCAAAGTGTCCAAGAAATGGATAGAGCTTTAAGTTTGGGCCAAAATTTTGAATTAAACAGATTTTTGACATCAAAAGGAGCTGATTGGCATTGTCTCCTTCCTAATGGCTCAAATAAACTAACACCTACTTGCGGACCACTTTTCAAAATTAACCTCTGATTGATCCGTGGCTTTGAGTAGGTCTTATTGCATAGTAAAGATTCACAACTTGAATAAGAAAGACATGCCATGAATTTCCTGTAGGGCAGAAGAATAAGAAATTAATCATAATTTAGCAAACCTATTAAGTGCATATTATATATTAAAATAAAACTCACTTGGGGGCTGGGGTTGTGGCTCAGTGGTACAGTGCTCTCATCACATGTGTGAGACCTTGGGTTCGATCCTCAGCACCACATAAAAATAAATAAACAAAATAAAGATATTGTGCCCATGTATAACTAAAAAAATATTTAAAAAACTCACTTGGATGGTAAGATTGATCTCTAAAATTTAAAAAATAGTTAAAAATTCAAACATTAGAAATGATTACAAGTAAGAATCATTAAGATCTAAGAGAAGTCTTAGAGAACTTAATAAAATTATAAATTATAGGAATAATAATAAGATAATAATAATACAACTGCACCTATCTTCCAGAAGGCTATTTCAGTGAATCTATTTCTTTTTATTTATTCCTTGACTTTTGATTGAGTGTTGTCTTAATCTGTTTTTTTGTTGCTGTAAGAGAGTTCCTCAGATTGGGTAATTTATAAAGAAATTTTTTCTCACGTGTTTGTGAGTTGGAAAGTCTAATAATGGGGTTCGATATCTTGTGATGGCCCTCTTGCTATCATATCATGGAGGAGTGCCTCATATGGTGAGAGCAGATTTTCAAGAAAGCAGAAGCTTAGGAGAGCTTGCTTTTATAATGAAGTCTCTCCTGAAAGTCACTCATAGTGTACCTAATCCATTCATGAGTGCAGTGCATCCATGACCTAATCTCATCTTAAAAGTCCCTGTTCTTACTTCTCTTACCATAGCAATTACATTTCAGCATGAGTTTTGGAGGGGACATTCAAAACACAGCAAGTTCTTAATTGATTTAAGTGCTAAAATTTTCAATTCCACATAATTGAGTTTCACTGATTTCTATCAAATCTTTGTATATATTTTAATCACATGTATGGCATTGAAGACTATATTGATACAATTACATGTTTTATATAATATAATAATAAATACAAATGAAATGGAATAATAATACATTGTATAGTAAGTATACAGTTAAATAAACTTAGAGCATATCTTCATCTGCTAATGTTTAATGCAGGAACAGGTATATGCTTAGGCTAGTTCATCAGTGCCACCACTGATGAACATGGTGAAGGTGGCATGCAACTAGGTAGAAAGGAGGAGAGGCTACAGGTTTCCAAAAGGCAAACAAGGGCAATGAAGCAAAGGGGAACCCAGGAAAACTCCCTCCTGGCACACCTACAGACTTATCTCCCTTTCTCCTCCTCTGGCCCCTCTTGCAAACACCTCTGCACTAGGGTACCGGCAAACACCCAAGAGCACATCACAAAATAGAATTTAAAGTATCATCTGGTAACTCTAGGCATTTCAGTTCTAAATAAGTTTCTCCAAGGTACATTTCATTGAAATGAACCTGGCCAACCTTGTCATTTAGTCACTAATTCTCTATTGCCATTTCAGTGTCACCTCCTTGACAGGATTCTGACAAGATTCAGAAGGTCAGTTAAACTCTTTGCTGCTTTTTCCATTAATGGTTTATTAACTAGACAAGGCTAAATATATATTTTTTCCAATTACGAATCTTTAACCCAAAACTGGCTCTGCAGAATGGCAAATTTCATCTCAACTTTCAAAGTACCAAGTATGGTCTCTCCCCAGTCTTAGCAAAAATAAGTATGCTGATATTTTGAGTTACTTTTAAACACAATTTTGGTTTCGTTAAATACAGTGGGCTGAATAAACCTTTGTTTCCCTGATAAAAATCCACATCCTTTTCAGAAATCTTGACTTTAAAAATCGTTCATTTTCCCTCCTGTTATATTTTCCTTTCCTTCTAAAAACCTGGTTTAGAATATCTTTCTTATTTTTAACTATAGCAGAAGTTGCTAAAATAAATCTCAGTTAAGCCCCAATTAACTGATCAACTTTAGAGGTAACCTCCCTCTGAAGCAAATTCTGCATCTCTGTGGCTTTTTCCACATCTACTGATCCACAGCATCCCTCTCACAGCAGAGCTAAGGCCGTATACTTCCCCCTAGTCTGATTCCAGGAGTGTCTGCTCTTCACATTGCCTCACCAAAAAGCCTTCCCTCTTATCCAAAGAAAGACTGCTTGCCATCAGCATATTTTTTTAAAAGACATCTTAAAAATATGAGATTCATGGAAGCTGAGGCCTACAGACTGGCCTTCAGAGTAACTACAATTCCTTTGATAGTGTAAGCAAAAGTCAAATTTAAATGTAAGTTTCTAGAGAGTATCCTTAGCTTTTATCAAATTCTCAGTGAGTCTCAGCCTTACCAAAGTTGAACACTCTAAAGGGATGCACAAATCCTCAGGTTACATATTTAATAGATGGCATGAAAAAGTTTGTAAGTACAAGTCACTAATTCTTTATAAAACCAAATTCATAGCAAATTTAGATTTTCATCTACCACCACCATGATTTCATTCCCTAGCTAGTTGAAAATGATAAACAATTTACAGTCCTTACTACCTACCCTACAGTACATTGGTTGAGCATGCATGGGAAAATGCATGCACAGCTACATTTACATTCACACACACATCACACAACAATTTAGCCTAACATTACTGATAGCCTACCCAAGACAAGCACATACTTGGTTAATTCTTCTATATCTACCTTTGATAGTTTCAAAAATTTTTGGTAGTAACAAACTCTTATTCTTGATAATAGTAGTTTTTGTTTCTTTATTTCTGATGCATGCATTCTCTGTTCCCAGATAAATATTTGTTATATTTGTTTTATTTCAAAAGACTTAATTTTGTGGAACATTTCCATACAATTAATGGCCAAATTTTGAAAAATTTTGTACTAAATGACATCAACATACTATGCCTGAAAAAATTAAATAAATGCCAAAATGTGAAAAGACAAATTAATACAGAGCATTTGATAATGTTAAATTTAGGGATAAATTACATTGGGAAAGCACCTTCTGTTTATTTTGGGGAAGCCATGGATCTACAAGTATGACAAATGGTGTCCACTTGAGAACAAATTATTTTGCTTTATTAAAAAGTTGGAATACTCTTGATCAATTGGTTAGACTAAAATTGTCTCAAAATGTCATAGCTTTATTAATTAATCATAAAAACTACCATTTTATTTCCTACCATCTTGCCTATTAAATCCCAGTGTAACTAACTGTTTGGAATCCAATTGTGTCTTTCTTTTCTGATAAGTGAAAGTCTAAAAAGAACATCAAAGAAAAATTCACTTTCACCTTTGTGGTCCAGTATCTTGACAGGCTCAATGGAGAATTACCCCAATAACTAATACTAATAATTACCCTAATATCCCTAAACTAAAAACATGTTAAGGAAAACAGAAACAGAGGCACAAAATCGTACGCATGATGGAAAAAGGAAAGAAAAGTCACCTTCAATTTACTGATTTCAGAATACATAAATGCTTGTGTCATTTCAAAATGAAAACTTATTTCTCATTAGATATGTTTCCTTGTGGGAAAAAGATGGGGCATGTATGTTTGAGTGTGTGTGTGTGTGTGTGGGGGGTTGTCATTATATATTTACTTTTTATGCTTCTAACACTTTTTCTTTGCCTGAGATAAAGTCTATATAAAATTAGATATTTCTTAGAGGGAAAATAATTTATCTTACTTAATAAAATATTTTTACTTTTAAAGCTATTTGACATTATTCACATTAGAAAAGGAAAGAGGAAATGAATTTATTCATCAATTAAGTTAAATATAAAGAAATTACCTAAAACCATACTATCTGCATTTAATCTTGATCATTGATCTAATTTTACTGAGACTTTACTATACTTATACTAACTCTGGATCTTTCTTAATTTTGAATTTCACTGTTTCTCATCTTACTCTATTGTCTTAACTACCCCTGCTTGCCTATGATTTTGCAAAGGGCTACCGCATTGCTTTACATCAAATCATCTGGGAGATTTGCCAGAATGTGGGTTAGGAGTGAAATAGCAATGTTTAAAAATCCCAGTTGATCATGGTTCTCTTTCATAATCACTTACATTGCAACTCACTCTCTATCCAATTTCCTAGAGTACCTTATAAGATGAATTTATCATCCTCTCTAAAGTTCCATAAACACAGATGTTCTTCCTATCTTCTGGAGACTTTCTCTCTTGAATCTTTCCTGATTTACAATCCATTGTGAGAACTCACCCTGATTTCTCTGACTCTCTGGCTTTTGTGCTGTAAGTCTGTGAATAACTCTATTTCAGATGCTGCTCTTTTAAAGACTTTTTTCCTCAACATTCCACTAATGTTTTGACTTTTTTGGGGGTACACTCTTTGTCTTGCTATGTACAGAAGCTTATTTCTGCCACTAAAATAACTTTTAATTCCTTAATTGATTCATACACTCAACTTTAACTATTGAAAAACTATTATATACCAGGTAATAATAGGTGTCAGAAATAAAATAATAGGCATGACAAATGTGCTCCTATAAGGTTTTCAACTTGGCAAAACTAGTGGTATTCTGAGGATCTTTGTTTTCATCAGGAAACATCTTTGTTGATTTAGGACAGAATTGTATTCTTCTGGGAAAATATCAAATTTTGTTCTCTCTCCTAGGCAACAAAAGGAACATACAATTTTTGGTGTTTTTAGTAATTTTATATAAAGAAAATACTGCAAATTCTTTGAATTCCTACTGCAATCTTATAAGAGCTCTGGTACTGTATCACCGTGGCAGAATTTTAAATGTAGAAACAGCAGTAATTTTGCTTTCCCATCCAAATGATTAATTCATTCTGTTCTTATTGCAATTCCCATACAGATTTGCAGTGTGGGCATCTCTATGTGGTGATCAATTGTGAGATTATAATGTGGTTAACCAAAAATCAATAACCTAGATTGGCTATTTATTTTTATTCTTATTTCCATTATCAATCACTTATACACTGCAGATTTTTTACCTAATATACATTTCTCAAATCCATCACTTTCTCCTTCATTCTTACCTTTTCTCAAAGTTTAGTACTGAATTGACAGGAATCTTTAAGCTTGCATTCCTCAAAATCATCCAGAAGGCAATTTATTAAAAATGAATTAAAACCAAATTACATTATGCATAAAATCTTCAGTAAATCTGTCTGTTGCTTACAAGGATTAAATCCAAGCTGTAGACTGAGTTCCTGCATTATGATCCTGGCCCACTTTTATCTCTTCTGATCAACTAAATAAATACTTCAAGTATTATACCTGTAATAAAACAAGCTAGAGTTTACTAATACTACAGCGTGAAAAACCGTAACATGAGATCAATGAAATGTCTCTAAAACAATGTGAAAAGAGATTGGTTAAATTTTGTGTTAGGTGATTGGGGAATATTTAAGAAGGCAGTAATTTGGGTTTGGATTGGGTCTTGGAAGGAAGTAGGCTAAATATAAAATTGGTATATTATTATTATTATTACTTTTAATCTAGAAGGAATGAGAAAGCTCTATAGCTGTATTACTTAAGAATCCATAGTCACTGATATTAGAAAGGAAAGAAAGATGTTCGGTTGTCTTAGTGTGAACAACATTCTTGCTTTTGTGTCTACTCAGACATATTAGAGAGTGGTCTTGTTGGTATCTCACCCATTGTATCGCAGAGTACCTGTCTGGTGGTAGTGGTCTGAGAATCATTGATGATTATTAGAGAACATCTTGAACCAACCCCCTGTTGTTGCCAGGTCAGATGTCAGCTAACACTACTAGTAGAGGCTGCTTTCTTTATTGTATGTTTCACTACCCTCTGCTTCTCATGACGCATGCCCTGAAATTATAAAAACATGCTGCCATTCTCTACTGTTTTGTGTGTCTGTGACTTTTTATTTAGCTTCTTCTTTACCTACAATCCTTAGTCATACCATCTTTGCTTAGCTAAACCCTACTTATTTTTTAAATAAACTTTTTAAAGAACATTTTTAAATTTTAAGGAAAGTCAAAAAGATAGTGCAAATAATTCTCATGAATTTTCTTACTCAGTTTTTATGTACTCAGATTTTTCTTACACAGTTTTCTTACTCAGAATTTTCTAACCCAGTTTTTCCTATTTTTAACCTCTTGCATCAGCACAATTACTCAATCAATACTAATACATTATTAAGTAAAGTCCATTCAGATTTCTTTAGTTTCTTTTTCCTTTTCAGGAACCCATCGAGGACAGCACATTTCATTTATTTGTCTTTTCTCCTCAAGCTCTTTTTAGCCTAACAGTTTCTCAGGCTTTCTTTATTTTTGATAACCTTGACAATTCCAGTTGTAGTGATAAAGGATTTTGTGGGATATCCCTCTATTGGAATTGTCTAATGTTTTTCTCATGATTAGACTGAGATTGTGAGTATATAGGAGGAAGGTCATAGAGACAAATTGCCATCTCCATCATATCATATCACAGGTATATACTATCAATATTGATTTATTCACCATTAATTTTACTGGTCAAAGCAGTTATTTTCAGGTTTCTCCACCATAAAATTAGTCTTTTCTTCCCTCTTTCCATATTGAATTCTTTGGGAAGAAGTCATATGCATAGCATATCTCTTTTGAATCCTTATGCAAGTGAAATCTCTCTTCTTCATCTATTCATTTATTCAAACACTCTTTATTTCAGTGTAGATTTGCAGACATTTGTTTTATACTTAGGGTTATAATCTCCTATGGATTTGTTAATTTTATTTGTTATTCAGATTATTTTCCAGTTTTGGCCATTGGGAATTTCAAATTGGTTTCTGTGTCCCTTAGATACACCCCTATCAGTGTTTTGTTATTGAGCACCTCCTCATTTTAGGGTATCCCAATATGCTCTCACTTATCTTATGTATTGTTTTGTATCAAGAAAATTAGTTTTTTAGAATCATCCCCTTAATCAAGGAGCCTGTTTTCTTGTTATTGGAAAATGGTATTAGAAACCAAGATCTGGGCACTAAGTATATATATTTTTTCTACTAAGGCATCAGCTTCTCCCCATTGATAGTGCAAGGAAACATATGTCCATTTATACTTAGTTGTGTGTGTGTTTGTGTGTGTGTGTTTGTAACCATGTATCTATATCAAACAAAATATAATTTCAAACTGATATCTCAAAACTCTAATCCATAACTCTGTAGTTCATTCTAACTTCCTTCTTTGCCTATCTTTAAGTCTGCACTCCAATACTGAGAAATATGGCTCCAGTTGTCTGTCACACATTTCCTTAATAGTTCATTTCCAGTACTAATGATAGCAGTTCAAATTGCTAACTATACTCCCATCGGGAAAAATTTGTATCAATTAGAGTGCACTCTAATGTGCTGTTATTTCCTTTGGTCTTATGAGCTCCACATATTTGCAGGGTTAGTTGGGTCACCACTTTTTCCCCCTCCTACTTTTATTGAGATAGTTTTTCATATTTGTAATAAAATATGATTTTGTTTTGGTTGTAGTTTACATTCCTCAATTTCCTAAATGATGTTTTTCAGTTTAAACATATTAACATCTGCTTTTTATGTTGTAAAGGCATATAAATTTTGAAAAATACATACTGTTGTATATCCATTATTAAAGTATAATGTAGAATAATTTCACTGCTCTAAAAATTTCCCTTAGTTACCTATTTAACTGTCCCTCTTTCCGTGTCCCCTGTGTCCCCTGGAAACCACTAGTTCTTTTACAATATCCACAGTTTTACTTTCTTTTTCCAGAATATAATGTAATTCAAATCATTAACATGTAACTTTTAACACCAGCTTATTTCACTAAAAGTCTTTTTTTCAGGATTCTTTATTTTTGGCTTAATAGCTCATATTATTTTACTGCTGAATAATATTCTATGTATACATTTATCTCTTCATCTACTAAAAGACTCTCTGGTTCTTAGTTTTTTTTTTTTTTTAAAGACAAGGAGTACAGCTGACACCCTACTCATTTTTAAAACTCACTTGATTTACATATTGCCATACTAGTGTCTGTTGTATTCTGCTGCCTTTCCTATCCTCTACTATGGATGTGCAACTGATGTGATTCTGCAATCTGTATATGAGGTAAAAATGGGAGCTCATAACCCACTTGAATCAAATTGTGAAATATGATATATCAAGAACTATGTAATGTTTTGAACAGCCAACAATAAAAAATTAAAAAAAAAAAAAAAAACCTCACTTGAGGTACTTCCATTCCATAGGTTGGTTTAGAAAATTTGTGTCTCAGAAATTATACTGCATCTGATTCAAAAGTATGATATGTCAAGATCATTGTACTGTCATGTGTAACTAATTAAAACAAATTAAAAAAAGAAAATCTGTGTCTCCATATCACTATCACACAGTATAATATTCTATAATAATTATATGCTTATTTTTATTTATAATCAATTGAAAATATTTTAGGAACTGAGGAAATTGATCAGAGATAACTCATCTTTGAATCCCTGACTCCTATCCTGAGTTTTGGAAATTGCTTTTTTTTTCTTTTTTACTTTTTTGATCATGCTGAAGACTGAACCCAGGGCTTTGCACATGCTAGGCAAGAGCTCCTAAAGTGAGCTACACCCCTAACCCTCAGTAATATTTTTGATGAAATAAATTTACCAGGTAATGTACACAACAGTTCACATTTTACGTATACTATCTCATTAAGATCACACACATAAACAGAGAAAGTAGGTTAGATGGTACCCCAAATAAAGAATATAAAATATGCTTTTCTGATTATCATAGTTTGAATTTTAAATTAGTCATCTTTTGTAAACAGTAAGCTATTTAAAATAAAACAATAGAAGCAAAGATTTGAAACTATTTGAAAAATCAATTTTAGCATCTCTCATTTGAAATAAAAATTTAAGCACATACATATTAATGGAATTGAAATTTACTCTCATTTGAAAAATTATCTATTATTTGATCTCTTTATCACTAAGAATTAATTCTTTGTTTGGGCTTTTTATGCTCTTTTGTGAATACTAAATCTTTATGCAGTAGACAGTTGTGAAATATTGTTCAGTATTATTGTCAGGACCACAAAAAATGCAGTTCCCTTTTCTTCAACTTAGTTCAGCTGAAATTATAAGTCATGTGGCATGAATAAAAACCATGTGATATTTTAAGGGTCCCAGAGATAGTGAAGGCAAGATTTCATTTATCTACGAAGAAAGAAAAGTATTTAGCATTTCAAAAGAAATTTTTAAATTATCCAGATGTATGCTTCAAATAGTTATATATATATATATATATATATATATATATATATATATATATATATATATATATATATCAAGTTCTGTTCTATAGAGAGCATTTACAATTCTTATTAGGTAAAGATTAGACACTAGCTGTCACTAATTCTTGTTATTCATGATAGTTGTGTTGTCTGACATCACTGTGAACACTGAATTACAAGAGTATTGAACTGCTGCTCCTAGGAGAAATGCAGGGTTATGTCCCTGCAAGTCTCTGGTCATGACATGTTCATCAACCAGTGAATACATGACCTCGTTTTTGGTGTGCTTCTGTTTAAAGACATTTTATGTTATGTGTAATGTTGACTCATTAACATTGAACATGGGGCCAACAGCACTTAGTCCATGCCTGAACAAAGGTTGCATAACACACATATTTTCTGATAGGGTACATCACAGCTTTCTTGTGAGTGGAAAAACACATTAATACTCTTAACACTATGCTTGGGAGCCAGTTTTAATGGTAAGATTGATTTTTTAAGTATAAAATATGTCAAAATTTTGTCACTAAAGAACTGCATAAAGGACTCTCATTTATAGTAAGTCAGTTGAAATAAGAAGACAGAATGTCTCCTTATTTGACCTCGCAGGAAATGTGCATACAAAGACTCAAAATCTCCTTAGCTCTGCATATGTTACCAATGACTTCAAAAGTGTCATGAAAAAAAAAAAAGAAGTGTCATGAGTATTGATTTGGGGGTTACAAATAAATATCAGTGAGTAGGCAAATTCTCAAATTCAGAATCTATGAATAATGAAAAAAAAAAAAAAAAACTGCACTATACACATAAGGCCTGTGTAATTTGAAAATACATGTAGGCCTATTGTAAAGTGCTTTTATATATCCTGACAATAAAATATGTGAAATGTATGGTTTGCAAATTTAAAGAGCTATTTTTTAAAATGTAATTTTTTTGTTTGCTTAGAGAAGTGCTTCAAAACTAATTTTTTAAATTCCATCTAAAATATCACTGAATAATTACTAAGCATTGTCAACAGTTAATTGTGAGAGGCAACGTGGTTTTTATAAGAAAAATAGTTGGGAAAAAAAAAAACACCACTGAAGAATATTTTGTTTGAAGATAAATGTCTCATTGTAAAAAGTCAATAGTGATTTGTACAGTGTGTCAAAATGCATTTTACAGACATGAATAATAAATTAAAAATAAAAAAACAGTCAATAGTGAAAAATACTTGGAAATTTCTAAATTATGTGTTGTGGATTCTATGTGGTAGCCTCTGTATGTAGTAAGAACCTTGAAGAATTGGGACCAATGAAGCCACAGAAATCACAGAAGTTTGGAGGCAGTGACTTGAGCTAGATAATAAGAGACAGAAAGATCTGAATGGAATGAAGCCATGGGAAGATAGGGCTTTTACAGCCCATGCATAATAGAAGCAGGTAGAGGCTTGGGCATTATGGACATCTATGGAAGATGAACAGAATGAGACCAATGCCGATAGATTAGAAGGGGCAGGAGGTGGGTGGGGAGCAAAATCAAATTCTAATGAAACTTAAGGTTGGGCCAAAGAATTTCAAATACATGTGATATAGTAGCCATATCTATTGACTGCTCCGCATGAGGAAAAAAACTAAAAACATCAGGTGCATTGTCAGTTTTTTTGGTAGTCATCTTCCCATTACTGTTTTTTTTTTTTTTTAAATACTTACATAATCAACTTAAAAAAGAGGAAAGGCTTATGTGGATTCAGTTTGGAAGGTTGCAGTTCAAGTTCGGTAAGCTATGTTGCTTATCATGCTAAGAGTGCGGGGTGAGGGACATCATTCAATTTATAATCAGTATGCACAAAAGACAGATAGAAAGGGGCTGAAATCCCACAATCCCCTTCAAGAGCATGTCTCTAATGACCTAAGACCTCCCCCTATTCCTCACCTCTTGAAGGTTTACCACTTCCTAATAGCACCAAAGTGGGGACCAAGTCTTGCACATAGGGGACTTTGATGGACTTTGCAGATTCAAACTATAAAATTTTGTTCCTGGTTCCTAAAGACTCATGCCCTCTTCATGCATTTAGTTTGTCTCTAAATGTACTCAAAGTTCTTTAAAGCATTTCTTCCAGGTCTAAGTCTCAAGTCTCCTCAAAGACCGAAGGCAAATTGAGCTGTGAGTTCCTGTAAAAATTAAATATAAATCACAAACCAACCAACAAATGACATTCATGTTATTCCTTTGATTATAAAATGAGAATTTTAATAAATATTTATGTGTTTTAGTTATCACTAGGAAAAATAGATGGTACATTCTTGCAAGATTAAAAATGGCACAGGGTAACATTCCCATTCCAAAAGGAAGGAATAGGGGATTAGAAGGGAAGATTAGATTAAAAACAAAACCAAAACAGAGCACATCAAACATCAAGTTCTACAGCTGCTTGTCTGGCACTGGGGCACACTATCATGAGATTTGGGCTGTCAAGAGCTCAGACAGTCCTACAGCTGCAGCCCACATGACTTCTGTTTTTGGTGGTGGTGGGGTTCAGTACTGGGGATTGAACTCAGGAGCACTTGACCACTGAGCCAATCCTCAGCCATATTTTGTGTTTTATTTAGAGACAGGGTCTCACTGAGTTGCTTATCCCCTTGCTCCTTGCTATTGCTGAGGCTGGGTTTGAACTTGCAACCCTCCTGTCTCAGCCTCCTGAGCTGCTGGGATTACAGGTGTGCGCCACTGTGCCTGGCTCTACATGACTTCTTTCAGGCAGGTTTTACATGCTTTCTTCAGATGCTCTTAGCATGGGTTCCATGTTCCTGGTATCTCTAACTTCTAGGGTCTCATTTGTGGTTTGAGCTTCACTCTCCAAACATTACCATTTTAGAAGCTGCTTGCAGGGACTCTGACCCTGCCATACATTGCCTGGCCTTTCCAGCTTTTCTCTGAAATTTTGATGGAAGCCTCTATAACCCCATAACTCTTGCATTCTGCATACTGGTAAACCAAGATCCTGTGGATGACACCATCCATTACCTGCTGTTGATGTGAGCCATATAAGGTTCCACTTTAACTTCAGCAGCAGACTCTTAGTGCCTTTTCTGTAATTATTCCTTTGGTAGTCCTGGGTGAGCAGGGTGCCCTGGGGCTGTCTTCTCAAAAGACTCTGCCTTAGAAAATCTTTGAACAAATTTTCAGTTCTACCATAGTGGCTCTCACCCTTTTTGATTCCTGAACTACCCTCATAGCCTGTTTTCTATTATTTAGGAACAATGATCTTAGCTTATTAACTGCACCTTCCTCAGCAGAACTTTTAATCTTGCTGCTTTTTCTGGCCAAACTGCAAATGCTCAAATCTTTCTGCTCTGTTTTTTCCCTCCCAATTCCCATTATACATTTGGTTAAAAGCAGCCAGTACATGGCTCTGTCTACATGCTTTGCTGCCTGGAAATTTCCTCTACCAGTAAGCTAGTCTACCACTTTTAAATTCAGCCTCCCACAAAGTATCAGGCAATAGACATATGAATATAACTTCTTTGTCAGGATGTAACATGGGTGGTCTTCAGTTCAATTCCCATAAGAGTTTTTATTTTGATCTGAAACCTCATGAGCATAATCATTCTGTCCGCCTTTCTGTCAGTATTTTGGGCTTTTGAGCCCCAACCAGAATCACCTGTTAAGCTCCACTTATAGTCCTCTATAGACTTTCCTAACATGCTGCTCCAAACTTTTCCAAACTTCTCCTGTAAACCAACTTCAAAACTTTCATCACATCACTTCAATTATGTCACAGCAACCCTATGTAATTGGCATCAATTTTCTGGATTGTCAGTTTTCTGTTACTGTAACCAAACATCTGAAATAATCAACTTGAAAATTAGAAGTCTTTATTTTGGTTCAAAGTTTTGGATGTTGCAGTTTATGGTCAGTTGGCCTATTACCTTTGGATCTCTTGTGAAGGAACACATCATGGTGGGAATGTGTGGTAGAGAAGCCATTCATCTCATGGATGGAATGAAAAAAGGAGAGACAAGAAGGGGCTGGGGTCCTAGTTTTTGAGGTCATTTTTCTATCGACTTATATTCTACAATAAGGCAACACCTCTGAAAGTTTTCACCACCTCCTATTAGCACTAAGCTGGTGACCAAGTCTTGAGCACAGAGGTCTTTGGTAGGTACTCATGATCCAGATTGTAGCAGTGGGATCAACCTTTAACACGCAGGCCTTTGGGAGACATTTGAAATCCAAACTACAGCATTAGATGCATATTTTTTCCTTATTTTGAAATAGACTGAAATTCCTCCACCTCTCTGAAATTGGGAAGACACAGATGTTAGCCCCAGGGTGTCTCAGCTTCTTTTGAGACAATAAGGAGGCTCAAAGGACTGGAGGAGAATGAGTCAAAACCTGCAAAATTTCTTTGGGTCAAGTTAAGTGAAAATATATATATATATATATATATATATATATATGACCTGGTTTTTGTTTCTATAAATTATAACTGTTTCTGTGGGACTGGTGGGAATAGGCAATCTAGCTGCCCCTCCCCACTTTGATCCCCCTACATAAAATTTCTCATTCATGTTCCCCTCTTTTGTCAGTTTCTTATATGGGCAAGTGGTCCTATTCAGCCAGGATCCAGGCAAAGTCCTGGGTGAGGCTACAGTAACAAATTTAGAGTTGAGGAAACTTAACTTTGGACGTGAATAAAAAGGAACAGTCCCTGGAAGAAGGTGAGATAGATATAAAATTTAGGTTTAATTACTGAATCAGTTGAACTAGGGAAAGTTAACCTCTTTTAAGCTAATTGGTGGAAGGAGTATTTGACCAGAGTAGCACTTGGTCTACAGCTCATTATCTCTCGGAATAATAATACCTCTTGAGAGTTCTATCCAATGTCTTGTGAATTATGAAGCTTTCTAGTCTGACCAATAGGCAAAATTTCCTTTCTGAGTGAAGAGAAAGAACCATGTTAAGTACTTGGAGACACTAGTGAAACTGCCTGTTATTGGTGACGAGTTCTGCTCCCTCAGATGTTGAAGTATAACATTAGAGAAGCATGCTGAGGCAAGCACATGAGGCAGGGTTTATTTAGAGGATAACAGACTTCTCCCAGGAGGGAGAAGGGGACCATAGCTGATATCCTGTTATCCCAAGAAGCTAGGGTGTTTTGATTTTTTATATGTCCTAGGCTTCTTTTGTTCTCCTGCTCTCTTCCCCTTATCTTTCTCCTTCCTGCATATGTGACTAGGCCCAGGGAATGCTTGGTGGGATGGCCAAAAGGTGGGAAACAGGTGGGCTGAGGGGACTGGGGAGGAGTAATCTGGGCAGGAAGGGGGCATAATTAACAACTCCCTGTAGGGATTGAAAATCCCTGGGACAATTTACTTTAGCAACAGGTTGGAGCAGGGTCAGATTATCTTGATAGGGTGGAAAAAGGACTCTGAAGGAATTAACATTTCAATTTCTCCATTCTCTGGATCTGACCTTTGCCTATCTGCCTGTCTAATTCTGGCTTCACTAGTACCTGAAGGACGGGAATAATTAGCTCTAGAATAGGGAACACAAAAAACCCACCCTACCTATGTGAGAAATAGAAAGTCCAGTGGTCCATTTTCAGAATACAGTATTTAGCCTTAAATATAAAAATTGCTTGAGATGTAAGAAAAGCAGCTGGAGGGGAGAACAGAGCAGAAAGTTATAAGCAGTTAGCACTGGAGTGTGACAAATTCACAGCCCTTGATAATCAGGAGGTGAGGGGGAAGGGCCCACCTAAAAGATACACTACAACAAAGATGCACTCAACCCAAGAAGGCCTTCCTGACACAAGAGATCAAAGGGAGGTGGGGACAACTAAAGTGAATTTCTTTCTTCTTCTTTTTTTTTTTTTTTTTGGTTATTTTTATTTTGTCCCTCAAATCTGGAAGAATCATGGAGTAACAAAGAAAAACAAGCTCGCAAATAAACAAAATCTTCTTTAAAGGTAAACAAATTTGGAAAGAGGTAACATTAATACACTAATAACAACATGAATCTTTTCATCTTCTTGTATAGAATCAGAAAGTCTAGTGAAACCTTGTTTTATCCTGGATAAACCAAAATCTCAAATGACAGATTTTTAAAAGTACTCTTTAAAATTCTTTAAATTCATTGACTACAGAACATCCCCAGTATACACAACAAACAAGACACTGGAACTGAGACCGCTTTTGAGAGTACAATAAGAAGAAACAGGTGTCAAATAGTGGTGGCCTTCAATTTAGAATACTAATGGCTACCTACAGCCCTGGGACTGGAAGGATGCAGGAGTAACATTCAGGCTCAGTTAGTTCATACGATCTGCCACAGACTTTGGAGTGACCAGGGACATTTTGGCCAGGTGTTTGCCAACCCAGGTATTGGGTAAAGATAATAAATATCATTAGTTCTAGCACCATATCCTTCCAATAGTCTTACTTCAATATAATAAAGAGTAAGATGGTAATATAAAAGTCTCTCCTCAGGAATAACAGTGTAACTTGTTATATATCAGGAGAGTTAAAGTCACAATATTAATAATGACCTCCATGCAACTCAGGAGATACCTTAGATGCCATGGACCCATGCATCTCCCACCTGGCCCTATCCTGGGTCCCCCATAGGCATGATCACAGAGCAACCTGGTCACCTTCTCTGAGCAGAGCTCTGGCTTTAGAATTAGGGGCAAAAAGGCAGGGCTCAGCATTATTCCAAAACTCAGGAGTGCTCAGAGTGGAGGGGCAAAGTGGCTGTCCCACAGGATACTGAAGCCAAAAGGAATGGCAGGTACAGAGTCACATTTGGAAGTGACAGGAAGTTTTGGCAGAATGAGCAACGGCTGGGGGAAAAAAATAGGATTAAAAAAATTTCTTTATTGTAAAACCAAAACCAAGGTGTTGATATTTTGCTGTGTTGACCTTAGTAAAGTGGGCCTTATGCTGGTGATGAGAGGAGTAAGTGAGGGGTGACCCCAGGAGGGTCATTCACATGGAAGGCCTGAGCAAGATTCTCACAGAGGGAGAACTCCCGGCCAAAAGAACCATTAACAATTTGTCTGCTCCCTTCATTTGTTACATAAAATGTGAGTCACTCCAATAAAACCGGTTATTGGCAGAGGGAAATCTACTGTCTGACTTGTGAGGCAACAAGAGTCAGCTGCTCCAGCTTCTAGGACTCAATGAGAACTTCCCCTGTCAAGTTCCCAGCTGTCCTAGAGCTTAGGAAGAGCAGATGAACCCAACCACCTTTGCCTGCTAAAGGTACATTTCTTTTTTCTTTATATAACCCAATAGGAGAAAATAAACCGAGGCAATATTAGGGAAGACTGTATACCCCATAGTATTTGGCCAGTGAGTAACAAGGGGATGGATCTTGTGGGCTAGGGAATAAAATGCTTATTTTCGTTGCTCTGGGTGTGCCTGTTCACTCAGATTCTTGATCTTGCCAGATTGTCAGTAATAAGCCTCACTTTTGCTATATCTGTCTCTTAGATCATTCTTTGGGCTTGGGGCAGGTGAGGGTGTTTCTTACACAGAAGCAAGACTTGAGAATATAAAACTGTGTCCAAATAACCACATTCTAGAACAAAGCTCAAGAATATTTGTAACAACAAAACATATCCAGAACCTCAAAAAATATAAAATTTACAATTTCTGGTATTAATCAAAGACTACTGGGTATTCAAAGAATATCCCAAACTGTTGCAGATGTTAGAATTAGCAGACAAAGACATAAATACAATTTTAACTGGCAACTGTTGTGGTAAGCCATTGTTATAGATCATGGCCGCCATTAGAAGATGGCGCCGGCTTCCACTGTGGCCTGTGGTAAACAACTCCTTTTATGGAGAGTTGGCACGTAATTCCTTACCACCCTATGAGAGAGATCCACGTGGCGGCTTGGGATTGGGATGCAGGGGGCTTTATTAGGCTATGCTTGGGCGCTCGGCGGGGGGGTCGCTAGAAGATGATACTTGAATCAAGGCCTGAATAAACTGCTGAAAGAAGAATCCTGTGTCGTGTTTTCCCTTGCCGGAGAGGGGTCGCGACAAACTGTATTACATATAGAGATGAAGTGAAATTAATTGATCTTAAAATGTTTAATACTGAAGAAGTAAGGTAGTTAGTTTTTAGACCAGGGCCCTAATATTAGGAAACAATATGATCACATAGATAAGTAAATCAATATTCAGATTATAAAATTCAGATATATTCTTATTGGATTATGTACAATAGGAGCAAATATTATTTTAGGAAGGACTTCAGATTTTGAGTCATTCCAAATGAGTGTTAGTCTGTACTCTGCCATTTACTACTTTAGTGAACCAGGCAAAATATTTATCACTATGAGTGTCAGTTTTCTTATCCTTATCATATGAATAATAGTAACAACTCTCACCCTCATGACAGTGTGTTAAGGTTCATGACATACTATATGTGTATTACATACATGTGCACTTGCACATATGCCTTTATATTTATACACTTCACACATACATCTATGCACAACCATAGGTAAGTATATTCCCATGACTGAAATGTGATTTACCAATAAATATATAGTAATTGAGTTCACATGGCCAAAATTAATAAAATATTGAAAAAACAGTAAGTAAATTTTTTCACTGGCATTGAAAGGACCATTATTTTAGGCATATTTTGTAAATTTTGTACTATAAAAGAACAAAAACTATTTTATATTTTTGTTCAGGGCACGTGAAGAACACCAGGCTTTAAAAATTGAAGGAGACTATAGGGAATGTTCAACCTATAGCTCTCAAATAGAGATGGTTTCAGGGGAGCCAACATGCTTATCCAAGAAAGAAAAGGAGCTTTTGAACCCCTATAGCTGTCAGGACTACAACAATGGAAAACTTTATAAAAGTGATAATGATTTGGGAAAGGAAGAAACAGAACATGCTCATTGTAGCAGTAAGGTCATAGTGGGTCAACCAGAGACTGAGGAAATACATTAAAGAAGGAAAAAAAGCAGCTCTATAGAAACTTGATTTATAAATTTATGCTCCAATTTTAGTTTCTAAGTTCTAAAGAAACCTGGAAAAAATTCAGCTCATGCAGATGGGTGGGTGGAACAAAGTTATAGACCTTATCTGGTATCTTCATTGCTGCATTTATAATTATGTACTAAGAGGGTCACATTTTTACAGTGACTTCATATTTTTACTTTATATTTTATTATATATATTGTATTATATATATAATTTTTTTACAGAGTTGGCTATTCTCCACAGATGTGCATAAATACACCAATGACTAATTTTTATAGGCTAGGCTGAGTATTTCAATTCATGCCTAAGCTCAATTTGTATTTTCTTCTGATCAATGATTTTTCCCTCCATTAAATAAATAGTTTTAATCAGATATCTGAAATAAAGTTTAGTTAATGATAGAGGACAGACAGATGGCAGTGGTGGTAAGGGGATTCAGTTGTGGTCAACATGAGGTTAAGTGGATAATTCTGTAAACTGGGAAAACTGTTCTGATCCCACAAGCTTTCTTTACCAAGAAGCAATTTACCTGCAGCCCTACCTGCAAGTGGACAGGATATGTTACAGCAAACTACCTGATCTGTAGGAGAACTATACGTCCTAAGATGAACACAAGTTACTCTGAAGCAGGAGGGACTTTTGTGATCTTTACACAGACCAGATCATGGAACTCAGGTCAATAAAGACATCCCCCAAACACAAAATATGCAAGACTGTGTTCCTATTACAACTAGTCAGTATGGGCAAAAGTGACCTAAAGTGGCAGTGGGGACTTGAAAGTCTGATGTCATCCTGCTCTCAGTCAAAAGTCAAGATGTAGACTTTAACAGAATTCTCTGAAAACTTCCCTGGGTCCCCAATAAAACTGGAAGGCAGAAGGAGAAAGTGATGCCTTTCCTCTATGAGAGAACTCACTCTCTTTCTTGAGAAGTTCTCCTTTCCCCCTTTCCTATCCCTTCTAGTAAACTCACATCTGTTACTATAAGCAACATGTCTGAAATCTGGCTAGATCATAAGGATCAGGGCTTGAAACCCTGTAACACTAAGATGCATAAAGATTGTAGGCATCTCAAAATTTCCCAAGTGAATTTGAATTTTTATGCTTGATATTATTTGCTTTCTATCCACCGCATCATCCTATCCCTAATTCCTTCTGGAGTACACAATTCTCCTGGGTGATAATTAAAAGCAGGAAAGTAATTTCAGCAAGAGTTTGATAATGTTGCTCCAATTTCACATCCATTGGCACAGATCATAAGGACACTGCATTCTGTGATTTACTCCTCACAATTTCCTTCTGAGTGTTGGTTTCAGTGGGTGAGCTGACTATACATAATAGACATACAGCTACTTAATAAGTTACTTATATTGACCTTGACCACTGTGAGAGAAACAAATTATGTTTTACCAAGATACTTTATAGCATATAAGGTGAACCTAATTCCTGAGTCCTTTTATAAATAATTCAAATTAATCCCCCTCACATCCTCAGTCATTTTCTATGATAAAATCCATCACACACTTGCCTCCAGATCACCCATAGTAGGGATAGACCATATCTGTAAATACTATTCATTTACTTTTATGCAGTTTTCCTCATCATGATATTATTATATGGTGGAAATCTTATTGCCATAGCAACTGGTAGTGACATTATCAGAAATCTAAATAATACGTACCAAAACCCCTACTGAATTGTATTTTTTTATTTTTAGTTGTTGATAAACTTTTTAAAATTTATATGTGGTGCTGAGGATTGAACCTAGTGCCTCACACATGCTAGGCAAGTGCTCTACCACTGAGCCACAACCCCAGCTCAAAATCCCTCTTTCTTATAATAATATACAATCTCTGCAGTATATTCATTATTATTTTGTTCGCTTTTTCACACATCTTAGTAAACTCTAGTATATCCTCATAATTTCTTATATCATTTTCTGCTAATTAATGTTGATATCGTCCCCCAAATTACATGAATTATCCTAATTAATATTGTACATACATTGTACCCTGGTCAGCACTAACCATAGTAATTTTGAACCAACAAGTTGTTATGAAAAATTCAAAATTACTTCAACAGACCTCACATCATTTCTAGAGAAACAGTTAATATCACTAAGACTTGAGAAATAAAGTTATTGGGATAACACATTAGTGTTCAGGCTGACAAAATCTACTTTTATAGTATGTGCTACATTTATAATGTAAGCAGATAAGTCAGGGCACCAGAGTAGTTTAGCACCCTTCACCATGATTACAAGGATCATAAAATCCTTGGGATATAGATGATACTTACTATATGTCTATTTGAACCATAGCATACTATTGTCTCCCGATTATCACTGATATGTCTAGAACCATTACCTTTAGCTTACTTTTTTTTTTTAATTTCCCAAGTTTCTGCTCCATGGGGACTTCCTAAAAATGAGAAGAATTCAAAGGTAATTTTGAATAAGACAAAGTCCTACCCTTTAGAAGCTAGGTTTAGTTGGCAAGTGTTTCAGTCAACTTTTTCACTGCTGTGACTAAAAGACCCAATAAGAACAATTTTATAGGAGGGCAGAAGTTTATTTGGGGGCTCACAGTTTCAGAGATCTCAGTATATAGACAGCTGGCTCCATTCCTTGGGGCTTGAGGTGTGTGGCAGAAGATCATAGCAAAAGAGTTGCAGAGGGAAGCAGCTCACAGAATGACAAGGAAGCAGAGAGAGAATCCACTCACCGTATTCAAAATATAAACCCCAAAGGCACTCTTCCAATGCCCACCTCCTGCAGCCATACCTTACCTGCCTTAAGTGACTACTCAGTTAATTTCCATCAGGGGATTATTCACTGATTGGATTAATTCTCTCATAATCCATTCATTTCACCTCTCAATGTTCATTGTCTCACACATGATCTTTTGGAGAACACCTAATATCTAAACTATAAAAGCAAGCAAAACTATTTTCTTGATTATAAAGGTAAATCATTTTTGTTTTTATTTTGCAGATTTAAAAATCAATATTTATTTTAAAACACAGGTATTTTTCTTTGTTTCAGAGTCAAGGAAATCATTTGGTATAATACATTTTGCCATAAGCAAAACACTTTGACATTTGGCACCTCTTTAGATTTTGTAGTGGGAAGAGGCTTTGTAGCCAGTGGTTTTGTATTTAAATTCCAGTTCTCTTATCTAGTTTCAATGTCAGAAGTACATCACCTAAACTTTTGGTTCTCAAACTTCTTCCTGCTGTGAGGATGAGAATAATTCTCATAGGTTCTTATGAGAAATAAATCTGAGTGTTTGTCAAATAGTTATTTACTTAATTAATAGTAGATGGTCTCATTTCATTTCATAAAGCACTGTATTTATTATTCCTATCACAGAATGCATAGAATAAGTAGTTAAAATGGCTACGAATTTGAATTCTGTGTTTCTATAGTCATACTAATTTATGCTTTGAAAATAATTTTCCCTCAGTCTCTATTTGATGCAATTTTAAGTTACCTGTAGAGTTGCTATATTTAGTAGAGAGGATAGGGTTCTAGATACTATTAGAAAAAGGAAATACAAATTCTTCAGCAAGATCACAATCTAGTAAGTTGTGTGTTCAAAAAAGCTAGTGGGGTGGCGGTGTGAAATGATACTGTCATATGATAGAGTAAAACAGATGAAAGAAAGTAGGGGATCAGAAAGACAAAAAGATTATTAGGCTTGAGGAGGCCAAAAGTAAGTGTTAAGTGGAGGTCAGACCTCTATTATCAGCTTAAAGATAATACTTTTCAAATCCTTAGCTCTGTGTCTGGCACATAGCAAATTCATAAAATGTACGTCCTAATCCAGTGAGTAGAAGTATTTTGAAGAAAATTACAGATATGAAGATGCACAATGTATGCAAAAAGGCAAGTAAAAAATTGGATAAATTCGGCTCAATTTGAATGGTACAGAAATAAATTACATACTATTTTGAAGTCAAATGGCTGTGAATTTTAAATGTTGGAAGTTTAGACTTCACAATACAGCCAACGATAATCTTAACAGATTGTGTTAATCATGTGATATAATCACCAACCAATTTTAGAAGGAGTTGTGAACAAAATAGGCAGGTTACAAAGCTTCATCTGTATAACTTAAATTCCAAATGAAATTGAAACCCACATATTTAAGAAAATGATTAACTGAATGAATAGAGCTATAGGAAGAAAATTGACATACATGTCTTTCTCTGCATAGCTAATTAAAATCCAAAATTATAAAGAAGCCTATATCTCATTTTTACTAAATATGTCTCCAAAATTGAAAAATTAGGGGCAGAGGCTAAGGAGGCAAGAGTAAAGAAAGAGACAGAGAATTAAAGATGAGTAGTCAGGATTCCTGTTTCCACCAGAGACCATTTTAGTCACTGTGCAAAAGCTGTTGAACTTTTCTGGGCTTTAATTTTAACATTTATAAAACGAGGAATAAACAAACCAGGTACTGGAAAAAAGGTCTGAATATAAACAATTCTAACTTTATTAGGAAAATAATTAAAATATTCTTGCAATAATAAATGTAAATATAATTTTTCTTTAATAAAAAAATTGGAACAAACTCTCCCCAATGGTGATTGACTCACTTTTATATAATAACTTTTATATAAGAACCTGGCATTAACCATCTTTATTCTGCTCAAATATATTCAGATGCAAGTTTGTGAAGCTTTCTAGAAATGGGTGTGTGTTTGGATGTGCATATGTGAATGTGTGTACCTCTTGATGAATGTAGTGTTCATGTTTGTGTGTGAGGGGGAGATGCTTATCTGTTTTGAGATGGATATTATAGTTTAGATATGAGGTGTCCCTCAAAAAACTCATGTATGAGACAATGCAATAATTTTCGGAGGTGAGATAGATTATGAGGCATAATTAAATAAGTAGATTATTCCACTGATATGGATTAATTGGGTGGAAACTATAGGTAGGTAGGCTAAATCTGGAGGAATACACCCTGGAGACATGCCTTTAGGTTTTGTATATTTTTTCTAGTGAGTGGAACACTCCCTTTCTCCTGTTGCTATATCCTGAGCTGTTTTCCTCCACCATGCCTTTCTACAGGATGTTCAAACTTACCTTGGAGCCAGAGCTATGGAGTTGGCTGTGTACGGACTGAACCTCTAAAACTATGAGCCAAAATGAACTTTTCCTCATCTAATTGTTCTTGTCTCGTCTTTTTGGTGACAAATACACAAAACCTTAATAAAACAAGTATTGAGTTACATTTAACTGTGTTTAATTTGCTTTTAGATTTTGTCATAGTATTCTTCACCTTGTTACTATAAGGCACACTTAGTTCATCATCAATAAATTTCTAAAGTTTTTATGTTCCTATTTTACCCAAATATTTCAAAGAAAAATGACTAATTTTTCTACAAAAATGTATGTTATATCATATCATTCCATAATCAGTAAATAGTAGATGTCTTCTTGAGTTTGATATATACATATACATATATTTTAAATTATGCATATTCCCAGGAATATATGAGACTTCTTTTCTCATTGTTTCTTAAATCTCTCTTCCCAGCCACAAAGTTTTTCTTGATATTGTTAGCACTTGTTTTGTAAAAAATGTGTTTTATCCTTTCCCAAATATTTTGTTGTTTGAAATGAGAAGTCCTGATGGGGAAAAAAATCAGAAAAGACAAAACCATAAATTCAGAAAATTATAAAATGATGTAGAGTCTATAAGTCGCTTCATAAAACATTGCAGTTGTCTTTATTTCTTTTGCTTTTCATAAACTAGGATTGAATGAGTAACAGGTTAATTTTCATTCTGAAATTTCAATCCTAAATGCTTAGGATCTGAAGAAATAATACAAAGATTTATATCTTTATTTTCCTCTAGTCTCATAATTAGGGATGCTTAGCTAATCCATCTGATTTGAGTTTTGTAATCTCCTCACATCAAAACAGTCAATGTGTGGATATTCACAACTCCACTATTGATGTGTTGTCAGTAAACTTTCTTATATTTTAGAAAATGTATTAGAGATCTACTGCCCACTGCAGCTGATATAGTTGAGGAGGAGTCCTTGCTAGAACTCGAAGGATAGCAAGATTGGAGAGCAATGCAGATATATTCAATAACTGCATTAGTGATTATGAGTCCACTGTTTCTTTTAAGCAAACCTGAATCTAAGAGGTTGACCCAGAATAACTAGGACCAATGCTCTAAATGCATAACTACTAAAATGAAGGACTTGAGAAAAAAATAAAAGCATAAAGTACAACCTCCAGAAATATCAGTGTCAGTAATTAATATCCAATTTTGGAAACTTCACTATTAGTGATAAGATAAAGAGGAGACTTAGATGCCCTTCAAAGAAGAGGACAAAGAGATTAATCATGCTAGAATCTGTGTAGAATTTTCAGAAACAGATAAAAACTGTGTATTTATTTAAAAAGATAAGAGTTACTTATGCACAGTGTAGGATTATATGCATATATTGACAAGGAATCCCATGTTGTCATGAATAATTCTAGTAAAGTCTTTTCAAACTGTTCCTCATACAAGGAACATAACTAGTTACTCCTTATCTCTAGTTACTAGAGCAAAAATGTTCCTCCTCCAAAAGGCATACAACATACATTATTTTTCAGAACAGTGTTTTAGTCTTCACAAAATACATGCAAAAAGGCATGAAGGGGAAGTTAAAATTTAAAAAAAATTAAACTATAAGTTCGAAGTCAGTCTTTTCTTCCGTTATGAGATATTGAAATTATAAATGAAAAAGGTCGGTTAGCTGTTATAACATATCTTGTTTCTGACAGGAAAATGATGCCCTTGGTTATCCTTACTTCAAATTGAACCACTTGCAAAATATATTATTATTGAAAAAAATAAATTATCCCTATGACCATTAAGATTTTCTTAAAATGGGATTTGGTCTTTAGCAGAAAATTGTATTACATTTCATCCTTACTAAGCACTTTATTTCTATGCTTGATATACATTTGAATTGCCACTTTGGGGGGAAGCCATATTTTAAGATTGTTGGAAAAAGCCTTTCCATTCTATCAAGTGACTAATAGTACTCTTTGTTAAGACTAAAACAAAAGTTTTGAGAAATGGGTATTTAAATATACCTGTGGTGAATCTTTTATCAATTTTAGGGCAAACCTGTGATTGAGGGATTCTTTAGCTTGTTTTTCATTCTTGTCTCTGCCACACCTCATGATGTCCATATACTCTGCTTCCTCTCTGGGGCCATTCAGTGACACAATGAATTGTCACTCATCTTAAGAATTCTGAGTCTTTTCTAATTAGGCTATGAAAAGTTAAAGGTATATATGTAACATTTTGATGGGGCTATGTTACCTATGTAACTTCTCATTTTAATGCCAAGAAATTTTGAACATTCTGCCTTGCTATGAAACTTTGATGCAAGGTTGATTATGCTATTGTTTAAAAAGAAACTCTTAAGCTTTCAGTGTTTATTATTATCAGTATACCCATTGCTGAGCTGACTTCACCCTACAATGAAGATGAGGGATGCAGTGGGCTCTATGCGGAGAAAAGGTATTAGGGCTAGAATGAAGTTTAGGTACATGATTAAAGAAACTGGGACTCGGTGAAGTTCAAACTTTAGTACTTCACCTCCCTTTCAAATACTATCCATCATCTGTTGTGAACACACACTCATTCTCTCACCTATATCCATGACTATCCTATTTCATGTTCTCTAGTTTATTCCCCAATACTATAAGTCTTGAGGAAAAGTGGTGTTAAAAACCTAATGGCAACACTTATTATCATTCCAAATGTCCCATAACACTTTTCATTACATTTCTCCTAGAAGCTCTTAGTATTTTAATTGTATGTAATGTTATGAAACATTTAAATAGGTCTGATATCCCTTTAGAGACTAACATATAAAACAATATCTTAACTTATATCTTTATCTTTTCTTATCAGAGAGGTAACATCCAATGGTAGAAATTCATAAATAATACATAAAGTAAAGACATTGGTAATTGATGTCTGGGCCAGAGATGTCCGACTAAAAATCAACATTTAATTCTAATGCTTTAACAATGTTATTTTCCCCCATTATATTAAAATGGCTATATCAAAATGGCTATGTCAAAATGCTATGTTTCAAAATAGTCAAACAAAAAATTAAAAAAAAATGCTTTTAAAGGGTAGAGCTTTAGAAGAAATTATTACTGTTGCATTTCTTCACCTTTCTCATTTTTTTACCCTGTATAAGCTTATTTTCATTGAGGTAGGAGGGATAGTTGATGGTTGTGGGCTAAGATGGTATCACCATACAGAAGAGGATCACTAATGTCTCATAGGCAGTGTATCAGGTCCCTGCCTGTCAGATGGCCCAAGTAAATTCCTAAGGACTGGCCTAGAAGAAGCAGACCATTTTCTTAATATTTTCCAGACACCATTTCTTAATATACAGCAGCAAGAGAGAGGTGAAATAGAGAGTAGTTGAATAGATTTTGTGGGGAAAGCTATATAGGCTACATAAAATTTAATGAATTCTTATTCCCCTGAGATGAACTTGAGGCCTTGAATACTCCCAGGACATTGGTGTGTTCCATGTTTTTGGTAAGGTCTAACTAGGACATGAAAGCAAGAATAATCTCTTCCTTTCTGGTTCCTTATATTCAAGGCAGCTATGCGTATAGGAGGAATGGTATGCATGTTTAGGAGGGCCTTCGTGGGAAGTCTTTGATGATGAGAGTTTTTTGTTTGTTTAATTTTTTTTTTAGTTGTAGGTGGACAGAATATATTTATTTTTATTTATTTATTTTTTATGTGGCGGTGAGTATCGAACCCAGAGCCTCACATTTGCAAGGCAAGCACTTTACTACCACTGAGCTACAGCAGCAACGTGAAAGTTTCATTTTTTATGATGGATTGCTGAATAAATTAATGACAGTACCTGTTACCTTGGTACTCCTTGATACCTGTAAAAAAATTGAAGTCATCATTTCTTCCTTTTATTTAACCTTTTTCTCTTTTAATCCTTTTATCACTTTCCTTTTCCTTATTCCTTTATTTTACTTTTTCCTTATTAGCCATAGGCTATAATCAGTAATATGAACAGAAAACCATTTTTAAGAATTTTGCATTCTGGAATACTTTATTTTGTAAACCAACACTGTCACTGAACACAAAAAAACACAAGTACACAATTCACATTCAGATCCAGTCTTGCCTTCTTCTGAGGATTTGGTTCAGAATATGTGAACCACAGATTACAAAGTCAGGATGGCTAACTTGCTTACAGGCTTATTTTATGGGGAATTAGTTGTCTATAGGTGGGATATAAATTATTATTTTGTAAGTGTATGAACAAAAAGCTCTGAAACACAGAGAATGAATCTCCAATCTAAGATGAGACACCCTTTGTATGACATAAAACAAGGATTTAGCCATTAAAATTGTGTTCAGGTCCAAGATAAATATAACACAGGAGAAAAGAAATAAATTTATACTGGCCATTGTCTTAATAAAACGTCTAGAAAAAATACATGGTTATGTCATGAATCACTAATTTTTCTTTTTCATGTCTTGCTGGAAATCTGACTTCTCTGAAGCCTTAGCATTTGTGTTTATGAAAGAGTAGAGCATCCATATTCAGATGTCTGTTTTGATTTCTCCAAAGAGCAACCTAAAAAGGGGGAATGAGTGGGAAATGTAATGAAAGAGGAGGACCTAACTAAAGTAGACCATAGGCACATCTAATTTAGGGCAATGGTACAAAACACTCCTCTGGGTAAACGAGGAGTCCCACAGAACTCAGAATTGTATTCTGGTCAGGGAGAGATGGCATTTCCTTCCATCACCTGAAGAAATATCAGCACAGTCAGAAAGTGATCTTACTAAAATCCACTCCCAAAAGAAAGCATTGTTCTTTCTTTTAATTATAGATTTAATGGATGTAACTGAGGGTAAACTTAGTTCTTTTGTGTGTTTGTGTGTGTGTGTGTGTGTGTGTGTTTGTGGTACTGGGGATTGAACCTAGCAGTGTTCTCATTCTGTGCTACTTCCCCAGGCGTTTTAAATTGTATTTTGAGACAGGGTCTCCCTATATTCCTCAGGCTGGCATTTAACTTGCTAATGTTCCTGCCTCCTGAGTAGCTGGGATTACAAATATTCATCACAGTGCCAGGCCTAGCTGTGGTTCTTAGAAATAATAAGATATATCCAGTTACTTTACTTTCTTCCTTTCAAATAATCAAAGATACATATTCCAAATGTAGCTCAATACTTACATCATTTTTGGCGAACTATTTAAAATTTTAGGGTTCCTAAATCTACAAATTCATTCTAAAATACGATGGCTATCCAAGTGGAATTTTATCATGTAAGTTTATAGATGAGGTGATACCATCAGAAGAGAGATTTGAGAATTTTCCCAAGTAACATCCTTTTCTTGTTACAGAGAGTTGCTTTTATTCATAAAGCGTTTTACAGTTGCCCAAAGCTCCTTTATATGCTTTTTAATTTTCATGACTAGCACGTGAGGGTGGCAAACTGCAGCAGCTCTGGAAACAACTTGGTCAGATAGGGGATTTCACATACTGTGCTTAAAATAGATAATGAAATGCCCCTCTCCTCCCTCCTCACCACTGAATAGAAATCCATGCTGCTTGCAAAGAAATCATGCCTGATTTCCTTTTAGTTGTGGTTAATGCCTGTCACTAGAAGAGTGGGTGCACTGGAAATGGGAATGTCTTCCTTGCGACTCACATCTCACCTGTAGGGTAATGTTCCAAGAGGCAGTGCTGGGTGTTATTTGGGAGTGTTTGGAAATCCAGCAGTTCACAAGTCAGAGGAATATATAGGAAAGGAATTTTAGTGATAGTGACCCTGGACTCAAAATCCCAGCAAAGCTTTGTTGTTCTTTATTTTTATTTTTCTCTCTTCACTTTCTCTCTACACTGCTCCCAGCTTAAGTACCCAACAAAGAGGCTGTTGTTCCTCTCTCTTTATGAGGATGACAAGAGAATTGAGCTGCCCTTGAATGTGTGCCTCAACATTTTTATGTGCTATAATTTGAACACTCACTATAAAAGCTACTCAAAATAGCTTCAGATGCCACAGGTTACTCATCTCTGCAATGCAATTTGAAAGGCTTATAGTTCAATTTCTAGAATATTTGTCTCATGTAGATATGGTTTATAATGTGTACCTCTTTTATGTGCTTAAGGCTTTGTTTATTAGTAACTGTTTAAATACTGAAAGTAAATGTTTATAATATTTTAATACGTAACAGTTTAACTAGTTGTCATAAAAATGGGATATGACATCTAGGACAATAAATTGAAAGCTAATTTTTGAAAATATATTTTGTATTCTACAAAGTTTTATTTTAGTTTACAAATATAATATCAATCTATGGAACTTTATTTCACATTTCATAAACTGCTAGCTTGTGTCTTAATTCTTTTCAGATCTTCATGACTTGATATATTAATTTCTGACTGGACCACAGTAAAGTGGTAATAAAGCAGTTATTTCTTCAGCTGATTGAAAGCTATAAATAGTGCTGAAAACCTGAAGCTGAATTCAGGAAACCCATAGTTATCAGAACAGCCATGAAGTACTTTGATGGTTCAGAGTAAATATTGATTAAAAAGGCTAATACAAACCCTTCCTCAAATTTGGTGACCTTGTCATCATGTAAAAGTCTCTTAGCAGATACACCTATCTTTAAAAATTACCAAAACAAAAAGATATATATGTGTTAATAAAAATAAGATAAAATAATTTCCTATATACTAAACCTCTACATTAACATCTGTTAATACTAATGATACCCTTTTTTCGTGGTTGGGGAAGGGAAGGACATTTGTATCATATTTTGCACATAAACTAAGTTAAAGATATTGTATAATATCCAGATTTCCCAAATCAGAGCATAATATCTAGAGCCAGTTCACTATTATTCACCTATCAACTTTATACATTTTCCTACCAAAAATATGTTTAGACAGATGTAAAAAGTTTTGCCGTTTGAGGTAGTATCATTATCATCTTCATTTCATAACATAGGGGAACTGAGAATTTCCGATGGATCTTCAAGTTTCTTTTAAAGTGTATATTTCTCTGTATAAACGTATCCATGTTTAGGATTACTGAAATTGGGGCAAAAACTTCAGATGGCAAGTTATTTTTCCTTCTAGGCCTTCCATCCTTCACTTACTTTAAGCAAACTTACTATTAAAATATACTTTAAAGTAGTTCAATATACTTTTATGGGAAGTAAAAAAAATAGTGTATCAACTCGAAGTTATCAGAAACATTTATGATACTTCCTCAAGGCATTTTTATTTCCATATATACTTTAATATACAGTGCCATTTGTGTGTATGTGTAAATGAACCAATCTAAAAGAAATTTAATCGACAAAGTTGAAAAATGTGGAATGAACAAGCTTTTTTTTTCTTTTACTATAAACCAAAAATTATATAAATTCTTTGCTTTATTTATGTTGTCATAATTTTTAATGGCCACATTAAAAATTTTACCAAAACGTTTATGACACAAATGTTAATATAACCCAAATTTTTATCCAGGTAAATATCTTTTGTCATTTAACTTCTAGGCTGTGAAAAAAGTAACATGTGCAAGCATGAACCAGTCAATCTTTAATGTTTCTCATCACCTCAGTGTAGTGAATTCAGGTCAAATGATTTCAAATGAATGTCAAGGTCACCTTCAAACATAAAAAGACAGAAGAGAAAATCATAAAGCCTCAGAAATAACTGGAGATAGTTAGAAATGGTATGCCTTAGGTGGGTGGAAGATTTTAGAGATATTAATGTACATATGAATCTAAACCATTCTCTGCAACAACTGATAGAGCCCTCTTTATTTTTAAGCTTCCTTTTTGAGTCACTGATAAATTTTAGCATTATACGATAAGAAAGAACTGAGATGGGAAAGGGAAAAGGTCTTTCATTAATGTAAAAGGAAACCTAGGAAACCAAATTTCCCTAGGAAACCAAATTAGGTTGAAAAGTTCAATGTATGATATAAAGAGTTATCAGTAACTGACTTAATGCAGGCTTTTCTAAAGACATAAAAACTGGCTGGAAACGGTAATCGAGACACTACATTTGGGGCTAGGGTTGTGGCTCAGTGGTAGAGCACTTGCCTGGCATGTGTGAGGCCCTGGGTTCAATCCTCAGTACCACATATAAACAAACAAACAAACAAATAAATAATAAAATATCCATTGACAACTTTAAAAAAAAAACAAACAAACCTACATTTGTCATCTCTGTGTCCAGGTTTCATGCTACTTTCTACTAACTTGTGCCCAGTAACACAGAAAATACTCTGGCAGGTACTCAGGAAGTCTTCTTCTCTTGGAGATCCACGATGTTTTTTGTTGTTGTTGTTTTAGATTGACACAATATGTTTATTTTATTTATTTATTTTTACGTGGTGCTGAGGATCTAACCAAGTGCCTCATGCATGCAAGGCAAGTGATCTACTACTGAGCTACAACCCCAACCCCCAAGATGGTTTTCAGTACCAAAATACATGCTGGCAAAATTTTGTTCTGAATTCCAAAAGTGAGACTTTCAGTTTTAGCATCCTGAATCACAACTACCTAATTCTACACTACTCACATATTTGTATTACTGGTATTTCCCATATTGTTTTCTATTTTTGCTCTGGCAACATGTATTAATGTTTCCCTTCTTTTTTTAATCTTTTCATCAAGTGCTGACAATTACATATGCATATCACACATCTTCCTCTTGTGCAAAAACCCTTTGCTGAATGACACACTGTAATACGTAGTAAACATTTGCTTCCTGATGGGTATGTCCCCAAGATCTAACTTTGAGAGGTTTTAACTTTGAGAGATGAGGAAAAGTGACTCATCAAAGGGAAGAACTTGCAGGGAAGAGTTGGAAACACAATAAAGAGCACTTTCAAAAACTGTGTTTATTATTTTTCTAATGAAAAATATTGGAAAAATCACTCTTGCCATATATATAAAAATAAACTTAAAAATGAGAGGGAACAGTTTTAAAGATGTGGAGAAATACTGGTCTAAAATTTTAAAATCTTGACTTTTTTTGCTTGGCATTCAAAGCCTTCAATTTGGCCTCTGTAAATGACTCAGACTCACCCCACGTGTTCCATCTACAGGCACTGCCCCACTCTTCCGTTCCACCTGGAGCTCTACAAAGAGTCAGAGTTCTTGAAATGTACATTGCTTATAAAACTTTGTCAGTAACCATTTCATAATTCTCAACTAATTTTACGGGCCCTGTCTCCTAGTCTTTTCACTTAGCATGACCAAAAATAATCACTTTAGTCATTTCCAGGACATGTTTGACTCAATATAAATGAACAACTAGCAAAGACCATAATATTACTTATGATATTAACTTACTATCAATATTAATTTTAACATCCCCTAATTCCACACCAAATAAGATGTCTTTTTTTAAAAGAAATATAAAAAGTGACATTAAAGAGTTTGATTAATTAGACTTTCATGCCAAATAAATCAAGTTGTGCTGACTTTCAATGTTATTTATGTAAGGTATACAATGAAAATAGATATGTAATAGAATACCCTGAAATATTCATAAGTTATTCTCAGCCAGGTGTTTCAGACATCGACAAGATTTTAAGTGAAATATAATTTAGTTCAGTGAGGTATTTTGAAATGATAAATGAAATTTTAATGTAATACTCTAATTTAAATCTGAATGTATTTTTATATATATAAACATATGTGGATAAAAATTCTAAGTCTTTAAACTGAATATTGGAGTATTTAAATTGTACTACATATATTGGCTAATATTGTCACCTTTGTCCGTCTGACCTGTTAACTTGTCAAATATCTTTCTTAGAAATTTGCTCTTACAGAGAAAAAACACAAAAGCTTTGTAAATATTTTTAAAAAGATATATGGAAGATTAGCTTTTCTGTGGTTAAAATTATCCTTTTTTCATCATTTAATGTGTTCTTAATAAAAGCAAAATCACAATTTATAAATGCTAATTTACTCACAAAATATATTACTAAAATTTATTGCTTAAATAACCTATTTAAATATATAAGTAGAAGAAATAGAACCTAAAAATTGTATATAAATAACTCCATAAGTGTCTGTGAGTAAATTTGTAGATACCCATACCCAGCCAAATTCATAAAAAAATGCTGTTCTTTTTTTTTTAATTTTTTATTGTTGGTTGTTCAAAACATGACAAATTTCTTGATATATCATATTTCACACTTTGATTCAAGTGGGTTATGAACTCCCATTTTTTACCCCATATACAGATTGCAGAATCACATCAGTTACACATCCATTGATTTACATATTGCCATACTAGTGTCTGTTGTGTTCTGCTGCCTGTCCTATCCTCTACTATCCCCCCTCCCCTACCCTCCCCTCCCCTCTTCTCTCTCTACCCTCTCTACTGTCATTCATTTCACCCCATTGTATTATTTTTCCCTTTCCCCTCACTTCCTCTTGTATGTACTTTTGTATAACCCTGAGGGTCTCCTTCCATTTCCATGCAATTTCCCTTCTCTCTCCCTTTCCCTCCCACCTCTCATCCCTGTTTAATGTTAATCTTCTTCTCATTCTCTTCGTCCCTACTCTGTTCTTAGTTACTCTCCTTATATCAAAGAAGACATTTGGCATTTGTTCTTTAGGGATTGGCTAGCTTCACTTAGCATAATCTGCTCTAATACCATCCATTTCCCTGCAAATTCTATGATTTTGTCATTTTTTAATGCAGAGTAATACTCCATTGTGTATAAATGCCACATTTTTTTTTTATCCATTCGGCTATTGAAGGGCATCTGGGTTGGTTCCACAGTCTTGCTATTGTGAATTGTGCTGCTATGAACATCGATGTCGCAGTGTCCCTGTAGCATGCTCTTTTTAGGTCTTTAGGGAATAGACCGAGAAGGGGAATAGCTGGGTCAAATGGTGGCTCCATTCCCAGCTTTCCAAGAAATCTCCATACTGCTTTCCAAATTGGCTGCACCAATTTGCAGTCCCACCAGCAATGTACAAGTGTACCCTTTTCCCCACATCCTCGCCAGCACTTGTTGTTGTTTGACTTCATAATGGCTGCCAATCTTACTGGAGTGAGATGGTATCTTGCGGTGGTTTTGATTTGCATTTCTCTGACTGCTAGAGATGGTGAGCATTTTTTCATGTACTTGTTGATTGACTGTATGTCCTCTTCTGAGAAGTGTCTGTTCAGGTCCTTGGCCCATTTGTTGATTGGGTTGTTTGTTATCTTATTGTCTAATTTTTTGAGTTCTTTGTATACTCTGGATATTAGGGCTCTATCTGAAGTGTGAGGAGTAAAGATTTGTTCCCAGGATGTAGGCTCCCTATTTACCTCTCTTATTGTTTCTTTTGCTGAGAAAAAACTTTTTAGTTTGAGTAAGTCCCATTTGTTGATTCTAGATATTAACTTTTGTGCAATGGGTGTCCTATTGAGGAATTTGGAGCCCAACCCCACAGTATGTAGATCGTAGCCAACTTTTTCTTCTATCAGATGGCGTGTCTATGATTTGATATCAAGCTCCTTGATCCATTTTGAATTAACTTTTGTGCATGGCTAGAGAAAGGGATTCAGTTTCATTTTGTTGCATATGGATTTCCAGTTTTCCCAGCACCATTTGTTGAAGCTGCTATCCTTCCTCCATTGCATGCTTTTAGCCCCTGTATCAAATATAAGATAGTTGTAGTTTTGTGGATTGGTTTCTGTGTCCTCTATTCTGTACCATTGGTCCACCCGCTTGTTTTGGTACCAGTACCATGCCGTTTTTGTTACTATTGCTCTGTAGTATAGTTTGAAGTCTGGTATCGCTATACCGCCTGATTCACACTTCCTGCTTAGCATTGTTTTTGCTATTCTGGATCTTTTATTTTTCCATATGAATTTCATGATTGCTTTCTCTATTTCTACAAGAAATTGATGTGGTGAATAACATTTATTGATTTCCGTATATTGAACCAGCCTTGCATCCCAGGGATGAATCCTACTTGATCATGGTGCACAATTTTTTTGATATGTTTTTGTATCCGATTCGCCAGAATTTTATTGAGGATTTTTGCATCTAGGTTCATTAGAGATATTGGTCTGTAGTTTTCTTTCTTTGAAGTGTCTTTGTCTGGTTTAGGTATCAGGGTGATGTTGGCCTCATAGAATGAATTTGGAAGTTCTCCCTATTTTTCTATTTCCTGAAGTAGCTTGAAAAGTATTGGTATTAGTTCCTCTTTAAAGGTTTTGTAAAACTCTGCTGTATACCCATCTGGTCCTGGGCTTTTCTTAGTTGGTAGTCTTTTGATGGTTTCTTCTATTTCCTCAATTGATATTGGTCTGTTTAGGTTGTCTATATCCTCCTGACTCAATCTGGGGAGATCATATGACTTAAGAAATTTATCTATGCCTTCAACTATCTTCTAATTTATTGGAGTATAAGGATTCAAAATAATTTTTGATTATCTTCTGTATTTCTGAAGTGTCTGTTGTGATATTGCCTATTTCATCCCGTATGCTAGTAATTTGAGTTCTATCTCTTCTTCTCTTTGCTAGCATGGCTAAGGGTCTGTCGATTTTGTTTATTTTTTCAAAGAACCAACTTTTAGTTTTGTCAATTTTTTCAATTGTTTCTTTTGTTTCGATTTCATTAATTTCAGCTCTGATTTTACTTATTTCTTCTTCTTTTGCTGTTGTTTTGCTCTTCTTTTTCTAGGATTTTGAGATGAAGTATGAGATCATTTATTTGTTGTTGTTTTTTTTTTCTTTTTTTAAGGAATGAACTCCAAGCAATGAATTTTCCTCTTAGAACTGCTTTCAATGTGTCCCATAGATTCCGATATGTTGTGTCTGTGTTTTCATTTATCTCTAAGAATTTTTTAATTTCCTCCTTTATGTCTTCTGTAACCCATTGATCATTCAGTAACCTATTGTTCATTCTCCAAGTGATGTATGCTTTTTCCTTCCTTCTTTTATCGTTGATTTTCAGTTTCATTCCATTATGATCAGATAAGATGCATGGTATTATCTCTACTCCTTTATATTGTCTAAGAGTTGCCCTGTGACATAATATATGATCTATTTTTGAGAAGGATCCATGTGCTGCTGAGAAAAAAGTGTAACTGCTTGATGTTGGGTGGTATATTCTATATATGTCAATGAAGTCTAGGTTATTAATTGTGTTATTGAGTTCTATAGTTTCCTTATTCAACTTTTGTTTGGAAGATCTGTCCAGTGGCGAGAGAGGTGTTGAAGTCTCCCATGATTATTGTATGGTGATCTATTAGACTCTTGAACTTGAGAAGAGTTTGTTTGATGAACATAGCTGCACCATTGTTTGCGGCATATATGTTTTTGATTGTTATGTCTTGTTGGTGTATGGTTCCATTAAGCAGTATGTAGTGTCCCTTTATCCCTTTTGATTAACTTTGGCTTGAAATCTATTTTATTTGATATGAGTATGGACACTCCTGCTTGTTTTCGAAGTCCATATGAGTGATATGATTTTTCCCAACCTTTCACCTTCAGCCTATGTATGTCTTTTCCTATCAAATGGGTCTCCTGTAGGCAGCATATTGTTGGGTCTTGTTATGTGATCCATTCTACTAGCCTGTGTCTCTTAATTGGTGAGTTTAAGCCATTAACATTTAGGGTTATTATTGAGATATGGGTTGTTCTTCCAGCCATATTTGTTTATTTCTGTTACTAAACATGGTTTGTTTTCCTCTTTGATTGTTTTTCCCCCCTTTACTGTCCTACCTCCCACTATTGGTTTTCATTGTTATTTTCCATTTCCTCTTCCTGTAATGTTTTGCCGAGGATGTTTTGAAGAGATGGTTTTCTAGCTGCAAATTCTTTTAACTTTTGTTTATCGTGGAAGGTTTTAATTTCATCTTCTATCCTGAAGCTTAATTTCGCTGGATACACAATTCTTGTTTGGAACCCATTTTCTTTCAGTGTTTGAAATATGTTATTCCAGGATCTTCTAGCTTTCAGAGTCTTTGTTGAAAGATCAGCTGTTATCCTGATTGGCTTACCCCTAAAAGTAATCTGCTTCCTTTCTCTTGTAGCTTTTAAAATTCTCTCCTTATTCTGTATGTTGGGCATCTACATTATAATGTGTCTAGGTGTGGATCTCTTATGATTTTACACATTCGGCGTCCTGTAGGCTTCTAGTATTTGGGATTCTGTCTCATTCTTCAAGTCTGGGAAGTTTTCTCATATTATTTCATTGAATAGATTGCTCATGCCTTTGGTTTGGACCTCTATACCTTCCTGTATCCCAATGACTCTTAAGTTTGGTCTCTTTATGTTCTCCCATATTTCTTGGATGTTCTGCTCATGGTTTCTTAACAGTCTTGCTGAGCTGTCTATGTTCTTTTCAAGTTGAAATACTTTGTCTTCATTGTCTGATGTTCTATCTTCTAAGTGTTCTACTCTGCTGGTAGTATTCTCCATTGAGTTTTTAAGTTGGTTTATTGCATCCTGCATTTCTAGGATTTCTGTTTGTTTGTTTTTTATAACCTCTATCTCCCTGTATAGTTGATCTTTTGCTGCCTGGATTTGTTTGTGTAATTCATTGTCGAAGTGATCTTTCATTGTCTGATTTTGCTGTCTAATGTCTTCCTTGATACTCCAGATCATCTGAAGCATGTATATCCTGAATTCTTTATCTGACATTCCATCTGCTGCAGCTGTTACCTCTTCTAAAGTTGAGTTGACCTGCATTGCTTGTGGTCCTTTCTTTCCTTGTCTTTTCATACTGCTTGCGTTTCTTTCTGCTTGGTGAAACTGTTGTGTTTTTGAAAAATTTTCCCCCTATATATTTATATTGCTCTTGTATAGTTGAAAAGTCTCCCTTGCAGGGTCGGGCGGCGGTCTGCCTACCTTGCAGGCACAGGCGGCGGCTCTGCTCTGCCCTTACTCCAATTGGGGTGACGTGTCTACCACGCCGGCAGGTCACTGGGACTTTTCCGGGCGCGGGCGGTGGCTCTGCTCTGCCCCTACTCCAATTGGGGTGACGTGTGTACCACGCTGGCAGGCCACCGGGCCTGATCCGCCGGTCGGTTGCAGGTCTGCCTACCCTGCAGGCGCGGGCGGCGGCTCTGCTCTGCCCCCCCTCCAATTGGTGTGACCTGTCTACCACACCCGCGGATCGCTGGGCCTGTTCCGGGCGCGGGCGAAGGCTCTGCTCTGCTCCTACTCCAATTGGGGTGACGTGCCTACCACCCAGGCCGGCTGCTGGGCCTGTTCCATCAGTCGGTCGCAGGTCTGCCCACCTTTTGGGCATGGGTGGCGGCTCTGCTCTGCCCCTACTCCAATTGGGGTGTCGTGACTACCACGCCGGCAGGCCGCTGGGCCTGATCTGCCGGTCTGTCGCAGGTCTGCCTACCTTGCATGCGCGGGCTGCGGCTCTGCCCTGCCCCTCCTACCACGCCCGTGGACCACTGGGCCAGTTCTGCCGGTCGGTCGCAGGTCTGCCCACCTTGCGGGCGCGGGTGGCGGTTCCGCTCCGCCCCCTCTCCAATTGGGGTCACGCGACCACCACGCCGGCGAGCCGCTGGGCCTGCTCCGGGCACGGGCGGCGGCTCGGTCCTCCCCTCTGGCTCGCTGACAAAGCGAGAGAGACTCAGGTGTCTGTGACTCACCCTCCCTACCAGGAGACCAACTGTTTTTGTCGCTGCTGGTATTGATGAAGTTATCTCCTCCGCCGCTTTCTGATGACATCAGATCTCTGTCATGTTGGTATCCTATGCGAATGGCAGCATTCCGTTCCCTTTGCCGGGTGACCAAAGCAACGGGTGAGTCCTGACCGGCCCTCACAGGCCCCGTCTCAGTCCTGTTGCCACTGCCCACGAAGGCTCGGTTGGTATTTACCTCCACAGTACTCAGCAGGACCCGGACCGAGAAGCAGTTTCCGCGGGCTCCTTAGCCCTGGGCCAGAGCAGTTCCGGGAGCCGGAACTCGGCCACTCGGTGTATGCTCTGATAAGAGCAGGCTCCAAGAAGCAGTTTCCGCGGGTTATTTAGCACTGAGCCTGAGTAATTTGTGTGCAAGCCGCAGGCCAATGGCAGCCTGAAATTACCTGTTCTATGGCTGAATAAGCTGCGATCAGTCGAAAACAGGGATGGTGACGTCAGCTCTCCAAGATGGTGGCCGCTGGCCTCCTCTGTTGTCTGACAAGTGTGGAGAACCGAATTGGACCGCTTCCTTCCCCCGTCTCGAACCCAGAATTCAGCACTGAGTACGGTGTTTGCACGGCTGGCAGAAACTGCAGCGCTGTATCCCTGCGTCGCTATCTCCTCATTTCCCCGCGCGTGCCGCAGACTCTAGCCGCGGGGCGATTTGCTGAATAAGCAGTGTGACCCTCGGTGTGACAAATCTCTCGCGTTTGAGCCCCCGTAGCCGATCCTCGTGCGATGGAAATCCTTCCTCCAGGTTCCGGAGCACCCCACTATTGCTGGAAATTCCTAACAAGATAGCCTTTAGCCGTCCTGACTCGTCATTCTCCCACAGAGTGACGCAGCACATGGGGACAATGCACTCCCCTCACCGCCATCTTCCCTCCCCAACAATGCTGTTCTTAACCACATACATATAATTAGTATTTTGGAAATATTTACATGAGCACATGTTTTGCCATATTATTCTGTGTTTTGAGTTTTTGTCAGATAAAACTTCTATTCTGTGAGCACAAGCATATTTAATGATGTTATTTTTTTTTTTTTTTTTGAGAGAGAGAGAGAGAACTTTTTAATATCTATTTTTTAGTTTTCGGCGGACACAACATTTTTATGTGGTGCTGAGGATCGAATCCAACATCCTGCGCTTGCCAGGCGCTACCACTTGAGCCACATCCCCAGCCCCTTAATGATGTTCTTCTAGTACTGCTTTTTAAATTTTTTGATGCATCTGAACGTTATTTTTAAGAGTATCATAAAGTTATCCAGTCTTTTCTATTTATATATGGATTTATTAAAATGCTTGTCAGTTGCCCTCAAACTACATAGTGAAAAAATTCCTTTACAATGGTCTGTTATACATTTTTTACAGTGATCCTTTATTTAAGAATTTTGTGCAGTGATTCTTTATTAATATGATCAATTTCAAACTCTCCATTTTGTCAGAAGAAAAAGACCCAAAATAGTTTTAAAAGACTATTAAAGCATCTATAACAGAAAAGTACTTAATTTTGTAAAATAAAATGTGTTGCCATTAATTTAAAAATATGCAGCTCAGTTCTAATCAAGGCAAATGACAAACAGGATTGATTTATTTTTTTTTTACCAAAATTATAAATATTTATCACTAGTAAAAATGAAACAAAATATCATTTCACTCTTAATTCAATAAAAATAACATAGCAACATTGTTATCTTGCTTCTTTTATTAAAAAAAATATAAAAAAATTAATAAAAGCCAATTTGACAAAGGAAAATAGTAACAAACATTTTTTTTCTTTTTTTTATTTTCTTTTTTTTTATTATTGGTTGTTCAAAACATTACAAAGCTCTTGACATATCATATTTCATACATTAGATTCAAGTTGATTATGAACTCCCCATTTTACCCCAAATAGAGATTGCAGAATCACATCGGTTACACATCCACATTTTTAAATAATGCCCTATTAGTAACTGTTGTATTCTGCTACCTTTCCTATCCTCTACTATCTCCCCTCCCCTCCCCTCCAATCTTCTCACTCTACCCCATCTACTGTAATTCATTTCTCTCCTTGTTTATTTTCCCATTCCCCTCACAACCTCTTATATGTAATTTTGTATAACCATGCGGGTCTCCCTCCATTACCATGCAATTTCCCTTTTCTCTCCCTTTCCCTCCCACGTCATGTATCTGTTTAATGTTAATCTTTTCTTCCTGCTCTTCCTCCATGCTTTGTTCTTATTTTCTCTCATTATATCAAAGAAGACATTTGGTATTTGTTTTTTAGGGATTGGCTAGCTTCACTAAGCATAATCTGCATAAGTGCCATCCATTTCCCTGCAAATTCCATGATTTTGTCATTTTTTAGTGCTGTGTAATACTCCATGGTGTATAAATGCCACATTTTTTTTTTATCCATTCATCTATTGAAGGGTATCTGGGTTGGTTCCACAGTCTAGCTATTGTGAATTGTGCTGCTATGAACATAGATGTGGCAGTATCCCTGTAGTACGCTCTTTTAAGGTCTTCAGGGAATAGTCCAAGAAGGGCAATAGCTGGGTCAAATGGTGGTTCCATTCCCAGCTTTCCCAGGAATTTCCATACTGCTTTCCAAATTGGCCGCACCAATTTGCAGTCCCACCAGCAATGTATAAGAGTACCCTTTTCCCCACATCCTCTTCAGCACTTGTTGCTGTTTGACTTCATAATGGCTGCCAATCTTACTGGAGTGAGATGGTATCTTAGGGTGGTTTTGATTTGCATTTCTCTGACTGCTAGAGATGGTGAGCATTTTTTCATGTACTTGATGATTGATTGTATGTCCTCCTCTGAGAAGTGTCTGTTCAGGTCCTTGGCCCATTTGTTGATTGGGTTATTTGTTATCTTATTCTCTAATTTTTTGCGTTCTTTGTATACTCTGGATATTAGGGCTCTATCTGAAGTGTGAGGAGTAAAAATTTGTTCCCATGATGTAGGCTCCCTATTTACCTCTCTTATTGTTTCTCTTGCTGAGAAAAAACTTTTTAGTTTAAGTAAGTCCCATTAAGTAAGTCCCATTTGTTGATTCTTGTTATTAACTCTTGTGCTATGAGTGTCCTATTAAGGAATTTGGTGCCCGACCCCACAATATGTAGACTGGAGCCAACTTTTTCTTCTATCAGATGCAGAGTCTCTGATTTGATATCAAGCTCCTTGATCCATTTTGAGTTAACTTTTGTGCATGGCGAGAGGAGGGGATTCAGTTTCATTTTGTTACATATGGATTTCCAGTTTTCCCAACACCATTTGTTGAAGATGCTATCCTTCCTCCATTGCATGCTTTTAGACCCTTTATCAAATATAAGATAGTTGTAACTTTGTGGATTGGTCTCTGTGTCCTCTATTCTGTACCATTGGTCCACCTGCCTGTTTTGATACCAGTACCATGCTGTTTTTGTTACTATTGCTCTGTAATATAGTTTAAAATCTGGTATCACTATACTGCCTGATTCACACTTCCTGCTTAGAATTGCTTTTGCTATTCTGGGTCTTTTATTTTTCCATATGAATTTCATGATTGCTTTATCTATTTCTATAAGAAATGCCGTTGGGATTTTGATTGGTATTGCATTAAACCTATAGAGAACTTTTGGTAATATCGCCATTTTGATGATGTTAGTTCTGCCTATCCATGAACAGGGTATATTTTTCCATCTTCTAAGATCTTCTTCTACTTCTCTCTTTAGGGTTCTGTAGTTTTCATTGTACAAATCTTTCACATCTTTTGTTAGGTTGATTCCCAAGTATTTTGTTTTTTTTGAGGATATTGTGAATGGAGTGTTTTTCCTCATTTCCATTTCAGAAGTTTTGTTGCTGATATACAGGAATGCCTTTGATTTATGCATGTTTTTTTATATCCCGCCACTTTGCTGAATTCATTTATTAACTCCAGCAGTTTTTTGTAGACCCTTTTGGGTCTGTTAAATATATTATCATGTCATCCGCAAATAGTGATAATTTAAGTTCTTCTTTTCCTATTTTTATGCCTTTAATTTCTTTCGTCTGTCTAATTGCTCTGGCCAGTGTTTTGAGAAATATATTGAATAGAAGTGGTGATAGAGGGCATCCCTGTCTTGTTCCACATTTTAGAGGGAATGCCTTCAGTTTTTCTCCATTCAGAATGATGCTAGCCTGAGGCTTAGCATAGGTAGCTTTTACAATGTCGAGGTAAGTTCCTGTTATCCCTAGTTTTTCTAATGTTTTGAACATAAAGGGATGCTTTACTTTGTCGAATGCTTTTTCTGCGTCTATCGAGATGATCATATGGTTCTTATCTTTAAGTCTATTGATGTGGTGAATAACATTTATTGATTTCCGTATATTGAACCAGCCTTGCATCCCAGGGATGAATCCCACTTGATCGTGGTGCACAATTTTTTTGATGTGCCTTTGTATCTGATTCGCCAGAATTTTATTGAGGATTTTTGCATCTAGGTTCATTAGAGATATTGGTCTGTAGTTTTCTTTCTTTGAGGTGTCTTTGTCTGGTTTCGGAATCAGGGTGATGTTGGCCTCATAGAATGAATTTGGAAGAGCTCCCTCTTTTTCTATTTCCTGAAATAACTTGAAAAGTATTGGTATTAATTCTTCTTTAAAGGTTTTATAAAACTCCGCTGTATACCCATCCGGTCCTGGGCTTTTCTTGGTTGGTAGTCTTTTGATTGCTTCTTCTATTTCATCCATTGATATTGGTCTGTTCAAATTGTGTGTATCCTCCTGACTCAGTCTGGGCTAATCATATGACTTAAGAAATTTATCGATGTCTTCACTATCTTCTACTTTATTGGAATATAGGTTTTCAAAATAATTTCTAATTGTCGTCTGTATTTCTGTAGCATCTGTTGTGATATTGCCTTTTTCATCCCGTATGTTAGTAATTTGAGTTCTCTCTCTTCTTCTCTTTGTAAGCATGGCTAAGGGTCTGTCGATCTTATTTATTTTTTCGAAGAACCAACTTTTAGTTTTGTTAATTTTTTCAATAGTTTCTTTTGTTTCAGTTTCATTGATTTCTGCTCTGATTTTAATTATTTCTTGCCTTCTGCTACGTTTGCTGTTGTTTTGCTCTTCCTTTTCTAGGACTTTGAGATGAAGTGTGAGCTCATTTATTTGTTGTTTTTTCCTTTTTTTGAGGAATGACCTCCAGGCGATGAATTTCCCTCTTAAAACTGCTTTCATTGTGTCCCATAGATTCCGATATGTTGTGTCTGTATTTTCATTTATCTCTAAGAATTTTTTGATTTCCTCCTTTATGTCTTCTGTAACCCATTGATCATTCAGTAACATATTGTTCATTTTCCATGTGATGTAGGATTTTTCCTTTCTTCTTTTATCATTGATTTCCAGTTTCATTCCATTATGATCAGATAAAATGCATGGTGTTATCTCCACCCCTTTATATTTACTGAGGGTTGCCCTATGGCATAATATATGGTCTATTTTTGAGAAGGATCCATGTGCTGCTGAGAAAAAAGTATATCCACTTGATGATGGTTGATATATTCTATATATGTCAGTTAAGTCTAAGTTATTGATTGTGATATTGAGTTCTATAGTTTCTTTATTCAACTTTTGTTTGGAGGATCTGTCCAATGGTGAGAGAGGTGTGTTGAAGTCACCCATAATTATTGTGTTGTGGTCTATTTGATTCTTGAACTTGAGGAGAATTTGTTTTATGAACGTCACAGCACCATTATTTGGTGCATAAATATTGATAATTGTTATGTCTTGTTGGTGAATGGTTCCTTTTAACAGTATATAATGTCCTTCCTTATCCCTTTTGATTAACTTAGTCTTGAAGTCGATTTTATTCGATATGAGGATGGCCACCCCTGCTTGCTTACGAGGACCGTGTGCGTGGTATATTTTTTCCCAACCTTTCACCTTCAGCCTGTGTATGTCTTTTCCAATCAGGTATGTCTCCTGGAGGCAGCATATTGTCGGATTTGTTTTTTTAATCCATGTTACCAGCCTATGTCGCTTTATTGGAGAGTTTAAGCCATTAAAGTTTAGAGTTACTATTGATATATGGTTTGTACTTCCTGCCATGTTTGATTATTTATCTGTTTTTTTTTTTTCTAATTTAGTTTGTTTCTTCATGATTAGCTTTTCCCCCACCCTCTGTCTTTACCGAGGCACTTCTCACTGATGGTTCTGGTTATTGTTTTTCATTTCTTCCTCGTGTAGTGTTTTGCTCAAGACGCTTTGCAATGCTGGTTTTCTGGCTGCAAATTCTTTTAGCTTTTGTTTATCATGAAAGATTTTTATTTCGTTGTCGTACCTGAAGCTTAATTTTGCTGGATACAGAATTCTTGGTTGGCATCCATTGTCTTTCAGTGTTTGAAATACGTTGTTCCAGGATCTTCTCGCTTTCAGTGTCTGTGATGAAAAATCCGTTGTTAACCTTATTGGTTTTCCCCCTGAATGTAATCTGCCTCCTTTCTCTTGTAGCTTTTAATATTTTCTCTTTGTTCTGTATATTGGATATCTTCATAACAATGTGTCTTGGCGTTGGTCTACTGTGATTTTGTGTGCTCGGTGTCCTGTATGCATCTACAATTTGTATATCCTTTTCCTTTTTTATTTCTGGAAAGTTTTCTGTAATTATTTCATTCAGAAGGTTACTCATTCCCTTGGTTTGAATCTCTGTACCTTCTTCTATCCTGATGACTCGTAGGTTTGTTTTTTTTTATGTTATCGTATATCTCTTGGATGTTTCTCTCGTGATTTTTAACCAGCCTTTCTGAGTTGGCTAGGCTCTTTTCAAGATGATATATTTTGTCTTCATTATCTGACGTTCTGGCTTCTACTTGCTCCACTCTGTTAGTGATACTCTCAATTGAGTTTTTAATTTGGTTTATCGTTTCCTTCATTTCTAGAATTATTGTTTGATTTTTTTAATAATCTCTATCTCCTGATAAAGATGCTTAACTTCTTCTTTTATCTGTTTATGTAATTCATTTTCGAAGTGTTCTTTCACTGTTTGGATTTGATGTCTCGTATCCTCTTTAAGGTTCCATTCCATCTGTCTAAGGTATTCCTTGAGTTCTTTATATGACCATTTTTCTGCTGACTCTAGTTCCTCCTGAATATTTAGGCTGTCCTTCATTGTTTGTACTCCTTTTCTTCCTTGCTTTTTTATGCTGCTCATGTTACTTCTTGTTCTGTTTGGCTGCTGAGTTACTGTTTACTCTTATAAATTTATTTGATGCTTGGGAGGAAAGATATTAGAAGGGAAGGGAAGAAGTCACTAAAGAGAATGAGAGTAGGCAGGTAGAATTCAAGGAAGGGGGAATAAGAAAATTGAAAAGAAATGAAAAGACAAAAGAAACAAAAACAAAACACACACAAAAAATTAGAAAATAAAGAAAGAAAGAAAAGAAGAAAAAATTTTTTTACAAAAATAATAATGATAATAAAAATAATGAAAATTAAAATTTAAAAATAATAATAATAATAAAATAAAAAAATTAAAAAAAATAAAAATATTAAAAATAGTTAAAGAACAACAACAAAAAAAATTGAAAATGAAAGAAAAAAAAGAAAAAGAAAAAGAAAAAAAATGATGATAATAATAATAATAATAATAATAATAATAATAATAATAATATGCAGTCCTAAAGTTCGATTAATTTCTCTTCCAGTAGGTGGAGCTGTGCCCACTGGGTCAAGCTTCTCCTCTCACTAGGTGGGAACCAATCACTGTGCAGCAGCTCTTCCTCACAGACTGGGCGGGTCTCCAATCCTGAGTGCCTAGGGCCTTCTCTTGTGTTTCCTCAAGCCAGGCCGTGCTCACCTGTGACTCTCACCACATTACTGGCTACACGCCAGGTCTGCTGCTCCTGGGAGCCCTGTCCCTCTGGTTTCAATGCAGTTATCTCCTCCACCGGTGACGTCAGTTCTCTGCCAAGGTGGTATCCCATGCAAATGGTGACCCTTTGTTCCCTTTGCCGGGTGACCAGTGCAACGGTGGGTCCTGACTGTCTCTCCCAATCCCCGTTTCAATCCTGTGGCCACTGCCTATGAAGGCTCGGTTGGCTTTTACCTCTGTAAGTTCATAAGGGCCAACCAGTTATTTCAGCGGGATCGTTAGTGCTGAGTCACGAGAAGCAGGTGAACCGGAGCTTGAATGCAGCCGATCCAGGCTCAGTGTGTGTGTTCTGAGGGGCCCAGACTGTACGCCCCAGATCCACATCAGCTCAGCATTGCCTAGTGATCCTGAGCAAACAGCATTTATACAATTTATGGCTCCCTATGCCCGCACAGTTGAAGAGGTCAGAGACTTGATCTCTCCCCGCCCGCTGCCATGTTAGATCTCCTCAATGATATTCATGTTGCCCTTACAGCTTCCTGTCATAAGCAAGTTCTTGGGATTATACAAACTGCTGCTTCTGTTTCCAGTCCAGATTTCTAGAAATGAAACCCTGCCTCCGTCGCCTCCACCTCTGGGCCGCGCTCATGGGCACCGCGCTCGTCCACGACCATAGCGTCACCGCCGCCTGGTGCCCGGCCCCCGGGGCCCAAGCGGCTGCCGCGGCGGCTCTCAAGCCCCCTCCTCTGGAGCACGGGTCCCCTCACAGGGGGATGCAGAACGTCCCCAGAGCAGGCTCTGCCCGAAGGTGCAGCGGCGAACAGGCGACCCAGGCGCTCGAGGCCGCGGTCCAGCCTTCTGAGGACAGGGCTCGGCACGCAGCCCAGCTCCAACCTCTAGATGCAGCTGCCGGACAATGTAGAAAGAGCCATCAAGACAGCAATCCAAAAGCAAATGGCGGCTCCTGCGGAGTGGATTTTCGGCACAGAAACCACAGCCCAGCCAACAATCCCAATCCACAAACTCTCCCTGTATAATAAATATTCAAAAACAAGAAAGGCGGGGCACACTGAGCTTTATTTGCCTCGGGTACTTACAATCCACTGCTGATTACACATTCAGCTTCTCTGCCCGGAGCAAAGCGAAAGAGGAAGCAGATGGGAGCAAAGCGCCCGCGGTTCTTAGCGGCAAAGCGTCCGGGAGCCAAGCATCTCTTTTTCGATCTCTTTGTTCTTCCTGCTGCTTGGCAAAGTGGTCCGCTACAGATTAAGGGTGAAAGGAGCTCTTAAAAACTGCGCGAAATCTCGATTAAAGCCGCTGCTCTGAGCACCACGCTCAGCACTTCAGCAACCCCCGTGCGCAGTGGGGGGTTGTACATGTACTTTCTTGTACATGTTGCTGAGAAAGCAAGTTGGTATACACATTGTAAAAGCAAACTGATAGTATCTGCAACTTAATTGGCAATTTGCTAATATATGTCACAGTAATTGCCATTTAGCAATTTATTTTAACTTATGCCTATTCTCCAGAAAACAGAAACTAAGCTATAATGCCAGACCACTGATACATTAGGGAAGGCAGAGAAAGCAGAATAATAATACTAGAAAAACAACCTTTGGGGTGTTTCTTGATTGTGGTGATGATGGCTTCTATGATGTCAAACAGTAGAAAATTATGGTATATATGTATTTTATCAGATGTCAATTAATCCTTAGCAAATCAGTTAATATAGAAGAAACAGATGATAAAGTCATAGGGAGGATCAGTAGTGTAGAAGAAGGAGATCCAGGGGCAGAGTGAAGGGATGGGAAAGCAGTGGTAATGGGTGAATTCTTTAAAAAAAATGCATATGTGTTTTAGTGAGCTTTCTTTTTGCTGTTATGACTAAAGGATCCGACCAGAACAATTGTAAAGGAGAGAAGGTTTATTTAGGGGCTCACGGTTTCAGAGGTCTTAGTCCATAAAAGGCCAGCTCCATTCCTTGGTGCTGGAGGTGAGGTAGAAAATCACGGCAGAAGCATGTGGCTCAGGAAAGCAGCTCACCTAATGATCAAGAAGCAGAGAGAGAAAGCTCTCCACTTGCCAGATATAAATATATACCCCATAGCCACCTCCCCAATGAACCACTTTCTCCAGCCTCACTGACACCTGCCTCCAAGTTACCATCCAGTTAATCCCATTAGGGATTAATTAACTGATAAGGCTAAGGTTATGACCCAATCATCTCTTCTCTGAACCATTGCATTGTCTCACATGTGAGTTTCGGGGGGGGGGGGCACCACATTTAAACCATAACAATATGTAAACTCATCACAGGGTTTTTCACCTTTATGTATAAATAAAAAGAACCAATCAAAAATAAATAGATGAGAGAAAGGAAGTCTAGCAGAGCAGAGGAAGAAAAATGGGAGAGGAGAAGGAGGGCCAGAGGGTAAAGGGGAGGATCATGAACTGAAACTGAATTTCATGCATGTAAGATTTTGTCATGATGAATGCAACTACTATGCACAACCATACTGCTCTTAGAAAAAAAAAAGAAAACCTGAAAAAACTGTCAAACAATGTTCATCACAGTGTCGTTTGAAATTGCAATAACCTGTAAGCAATCTACTGCATGCACTGTATCTAAAATAGAAATACTAACCAGAAAATACCCACAAACTGCCTTTGATTTAGAAGTTATTTAAGGCAGGAGCACATACACTACACTAAACAAAATACACAGAAGAAAAACCTGGAAGCGATTGGATAAAAAGCTTTAAACAACTTTTCTTCATTAAAACTGTCCTTAATAAGCATGCATTTTTTAAGAAGGAAAAGTCTGCTGATGTTTCCTCAGTTTTCCAGAGCTAGGGCCTTGAGTCAGAGCAGAAATATTAAAGGTATGAGAAATTTCAGAGATAAGACACAAAAATAAGCGAAACAACAGGGATCCAGTGGGGACCAGCTCTGGAGACTGGGTCTATAACTCCCCAAAATGGAGTCCGCAGGCAGGCTTTATTTAAAGATTTATGTAGAGCATCAGCATAATCTGGGCTTTCTCTAACTGGGAATTTCACAGAGCAGTTCCAAGAATAGCAACCCCCTGCCTTGTGATGGCTCAGACAAACCCATATTTCATAATGGCCTCCTACAAAAAGGTAGCATTTTAACAGATAAGAGGTAACGCTATGAAAGACAATTCTCCTTAAATCATACTGTAACCAGGCGATAGTTTCCTCATTTCTTATCTTCCCAAAAGAAAAGCTTCAGTTCAGAAACAGGATAAGCATAAAGGATTTGTTTAGTGACACGAAAGTACACTCCAGAGAATGTGGAATGTCCAGTCCCAAGCGAGAAGGATGCCTCATTTCTTCTGCACTGTGGGGTTTATGGCTTGATTGGGATCCTCCCACTCCACGAATTTTTTATCTGGGGTAGTTACAGCTGTTTCCCGCCTTGGTTTGGTGCACCTGTATCAACTCTGCCCAAGCAAAACTCACGTGTGCGTGTGCGTGTGCGTGTGCGTTGCTGGGGTGGGGGGTGCACAAAATCAGAGTGCCATGAACCCAGGGTCATCCCAGGACGGTATTTCACTGCTTCTTTTTATACATCAGACTTCCATGACTATTGACAGTATCCTTCCTCTAAATTGATAGGGATCTGTTGGCAGTCTGACCACAAGAAGGCAGACCTTTGGTGGTCACTGGGCAGTGTAACAGCCAATGTGCTGCCCAGGGGTGGGACCTAAATTTCCTTTTCTTTCTTCCTTTGCTTAATCTACCTAGCTACCTTTCCTAACAATAGCTGATATTTTGTTGTTATGGAATAACTTTACTCTTAAATTATAAATTATGCTGTAAACCTAAGGAGAAAGCATTTGACTTAGAAAATGTATGCAGCAAAGGGTTGATTCCATATTTTGAGGGGAAAATGGCAGCATTTGCTTTGTAATGGCTGTGATTACAATGTCAGTTCAGTTTTAATATCTGCACAGTGCTATTAGGATTTATCTTACAAACACATCACAGTGGTCTGGAGTTTCCTGTTAGTTTGGTTCTCAAAGTCATTCAGTTTGCTGACTAGCACCAGATTCATACATGTGTAGCTCTGGGAAAGGAGCCCACAATTATTACAAATAACCTTGTATGTTTGCTTTGCCATTCCTTGGTTGCAATTTCTGATGAACTTTCTGGTCCTCTCAGACTTCCCCTTTTTGTCCTTTGGCCAGAAAACTGGAGCTTTTGTTGCTTCACTCTGGAACATAATTCCATGGGTCTGCCCAAGACAAAATAGCAAGAAAGGATTGCAAAAGTAATTTTAGGCAAATTTTTGAAACCACCACATCATTGATTGGACAGGGAGATTCTTAATCCTAATGTTTGGTCCCCTTGGTGTCTCTTTTTAAGTTCTAACACCACAACCCCAAGACTGCTTGGATCCAGAACTAGAGAATGTCTGCTATTCCAGGTCTCTGTATTGCAGTGCCCTCTTGGGATTTGGGGTACACTGACTTTAAGTTGCCACTAGTGGAGAAAAGAAATGGTTAGACTCATCACTGATTGCTTGACACGTTCAATTGCTATTCTTGCCCCATCTAGCTCCTATTTAATATTCAGAGTTCTCAGATAGCAAGTCCATGCATTCTAGCCCCAGTTTTATGATTGTTTGGTGGGGGGGAATACGGTGCTCACTCTAATACTTGGATGTGGAATACAAACAGATATTTATCAATTAATAAATTTGTTACAAATGCTTTTCTATTAACAACAGAGTATGTCTCTTCATTGTTCTATTCAGTATGTGAATGGAGTAAATAAAAATTTACATATTGTTCAAATTCTATTTTAAATGAAAAAATATATACAAAAATATTGCACTTTAAAATTAGTCTCATTAATTCCTGTTTTCTCTGTTAACTCAAAAGTGGTCTAGTGCTGTTTGTCCCTTTAAATATGCTTGCCTGTAGTTCATTAATCACAACGTGCAGTTCATATCAATGACATTAGAAAGCTTTATTTTAAATTTAAAAGTTGGTTTTGCATTTTAAAAAGCTTTAGAACAGAAGCTATTTCTCTAGATGCCAGATAGCCTGTCATCTTCTTTACATAATTCAATTAAATGCACCTGTACTAAATGTGAAAAATGGACAAAAGAATTGTAAGGGTACAGGATGAACTAACTGAAAAATCTCGGAATATGCACATAAATGTCAGAGTATGGTTAAGGGGAATGCTTCACTGATTATCATGCCTGTGTCACTCTGCATGGTTTAGTCAGGATTCGACTACACTTTGGGCATAAGCTCAACAAATTTGGAGGCTAAGCCATTGGCCAGGATCATGGGAGTCTGACTTAAAATTATTATTTTTTTAAATTTAAATTCATGTTAAGACTCAAATATTCTTCATTATACCTGCATACCAAAAGTTTCTTTATGAATAAAAACAATTTTTTTCTGTTGGCAATGCAGATATAGAACATGACCACCTCTGACCACGTCCCTTGTCTGGGCCTCATCTGCTTGTTGCTGCTGTTCACTCCCTCAGTCCTATGTCCCCAGCAGGAGAGGTCTTTCTTTTAAGATGTAAGTCAGATCATAATATCTTTTCTGTTCAAAACCCTCCAAAGGGATCACCTGAGACTTTAAAGTGCTCCACAATGGCCTCCAAAGTTTGGACTAGGAATCTCTAGCTAAACTATTAATACTTTTTCTAACTTCCCTACTTCCACGATGCTGCCCTTCTCCACACTTGTCTGATGGATTCACTTCTATCTCAGTGTCTCAGGACCTTGTACATTGGTTATTTCCTCTATATGAAACCCTTTGCTTCCCTGAATTCACATAGTTTGTTTTCTCACCCAATGCAAGTTGAACTCAAAGGTCGTTTGTTCAGTGAGCCCTTCCCTGAGTACCCCACATAAAACTGCAACATCCTGGGCTGGGAATGTGGCTCAAGCTGTAATGTGCTCGCCTGGCATGTGTGGGGTGCTGGGTTCGATCCTCAGCACCACATAAAAATGAAATAAAGATGTTGTGTCCACTGAAAAATAAATATTAAAAAAATTCTCTTCCTCTCTTCTCTCTCTCTCTTAAAAAACAAAAAAAAACTGCAACATCCTTTTCCCTCAACTTTCTGTATCCCTTCCCTATGATATTTTTTATAGTTCTTTTCATCATCTGCCATACAATAAATTTTATTTTATTTATATATTAGTGGATTAATTAGCTACATGAAGGCACAAATTAATGTCTATAGGTTCAATGATATTATATCCTCAGAACCTAGAAACATGCTTAGCACTTAATAAAGTTTAATAAATATTTATTGAGTTTATCAGTAAATTATTTAATGGGTGCTTGAAAGTATTAAGTCATGATGCTTGCTGAATTTATTTATTTATTTATTGCTGAATTTAGAAGGTGGAGAGTATGACACTTGTCTGACAGCTCTCCAATGCTAATAGATATCTAATAAAGACAACTTAGGTCTTTAGATAAGAAAGTAGAGTTCTTTCCTTTGCAATACAAAGAAGTTTGTTTATAATTATCTGGAGTTGTGGCAAAACCACTGGGGTCCATCTCTAACCTATTTCTCATACTTATCTTTGTCTTTCCTGTTTTATGGAGATTGCCCTAGATTTTGGCCTCATTAACTCTTAGCTCAATAGAGCTCTCTGCTTTTCTACTCTGTAATAATGATTTCAGTAACTTTATAACTGGCCTTCCTGTCTTATCCCCCTAGTCCACCATACACATTCCTTTTTAAGTAGTCTTCATAAAGGATGGCTCCAATTTTGTTGGGCCCCCTGCTGCTGTATTATTTCATAACACAGAGTCCTTCATGAGCTATCATGTTTGCCTTAACTACTACAAGTGATTTCTCATTAAATAAATTTTCTTTATGCAGTTGGAATAGTTTTAATCCTTAAACCTACCTGATTTTTTTCATCATCCAAATTTTTGTTCAGTGTTCTCCCCACATTTCTCAGTTTTCAGTCTCCTCCAATTATTTGTTTTTTTTAAAAAAATTAATTTTATTTATTCTTATTAATCCACCCAATTATTTCTAAATTATAAGTGTGTACACACAATTGAAATCTGTGTTGTTATTCTGTTGAGACCACCATGTCCACAGTTGCCCTTGATGTTACTCATGAATTTTCTACTTAGGAATATGCTAAAATATTTGCTCATTCTATTTAAGCTGTCCTCAATGGATTGTCTTCCATTTTCCCAGTTCCCAGGCACCCTCATCCACATTCCATGAAAAGGTGGGGAAAGAATAGGAATATTTCCACAGATGAATGATCATCTGTGAATGAATATTCCATGAAAAGGTGAGGATGTCCCAAAGAAAAATATTTCCCTTTACATGTGTAATTACAAGTGAATACAAAACACAGTTTTTAAAGGTTGGTATATTGAATCAGCTCAAGATTCCATTTTGGCAGAATTCTAGAAAAATCCACCTTCCTAACATAGAGATTAATGTTTTAAAATTTATAAACATTGTTACCTCCCTTGGTTAGAGTTGGGAATGTTGAATTTTCTCTTTTATAAACATACTGGAGAGCCAAAAGGACAGACAGAATTCAAAAAAGTATAAATCATATCACAAAAGTATTTCAAAAGGTGTGTTCAACATCCAGAATTGAGTAATTGATTGACTCTGAGAGATTGCAAAAATACTTTATGAAGGGTTTTACTTCTTTCTTACCTAACTTCTTTCTGTCTCTGCTTCTCTTTCTCTCTCTACCTCTCTCTATCTCTCTTTAGTAGTTTTTAGAGGGTAGAATGTGAAATGTGAAGAGATCTAATTAAAATGGAGGTTATGCTTTTACTGGAAGGTTTGGAATGAAAATTAAACTTTACATTGTTGTAAAAATTGTTGGAAATTTGGAAAGAACTTTCAAATCAGTCATTTATAGGATAAAATATCATATCAGGCACAGAAAGTTAAACATATATGGACTGATTATTGATCATATGCAGGCAGCAGGGATACCAAATAAAGGCCAGGAGAGCTTGCAAGAAGAAAGGCACAGAGTTATTTAAATAATGATGATTTAAGGGAAAAACCCAAGTGAGGTAAAGTAAGACCTGTGGAAAACCTCTCCAGACTTGTGTTCCTATTGAGTCTTTTTTCTTCCTGTACAAAATAGGAATTAGTGTTCCAAGGCTGCTACCAAGCTCACAGAACTATTGTCAAGATAAAATGAGATAATATTTGTGAAAGCATTTTTAAAAATTCATACATTTTCTACAGATTAAGGTATTAGTAGCAACTTTTTAAAAGGTAGGGCACTTGCCATATCACAAGGAATTATAAGATAAAGTACTTATTCTCAAAATTAAATTTAAGACCACGTACAGTTACCCAGTTTTCAGTTTGTTAAAATGATTTCTAAGCTTTGAAAAATTTGGTGAAAATCCCTGAAAATATAAAATGTAGGACTGTTCCTTAACCCTAGGTCTCCTAACTGGAGTTAATATTCTCTGTGATCCAGATCAATTGCCGGTAGTTGAGTTGATGAAGAAAGTTTAGCAGGATTGCAAATCTTCATATTCTAGCTTCAGGCAAATTATTACTAAAGAATGATGTAATGTTAGCTTCTTTCAATGTGTTATGTATTCATGGCCATAATCCTTCTGCCATTTCTAATTTTGAATACTTTGCTCTCTTATTTATTCTTTTTTTTTTTTTTTGCTATTTATCTCTTTTATTGAGATAATAAAATGAAACCAAAGAAGTAGCTTTTGAAAATATCTTTTACTTTTATATTTAATTAATTTTAGTTCCTCCTTTCATTACTTTTTTATTCCTATTTTTGGGGTTTATTTTTAACTTTTCCATTTTTAAAAAAAATTGACTTTATAGGCTTTAATATTGTTTTAGACATTGTAAAGGAATAGTTTGTTATATTCTACAAAATCTGATGAATATTTTCTCCTTTTTCATTGTTTTTAAAATAATATGTAATTTATGCTTTTCACTTTCAATACTTTTTTGGTTGTGTATATTTAAGGTGTACAACACAAGGCTACGTGATACATGTAGATTTTTAAAAGGTTACTATAGTGAAGCAAATAACATATTCATTATCTCATTTCTTTTTCATTGTGAGAAAAGCGGCTAAAATCTATTTTCACTGAGGAGGAATCTCATGTATATTGCAATTTTATTATCCACAGTCCTCACATTGTACTTTAGATCTCTAGACTTGATCAATAATCTGCAGCTTTGTATCCTACATCTATCATTTCCTCATTTATCCCTCTCTGGTAAGCAGTGTGTTGTTCTCTTACCTTTGTTGATGGATCAAGGAGCTAGATATCAAATCAGAGACTCTACGTCTGATAGAAGAAAAAGTTGGCTCCGATCTACATAATGTGGGGTCGGGCTCCAAATTCCTTAATAGGACACCCATAGCACAAAAGTTAATAACAAGAATCAACAAATGGGACTTACTTAAACTGAAAAGTTTTTTTCTCAGCAAGAGAAACAATAAGAGAGGTAAATAGGGAGCTTACATCCTGGGAACAAATTTTTACTCCTCACACTTCAGATAGAGCCCTAATATCCAGAGTATACAAAGAACTCAAAAAATTAAACAATAAGAAAACAAATAACCCAATCAACAAATGGGCCAAAGAACTGAACAGACACTTCTCAGAGGAGGACATACAATCAATCAACAAGTACATCAAAAAATGCTCACCATCACTAGCAGTCAGAGAAATGCAAATCAAAACCACCCTAAGATACCATCTCACTCCAGTAATATTGGCAGCCATTATGAAGTCAAACAACAACAAGTGCTGGAGAGGATGTGGGGAAAAGGGTACTCTTGTATATTGCTGGTGGGACTGCAAACTGGTGCGGCCAATTTGGAAAGCAGTATGGAAATTCCTGGGAAAGCTGGGAATGGAACCACCATTTGACCCAGCTATTGCCCTTCTCGGACTATTCCCTGAAGACCTTAAAAGAGCATACTACAGGGATACTGCTACATCTATGTTCATAGCAGCACAATTCACAATCGCTAGACTGTGGAACCAACCCAGATGCCCTTCAATAGATGAATGGATAAAAAAAAAATGTGGCATTTATACACAATGGAGTATTATACAGCACTAAAAAATGACAAAATCATGGAATTTGCAGGGAAATGGATGGCACTAGAGCAGATTATGCTTAGTGAAGCTAGCCAATCCCTAAAAAACAAATACCAAATGTCTTCTTTGATATAATGAGAGCAACGAAGAACAAAGCAGCGAGGAAGAGCAGGAAGAAAAGATTAACATTAAACAGATACATGAGGTGGGAGGGAAAGGGAGAGAAAAGGGAAATTGCATGGTAATGGAGGGAGATCCTCATTGTTATACAAAATTACATATAAGAGGTTGTGAGGGGAATGGGAAAATAAACAAGGAGAGAAATGAATTATAGTAGATGGGGTAGAGACAGAAGATGGGAGGGGAGGGGAGGGGAGATAGTAGAGGATAGGAAAGGTAGCAGAATACAACAGTTACTAATAGGGCATTATGTAAAAATGTGGATGTGTAACCAATGTGATTCTGCAATCTGTATTTGGGGTAAAATTGGGAGTTCAAAACCCACTTGAATCAAATGTATGAAATATGATATGTCAAGAGCTTTGTAATGTTTTGAACAACCAATAAAAAAAATTACAAACACACACGCATGTGTACACACACTCATGCTTGCATCCATGTATTAAATTCCCAATGTAAGTGACATCATGCAATATATTTCTTCTGTGTCTGGTTCATTTCACTTAGCATGATGTCCTCCAGGCTTAACCATGCTGTGGCCAATGGTAAGAACTTACTCCTTCTTTATGATGAAATAAATATTTGGCACAGGCGTTTTTAGGATTATGTTTCTTAATTTTTAGAGTGAAGGTGTTTGTGGTTCACATGTTTTTATTTCTAAGTATTTGGACTATAATTGGGACCTATGGCTACAGCTTTTGAATTTTAAGCAGTTAATTTAAGTAGTACATAATTTCTTAAAACCTTGGCAAATTTTATGGCATACAAAAATACATATTCTTTATTTGATAGATTCATTAAATAGAATTTGTTGCTCTTATTTATTCAATTCCTTTATGTTGTTACTTAATTTTACCCACTAGTTCTGACAGATATTTGAATAGTTATCAAAATGTTTTTACTGTTACATATTCATCATGTTATAATTGCATGTATAATTGTTCTTTACTAATATGTTGGGCAGATATTATGATGCTATTTGTATCAACGTTTATATATACTTTATAAATTAAGCATTTTTATTAAATTTCCCTTTTTCCTATGTTTTGTGTTTTTAATCCAATTTTATTTTATGTAGTTAATTATGTGGTTTTCCTCTCCTCCATCACATGCTCTTTAGACTTTCAAATTTATATATTCGCTCTCTTCATTCTACCTGTAAAATCTTTTTCCTTAATAACTTCCACATGGGCTTTTTGATCTTCCAAGTCTATATGCTCCACAGTGACCACCCTCCCCACCAGTTCATCTCCAGAATATTTTCATTCCAAAATAATATAAGCAATTTTCAGAAAGTTTTTACATTGTAATTGAATAAATGTCCTTGCTGCTCCTTTTTTTTCAAGCTCTGAACTGTTTCTTTATATATTTACATTTTACTTTCTACTTGGAACATCGTTTTGGTTTTACCTACTTACTTGCACAATGTGAAATTCCTCTTTGGGGATGATGTTCAGTGCTGAAATAAATTTTGTGTATGGATTTTGTAAGCAAAGGAAAAAAAAAGTCCTTGTGAGTCAGCTGCTACAGATTATTATTATTATGCAAGTTATCATTTTCTTACCAGAGCTTGAGCTATAGAAGTTGTCTTCTTCTAGATTTCAAGATTTAATAAGAAACTGCTGAACTTTTCTGCTCTCTGCTGCTCTCCTGTAGCCAGACCACTCTAAGGATACTCATGGGGATTGAGCTGCTTTTCCACTCTGGGAAAGATTGCCATTCGTAATTAGTTTTATGAAGGAAAAAAATCCAGACAAAATTCTAACTCTTGCTTTGCTCCCCTAACCTACACACACTGATGCCCAGACTTTGTCAGTGGACAAAAGGGCACCTGGTTTTTCATAAGAAGAATACTTCCCATTTACCAAGCTGTCTGCCTAGAGAAGCTTCATTTTGAATTACTCATCCAATGTAGACGTCTTATCTTAGTTTCCCAAAGACAGTATGTAGGTGAGTGGAGGTTCTTCCTCTCAAGTTCACAAATCCTTTTATACAAAATCCAAACCCTTTCCTCCCTAGGCATCCTTACCTAAGATTTCTTAATTTCAGCTTTCTTGGTTCAATTCAGGGTTTAGGCCTGGGAGAAAGGAATGGAAATCCTTAACCAGCTTTCTCTGTCCTGGATCCTGGCAGATCAAATACACTCAGCTGGGTTCTCTCCCCACCTCCTTTAGAATTCTAGAGGCAGCTAAGCTCAGAAAAAGTAACCAACTGTAAAATCAAAGTTGGTTGGGTATTGACAAAATAGACTCCTTTGGCATTTTATTTTTCCAGGATCCTGAGGAATCTCTCTGGGTTTTAAAATTTCAAAGACCATGTAAGTATCAGATATGGCAAGTGTCAGCTACAGAGCATGTGGAAAGTTCTGGCACACCTCGTTGTATCAATTCCTCTTGCTCTGCAGTTTAATCTACTCTTCCTTTTATAGTGCCTCAAATACTCAGACCCAAGGTTCTTCACATATACACTGTTTCATACTAATTCCTACCTACACTGTAGTTCACAAACTAGAAGATTTCTTTAAGTCAGGCTTTCCTGAAGGTCTCAGCCAATTGAGTCTTATGAACTAAGTGATCATCTCCATTGCCCTTATTGAGCATGTCTTCCATACTAGATTGCAGGCTATATGGAGTGAGAGATCATGCCTGCATTGTTTTCATTGTATCTGTGACATCTTAAACAGTGCTGAAACAGTGTGTGTTGTCTGAATAAAATCAGGAGAGAACTCAGATGCTTCATGAAAGTTTTCATGAGAAATCACAAATCATGAGACTATTTGAGGATAAAATTTGATAAGTTGTTAAGTAAACAATCTTTTCCTAAATTTGCTCATATTAAGGAATGGCATCCACAACATTTTGCTGTGAAAAATTTTAAACATATAGCAAATTTAAAAGTATTTTATGGGATCATCCACATATCTGTCACCAGGATTCTACCATTAACACTTCTCTGTATTTGCTTTATCATCAATTTATTCATCTATCCATTTCTATATATATCCATCAATTCATAGTATTTTATACCCAACAAAGAAAATTACATATTGAAATACATTTTTTAAAAAATATTTTCACAAGTATTCATACTCTCTTGAAGTTAAAATTTACAATGATTGCACAAATATTAACTTCAATTTCTCTGAATTTTTGATGAATGCATACATGCACTTATGTGACTCAAATCTATATCAGCATATATGCATTTTTGTTAAATCAGAGAGTTCTTATATGTCCCTCAGATGGGATATTTGTAAAAGTAGTACAATGGTGCATTGGATTTTTTAACAAAGCTTTCATGAAATTTGAATGACAGCCAATAGAAAACAAAGATGGCGATATAATCAAACAGCAATATTATGAAATAACAAACACAAATCAAAAACTAAGAGAACATTTCCTTCATAATTTGTAATATGTTTTTTAAAAGAGTGACTTCTTGCTCCATATTCATTAGAGGATTCCTGTTATTTCTAAGGATTTCACCTTAATATTACAAAGAACGGTATCTATGTTTTTCACTACCTGAATCAGGCATAATGTGCTTATGTATATAAAATTTTTCAAACATCACCTGACATTTAATAAACCATTAGAAAAATAAGCTGTCATTATTGAAGGTAGGCAGCTATAGTTCAAATATCACTTATATCCTTTGTGAGCTTAAACTTGTTCTTTCTGAGTCCTAACTACCATACCAATAAAATGTTAATAAAATACAAAATAATAATATGCATGGGGTAGTACCTGGCATTTATAAAGTGTGCAATACTTACTTTTGTTGAAATTTTTTTTCCAGTTTCCAATTATAGAAAGGCACTGCAGATTACATGCATTTTTTTTTAACCAAGGAAGAAAATATAAGACCCTTCTACTTATAATAAAAGGAAATATGTACTAGAAAAAACAGATTCTCCAATACATTGGTGCCCACAATAAATGTTTCATCAACTGCCCAAAAGTAGAATTTTGAGAACCTTTGCCTCAGAGAAATCATAAACACTTGATGGAGAGAACCAAATCAATGAGATCTTTGGGTTATTATATTTGAGGGCATTAGCATCAATTGCACCATATCTTTGTAGAAAGAGTTAGAAATGAGATGCATTGTTAAAATTTTATCATTACATTTATTTTATTATTGTTTGAGGAGATATTGTGAGTGCTGCTTATTTCCCTTGTTTTTACATAGTAGATTGTTTTTAAGTTCACCTTACATAACTGCTATATATTTCTATATATATTTCTACTTAAAATTACTATCACTTCTAGATCATATAAATTCTTACTATTTACCCTATTTAATCTCATTTGCCAACTTAGACAAACTTCGTAAAATCATTATCTGATAATTTTACCACTAGCATTTATAAAGCATAGGATTTTTTAAAAAGGAAAAGAAAAGGAAATGAAGAGTATTTTCAATGTTTTCCATGCACATTTGCACTGTGAAATCACTTGTAACAGACCCACACAACTAATTAGCAGATCTTTATTTTGCTACGTTTCTGGCCAAGTCAATGTGACAGGATATGGGAAGCCATACCAATTAACAGGTCTGAGCAAGCTTCTCATTTGACAAACATTTAATAAGCAATAAAATAGGAGCTTGGAAATTCTGAAATTCACTGACGGGAAAAAAGAGAGAAAGGAACTCTGTTGCTTATCTGGAATAAAGAAGGAACTCAATTAAGCTAACAAGGTACAAGCTGTAAAAAAAAAATACTTTTTCTTTTTAGAGTTGAGCTGAATTTTAGTTTAAAGCAGGCAACTTCAAAAGGTCATATCATCCTTTTGTTTTCCCCTTCCCTGTTACATTAAAACCCAATTGTGCACCCCACTACCTGCTTTCTTACTGAGATGTAGTTCTCCTTTGGCATAGGGAATGTCTATGGTGGGATATAAGACTTCTGTTGAAAATTCTAACAAAGACATCATATTTAAAGACCTCTGCAGTGTTTGAAAATTTCTAGTGGTCATATTTTACCAATTGCAAGGGAAGATAATGTCTGTGCCTCTTGCTTCATTTCTTCTGATTGATCTATATGTATCTGATTCTAATGTTCTTCCAGGCAGCTCACTAAACTAGAAATTAATTCAGACTACATAAATATGCACATCCTTATACAAGCTCTTCTGACTTTATCACTCAGTGAAGAGGCTTCTTGTTTTAGAAATTCAGTAATTTAAAAGAAATTCATCAAGACTAATACTTCTTTACTAAAAAGAATTGTAGGAAATTTTAGTTTACATATTACATTAATCTTATTTATAATTGGCATACTTTAAAAAACTTCATAGGAAATATAAACTGACAAGTCAATAGCAGTTTGATATTCACATTAAAAATTATTTTCTGTCAAATAGAGGTATATAGCATTTTTATTATAAGATTTAGTGCATCTTAAATCTGATTACATTTATTTTTAAAGTAAAATATGTAATTAATATTGATGTCCTACAACTAAAATTATAATCTCTTTTTCAAGCAACCAAAGTGAGATTAAAGGCACTACATAAAGCCACGATTATTCAATGTATGACTTTCTAAATGATTCAAAATCCAGTCATTCAAGTGTTTGTACTATCAAAATTCATATGACTTAATTGGAAAAAAATAAATTTATTGAGAGCAGACTCAAGTCAGGCAATTATTAAGCCTAGGGTACAAAGGTTAGCAAACAGATATTGCCACTGTACTCTTTGTGCTACTTATGAAAAAAAAAGATCAGAAGTAGCAAATTTAAGTCTTGAGTTTTAGCTCCACATAATGATCTTTTGTTTTACTCCTGAATAGGTTGTGCTGATCTCATCTTCGAAAGGCCACTTATAATTTGTGGCCTTTGTATATTTTGTACATGGGGTCTTTAGCTTTCAAAAGAAGGAGCATAATATTGCAATTAGCAACATTATTAACAAGAACAACAAAAGACCATGAATGTCTCATTTATTCAATACAAAAAAAAAATTAACAGTTGACATATTTTAATCTTTAGACAGTGTCTTTAGATAGTTTTTATATAACACAGAGAGTTCTTGTTGGCTTCTTATTGAAAAGCATTTATGCTTTTTATTGATTTTCCAGGTGCAAAACTGATCTCAAATTCATTAACATTAATATGATAGAAAGTGGCTTGCTGAAAATCAAAGGAGCATTGCTTTTGAAGGCAGGAAATTCCCTTTACAGTGAATTGGGAATATTCCCAAAGCAAAGGACTTCCAATTAAACATTTTTGTTTAGTAAAGAATATCTCTTCATTTACTTTGATCAGTTTATGGTAATCACCAAAACTGAAAGAAATTAGCTATTCAGGGCAGAGATAGGAGTTTGCAATCAAAAAGTTTAGAATTATGAATGCATCTTCCAGTACTGAGAAGAACAACTGTGTCTTGTGGTACATAGGTTGATTTTTTTTCACTTATGTTTCTGTCTTTCTGATTTCTACTTTATATTGTTACATACTTATCAGTAATGTGCTTATTCATATATTCACTAATATACTAAAAATATTGGTTTTGTACATAAAAGAAACAATGTCAAGCAGGAAAGGAAGATGGAGGCAAAAAGAAAAAGAATTAAGTTTCTCTCTCTCTCTCTCTCTCTCTCTCTCTCTCTCTCTCTCTCTCTCTCTCTCTCTCCGATATGATATAGTATCATGTAAAATAAAAACAAGCACAAAACTCCCACAATGATCTAAGGGTTTCTCAGATCCTGGCAATTGCCTGTCTAATGTTAACCAGAATCAGAAATGCAAAGAGGGGCAGCAAAAAGATAACCCCTGAGCTATAAAGAAATTCTTTCTTATCAAAGTCTTCACCATACAGCAAACTTAGGTATTTAACAGCCATTTTAATAATTATATTGCCACACAGTTTTGCACACAGAAGCTGACTTGCCTGGGGAAGAACTCTGCGGCTAGTCAGAGTTCACCCACATCAGTCACGAAGCATGAACTTCTGCATGACATGTTATTGGGGAGAAAATTATTTTTACAAGTATAGAGAAGTGTATCTGTGCATTCTGTGGTTTTCCATTTTTGTAGGAGGTAGTCAAATATTATGTTGCTTCAGATCTACTCTGGAAAGAACTTTTCTTCTTCATTGAGATGAAAGAGAGTTTCACTACTACAGATAATTTCCATTATATCAAACACTACAAAAATATTATAGTCTCATAGTTTAAGTGGAGTTTTTTTCTGAAATATTAAGTAATACTACTTAAAAATCCAAGGGCCTGAGCAATGACTTCAAATCTTTTGAACAATAAAGAAAAATTAGAAACATTTAGGTAAATATTTTAGCAGTGTATTCTTACTTTTAAGCATAATAGGCCATTGTAAATTGGATTCCCATGTTTCTAAAAGTTATTATGACAATATAATAGTAATTGCAAAGATAGTGAATTATTTTTAATTATAAAACATGGGATTTAATCTTTTACTTCAACTTTGTATATTGACAAACATTTATTTTGATCATAAATATGATTCTGAAACATGTATATTCAGAAAAACAAAATTAAATCCCATCTATGTATGATATATCAGAGTGCATAAGTGCATTCTACTTTCATGTATAACTAATTAAAAAAATTTAAAAAGAGAATACAAAATTGTTACATTCCCTAGATTGATATTTAGGTTATTAATAATCATAGTTTCATATTTATAGTGAGAATTATTGACTATGGATGGGATCCAGCATATATACACATAAAGATGAGTAGTTTTAAAAGAGACATTTTAAGAGGTTAAATAACATTATCGAAGCATTGTACAGCAGAGACAGAAAGGAAGGCAGAAAATTAAGAGTTTATGTTCTAAGAAGATTGTGCTGAGCTTGCAGGACCTTTGAGCAAAGTAGGCAAACATTTGCCAACTGTAGTTAATTTGAAGAGTTTAAAATTTAAACAAAGCTAGAGTTGAAGACACATACCTTTTTCAAGTTCCATTAAGTGATTTTAAGGAGGGGGGAAAGACTTCAGGTTGGGGTTTGAGTTAAAGTGCTGGGTGATTATTTTCATAAAGTACCTATGCACAGTAGCAGCATACAATATACAATAATCATAAAAACAGGACATTATATTTCCTTTTACCTTACCTCTCTCTGAACTCTGTCCCATACAACAGTCAAGCATTTAGCACCTCTTAGACCTTGGTCAATTTGACATGTGGTTGAAAAATTCAATTAAATATAGGGAAAAATTGGCTTATAAATTTTATTTTGGTCAGAATAATAGTGTTCTTAATATAAAAAAATCATTAAATAAAATATAAATTTCATAGCATACTGTGAATACTAATTACTTATTCTGAGAAATAACCACCAAATAAATTTTATGCAAATGTGTTAGTTTACTAAAATTGCTGTGATGGATGCCACAATCTGTGTTGTCTAAACAAACAAACAAACAAAAATGTTCTCATAATTCTGGAGACTAGAAGTCCAAGTTCAGGTAATCTAGAGGGTTGACTCTTTCTAAGGACTATTAGAGAAAACTCTGTTTCATGACTCTCCTCCAGCTTCTGGTAAATTGTAGTAATCCTTGGATTTTCTGGCTTGCCTAAGCATCACCCAGATCTCTGCGTTCATCGTCACCTGGCGCTCTCCCTATATGCCTGTCTCCAAATTTCCTATTTTTAAAAGGACACCAGTGAAATTAGGTTAGAGACCACTGAACTGAATTCATTTTAACCTAATTGATCACCTCTCTATATAAAGACCTATCTCCAAATAAGATCACATTCTGAGGTACTAGGGATTAGAATTTCAACATATTAATTTTGAGGAGGACATAACTCAGTCTCTAACTTAAGGATGATACCACAATTTATAACCAACAATAAAATCACTTAATAGAATTTGCCTTGCCAGGAATGGTGGCACATGCCTGTAATCCTAGCGGCTTGGAAGCCTGAGGCAGGAAGATCACAAGTTCAAAGCCAATCTCAGAAACTTATGGAGGCCCTAAGCAATTTAACAAGACCCTGTATTTAAAGAAAAAGTAAAAGCAATAAATAAATAAAAATAATAAAAGACTAGGGTTGTGGCTCAGTGGTTAAACCCCTCTGGGTTCAATCACCAGTACAAAACACTTATGTTTTTACCCTCTTTCTGTGAAGGTAGAAAATATATTCTGATTTTGAAACCTTGATGTTTTGCTGAAAATTGAAAAAATACTCTTACTTTAATGGCTTAATGATATTGGTGTGGGAGATTAGTTACCCATGTTGCCTACAACTCTCACAAAGAGCTATACTATACATTGCTGTTTGAGGAAATATTATCTAGTAGTATATTAAATAACAAAGAATTTATTCCAATAATTAAGTTTTAGATTTGACTATTCTTTGATTTTATATGTGTATGCCACATACTTTTGCTTTGCAGAATGAAATTAGAAAAATAATGTGATTTTCTAGATTAAAGCCATCACATTTTAATGGTTTGTTCAAACTTAACTCACTGAACAGGCTCTCAGGCATTTACTTTTAAACCTGAAAAACAAATACAGAATGTGTTTTTAATTCCCTAGTGAAATCTTTATAATATTTCCATTCCTTTCTTTATGGAGCCTTCAAGGATGTATTTCACCTCTCAGGCAATGATGGAACTCTTAATATTTCCTTCTATTGCTAAAGCTGGGTGAGATGAGGTACAGTAAGCTGGGCTGCCTGGGGAAATAGCATCATAAAACAAGGAGGCTCAACTCGTGCTCTAGTCCATGGTATTTTGAAAGACTCTATTATTATAGTACAGCATAGTTGTACTTAACACAATATTGAAATTCATAGACACAAAAGCAAGAATGTAGGAAACAGTCGACTAGGGGATAGAGTTCCTTTTACTTTATATTTGAGCCTTACCCATACTTAAATATCATCTTTTTTTTTCCTTTCTTAATCTTCACACAAATGTTTTGAATGACAGAACAATTAGAAAGAAACCAGATTGCAGTATCTATATCTGTCACCATAACAATATCCTGGCTGACATAAACTCCCTGCTGATTTTGCTGCAGTGTATTATCTGAGAGCAAGCCAAGTCTTAACCTAGTTTCCCCCCGCACCCAATGTATCAGTGCATTGGAAGAAATGCCTTCCTCATCCTATTCTGAAAGTTGCATTTGTCCCCACTGTATGATTGAATTTTTTTTTTTGATGGATAAAGTATACTTAGTTTACAGAAAGTTTCTACTAAATAAAACACACACACACACACACACACACACACACACACACACTATGGAATGGCTGACACGAGCAACTATATGCTGCACAGTGGACTGTGAGAAATTGACTAGGAGTATCCAGATAATTTCAGAGGAAATGAAGACCATCTCTACAAGATCATAAAAATACCAGTGCTCTCCCTGGATCACTAGTCTTGGTTCAATTTCCAAAAGGAGTTGCTTCATTGGTCTTGTTGCTTCAATGTTGCTGAAGTATATATTTTTTTATCTACTCACATAACATTCTGATAACTATGCATATTGAATTAAGTAATTCACTTTTGGCTCAAATATGTATAACTCTCACCCATTCAAGTCAATATTTTTGTATGAACTACATTAATAGATATACAGTCGGAAACTTATGGCCTCAGGAAATAATATAAGAAGTCCTTTCTTGTGCCTTAATCAGATGATATGAATTTGTCGTAGGTTTCAAGGGGAAAAAGTTATCTTCATCATTTACTTCAAACATATTCCTTTCCCATGTCTAAGCATAGTATAAATTAAGGTTGGTTTGCTTTTATTATATTAAAGCTAAAGATGAGTGTTTTTAGACAAGGAACAGACATCAATGTACTTGTGAATATTTTTGACCCTGCTGATTGGATGCCTATGGATAAAGATATTTTCATATTTATGCCATTAAAAAGGTTACAACTGTTCATAATTATGCATATCTGATGCACCAGCAACCCCTTTATTCGTTAGTTGAAAATATTTGTTGTGCTAATGTCTCTCTATTGCTTTGAATTGAATGAGTTCTTATGTTACAGCCTTGATCAATATTTCCTATCCCTTTCCACAAAATGGCAAATAGAATTTCCAAGCACTTTATTGTGCTGCAGAGATCTCAACCATCAGCTGCAGCAAGAACATTAGTGTTCAGTTAATTGGTACAGATGGCCACAGCACTGATTCTACCATTTCATTCAGCACAGATCTGGAGACTGGGGCTGGAACACAGATGTCATACCAGGGGCTTAATTGGTATTTGCTGGTATTGCTTTCAAATAACATATTCTCCTTTTCGCTCTCCCTCTCTATCTATCCTCCCAGAACTTGTATCAATCTAAAATAAAATTTATATGCTTAGGGAGAAAAAAAATCAGGTTTATATATTTAGCAATATTTTAAAAATATGCATCGGTTTCTCTGTTACTGTTTCTACTTCAGAACATTCTAGAACGATAAAAATAAATCAAGAACTTATCATTTGAAAACCCTGTAAAAACCAGTTAAAGAGCTTGAATTATAAAAAAAAGGTGACCACTAATTATAGAAAGAATATAAGTAATTTGGAGATTAGGGGTACAGATATAGAAAGTACCAAAATATTTAAAAAAAAAACTTTTTGAAGGCAGATGTAGATACATAAAATGATATGTATCTACATATCATTCTATGAAAAATGATTTAAAAAAAGAATAGGAGATATATTATTTTAATTCAGAGCAAATTATAATAATTCAATAGAAGAGAAGGATTTTGAATACAGAATGGGGAACGGAGGGTGGACTGCAGGGGAACTTAAATAAGATGGCAAATGCACTAGACTTCGAATGATGAATAACAGAACAACTTGTAAAGAGCAGGCAGTTAGTTCCATAGTAGCAACAACCGGAATACCATGAATTTCCACAGAATAGGTTAGTGTTAGATTTAAGAGCTTTGCAGTTTTGTCTTTGAAATTTAAACTTTCATTTGAAGTCATTAATGAGTCATGGAACTTAGAGAAAAAGAGAGAAAAAAGTAGGTGGGGTGAGGGGAGAGGGAGGAAGGGGGAGGGGGAGTGAGAAGGAGAGAGGGGAGAGAAAAAGGGGGGCTAAAGTGAGATATTATAAAATTATGATATTTAGTTATACTTCTTTTGTTTGGGGATTTTTTTTTTTTAGTTCAATCATCTATAACAGGGGCTAGCAATTTTTTTCTGTAAATGGCCAAATAGTAAATGCTTTTGACTTTGCAGGGCATATAGTCTCTGTCAATTGTTTCAAACCTGCCATTATAACATGAAAGCAGTCATAGAAAATTCAAAACGAATGGACGAGGCTGTGTTCACTCAAACTCGCATTTATTGAGAATAAAATGTGAACTTCATGAAATTTTCCTGTTTCACAAAGTGTTTTCTTTTTATGATTTCAACTATTTAAAAATTTCAAAGCCATTTTTATATTCTGGGTCATATTTGATATTCTTTAAGAAAAGATGATTTTTATTATTTTGTAATAAACACTGAAAAACTTTTGAGAAAATCAATTTATTTTAAGTCTTTGGTTTAGGTAATTTGGGATAATATAACTAACTGTTTTTTATTAAATTGTTTCCAAAGCTGCATACAGCTTATATATAAACATACTTACAATGGGTGTGTATTTCACCAAGGAAAATTCATTTGGAGTGACCCAGATATAATGTGGACAATATCATGTGTTTTTTCTTTGTTTTGTTTGTTTGTTTGTCTTTAAATTAGAGCTTTATAATCACGCATAGTAGTTGGGTTCATCCCCCAAAATTCATACAGGCTTGTATCCTATTTCAGATCATGGTCCCCTACTTCTTCCTTCCCCCTTTTGTTTCTCATCCTCCCTCCCCTCTCCTTGTATCATTCCTCTACCATACTGAACTTTCTTTTGCTCATCCATTTATTCATATTTGGCTGGTTCTATCTATGCATAAAGGTAAAGTTCCCAGTAGTATATTTACATATACACATCACATAATTTTTTTTACAAATTAATTATCTATCATCTCCTCTTACCCATCCCTCCATTCTGCTTTCCGTCAGTACTTGTATAAATAATTGCAGTAGGTTATATTAGAAAGCTTTAAAATTACATACAATAAAAGAAAAATAACTTTCTGGGCGCAGTGGCGCATACCTATAATCCCAGCTGCTTGGGAGGCTGAGGCAGGAGGATCACAAGTTCAAAGCCAGTCTCAGCAAATTTGCAAGTCCCTAAGCAACTTAGTGAGACCCTGTCTCACAATAAAAAAGAAAGGGCTTGGGATGTGCCCCTGGGTTCAATCCCTGGTACAAAAAAAGAAAGAAAGAAAGAAAGAAAGCAAACATAAAATCTCATCCTCATGCCACTAATATTTACAAAGTAGCTGTAATTAGGGAAGTCACTTTTTATTTTATCATGTGGTTCTATACAGAAAAGATGAAGTCAGTCAGGGGCACTCAGTCATAAGCACTCATGCAGAAAGCTCAGTTTCTTCTAATCTCATGGGATTATGCTTTTCATTTCTTGAAAGCTCTTCTTATCCAGGATTCCTTTCTCGGACTTGCTGCTGATAATCCAAGTAGTTGATAGCATCATATCCAAACTATACCTATTTGGGTTACTCCACTTGCCAGATGACAGAAATTTAATTAGTTGCTCAAAATCAAATTTTCTTTTTTTTTATTTGTTAGATGGGAATGACATAAATGGCCATTAAGTTATGAGTTAAAGGAGATAATATCTATAAAGTACGTGATATCTGCCTTCATGATATCTGCTATACAGCAAGCATCTAATAATTGTTCCTTATTATTATTTTTATTCCAATGTTAACAACACAAGACCATACTGTTTCTCTTTATGTGCTCCAATCAACCAAGAGCTACTGTTGCTGCTCTGCATCTGGAAAAGAATCTTAGAAGTTCAAATGCTTCATAACAAGGATGTTTGTTTAAGTCACAGTAAAAGAGTAGCCATTCTGTATTCATGTTCTTACAATTCATAAAAATTTAAATTAAAAGCATAGTGACAAAGAAAGTAAGCCAATGACATATGGAGTGTAGGATCCTGAACATATTTGAACCCTAGGCCTGGGTTTAAGTCATAACTGTCACTGATACTCTGACAATTTTCTTTCTGACAACTTTCTTCCTTCCTTCCTTCCTTCCTTCCTTCCTTCCTTCCTTCCTTCCTTCCTTCCTTCCTTCCTTCCTTCCTTCCTTCTTTCTTTCTTTCTTTCTTTCGTACTAGGGATTGAACCCAGGGGCAATTAACCACTGAGCCATATCCCCAGCCCTTTTATTTATTTATTTATTCATTTATTTTATTTTGGAAAAGAGTCTTGGTAAGTTGCTGAGGGTTTGCTAAATTGTTTAGACTGGTCTTGAAATTGTGATCCTCCTGCCTCAGCCTCCGGAGCCACTGGGATTACATGTCTGCACCAATGTGCCTTGCAATTATTTTACTTTTCAAAATGGCATTGTTGACAATAATTCCCATTTCCCTGGCTTTTCATTCATCAGAGAAAAATTAAAATGATAATTTGTTAAGATTTCATATCTGTTCATTGCTTGGTAGTGAAAGATCAGTTTCAAATCTTTCTTTCGATCAACTCCTTCCTTTCAAGATCATGTAAATTTACTTTTCCCCTCATGAATTCTTTTTAAAAGTGAATAATAAAATATTTTTTACTTAAAATACTACAGAATCTATGTGTTTTTGTATACATAGGTATATATTTGTATGTATGCTCATGCATACACATATACACACATATTTTATCTCAGAGATGCTGTTTAGATAAAATGTCCTCAATAATCTCTCAGTGCCTCATCCTTGTAGAGATTAACTTCAAGAATGCAAGAAATATATTGAAGAGTGGGTGTTCAGATGATGATGTATACTAATTCCTGACTCCAGTCATTTTTGAGGGGATTAGTTAATAGTATGTGCAGAGTTAGAAAACTATCATTCAAAATGACCACTGTGCACATTCATCCACCCACTGGTTAGATCAAGTATGTAATTTAGTTGAGTTCCTTTATTCCCAAATATTGTGAAATAGTCATTTGAACTGGGTTTTGCAAAGCAGAAAAAGTTTGAAATTAATGTTTTCTACCCATTTGCAAAACTGACTCAACAATGAGTAGTCGGGAGAGGAGGAGAAGAACTTAAAGTCATTAAAGAATTAAGGGTATGGGGAGCATTGTGTATTTTTTCATCCTGTCATTTTCCTTGGTCTGCAGAATGCAAAATCACATTATTTTTGACACATATATGTGTTATATTATATGTGTGTGGTCAGTATTTAAACAGGTCCCCTGGGCTAACTTATTATAATGTAACTTTGTACTGCAATGGTTATTCCCTCTGTATATCCACCATTAACTGCCAAGTTCCCAAATAACTCATCATTTTGATTAAAGAAAAAAGTTTTTTATTCTTTTTAGGCTGGTGTTCAGCAAAATAAGAGATTTAGTTTGATCCTCTCAATTTCCTTAAGAAAAAAATATGTTTGAGCCTGATTAGCTCTGCAGTGTGAGTCTACATTCCAGTATATGGACCCTTCCTTCGCTGTGGATCTATTCCCCAAAGATATCCAGGTCAAAATCTTGGGATCATGAATATTGCTTCACTTAGAAAAATGACCTTTGAAGATATAATTATGTTAAGGATTTTTTTTTTTTTTTTTATTTTTTATTGTTGGCTGTTCAAAACATTACATAGTTCTTGATATATCTTATTTCACAATTTGATTCAAGTGGGTTATGAGCTCCCATTTTTACCCCATATACAGATTGCAGAATCACATCAGTTACACATCCATTGATTTACATATTGCCATACTAGTGTCTGTTGTATTCTGCTGTCTTTCCTATCCTCTACTATCCCCCCTCCCCTCCCCTCCCCTCCCCTCTTCTCTCTCTGCCCCCTTTACTGACATTCGTTTGTCCTGGAAGGAGACCCTCAGAGGTATACAAAAGTACATACAAGAGGAAGTGAGGGGAAGGGGAAAAATAATATGTTAAGGATTTTGAAATGAGATAATCCAGAATGATAGGGATGGACCCCAAGTGGTACTGGTACCAAAACAGGCGGGTGGACCAATGGTACAGAATAGAGGACACAGAAACCAATCCACAAAACTACAACTATCTTATATTTGATAAAGGGGCTAAAAGCATGCAATGGAGGAAGGATAGCATCTTCAACAAATGGTGCTGGGAAAACTGGAAATCCATATGCAACAAAATGAAACTGAATCCCTTTCTCTCGCCATACACAAAAGTTAATTCAAAATGGATCAAGGAGCTTGATATCAAATCAGAGACGTGCCGTCTGATAGAAGAAAAAGTTGGCTACGATCTACAGTCAGTGGGGTCGGGCTCCAAATTCCTCAATAGGACACCCATAGCACAAAAGTTAATAACTAGAATCAACAAATGGGACTTACTCAAACTAAAAAGTTTTTTCTCAGCAAAAGATACAATAAGAGAGGTAAATAGGGAGCCTACACCCTGGGAACAAATCTTTACTCCTCACACTTCAGATAGAGCCCTAATATCCAGAGTATACAAAGAACTCAAAAAATTAGACAATAAGAGAACAAACAACCCAATCAACAAATGGGCCAAGGACCTGAACAGACACTTCTCAGAGGAGGACATACAGTCAATCAACAAGTACATGAAAAAATGCTCAACATCTCTAGCTGTCAGAGAAATGCAAATCAAAACCACCCTAAGATACCATCTCACTCCAGTAAGATTGGCAGCCATTAGGAAGTCAAACAACAACAAGTGCTGGCGAGGATGTGGGGAAAAGGGTACACTTGTACATTGCTGGTGGGACTGCAGATTGGTGCAGCCAATTTGGAAAGCAGTATGGAGATTTCTTGGAAAGCTGGGAATGGAGCCACCATTTGACCCAGCTATTCCCCTTCTTGGTCTATTCCCTAAAGACCTAAAAAGAGCATGCTACAGGGACACTGCTACATCGATGTTCATAGCAGCACAATTCACAATAGCAAGACTGTGGAACCAACCTAGATGCCCTTCAATAGACGAATGGATAAAAAAAAATGTGGCATTTATACACAATGGAGTATTACTCTGCATTAAAAAATGACAAAATCATAGAATTTACAGGGAAATGGATGGCATTAGAGCAGATTATGCTAAGTGAAGCTAGCCAATCCCTAAAAACCAAATGACAAATGTCTTCTTTGATATAAGGAGAGTAACTAAGAACAGTGTAGGGACGAAGAGAAGGAGAAGAAGATTAACATTTAACAGGGATGAGAGGTGGGAGGGAAAGGGAGAGAGAAGGGAAATTGCATGGTAATGGAAGGAGACCCTCAGGGTTATACAGTGGAGGAGGTAGAGAGAGAGGAGGGGAGGGGAGGGGAGAGGTGGGGAGGGGGGAGGGGGGAGGATGGGAAAGGCAGTGGAGCACAACAGACACTAGTATGGCAATTTGTAAATCAATGGATGTGTAACTGATGTGATTCTGCAATCTGTGTATGGGGTGAAGGTGGGAGTTCATAACCCACTTGAATCAAAGTGTGGAATATGATATGTCAAGAAATTTGTAATGTTTTGAACAACCCACAATAAAAAATTAAAAAATAAATAAAAAAAAAAGATATGTGTCCCTGTAAGAGAAAGAGATAAATGTGGGACCCCCTAGAAGAGAAGATAGAGACAGGAGAAAGTAATGTGAAAAAAGAGAGATGAGAGTGAGGCAGACACAAGCTAAAGAAACCAGGAATTCTGGATTCTGACAGTCACTAGAAGCAAAAATAGGGCTGAAAATCTCCTCCCTGCAGCATATTTCTGGAGGGAGTATGACCATGGGAACATATTTTTTTTTTCAATTTTTTTGGGAGGTGAAATGGAGATTGAACTCAGGAGCACTCTACCACCATCCCCAGCTCTATTTTGTATTTTATTTAGAGACAGGGGCTCACTGAGTTGCTTAGTGCCTCACTTTTGCTGAGGCTGGCTTTGAATTCATGATCCTCCTGTCTCAGCCTCCTGAGCTGCTGGGATTACTGGCATGTATCACCATGCCTCCTGGTGACATCTTGCTTTCAGACTTCTGGTCTCTGGAATTGTTAAAAAATGAATTTTTTCTTTTTTTCTTTTTTTCTTTTTTTGGGAGACGCGTAGACTGTGGTGATTTTTTGCAGCAGCAACAGGACTTTAATATGTTCTGCACCATTCCACTGTGACACAGGAGTTGTGTGTGGGGTAAGAGGATGGATTTAAACCCTTCTTTATGTCAAGACAACTATTTGGGTACACCAAATATTTACCACCATCCGGAAGTGTCAGATACCTGCTTTACAGATTGCAACACCCAAGTCCTCCCTGACAGAATGCTGAACTTAAATATGGCATCTGGGGGGCAACACAAAGAAATATGAAGTGATAAGGAGGAGATAACAACTATTTTAATGTCTTATTGTTCTTATTGCTTCATATGTTGTATCAATGGTGTTAAAATAAAAATTTGATATCAAGAGGAGAAGTACTCATAAGATAATAGGTCTGGTCCTAGGTGAATTTATGATTAGGACATAAAGTTTTTCAGCATTATTTTGGTAAATGTACACCTTTCCTTCTGGAAATGCTAGTCCTCATCTGAGAAAAAGGGCAGAGGTATAAGCAGTTAGGAACCTGTGTTGATCACTTAACAGTTTGTTCTCAATTCCAGTCCAGTCTCTGCCCTCCTCTTTGCATCACAAAAACTTGAGCAGTGCATGCTATTTCCCAGGTAGGTTTCTGACTAGTGCCAAAGATCAATGGCATGATATTAAGAAGGAGAAAGATAAAAACCAGGGCATATTTTCCTCTATCTTAACTTGAATGGGAATTGCTCCTTGATTTCTTCTCTTGCAAGACATCTCTCCTCTCTACTTTCACAGGTCCCACCAAGGATGGTGCCTGTGTTCCTCTCTTCCACGTCTTTTTGTCAGAAGCTGCTCACACTAATCGTTCTATTGAATTGACTGAATCTTGATGAATAGAGGAAATCAAAGGGAATAGGTCACATCAGTTTGAACTAAAAGGTAAATCAGTCTGTTGTAACTGGTCACTTAGGTGATCCTGTTTATGTAATGACCTTTATATGAATGATATTCACATTTTCCAAATAAAATTCATTTGTTTATTTCATTTTTCCGAGAAGAGAGATAAGACTCAGAGATAGTTGGTGACCTTGTCAGTCAGTAAAGGATATGCCAGATTCAAATATCAGACTTCTGTCCCCAACTCTGTGATCCTTCTCTTATCCAATAGGATGACATGCCATCTTTCTTCTCGTCTGAAAGGTATAACTAGCTGAGGGCATTTTAATATTTGCAGTGCCATTCAGGGGACATCAAGTTTCTGATTTCTGATCCAGAAGGAATTTTTATTCTCTAATGGTATATATGCAAAAATGAAGCACTAAATTATTAATTATTAAGATAAATATAATATCTATGTATGAATTGGAAGTCATTGGTCCATTGAAACAAAAAAGTTGAAAAAAAAAAGTATTCTAGAGTTTTGTATATCTGCTGATAAACAATAGCCTACATTGGAGAGAACATATAAAAATATTCACAAACCTTTATTGTTATTTTCATAAGCATGTTCAATGAGGCATGTATAATTCTTTTTAGGAACTTTTGTTTTCTATAATAAATTATAATTTTACACAAATACTTCTTTTTTAATACACTTTTATTTACTATGTTTACTGTTTCTGGGGCAACAATTATCCTTGAAATATTCATATTATATTTGCTATTAATCTCAATTAATAAATATGCATCATATTAAATACTATTAAACAACTAAAATCTTAATTTATGAATAGTTTTATTCAAATACAAGACTGTTACACCCAAATATATATAGATGAATAATAGAAGCTAACATAGAGCTTTAATTATAAAAATTAATAGGCCTGGATTTGAAAGTTTAGACTAATGAGTTTCTAAATAATTAAAGTAGAACAAGATCTTTAAAATATTTTTAAAATACTCTTTCAATGGTTTACTATTTTTATAAAGAAAGTAGAAACTCAGCTTTATTTATAGTAAATAAAAACTAATTCAGAGAGATTTTCTAAATACTTTAAAATTTTTCATTACACCTTGCCTTTAATTTTAAAAATTACTATTACAATGATTTTATTTGAAGAATTTTAAGGAAATAGAAATTTTCTTTAGCTGTTTTAGCTTGATAACATCTTATGTAAATTACATACTTTGTTTCAAAAATGCAACTTTATATGGGTCTATAACTTTTAGAAACAGTTAAACATTTACAAAGTATTTTCTAATGATGAATTTATGTGTCTTACCGACATAAATTTCTGATGAAATTATGTACTATTATATGTAAGTGTTTTATAAAGTGCATTTGTTATTTGCCATGTCCCATACTCTCCATGATTGAGAAATACTTTTGCGGATAAATCTATGAAATAGCAGGAGAAGAACTCACACCAAATATTTTCTGAACTTCTTATATGTTTCTAATCCTGACAAGTTTAAAGCTAGGAGTGGGGAAAAAAAAATCATTCTACCTTTCCTAGTATAAAGATGAGATAAGTGACTTCCCAAAAGATTTTTGTTTCAAAATTAAAATGGCTACTTCACAGAAAACGGAAGATAAACAAAGTATTTTGACCTACACTCTTTTGTTTTACTTTAGATTTTCTGTTAACATTTATACTGTTTTTCTCATCTCATTTCCTAATTCATTTGATCCTTGTTTCAGTCAGATTGTTCGCTGCTGTGACTAAAAGATCTGACCAGAACAATTTTAAAGGAGGAAAAGTTTATTTGAGGGGCTCATGGTTTCAGAGGTCTTAGTCCATAGAAGGTCTATCCATTCCTTGGGGCTTGAAGTGAGGCTAGATATCATGGCGAGTGTGTGGCAGAGGGAAGTAGCTCACATGAGATCAGGAAGCAGAGAGAGAGAGGCCTGCTCTTGCCAGATACAAATATATACTCCAAAGCCATATTCCAATATCCACCTCTTCTCTCCACATCCTACCACTTCAGTTACCACTCAGTTAATCCCTATGGTGGGATTAATTCACTGATTGGGTTAAGACTCTTAAAACCCAGTCATTTCCCCTCTGAACCTTCTTGAATCGTCTCACACATGAGCTTTTGGGGGACATCTCACATCCAAACCATAACAATCCTTATTAAAATAGATCTGTAAGGGAGGTATTATTACCATTTTATAGGTTAGAAAACTGAAGCTTTTAATCTTTCACTTTGTGTAATTTACTAAAATAAATGGTTTGTGCTACAGATAGTCATAGCAATTAGATGTTCAGGGCTTTGTGTAAAACACACTCTGTGTTAAGTCCTTTCTGTGATGTTTTATCCTTCCCACAGGGTTATATTTTACAGTCATCATTTTACATAAGAAAAAACTGGACTATTGAAAGGTTAAATGAATTCTCAACTCTTATATGTGGTAGAGAAAAGATTCAAAATTGGGTTCAACTGACTTCAGAGAAGAAGTACCTTCAGTATAAAAGAATGTGATAATGGAGAGTTCTGTTAGTTCTATTTCTAAACAAGCTTTTATGTATGTGATCATGTATTTCTTTTGTATGTTTGGAAAAATACAAATACTTTCAGCCCTAATATTAACTTTTTAAAATGGTTTCTCTGAGACTTTAGGGCTTACATTAATACAGATAGAAATACTAAAGTTGAACAACATTTTTCTGATTTAATAAATAATAATTTATAGTAGAAAATGTGTTTTAAAAAATCATGTCTCATTAGTTCAACCCAAAGATTGATGATAACAAGGGCCATAGCATGGGCCAAAACCCCAATTTGTTTCATGGATATGGATTGCACATTGAAATGCAAGTCAGCTGTCCTGTCAATGCATGCACTTGATTAAGAACATAAGTGGTTCAGTTCCATTCATCTTTATGCCTGGGGAGAATTCTAAATTGAAAGATCCATTCATGGTGGATTAATATTTTTATGAACATATCATGAAAAGAAGCAGTTAGTCCTAAATAAGATGAATAAACACACTCTATAGACAAGTATAAAGTTTCAAGTACAAGAACACAGCAACATATCAACAGAGTAGGGGAAGCAAAAGTGTTAAGTAAAGCTTTACATCATTACCCTTCCAGTACATACAGAAATAAACAAAAAGATCTAAACAGAGTGGAGATATCATCATACATTTTGAAACTAAAAAATGTCCTGATGTACACTGCAAATAGTAAATATAGAAATGCATGATTTATACAAAATTGAAACAAAACTTTGAAGGTAGATACACAGCTCTTGTGGTTGTGAACACATTGTAGTGAATCTGGAGATGAGATATCTCAGGAGATTCCACTAATTTTTGCCAGCATGGAGCGATGAGAATTGATCAAGCTTCAAGAACAACAAATGCTCACAATAATTCCAACATTAATGATTGGCAATGCAATTGGAACTGGGAAAGAAAAAAGAAAAAGAAAAAAAAAACTTGTGCATCAAGATGTTGAAGCACAGGTAATTGGGCATGTAGATCTTTTGTGCTCTCTCTCTCTCTTTTTTTTTTTCATAAAATGACTTACAGAATGCTTGAAAGTAACAAGAAGAAAATCTTCTGCAAGAACCAGTAGCCCTTACCACAGCATAGCCATAACACTTGCCCGAAGTCCTAATTTGATGTGCACAGAATGCTGAACAAAGGAAGATATTCTCAGAGGAACACTGGCTCTTCCTTACTGTTCTGAGTGTCAGAGGTGAGATTGTTCTGGGAGAACTGAACCAAAACCTACATGCTTGTTGATACTAAGGACTATACTAAGGACCAATTTAATTAACCCACATCCTCGTTTATAAATATGAGTAAACTCCATTCTATCTTGATTTTTATTACCATTTTTGTAATATACAATGAGAATTGGCTAGTTGTTATTTTCCAGAGGATTTGTATTTCTGTGATTCCAAATGAAGAAGTCCTATAATTTTTTTTTTCTTTTTACTTTCCTGGTCCATTTTTTTAATCAAGATAGCATAGTTTTATGAAATAAATTGGGTAATTTTTTCTTTTACTATGATTTATTATAATTTATAGAAGATAATTACATGTACCTCAAACATTTAGGGAAACTTACCTATGTAGATATGTGCATCTCTTTAGTAGGTGAGGTAAATTTGGTTACCATTTTAATTTATTATTTATTAGCTTTTTTTTCCATTCTTTTTGTGCCAAGTTTTACATGTTATGTTTTTCCACTTATTATATTGTTTTAATATTTTAGTATTAATAGTTTTTCCATCAATGTGTACATATAAAATCAAATGCATCCATTTCAAGAGTATAGTTTGAGTTCTGAAAAAAATGTTATATATTTGTATTATGACCTCTTCCATTAAGACTTCTCACATCAAAAAATAAAATGAAATAATAATAGTAATCGTCATTATCATCATCATCATCTCATGATTGTCCATAGTCAATTTCATACACTATAGCTCAGGTCCCAGGCAACCATTGAACTGCTTTCTTTTACTACCAAATCTGTTTTTCTTCTCTAGAGTTTTATATAAATAGTATTTAAAGTATACACTCCTTTGAGTCTGGCATTTTTCAGCATTATTATTTTGATTCATCCAGACTGTTATATAAAATTAGTAGTTTCTTGCATTTAATGGCTGAGTATCTTAAGTGAGGACATAACACAATTTGTTATACCTCATTGATGATGGACATTTGAGGTTTGAGCCAAATAGGAATCAAGCTGTATGGGAATTGCTGAAGAAGGATATGTGCTGGTATAATTTTTTTATTTCTTCTTAGATAAATATTTCACAGTGGATGTATGTATGTAAATATTTATGCATATTGTGTATTATATGAGTACATTTAATCTTTTAAGAAACTGCCAGAGTTTCCAAGCACTTGTATCATTTTATAACCCTATTCAGCAATTTGTATACATTTTCATTTTTTTTAAATATAAAACAATAGCTATCAGTTTATAAAGTTTTGGCAGTGCTAATGGTATTTTGGCATCATTATTTGAATTTGCATTTTTGGATGGCTAAAAGTATTAAAGCTCACAGACATAGAAATATAGGATTAGAGTTATTTGAGGGACATTTTTCAGTCCACCAGCATCTGCCCTCTGGACCTCAAAGAATCATGTATATCCCACATACAAAATACATCCACTCTATATCAACATTTTCCCAAATGCCAATGCATTATAGCATCAATTTAAGTCCCCAATGTCAATCAGCCCTCAAATTTCAAAACTGGTTATAAATCATCCAAATTAGAAATTTTCCTATGACAAATTTGTCCCAGGATAATTTCTTTTCCATCTATGAAATTGTGAAAGTAGAAAACTCTATTTATTAAATATAATATTGGGGCAGATATAAGATGATAGATATTCCCATTACCAAAGAGATAAACATAAGGAAAAAGTAGATTTCCGATACTAAGCACTTTTGAAATGCAATAGAGAAAATAATTGGTTTTCAAGATTTGAGAATAATTCTGGGTGGCTCTAGGTACTACCCTGTTGCACCACTGGCTCTACTTTTGGTGCCAACAAAGTGGGCTTCTTCCTCTGAGCCCACAGCTCCAGCTTTTGATTTCTTAGTTCTTCCCTCAAATTATCCTCCGTTCCCCCTCCAAAGAATTGTATGTGTTTTCAGATGAATAGTTTTATCATTTTGTTTCTCATGTACCGAATTTTAGAGGTCATATTCTCCCTTCATTTTGCCCTCACCCTCTCCTTTTCAGTCCATACTGATTGTTTCTAATAGTATACATTCTTACAAACCTGTGAGTGTCTTTTTAAGGCATCCAGATTTATATCATTAGCAAGAGGGCATAGCAGAGATATTTACAAGGTCATCACATTCCTTTTGCTGGCCCTCTTGTATATTGCATATCACTCTAATCCTTGCTTCCATTTTTCATATTGCTCTCACTTTTCTGTGTGTAATGTTCATCTGTTGCAGTTATAAAGACAATAGTTATTAGATTTAAGACCTTCCTGTTTAAACCAGCATAATCTCTTTACGTCAAGATCCTTAATTATATCTGCAAGATTTCTTTTTCTTTATAAGATTATAAGGATTATTAGGACTTGATATCTCTCTTTCAGTGGCCATTTTTTCCTCCTTTTAGAGATTGTTCCATTGGTAGGAGCCAATCAATTGGAAGTATAGAGTTTCCGTTTAGTGAAATGAAGACTATTGCAGAAGGAGCAAGTTTATTTTCAGAGTTTTGGGAAAGTACATATTCAGTTTGTATGTAGTACATAGTAAGTTTTCATAAAACCATAACTTATTATTAATTTATGTTATTTATTTATCATTGGGAATTTCTTAATAAAATGCATTATAAATTTCATTTAAAAAGGTTAATTCTTCAAATTATTAGCAAAGATACATTTAATTCAACCTCTTTGTGAATATTGTTTTCAATTTTTATACAGCATTGTTTTATAAGATCTTTTCTTTTTTTCCCCAATATTCTAAATTGTGCTATTATATCAGCTACTGAGAGAACTCCAAAATAATGATCCTTAGAATTTAGTGAGTATAATTTCAGATATCTCTAAAACTTCAAAGTTTCTTTGATGAAAATTATGGTTATGTCTCATTTTCAAAAATATGAACAATTGCTTGTTAAGAAAGAAAACATCCTTTGAGAAATCCCAGCAGTTTAAAACAAGGTTGAGTTTTTTTTAAAAAAAAAAAAAAAAAACTTCACATTTACTTTATAGCAAGGTGGAAGTGAACTTAAATTTTTGTCTAGAACTCCCTAAAACAGTTTAAAATAATTTTATTTTATTTTTTTTTCTAGAAAACATAGGGCAAAAGCTTTACTGCATTAGATCTGCCAATGATTTCCTGAGTATGACACCACAACAGAAGAAAAAACAGACAAATTAAACTTCGTGAAAATTACAACATTTTGTGTATCAAAAGACACTTTGAGCAGAGTGAAAAGGCAACCTAAAGAATGGAAGAAAATATTAGCACATCATATATCTTATTTTTTTTTTTTGAAAGTGATATATCATAAATTTATTACTCCAGATGAAGTCTTAACATGGGAGGTTCAGGTCTGAATAGCAGAGTTGCTCCAGAAAGTCGTTGGGGACACAGGTTCTGTGATCTAAACTGTGCTTACCATTCACAGAACTATTTGTTTTTTGTTTTTTAATTTTTTATTGTTGGCTGTTCAAAACATTACATAGTTCTTGATATATCATATTTCACACTTTGATTCAAGTGGGTTATGAGCTCCCATTTTTACCCCATATACAGATTGCAGAATCACATCAGTTACACATCCATTGATTTACATATTGCCATACTAGTGTCTGTTGTGTTCTGCTGCCTTTCCTATCCTCTACTATCCCCCCTCCCCTCCCCTCCCCTCCCCTCTTCTCTCTCTGCCCCCTCTACTGACATTCATTTGTCCCCCTTGTATTATTTTTCCCTTTCCCCTCACTTCCTCTTGTATGTACTTTTGTATAACTCTGAGGATCTCCTTCCATTTCCATGCAATTTCCCTTCTCTCTCCCTTTCCCTCCCACCTCTCATCCCTGTTTAATGTTAATCTTCTTCTCATGCTCTTCGACCCTACTCTGTTCTTAGTTACTCTCCTTATATCAAAGAAGACATTTGGCATTTGTTTTTTAGGGATTGGCTAGCTTCACTTAGCATAATCTGCTCTAATGCCATCCATTTCCCTGTAAATTCTATGATTTTGTCATTTTTTAATGCAGAGTAATACTCCATTGTATATTTGATAAAGGGGCTAAAAGCATGCAATGGAGGAAGGATAGCATCTTCAACAAATGGTGCTGGGAAAACTGGAAATCCATACGCAACAAAATGAAACTGAATCCCTTTCTCTTGCCATGCACAAAAGTTAATTCAAAATGGATCAAGGAGCTTGATATCAAATCAGAGACACGCCGTCTGATAGAAGAAAAAGTTGGCTACGATCTACATACTCTGGGGTCGGGCTCCAAATTCCTCAATAGGACACCCATAGCACAAAAGTTAATAACTAGAATCAACAAATGGGACTTACTCAAACTAAAAAGTTTTTTCTCAGCAAAAGAAACAATAAGAGAGGTAAATAGAGAGCCTACATCCTGGGAACAAATCTTTACTCCTCACACTTCAGATAGAGCCCTAATATCCAGAGTATACAAAGAACTCAAAAAATTAGACAATAAGAGAACAAACAACCCAATCAACAAATGGGCCAAGGACCTGAACAGACACTTCTCAGAGGAGGACATACAATCAATCAACAAGTACATGAAAAAATGCTCACCATCTCTAGCAGTCAGAGAAATGCAAATCAAAACCACCCTAAGATACCATCTCACTCCAGTTAGATTGGCAGCCATTATGAAGTCAAACAACAACAAGTGCTGGCGAGGATGTGGGGAAAAGGGTACACTTGTACATTGCTGGTGGGACTGCAAATTGGTGCAGCCAATTTGGAAAGCAGTATGGAGATTTCTTGGAAAGCTGGGAATGGAACCACCATTTGACCCAGCTATTCCCCTTCTCTGTCTATTCCCTAAAGACCTAAGAAGAGCATGCTACAGGGACACTGCTACATTGATGTTCATAGCAGCACAATTCACAATAGCAAGACTGTGGAACCAACCTAGATGCCCTTCAATAGATGAATGGATAAAATTATTTTAAATGCTTTTGATGTTTTTTTTTAACTCTCCATTATAACTGTGAAGAGGCACAATATGTTAATTATATTTTTTTTCAATCACTGTCACCCTCCAATGAACACTAAAAGGATTAAGAGACTGCAGATCTCCAGAGAAATCATGTTTATGTTATTTAATTATTTCATCTTGCTTCTGAGACTAGCAGCTAAAAATATTAGATAGAACACTCTGTTATGTTTTTTGACCATCAAAATAAATATGTTATGATCAGGTAACTTTTAAAATGCATATTATTAATGGGGAAGATTTTCTACAATATTCTTTAAACATATACATATAAGTCAAAATCGTAAGTTTATTGAACACTTCAAAAAAACATTTATTCATATACTATGTTGTAGGAACTGTTTTCAGTGCTGCAGATATTGCAGTAAACTAAACAGATCTCAAAGAGCCCTGAGGAGCTGACATTCTAGACAAGTGGGACTAACAGCAAAAAAAAAAATCATTCAAAAATTAAACTAGATTAGATAGTGTTGGAGAAAAACAGAGGAGAGGGATGAGTGGCAAGAAGAAGTGACAATATAATTTTCAACAATATGGGCAGCTGAGACTCATTGAAAACAGGATATTCAAAGACCTGATGGAGGAAGAGACCAGAAGGACATGGATATCTGAAGGATAGTATATACCCAGTGGAAACATGAAGTTCTGTGTTTGAGAAACAGTGAATGTCCATGTGTCTATAGCAGAATGAGAAGGAAGTAAGTGATTGGAGGTGGGATGAAACAAGTAATGAAATAACTCTGTTGGTCATGTAGGCCACAATAAGGAATTTGGATTTTTTCCTGAATGAGCAGGTTTCTTTGGAAGATTTTGAGCAGAAGACTAATTTGATCTGACTACCTTTAAAAAGAATGTTCCTTATGGAGACTTCACTTAATTTGAGGAGGAAAGAGGAATGATAATAGAAATTTATCAATTAAAAATATTTAATCAAATCAGTTTGTAAAGATCTATAATGGTTTGTAAAGATCTATAATGATTAAAATTTGCTTAAAAACCAATACACCAGTATTAGTTGCTTTTGTCAAACTCTAGAAGAATTAGCTTAAGCTTAAAAGAACGATATGTAGAAGTGTGCAAATTAGGAGATCCTTAAATTGTTTCTTAGTAAGTTTATGTATTTCACTCTACCTAAAGTTATTTCCTCAAATTAATATATATGCTACTATGTTAAAGAAAAGCCTAATGGCTACTGTGGCATAAGTATACTATCTTTGAGAAGTTGTTCTTACTAACCAAAAATTAACTCATTTTCATTTCATATAACTTGTTCACATTTATAATATTTATTAAAGTAACTACTAACTACTTATGTCTGGGGAACACTTGAAACATTGGTAGTTTGAACGGAAATGTGCTCTAAGTATAAAAGTAATGGTAAATGTTAAATATTAAGTAATGGTAAATGTTAAATATTTAACATGAAAAAATGCAAAATATATCATTAATTATTGAGTTTACTTTGATTATACATTGAAATATAATTTGCCATATGTGAAAACATTTTGGATACTATGGTTTCGATGAAATATATTGTGAAAATTACTATCACTAGCCTCATTTTAAATTTTTGTAGTTTATAGAAAATTTTAAGTTGTATACATGTCTAAAATTATGTTTCTATTTAACATTATTGGTTTAGATGTCAGATGAACTCTAAGGATAATTTTCAAAAGTGTAGCAATAATAAAAGAATAATAATTGGCATAAGAGTCATAATAGCCTTATATGTTAGAATCTTGTATACATGGTAATGGTAGAATAAATAACAAGGGGGCTACATCAATAGTTCAATTAGTGATGTGGGTAGAAACATTCACATGAAAAATTATTGTTTTCTTTCTATAAGAGCTCTCTATGTCATATTTAGAAAAAAAAATTGAGAATGAACGCCTTGAACAAAGGAACTTGGTAGTCTGAAGGATTTTGGAACAAGAAAAATCTGAGTATAATCTCTTCACAACAAATTGTTTCAATCTTTTATTTGTCTTATATTTCTTTTGATGAGCCTATGTTTTCCTTATTAATGCTTCATTATTTTTAGAAGTTGCACCAAATATTTCAAAAATAAATCATACTGTGTACAGCTATAGGTTAAATAGATTCAACATTAGGGACTGAATGGGTTAAAGAGTTCCATTTTTTCCCCTTATTTCCATTTAACAAAACATTTATCTAAAAGTATTTTAGAACTTCAGAGTATTTTCTATATGTATGCAGCTCATTTGGGGATATTGTTATGGATAAGGTAGGACTGATCAAATAATTACTAAATAGATACAATGTTATCTTCCAATGTCAATGCATTCCAAAATGGTTTCAAGTTTTTTTACTTTGAGACACCTGCCAGAGCTTAGGCTCTGACGTAGGACCACCTCTTCAGGCCAGAGACCACTATTACTTGTGAATGAGATAGAGACTTTGGAGAAAAAAAAACAGTCATCAATTCTTGAAATGAAGGATACAATAAACTAAATAAAAAACTCAAAAACTGCGGGAGCCAAGTCCAGCCCAGATCCACCCACACTGACATAGAGGGGACCCAGGCCCAAGGTAGGTACCAGTTTGCCCATCCCCCATACCCCCCCCTCGAACCTAGGAGCCCAAGCCTAACCCACTTCCACCTTGGGACACTGCAGACATCGCCATAGGCTTCACACAGTAGCCCCTACCTTTTTGACAACAGACAGGGCCTAGAAGCAACTGCATCTGAGAGCAGGCATCCCAAAGACAGTATAAGGCTCACCTTTTAAGCCCCATCTCTGTAAGACATTGCATCCATCTTGGGGCACCTCCACTATTACCTCGTGTTACCTCAGCATTTGCCTCCACCACCTTTAGTTGCAGAAGCATACATTGAGGGACATCAGCAGGGTCTGGAAGCCCAACATTGAGGTGAAGTGAGGTATAGACAATATGCATAGGTAATATAAGAATATAGGGTAGAGACTGTAATAATAATTAATATAATTAATAATAATCCTCACTGCAAGAAAGGAAGACACATAGACAACATGAAAAAACAAGGGAGGAAATTGCCCCAAACAAACCAGGAAATTATGTTTCTATTTAAAAGTGATGGTTTAGATGTCAGATTAACTTTAAGGATAATTTTCAAAAGTGTAGCAATAATAAAATAATAATAATTAGCATAAGAGTCATAATAGCCTTATATGTTAGAATCTTGTATACATGCTAATGGTAGAATAAATAACAAGAGGGCTACATAAATAGTTCAGAACACATGGACAGCGAGGTTGATGAAATTCAGAGAACGAGTTTAGAAGGCTCATAATTAAAATGATCTGTGAATTAAAAAATGACCTAAATGAGCAAATATAGGCAAAAATTGATCACTCTAACAAAGAGATAAGAGAGCAATACAGGTAGCCAAAGAATGAGACAGATACTTTGGAAAAAAAAAAAAAAAAAAACAGCAATCCTTGAAATGAAGCATACAATAAACTAAAAAAAAAAAAAAAAAAAAAAAACCTCAATAGAAAGCATAACCAACAGACTAGATCACTTGGAAGAAAAAATGTCAGATAATGAAGACAAAATATACAATCTGTAAAAAAAGTTCATCACAAAATGAAGATAGTAAGAAACCTTGAACAGAACATCCAAGAATTATGGGACAGAATCAAAAAGCAAAATATAGGAGTTACTGGGATAGAGGAAGGCACAGAGTTTTAAACCAAAGGAATGTACAATTTCTTCAATAAGATAATAGCAGAAAAATTCCCCAACATGAAGAATGAATTGGAAAACCAAATATAAGAGGCTTACAGGACATTAAATTACAAAATTACAACACTTCTACACCAAGGAACGTTATAATGAAATTTCCTAGCATATGGAATACGGATAGAATCTTCAAATCCACAAGAGAGAGGAATCAGATTACGTATAGAGGAAGACCAATTTGTATTTCAGCAGATTTTTCAACCCAGACCATCAAGGCCAGGAGATTATGGAACAACATATACCAACCTCTGAAAGAAAATGGATAGCAACCAAGAATCTTATATTCAGCAAAAGTAAGTTTTACATTTGATGATGAAATAAAAACCTTCCACCGTAAACAAAAGTTAAAAAAGTTTACAACTAGAAAGCCTGCACTACAGATCATCCTCGGCAAAGTAATCCATAAAGAGAAAATGAGAAACAATGATGAAAATCAGCAGAGGGAAGTATTACACAAAGGGAAAAAATAATCAGAGGCGAAACAAGTCAAGTTAAATACCAAAAATAAACAAATATGGCTAGGAATACAAATCATGTCTCAATAATAACCCTGAATATTAATGGCCTAAACTCACCAATCAAAAGACTAGACTAGTAGATTCAATAAAAAAAAGGAACTCAACAATATGCTGCCTCCAAGAGACTCATTTCATAGGAAAAGACAACAGAGTGAAGGTGAAAGATTGGGAATAATCATACCACTTAGTTGGATTATGGAAGTAAGCAGGGATTTCCATCCTTATATCAAATAAAGTAGACTTCAAACTAAAGTTAATAAAAAGGCATAAGGAAGGACACTGTGTACTGCTCAAGGGAAGCATATACCAACAAGACATAACAATTATAAATACATATGCCCCAAACAATGGAGCATTTATTTTCATCAAACAATCTCTTCTCAAGTTCAAGAGTCAAACAGACCACGACACAATAATTTGGATGATTTTAACATACCTTTTCACCACTGGATAGATCTTACACACAAAAGCTGACCAAAGAAACTGTAGAACTAAATAACACAATCAATATAAGTTAGATTTAACTGACATATATAGAACATTTCATCCTTCAACAAATGAATACACTTCTTTTCTCAGCAGCACGTGGATCCTTCTCTAAGATAGAACATATATTATGCCACAAAGCAACTCTTAACAAATATAAAAAAGTAGAGATACTACCCTTCATTCTATCCAATCATAATGTAATGAAATTAGAAATCAATAATAAAATAAGAAATAAAATCTACTCCAATACCTGAAGACTAAATAATATGCTACTGACTGAACAATGGTTAAAGAAGACATGAAAGAGGAGATTAAAAAATTTTTAGAGGTGAATGGGAACACAGATACAACATGTCAAAATCTCTGGGACACTATGAAAGCAGTTCTAAGAGGAAAGGTCATTGCATGGAGTTCATTCCTTAAAGGAAGAAAAAGTCAACAAATAAATGACTTAACACTACATCTCGAAGTCCTAGAAAAAAGAAGAATATATCAACACCAAAAGCAGCAAAAGACAGGGAATAATTAAAATCAGAGCTGAAATCAGTAAAATTTAAACAAAAGAAGCAATTTAAAAAATTGACAGAAGAGAAAGTTTGTTCTTTGAAAAATAAAATAAAATTCACAGACCCTTAGCCATGCCAACAAAGGAAAGAGAAAACTCAAATCACTAACATAGTGATGGAAAAGGAAATATCACAACTGACACTACAGAAATACAGAAGATAATTAGAAATTATTTTGAAAACCTGTACTCTGATAAAATAGAAAATATTGAAGGCCTTGACAAATTTCTAGAGTCATATAATTTGCCCAAATTGAATCAGAATGATATAAACAATTTAAACAGATCAATTTTAAGCAATGAAATAGAAGATGCCATCAGAAGCCCACCAACCAAGAAAAGCCCAGGACCAGATGGATACACAGCTGAATTCTACAAGACCTTTAAAGAAAAACTAATACCAATATTCTTCAATTTATTTCAGGAACTAATACCAATACTCTTCAATTTATTTCAGGAAATAGAAAAAGAGGCAGCACTTCCAAACTCATTCTATGAGGCCAGTATCACCCTGATTCCAAAACCAGGCAAAGACACATTAAAAAAAACCCTTCAGACCAATATCTCTAATGAACATAGATGCAAAAATTCTCAGTATTCTGGCAAATCAAATACAAAAAATATCAAAAAGGTTGTAGACCGTGATCAAGTGGGGTCATTCGAGGGATGCAACATTGTTTCAATACATGGAAATCAATAGACTTAAAGATAAAAACCATATGATAATCTCAATAGATGCAGAAAAAGCATTTGACAAAATACAGCCCCCTTTCATGTTCAAAACACTAAAAAAAGTGGGGATAACAGGAACATATCTCAACATCATAATATCTACCTAGGCTAAGCTGCAGGCCAACATTATTGTAAATGCAGAAAAATTGAAGGCATTCCCTCTAAAAACCAGAACAATACAGGATGCCCTCTTTCACCACTTATATTTAACATAGTTCTTGAAACACTGGCAGATAAATTAGACAGATGAAAGAAATTAAAGGGATACACATAGGAAAAGAAGAACTCAAATTGGCACTATTTGCTGATGATATGATTCTATACCTGGAAGACCCAAAAAGTTCCACCAGAAAACTTCTAGAACTAGTAAATGAATTCAGCAAAGTAGGTGAAAAAACAGGATACAAAATCAAAGGCATTTATGTACTTCAGTGACAATTTCTCTGAAATGGAAACCCCATTTACAATAGCTCAAAATATTTATATACATACTTGAGAATCAACAAAAGGAAAAAAAAAAGACCTCTACAATGAAAACTACAGAATGCTAAAGAAAGAAATTAAAGAAGACCTTATAAGATGGAAAGATCTACCTTGTTCTTGAAGAGTAAGAATTAATATTATCAAAATGACCATACTACCAAAAGCAGTATACAGATTTAATGAAATTCCAATCAAAATCCTAATGACATTCCTCATAGAAATAGAAAAAGGAGTCATGAAACTCATCTGGAAAGATAAGAGATACAGAATAGCTAAAGTAACCCTTAGCAAGAAGAATGAAGCAGGTGGCATCACTATATCAGACCTTAAACTATACTACAGAGCATCAGTAACAAAAACAGCATGGTATTGGCACAAAATAGACCAGTAGACCAACATTACAGAAAGAGTACACAGAGAATAATCCACATAATTACAGTTATCTTATATTTGACAAAAATGCCAAAAACATACATTGGAGAAAAGATAACCTCTTTAACAAATGGTGCTGGGAAAACTAGAAATCCATATGCAACAAACATGCACAAAACTCAACTCAAAGGGATCAAAGACTTGGAATTAAATCAGAGACACTGCGTCTATTAGAAGAAGTAGTTGGCCCAAATCTCCATCATGTGGGATTAGGCCCCAACTTCCTCAAAAAGCCTCCTATAGCACAAGAATTAATATCAAGAATCAATACATGAGATGGATTCAAGCTAAAAAAGCTTCTTCTCAGCAAAAGAAACCATCAGTGAAGTGAATAGAGAGCCTATAAAATGGGAGCAAAGTTTTACCACCCACACATCAGACAGAGCACTAATCTTTAGGAGATATATATATATATATATATATATATATATATATATATATATATATTTTTTTTTTTTTTTTTCAAAAATCTTAACACACACACAAAAAACAAATAAACTAATCAATAAATGGGCCAAAAACTTAACAGACACTTCTCAGAAGAAGATATACAATCAAACAACAAATATAAAAAAAATGTTCAACATCTCTAACAATTAGAGAAATGCAAATTAAAACTTCTCAAAGAGTTCATCTCACTTCTATTAATGGCAGCTATTAAGAACACAAACATTGTGTTGGCGAGGATGTGGGGGGAAAGACACATTCATACATTGCTGGTGGGACTGCAAATTGGTACAGCCAATATGGAAAGCAGTATGGAGAATTCTTGGAGAACTGAGAATGGAATCACAATTTGACCCAGCTATCTCAGTTCTTGGTCTATACCCAAAGGACTTAAAAGTATACTACAGGAACACAGCCATATCAATGTTTACAGCAGCACAATTCACAGGAGCTAAACTGTGGAACCAACCTAGATGCCTTTCAGTAGATGAATGGATAAAGAAAATGTGGTATATATACACAATGGAATATTATTCAGCAATAAAAGAGAATAAAATCATGGCATTTGCAGGGAAATGGATGAAGCTGGAGAATATAATGCTAAATGACTTTAGCCAATCCCAAAGAACCAGATGCCAAATGATTTCTCTGATTTAAGAATGTTGATCCATAATATGCTAGAGGGGGGAAGGGAGGATTAAATAAACTCTAGATAGGGTAAAGGGAAAAGGGAAGGCAGGGGTCATAAGGGTAGGAAAGATGGTGGAATACGATAGTCATCATTACCATAAGTACTTTTAAGAAGATATGAAGTATGTGACTCCACTTTGTGTACAACCAAAGAGATGAAAAATTGTGCTCTATATGTGTAATATAAATTGTAAAGAATTCCTTTGTCATATATAACAAATCAAAATAAAATAAGCAAACAAAAAACATAAGAACTTTATAATACTTTAATTTAATTTTTTTTTTACTCTGTCCCTTTTAACCCTGTTTTTGATGCTTCTCATTCTTTTGTCATGGGTTTAAATTGACATTGGCATAAATCCCCATGACAGATAAATAGAATAAAATTGAACTAACAAAGATCGTCTTTCTTTATAGATGTACTTGTCTTGCCCTGAATCATGTCTAAATGTTCTCAGTCTCTTAATATTTCAGCTGCAAATCAGGGGAATCCACAAAGATTCCCTCCACCTGGAAAATTTGCTCTTGGAAAATCATCAGGTTCTGCTTTTGGACATCTTTCTATCTATCCGGTCTCTGATTTCCATTCCTTCTGTATGGTATGAACCAAATGATTTTTTAGTCTGTCCTTGTCCTGTGGCATTCTGTGCTTGAGAGCAAAGTAAAATTTTCATAAGTTCCCAAGTCCATTCTCAATTTTAAACAATTTTTTCCATGCAGTGAGACCTCCAAAAAAGCAACTTCATCCAGGAGAGGCATGTGTTAAGGAAAGCTTGGACCTCTGCGTCCTCAGGTTAGTGTTCTATAGTAGCATTTCTGTATATTTGGATAGCACATTGTTATTACAAATTCCCTTTACATAATTTGCCTAACTTGTACATGTTTTCCATAAGTCAGTGGTTTGATCAACGAATATTTTATTTCATTAGATTAATATACTTGACTGTCATGTGTAACTAAAAAGAACAAATAAAATTAAGTAAAATAAAAAAGAAGACAGTGAAGACTCAGACCAAATTTCACTTTTTGTTGCTATAATAGAATATTTGAAAGCTACTGTCTATAGTATGGTACTTTAATTATCTGTTCAGAATTTTACATGTCTTTGATCAATATCCTATGTAAAATGAGGTGGGAAGATTTTTAGCTAAGTAGAAAAGTGTTTGGAAAATTATTGCCTTATGCAAGCATAACTATTTCTCAAGTTATTTGTAGCAAAGACCACGTGAAGTTACGCTATTTCTATGGGAGTAAGAGAGTATAATACTAATGTTTAAATAATACTTTCCATCACAAGATTAATCATTATTATTACTGTTATTGCTCTCATTATTATATTTTGCTTGAACAACACTTGTTTGGATTTTCTATTTATAAAGTTCTTTCACCATCATTTCACTCCATTTCATTTCATTTTTCTTAAATCATTTTTTTCAGTCTAATATTTATTCTTTTAGTAAAATATTCAGTGAATATTTGTAACTAGTAAACTTTCTCTTGACTTTGAAAAAGTCTTTAGTATAATTATTTAATGTTCATTTATCTGTATATAAAATTGGGGTTGGCATTTATATTTTCCTTAAAGCTCTGAAGATATTATCCCATTGTCTCTGTCCTTTATTTTTCTGATGAGTGGTCTATTATAATTCTAAATATTGTCTCTTATTTTGACATCTAAAGGAATCTCTTTCTAACTTTTAGTTTTAAATATCTATGGCATCCTTTTGGTTAAAACAGTTCTGTATTTTGTATCAGCAGGCGATTTGATGTTAGTTTAAATAGAAAGTTCTGTTCACTTTTTTTTTATAAATCCTTATGTTTTCATTACTATTAGATTACTCTACTGCTAAGTGAAAGAAATACAGAAATAAACAAGATAGACAAAGAGTCTGACTTCTGATGGGATAGTCAGAAAAGTAGGTAGGGGAATTTAGCATAGGCTTATCAGGTCTAGACAGGGAGTATGAAAAGAATACAAAGAATATAAAACATCAACCAATGATACAGTGATTTAAAAGGCAAGGTCACTTATGAGAATGATGAAAAAAGCTGACATCAAAATTTGGGACAAGTGAAAAAGGTTTGAAGTAGTCATTGTGGAATTAGTAAGAAGGCAAAATAGGAACACCCGTGAAGATTATCATATATTGTGTAGTAATGGATGATATTTTTGTGGCAGTTATATAAAAATATAGTTAATCCTTAGTTATAAATGAATTTAATATTTGTAAAATACTTATTTGCAAAGATTTATTTGTTACACTTAAATCAATATTCATTACACTTTACTATCATTCATGGACATACTTAGAATGGCAACAAATTGGATTTATCTCACATGAATATTCCCAGTGTAGTCAAACAGGATGATTTGTATTCTAGTTTTATGTCACATGATATAAATGATACCTAACAGACCACAACAGGTCACTTATGTCACATGATATGAATAAGTGACCTGTTGTGATATGTTAAATATCGTATTTTTTGTTTGCTTTTTTTCCTTGTTTTGTATTTCTGGGCTTTTTCATTGGTAATATTTTTGTTTAATATAACTCCCAAATATAGTCCTGAAATGCTACTATCTCATGTTCCTAAGTACAAGAAGATGGTGATTGGGGAAACTGGTGTTAGAAAACATTCATTCACACATCAATTATAACGCAATTATTGGCTGTGAGTTCATTGTTGTATATTGATTCATTTATGAAAATACCATGAACCAGAGGCGCACAAGAACCTAACTCTGTATTTTCCCTAGAAGCATGATGCAGCAATTAATAATTCAGTGTTATGGTAACTTTATAGAAGATAACTACTATGAATAATGAGAATCAATTGTACTTGTTTTTGTTTCACTCAGAAACATTCTATTCAAAGCAGTCTATCCAGAAATCTTGGAAGATTAAAATAGTATTTATCTAATTATTGCCTCTATGACTATGATATTTTTTGGTAAACATTCTATTTGTTTTCCATGGGCTTTAATAATTCTTAAAGATGTTTCAAAAATTCCTTTTATCTGCAGATTTAGTTCATTTATTTTGTAAAAATATCTTCCATACTCTAATTACCAAAGTCCTTCCTCTTTCACAAGACATTTAGTTAAATTAGAATAACTTTCTATTTCCCTCTTTTAAAAAGCTCTGGGAAAATCAATAATGCCATTGAAGGGAACAGGATTCAGTTATGGCAAGAAGATAGAGGAGGATTCTCAGTGATATGGTCAAGGTATTTCTTTAAATAATCAACTTTATTTTTTTTTCATAAAAGAGATACTTTAGAGCACATGATAAAGGCATTTAAAGTACAAATGGACAAAAAATATATTAAAAAAATATTAAACATCTTTAGCCATCAGGAAAATGCTGATCAAAACTATCTGATTCTCAGAGACTTGAAAGGCTTAGAGAGGAGGATCACAAATTCAAATCAAACTTAGAAAGACCCTCTTTCAATAAATAAATAAAAAAGGACTGGAGATATAGCTCAGTGATAAGCACTTCTGGGTTCAATCCTCAGTATGAAAAAAAAAAAATTATCTGAGATTTTTATCTCATGGAATGAGTGAGTAACAATCAATAAGAATACAAATAACAATATATGATGGTCTGGATTCAGGCAAGAAAGAACCTTTCTACATTGATTGTAGTAATGTAAATTAACACAACTGGTATATAAATCAGTATAAAGATTCTTCAAAAGACTCTGAATGAAACTGCCGTATGACACAGCTATATCTGTTCTCTTGGTATTTATCCAAAAGAAGTAAAATCAGCATTCTATAAAGATATATGCTAACAATATTTATAGCAGGCTAGTTCATACTAACCAAGTTATAGAACCAGACTAGGTGTCTGTCAATTGACAAATGGAGAAAGAAACTATAGTTTATATACAAAATAGAGTTCTACTCAGTTACAAAGAAGAATGCAATTATGTCATCTGCTGGGAAACTTTTGGAACTGGGCAGTATCATTTAAGCAAAATAAGTCAGACTCAGAAAGGATTGCATGTTTTTTCTCATGTAGAAGCTAGAGAGCTAAAAAGGAAAAAAAGAAAGAAAAAAGAATAAAATAAAAATTGAAAACCAGTATGGTAAAAGAAAGGGATTAGGGGGAGGAAGGAGTGGAGGGCATGTCATGAACTGGGAAATAAAATTGATCAAATTGATAATGTGTGTGTATAAATATGTCCCAAAGAATTTTACTATTATGTGGAATTATTATACACCAATAACGAATTTTAAGAAAAGGTTTTGAAGAAATGGAGTTAGTTGAATGGAGAGAAGGAAGTACAAATTTGTTTGAGGAAAATTTTAGAAAAAGAAAAATAACTAGAAAGGTTTACATTTTGGGCCTTGATCAAGACATAGATTTAGCAACTGGCCAATGACTGATAAGGGAGTTATCCCAGAAATATTCTGATGGATGGAGAGTGAAGGTGGAGGTGGCCTTATTTCTAGATACTCTGGGCATAAAGGGTGAGGCCAATCATGGTGTTAGCCATTCTCTGTGATAAGGGGATACCCTCTAGAGCCCAGGTGGTCATAGTGCCCATAGTAGAATTAGCAGTAGGCTTGGGGATCAGCTTCCTATTCTGTAGACACTGAGATGGACCAAGCAGAGCCTTAGGAACAGTTTTTCTTTTGATGATGATGATGGTAATAATAATAATAATAAATGTTTGTCAATGGATATTATGGGACACTAGATTGTCTCTAAGGGCTGCCAGAGATGCACTAAAAACTCCTAATCTTCCTCCTTAAAATTCTCACTTTCATGCAGAGGTCTTACAAAAGTCACCCAGACACCTTCAAAGGGTAATTTATACTCAAATTTCTGTGCCTAAAATTAAACAAAGATGTAATAGTTGGAATTATTAAAAAACATAATTGAGACAATTTATAATCAAAGAAGACTTAAAATCCCCCAAAGTGTATAGTTTTTGCTTTTCTCTAAAAATTTGGAAATATACTTATTTTGTGGTAATGATTCAGGGATTCATGTCTGTAGATTGGACAAGATTAGCTTGTCTTGTAAACACCTTTCTAATTGAAGTTAAGACCCTACTGCACATAGTACCTTTACATTGAGTTTTCATTTTCACAGATACCTAAGACTCACTCAAGCTCTGAAGTGAATTGATCGCCCTGTGCAGGAAAATCAAACACAACACCATGAGCACAGATATTTACTTTAAAATATCAGGCATGAGAGGATTCCACAGATGCTGAGAATTTAACCTGGGGAAGCAAGGACAACCACTTCATAGAGCTTCAGCAGAAGGGAACCAGATGATATCATGCTAATTTGGATAACAGTTATCCAAGCATGGCAGTGTGAAAAGAGAGGAATTATTTCTGAAATTTAGGAATCATTGTTTGGGCTATTTGGATGTTATTGAGGGTGAAAGAAAGGGAGAGTTAGGGTCAAGGCTATGTACCTGGCATGGAACATCTACAGGGAATGTGACAGCAGAGAGTTGCAGAGGAGTTCTTCAGTCTTCACTGTCTCTTATCATCTTCAACTCATATTTGATCCATAAATACATTTGAAAAACAAATAAATCCAGCTGGATGGAGCAGCATATGCCTGTACCCAGAGACTCAGGAGGCTAAGGCAGGATGATTGCAAATTCAAGGTTTAGCCTTGGCAATTTAGCAAGATGCTATGTCCAAATTAAAAACACAAAGGTTTAAGGGTGTAGCTTGCTGATAAAGTGCCTCTGAGTTCAATCTGCATAACGGAAAAATAAGTATGTTGATATATAAATAAATAAAAATAAAATAAATTATTTTATATCAGGAGGATATGAATTAAACATGAAATTTTGAATGTGAGGCTCTGGTACTCTGGAATCAATCCTTTGGGCTTCTGAGGCTCTTCAAATGTGCAACTATGCAGCATGCAATGTATTCATGGATTTCCACTTTATTCCATTAAGAGATTTAAAAATTATGGTGACAATATATATGTAGCACACACAAAAATATATTTGCAGCAATACATGTATCACACACGTAAAAGCTATTTAGCTGTGATATATTTTACTTAAAATAAAAAATTTACCACTTGCTGTTTTACCATGAGGTGGCCTTAGAAATAATCTAACATATTTGAAATTTTCCTTTAATGTATTTTTTTTAAAGAAACACATCTAACAAAGGCTATGGAGTTGAATGAATGATTCAAAAGGACTCTACAACCCTCAGGAAAGATCTTATTATTCCTGGGAAAAAGGGAGAAAAGTCTTATAAAAGGTTGAATAGGCCTGAGGGAACTTTAACTTGCATGATTAATACTTACTAACCTTGGCTGTTTTACAGGGGGGTCACATTTTATTTTTGAGCAGATAAACTACTGAATAAATATCTGCAATGCTTCGGAAGAATAAAAAAAGTTTTTCTGTATTTATCATGCTATTGTAACCACTCCTTCTACAACCTACTCACTGATGTATTCATTTCTTTTTTCAGTTTAGAGCAGGACTGATATTCAATGAGAAAATTCATCACAACTTCGTATCATAAGTCAGAGATTTTATATGAACTCATTCTTGAACCTAAAAGAAAATAGAATTGCATTTAAAATTGGCATATTGCATAAATATGAATATAATTGATAAATATCATTTACATTTGTATATCATACATGTATAAATGTAGTATGAAATTTATGTATTTACATTATTTTTACATTTTTTATACATTGTGTAATTAACTGTAGTGAAAATAAAAATTTTTCTCTATATTTAATCAGGTGTTAGTTCTGAAATATTCCACAGCAGATTTTTTTTGTTTGTTCAGCATATCATTTTATTTTCTATTAAATTTCTCCCCACTTCTTTTTTTTAAAATCACTTCTGTGTAGTGAACCCACCCAATTTATTAGGCTTGAATATTTGAATTCCTATTAGAGATATGTACAAACAAATGATGTTGTGAATTAACCCAAAGGATTTTCAATTCAAGGAACACAGATGTGATATCCCTCAAAAAGCATTCACTAGGAAACAAGAGTGAAAGTAAAGGGACTCACATCAAAGTGTGCATGATAGTCTCTGAAATCTTTAAATCTTTATGAAGTTAGTAAAGAGTTTAGACTACTACAATTTAAGTGGGAAAAGATTTGACTTTTTTTTTTTTTTGCAAAGGTAAACATTAAAAATAGCAAGGCCAGGAAGTTGTAAAAATAGTTACATAAGTCTAAAGGCAAAATATGGCTTGTGATATGTTGCCAATTGAATTCCATGTTAATCCTTATGATAACTCTCAAAGTCAGATTAAACCTGACCAGAATTTCTTTCCCTTGTACATTCCTGTAATGACTTTTCAGTCCTTGGCATTTTTGAATTTTCAGTTATATGATGGCAAAGGTCTATTTTCACACTTACCTCTCAAGATATATGCTCACATTCTTTTTTGCAATAACACTGTGTAAACCAAATTTTCCTAAGTGCTATCCAAAATATTATAAAGATTGACAAAAGGCTGGGATTTTGTTCATTTGTTTCTGCTCCTTACTCACTTGTATTTTCCTGATCTTTTATTCAAGTTAATCTTTTTATAGTTGGGTCTTCTAATCTGGTTATTATGCTGAAATATTGGTGTATGAAATTAAAATGATTTTCCTCTAAGCTGGGATAAAGCTTTATATTAATTTGACACAGGCTATTTTAAGAATGTATGATCTATGCTACTATAACTTTCACTTCTGGTGCCTTAATTAGCATCTTATGAACAGCTTTGTCTAGAATACATTCTTCCCTTCTATTATCCTGGTTAGCATAAAAATTACAGATGCAAGGAAGAGGTGAGAGATGAGATAAACAATGACTTGTATTTCAGTATATTGGAGTGGAAGGACTGTTGGTTTCTTTTGTTTCATTTTCATATCTAACATTACATTGAATTATGATAACTTACTAACTTTTCAATTCAATGTAATAAACATTGTTGAAATATACTAAAGACCAAGTCACTGTACTATAAGTAATTGCAATATCAATAAGAAAAGATCATGGTGGTTCAGAAGTTCATGATCCAGCGGTAGAGAGAAACTCAAATGTAAATATTTTGATTCAACATATATGGCACAGTAATAAGTGGCAATATAACATTTTATGCCAGTGTTCAATGGAGACAACTCAATTTTCTTCAGTAACATTTGGGAAGGCTTCATAAAGAGGATGAGGCTTGAACTGTCCCATATTCCTTACTCTACTTCTTTGTATCGTGTTCATTCTGAAATAAGAGGGCCCACTGATAGCAGGGGTAACTTGTTCTTTCACTGAATTTGTTCTTAGATTGATGTTTTTCAGAATCAAGGATGACCTTTCCATGAGTCATGTAACATGGAAGGACGGATTCCTAGCAAAAAATATTATTGGCCAAGTCCACTGAAAATCAGGATGTAAGAAAGGTAATATTATGTAGTTGAATTGACAAAAATCAAAGAAACTTGGGACTAACTTCTATTTAGAAACAACAATGCAAAGAGATGGATGGAGAAACTGTTCCTCAGAGCTGCTTTACTAATGGAAAGCTTTGTTCCATTTCCTAATATATATGGTCTAAAGTTTCTATGCACTTGCCAATAAAAGGACATAAATTAACTTGACCTTGAGTTACAAGAACAATTTACCTTTAATTAATTAATTTCCAAGATATCATTCCAAACAGAAACTAGAGTGCCTATTAAAGTTAGTCTTTCAAGAGAGCATTATCAGCCAACATATTTAGGCCAATATACTTAGAAAATAGGTTCATGGTCAAATGATGCAGTCAAAAAAGGGAACATTGGTTTGGAGCCATATTGTGAACATTTATTCTTCATGCAATAGAAAATCACTTGGATTTTCATTGGAGGCCTGTGGAACAATAGAAATACAAATTCAGAGAGCATACATCTTACTTTGCTTGACAGTTTAGCTTATTCTGATAGTTCTGATGTTATTATTAACAGTGGCCTCTTTCATTCTCAAGCATGTTCTGATATGGAAGATTATTATATGATCAGTTTAGTTAGGATATATTTTCAGAAGGTATTCATTATCTCTTTCCATTTGCCTCTGGATCATTCCGTTTGAAGTGTCTGTAGGTATTTTTTACACGGTTATGCAGGTTGGAATCAATATTAATAGACAGATTCCTTAAGTCTATGTTATCATTTTGGTTTAACTCCTTTGATGCCCTTACTGAAAATGCTTAATTTCAAAGCTCATCATGGCTCCTAGGCAGTTTCTCAGCACAATTTTTGGTCAGATTTGGACAATAAATGGCTTCATTAGTTAACTCCTTTAAGTATTTGCAATACAAATACTATTGGCAAAAGAGTTTTATTTTATCCTGAAAATAAATTTGTAGTTGATAAAGGGAAGAATGTATTTTTGTTAATAATTATCATTTTTTTTCTTTACATAAATGAACTGAAGCTGAATGGCAATAGCCTTAATATCATATGGTTTACAAAACATGTAGTAAATAGTCCCCTCTCCCACCATGTAACTTTCTAGGATAGTCAGAGGCATTCTTATGTTATGCAAATGGCCTATTTAAAGATAACATGTATACAAAGGAAAGGAATGGAAGGTCATTCCAAGACTGGACAGATGGATGAAAATTCCACAGTGTGTTTTGCTAAGCACCTGGTATTATTTGAATGGCAGCTGATGATTAGAATCACAGAGAAGAATTTGTATTATCACAGGTGACACTGTGACTAATTGAAGATGTTGCTTATTATAGAATTGGTCAGTTTCCGTTCAGCTACATTCAGGAACCAAGGGCTGCAGGAAATGAATACACAGCACACAGTGTTTTCTTAGGGGAACTAAATGAAGGTGGGAGGAAGAGGGGAGGAAGTCTTGCTGAGGGTGTAACGACTCACAGCGGGCTTGAGATGTGTGCTGCTGAGACGATGCTCACAGCATAGTTTCAAAGTTGCAGAGGAAATAAGAGATAACAGTCTTTTAAGATGAATTTTTATGTCATTTTCTAACTACCCTTCACCACAGCTTCTTTTGGAAGCACAAATAATGCAATGGATTTGGGCCTCCTTATGATATGTATCACTGTTTCTAGATAATAATGTGCCACCAGGCATCTTGGCTGAATGTTTTAAGAACACAACAGTGCAGACTGTAAGTATCAGTGCCTCAATTAGAATATTCAGAGATTTCACATCTTTCAAAGGGGTTTGCCAAAGGCTTCCCAAGCTGCACACACTGCTGCTTTGCCTCTCCTTTATGCTTTATTGAATCTATTAGAAGACAAACACATCTCTCAGTCATCAGACTTCTTGCTGACAACACCTGTCAGCCTGTCACTCTGCTTCAGAGAGAGAGATACTGTAGGGCGTCATTTGACAGAATTAGAAAATGAGAAGAAACATATCTGAGATAATTATACTCATGAAAGAAATGAAATAACTCTATTTATTTGAAAATAAATTCAGGGAACTACTTGAGAAGTTAAGATTAGAAGGTTTTGCTACAAATACTACACAATGATGTTAGAAATCAGGGTGGATTTTCGAGTAGAGGTAAGACATTTAGAAAAAAATCAAATGGTTTGGATCAATAACTGAATACATATCCTTTCTCTAAATCCACTTATATTAAAAGGGAAATATTCTCATACAATTTTTTATAAGGCTGGAATATTAAATATTTGATTGTGAAAACAAATTTCAGGAAAGCAATTGACTTCAGGAAAGCTTTGAGAAATAATCTTATAGAGCAATTTAAAGCTTATTAAATAATATAGTAAGTCTACAAGTAATAATTTTAAATGTTTTTTGTTTGTTTGTTTTTTGATTTTAAAGAAATTCCTTTTTGGTTATTTTCCTTTATTGTTCTATCTTCTAATTATTTAATAAATAATAATATTAATCTTGATATAGCATAATTTATTTTACTTATTAAAAAAGAGATTCATTTTTAAAAGCATGAATTGTGTGCCTCTTCCTTGCTTTTATAACTACTTTTCTTAAAATCAAACTATCACATAATCAAACAGTTTTAATGCCAATATGCACATCCACAGGCATACATCCTGCTGTGTTTTATTCTTGTTGTTTTCCCTTGTTTGGTTCCTGCAGATTGTTTCACTTTTTATGAAGTTATTTAGATGGGTAGGAGAAATGTTCTAGGAACTTTTATTTTTTTCAGGTATGACAAAACAATTCCTTCTCTCTGAGTCATCAAGGAGTGAGTGAATACATTGGGATGTGCTCACTTGAAACTGTGGCATTTCTTTAAAAATGTCTTTGTCATATTGTTTTTTTTTTTTTTTTCCCAAAGACAAAATGTCAATCATGACCTCTACCTCTACAAGGGAAGAAACTATAAATTAATGAAAATGAATTTAGAACAACTTATAAAATGTTATCTTTTTTGAAATGAACATAGGGAGAATCTTTCTTGTAGAACTATTATCAACTATGTTTTTATTATTATGAATATACATACTTCAAAACAAATGATTCATAGATGTTAGATATTGTACTTACTACAAAAAGTTATTCCCATATTTTTATTATACTCAACAACAGAAAATAAAGCCTAAAGTGCATCACAGATTTTTTATATTCCTTTTTTTCTTTTCTTTCTTTTATCTTTATTTCTTACATACATGACAATAGTGGAGTGCATTACATTCATGATTATCCATTCACAGCACAATTTTTTGTAACTCTCTATATAAAGTATGTTCAGGACAAATTGTGCCATTATACATGAACTCTCTTATTTTTTCTTTTGCATACAGTTCTTAATACACCTTTATACCATCATTTATCATATTTCTGTATATAAGGTATGTTGACACCAAATTCATTAAGTATTTATGCTTTTTTTAAACTACTTAAGATTGTTATTTTGTCTGTTTATGTAAAAATATTTTTCTTCAATTTGGTATGCTTTTATTTTTGTATCTAAATACACATGAATATATACGTGAATATGTGTTTGTATGTTTATCTCTATATATATATCTATTTTTAATATTCATTTTTTGTTGTTGCTAATAATAATAATAATAATAATAATAATAATAATAAATGGTTTTGAAATTCATTTTGGGCATAAGATTCCCTAATAATTTCTCTATTTTACAGCCTTCTTTAAAATTTTGTTTTTATTTTCAAAGAAATATCTTTACTGATATTCTGTGGAAAATGTTTCTAAGTAAAAAGCTTTCTTTACCATAAAAATACTTTTTTTTTCATTCTACAAAATCAAATGCATTGCTACATTTCCTTATTTAAAATACCTATCAATAAGGATTGATGTTAGGTAAAGAAGAAAACCAAACAAGATTTCTCTCAAAAAGGTCTTAATTAGTGAATCAGAAATCTCGAGAATCCCGAGAAAAAGGATTTAATAACCTGTCTTTGTTAAGGGCTTCAGCTAAAGTGGTCATGTGATGTATGCTCATAGTTTAGCTGCTATGGAGAGGCAGAAGGATTACACCTTTGAGCAACTTATGAAGACTGTCTCAAAATAAAAAATAAAGCAATGAGCATCCCTCATTTCAATTCCCCAGTACTGCAGGAAAAAAAAAATCACTCCAGCTCATCTAATTCATATATATTGCTCTAAACAATGCTGCTTTTTATTTTAAATATGAACCTCACATCAGTGAATTATGCTTTTACGCTTTCAGAAGTAGCAAGTTCATTTGAAATGGAATTCTATGTGAAAATCTTTATTCACTTGAGTAGTTTTCTTCTGATTTCTGATTTATATTTGTTTATCTTCACTAATGGTTTGGCTGTAGAATATTCTCCAGTGGCTCAGGTGTTGAGGGCTTGGTCCCAATACAACAGTGTTCAGAAATGGGGCTCCTAAGAAAGTGATAGGATTATCAGGGATTTGACTTCATTAGTGACTTAATCCACCAATGGATTAATAATATGATGGCATTATTGGGAAGTGGTAGAAATTGCAGGAAATGGGGCATAGTTGGAGTATGTTGTTCACAGGGTATATGATGTTGATGGGTGTATCTTGTTCAAGGCTCCTTCCTCCCTCTCTGCTTGAAATAAGCAGTTTGGCTCAGTCAAACATTCTCCTTCATGATGTTCTGCTTCATCACAGGCCATAGCAATGGAGCCAGCTGACCATAAAGTGAAACTTTCAAAAACATGAGAAAATTAAAAAAAAAAAAAATACCTTCCTCCTGTAAGTCCTTGTTTCAGGTGTTTTATTTTATTTTATTTATTTATTTTCAGAAACACAAAGATGACAAACACAATCACAAATAATTGCAAGATTTACCCCAATGAATGTATTCCTGAAGTCGCTTTTGTGAAAAGAGTCATTTTGCCTAAGTTTATGCTAGCATACTTTTTAGAAAAAAATTGAAACATTTTTTGCCCCTTATCCCAGCTTCTGTTTAGAGATTACTTCTAGATTTTTCACAGCTTGATTTTTAGTTATATATGAGGATTGGGGTAGAGGTGAGTAGATATTGTGGTGGGATACAGGAATCCACAAAAGATTTAAATTGAAACTACAGGTAATTCTACCCTGACCCATCACTCTAGATATCTGCCACTGACCTGCATCTTTTGTCTGTTGGTGTGAGCAACTCAGATGGTCCCCAACATTGTGGAGATTCTCACATTATTTAATGCTTCCACATGGCTTGTTGCAGACAGCTTTTTGGAGTGCTTTGGTGATGATGAGGTATAGTTCTAGTAACATCTTGTGAAATAAACATCCAGCAAGACCAAGATTAAGATCCAGTAATTTGAAGTTTATCATATGACATAGAACTTTAGAGGTGCCAAAATTTGTGTTAATCTTCAATTTGCACAGTAACACCTTGCCCAGGAAAAAGCTTATTTAACTTATTATAAAACTATAGAATAGTAGACTACACAAATTACCATTATTATCACAAATTATTAGTAATTTTTCATCAGGATATTCTTTTTCAAAGTATTTATTGCAATTTAAAAACTGCTATAACCTTTTAATATTAGCAAAGGGCTGGATAATAATGTTTAATAATTGATATTATATGAACATAACATATAGACTCTGGTTATTCCAAATCATTTTCATTGCTTTGCAGTATAAATGAGAATGTAAGGTCACATATTCATTTAATGTGCATGTCATGTGGCATGTAGCATTTCAGTGGATTGATGTTAAAATTGACTTTAAAAGAAGTTAGATTTGGGCTGGGTCTGTAGCTCAGTGGTACAGTGGCTGCCTAGCATGTACTGGGCCCTGCATTCGCAGCATGGTAAAATATATATATATGAAATTACTTAAGGTTTCTAGTTTTTGTTTGTTTATTTTGTTTTGCTTTTGTTCTTTATATATTTCTGATATTAATCGTCTGTTGGAAAAGTAGCTGGCAAAGATTTTCTACTATTCTGACAGTTACCTTTACTCTTTTGTTTTCTTTGTTGTCTTTTTAATTCGATGTCTACCTATTTGTTGATTCTTGCTCTTATCTCCTTGTTATGGGAGTTCTGTTCAGTCTATTCAGGAAGTCTTTGCCTGCATCTGTATGTTGAATTGTTTACCTTATTTTTTTTTCCCTCACAGTTGCAATGTTTCTGGTCTTCTGTCTTTGGTTCATTTTGAGTTTTATAGAGAATGAGAGATAGGGAGCTACCTTCATTCTTCTATATATGAGTATTCCCAGGACCATTTATTAAACAGGCTGTCTTTTCTGAAATGTATCTTTCTGACACCTTTAACAAGAATAAGATGGATGTAGTTGTGTAAGTCTGTTTTTATGTCTTCTATTCCTTTGGTTTACATGTCTGTTTTTATGCCAAGTACCATGCTGCTTTTGTCAGTATGGCTCTGTAGTATAATTTGAATCAGATATTGCTTTTTTGGATTAGAATTTTTAGCTCTGAGAAATATCACTGGCATTTTGGTAAAAAATACCAAATTCTCTAGCTCTGAAAAATATCAATGGTATTTTGGTGGAGATTACATTGAATCTCCAGATTGTTCTTGGCAATATAATGATTTAAACAATATTAATTCTTCGTATCCACAATAAGAAATATGCTTTATATCAAACTTGAGGTTGAAAATATGACAAGGATGGTTTTCATTCACTGGGCAATTTTATCTTATTTGTATTCTTACAAATAAGAACTTAATTTCTTATGATTTTTTGACTGCATGTACATTTTAAATTTACCATTAAGAGGAAACGACATTGGAAGGGATTTTTTTAATCATTAAGAGGTGTGTGTGTGTGTGTGTGTGTGTGTGTGTGTGTAGTATATGTCTGCCAGAATAAGAGGTTAAAAATGTGATTATACATACTATCAGAAAAACATATAAGCTGAAAAATTATTTTCAAATAGACATTTGGAGGAAAACCTAGTACAGATAAGTTCGTAATTATATTTCAACTCAAATAACAGCATTAAAACAGGACCACAATTATGAAATTTAGTTTTCAAAAAAAAGGATGAAATTTTTCATCAAATAGTTGTGTGCAGTGAAGTTGAACTTCATGGGGAGGACATTTAGCAGATGGTTAAAGGAAAACATGCATCTGTCAATCATTTTGATCAAATCTAACATTATTAAAAGTTCAAAGATGTGTTTATGAATTTTAGACTGAAAATTTGCAAGTTGTACATACTTTTATAGTTCTTGGACCTAGTTTTCAAATTCTTCTTCAACCATAACCTAAGAAGTAGACTTTTGGAGTGAGAGTAACTTAATCTTGCCTGAAGAACTGCATGAGATCATTCATCATCACAAATATTTTTTAATGTTTCTTTAGAAGTCTGCTCAGCCTACATCTCACAGTTACTTTCACTGGTTTGTACAAAAGAATCAGTGTGATGAAAGTTTCTTCTCAGCACTGAACTTGATAAAAATCAAGTTGTGACAATCTCAGGAACCTCAATGCCTCCTGTATGTTCATCAGATGTTGTATAATGTAACATCGTGGAGCAAATAGTGAAGAAGAGACTTGTGAAACTGAGGGCTGCAGAAAGAAGTAAAGATAAAAATTATATGCTCCATTCTAAACACCATACTTGTTTTTCTTTCTTTCTTTTTCTTTTTTCTTTCTTTTTTTTTTTTTTTTTTTTTTTTTTTTTTGTACTGGGGATTGAACCCAGGGGTCCTCAACCACTGAGCCACATCCTCAGCCCTACAGCCCTATTTTGTATTTTATTTAAAGGCAGGATCTCGCTGAGTTGTTAAGTGCCTCACTATTGCTGAGGCTGGCTTTGAACTGGCTATCCTCCTGTCTCCACCTCCCAAGCTGCTGAGATTACAGGCATGTGCCACCTTGCCCAGCCAGCACCATATTTATTAATTTAACTAAGTATCAAGATGTGGTCTCTCATATATAAAAAGTAATTATATTGCAGTGGTGAAAGGAAACACTCTGAAATAAGCTATATTGTGTGGTCTTGTAGAGATAAGTGGGAATTTCTGTACCAACTTACCTGTTATTTGCATATGCTTGATCCTTTCAGACCTCTGCCTTAGCACACAAAATATTTTCCACCTCTTTTGGCTTTGGAGTAGTGTCCTTTTCATCTGGATAGTCCTTGTCCTTTTGTATAACTTAGATCATATCACTCATAGAGGACTCCCTTTCATGCCTCTTTCTCCTCTGCCTCATGCAGAGAACTCACTATCTTTTCCTGTTTGTGTGGTTCTGTGGCCTGTATTGTGAAGACAGAGAAACCTTACTTACCTTTCAGTTCTTGGTATCTAGCCCAATGCAACTGCATGGTACATTACAAGTCCACTGAACGAGGTAAATTACCATGAAAACATGGTAATTACCTCCTTAGTCTGTACCTTTTCAGTGCAACGCCATCTTAAGTCTTCCAGATCATGAAGATTTTCTAAACAACAATGAAGGAACACTCAGAATACCTGTCCTATTTCTTTACAATATGCAAGACCTTCTGTTTCAGGTATTTTTTATTTAAATTAATTTACAGCTTTGACTCTTAATTTTCACATTTTGAGTGAGGAGAGAAGGAGGAAAGGTTACTGGTGACATTGTTAGGAGAAACCCACTCTTGCCTTGATTCAATCATTTCCAGAGGCAAGACAGGCGGTATGAGACAAGAACATATTTTCTCTTATTTTCAAGTATACAGTTATGTGTTTTCATCTTTTTGTATTAGAGTCTTCAGAAGGGCAGACACTTTTTCCCTTGCAGTATTTGGGGTCAGGGTGAAGGAAATTCAAAACCAATCAATAGCAGCATATAGGCATGGGCATGTTGGAAACGGCTTTCATTTTCTGTTTCTTTACTTCATGACCCTAGGCAGAGCCAGGCATTCAATGCATTATATTATTAGCCCTTCTGAACAGAAGTGAATTAAAATGATTATAAGGCTCCCACTTTGCACAAATGGCAAGAGAAGTAGATTTCAATATGTGTGTTTTTATGTACAAAGTGATGGGGAGGAGAGAGAGAGAGAGAGAGAGAGAGAGAGAGAGAGAGAGAGAGAGATATGATTTTTTCAAAAAGCTAAAGAAAGCAATTATAAATTCTATGGTAACACTCTAGATTTGAACATATTACCTCTGCCCAAAATATCATATGTATTGGCACAACTGATAAACCTGAAGAACACAATCAGGAAAAAGGAAAAAAAGGAGAGTGATTAATGGTCATAAAGAGACAGGGATTTTATTTATTAGAATACTGAGCTGCTACCAGACTTTTTCATCCATTTCAAGGATCCCATGTCAAACTGATACCTGAAGTTGAAGTATCTCTCAGACTCCTCTCTTATTCACATATATTTGTAGTCTAGACGGTCAGTATCTATTGAAAGATCATAACAGTGCCTGCTCTTCCACACATAAAATGTAAATAACTTTTTAGCTTTTAAAAGACTGGTAGACGGTGGACCATCTAGCTATAAGATAATGCACTTCAAGTCTTCATTCTGACAGCCTAACCCTTCAAAAGGAGGGAAAGGAACTTAAACATTATGGAAACATGGAGGGGAAGCTGGAGAGAGGTGAGGGACTCATCTTGTACAAGATAAAAAAGTTACCAGTGCTGCCTCAGTGGTCATGGAGATCACTGGCATATTTCTCCTATAGCTAGTTTCTGTTGCAAACATTAGAAACAGATTATGTGAGAGGAAGTTTCCAATCCAAATGAAAAGCCATTCTAAAATGGGAGAAAATACTATAAAGAACTCTGATGGCTGCAATTGGAATGGTTGACATCATTCAAGCTCAATTCATGAGTCTAAGATGTTTAGCAAGAGAACATATAATAATATTCCATTTAGTTAATTGTTAGAGGGAAGTTGAACAATAATCACTATATTCTGTAAGTTGAACTGCACATGAGACACATAATTGAAATGATACAATATTTTAATTGAAGTGATTTTTTCTTGTTTATTAAATAAAGAACATATATATTTTGTGATAACTGTTGAAATTTGGGTTAAAAATATGGCTTTAGCAGAAGAAAAATTAAAAAATAAAGTTATCTTCCATATTCAACACAAATGAGGTATTTGATTTTAGAAAATGTTTTTTTCCCACTCTGAGTCCCAGGTATTGTGAAGACTGGATCCTACACTAAGTAGACTTGTGGGAATGTAATAAATGCTCAATGAAAAAGTTAATTATTAAAATAAAGCTACACGATAAGCTTTTAAACAAAGGGATAAATCAGTCATCATACTTGAATAGAGACTGACACTAGCAATAATCCTCATGAGTTTTACCATGTTGTCAGATAACTTGCAATCCAATGAACAGAAATAGATGTAAAGTCAGGGTGTTTAAAAATTCTACAAATGTATCTATTTCCTCAAGAACCAAAATGGCAAAAATAATTTCACAAATATGTTTGTTTTTCTATAATATGTTTCCTTTGTATGGTCCCTCCAGGGACTATTACAAACATGTGAAATGATTTTTCAGATATTTTAAATGTTATAAATTTTGGAAAGAGGCAAAAAAAGGCTGAGATAAATTCTTGAATGATGTTTTTCAAGATGATAGTGTTATTTAACTATCTTTTGAGTAATTTTTGCCTTGTATATGGACACAAATCAGTGTTTAATTATTTAACAATTCATCCCACCCACTGAGCCCCAAATCAGATTATCTAGCAATTTTGTTTCATTTCTCATCACCTTTAAAATTATGTCTCTATTAGTAACTGTTTCCCTTTCATCATGTTTGAGGTTATATTAGAGATACATTTTCACATTCTAGATGGTTTACTGTGTTCTGTGGTATAATTTCAAGGTGTATACAAGTTGTTTTACTTTAAAAATATGGTCTAGGTTCCTGTGCTTTTAAAAATTTCCACCTATATCTTATTAATTGAAGGAATTATAATACAATTATAATACAAAGTCAGTGATGATCCCATTTTCTAACTGTTTGCATGTTGGCATTGTCAGCACAATGGATTTTATAAACCTCTTGCTGGTCACATGAGATTGCTTTTGAAAGCTGTCAGGCTAAATGCAGGAAACCATTCTGTTTGCCGCATGGTTTCTGCATTCGCTGACTGTGCACTGGCAGAGTGTCTGCTGGCATTGGACTTCCCTCTTGGGTACAATGTTTTGAGCATTGCTGCCATTTAAATTCTTAAAATGGAATGGATTGGATCCAAGTGGCATGATTGGTACAGGCAGACAAGTTTATCAGTGAGACTGGGGTTTGCCCTTGATCCTAAAAGAACTATTACTTAAGTCTTAAACTTGTGTGAGAGCATGAGGTCTTATAGCATCCATTTCATGTCTACATTACTGCAATAAGAGGACACAGGATGCAGCCACATGCATGTGGAATGCATAATTTAAACAACCTAGGTGAAGCTTAGTATGATGTTGGTAACAAAGTAAACAAAGTTAAATGTGTATTTTATGTTTATGTTCATATTAAGCAATTTAATATTGAGGGTTTTATATACATATGATATATCACTATTATGTGAAAACTCATCTTGCCAATGTTTAAAAAAAATCTATATTGAGATGCTTTCTTTTGGCACAAGATGGGCACTTTAACTTCAGAGATCCAATGTAATCTCAATGAACTTTGTCATTGCAAATGGAAAACATGAAGTAGTTCATCCTCTGAAAGCAGAAACCAGACCTAGAAACGGGCAAAGAAAAGCAGAGAACAGTTTTGTAATAGAGACAGTGTTGACATTATGATGTAAGTGAGTGTGTGTGGTTGTGGGAGTGTGAGAGCAATCCCTGAAATAATCCTCTGTTTAATGAGTTTGAAAATTAGAAGGTAAGTTGATGTTATTTTACAGGTGAACAAAGAACACCTCTAGAAACATTTTTCATTTTAAATCTCATGTAGTTCCTCATCAATATCATTTACTTGAATCATGTCTAAAATACTCTATTTCAAATTAAAAAATCCAATTATTATTTTGGTATAATGCTATGTGATCAGTTACTTATAGTCTTACCACTGTTATTACTATTGCTATTGTCCTGTGTGTGTTTGTGTGTGTGTGTGTGTGCACACACATTTTCTTATTTTGCAAGTAAAGAGTGACAATTCTGGTCCCTAGCTGATTCCTTTGGGAGTTGACTGCTCTCATTTACATGCATTGTAATGTTTCTGTATCAATGCACTCTATTACTGGATATCTCCATTGTCTAGTGCTATTTAGATGTCCTCTTGGGAAAAAGCATTGAGTGGTACTGAATTTAAGATGCATGAGCTTGTCAGAGTCACTCTTGCCCTTCTCACTTCTGTACTTAGCTGAAAGCATTGTTAGCTCATGGTGTTCCTTGTTCCTCCTTTTACTGAATGATTTCAGATGTAATATATAAAATCTTTGGGACAAGTTTTTCTTATCCCTATGCTTAGCAATAGCCATTGTTAAGCCATTGTTCATTTTAAAGAAGGTGGTGGTAGGATAAAAATAGAGTGAATAGTCTAGCATTATTAGAAGTTTTATAAAATATATGCAAATTTTACTTCATTGTTATAAAGGAGAACAAAAAAAGAGTGTGGTAGAGTCACAGATTAGAATTACTTAAGGACAGACAATAATTACAAAATACTATCTTTTATTTATGTAGTATATAAAGGTTAATTGCACATTTTCATAAATATTAAAGTAGTAAAACCATTATTTAATAAATGAAAATTTTACTTCTGCTTTCCTCAAAGGAGGTACAGAATTTCTGTCCTACCCACTTCATAAGATCTTTTTGCTCATTCTATTTTAACTTCACATTTATAGTTATTAGTCCTTAATTGCAAGAACTGATTTCACTCTTGCTAATTTAAGTAGGAGATACCCGAGCTATGTGATGATATTTGACAGCTCCTGGACTCTGTCACAACCAGGGGAGTTAGGCTTGAATGTTAACACTCCAAATAAAGCCAGCAGCAGCAGCAGCAGCATACCATAGAGTTGAGCTGACCCAGGGTGGGAATGTCGAGCTAGCAAGGAGAGGGAGATCCCCTCTCCACCCTGCTTGCCAGAAGAGGATTCTCCCAATCAGCCATTACCTCATGCTGCTCCCTCAGCATCTATGGTTCAAAGCTTAAATCCACAGGATTTCATCCTAGGTACAAGTGAATCAGGGGAGTATACTTTTTTTCCCACTTGGAAAAATGGGTGCACAATGTAGAAACTATAACCATATAAAGAGGTGGCTCCAGAGATCTGGAACAGATGTGAATTATTGGTGGCTAAAAAATGTTTTATTATTCTATTGTTTCAGAAGTAGAACTCAGAAATTGATAGTCAGAAATCTGGAGGTTCAGATCTTATAAAGAATATCAGACCAGACTTGAAGTTGCTAATACACTAATATTTTAATATTTACATTTTCTGCATTGTTAAGATCACTTGGGAAATTTCAGAACTAACCAAGCTTATTTCATGTATTAAAAATACTAATTTTAAAGTGAAACCTCAGTTTCATTTTAATAGAGATATGCTCATTATGCATCCTCAAAGGCTAGAAGAATTCTTGGCACCAAGGCAAAATCAGTTGGCTTTAGCACCAGCAAACAAAAAAAAAAAAAAAAAAAAGAGAAAGAGAGAGAGCAAGCCTCTTGCCAGAATGAAGTTATATTTTAAAGAAATAATAATTTTATCTACTAACAATAGTATCTGCTAATAATAGATTTTATAAAGAGAAAAAAAAAAAGCCCGAAGTCCTCACAAATTTCTAATTCACACACTGAGTGAGTATTATTTACCAATTTTGGATGATCATATACAAATCTCAAGTTCTTACAATCTTCTCTCACAATTTTTTTTATACTACTGTGGAAAGGTGGTCACTAATGTCTTCCTCTCCCTCTAGGCTTTGTGAAGTCATGTTTCCAGGGAAAGAATTCAGTTCTGGCATTGTAGTTGCAAGTGAATCTTTACCTTCCAGTAGTGATTTCTATGAATACTCCAAGGAGAAGCCTGGGAGTTACTTCTTTGATAAAGTCAGCCATCATGATTTTATTAAAATTATAAAGTTTTATGAAGTGTACACAAATATCTTTTGTAGGCATATTTACCTCTGGTTATTCCTCAAATGCTTGGATTTCATCATTAGCAGGAAACCAACAAAACACATTTATGCAAAGAGGAAATGTTGTAATTCATGAATTCTGGGAGGGTTTGAAATAGCTCATAGATTTGAACCAGAGTTTGAGTGCTACCAGAAATCCTTTTTCCCCCTATTTTCACTCGTTTTAATTTCATACACAGCCTCTGTCTGGCTGTCAGACATTGATAATTGGAAGATCCAGCTTCCCACCACTACAGTAAATCATCTGAGAGAAAAAAGTGGTCTTATTCCCAGCTATCTCAGGGAAGTCTATGGCCAGTCATTCGGGTTACTTATTCGTGAACTAATTACAAGTACCAGCCTGTTTTAATATTAGAATTTCTGGACATATATCAGATGACAATTTCTGTAGCCTGGGGAAGTTATTTCTATGCCTGACAACCACACAAGGCCACAACAAATGGGAGTAAATCTTCCCAAGAGAAAGTGCTACTGTTCAAAACATAAACAGGAGGACACCATTTAATCCTATTTCTCTAGCCTGGAACAACAGGACTAATAGTGATCATGCATAAGCCAGTGGTTGCAAGCTTATGTCTGTGAACTTAGAAAGTCATTTAATTTTTTTTCCTAATTTGTTGGAGAATAGTTTATAAAGGCAGAGAGAAGCCATGTGGGTGACAGTAACAGAATACCTACTATATGAAAGAATATCAGAGGTGAGGAGAATTACTTTTGCTACTTTCTTCTTTTTCTCTAATACCTAAGTGCATATAAATTTAAGGTCAGTTCAAGGAATAATAGTATTATTATTGTTTTTCCCACAAACAGCACAAGATTATGACAGGCCTCCTTCTTTATGCTCCCAGAGCACAATTTCAATAATAATATCCAAAGATGGATCAAATTAAGTTCATGGAACCTCTTGTAATGTGTAGCTGCTTACCCGCCCCCCCCCCCCAACTACATGAGGCTGATCTAATTTAACATTGCATACTAGTAAGGCCCAAAATGAAGTTTAAAAATAGATAAAGCTTTGGGCTGACATTGTAACTCAGTGGTAGAGCACTTGGCTAGCATGTTTGAGGCCCTGGATTCAATTCTCAGCAACACATATAAATAAGTGAATAGAATAAAGGTCCATCAACAAATAAAAAATTATTAAATAAAAAGAAAAAAAAAATATATAAAGCTTTGAATACTTCTCCCTACTTGAAATAGTATGAAGACTTCTCATGGATGTGTCTTATTAGGCTTCATGTCCAATAATGCACAAATGGTAGAATGGTGCAAATTTTTCTTTTTCAAAAAAATGTATTATTGGTTATTTCATTACTAGATATTTTCATGTTTTAGTAACATGAAAGATTGAATAACATTCAAGAGTTAATAATAGGGAACAGGATAATGAGCACTGTTATAATGAGGACCCTCTCCCTTGTGTGTGCATAAGTGTTTTGTACATAATATATACAAATCCACTATCTGGGAATTATGTAATCATGTGTATACTTGTTAGTTTGCTGTTATTGTCTATTAGAGATTATGAACTTGATAAAAGCAGATGCTATTTATTTGATTCATAGACATTTGACTCAACTATATGAAATTATCAATACTTGATTATTTCTTGATCTATAAAATCAGCAATTTTCACTTGGCTCAAGTGTTTTTTTTAAACTTTATTTATTGATTAACAAAGTTTTTACATATTTTTGAAGTATAGGGTAATATTTTGATTCATGTACATACTGGATAATAAGTTGCCACTCATTAGCTAGTAAAGAAATCATTTTAATAGATTGGGATTTATACTTTAAAAATGAAACAGAGTAGAGAATAGAAAATATCAAAGGGATTATGTTGTAAAAAAATATTGCTTTGTAGAACTTCTTTTAGTAGTAGATGTATATATGCTATCAGTTAAGACATTGATTTGGATGTTTAACAGAGAACAGATAGTGGTGCCTTAGACATGATAGGTCTTTTTCTTTCATGCAAGTCTGAGCTTGGTTGTCCAAAGCTGAAAGCTGAACCATAGTGAGGTTCTTAGTCTTTTTTTTTTTTTTTTTTTTTTTGTAGTTTTTGGAAACTTATTATAGACTCAGTACCCAAGGTCTTTACTGGGAGTTGGTCATATAGAAACTTCTGGGTCTTCCATGTCAAAATTCCAGACTCCCAGAATGAAAGTGTCAGTTTGTCACATATTTGTGCCATGATACACCCTAATCAATTAGAGACAGTTTTGTGCCAGTTTAGGATATTACCAGTCAAGTTCCTAGGTGCAAACCAAGGACCAACTTTGAAGCAAGACCTTTTCATATTAGCTGCCCGAGTCCTGCATGTAATCTCTGTTCTGCACACAGATCCTATCCATTCCTCTGGGTACTACTCCTTTAATCAGCTTCCTGTTATGAATTAATATATCGTGAATTATTATTTTTCTGATTGCCACCATGAACATTTTTTTTGTACCAGGCAGCACTCAACCACTGAGCCACATCCCCAGCCCTTTTTCATATATATATATATATATATATATATATATATATATATATATATATATATATATATGAAAGAGAGAGAGAGCGCCTTGCTAAGTTGCTAAGCCTGGCTTTGAACTCAAGATCCTCCTGCCTCAGCCTCTTGAGCCACTGGAATACAGGCCATGTGCCATCATGCCCAACGAACCATGAATGTTTTTATTCTACTCAAATAACTCTGGGGCACAGTGTATATTTTTGGATGTTGAAAACTGTTCTGGAATTAATTATGATGGGTGGACAACTGTGTGACTACACTGAAAATTACTGTGGTACTCTTTAAATGGGCTAATTCTAAGAGATATGAATAATATCTTTTTAAAAATGTGTCCCTTTTCCTTCATATCTGTTTGAAATTTCCTTGTTTGTTCAAATATTTATTTGTTTTCACAGTGCTTATCTCATAACAATTCTATTATATTATATTTTCTCTAACTTCAGACTAAATGAAGTTTCCCAATCTAAAATGTTTTGTGGAAAAAAGCATTCATGAAGCCTTAACACTGGTAACACATTATTTTGGAATTTTATATTTTACACAGGAAGTTTATAAACAAAATTATTTAATTTTATTTCTCACAACAACTCTCTGTTCATTAGAAAGTTGAAGGATAAAAATACATGATAGTTTTATTTGTTAATGTAAAAGTTTGTTGAAGGACTTGACTAGAAGTTTGTAATTTAGAGAGGTCTTCAAAGTCGGATGCCAGGATAGGTCTCAAACTTCGGACAGAATATGTGTGAATTGCTTTAGATTGGATTTCTCTCAGGTGGAACAGGTTATCCTGGCTGTTGAAAATGACATAATGTGTTCTGCCATTTATTATTAATTGCTGTATAAAAAACTACCTCAAAACTTGGTTACTTAAAATAACAACCATTTTATATTACCTTACGTATTTCATGGGCTCGGAATTTGGGAGAAGACTGAGGGTGTGATATTTCTTCATGTGGCATGACAGAGGTAATTCTGTGCTATTCAACTAACAGTTGGGCTCAGATAGAAGGTTGCCGTCAGTTTCATTCCATCTTGTTGGGAAGAATAAAGATGGCTCTTAAGACCTCTCCATCAGAGTAGTCTACCATGTTGGCTCAGAGCTCCAAAAGACCAAACAAAAACTGTCAGTCTTCTCAAATGCTGGGCCAATGCTTTCACATTATTTTGCTTGTACTCTAGTATTTGAGGCCGTCACTAACCAGTCTAGACTTAGGTAAAAAGGAAAACCACTACCTCTCAATGTAAAGTGGTGAAGAATGGGGATTATCTTAGATCCACAGCATTTATCCTCAGATAATTTTGTGGCTTCGTTTATGATTTATTTGGGAAGGAATCTTGATACCTATTCTAGCTCTTCAGACATTCAAAAGCAGTCTGAGACTGAACACACTAGGACTTTTCTGGTGGAGACAATGTAAATAGCTAGGACATCTCCGGGATAATTGCTAATATGTTTTTCAGACCACCCATTGCTATTCTTCATTGTTTCATGTAAAAAGTTTTATGACAACCTTGCAGTGAAAATTTAATATGCACATTTTAATGCCTGTTTTTTTTTTTAAATATCTGAGTTAAAAATGAAAAGTTGGGCTGGGGATGTGGCTCAAGCAGTAACACGCTCACCTGGCATGCACGGGATGCTGGGTTCGATCCTCAGCACCACATAAAAATAAAATAAAGATGTTGTGTCTGCCAAAAACTGAAAAATAAATATTAAAAAAAAAAATTCTCTCTCTCTCTTCTCTCTCTCTCTCTTAAAAAAAATGAAAATTTCCAACAGGTAAAAAAATACTGTATCAATGAGTTGCTCTCCCCTTAGCAAGTGAGGAGCTGATTTAACATGTGATCTCTTTGGAGCCCCAGAATGGATGAAGCAAAGGAAGAGTATGCTTTACGTTTGTGAAGAAGGTGAAGCATAAAGATTCAGAATTCAGGAAAATCGAAATAACTGATGAAGAAAGAGAAGGACTTAATTCTATGGTTTTGAGTATAGGAAATATTTCTGAAAGAACATCATTAGAAAGGAAGACAAATTTCATTTACTTACACTTTTAACTGGGACGTTCTCTGGCTGTAGTTGAATATAAAACACTCTGATTTATTTTAGACATTTAACTGCTCCAACTTTCACATTAGATAAAAGGGAACATGACCTTCAATTCTCTCTTACTTTAGGGTTTTTGAAAGCTTCAACATCAGTGAATATTATTTAATTGTTGACCCAACTGGTCTTTGACTGTAAAATATACTAAAATATTTTCCAACATTGACTTGTGGGAAATGGATATTTCATACTACAAGTACTAATTTGCTTAGTACTTACTGAACACTTACTATGTGCAGAGGCCTTGGACAATTAAGTTGAAACTTGGAATTGAGAATGATTGTAGGTCATATACACTATTATCTTTTCCTATTTATCCTTGTTTCTTTTTAGTTTTGAAATGGAATTAGACTTTAAAAAAAAATCTTATGACCTTCCTCAGGAAGTCTCCTGTTCATTTGAGAGACCTAGACTTCATGACCCATACCTGGGACTAAAATATGCACTTGCCTAAGGTGCCAGAAATACCGTCATGCAGTGTTTGTTGGCTTTTAAAAATAAACACTGTCATGTCCGAACAAGTGGAAAATATAGCTACCCCTGCTGTACTTCCAGTTCCCTTCTCTGTTTGCTGTCCAGAAGCTCTGCCTGAGGTTGAAACACTGAATGGTTCTCAGATACGTCTAAATGCATTCCTTGCTGTGAAGCAGGATGGAAACTGGATGCTTCTCATGGTCTGAATTTCCTTGTGATATTATTAACTTTTTCAACTTTTTCTCCCAAAGGCCATGATAGAAAGTAAACAAAGAAATAAAGCACATCTTTTGGCATGCAGCAAGTTGCAGACTTTATTTTCCACATCTTACACTGTGAGTTTTAAAGAATCTTCTTACACAATACAGTCTTTTTCTGAAAAGTTTTCCTTTATGTATCATCTGAATTTTATTCACTCAAGTTCTACTGCAGTATTCTACTTCATGCTTCATGTACCACTCTTAACAATATTTTTATCTCTTCTGTTCCAAATTCTTAGAGGGCACTGAGTTATTATTTCATATCAGCTTTTGGTAGTTGGTTATCTGGAAAGCAGAGATGCAGAGATGATGTTTTCCAAGGAACATTACAGTACATTTAAAAACAGTTTCTGAGCTAAAAATATGGACACTTTCAGAGATAATTCAGAAGTCTCTTCATCACAAGAATTGTATATATGTTAGGGTTACGATAAAAATAATGGGTTAGTGGTTGAAAATGTTAAAATCTCTATATTTGTGTAAAATCTAACAGCAAAGTAATTCAAGGATGGATATTTCGTGCTACAAAAGGCTGATATTATGAAATGTTTGAGGATTCTATAGGATGCCTAGTCTCATTTTCATTATTCCTATTCCCAGCCCCCCCAAAAATAGTATTTGGAACTAATTGTAAATTCTGAGAGAGTATGAATATTAATTGCAATGTTCTATACACTGGTGTGTTAACACAATGTTGGGGATATAGGAAGATAAAGAAAGGGGAAAGAAAGCAAGTTTTCATGGATAAAATACAGCAGGATAGAAGCAACATTGTTTTCTGAACCCACTTTGCATGTTCTCCTGAATTACCCATATCTATAGAAACCAAGTTTCAGAGAGTGTCATAAAGCTCCAGTTCAATTTCAGGCATGTATCAACATAAAAGAAATAGCTAATTAAGGAAAGCAGTCATGAGTGTGACCTTATGATTTCTGGAAAGTTGCAAGACTCTATCAAATGTAGTTAATATTTTTTATTGAAGAAGTTAATTTGTTATGAAGCAAGAAAGACTGGGTACCAGCTGCAGTTTCCCAGAGAGAGAATTTAACCAAGGTGACAGTATCCACCTGAATTCCCAAAATACAGAGTTTAAAAAAAAACTTGTAGATTGTTCAAAGGCCCAAGGATAAGGAGTCAATGATTTTAAAATTTCTTCATATATTTGTTGTGGCAGGTACTATGCTAACTAGGCACTAGAGATTAAAGTAGTAAAGAAAATAAAGCTGGTTCCTATCCATTTAATCTTACAGTCTCATGGGAGACATAGGCACTGAAAATATATAGAGATAGATTACAACTTTAATATAGGATATGAAACAAAAATATTAAAAGCTATCTGAGACTATGAAAGAAAGAGGTATGTTTCTTTTCTTTTTCTATCTAAACAAGGTAAACCAGGGAATACTAATAACGCCAAGAAATACCATAGATACATTGCTTCTCAGGTGCCAAGTCCTAAGAGTTCCACTGGAAGATGCCTCTGTCTAAGGCTCATTTGCAGAATTATTGTGCAAGTGAACAAGATTTGCTGGATGTTGAAGAGCTAACCATGCAATCACTACATGTATCCATGATGGATTTAAGACTGAAAAGTATATCATTGATAATCACAAAGAAAATCTGAATTTCTCATAGAGAACATGTTTCCAAGGTATAACCTATGACTGCAGTGGAGAGTGCTTCCTTCAAAGGGCTTTGTTATTCTCCCACCCCCAAATTACTTCCTGCATACCCATACCCACTCCCTTAGAAGGGATTTAACTTTTAGGGATGTTCTACCACCGAGCTACATACCCAGACCTTATTTTATTTTGCTTTATTATTATTGTTATTATTATTTTTCATACAGGGTCTCATGAAGTTTTTGAGGGCCTCACTAGGTTGTTGAGGCTGGCCTTGAATTTGTAATCTTCCTTCTTCAGCTTCCCACATTGCTGGGATTAGAGATGTGTGACTCTGCACCTGGCTTTTATTTCTTTTTATTCTGTCAGCAATACTCACTTTCAAGTCTGTTTATCTTTTATGCTTTATTGCCAATGATAAATAACTTTCTAATTATTCTTGTGCATTTAGAAAATATTCAATTTTTTTCTGTTAAAAATATCATGTTAAAATTATGACCTCTGTTAAAAGTTAATTTCTAAGACAATTTTAAGATCAACACAGCTGTTAAACTGTTTAAATAGTTATCATCACTCTCTTAAGTTAATCCAAAGTGCTTTTGGGGTTAGAATAGTAGCTTTGTGAATGATCTGCACCTCTTTTTAAAATGTTAAGGCAATAAGTTTGAGGTACTCTGTAATGTAATTAGCACATAGGTTAAAATTTTAAATAAAATAATGTAAAAATATGCATATTTCTCCCCTGATATATGAAGTTTCAAAGCCATCATTACAACCATTTTTTTTTTAATTCTTCTTTTCAGTGTGTGCGATTAACATTTCCAGCTGAACCGGGAATAGGAAGTTGTCTTGTCTAAATTGCTTCTTGTTAACTCACCTTCCATTACAGTATGTATAGAAAAATCTCAGTGTGCCTAATCATCCCCAGGAACAAGAAGCACTTTACTATGTTTTTCATTCATTCTCTTTAAGACTCTTGCTTTGGTTATCTTAAGGTGCATGAACATTTGTTTCAAAGCTGTTTCAAGTATCTTCTAAGTCACTGGGGCATAAAAGTAAAGTGTATAATTTCAAGCTTTCTTAAAATGCAACATCCTGATTTTAGAAGTCCCAATAGTTCTGTAGCATAACTGCTATTTATGTGAGGTTCAGACATCTCTAAAATCCACAAATAAACATGGTTAGACTAAGTCATGAAACCATCTAAAATAAGCATTTTGACTCTCATTCCTAAGCTATATTTACTGTGCTTCAAGTGTTTACTACTAAAATATTCATCATCAATTGGTGCAGCCAATATGGAAAGCAGTATGGAGATTTCTTGGAAAATTGGGAATGGAACTAGCATTTGACCCAGTTATTCCTCTCCCTGGTCTATACCCAAGGGTCTTAAAAACAGCATACTACAGGGACACAGCCACATCAATGTTTATAACAGCACAGTTCACAATAGCTAAACTGTGGAATCAACCTAGATGCCCTTCAGTAGATGAATGGATAAAAAAAATGTGGCATATATACACAATGGAATATTACTCAGCAATAAAAGAGAATAAAATCATGGCATTTTCAGGTAAATGGATAGAGTTAGAGAAGATAATGCTGAGTGAAGTTTCCAATCCCCCAAAATGAAATGTCGGATGTTTTCTTTGATATAAGGAGGCTGATTCATAGTGGGATAGGAAGAGGGAGCATGGGAGGAATAGATGAACTTTAGACAAGGCAGAGGGGTTGGAAGGGAAGGGAGGCGGCATGAGGTTAGAATGTGATGATCATTATTACCCAAAGTACATGTATGAAGACACAAATTGGTGTGAATATTCTATTTATACAACCAGAGATATGAAAAATTGTGCTCCATATGTATAATAAGAATTTCAATGCATTCTGCTGTCATATAAATTTGAAAAAATAAAATAAAATATACATCATGAAAAATGCTATTATACTAATATTTAATGGGAATAATTTTTTTTTCAATTATACAATTAAGTTTCTTATTTTAATCTATTTTAGCCCACATTTTCCCAGCGCTGTGTGCTACGTATTTGACTTTGCTCAACTTTATCAATCCTGGCTCTACTTGTCTCCCTCTAACATCATTAGCCAGGTGACTTTAGGCAACTCTGTTAACCTCCCTGAACCTCAATTACTTTGTCTGTATGAAGAAGGAGTTAGACTTTAAGTCATCTAAGTTCTAATCCAATACTGATGTTCTATGATGAATGGCAGACTTTTAGCTCATAGTAAAACTCTCTCAGTGCCTGATCCTAAACAATTACTGTACTAAAGTGTATTTGAACAAAATGATCACAGCTTGACTGCATGGTTAGCTGCACACTAGTATTTTAAGTATAGTTTCATATATCTCAGAAAGTTATAAATTAGGGAACTTAGCAAACTGCATTAGCTCATTAATTAAGGTAATTGTTCAATATTCTGAATAGAGGAATTGTATATTTCTCCATATGAATCTAATTTCTTAACATGAATAATGAAAGTTACTGGAAAGGCAGTCATTCACTCTCTACTCCAGAGACTGAGCATTTGAGCAATATATTAAAGAGATAAATGAGAATTAAATACCGTGGGCACTTCATTGCTTGTAAAACTGTATTTAAGAACTTGCATGGGCCTACAGCTGAAGCTTTATGCATTTCTTAAAAGCTGAACATTATGACTTGCCAATAAGGAAATGTTGGGTTCTTAGAGTTTAACTAGCCAGATACCAGGAAAATGACTTGGAAAAAAAAAAAAAAAAGACTTTCAGTGATCTGTCCTATATTGGAGAAAAAACTTTCTCAGTGAGGCTCTAGAATGAGGCAAGAATTGCATAATGAGGGAGAGCAAATTTACCATGTTACAGATGTAGACATCGCAGCTCTGAGAATGCAATGATTTTTATGATAGTAATATTAAGAAGGAATAAGAAATATCTGGTTGGTGCTGAATCTTTACTCCCCCTCTTTCTTGCCCTTATATTATTACCTATCAAGCGTGCCTTATAGGCATAAGAAAAATACATATTGATGTCTACTTGTCATTTGTCTAGTCAGTCACAACTGTACACCTAAATGCTCCCTAATTCTGTACAAAGAGAACAAAAATCTCACCATGAAATTCCCTTAAGTAATCAGATTGTGACTTTAAGATGTATAGGTTGTTGATGTAAAGGGAGCTATACTAAAGGAGAGAGTGCTTGACTTTTGGGGGGTCATAGTTTATGTAAAATGTAAGAAAGAATCTATTTTGCAGTAAATTTTCATATGGGATTTTGCATATCAAAACTCTAATTTGAACTGCAATTGTCTTCTGATAATCATCATTGGGGAGTAAGGTGGACCCTCCTGGATCACCATAAAACTTTTATTAAAGGCCTCTTTGGACGTGCCCTATCTTTTCCATCTTTTACCCAGCTCCAGCAAACAGGTTGGCTGGAAGGCATAAGACCTCTGACCAGGGTTGTGACTAGATCAGTCTGAGCTAAGCATAGACCAACACAGAGCCGAAGTGATTTAACTGCTTGTTGTGCAATTCACTGAACTAGCCTAGCAATAATTTCTATGAGGTTTCTTTGGAAAGTACAATAGTTGTTGCCTGAAGTCTTACAAGCTGACGAAAAGGGGAGGACAACATTGCTTACCAGGTGAACAAGCCCCCCACCCCTTTATCAAACTGAAGATGGGTAACCATTGCAACTGAAGCCGGGCTTTCATGAAATCTCTTTACAACACAGACATTGACTTTATAGAGGTGCCAAGATAAAATGGATTGAAATTCAGTTATATTTCTCAATGAACAATGTTGTAGCACTCTTGCCTCAGAGAAATGTCCCATGAAATATATGTTTAAAATAAGAGTGGTTTTGTTTATTTAAAAACCTTTCCCTAGAATTTATATATTTTAATATATGTACATGCTGTATTTATGTTTACATATATATATTAAACATATTTAATTAACTACTTTGTAATTCTGTATTAAATTAAGCAATATAGCAATCTTGACATTAGTTTATTACTATTATGTCTTACTAGAATGTAGAAAGAATACAAGAAGTGTGACCATTAGAAGCAGTAACAATAAGTACAAAGAGAAGAAAGAAAAAATAAAGAAAATACCCTTATTTATATTAGAATTTTGTCTGGTTTCAATTCTTGCTTTGCTTTTTTTCCTTTAAGAATGTCTTGATTTGCATCATCTTAATAATAATTAAGAATGCCTGAAATAAAGAAACTATAATAAGATGAAGGTAACAGTGTATTTGAGTGCCAAGGAGGATATTTGGAACAGTCTAGATTTTAAAATTGCATTATAGGGAATAGATTGGAGTGGTTCACTCTTGCCTGAAGAGGTCCACTTTAACTGAAAGGACCATTAAATTCCTGTTTTCTTGCCATCAGTGCTCATTATTGCTGCTCAGTTTATATTTTAATATTGTAAACTTTAAATAAAAAGTTTCACTTGTATGAAAAATAAAATTGAAAACTAATTTTTCTGATCATCCTTTTATTTTTATTATAGAATAGAAACAAGCTAAAATGTATAATTTCTCATTTAGTAAACACTAAAATTATGTTAGATATGTGAATAGTTAATATAAAACAAAATGATTTGATAAGAAGTTATATACTTTTTATGATTTTTCCTTGTAGAAATTAAACAGTTACCTTTTCACAAAAACTACTTTTCTCAGAAAAAAAAAACTATTGATAACCTAAGGCCCTATCATAAGTTAACATAAACTATATATTCAAGTTCATATATCATTTGATATGAAACACAGAATCACAAAATGAGATTAAATATCTGATATCTATCAATAATTTTATTGAAGCATCATATCTATTCTTAAACTTACAGGAAGAAAGATTTGTTATTCAACTAATGCAGCTCTATTTGAATGTTATGTTATTTTAAAGGAGGTTTCTCTTAATATTTATGCTAAATATTTCTACTGGGGAGTGTAATATTGAAAGAGTAAATTTCCAATGTATTATATTTATTATATTTGAACCCAGATATTATTGTTTCAGGTAGGCAGCTACTTGAAATTTTTTTTAAATCCAAAATAATTAGGGCAGTGTGAAGGGAGATGAATCTTCTCAATACCAATTGGTATCAATTGGGGAAGAAGAGCAGGGGGCTAGCTCTTGAAAAGCACAATATTGTTAATATTTCCCTGGAAGCAATAAAAATAACATCAGGATAATTTCCAGGAAGCGCTGCATGGGGCTAGTCCAGACTGATTTAAAACAGCACATCATTCCCTATATTGAAATACAAAAATTTGATCTGGAAAATGCGCAGCACAGTGATGTATCCAGGATCAAGAAAGATGACCTAAGGGAAGCAATAGTTGGAGATTTCAGTGTTGAAAGAATGAGAATAGAAAGAAGGCTTTGCCATTGCTTTGCTGATGTTATTATTTAATAATTATAAAATCTGAGCATGTGTATTTTGAGTTCTATGGGTGGATGATGCAGCCCTTTTCACAAGCTCAGAAGTAACTGAGTGCAAATAATTCATTGGCAGCATATTCATATTACTTTGACTCCTCTCCTAGCTGATGTCAGTGCACACCTAGGCTCCTTTGCTGAGGAAAAGCAGTTTTCACTTTCTTATCAGGGTTCATGAGTTCAATTGATGATTGTGACAGCTTGATCTACAGCTGATTCACTAGCTCTATCCCTTATAGAAAGAGGACCAGGACACTCATAATCGGGTAAATAGAGTTGTTAAAAGTCCAAGTTGCTTCCCAATACATTAAAGGGTTCCATGTTCTATGTAATCCAATATGCTACTATAAAGACAGTAACTATAAGACCTTATATTATACCTGAATGACATTCACAATTATACCACCCAGAGACTATCTAATTTTGGCTTAAATAATTTCAGTACTTGAATTTATTGACTCTGAAGCAGGGTTACCATACTTGAACGACTGTGGATATTAAACAAATCTTCTATATTAGTGCAAACAATATTTCCCTGTAACTTTAATCTTGATTCTAATTTAAATACCTGAGTCCAAGCAGAACAACTCCAAGTTTGCTGCAGGAAACTATCCCATCACCCAGAATTTACCAATGTAAGAATCTCCAGTCCTTCAAGCAAGCATTTCTTATATGCTTGTGCTTCTATCCCTATCAATATCTTTCTTGCTAACAACTAGCAGTTATTGTTTGATTAACACAGGATATTTTGGAGACCTAGCATCTCTCTCTATGACTATATTTACATGCACACATGTGTATGTATATCTATGTATACATATATATTATGTCTAGACTTATTAAATATTGAGTGATATATTAATATATGAAATTGTATGTACATATTAGCCATGTGATAGATATTATATATAATATTTATATGATTATTGCTGTTGTTTTGATTTTTGGTTTATTTATTTAACAAAATAAATTTTCAGCAGCAACATTCTATTTATAGTCCATATCAGCTATAATGAATGAACTCCTTTTCTTTCTTATATTATCTGTTTCTCATTGATCCATAAATGTGCCAATGTTTTCCTTAGTAATCGCATAAATAAAATTTTGTCACTTGAATTAGATTAACTTTTTTAGATAATGATCATATTAAACTCCTTTATTTCTTCATCTATATTGTTTTGAGTCTCAAAAATTCATTCTGATCCTAAATTTTTCTCACCCTGAAAATATATAGTACTTCTATGCTCTACATCATTCAAGGAAAATAGTAAACAGGGCTTTATTGCTTCATTGAAATTATTGTACTAATATGGCCAGTGATTAGACATAAAGGAAATAAGAATCACTGTTTTTCTTCCTTTTGAGATGAAAGCATTCCTCCCCAATCATCTTTTGTGATCTAAGCTCATTTGACCTAAACTCTTTTCAATCAAGAGTATATTTAATGGCCAAATGAAAACATAAAAGAGAAAATATAATCTTGGTGGTACTAGGTTTATATCATAGATTGAATGCATATCCTCTTCCCCAACTCATATATTGAAATTTCAACATCAAGGTGATGGTATTAGGAAGTGGGTCCTTTGAGGTTATGAAGGTGGAGCACTCATGAATGGAATTAGTGCCTTTATATGAGACCAAGGGAGATGAATTTTCTATACAAGAGAAGACAGAAACTGTAAATCAAGAACAGGACCTTCACCAAGAATGCAGCCGTGGTGTCAATCCCCAATCTCTAACCTGAAGTCTTAAGAACTGTGAGAAATAAGTGTCTGTTGTTTATGCCACCCAGGCTATGGCATTCTGTTCTATCAATCCAAACAGACAAAGGTGGTATACTAATTTTAAAATTAGTTCTTATTTTTTCTCTACATCCTTTTATATTTAGACTTAAACTAACACGAACAATAATAATAAGGACATTAATCCACATTGGAAACTTATGAGTCTTGTATACATTATTACTCCAAAGAAGCAACATGATATGAATTATTACAGAAAACAATATTGCCTGCTTTATGTTTCCCTTAGTATTCCTTAAGGTTATTATATACTAACATGCCTTTATTTAAATATGACTGAAAAGAACATCTGCGATCAGAGTGAGGGAAATTTTAACAGCATGTTTTTGAAGAAAAGCTAGTTTTTGTGTTGTGGCGACCTGGGCGACCTGGACCAGTTCTCTACTACAAACAGTTAATACCTTGGATGAGTAGAAATTTTTCATCCTTGAAATGTAAGCAGGTAGCCAGAACTGATTAAAACTTATGTTGGATTTCAAAATTGAAGGCATTAGAAAAACAAACTTAAATTTCCCCAGTTTCACAGGAAGTGGGACCAGAAAAGAAAAGCCCAGAGCTCATGGAAAGCATCAAGTCTAGTAGGAGAGTCCTTCCTAAAAACATGTAGAAAAAACAAACAAAATAAGAAGCTGGTGCCCTCAGGTAAATAATAAGAAGAATAATTATACCCCACCCCGGCAGAACTCAGAAGTTCGTAGTTTAATCCAGAACTGTGGCAAACAATACTGACACGCTTTGTCTATGTGTACAAGGTTCTTTTGAACTCCACTGGAGTGTAGTTTCACTTACACTTAATAGCTTAGCAGGGACTTTTTAGTCTTCTTGCTTGAATTTGGATCTGAATTCTATTTTTTTTCTACCTATGTGACTTAGGCTAGGCTATTTAATCTCTCTCTCTCTCTCTCTCTCTCTCTCTCTCTCTCTCTCTCTTATTTGTAAAATAAGGATTAAAATTTATTTAAAATTTATTTACTTGACTATCCTAAATACAATTTATGTGCTATTTTTAGCTAGGTATACTATGTTTTTGGTGTTGAGTTTACAAATTTATATGACTAATATACCATCTTTTGTCAAATCAAGCATTAAAACACTATTCCATGATATTACAAGGCATTAGACTTTATTATTGAGTAAGGTAGTTATAGCCTTTCAATTATAGTTATGGAACATAGATCATATCTAGATTATACACAAATTAATTTCAGAAATAAGCCATTTAAATAATTTTCTGGAAGGTAAAATTGTTTAAAAAGCCAGTAAAATTTAAAGAACTAAAAGAATGCTAGACTGATAGGAAGAAGGGAAGCTTTGTAAAAGATGGTTCTAGAAAAATATTTATTAAATTAGTAGAGAAACAAAAGTACACATGGGCTGGGGTTGTGGCTTAGTGGTAGAGCTCTTGCCTAGGATGTGCAAGGCCCTAGGTTTGATCCTCAGTACCACATAAAAATAAATAAATAAAATAAAGGTATTATGTCCAACTACAACTAAAATTTTTTTTAAAAGTAAATATAAACCCAAATGATAGTAGAATTAGCAATATAAATATTGAATTTTCAACTACCAGGAAGTAATTGATGAGAAAAACCCAGAAGCAATGATAGAAGGCTTTATAAAGTTGTGAAAATGAAAAACACCAACCAATTTAGATTATTTTGTAAAGCCATATATTTGTATATTAATGCTGTTTAAAGATTACAATAGAACAACTGTTGCATCTATACACCAAAAATAAGGATATAAATAAAAATGTGAATTACAATTTACATTAAATACAATCAGTGTATAAATTTATTTTAAATATGATTTTAAGAATAATAATAAATGTTATTCACCACATCAATAGACTTAAAAATAAGAACCATATGATCATCTCGATAGATGCGGAAAAAGCATTCGACAAAGTACAGCATCCCTTTATGTTCAAAACTCTAGAAAAACTAGGGATAACAGGAACATACCTCAATATTGTAAAAGCAATGTATGCTAAGCCTCAGGCTAGCATCATTCTGAATGGAGAAAAACTGAAGGCATTCCCTCTAAAATCTGGAACAAGACAGGGATGCCCTCTCTCTCCACTTCTGTTCAACATAGTGCTCGAAACACTGGCCAGAGCAATTAGACAGACGAAAGAAATTAAAGGCATCAAAATAGGAAAAGAAGAACTTAAATTATCACTATTTGCAGATGATATGATTCTATACCTAGCAGACCCAAAAGGCTCTACAAAGAAACTATTAGAGCTAATAAATGAATTCAGCAAAGTGGCAGGATATAAAATCAACACGCATAAATCAAAGGCATTCCTGTATATCAGCGACAAATCCTCTGAAATGGAAATGAGGACAACCACTCCATTCACAATATCTTCAAAAAAAATAAAATACTTGGGAATCAACCTAACAAAAGAGGTGAAAGACTTATACAATGAAAACTACAGAACCCTAAAGAGAGAAATAGAAGAAGATCTTAGAAGATGGAAAAATATACCCTGTTCATGGATAGGCAGAACTAACATCATCAAAATGGCGATATTACCAAAAGTTCTCTATAGGTTTAATGCAATGCCAATCAAAATCCCAACGGCATTTCTTGTAGAAATAGAGAAAGCAATCATGAAATTCATATGGAAAAATAAAAGACCCAGAATAGCAAAAACAATGCTAAGCAGGAAGTGTGAATCAGGCGGTATAGCGATACCAGACTTCAAACTATACTACAGAGCAATAGTAACAAAAACAGCATGGTACTGGTACCAAAACAGGCGGGTGGACCAATGGTACAGAATAGAGGACACAGAAACCAATCCACAAAACTACAACTATCTTATATTTGATAAAGGGGCTAAAAGCATGCAATGGAAGAAGGATAGCATCTTCAACAAATGGTGCTGGGAAAACTGGAAATCCATATGCAACAAAATGAAACTGAATCCCTTTCTCTCGCCATGCACAAAAGTTAATTCAAAATGGATCAAGGAGCTTGATAACAAATCAGAGACACGCCGTCTGATAGAAGAAAAAGTTGGCTACGATCTACAGTCGGTGGGGTCGGGCTCCAAATTCCTCAATAGGACACCCATAGCACAAAAGTTAATAACTAGAATCAACAAATGGGACTTACTCAAACTAAAAAGTTTTTTCTCAGCAAAAGAAACAATAAGAGAGGTAAATAGGGAGCCTACACCCTGGGAACAAATCTTTACTCCTCACACTTCAGATAGAGCCCTAATATCCAGAGTATACAAAGAACTCAAAAAATTAGACAATAAGAGAACAAACAACCCACTCAACAAATGGGCCAAGGACCTGAACAGACACTTCTCAGAGGAGGACATACAGTCCATCAACAAGTACATGAAAAAATGCTCAACATCTCTAGCTGTCAGAGAAATGCAAATCAAAACCACCCTAAGATACCATCTCACTCCAGTAAGATTGGCAGCCATTATGAAGTCAAACAACAACAAGTGCTGGCGAGGATGTGGGGAAAAGGGTACACTTGTACATTGCTGGTGGGACTGCAGATTGTTGCAGCCAATTTGGAAAGCAGTATGGAGATTTCTTGGAAAGCTGGGAATGGAGCCACCATTTGACCCAGCTATTCCCCTTCTCGGTCTATTCCCTAAAGACCTAAAAAGAGCATGCTACAGGGACACTGCTACATCGATGTTCATAGCAGCACAGTTCACAATAGCAAGACTGTGGAACCAACCTAGATGCCCTTCAATAGACGAATGGATAAAAAAAATGTGGCATTTATACACAATGGAGTATTACTCTGCATTAAAAAATGACAAAATCATAGAATTTACAGGGAAATGGATGGCATTAGAGCAGATTATGCTAAGTGAAGCTAGCCAATCCCTAAAAAACAAATGCCAAATGTCTTCTTTGATATAAGGAGAGTAACTAAGATCAGAGTAGGGACGAAGAGCAGGAGAAGAAGATTAACATTTAACAGGGATGAGAGGTGGGAGGGAAAGGGAGAGAGAAGGGAAATTGCATGGTAATGGAAGGAGACCCTCAGGGTTATACAGTGGAGGGGGTAGAGAGAGAGGAGGGGAGGGGAGGGGGGAGGGGGGAGGATGGGAAAGGCAGTGGAGCACAACAGACACTAGTATGGCAATATGTAAATCAATGGATGTGTAACTGATGTGATTCTGCAATCTGTGTATGGGGTGAAGGTGGGAGTTCATAACCCACTTGAATCAAAGTGTGGAATATGATATGTCAAGAAATTTGTAATGTTTTGAACAACCCACAATAAAAAATTAAAAAAAAAAAAGAATAATCCCTTTTCCCCAGCTATATTGAGGTATAACTAACTGTCAAATAAAAATGGTACATATTTATTGTTGTCCATATTCTTTTTTTTCAGTTTTTTATTTTAATTTTAGTTTTTAATTGATTTTATTATTTTTTTAAATACACGGCAACAGTGAAATGCATTACAATCCTTATTACACATATAGAGCACAATTTTTCATATCTTTGTATATAAAGTATGTTCACATCAATTTATGGCATTATAATGCACTTTTCTTTGCATTACAATTCTCAATACACATACATACCACAATTTTTCTTATCTCTGTTTGTTGACACCCAATTCAAGTCTTCATACATGTACTTTGTATAATGATAACCATCACATTCCATCATCCTTGCTAATCCCCTTCTCCCTCCCTTTTCCTCCTACCCCCTTTTCCCTATCTAGAATTAATCTAATCCTCCCATGCTCTCCCTCCCTACCCCACTATGAGTCACCCCCCCTTATATCAGAGAAAACATTTGACATTTGTTTTTTTGGGGATTGGCTGACTTCACTTAGCATTATCTTCTCCAATGCCATCCATTTACCTGCAAATGCCATGATTTTGTTCTTTTCTAATGCTGAGTAATATTCCATTGTGTATAAATGCCACACTTTTTTATCCACATTTTTTATGCCAATTCCCAAAAACTAAAGGCTGCATGTTCTCTCTGATAAATGGATGCTGATCCATAAGTGGCAGGGGGAAAGGGAAAAATGGAGGAACTTTGGGAAAAGGGGAGAGAGGGGCAAGGAGGAGAAATGAGGGCAGGAAAGATGGTGGAATGAGATAGTCATCATCACCGTAGGTATATACATATGTATGACTGCACATATGGTGCTATGGTACATCATGTACAAAACTGAAAAGTTGGCCTGCAATTGTGTGCAATGAATCAAAATGCCTTCTGCTGTCATAATTAAAATAAATAAATTTTTTAAAAGAATATAATATAGACCAGAGCTGAAGATTTTTAATTTATTCTTTAATCATTAGTTATATATTGATTATTGTTTGAAATAATGTTTTGAATATACTGTGTGATTAAAATATATTATTATAATTAAAAAATGAACAATAAATCCTTCATATCAAATAAAAATTAAAAATGGTATATATTTAAGTTTTACAGCATGGCATTTCTATACATATAGGGAACTTATTACAGCAGTCAACCTAATTAAAATTCATTGCAAGAGTTCTCAACTCTGATAGGGGATAAAAGCAGACCCACTAACACCCTGTACAATTTGTATTCTTAGATCTAGTCTCGTGAGACCAAATAGTTGCACAAATCAGGCAAAGCAACTTTGTTACTCATAGGTAGGTAGCAAGAATCTTAGAATCCATAGAAGCCAATTCTCCAAGGCATAATCGAAGCCCTACCCAACCTGCCCATACCACAGACCAAAGAACTCTGCTCTGTTTGGATCATTAAGTCAAAGGTTGCAGGACATCCAGTTCTAGGAAGATGAGGACAGACTCCTACAAATGGTTTCTGTTTCATTTTAGTATAGTGAATTCTTAGTACATTCTGCAATTATTCTGAAAGCTACAAATTGCAGCAGGGGCCTGGGATGGCCAAAGTCATCTAGGGCCCTGTCCTCCTGCATTACACCTCTCCACAGAATCCTACTTAGCAAAGCTAGTCCATTTCATAAGCACATTGACCCATTTGATTTGGAAGCAAAGTTTTGTCTCATCAGATATAACACATCAAATGACATAATGTCAGTGCAATACAGTTGCAGAATACATTTTACTAGCCCCAGGAAGACCACTACTGCAAAATGCATAATCAGGCCTGTCTGGAACAGAGACTCACTCAGGATCCTAGTGATCCAGGTAAGTTGCTAAAGAAAGATCCTCAGATACTTCCACTATCTGCAGTCAGAGGGCCTCCTTCCAGGTCTCCTCTACTTGGGTTTCTAGAATACCTAAACTATTTATCCAGGTAGCACAGCCAAATGTATTGGCAATAATACACACTTCTCTAAATTGAACTAAAAAATCTAGGGCAATTCTGTTGTTTAAATAATTTTCCTGAAGGAGTTGAGGAATATCTGAGTTGCTAAGAGCAGTTGAAATGGAGATGTCAATGTTTGCCATGGTCAGAGGTAGGTATTCTTTTTTTCATAAGAACTAAATATCATGTTTAGTACCAAAAATCTAATAAGAACTTAAATTTACTCAGAGTCAGTTATACCACCTGGCTGTTCATTAACAAGCCTGAGGTACAGGGTTAAGCTATTGGCCCAATGGCACTTTTCATTTTCATAGAGGATGTGATATTCAGGGGCACCCTAAGCACAACTAATGTGCAATATCCACCACATACCAACTTTCTAAATATCAAATAGTTCATCCCATATTTGAGTGAAACCTGGATTGCTCTCATGAGCACATTGCACTTTTTCCTCACTTAGATGTTAATGACATTGATGTTCATCAGCTAAGATGCATTAATATCATTGTTGCATGAACTCAATTTCTACCATACAAATATAGGGCTGACAACAATATGTTCCTTATTTTCATGGCCACCTGGGGATGCTTCTCATTAAAAGTATTACCTCACCAAGGTTTTGTTAGTTGTGGTTGGTTTTATAGGTCAATTAAGTTATAACAGGGCACCTCTGGCTCCCTCAAACACAGTAAATGCCAGATCTCCCTCATTAATTCACAATTCACATTTTGGGGGTAGTTACTGTAGCATTAGGAACACTGGCGTAGTTTACCACTGGGCAAACAAGAGAGTCCCTGTGGTCTCTGATAAAATGAGGTCTGGGGTTATAGATTTCAATACTTTGTCAGTTTTCCCATGATGCCCAAAGCTTTACAGAACCTAAGGAAGGCATTATGCACCCAGGATCTGCTGTAATTGGTAAAGGATCAGCTAACATTTTTTTTTTTTTTTTTTTTTTTTTTTTTTTGTGGAGTCTCCTAGTTTCTTGGTGTCCTATCTTAGCCCAATTTTGAATTTACCATTTACATTTGATATTTCAGCTCTGTTGAACCTGACCGATTTTGTTGGTGGTTTTCTTTTTAGGTCATTGAGCTACTTAAAGATGAGTATTTTTGAACCTTTGTCGGGCAGTCTAAAGATACACACTTCTTTAGGGTTAGTTACTGATATTGTGTTCTTTTCATGTTGTCATTTTTCCTCAACTATCTGTGATCCTGTGACCTTGAATTGGTGCCTGAATTTTGAGGAGGAAAGACATTCTTTTAGTGTTCATAGACTGACTTCAGCAGGCAAATCCCATCAACACTCAATCCATCCAGGGTTTTGGGGGAGGCCAGTTGTGGTGTCCATGCACATTCTTGCTGCTGGATTTTTGAGCAGACTGGCCTGATGCATAAGCCTGGAGGGGAAGGCCTGGAGCTTAGAGAATGGGAAAGGAGTTTTGTGGATAACATGAAGTGGTTCTTACTACCTTCTTTAATGTGTCTTTTCTTATTTCTGTGTTGTAAACATCCATCTGGATTATTTACTATCGTAAAGATATTGTTGTACAAGGATAGTTATTCAAATTGATTTTTCTGTGAGGAGACAAGCACTGGAAACTACTATCTACCACCCTGCTGATGTCATTCCCTTCCAAATAATATCATACAAGATATTTAATTATATTACATTATCAATATATCGCATTATAATATTTAGTTCTTAACAGTAGTCAATAGACAATAATCCACGGGCTGGTCTTTTCATTTAAACATAGAATCTCTTAAGAGAGTTGCCTTTTAAAATGCTACAATTCATCAGGTCACTGTTTACAAATTAGTTAGACATATGGCAATATGTGAGAAGCTAGTGCTAATTATGTGATACTAATTAAATATACAAGACTTTCAGTTCTAATGAACACTGATTTTATTCTAAAATAGAAGATGATGGAAACAGGAACAATTTTCATGTGTTTATAATGGTAGCAAAATGTTTCAGCATTGCTCATTAAATACTTGAGCCTACTTAATGCTCTTCTTTCAATTGCAGTTTACAATACTAAACTGAAAATGATTTTAGAAAATATAAATCACATGTAGATTTATATTTCTGATTCTAAATTAATGAACTTTAGATAATATTGAAACTATCCTCATGTCATTGAAAAGAAGTCTGATTATTTCCTATTTTAACAACAAAATAAGTATAAAATACCTATTGGAAAACACAAAATGCCATTTGCAATTAAATTAAATTTTGAGAAGAATTGATTGATACTATAATAGATAACTCATGGGAAATTTAATATTGTCATAAATACTGACAGGAGACATAGCTTTGTTTGCTGACAGCTAAGCACAAGCTCAGCTTCAGCTAGGAAAAATAAATTTATTTTCTCCAAAGAAGTCAGAAAAATTTCATCCCAGCCAAAAACATCATTTTTTTCTTTATCTAATAATAGTTGCAATACAATTGAAGGGCATAGGGTGTATATGCACAGCATTATGCCCATCAATCAGAACAACTGCTCTTTTCCTAACTTGAACTCTCAGAATATCCAGGTTTCATCATATTCAATTATAGTAGTTTAAAGTTACTGACTATAGCCATGTTTGTTTTTACAAAGCATTTTTGAGTGAAGTGTGACAGTAGTGTTTGATATAAAGACATTAAATACAACTTGGTTAATAAAAATCTAAATTGACCCATCCAGATGTGGTTACAAATGCCTCTAATCCCTGTAACTTGGAATACTGAGGCAAGAGAATGGCAAGTTGAAGGCCAGCCTTGGAAACTTAATGAGACCTGTTCTAGAATAAAAAATAAAAAGGGCTGGGGATCAGCCAGGGATCAAGCTCAGGGATCAAGCAACCCTGGGTTCATTCCCCAGTACCACAAAAAGGAAAAAGCTAAATTAAACAAAAATAATAAATATGAATATTTCTTTCATCTAAACCTTTCATTCCTTCCCTCATGAAATCCTACTTTTCATTGTATTAAAGCAGATCCAGAAGTTATATGTATACCTCCATATAATTCATAAGGAAGCAAATGAAAATGTGACTGATACATGAAAATTTTGGTCTCTTAGAAAACTGAATGATGAAAATAGTTTCATCTTTGAAAACTGTAAGGACAACCAAACAGAAAGATTTTTTATTTTACAATAAAAATCTAATGATGTCAAAGCAAAAGAAAATGTGAAGAACAAAGATAGTGGTAGAAAATAAGAACAATGTTCCTGATAAATAACTTTGCCAGCAAGGAATTGATTACCATTCATTGTAAGGTAAAATCTGAACCTTGGGACCATTCTAATCTAATAAGTGGAAGGAAAAAAATATATAACTAATTCACACATTCTTTTCTTTTTGGGTTTTATATTCAAAAGTCTAATTAAAGAGAGTATAATAAAGTAATAATTTGCAGATGTGTTGAAAGGAGTAATAGAATCAACAAGGAATAATAATGGTCTCAGGGACTAGCAACTTTGTTGAATTTTTAGTAAAACTAGGGCTAATGGAAAAGAGGAAGAAAGAGTGATTTGGAGTGTGAAGAGAGGAGAAGTATTCAAAAAGACCAAGTTTTAGAAGAACAGAGCCACTAACACAACTGTGGCCATAGTTCAGTGGTAGAGTACTCACCTACAATGCATGATGCCCTGGGCCTGATATTTGAGTAAATCCTAAGGTTTTATCCAAGAGTAAAGCACACATAACCATTAGGAATTCATACACACACCTGTACACAGGTACAAGCACATACATGAACATGCACACACAAAACATTTAATAATGTATTTAAGTAGGAAAAAATAGGAAAAGTAGTTTTAGGTATTTTTGCTATTAGAAAAAATTAAGTCTTAAATATCCTGTATTCTAATAATTACAAAGGAAACCAGTGCTACAGTGGTGGAAGTGGCAGACTCCATGTAAGAAGTTATATGGTGGAGGTGACCCATGTCTAGGACAGTACTTGCAATTTCATCCACTTCCATTAAAAAAAATTAAGGATAAAACTTTCTTCTGTTCTCTGAAAAGTAAATTGAAAATTAATGTGATTGTTTTAGCAAGCTTTTTTGCTGTTATGACTAAAAGACCTGACAAGAACAACTGGAGAAGGAAACGTTTATTAGGGGGCTCATGGTTTCAGAAGTTCATAGATAGCCAGCTAAGTCAGATTAAGAAAGTTCTGGCAAAGCATCTTTCTGCATCTGTTGCACATGTCTTCAGCTCAAAATAACCCTTGTGTCAAGATGATAAATTTGAGGTGGGATAGATAAAGATATACACCATTGGGATCATTTTAAAATCTACAGTTCAGGGGTGTTACATATATTGAAATTAACATTTTAGAAGTATTTTCATTCTTCAAATCCAATATACAATAGCTGTATACTATTAAATAATAACTACCCTTTACCCTCTCACATGTCCTGTCCTTGGTAACCATCATTCTACTTTTTGATCTGTAAATCTAACTATTTTATGTAATTGGAATCATAACAATATTCACATTTTTGTGACAAGTTTATTTTACTAAACAGAATGTCCTTAAAATTAATTTTTATTGTAGAATGTGGCAGGATTTTCTTACTTTTTAAGGCTGAAAAACATTATATTGTATGCATGTTTCACGTTTTTTTATTCACTTATACATTGTTGGATGGTTGGATTGCTTCAACCTCTTAATGATTGTATATAGGACTATCATTGACACAGGTGTGCATTTACCTCTCAGTGATCATGCTTTCAATTATATTGGCTATGAACCCAGAAGTAGGATTGTTGAAGCATATGATAACTCCATTTTTAATTTTTAAAGAAAACTGTAGTCTTTTCCACAGAAATTGTACCCTACCAGTAGTGAACAATGATACCAATTTATATGCATCATCAGCAACACTTGTTATTCTCTGCTTTTGGGATAATAGCCATTCCAGTGGGGGTGAGGTAGCCTCTCATTGAGGTTTATATTTCCATTTCTATAATGATTAGGAATGTTGAGTATCTTTCCATGTATTTATTGACAATTTGTATATCATCTTTGGATAAATTCATATTCAAATCTTTTGTCAATTTCTAATGTTCACATACAAAGGCCCATGTATGATAATCTTGGTCTTCTACTTGGCACTCTTGGAATGTGGTAGAACCTTTAACAAGTTGGGTCTTATGGTAGATTTTAGGTTATAGGGGATCTGCTTCCTGGCCATTGTGGGATGCCCAGCTTGCTCTACCCTGCACTCTTGTTATGATATATTGCCTTGTTATAGGGCCAAGTAACCATAGACTGAAATTTTGCAAAAAAACAAAAAAACAAAGCCATTCCTCTTTTTAAGTCCAGTGTCTCAGGTATTTTGTTAAATTAGCAGAAAGAAAGCTGTCTCTAACACATACACACATACATACACAAGGACTATTGGACTGTTCTTCACTCTTGATATTAACCTCTTATCAGATCCATGTTTTACAATTATTTTCTCTCACTGCATAGGTCACCTATTCACTTTGTTGAATTTTTCCTTTGACTCACAAAGGTTTTTAAACTTGATGTGGTCTTCGCAACTTCTGCTTATTTTGCCTGTGTTTTTGGTATCTTATTCAATAAATTTTTCTGTAATCTGATATTCTAAAAATTTTCCTATTTATTTCCTTGTAGGCGTTATGTGGTTTTAGGTTTTCCATTTAGGTCTTGTTTACACTATTTTAATTTTTGTATATCTTGTAAGATCAGAGTCAAACTTCATGCTTTGCATATGGATATCCAGTTTTCTCAACTAAATCCCAGAGACAAGTCTTCACTCATTATGTAGTCTTGGTTCCCTTGCCAAACATCATATCACCATATACATGATAATTTATTTCTAGTCTCTGTATGCTATGACATTGGTCTATTTTTCTGTCGTTATGTCTGTGACACACTGTTTTGGTTCCTGTGTTTTCATGATGTATTTTAAAATAAGAATGTTGAAATTTCATAAGAATTCCAGAATATTTTTTTCCATTTTGGGGAAAATACTATTTTCATTTTGATAAGCAACTATATTGTATCTATATATTGCTTGGAGAGTGTTTTAGTCAGCTTTTTCAATACTGAGACCAAAAGACCTGACAAGAACCGTTTAAAGGAGCAAAAAATTGTTTAGAGGTTTACAGTTTTAGAGGTCTCAATCCATAAATGCTGGCTCTATTGCTGTGGACTCAATCCATAAATGCTGGCTTGTAGCAGAATATCATGGTGAAAGAGTGTGGGGGAGGAAAGTGGCTCAGGAGGAAAGTAGCCACCAGGAAGCAGAGAACAAAATACATACTACAAAGACACACCTCACCTCTAATCAGCTACAAAATACCTGCCTACAGTTACTACCCAGTTAATCCCTATTAGAGGGTTAATGAACTGATTAGGTTAAAATTTTCAACTTACCTCTAAATTTCTTGCACTGTCTCACACATGAGCTTTTGGGGGACACCTCATATCAACCAACATGTAGTACAAACATATGAACAAGTCTTCTAATCCATGAACATATCTGTCTGTCTGTCTGTCTGTATGAACATATATTCTTTTCTTTCCATGATATTGCAAGAAAAATTTTCAGTCTTCCATCAGAGAGTATAATACTTACTGCAGAATTTTTATTTGATTTTATTATGTTTCAATAGTTTCCTTCCATTCATAGCTTTCTGTTTGTTTCTATCATGAATGTACATTGGGTTTGTCAAGTGATTTTCTTTTTCCTGCAACAAATGAGTTTATCATATGGTTTTGATCCTCTCTGCTTTCATGTAGTGTATTAAATTGATTGAATTACTAGTATGTTGAACCACCCTTGTAGTCTAGTGATAATTCCCAATTGTCCATAGTATATATTCTTTTTAATATGTGGTTGGAAGTTTGGTGGTATTTTATTAAATATTTTTGTATTGATCCCCATCAGGGATTTTGATCTGTGGTTTTCTCTTCTGTATTCATCTGACTTTGCTAACAAACAGGCTAATGTTGACCTCATAGTATGAACTTGGAAGTACTCTTTCCTCTTCAATTTTATTTTTTGGAAAAATTTCAGGAGAAATTATGTTAATTCTTGCCTGTTAAATGTTTGATACTTTGGGTCTACTTTGGTAGAATATATATGTAGTAAAATTTTTCAGTGAAGCCATCAGATTCTGAGATTTATTTATTGGAAGTTTTTTTTTTTTTTAAATTACTGAGTCAATCTTATTACTAGTTATTGATCTGAACAAACTAAGTCTTGGTAGGTGGTATGTTTGTAGGAATTCATTTTTTTCTGGAAGTATATGTGTTCACAATATTCTCTTATTCTCATTTTTATTTGTGTCATGGTTGAAATATCTCCATTTCCATTTTCGATTTTAGTTGATTATTCTTTTTGTATTTCTTTCTCTTTCTCTAGGTTTGGGTTTGGTATGATTTAGATATCATTTGACTGTTTCCTTCAAAGTTTCATGTGTTGGGAGCTTGGACCTCAGTATGGCAATGTGAGAGGTGGTTTGGAACTTTTAAGAGGGGGTATAGGAGAAAATTATTAAATCATTGAGAAGACTGCCCTCAAAAGAAATTGATATAGCTTATATGGGATGTATATTAGTTCTCATGAGAGGGTTATACAGAAAAGCAAGGCTGTCTTCTCACATGCTTCTCTCTGGCTTCCTGTCTTACCATGTATCACTTATGCTAACATGTATCCCTGTTATTATTTCCCATGATGTGGTATAGCTAGGGTGCCTTCACCAGGGTAGATCTAGTGCTGTTTAGACTTTTAATCCTCCAAAAACATGAGCTAAATAAATCCCCTTTTAATATACATTCTCTGTTTGGGGTAATTTATAATTATATAATGGATTAATATAGGCTTAATTATCATTTAATTTTTTAAAAATTTCATTGATTTTTTTTATTTCCTTATTTTTCTAATCTCTGATCTGATCATTATTTTCATCCTTCCTAGTAGCTTTAGATTTCATTTGCTCTTCATTTTGTAATTTCTTGAAGATTTAATTTTAAACTATATATTTGAGATCATTCTCCTTTTTAAAAAATATGTACATTAGAGCCAGGAAATTCCCTTTTAACACTGTTTATGCTATATCCCATAAATTTTGGTAAGATTTTTTTTTTCATTTGTCTTGATGTTCTTGAATTTTGCCTATGACATCTTTTATCCACTAGTGTTTAAGAATGTATTTTATAGTTTGTGGAATTTCCAGTTTTCCTTCTGCTATTGAATTGTAGTTTCATTCCATTGTGATTTCAGAAGTTATTTTGTATGATTTCAATGTTCTTGAAACTGTAAAACTTGTTTTATCATTGATGTAGTCTGTTTTGTGCTGTTACAATAGAATACCACAGACCAGTAAATACATAATAAATAAATACATGGGCTTATACTTCTGGAACCTGAGAACTTCAATATCAAGGTATTTTCATTTGATGAAGTAATTTTGTTTTGTTGTTTATCTTCATCATCAAGGGGCAGAGGATATCTTTCTTTTTAAACATCAAAAGGGAATGAACTCACTATTTTATAATAGGAATAATTGTGCCCATAAGTAAAAAGCTCTCATAGCCTAATTGATTCTCGAAAGTCCTCACTTTTAATATTGTTAAACTGGCCATGAAATTTCAATGAGTTCTGAAGGGGAAAATTTTTCAACCAAAGCAATGGTCTAACATGTGGTTGATTCTGGAAAAAAAAAAAAAAAAAAAAAAAAAAAAATATATATATATATATATATATATATATATATATATATATATATATTTAAGAACAATGTATATTCACTATTTTGGGGTGAAGTAAAGGTGTGTCAGATATAATTGACCTATATTGTTTAAGTCTCTTATTTCCTATTGATATTCTGTATGATTGTTCTATTCATTATGTAAAGTAAGGTATTGACATTTCCTTCTTTTATTATGTTGCTGCCTATTTCTCCTTTCCATTCTGTCAAAATTTGCTTCAAATCTTTAGGAACTCTGAGGTTCCATGTGCAAATGCTTATAATTATTATATGCTTTGGGTGGATTGGACCTTTTATCTAAAATGCTCTCCTTTTCTACTACAATTTCTTAATATTTTAAACCTATGTTTCCTGAAGATTTTATAGCCATTTGTTCTTCTCTTTTGGTGACCATTTGTATAAAACACCTTTTTCAAAACTTATTTTCAACCTATGTTTATCCTTAAATCTAAATTAGTTTTTCATGAAGAGTATTATTAAGAGAAATTAAAGTTTTTTTTTTTTTTTATAAAAACTACATCCCACCAATTTGTGTTTTTTAAAATTAATACTTCAAAATTATAAATATTATGGAGTACCATATAATTTTTTGTTACATTTATATATTGTTATTTTAAATCTGGTGAAAAAGATCTACTCTTCAAACATTTATCATTTCTTCATGGTTAAAACTTTCAAAAACCTATCTTCTAGCTTCTTGGAGATCTACAGTATATTATCTTTATCTATAATCACTTTACTGGGCAATAGAACAACAGAGCTCATCATTACTCTCTATAGGTAATTTAGAACTTCTCTGCCAACCTTTCCCTATTCTGCCAGTACCCCCACTCTCCCTGGAATTTGGTAATCACCATTGTGCTGTTAAGTTCTATGAAGTCAACCTTTGAATTCCATACATAAGAAAGATCATATGGTATTTCTATGTTTGGCTTATTTTACTTGACATAATGACCTCCGGTTTAATTCACTTTATTATTTTTATACCAGAATATTATTTTATGGCATATATGTAGTATATTGACTTTATTCATTTCTCAATTGGTGTACAGTAAATTTTTTCCCATTTGTTGGCTGTTACACATAGTGCCAAAATAAACATGAAAGTTCAGATGTCTTTAACATACTTACTGATTTCATCTTTTTTGGATGCATACCCATGAAAGGAATGGATGGATCATATTGTAGTTCTATTTTTCCTTTTTTTTATTTTTTAAGGAACCTGATCTCTTGCTTGCCCTTGCATATTTTGCATATATATGTCTGTTGAACCTTATCTCCAAATTGCTGTTTATCTCTGATTTCAGTTGCTTTAAACTCTGTTTTAGTCCGCTAGTGCTCTGAATCAGGCAAAACAGAAACCACACTTTATAAAGCTCTTAAATGAATGAGAAGGTTGGAAGTATGACCTTTGGTTTTTGTTTTTTTTTTTTTTTTTGGTTTCTATACCATGGGAGGAGCTTTGGTGCTTTCTTCCTTCTGGTTGCATGCACTATGCTGTGTAGTGGGAGAGGCATGGGCACACCTTCAAAACCCTGACAATTTCTTATTCCTTTCTTTAGAACCTTTTGGTACATTGCCCTGGATGCTGTAGCTTCTTAACCAGCCTCCATTGTGAGTATAGATTAATATGGAGGTATTCTGGTCTGTAGATTGTTTTTATATCAGTGTCGGTGAGGGAGGAATAGGGCCTGGAGTTTCTTATTCTCCTTTATTACTGACATCATAACTACTAAGGTATAGCTATTCTTTTTATTAAGCAGACATATAAGCATACAAATATTCTTCTTTTGATTATGTTTTACTCCATCATATTTGTTATATTATTTTTTACTTTTAGGATGGACCTGGGATTATCTTTTTTTTTGACAGAATGACTTCAAATCCAATTAGGTAATTATTTTTTGTAACTTTTTTAAATCTGTAAACACAGCCTTATGTAGGATTTTTAATTTGCTCTATAAATAATAAATATGGATAAATTAAAGATTTAAATTTCATGATTCATGTTCTATTAAATCATAATTTTAAAAGATGCAGTCTGATGCATAATGAAATATATAAGATGAAGAGGTCAAACATGTTTTTTTTTCCCTTTTCTTTGTCTGAAGGAATCCATGATGGAGCAAAGAAAGAAGGCATAAGCTATAGTTGAAATATGTATGGGTGTGGTATAATACTAGAACATATGGCCATGAAGACACTTATGATCCTTTTTAGAAACAACTGTAGAAGCTGTCAGTCTAGGTCTCGTGATCCTAGCTGTCTTCTAAAATCACCTGGAAACATATTGAAAACCATCAGTTCTTCATCCTTGGAATTCTGATTTAATATTTTAAAAGTGAAAGATCCAACTATATTAGGGTATTAGAGAATAGGGATAAGGATTGGTATTTTAAAATGCCTTGTCAATGATGATGTTCAGCCATGTTTGAGAGCTATGACTCCAGGAGAAGCCCCACATATTACCCTGTTGGGTAATAAAGTATTGCTAGATTAGCAGATATCCTAACTTCCTATGCCTTATTTGTTGGGATCAGCCTTTTCTGTGTGCCCATTTGAGAGGTGTGAAATGTTAACTTGATTATATTTCACATATAAGATATAAAGATAGAAGGAATAGTATGGCAGAAGACTTGTGATGGATGATATTAAATGTGCAAAGGCAGGAGGAAAGTCTTCATAGTTTGGAAAATCCAGTCTAGAAAACCTGCCTAGCCACAAACAATTAAAAACCTATGTGTATGAATACTACCACCTCCTTCAGCATACCTAGGCTCATATATTTTTCTGGCACCTAGATACCATCCTGGGTACAAAGCTGTGATATGACATTAAATGTGAATTGGCTGCATTTGTACCTGAAACAATCAATCATTCACTATACACAACTGCAAACAGAGGTTCACAAATTGAAAGCTTGTCTAATCATAACTCCTTTCTCCGGTACATAAGGAGCTCAGAAAAGAGATTAGAAAGAAATAGATATTTTATTTATTTATTTATTTTTTGGTGCTGCGGATTGAAGCTAGGGCCTTACACATGCTAATCACATATTCTACTACTGAGTTATACTACTGCCCCTAGCTATATTTTTATTGTGTTATGTGTATAACATAATTCCACAATTTATGTTTTCAAAGATGATTGCCTTAATTTTATTGAATCTTGGAGTTTAAAATGGTTTTAATTCATCATGCTGAATATAAAGCTTGTTATATTTGAAATGCTGGCAACTGGAAAAAATATTTTGTAAACAAAACATGCCTCACATTCTCATTTGCTAGTTATAAGTCTTCAACTATATTCATTCGAGTTTCCTTATATGTAAAATGTGAATTACTATGCTTATTTCTAGAATCATTTTGAAAATTAAATGCACTGATATATATATATATAATATACACACATATTATATGTTGATATATATACACATATATATTATATGTATATAATATATGTATAGTGTTACATATTATACTTTAAATGGTATATGGTATGAAATCTCTAAATTACAGAGCACAGCAAATGACTCAAGTTGCAAAAAAAAAAAAAAAACAACCCCAAAACAAACATGCAGTATAATAGTTAATACATTTTTAGAAATTTCACTTTTTTAACTTAGTAAAGGTATAAACCTCAATCATACCACATAATAATAATGATACAGAGGGATCCACAAAGCATTTTTGTATTTGGGTAATCTTTTCTGCCAGTTCCATATATTGTTTTCCTCTCATAATCTATTTTCAAGAAGTATAAAAACTTTGAGTAAGAGAATAAATTTATAGTATTTAGTGCCTTTTGAGCATGTCCACTTGAGTAGAGATAAAAATAAAAGATAAAACAGGTTTCATTATGTCTTGGCTACTTTAGAAGATTGCTCTACTGAAGGGGGATACTAACCATCGATTGGATCAGGGTGTTGGAGCAGATTATGCTAAGTGAAGCTAGCCAATCCTTAAAAACCAAATGCCAAATGTCTTCTTTGATATAAAGAGAGCAACTAAGAACAGAGCAGGGAAGAAGAGCATGAGAAGAAGATTAACATTAAACAGAGACGAGTGGGGGGAGAGAAAGGGAGAGAGAAGGGAAACTGTATGGAAATGGAAGGAGACCCTCATTGTTACACAAAATTACATATAAGAGTTTGTGAGGGGAAAGGGAAAAAAAAAGGGAGAGAATTAAACAACAGCAGATTGGGTAGAGAGGGAAGATGAGAGGGAAGGGGAGGAGGGATAGTAGGGGATAGGAAAGGTAGCAGAATACAGCAGTCATTAATATGGTATTATGTAAAAATGTGGATGTGTAACCAATGTGATTCTGCAACTTGTATTTGGGGCAAAAATGGGAGTTCATAACCCACTTGAATCAAATGTATGAAAGATGATATGTCATGAGCTTTGGAATGTTTTGAACAACCAATAAACAAAACAAAACAAAACAAAAAACAGGTTTCATTTATCAAAAATATAGGAAGTGTATTTTTAGTATAATATATGTTTTAATCATTCCTGTTTGACATTCAAGAACTATTTTTTTTTTAAACTTTGATATATTTTATATGGGTTTTGATTTTTAAAGCACAGAAATTCTTACCATAAAGAATTGCCTTTGGCCCCAAACCCTATATCAGATATGGAATTTCAAAAAGCGATTTGTTTTTTTTGGCCATGACTTGACCATTGCTCTTGATTTCAGTTGCAAAAGGTGGCCTCAGCACAGCTGTCAATTACATGGAGTACAAAGAAGGCTCATACTTTTAGGATTGATGGTATTTTTGTCTTTGTTTCGTTCTACAATGAGCATAGAAATACTTTAGTTTTAGGCATTCAGTCTTTATTCCCTGTCTCTTCTGTCATTTATCAAATGAAACTGTCTTCTTTAAAAGGCAAACGGAACATTTGAACAGCTCAAATATCTGCCTTGCTGATTAGTGACACATTGTTCAGCTACGCACAAGGATTATATGCCATGTATGGATTTAGATTTGGATATTTTGAACTTTAGTTCCAAAAATGTTTTATGAGGAGGAGTAGTCAAAAGAAAACTATGTCTAGCACCTATTTGAAATATTAGCTGTCCCTCCTAGATAAATAACTAATTCACTGCAATAATTGTCTTTTTAAGCAAATGAATAAGATGATTTACATTATAAATTAAACCTAAAATGCCTATACAATTCTGATCAACATCTTTCATTTCAGACTTGAAATTGGTGTTAAGTCTCTTTAACAACACACAGAATAACTTTTTAAGAAGAATGCAAACTTTAAATGAGAGCAAGTTAAAGCAAGGATTATTACTTCCTCCAGGCAGAAAGCTAATTGTGAATGTGAAGATTTCATCACTCTTAAAAATTAATTGTGACATAGCACTTGAAAAATCATCACCGCTTATATCATGTTTAGTGTCTGTAAATGTGGTATTATATTAGCTAACACATAAATAAATAATTATAACATTTCTTAATCTTTGTTTATAGAAGTAAAATGAATTTAGTGTGGTTCACTAGGAATTTTTTAATTTTATTTTTTGCAGATAAAAGTTTAGGTATGATAAATGAAGAAAATTACATTTACCAATAAATATAGTGTCATGTCAAAGAAATATGAAATCCAACAATATCAGAAACATAAGGGATACAAGGATGAGCCCGTATAATCTCACCTAATTGACAATTAATTGTAGGTAGAAGGGTGAGGTAAAGTCACAGAATTTCTGGGTAATAGCATAAACTTTTTTTGTTTCACTTGTTTGTATATCTGTTCCTTTACTTTATGTATTTAGTACTGAGAGTGATTAAGAAATAGGATAATAATATTCTCAAGGCATTTGAAAGTGTCTGTTCACAATCATTCTCACATCTTTTATACAAGGATAATTGGTAATTTGAATTTTGCGTTATGATTCCCTAGCTTTTCAGATAAAGGAATAATAAAATTATATTATTAAATTGTGTGATGTTAATTTTGTTAAGTTTTGCAAATTTATGCAAGCAGTATCATACATGTAGCATTCCTCTGAAATTTAATCATCACTCAACATATTTTTGAAATGAAAACATATTTGATATGTAGGATGTGGCACATTTTTATTACTGTATAGTATTTTACCTATGGAAATATCACCCTTCATTCTTTCATTCTCCTTTCAGTGTAAATTTCAGTTGTTTCCAGTTTCTTCTTACAAATGTTGCTGCTATTATAATTCTCATACAGTTTTTTGGTTAATAAAGGCAAGGGTTTTCTAGGCTATCGACTTGATGTGGATTTTTGTGTCTGGGTGTTTGAACTTACTAAATTTTACTAGACAATGTGAAATTGTTTCCCAGAGTGGCTCTATCAGGTTCTTTACTTACTTGTGGGCAATCAATGAGAGTTCCTGGTTTTCTAAATCCTGGGCTGAACTTGTCATTGTCTGACATCTTCAGTTTCCAGGTAGGTTTGTAAAATGATTTCTCATTGTCATTTTAATTGCCATTGTTCTGAATTCTAATGATGTCCAACTTGTATTACTGCTATGTACAGTTTCTCCTCTGTAGAATATCTATGAATTTATTTTACTTATTCTATAAACTCATTTCTCATACATTTGAGTCAGTTATTTATTTGCTACCCAAATTATTTGTTTGGTTACATTAGTGGTACATATATTCTCTTTTGAAAAATATCCATTTTTGCAAGAATACAACATTCTTACATACAATTTAAAACTTTAAAAAATTTTATATTCAATTTAAAAGCAAACTGATTTATAAAGAAAATGAAATTTTTCTACAGGAAAACCTGCAGTGATATCATAGGGCCATCTTGAAATTATTAATATTAAAATGTTTCTTTTATATATTTTAAATTATTCACATTTTGAAAAATGCTCAGTATGTCTTAAACATTTTTAATAATTTATATTTGTAATATTTTTATCACTATATTATATACATAACAGTGGGGTTCATTATGATATAATAATAAATGCATTATAATGTAGTTTGCTTTTTAACAATACCCATATTTTCCCATTCTTTCCCCTTCTCCTTCCCCTGATTCCTTTCCTCTATTGGTCTTCCTTCTGCTTATTTATTGCATTTCTAATTGTTGCATTACAGTGGAATTCATTGTGATGTATTCATATATGCATATAGCATAAGTAGGTCAATTTTATACCATTGTCGGTCCCCTTACCCATACCTCTTTCCTACTCCTTGATCCTTTCCTCTACTCAACTGTTCTTTTTATTTGAATGACATCCTTTCCTTTTTTTTCTTATTTATCTTTTGCTTCTGCAAATGAGAGAAAACATCTGGCTCTTGACTTTCTGAGTCTGGCTTATTTCACAGAGCATGATATTATCAAGTTCAATTCATTTACCAGCAAATGCCATAATTTCATTCATCTTTATGACTGAGTAAAACTCCATTGTGTATGTTTACCACATTTAAAAAAATCCATTCATCATTGACAAGCATCTGTGCTGGTTCTATAATTTGGCTATTGCAAATTGTAGTGCTACAAACTTTGAAGTGGCTGAATCATTATAATGTAATGATTTTAGTTGAATTTTGATAAATACCAAGAAGTGTGCTAACAGTGACATCCCACCATCCCATGTAGTAGTTACATTCCTAGCATTTTGAAGAATCTCCATAGTGCTTTCTAAAATGATTATACTAATTTTCAGTCCCATCAACAATGTATAAGTGTACACCCTGCTTCTTCTCATCAACGTGTATTTTTATTCATATTCTTGATGATTGTTATTCTAACTAGAGTGAGATGAAATCTATATATAGTTTGATTTTCATTTCCCTAATTGATAAGGATGTTGAATTTTTAAAATTTATTTGTTGACCATTTGCATTTTTTATTTGAGGAATGTCTATTTAGTTGATTTACCCATGTGTTGACTGAGTTGTTTTGTTTTTTGGCATTAAGTATTTTGAGTTCTTTATATATTCTGGATATTAATATTCTGACAGAAGAGTAGAAGGCAAAAATTTTTTCCTATTTTTAGGCTCTCTCTTCACACTTTTTTTTTCTCTAAAGAGACTTAAAAAAGAATGGCTTTATGACATTTGAAAGTAAATGAAAGGACTAGAGACTATCATGCTAAATGAAATAAGCCAGTCCTAAAAAATCAAAGGCCAAATGTTTTCTCTGATATGTGGAAGATGACCCACAATAAGTTGGCGGGGGAGAGGGAAAGAATATATTCAGTAGATTAGACAAAGGGGAACAAATAAAAGGGAGAGGAGATAGGAATGAATCTGAAATAATTTTCCTGTGTACTTGTGAGTGAACCCCACATTATATACATTCATAAGAATGGGGTCTTACCTAGAAAAAGATATATCCCATGCTTGTACAATTATATAAAGATGAATTCTAGTGTCTTGCATAACTAAAAGTAACCAATAAAAATACACATTTTAGTTGAAAACCATCCCATGTATTGATTCTTAGTTTTATTTATTGAGCTTTATGTTTCCTTAATGTTCCTTAATAAAACATTAAGGAAATCTGTATCCACGCCAATATGTTGGAGTTTTGGCTCTTATTTTCTTCTGGCAGTTGCAATGTTTCTGGTCTAATTTCTTGGTCTTCAAAGTACTTTAAGTTAATTTTTGTGAATATTGAGAGACAGGGATTCAATTTCATTGAAGTTTTCCCAGCACTATTTGTTAAGAGGGCTACCTAGTCTCCAACATATGTTTTTGCAAGAATCAGATGACTGTATCTACATTGATTTGTCTCTGTGTCTTTTATTCTATTGTTCTTCCTTCCACATGGTCTGTTTTGATGCAAATAATATATTATTTTTGTTAATATAGCATGTAGTATAACTTACAATCAGTTATTGTGATCTAGCATCTCTCTTCTTGTTCAGTATTACTTTGGCTATTATGGGTTTTTTATTCTTTCATATGAATTTTAGGGTTTTTTTTTCTAGATTTGTGAGAAATATCATTGGTATTTTGATGGGGATTACATTGAATCTATACATCATTGTTGATTATATGGACATTTTGATGATGTTAATTCTGCCTATCAAAGAATATGGGGGGTCTTTCCATCTTTTAAGGTCTTTCTCCATTTCTTTATTCAGTGCATTGCCATTTTTACTGTAGAGGGCTCTTACCTCCTTGAATAGATTTATTCCCAAGTATTTTTTATGGTATTGTGAATGGAATTACTTTTCTATCTAAGGTATTTCTTTATTGGTATGTATGAAAGCTATTGATTTTTGTATGTTGTTCATGCTACTTTTCTGAATTTGTATGTCAGTTCTAAAGTCTTATGGTAGAGTTATGAACTAACTGGGTATAACTGTAATTAGGTGAGACATAGATGGAGGAGTATGTCACTGGGGGAATTTCTTGAGGATTATGTATCTTGGCTCCCTGTCTCCTCCTTCTCTATCTGCTTCCTGTATGCCATGGGGTAAGCATCTTTCTTCCAATACCACACTTCCACCATGATGTTCTGCCTTTCCTTGAACAAAAAGCAATGGAGTTGGCTTACTATGAACTGATCTTGTGAAACTATGAGTCCAAAATAAACTTATACTCCTCTATGTTGTTCTTCTCATATATTTAGATCATAGCAACAAACATGAATAACACAATGTGTTGAAATAGTTTCTATTTTTATTTTGTTGTTGATTTTTAATTTCATTCCTTTATGATCTGATAATATGGAAAGGGTTATCTTAGTTTTGGTATTTGCTAAGGTTTGCTTTTGCCCTACAACATGGCCTATTATCAAGAATTTCCATGTACAATTTCAACTAAGAAGAAAGTGAATTCAATTGTTGATGGTTAAAATATTTTATAGATGTATATTTGTTTCATTTGATTAGTAGTATTTTTTTTTAATTAAGAGTTAGCTTATGTCTGGATGACCCATCTGTTGGTATGAGAGTTGTATTATTGTACTGTGGCCTATCTGAGACTTTAAGTCAAGTAGTGCCTGATTTATGCAAATAGGTGCACTGAAATTTGATGCTTAAATATTTACTCTCATTATATATTTTTGTTGGTTTGTTCCCTTTGCCAGTAAGAAGATTGTGATTAACTTTGTCTTGAAGTCAGCTTTGTCAAATATGAGAGTAGCTACTCCTGCTTGCTTTTGTTTTCCATTTGCATAGAATGTCTTTTTCCAACCTTTCACATCCAGTCTATGAATATCTGTGCCTATAAATAACATATGGTTGGATTCTGTTATTTTATAATACACTCTGCCAGTCTTTGTCTTTTCACTGGGGAGTTGAGTCATTTACATTCAGAATGATGACTATTAATTTCTACTATTTTGATTTATATCTAATGTTTTATTCAGACTTTACTTTCCTTTATTTAACTCCTCATTTAGTGCCATTCATATATTTGCTCTCTCTAAAGTTTGGTTTATATTTTATCTGCATAAAAATATTTTTAAACTATTTTCTATAGTGATGGGTTAGAAGTCAAGAATTCTTTTAGTTTATGCTTTTTTAGTTATGACATATTTTTATTTCACTTTATTTCTGAAAGATGGCTTTGCAGGATAAGTCAAGGTTTGTTAGAAGACATTACCTTTAAGAACTTGGTATTTATTATTCTAAGCCCTCCCTGCTTTTAAAGACTGTGCTGAGAGATCTGTGATATTTTGTATTGGTTTACCTCCAAATGCAAACTGTTATTTTTCTCTTGCAAATTTTGAAAGTCTATTCTTGTTCTGTATATTAGACATTTTAATGTAATGTGAATTAGAGAGGATCTTTTAATCTTGTCTATTTGTTGTTCTGAATTATTTCGGTATTTAGATTTTGAGAGACAAGAATCTGACCATCATAGTATTTATTTATTTTACTGAAGCTTCTCCCTCAGAAATGAAAATGCTAATTCTTATTGTTTTGTGATTAATAAATGAACAAAGCTGTCTGAGAATAATGGTTTTTGGTCATCATCAGGCTTACAATGTTTTCAAGTTACAACATTGATGTGATAAACTTGAGTTTCCTCCACCCAATAGCAATCTCATAAGTTTAATTATCATTTGATTGTCCTAAATTGCATTCGTAAGAGTCTATTATTTTTTATGTAAATACTTGTCTTTTTTTTTGCAACTGAAACCCTTAAATTAAGAAAAATAATTTTTAAATTATGAACTTTTGTAAACAAAACTTTTCTTTATTTGATTATATTTCAGTTAGGCAACAGAATACATTCTTGTTGCTTTAAATTATAGTTGTGAACTACATAGGAAAATAATTGATACCAAAATCCTATTCTGTAAATTGGGCATGTATTATATAATGCTTTGGTTAGGACAGAATGTCTTGAGTGAGCTGTCCAATAAAACAAATACTGTTTTGTCACATATCACCTTGATGATCCTGAGAAAAATATTTAATTTCTCCATATTTCATTTCCTAATCTGTATAGTGGGATTAACACAGATATGATTATAGACTGGTTTGAATATTAAATGCCATGTATGAACAGGAAATTCTGAGAGCATAGAGACTCCAAAGTTGGCTTCAGCATTGTGTCACAGTTAATAATATTCCTGGTGCTTTTCAAGCAAAAACACCAGGAATACTTGTATCTCAATAGGGAATGTGTATATAACATTCAATATTCATGTGAAGGACTACTGTTTAGTATTTAAAATCAAGACATTATTTTAAAATGAACATTAGGCATAGTAGAAATACATAGTGTTAAATAGGTTAATGTGAAAAAAAATTCCAAAAATCACATTTTTATTAATGCATTTAATGAGGCAAAAATATAATCAGGATTGGAAGAATCCATGTTAAATTTATTATGGTAGTTTCAGAGATGTTAATAATAATAGGACTGAAATGAGTGCAAATAAAGTTTGGTAATTTTGCACAATTTTTTTTGTTGTTAAAGTTTGAAATGCTATATATATTTCTGTACTGATAAATATATAATTTACTAAATTTATATATGTTATATATGTTAATATAATTAAACATATGCATTTCATAAATAAAATGTATATACACTATGTGCTTAAACGCATGCATATTAAGAATGTATGATTATGTAGGAACATACAAATATCCATACACACACACACACACTCATATATACACATACACTAAGAAATGAGGACAAAATATTTTACCTTTTTCCAGTTAAAACGAATTGGTGGGAGACAGTAGACAATCTTTTCTTCTTTTCATTTGAAAGGGCACACTTCTGAAATATATTGACTTTATGTTGCTGTATTTGGAAAACATTGTATCAAGTTAAGGAAAATATTCTGTCTATACTCAAATTGATATATTGATTTTTATCAGATTTATACCTTTTATGAATATGGCATAATTATACATCATATTTTTATCCCTTACCCTACTAATATGGGTAATTACTACACTAATAAAATCACTTTATCATAAGTTACATGAACAAACATTTTTTAAAATTGTATGACATGCTATCAGTTTTTTTCTTAGTTTTAACTTGAGTTAATTAAGGATTCTTAAGGAAATTAAAATATTTCTTAAAACTTGAGAATGCAAACATTTTATTTTAATAAAATGACAGTATGAAATGTTTTTTTAAAAAATTCAGTGAATTCATCATTTATGTTCTCTATTTTCCTTATTTCTCATCATTAACTAGGCAAAGGCCTAAAATGAAATATATTCTCATCAGTCTTTCACTGACAGGCCACTTTTATCAATCGCTTCCTGTGCTTGTATGCAATATATCAGGATGTGTGAACTTGACACTTTGATCACAAGATATGACTTCTATATCCAAATGGTGTCTACCGGAGTCACAGAAACTATATACTAAAATTACAGGGGGGACTCAGATCCTGAGAGCACACCAGAGAGATAATGGAATAAAACTTTGTTCATCTTCAAAACAGAAATTCTATTGGCATTCTGGAATGGAGGCCAATAAACAAAAGCATGCAACTTTGTTTAGTTGGTGTCCTGATAAGAATGATAAATCAGTACTATTCTTTGAACGAATTGAAGTTGAAGTGAGGAGAGAAGCATTCTATGAATAATAGGTCTTTTTTCTAAACACCTTAGGTATTTTTTAATACTCAGTTCTGCAAAGCTTTATTTTATTTGTCATCTACTATATTCCAGGGATATGAAACATTATGGATACAAGGAAGAATAAGATCTGTCCCAGATTTCAAAGAGTTTATAATTGGTCATAATAGACATTTAAACAGATATTAACAATTACTTTTAATAAAAGCTGTGGACTGTTTCCTCTGATTTAAAATGTGACATGTGGACATGAACTGGAGCTATACACTTAGTCTCATGAGAACTGATTATTAAATATTTAGAAATTTTGCAAGATGCTTTTGGGAGCTTGAAATAGGCTACATTCAGATAATTTATAGGAAAACTTATAGCATATAAGTTGATATATGCTAAAATTTTGCCTACTATTTTTCTCTCTCTGGTTATCAGAACATTACTAGCTATAACAGGCCCTCTACTGTTGGCTCAGTCTGAATAAGTCTTTGGAATGTATCCAAACAAATGACCTTTTTTAATTGTTTGATGTACAACGTAATTTTTCAAGATATACTTACATTGTGTATTGTGGGATTTCCTTCCTTCCTCCTTCCCTCCCTCCCTCCCTCCCTCCCTCCCTCTCTCTCTCTCTCTCTCTCTCTCTCTCTCTCTTTCTTTCTTTCTTTCTTGTATGAGGGATTGAATCCAGAGGCACTTAACCACTGAACTACATCCTAAAACCTTTTTATTTATGTTTTATTTTATTTTTTTTATTTTAAGACAGGGTCTAACTAAGGTGCTTAGGACTTTGCTAAATTGCTGAGGCTAGCTTTGAACTTCTAATCCTCCTGCCTCAGCCCCCTCCTGAGCCAGTGGGATTATAGGCATGCCCCACAGTGTCCAGTTTGTGGAATGGTAAACTTTATCTAATTAACAAATATAATATCACTTATGATCAAATATTCTTAAAATATATTTTGAATAATAATTTAGAGAAACCATTGAATGTTAGCTATAAACTGGATGAGTAAGACGAAATAGTCTTGACAATCATGATCTTTTCTATATACTAAGGAGTTTGTCACAATTTCAGATGTTCTTCCACCACTAAAAAAAAAAAAAAAAAAGTATTGTTGTCAAATATATCAATTATTTTAGAAGCAGTTTAACAAACTATGAGATCTAAAATATGTTGCAAATTATTCAGTCTAATAATATGAGCTGTTCTGAACGTGTATTTTTCTCCATATAATTACATTTTCGATCCCATAGCTAGGGTCCAATGATGTTTCAAATTTTTTCAAAGCTAATCATCAGGTGTTGCCAGACTGGCCTGAGGCTTAGTCAGTATCCTATTAGGATATGGCAAGCTATGGCAGTGTTTCATGTGGCCTACGTTCTAAAGCTGTATTGACCTCTGGCAACCCATTTTTAGCTGATAAATATTCCAAAATTTCATTGAGTCTGTGCCTCCTCTTTAGGATTGCAAGAAAAAATGTAACATAATAAAATTCATTGTTTATATAAAATTTAAAATTAACTGGCCTACTATGTTTTTATTTTCTAAATGGGGAAATTCTGTTCCTCTCTAAATTTTAGTGTGACCCCCAGAGAGATAACATAATTTTAGAAAGTTTATAAGCTTTTCAGATTTATAATAAAAGGCAGGGGAGAAGATCACATTTTAATATGATTGTTCTCTGTGGAAGGTTACAGAAGCTTACAGGTTCACCTCTAAAAATTCTATTTAAGAATACATTTCTAGTATACTTTAAGCTTGGAAAAGGGAGGAAATACATTTTAAATTGAAAAACAACCATTTTTTCTCAGTGAGAAAGTACATTGTAATCCCCCCCCACCCCCCAAAAAAGGAAGAAGGAAAAATAAAATAGCCCAAAACAGTGGAAATGTGTTTGTTAGGAGGAAAATCATAATATATGATTTTACTTTTTATGAGATCACAATGTAATTCTTAGAGATTTGGCTTATTAACAATCACTTTCAGTATCTGTTAGGCTTGTACCATGAAGTTGCTACTTTGCAGTGATAGATTGCAGGCTTTAGGCTTTGTGCATCTCCATTTGAATTTTATCCTCATTTCCCATTCACTATGTGACTTTGTACAAGTTACTTAGTATTCTGGGTCACATTTTTGTTAACTCTAAAATAAAGGTAACCATAACACCTTACTCATAGAGCTGTAGTGGGAAATTAATGTGCATAAAAGCCATAGAACATTGCCTTGCATAGATATGTACTCAATATGCATCAGATGCTATTATTATTATTACCTGATAAAGAAACAATATGACTATGAACGAATATGGAAAATGTTGAAGAATAAATACAAATGTTTATTATGTTAAAACATAGCATACAATGAACACGGTTTATGTTAGTGTTACAATTTGGATGTGAAATGTCCCCCAAAGGCTCATGTGTTGAGTCTTGGTCCCCAAAGCAGGAGTGTTTGGGGCTTTTAGGAAATAATCATATCTTGAGAGCTCTGACCTCATCAGTGGATTAATCCATTGGTGGCTGAATGAACTATTGGGAGGTGGTGGAAATTTGAGGTAATGAGCATAGTTGGAGGAAGTAGGTCTCTGTAGACATTCCCTGGAAGAATATGTCTCCTCCTTGGCCTCTCTCTGCTTTCTGCCTGCCATAAACTGAGCAGTTTCCTTTGCCATTTCCTCCACTATAATGTTCTGCCTTACCTCAGGACAAACCAAAGAAATCAGCTGACAATGGAATGAAACCATGAGCTAAAATAAAGCTTTCCTACTCCAAATTGTCTTTTCCAGGTATTTGTCACTGAAACAAAATGCTAACTAATACAGTATTCATGTGGTGACCCTATGAAATAAACTAGAAGAGTCAGTTGATAAATATCCACACCTGAGTCCTAACAAATTTCCTGGAGTGTAGCTTTTGCACTGGCTAACAATTAATTGATGGAAAGCCCAACAAGCACATAAAAAATTTTATTCTTTGGATGATTTTTTTAAAAATAATATTTTTGTGTGTTTGTTTGGTACTGGGGATTGAACCCAAAGGCATTCAACCACTGAGCAGGTCCCTAGCACTTCCACCCCACCCTGGTTTTATTTCTTTATTTATTTTTCCGTTTTACAACAGGATTTCACTAAGTTACTTAGGACCTCACTAAGTTACTTAGGGCCTCGGTAAGTTGCTGAAGCTGGCTTTGAACTTGCTATTCTCCAGCCTCCGTCTCCTGAGAGGTTGAGATTATAGGCATATGCCACTGTTTCTGGCTCTTCGGTTAATTTTTAAAAGTACTATTTCTTAAGATTTGGTGCAATGTCTTGACAGATCAACACAATCTTTCATATTTAATAATATATTTATAGAAGAAATGGTTTAGAAGTATATACTATTAATAGTTTTGTCTATTGAAAGTAACTACAAAACAAAACCACTCAAAGCCAAGTTATAAATTGATTTAAGAGTAAAAGAGAGGGCTTTCAATGGACATTGAAAGAGTCACCATTACTCAAAGGAATCGTTTTTTAGAAAGGTAAGGATCAGCTTTTTGATCACAGGTAATTTTCTGACTTCAGATAGGATGACTTTCACATTAGACCTATTTCTGGTTAGAATATACTATTTCTCCCTTTCTTTCAGGACATATACACAACATTTTAGTAAATAGTCTACTTGCTCACAGATTAGCAATACTATAGCTTCTAGAACAGCAATAATAATGAAAGTGAAATTCTTACATGGCACGTTTATAAAAAGGGGTCAGTCTGTTCCAAGTCCTCCTCCATTCTTTGGGTAATAATTGGAAATATTTCTCCATGAGTTATGGTAAATGACAACTATTGTCTTAAAACTTTTTTCTTCCTCTCCCTCCACCTCTTCCTCCTCTTCCTTCTTCTTCTTCTAGCTCTAGGGATCACACAGGAAAAAAAAAAAAAGAAAAAAGAAAGAAAGAAAGAGGCCTGTTTAATTCTAAACAAAAATTAAGTACATTTTAAATTGATTTGAATGATTTAAAATATGGTACATTATAGCTCTTATGAAATATCCCAAGTTTACCTTTAATAATTCTGAGGTTTTTTTGCTAGTTTCATTCTCTAATTTCCCTTCTTCTCATGTTACCCTTTCCTTTTCCTCCTTCCGCACCTTGATTCTGTTCTGTACAAGTTTAACAGCTTTCATGAAGATTTTTTTTCCTAATTTTTTATCATATAACATGCTATAAAAGTGAGACCAAACTGACTTTTGTACTTTAAAGTAAAAATGTGAAGATTTTTTTAAACCTGGAAGCACATAAGATTAATTGTCCTTAAGGTTGTTCTTTTGCTACTTATTTTTTCTTTCTTTCTATTAACAAAAACTATGATTTGACCCAATCTTTTAAGTAGCTCATTTTTCATGGATTTAGTCTGGATTTATAGGAGACATGATACATGACAGAATACAGAATATAGTTTTTCTAACTTCACAGACTTATATATACAGAAAGATGTATATAGAGATTTACTTTTTGAAAAACATTTCTTGAGTTCCTAGCTATTTCTTCTCCATGCTCCTTTAATCATTACATTGTTCCTTCTTATTTTGAATTCAGTTTCCAGAAGGTTATCCAGTGGGGTTTTGTCCTGATGTTTACTGGTGACATTTGAGAGCAGAGTCTTTGAACATGTAATCAAGTTAAGGTGAGGTCAACCGGATATGAGTGGACCTTGAATCCAATGACTGGTATATTTAAAAGAGAAAATAGAAGAAGATAGAGATGCAGGCATGCACAGAGGGAAAGATGAATGCAGAAAGTTATAAGCCAAGGAGTGTCAAGGATTGCTGTCAACAATAGATGCTAAGAAGTGGCAAGGAAAGATTCTTTCTGTTGTTTTTTGGTATTGGGGATTGAACCCAGGGACATTTTGCCACAGAGTTTCATCCACATCCCTAAAACTTTTTATTTTGAGACAGTATTTTGCTAAATTGTACATTATATGAAATTATATAGATGTTCTTCTTTATAAATATTGATGAATCATTAAATGCCATTTTAAATAAAGATGAATTACAATTAACTTCTAAAATTTTAAAAATGCTATAATGAAGAACACAGTCAATTTCACTTTGATATTATTGCTACATTTTATCAAGTGTGTATTATGCAAGATTAACACTGAAAGAGCATTGGTTATGTTTCTTGACTGTCTATTCTATGCTACCATCTATACTAAATATTCCACATAGATTGTTTCATTTATCCACAGCAACCTTGTACATTACGAGTTGTTGTTATCCCTTTTTTCTTATTGATGAAGTGACCTCCCAAAATGAGGTTTTGTTTTTATCTTTAAAGATAGTTAAATACTATTCATTATCAAATCCCAGTCTTGACTAGCATTAAGCCAGAGTGTCACACATCATACAGGTGCTGTGTACTTTTTTCCCTTCACGGTAGGCATTCAATGAACATTAGAAAGTAAGAAGGCATTTTTGGTAATTATTCTTAGAGTTTTTAAAAATAGCATTTATTCAAACACACAGTTTCCTAGAACCACAAGAAAAAAGGGCTGACACTTCTGGAACTATCTGCTTGTCTTAACCACTCCCATGCCCAGCCTTTCCCAAATCTCTTCTAAAGTCCCATGAAAACTTTACAAAGCAATAGTTTTACTGACTTCATCATTTTAGTAATAAGGAAAATGAGACTTAGAGAGACAGAGGGACTTACCCACAAACACTGTGTCAGAGATTCCACAGAACTGAGATCAATAGAAATCCTGCTGAGAAGGAGAAGACCAGTCAACACTTTTTACAGCATAATTAATATGAGCCATCTGGGCTTCCCATTTTTCTTCTCACGTATACAGTAGGAAGCCCAGACACTACTAAGCAAACTACCTCACAGCTGCAGAAAGGACCATGAACATCTGTGAGCAATGTGCATTTTATGAAATTATGCAGATGTTCTTCATTATAAATACTGCTGAATCATTAAATGCCATTTTAAATAAAGATGAATTACAAAGGTATTAGCTGATGGTGATAGAGAATGTGCATATCTTGGTTATGTGTAAAACATATTGTCTCCAGTGTGTTACTTACTATACTTTATAAAATACAGATTTTCTGAGTCTAATGCAGGTGTAATGAATTTGCATTAAGTGCTGAGTGTTTCCTTTCACTTTTTTCCCCCCTTTTCATCTAATCATGGGAAAATGAATTGATCTTAGAGCTTTGTAATTTGGATTTTGTAAAATTCTTAGGTCCCCTGAAATACATCAAGTTCTTTCATCATCAAGTGATTGTAAATTTCATGAACTTCTTCATGACAAAAATGTGATAGCTAGGATGAGTTATCCCTAACCCTTGACTGTCAGGTTATCTCCTGTGGTCTTACTTCGGAAATATTATGGGAAAGAGACGTGTCCAGAATGGGGTTAAAGCTAGAATTGGAAGATTTTGAAAAAAAAAAAATAATCAGGGTAAATTGAGGTGTATATCCAGACATAGATTACCTTTAATGTTATCAGTATGTCAAGCAATCAATCTACAACAAGCAATCATTGATTTTCTCAGTTTCTAAGTCACTCATGTATACATTAAGCATTGCAAATTTGTCTACACTTCCCTGAATTCTTCTGCCTAGATAATTTAAATAACCCCCTTGAGATCTGATGAGAAAGGAGGCCATTATATCCATGTGCAGTAATCACTTGTGCATTAGGTTATAGAAAATTCAAAAAAGCTTGATGTCATGCTATAGAAATCAGGACCAAAAAGAAACTGGAGAATTGCCTTGATATCACATGCAAATTTTACCAGTATTACACTTGTAGGTCTTACCAGATCATAATTCGACATTAAGCATACTGAATGAATTTCACTTTTTTTGCCTTAATATCTTAGCCCAAAACTCCTATGCTCAGATCAATGTTTGAAAGTCTGGCTGTGAGTAGGCATGAGCCTGCCTTGATTCTGAACCCAGAGCTCTATCTTATCTGAGCACATATCAGAAGCTTCTTCTATGCAAAACATTAGAGTTCATGCAGAATCATTAGCCTCAGCTCCTGGGTTAATTTTTGTCATATTTAAATATGCCTGGGTGCACCAATACAAGTTGAAAAGGGCAATTTACAGGTATATGGACATCTTTGTGACTGTGGATTAAGAAAAGATTTATTAAACTGGGCCCCAAATAACTAACCACATATTTAAAAATGATAAATTGGACTATATTAAAATTAACAATTCCTTTCATAATCAAAGTCAGCATTAATTGTATATAAAAATTACACGGGACAAGAGATACACATACACCCTTAAAATAATTTATATCTAGAATTTGTGAGAATAATTAACAAAGAAAAAAGATGATCGATCTAATAAAAACTAGCAGATAATTTGAAGACACTGTAATAAAAATATACCAATGACCAATAAAGATATGAAAAAGAGTCCAGTCCAATTTCATTAGCAATTAAGAAATTCAAAGCAAGACTTCTAATGTGATAATCACCGAAATGGCTAAAAAAGGAAAAAGAAGAAAATACAAGATGTGAACTTTGAGGAAGGTGTGGAGCCAATAGAATATTCCTACATTGTTTGGATGTAAAAATTATTACAATGCTTTTAGAAAGCATTTAATTAGTATTTACTAAAGTTGAGTTGTTGATTTCAATGATGAAGCAATTCCATCCTGAAATATATCAGAGAATATATATATATATATATATATATATATATATATATATATATATATATATATATATATATCTTATACATGCACCATATGTATAACAAAAGACATGAGACTGAATGCTATAGGTAATTGCTTCAAACTAGATATTACTCAGATGCCCATTAAGAGAAGAGTATACAATTAAACTACAGTGTATTGGCACAATGGACTACTATTCATAAATCAAAATCAAATGCCTACAACTAATCAATGACCTTGGGTGAATTTTATAAAATACTCTTGAGTCAGAGAAGCCAAGTGCCAAAATCCGCATAGTGTATAAATACTTTAATGTATAAACATGAAAGAAACTGAGAAGTATTCACTGTGTATCAAGCTACAGAAAATCAAAAAAAAGCTGGAAGTCATGCTATCCCATCCCCATGTAATTTCATTTTTCATGTAGAACTGGATTCTGCCTCTAATAAATCTTGCATATCACTCTGAGGGCCTTCCTTAACAAGATATAAATAGCTACTACCATTGGGGTAATGCCCCTCTGTTGTCACAATTTCTGTTGGATATGTGGGCCTTGAGATCTACACTGAGCAAGGATTTTCTATGCCCTTTCAAGATTTAGTGAGTTGTACTCTTAGTTTCTCTTAGAATAAGACTACTTCTTATTTCTTCTCTTTCATTTTAATTTTTTTCTTTTCTTGTTTTAGATCAGGTTTCTCTTGTTGTCCAGGCTGTTTTCAAACTCCTGAGCTCAAGAGATCCTCCACCTTAGTATTCTGAATAGCTGGGACTAGAGGTGTACATTACCATACCTGGCTAGTTCTTCTTTCTTGATAAGTTCATTTTAGTCTTATCTAAGCCACCAGTAGCTTATTCTTGCTTTATTTCTCTGCACACACTCAAATTCACCTTGCATATCTCAAACTCCTATGAGAAGAGCCTCATCAGCATAAATATATGTCTAAAAAGTTAAGTTAGTTTTGGAATTTTAATTGTAGTACAGATACAACATGTCCCTATGTTATTATGTTTATTTTAAACTTATAAATAAAAATGTCACAATTTATAGCTTACCATCTCATGTTTTAATTATATGTATATGTGTATGTGTGTGTGTATGTGTGTGTGTATGTGTGTGTATGTGTGTGTGTGTGTATATATATATATATATATATATATATATATATATATATGAAAGAGAAGTGTCCAGAATGGGGTTTAAGCTAGAATTGGAAGATTTAAAAAAAACAATAATCAGGATATATATATATATATATATATATATATATATATATATATATACATACATACACACACACACACACACACACACACATACACACAAGATGAAGTCAGTTTAAACATATTGACCTCCTTAAATATTGATCACTTCCTTTAAAAAATATAGTACTCTACTGTGTACTAGAACACTGGAACTACTTTCTTCAATCCAATTGTAACTTAGTACCTGTTAATCAGTTTCTCTCTGTTTATTCTCTCTACTTCCCTAGCCTGTAGCAACCACCATTCTACTCTCAGCTTCTATGAGATCAACTTTTTTAGATGCTACATATGACTGACATCATGAATTCCTTACCTTTCTGTACCTGATTTAATTCACTTCACATAATGACCTCCAATTCCATACATTTTATCACAAATGGGAGGTTTTCATCCTTTAAAAGGAGTGAGAATTCATAACTTCTATGACACCATAGCAGTTAAGGTTATATGTAAAGCATTTAGAGGTAGTATCAGTAATAATATCTTTTCTTTTATAGTATGAAAAGTAAATCTGTATAGGAAGAAGTTTTCAAAATTTTAGGGGGATTGCTCTTCTAAGTCATCTTTTATCATTCCCCATATTTTATATATCACAGACACTGAATAGGTTGAAAAGATAGTTCTGATAGAGGAACAATTTCATTTCTTCTGGTCACTTATTTCAAACTTGCTTTATTAGAGACTAAATCCTCAAACTATAATTGGCATATTGGTTATATTCAATAATAATGTCCTCATATTCAGATATTTAAAAAGCACTTGTTTTGGGGAATTAATATTCAAGCAAAATCTTATTCTCACATTTATTTCCAGTCTTCTCTTTGAACCCCAACTCAAGCTTGATCTGCTATTTCAGGACAAGCAGTAAGGAGGGATGTTGTGGTCAATTTTGACTCACTTTGTTCATTTTCTCTCCTTAGCCCCTCTCCTCCAGCCTCTAATTCATGCAGAACTGAACTAGTGAACCATTAGGAGAAAAATAAGGGAAGACATCTCTCTGTTGAGTCAATAACTATAATTGAATATTAGCTGATGAAACCTCTTTCCCTAAGCAGATATTTTAATGCTTGCTCTTCTGTGTTGTAGTATTACTGGGCTCTTTTGAAAGCCCCTGCCTTTCACTGTCTCTTGGTATGAAAGTAGTCAAATGGTTTACTTTCTATAGGTCACCTTACAGCAGTTACCTTATGAAAATCCATACAATTCTTTTTTTTCTGGGACCCCTTTGTTCTAATCTGTGTTCCTTTTTGGTTGTGTCCTTTTACTCTGTCAGTTCTGGCTGCCTTGTGGTTTCTCCTTGCCCTTTGAGCACTCATATAATCTTGCCCCACCAATCACAGGAATGCATCTTGCTCACATAATGCTCTCCTCTCTTTCTTTGCTGGCTGCTCAAGGCATCCTCCTATCCTCAGACAGTTCTAGATAAGAGTCATTATAGGTCTCTAAGCCCTACCTCCTATTTGTGTATGTAAAGTTCTCCCAAGAGTCCTCTTGACTCTATTCTGGTGACTGCCCTGGAAAAGCTGAAGAGTTTTAAGAGCTTAGTCCATATCCTCTCAGGCAATAAGATATGAGATTCTCCTCTACCAACAGTCCACATCTTCAAAAATGTTCTCTTGATGCCTCTTGCCTTAAAATGTGGCAGGAGTGAGGGGATCCCCATTCTCTAATGTGGAGATGAAGGAGAAACACTGCAGAATTTTGTACTTTTACCAATTACTCCATAAAAGCATCCTTCCCCTATCCTTCTCCCTGTCAAATCCTCGCCATGCTTGATATTATTGTTAGTTACTGAGCCTGCTTGTTGCATTTAATGTCATGCACTACTATTAAGAGTTTTGTGCACATATACCTCATAGACATCAGAATTAATGATATATAAATTATAAAAATTCCCAGTTGACATCTTATTATCAATCTAATATTTCACATGCTTATTTAGAACATATATCTCCATTAGTCACTACCCTATGTCATGATTCTACGGACCAGTTCAGTCCAAAAAGAATATAAGGAAAGCTACACATGTAAGTTTTACATTTTCCGGTACCAGTTTAAAAAATTTAAAAAGATATAATACAATTTAATAATTAAGATATTTAATAATAGATACCAAAATAGTTAAACATGTGATCAGTATACACAACAATAGGCATTTCCTATTTTTATTTCTTCTTTATAATAAACTCTGCTAGGTATTTGTTAGAGTTTGGTCATGAGGTATCCTTCCAAAAGCTCCTGTGTTAATACCAAAATATTCAGAGGTGAACAGATTAGATTATGAAAGCTGTAACCTAATTAGTTCATCCTAGTTTTAATGGAATCTAGGTGATTCCTATAAGCCGGTTGGGTACGACTGGAGGAGCTCAGTAACTGCGAGTGTTCCCTGGAAGGGTTCATATTCCCTGAAGCCTCTTCCCCACCTTCTCTTTGCTTGCTGGCCACCTTGAGCTGGGTAGATTTCCTTTGCTGTTGCCTTCAGCCAAAGTAGTCCAGCTCATCTGAGTCCTACTATAATGGAGTCTGCCAACCAAGGACTGAACCTCTGAAATCATAAACCAAAAATAAACTTTTACTCTTTGCTATTATAAGGTATTTTGATCACAGCAACCAAAAATGACTAGCACAGTATATTGAAAAAAATCGCCTTTTATTTCTGTAGCTACCTTTCAAGAACCCAATAGCCACATGCCATAGGGTCTACTATATTAGACAGTGCAATCTTAGACTACTACTCCTGATGGGGAAGAACTGTATCTTATTCATCGCTTAATGATAGGTAATAGGAAGGAAAATCCAATACTGTAAGTCAGATATTCAGTTGTAACATAAAAGGAAAAGTATACCAGTAATATTGATTAAATATATTTATATATCTATATAAAAAAGAAGAGACAAAATGAAATGATACCCTAAATTTATTTCATTTACTTTAGGAAGTACATTTAGAATCAGATTGTACTCGACCTATTACCACAGTGATTTGCATCAGATTTGCCTTTTCCCTCTGACTTTCTAATGCCTACTTGATGATTTTTTCCTACATACTTGTTTAAATATCAATTATTTTTGTCAGCTCAAGATGCACTATTTGAATGTCTAGAAAGTACAAAGTGTAATAAGAGATAGGAAAAATATAAGGATAATAACATTGAAATCTTATCAAAAGAATAAAACAAATAAAAATGAACTACTTAACATTGGCAATTATAACCTTAGTAGCAATATCTAAATAAAAAAGTAGTTGTTTAAGTGTTATTTATAAATAGTTCAGGATTTACAGTGATATGTCACTGATGAAGGGTTAAGAATGACAAGAGCAACAATGAATTGTACTATTGGACTATGTGTGGGTTAAGTTTGTAGCATTTCAACTTAATTAATCTGCTTTTAAAAGATTGCTTGGTTATATGATGTAGCATGTAGAAATTCAGTTACAGTCCTTTAACACAGTCAAATAAATCCTTGGCTTAATCAAGGGTACTATTAAAAACACTGGAAGTTATTATTTTTCTCACTTTTATATAATAATTCATATAGTATTAAGCAATCATGCTGTCATATTTTAAGATTGATTTTTAGTTTATTATGTCTGTTGTATAATTAAAGAATTGACATCATATTAGGGAAAAAGCAGGTTAAAAGAAGTAATATTTTAATTCCTAATCTATTTCACTGTTTTATCAAATGATGCATTTTTATGCAGATAAACAAAATGGAAGATTGAAAATTGAAAATTAAATTCAGTAGACAGTACAAAATGATGAAAAGCTTTCCTTAACTCCATGTAACTTGGAACAGTCCCATTCATTTCGGGCAGCCCCTCCTGTGTAAAGCAGTCATTTAGGAGATGTAATTTAGTTCTGTAAAAACAACTTTTAGATTATAAGTTTCTCTGACCAGAAAATATTGTTGTTGAAAACAAAAGTATTTCTGAATCCCTGGGCTAGAGTTGGATTAAGGTTCTTAAGTATGAGACAGCTATGAAATATTTTTGGCATTTGAGAATTTTCCAGACATTTCTTTGGTATTAGGTGAAAGAATGGGAAGGTTTTCTTTCTAAATTTTCAATACTTTACAGATATACTGAAATAAACTTCAAACACCAAATGGAACACATGCAATAAACAATGATACTTAGTTTTCTAGCCATAGGTTAAACCACCTGCACAGTAAGTCACTGGCACTAATTCTTTTCTAGCTAACTGTGTCTGAAAAGATAACTTCTGAGGTGCTGTGTTATCTTTATTTCTTTGTCCTAGGTTGTATAACTTGCTACAACTGCAATACATTTTATGTTACTTTATCTTGAGCTAAGGAAAGGGAGGAAATCACACCATCAAATGTTTTGAGTCAATCACCAGTATGACCTAAATGTTTTCCATATGTTTCAGTATTCTCCATATGGTATTTGTGTCAGGAAGTTGCTAGAAGGAAAAAAGAAAATAAAAACAAAAATCAAGAACAAGAAATCTTATCATACTTTCATTGCAAGCCTCATTATCTATTTCACGTCTGTTGAAGAGAGAAACTGAAATTTTTCTTGCTGCTCCAAAATGTCTCTCACTTGCAAATTTGCCTGATTAGTCTTTCTGACCATGCCTGACATATGAATTCTCTTGAAGAACATAGTTGCTCTATTACTTTATGTGAAAACGTCTGATTATTTCTCTTTATTTAACTGACCATGACTGAACCGTTCAGCTTTGCATGAAAGTCTTCAGTTTATTCCACAACTACTATTTCATTTTTACATGCATTACTATCAAAAGTATTCTCTGGTTTCTTGTGTATATGTTTCTGTTCATGTTTTATGGCACCTCTATTCATCCATCTTTAAAAATATAATTTCATTTCATTTTGAAATCTATCCTTTAATAAATAAACATACTATGAAGTATGACAAATATTAAAATGCATACAAAAATCACACCACCAAAAACAATGATATAAAGCAATAAAATTGTTAAGATTTTCTAAAAATTGTGTCTATATGATTCTAAGAATATTCAGAGAATGTAATATGACTAGATATGCAAGGGAAAAAAGTAAGTCTCCTACACAAGGGGGAAAAATAATCACATTCATCACAAATTTCAATTTTATTTGATGACATATTAAAAGTCAGGTCAATCATGATGTTATGGAATGAGAAATCAATAACAGGAGGTTTCAGAAAATTTACAAACAAATGGAAATCAAACAATATGCTACCATGCATATGTATTAAAGAAGAAATTGATGGATAAAATTAAAAAAAAAATCTTAGACAAATGAAAATGGATACCCAAAGTTAAAGCTCAAAAGCAGTTTTAAAAGGGAAGTTTATAGCAATAAATGCCTGTACCAAATAATAATAATAATAATAATAATAATAATAATAATAATCCTCAAATAAGGAACATAATACCTCAAGAAACTAGAAAAAGAAAGAGCAATTTCAACATTATTAGAAAGAAAAAATATAAAATCAAAACAGAAATCAATGAAATGTATACTATAAAAACAGAAAAAAAATCAACAAAACTTAAGAGTTTCTTGAAAAGATAAGCAAAATTGATAGCACTTTAGTTTGTGGAAGAAAGAGGGAAGACTTAAATAAGTATATTCAGAAATAAAAGGCATGGATTCCAATTGATGTCACAAAGGGTCATAATAGATTACTGTGAGTAACTATGTGTCAACAAATTGGCTAACATAGAAGAAATGAATGCATTTCTAAATGCACAGAAATAAACAAGGTTGAATCAGTAAGAAATAAAATTTGAACTGACTAATAATGTATAAGGACAAAATTAGTAATAAAATCCTGTCAACAATGAACATCTCAGAACTTGATGGTTTTACTGTTAAATTCTCCCAAATAGTTAGAAGAAGTAATACCAATCTTTCTTAAACATTTCCTATGAAATTAAAGAAAAGAGAATACTTGCAAATGGATTTTATGAGGCCATCAGTTTCCTGACACCAAGCCAAACAAGGATACAATAGAAAATAAAATTATGGGTCAATATATTCTATGAACACAGGTAAGCTAAATATTAGAAAACTAAATTTAACATAACATTAAAAGGATCATTCATCATGAACAAGTGGGATGTAAGAATAGTTCAACGTATGAAAATCAATAACAACAACCACATTAATAGTGTGAAGAACAAAAGCTATATCACTCTCTAAATAGAGGTAGAAACCATGGATAAAATTCACCATCCTTTCATTATAAAAACTCTGAATAAATAAAGTGTAAGCAGAAAGTATCTCAACATAGTCTATACATGACATGACAAACCCACAACTAGCATTATTCAGTTATGAAAAGTCTAATGTTTTTGTTAAAGATCTTGAACAAAGCAAGAAAGCCCACTCTTGACACTTCTATTTAACATAATACTGGATTATACTGACCAGAAAAGTTAGGCAAAAGAAAGATATAAAGCCATCCAAATTGGAAAGAAAGATTGTACAATTGTCCCTGCTTGAAAAGTATTTTAGATATAAAAAAAATCCCTAAAGATTCCATCAAAACCCTGCTATAGCTAATTATATCAGTAAATTTTCAGGATACAATATCAACATGTAAAAAGTACTAGCAATTTAATATTGTAACAGCAAACTGTCCAAAGTGGAAATAAGAAACAATCCCACTTACACACGTAAATTAAAATATATCCCATGTTCATAGATTGGAAAATTAATATTTTTAGAATGTCAGTATTAGACAATGCAAACTATAGGTTCCATGTACTCGATGCCAATACTACTCTAACAATGCCTGAATATAAACAAAGAATGGACATTATCCGCTGCAGAAAAATAGCCAAATATCTCCATGGAAAACAATTGCTCTTTACTTTCAAAGACAAGATTAGCCTTGCTTCATTCTTTGTCTTCTTGATTAGAATATTAAGATACTCTACCATAAAATTACCCTGCTGTCTGATTATATCCAATTCAAAGTCTTGTTTCCGTGAAGCCTTTGCCAAAGCATCTCACACAAGCTCAAATAGTGTAGTGATAGCTTGTTATTGAGATAGCCCAGGGTTCCCCATGCTGTGAGGTATTGTTCTGGAAAAGAGAGGATATTAAGTGACAGATATTAGAATTTTATTGACAGTCTCTCTTTTTCTAGCAGGAGCTAGAGAGAAAAGAATAAATTTATCAGACCCCATGAATCATGTCTCAATTTTTTATTTCTTTTTTTGATATTTTTATTCTTACCATATTTCCCATTATTTAAAGTACAAGAGTTCTTTTTGCACTTTGCTTATGATCCTGTGTTTTATGAATTTTTAAATGTTTTCAATAGTGAAGAAGGTGTTATCTGAGATTTCACTTTATAAGTATCTTTTTTTTTTTTTCCATTTGTAACCAGAAGTTCACACAAAGCTTCCCCAATCTTTCAACATCTCAAAGATAATACCATTCTTTTTGTGTCTTGTATAAGTCCTTAATACATTTAGTATTTCCTGACTTGAGCCAAAATAATTTATCTTCTGATCTCCCTGGTATGATACTTTTTTTGACTCTTTTACCTACATATTATAATTTAAATTATAGCTCAAATACGATCTCTTTAAGAATAAAAGACAATATTTTATGATCTTTGTATATTATAGAAAAGCTCAAAGATATTTAGTAAACATGTTGTTTTGGGAAGAATGCATAATAATGAATTTAAAACTATGGAAAAATAGCAAGGTCAATGCAAACATTGAAATGATATAAAGATAGCACTTTAAAAAACAATAGTTTCCTCTCTTGCCTTCCTATCCCCTACTTTTGATCTTCACAGTGTTAATGTCCTGATCAATACATACTCGTGCTTCCTCATGCTTATGCACAAACTGTACTAGCACAAATACAAATGCATTCAATGTATTTTTCTGTAATTATCCATAAACACTAATTATTCACTATGTTTATACATATATATTTGTTCAGATGATTCTCATATTCTTCAGTAAATCACTGATATCTATTCATATGTTCATATGTCAAACTGAACTAATTTCTAATTAAATAAATTTAAATAAATTATATAATACTGAATAATAGGTCAATTGAAGGATACTTAGATTCTTACTTTTTTATTTCATTAATAGCAATAATGCCATGTATAATATTTCTAGGTTAAATTCCAATCGGCAGTGGAAATTCACTGATGCATGATTAATATATCATCTGTATGTGATGTTTCTTAAACTTTTAAGGTACATAAGTGAAAAAAAAGAAAATGTTATTGTACTTTGTAATTCCCCAGCCTCCAGGCATATATTTTAAATTTTACTGATCTTTTATAATTTAATATAAAATTTTTAATGAAATTTTTGCATACATTTATGTTAACTGTATTTCTTATGTATGTTGCCTATATTATTAATCTTTTTGCTTTTATAAAATAGTTAAACGTATCTCTTTTATTTTTGGTTTCTAGAGTTCTTGATTGGATATAGTCCAAAGTTCTGTTGTAAAATATTTTATTATTATATTATGTTGCAAATTTTAATTTATTAGCCTAAAATACTTTATCTGACATTAGAAAGGATCCCATTCATCCATTTTTTTCAGATACCCCATTCTTTTCCTCATGCATTGAACTGCCAAGTTTTTTGATTACTAATTTTCTAAAATATACTAACCTTTCTTTGTTGAATATCTTTGCTATTAAAAAATCTATTAATCTATTAATAAATCTATTAATATCTTTGCTATTAATAAATCAATAGATTTACTACTGTTTTTGCTATGTACTGAATATATTCCATTTTTATTTCTGTGGTACTATAGTTTCCACAAATTTTTGAACAATATCAAATGTTAAATACATAAAACTCATTTATTTAGATAGATATTAATAAAGTGAGGTCTGATATCATGAGTTTAACCATATTTTTCTTTGTGGAAAGAGCCTCTAAGGCTAGCCATAACAGGGCACACAGTCTGAATATGAAGAAGATGTTGGAAAGAAAGCAAATGCTTGAATAAAAAGGAAAAGAGAAAAAGAACTGTGTTAATGATCTCCATGTATTTTCTTTTACCTCAGTTTAGGAGAAGATACATTTCCATTTTATCAATGGACAAAGAAGTTCAAGGCCAGCTGTTAAGACTTTATTTATCCTGTTGCAAACAAAATGTACTGGTTTTGAACTAGAATGTCCCCCAAAGTCTCATGTGCATGTAGGTTGGTCTTTTAGGAAACTTTTAAGTCATGAGTGCTCTGAGCTCATCAGTGGATTAATCCATTTGATGGATGAATCCATTTGTAGCAGAATGATTTACTATGAGATGAGACCTAGTTGGAGAAGATGTGTATGGTTTAGATATGAGGTTTTCCCCTAAATGCTCATGTGTGAGACAATGCAAGAATATTCAGAAGGGAAATGATTACTTTGTAAGAGTTCTGACCTAATCAGTAGATTGATACACTGATATCAATTAACTGGGTGGTGACTGCAGACAAGTAGAATGTGAGTGGAGGAAGTAGGTCACTAGGGTTTGACTTTGGGTTTTATACTTTGTCCATGGTAAGCTGAGCACTACCCTCCCTCCCTCCCACTCTCTCCCTCTCTGCTCTCTGGCTCTTATTTCCTGAGCGGCTTTCCTCTACCATGTCTTTCTACCATTATGTTCTAACTCATATTGAAACCAAAGCTGTGGAATTGACCAACCATGAACTCGCCCACTGAAACCATGAGCCAAAATAAACTTTACCTCCTCTAGGTTGTTCTTTTAAGTTATTTTAATCACAGCAACAAAAAGCCAACTAAAACAAGGTGGAATTTTGTGGTATATCTTCAAAATGTGTCTTCTCCCTGTCTTTTCTCACTCTTTGGCTGCCATGAAGTGAGCAGCTTTCCCTGCTCTGACCATTACTCAGAGTAAAGGAACTGACCAGCCAGGGTCTGAATCTTCTGAAATTGTGAAATAAAATTAATATTTCCTCCTTTAAGTTCTTCTTGTCAGGCATTTTGGTCATAGTGATACTAATACATCAACTGTAGACATTCTAAGCATCTACTTTGTGGGCCTGTTGATGTGAGCTGTTTTGAAATCATATCTTTCCACACAATGAATTTCTTGAGTGTCATGTAGACTTAGCTACAATCTGTTATGCGTTCCTTACAAACTGGTTGGGACAAAAGCACTCTACTTTGTGATATGTAACAAAAAAATAGAAAGCAATGTATTTTTAAATTGCCTTAGATGTCATTGTGACGATATGACAGAAAAGATCTGAACATTGTCTCTGATAACCTAATGTATGTATCAATTCACCAAAATAATAAAAATAACTCAGTATTTAGTATTGACTTTCTATAGGAGTCCAATACCTTCACTAGACTTGTTAGAAAAGAATCTCAGAATAACTTATCTGTATAATTAAGTAGACTCCCATCTAAGGACTGCAAATATATATTGCATTTTAAAGTAAATTTTAACACTTTTAAAAAATATTTATTTTTTAGTTGTAGTTGGACATAATACCTTTATTTTATTTATTTATATGTGGTGCTGAGGATCAAACCCAGGGCCTCGCACATGCTAGGCGAGTGCTCTACCACTGAGCCACAATACAAGCCCACAGAATACATTAATACATTTTTAATGTACTTTTTAAATACAGAAAATTAGCTTTTGTCACTCTGGCTATTTTAAAGAATGTATATTATTGTTGGAGTTTGAAACCATTATCTTAGAAGGTATTAAGCCAAATGTCATTTATTTGTATCTGAGCCTATTTCTGAACTGAACACAGAAATGCAATGTCCTCTTCACTGCAGCAAAAGATATTGAAACCCATATAATGTACTGCTTATAAGCTCTAGCTTTGGTGTGAAATATACTTTTCTTTGAATCTGGGACTTAACTCATATTTGAAAATTTACATTTGTAGGAGTTAAGTAAATTAGCTTGCTATTTCATCTTCAAAATGTCATAATGCTTCTTACTCATATAATTAAAGGGTTTGCAGTACTGGAGCTTGAACCCAAGGCCTGATACATACTAGGCAAGCATTTTGCCACTTAGCTATATCTCCATCCCTTTTTAATTTTATTTTGAAACCGGGTCTTACTAAGTTATCCAGGGTGATCAGAACATGTTATCTTCCTGACCCAGTTTCCTGAGTCGCTGTGATTACAGGTGTGCACAACTGCGCATGGATTAATATATATTTTTAATAAGCTGTGAGTGTTACAAATATCTTGTTTCTTTGTCCTCCCTATGGCCTTAGCCAAGGGTGATATGTTAAGTCAATGAAAAACATGCAAATTCAATGGTGTAGAGTCTGACACATGATCTATGTTACTTATAATTAAATATTCCAGTTCATTGCAAAATGTACCATAGCCTATTATTTGTTAAAATTTGTCCTTCAGAATTATATATGACAGTACTTAACACTATGAGGTAAAAATATATTCTAAGTTTAAACATTTTGAGTGATTTACAATGAATAATGAAAAAAAATATAGTTCACCTAAAAACTAATTGGCTAAGTTTTTGTCTGAATCCACAAATTTATTTCTTATTCCATTGAATTAAAGTTATTTTAAAAATCTCACTAACAAGATGCTGAGAGGTCATTTAACTGCAAACGTGCTAAAAGTCTCCACAATAATAAACAAAAAAAGTTGGATGTCATAAGCTCTCTTTGATATGGCTATTTTAAATGATTGCAAGCTTAGTGATAATTAATTATATTTCTTGAGACTGCAAACTCATTTTGTAAACTGAGAATTGAAAGAAAATCTGATATTTTATAGCAAAATACCAATTGGCATTTGTTGTTTTATAAGTGTTGCCTGGAATGAGGTACTTGAACAGGATAAAGATAAAAGGAAAATGCCAAAAAGATGATTTATTTCCCAATTGTTCATGTCTTTCCAATAAACAAACAGCAATGCTACACACTGAGACAATTCATATATTTGAAACAGGAAAACAAACTTGTACTTCTTTGTGATTTGTTTTATTTCTAAATAACTAAGCTTTTCATTTCAGGGTTCAAGCAAATGTGGATATTTTGAATGGCTGGGGCATTCTGCATCTCTCTGGAGCTTGTTATTATTCTTGGTACATAGAATTTACACAATAAGTGTCCAAGGAAGGACCAAGTTATTCTACTGTTAAAATAAGATTTACCAAAAATTAGATAGTCTAATAAAATAATTAATATGCAATTTTTTCTTAATATGACTCCTAACATTTAAGTAATACATGTTATTTAGTGCTCCCATTTGATCAAAATTAGTTCTAGTATACTTACCAGAGCAACAATTTGAAATGAATATTAATTTGAATCAATCTTTGATTTGAACATGACACTCAGTTATTTATTAAGAAAAGAAATTTCAAAAAAGAAAAAAAGAAATTTCATGTTATGATTCCTTTGGATTTGATCAGCTTAGATAATTTCCCTTTTATAAAAAATTTTAAACCCTAGAAACTTGCTCTGATCACTTAGAGTTGATGATAGAACTCAAATTAATAACCAGATTTTTTCTAGTTCTAATCTAAAGCCTTTTTCATGCAAAGCAGAGATATTATTAATTAGCAATCTGATTTGAGATCCCTTTTCAAGGCACATTTGCTTTAAATCAGATATTCTACTATAAACAAAGCCACAATTATCAATGAAATACAGAAACGTCATTGAATTTCCTCAAATTTTAAAATTTATGTTTTCTGACAAAATTTGTTTTCTATTGTTGAAAACTTACTGAAGTCATCAAATGATATGTTACAATACAATAAGAAATTTAAACCTGATCCATAATTTTTTTCCTGTTTAAAATACTAGATATGTAATGTTAGTGAATTAATAATATCAAGTAAATATATAAAGCTAAACATTTGAATTTCTTTTCTTTTTAATTCCAATGTGCTTCATTTTATCACAAGTGAAATAAATTCTTCTCAAGTGAGATAATTGTTGAACTTTGGGTTTATTAGAGCATATTCTAGGTGACTGATGAAGTCAAACAAAGCACAAGGAGAAGTTTAAGAAAATGTAAAATCAAAGTTATAATTGCCAAGCTTGCCCATTTCAATTTCCTTCAAAATGTTTTATCATATGGAATTATTACTATTTATGTTTGTTATGCTAATTTCCTTTTCTCAATGAAATACAGAATGCCAAATCACTAATTTATTAATTTTACTTACAGCTTAGATGAGTTTTTCTAGGCATATGGTGGTTCCCTTAGCATATATTAATTTTATTCAGAATGTGTTCCCTTTAAAGTTAAAATAATAATGAAGTGTTTGGAGAATAGTACATTGAAAATGCAACCAGAAGCACTTTCTCTGCACTAATGTCATTATTCTCCTTAATGATACAGAATTTGGGAAAATCTTGAGATACAGTAGTATCTCAAGCATAAATTTTTTAAGCATAAATTATCTCATGTTTACAGTGATACCTGTTTGCCCACAACATTGACGTAGCTCTGTTTTTAAGAAAGGGCACCAAATCAGGCAGAGATCTTACTTTTTTAACACTTTTAAAAATATCCACCTCTTTTTAATTTAACATTATCATAATAATCCCTCCATATCATTTACACTAGTGGAGTGCTAAAGATAACAAAAGCTACCAGGGACCACTAATGTATTTTTAAACCTATGAAAAAAAAAGACTTATTTATTTTTTTATAATGTATGTTTAGCTGTTTAAACTTAGTCTTCAAAATGGAATTTGATAACCAGTGTTTCTCTTTCAAAATAATAGTTTGTTAAATTTGTTGGAAGTGATGTTCATATTGTAGCCTATGTACATATTTTTATGAATAATACTAACACAGTCTGGCTCTAAGGCTTAGAAGCTAATGTAGAAATTATAATGTTAAAACTCACAAAAATATAAATTGATACAGTGCATGGACAAGAAATATAATCTTGAGGGTTGGACTCCATGTTTTCTTTTCTGTTTTATTCTTTGGTTAATTTCAGTGTCTTTGCCTCAAACTCATATTTTACCCTGAACAAATTCAGGTTGTATTGGTCCATTTCTATACAACTAGGGAGATGAAGTCAGTCCTTTGGTACTGACTTGTTTTTCTCCTATCCAAAAACATGTATTGTCCATACTCTTGAATAGCTTGATAACCCACACTGTTAGCTTGCAGACATTTCTGCATTTTATTTAAGAGTTGGGTTACAATAACATATGGCTTATTCTTCCTAACTACATAAAGCATTTATACTGCTGCTTTTACAGTTTTACTGCTCCCTGTTTTCCATTATATTGGGGCAAGATATATATTATAAGATTAATATTCTTCATTATCTTTCTAGCATTATGTTTTATATTCATCAATAGTTTTTTTTTTTTTTTTTCATTATTTTGATACTTTCAAAAGAGGCCAAAGCTGCTGTAGAAATTCTGAAGTAACCTGGTATGGTTAGATATATGGCTGCAGGGTCAGAAGTTATTGGAAGCTTATAAGTTGTGAGTGTAGAGAGAGGGCACATCCTTAGACCTATGTTACTCAGCTTTTCATCGCTGTGACTTGGACCTGAGGTGAGGCAGAACACTATGGTAAAAGGGTAAAGGGTACTATAGCCAAACATTGTTAAGCTTGTGGCCACCAGGAAGGAGGGAAAGAGAGAGAGAGACACTACTGACTGCAAGGCGCCAGATGCAAAATACAAACCCCAGAGGCACACCACTTGTGGCCAACTTCCTTCAGTCACACATCTATTGCCTCTGTACATTCCTCCATTGCCAGTGGGACCTTTTGGGGACACCTCATATCCAAACCTTAACAGACCTCTTGGGCCATCGTCACCCTGTGCAACCTTCCTTTACAGTCTATACTTCCCCTGCACTGTTACCATCACCACCTGGAGACATTCTTTCATCATTGGGGAGCAACCAAGCAATCCTCTCTTTAAAAAAAAAAGGGAGATTTTTCTTCATTCATGTTGTTTTTTTAATCAGAAAGTCTGGAGATTTTTTTGGTGCCAATTGTTAGACTCCCATTAAAAAATAACCATATTTTCTCTGTTTTTTTTTTTTTTTTTTACTGTGTTTTCAGTCAAATCATTTCAATTGAATCCAGTTTTGCAAATGTATGCTACCTACTGAGACAACCTCAAAAATGTCCATAACATCCCTTCTAACTACTGAATAATTATTTATATTCTAGTCCATGCCACCAGAACACATACTATGTATTTATGCACGTGCATGTGTGTGAGCGCACTTAGTTTCCCTCAGATACCTGTGAATATTTTTTGCTAGGTAAAACCTCTAATTAAGTTAAATTAATTGAGCTCAATTTAGTTAAATTAATTTAGTTAAATTTAATTCAATTTAGTGAAATTGAGTTAAATTAATTTTTTTCTCTATATATGTATGTGTGTTTACAAATACATACATATATGTAGAGATACAAATATATAACTGCATTCATTTAAAATGTTACATAACTATGATTCAAAGAGATCTTAAATAACTTGTCCAAGGTCACACAAATCACTAAATGTTAAAGTCTAAACCTGATCCTCAAATCTTCCTGTCTCTATGACACTTCCTACTCTAGAGGAGGGCAGTAGATTGATGGCCATTTGATTCTGCAGGGTTGAAACATCAGCAGTGCTTCACAATTTGCAAAGTATTATCATCGATCTGATGCTATCTGGATCTCTCAAGAGTACTTAGGTCTATGATTTTCTTTCTTTCTTTTTTTTTTTTTTTTTTTTTTTGCTTTAAACAAAGGGAAACATGGAGTTTATAGGGCTATGGAGGGATGCCAGGCTCAGTTAAAGGATTTTAAAGCGATATCCAAAACGCCCTTGCATATTCTGTAGAGATGATAACAATGAAAGGATGCATGTTTGAGAAACTGTGCCACTGTAGAATGTATTAATGAACAAACAGATGACAAAATGGGAAGCTCTAAGTTGTAAAAATCGGTGGTTGTCTTCTTTGCACTGGATTTATTTTGTGCCTTCAACCTACAGTAGCAGAGCTCCACTATGTACAACCAATGAAAAATCTAGTGGATGAGTTTGTTTGGCCCTCCTCATTTATCACTTTCATTTTTCAGGGCTTTCTTCATAAATCATGTTGTACCATGTATTTGCCAAGACCCTATTGTTTCCACTGCGCTGGAAGCATGTTCTAGTCACCCTGTCTTATGATTAGATTTGTATTTCTTTCCCAGTTCTACTCTACATTCTTAGTGTAATAAACTTGCCAATGGTACAAACATTGATTAGGTAGCATCTTCATAAGAGAGTTATGCATTTGAAACTAATTTCTAGAAAAAAAACCTTTCTCAAAATATGATAATCGTAATCATTACAGCTACATTTCTCAGACACTTATGATATTAGGCACTATTCTAAAAACTTTGGCATTATCTTCCTTAATTTTTAAAAATCTCCAAGAATTAGGTGTGATTCCCATTTTCTTTGTCTAAATATTCTATGATATTTAAAGATTTTAGAGATTCCCAAGTCCATGTAGGAGATAGCAGAGAGATCATTATAAGAGTGATTTCTTAAATATCAAAATCTATACTTGAACTTTTATTCTGAACTTGAGAGACACTATATGATTGGATTGTGACTATTCTCCCCATAAAAGCTCATTCTAGCTTTGTAGAAGGTTAATAAATAGCGATTCATGGTAATTCAGTAAAACTCTAATGTGGGTTTCTAGTCTTTTCCTATAAACAGAAACTGTTGTTAAAATGTCAGCTAATTATGTCTGAGTTTCAGGTGGTACTGGAAACATGTATTTAAGTTTTAAAGACAGTATACAAACAACTACACCATCAAGTGTCATCACACATTCAGTACAGAAGTATAGCCAGGCACATTACCAGTAGTGGTGGCAATATTTCACCAATAGAAGATCACAACAATAACACTGAGTCACAAAGGCTGAATCTAATCATTCTCTAAACGCAATCTGGCTTACTCCATGATCTTCAACTAGCATAACTATATTCTGTGGACTCAAACAGTTATCTGTCATTGAAGATAAACCATGCCTTAGCCTGCACAGTCATTGAGCCTACAAAAAATATAGAAACCATATTAACTTAAATTAATAAGTAGCAACAAAGACTCTTTGCAAGTCTTTTTAAAAATTATTTCTTACATACACGACAATAGTAGAGTGCATTACATTCATCATTTTTTTGCATTGCAATTCTTAATTCACCTTTATACCACAATTTATCAAATCTCTGTTTGTATATATGGTATGTTGACACCAAATTCACATCTTCATACATGATTGACAAACAAATTCTGTCTTACTGGTCATCTTTGTGCACAGATAAATGTAAATGAACTATTCTATCTATATGTCTGAAGTATTTTATAAGCATAGCCATTTAAGAGCTATGTTTCTGCACATGTGCCCTGACTCCTCTACTTCTCTACAGCATCTCCTAACAAGATACGTAGAATCAACAGTATCTACAGCAAAGCCTTTTAATATCTGGAGTCTTTGAAAACTGGCTGCTCTATGACAATTAGGAGATGCCCTTCCCTTAACTCTTGTTGGCAGTGTCTTTCTGAAACTCTCTCTGGCCCTTTCCTGCCCTATATTGTTCCAGACATCAGACAAGTGGCAGGAGCAACCAGTTTTGGATTCACTTCTCTAAGCCTTAGGAAAACACACTGGCCTCAGGCTGTCATTGCTACCACAATATCTGAACTCTAGGCCACTAGGTTAGTCGCTGCTTTATCACACTTTGTTGTTATTTTTTCAGTGTACCCATCAACCTGTCAAAGCTTGTTTTCCTGTTTCTGACAATCACTGAGCTATGGCCAGAAAACAAATATGCATTGGGATTCTTTTTTTAGGGAAACAAACCCAGTTCTATAGACAAGCTGTTTCTCACACTTGAGATCCATACAAATAGTTTCTGTCGATGCAGCCATTCTTTTGGTTTAGGTAAGCAGTTTCTGTTGCACCACAGCTCACAAAGGTTTCTGGGTGCAGTGCACTCTTCTTAAATTTATTGATATAGCCTGGCATCAAATGAAAAGCTAAGCTCAGCCCCTGTGACCCTTGGAACAAGTCTGTATTGCAAATAGCCATGGAACTTCAAGCCAGGATTTGGCTTGATGACCTGCTGACACTTCTCAGATGCAGAATGTATGGCTCCTCTTCACTGGGCCTGAGTAAATAGTGCCAAATAAAGGAAGCCTGTCATTTGGTTCTTCAGGCGCTTATCTCTAACTCTTCAGTATATTTGTAAGATTATTACTCTGGGCATGTTCACTGTTTCCTTGTTCAATATTTCAGACTGAAAGAATTCAAAGAATATTTCAAGTTAAAGAATAAGGTGACCAGCTATACTTTGTAGCAAATTATATATATATATATATATATATATATATATATATATATATATTGACTATAAAGTTTCTAATTTTGATTCTAACATAAACTACAGATAATAAATTGTCCATAGCTTGGAAGCAATATTGAAAAATCAAATCATATTTTTTTTGCAGATCTTCTTCATATTTTAGAATTAAGTACCAAAATCTATTTCTGCAATTTAGATACATTGTAATAATTTTTGATCCAGTTTTTCTAAAGAACAGGACTATTGGGCCAATAAGGTCAATAGCAATTTTCTGAATTCTTCTGATATCTTAAATAATGGAATATACTCTTATCAATATAGGTGGTTATTCAACCAATGTATAACCATAACTGTGATAAAGAATTTAACCTGTATAAGGCAGTCCTTTGTCATAATTCTCCTGTTTGATGGAAAGTTTATTTTAGAAAGTCAAAAGGCCAAATTGAAATGAAACAAAATAAAAATGGGACATAGGTTTTTTACTTTCTAGGCAAAGGCTGTCTTGTAATGAGTATTGGCTCATTTATTCTGTATGTGAATGTTTCAATGTGTTTGGATGTGTGTGATTTCATACATGCATATGATTGTGTATGCCTATGATTATGCAATCTGCTCTTTACAGTCCAAAGTTATTCAAACATGCCATCTGCTTCTTAAGCATTTTGGAATAGTGTTACACTGAACACATTATTTCAGTAGTTGCCAAGGGTTTAGAAGTCTTAGATGTCCTTACTGATCATGTGTGTGTGTGTGTGTGTGTGTGTGTGTGTGTGTGTGATCTTTGCCATATCCCTACATTCTTTTTTGGCAAGTTAATCTCATTTTAATTTATATAAAAATTATTTCCTCCTCTTCTACCTCTTTCTTCTACCCTTGATGTTTAGGAAATAATATCTTTCTTAGCATTTAAACTTACATTGTGAAAAATGCTTATACTTTTATTTCTAGGTTGGACAGCTAGCTGTAAGAGACTTCCTGGCTTCCATCAAAAGTGAGAGTATCCACAAATTTACTGTAAACTTACTTATTATTTCTTTCTTGCATTCAAATTCATTTCAAGTTGCGTTGTCTACACATTCATTGCACTTTATTCACAGTACACTGCAATGAACTCAGTTTATGCACCATTCTAGATCCTTGAACTTCCTTCCTTCAGGGTATAATACCACTAGAAACAGCTTGAACTTCTAACGTCTGAAGTAGGTGGGTCTTGCTACTCTTTTATTCTCTAAAGCTCAAGGGTCCTGCTTTGCTGGTTAATCTCAGGTCCTCCCAATCACAAGCAGAAAAACACTGAAAGACATAAAGCGTGATTCCTGCTCTTCTTGCTTTCCACCTTCAGCTTCAGGGCTTCCCAGAGAGTGCTAAGGCATGAGAACAGCAAGAAGTGTCTGTCACCCATGAGTATGGGCCAGGCTCCTAGGCCTGCAGCTGGCAGGTGAACAGATAGAGCTTGTTGGCCTGCGAAACTCTAAGTGTGTTATCCTTGCTGCACTGGGCACTTGTGTACACAGTCCTGAACACAGCCAAGGAGCCTCAATGTGTACTTCACCGTTTTGACTAAAAAGACACAGAAGTCTATAGATGATTTGTTTTCCCTCTTTAGCTCAGGACAGTTGGTTTAGAGATATGATGCCTTCATAAGGCCCTGAAGGTGTCCCTCAAGAAAAGCAGTACAGAGTGCTCATCATGATGCTTTAGCTGGTCGGTAAAGCCCTCTGTTACTTTTATTCTCTCTTCTCTGCCTCATTAACTTTTGCCATCTCCCGCTTCCCTGAAATTGCATTCTCAAATAACATGTTTGCACATAACCTTTGCTGCAGGATCTGCTTTATATTGTTTTGAAAAACAGACTATGCCACCCACATTAATTCCTATATTTTAAGTCTTAATTCCTTTTAAAAAATGCCTTCCAACTCATTTTTATTTTTTTATTTGCATTTTTTTTTGTCCTTGAATTGTTTTCTTTTTATTGTTTTAGAGTGGGTGATTGAAGGCATGCCTTGAACATATTCTACTATTGAACTCCACCCCAAGCCCCTGGCTCATGAATTCTTATATTTTTTCTTTGTGAACTTTTCCCTCAGAAGTTACTATTTTACTAAAATTTTGTTTTCTTTTATCATGGAACCATGTTAATGATAACTTTATTCTGTTCTGAAAAAATATATCTATGGAGTACATTTACTGAATTTTGTGTTTTCTAATTTTACTTTAAAAAATATCATCTATGCTTGTTTATTTTTATTTCTAAAAGTAGAGTTGAGTTTTCTGCTGTGTACCAGGAGATTATAGGGTGAGTCCACATTTGTTCCCTAGGCTGTTCAACTTGAGCACCTTCTTTGTGGTCACAGAGAAAATTGCTTCCCATGGAGGTTGCTAGTCTGTGTAATTTTTGTGTGTTGCTTTGCCTCCCCTGCCTCTCTGAATTCAGATCTAGGGAGACTCTGCCAAAAGACAGTGTAGCTTAGGTTTATGCATTTGTGTTAGAGGAGGAGTGCAGCTTTGGCACTGCAGGGTGAACCCCTCAATGATCACAGGGGGGAATTTATGAAGACAGTTGATTTCTAAAGGACCCTCCTATCAGGTTCCTTGTCACTCTTTTTGCTTCTCCCCTTCTCCATGGCTTTTGCCTGTCTGTAGCTTCTTTTGGCAGCCCTTATATATATTTCAGAATGTGTGAATTGCATCTGAAAACACATAGGTATTTGCCATCTGTCATTATAGACTGGCCAGCTTAGAGTAGGTGTTTTGGGTATTACATAAAATTACAGGGTACACAATGGCCACTTTTATTCAAAAATAGTAATCTACATTTTAGTAATCATATTATTTAAAAGGGCAGAGATATTAAAATGACTGTATAATAAATTAACCACAGTTAAAATTTATGTGTAACATGATTGTGGGAGCTAATGTTAATATTTGTAGGACACTAAAATAGTGATGGTAACTTCACAGAGGATTACTGTAAAACTTAAAATATTGCATGCCTTCTTTGAAAATTTGAGCACTATCTATTCTTTACAGATAAAAAATGTAAATCAGAATCTGTGTGTACATATATACACAAAACACAGCCCTATGTGGAAATAATATACATTCAATGACTTTGGAAGAAAATGATTTGTTGGAAAGGGGGTCAAGTTTTTTGTTTGTGTTCTCCATCATCATCTTCCCAGACCTCAACACAGTGCTCACATAAAGTAGACCCTCAATAAATGTTTGTTACTAACTAAATTGAATGAATGCTTTTGTTATAACAAAATAATGATGCTCCATATTATTTCTGCCTAAAGAAATAGCTGTCTTTGTGATAGAATGATTCTTCATGGATTAATAGCTTTAGGAAGATGGAAAATGGTTGGTAAGAAAAACTGTTCAAGTAGAGGGGATATCGGAGGAATTCTCAGTTAAAATGATGCATATCTACATCTCAAAAAATTGAAGCTGAAAAAGTAAAGTTTGTTAAAATTTCCTGGTTCTTACAAGGGCAATAAAGAATTAATATGCATATTTTTTACTTAAATTAATATATAAAGACTGAGTTTTTATATGTTATCATATAGAAGGACAAAAGTATAATGTAATTTTTCTGTTCATTTTCTCCATTACTGCTGGTTTTCAATGGAGATTTTATAATTACTGAGGTGAGCAGTGCAAACTGGACTTTTTGTGTGTAGAGAATTAAAACAAAATCATGCATTTATTATTAATTTTTTAAAATATTAGTGGTTCTATTGGCACTTCTCTCTTCATTATTAATTATATTTTTTTCCACAGAAGGACCATATTGTATTAAAATTGTTCCTTTGTGCACTTGACAATCTAAATACATCTTAAATAAGCTTCATGTTTCTAGTTATGCAGAACCTCTCCTTCCTTTTGGTTGGCAATGTCTTATGTTCAAATATCTTTTTAATCGTTTATATTTTATAAAACCAAATATGTTGACTCCCTTAACTTACTGGTGTGTATCTGTGTGTACATAGTAGCAAGGCAACAGAGTCTCAAGTGCATAATTTATCAAAATGTTCATGTTAAATCCTTTACCAAATGGCAGTGGACACTATTAAGTGGATAATTCTGTTCTCTTTACGGGAAAAAACATGCCTTTATCAACTTTCTTTTTAAAAGATACATTATGTTAATTAAGCAGGAAATGGGATCTAATACCATAACCTGTGTTATCTATTTCCTTCAGAAGCTATAAGTCATTTGTATCAGAATCTCTGAGAGATTTATTGAAAATGCTTAAGCCAGTTTGGGATGGTGTGTTCCTCTAATGCCAGGTACTCAGGAAGTGGAGGTATGAGGATCACTTGAGCCCAGGAGTTTGAGGCCAGCCTGGACAATATAACAGTCACAATAGGGCCCTGTCTCAAAAAAAAAATTAAAACTATAAAGCTTATTCCCATCCACACAATAAATAAACACATGTCAACCTCACATATGCCGAACTCAAAATGAATCAAAATGTTGAACATATCAGACATAAACATTAAAGGAGTTTTAAACATGCTCTTTGAGATAAAAGGAAAAACTCTTGAAATGATAGAAAAATACATTTCAACAGAGAAATAAAAGCTGTAAAAGAGAGCTAAATGGAAGTGTCATAACCAGAAAACACAATATCTGAAGTAAAAATTTATAGTGAATGTGTTCAATAGCAAAAAGTCAGTGAACTTCATGATATCTCAATAATAAAAAAGAATCTAAGCTGTAGAACAGACAGAAAGTATCAAAACATTTAACACTTTTGTTATTTGAGTAAGATAAATGAAGGAATGCATAAAAGTAATTTAAAAAAATAATAGTCTTGGGCTGGGAATGTAGCTCAAGCAGTAGTGCGCTCGCCTGGCATGCACGGGGTGCTGGGTTCAATCCTCAACACAATAAAGATATTGTGTTCACTAAAAAAATAAATATTACAAAATAATAGTCTTTCAACTAATTTTATGATAATAGTTTTTCCAACTAATAAAAATATTTGAAATTAGGATGATACATAAATTAACAAATTTCAGGAAAATTAGTGAACACCAAATAAGATCAACTTAAAAGTCACTCTTAGATAAATTACATGGTACATTACTTGTTACAAGTCAAAGATAAAGAAATGAAATTTTGCAAGTATCCAAAAGAAAAAAAAAGTGAAAGAAAGAAAGAAAACATGTATTAGAACAACAATTTGAATGACTGAAGCTATCTCATATAAAAAATCACAGACCCTTTGGGAAACAGCATCTATACTGTGTTGAAAAGAAAAGCAATGTCAACTCAGAAAAATTTTATATGCACCAAAAAATCTCCTGGGTAAGTAACCAAAAAATAAGATATCATAGATAAAGGGAAAATAGGGGCATTAAATGAAAACAGTTATTTTTTAAGAAAGGTCAGAGAACTTTCTCAGGCTGAAGGAATATTTTCTTTCTTCCAGATAGAAATGTGGAATGTTGCAACTAAAAGAAAAACAGGAATTTAACTATTCAAAAAATATACCAATTTTTCCTCTAAAGTTTTAAATGTGTATATGAGTCTCGAGAAAAAAAAATACTGCTTGGATATTAATATGCATAAATACAGAAATGTGATTATTATAAAAAAGGCATAGAGATAAAGAGAGCATTATGATAAAATTCCTACATTTCACCTAAAGTGACAAAATGTTAACTTGTATGAGAAAATTAGATAAGTTTCTTTTAATCTAAAGAATCACCACAACAGGAATAATACATAGAGCTATTGTTAAATTTAAGTGCAATTCTAAAAATGTTCAAGTAATTTGAAAGAGAAAAAAAAAGGAGAAAAGAATAACTAGGGAGAAAAGAATAATTAGAGAAAAAAATAGAAAACAAAGAGTATAATGATCAACTTAAGCCAATCTTACTAATAATTATATTAATGTTAGTCTTCCAAACATTTCAGGTAAAAGTATGAGAATAGCTAATGAATTTAAGATGAAACTAAACTGTACACTGTCCATAAGAAATTGATTTTAAATATCAAGTCTTAGGTAAGTTGCCAGTAAAGAGATGAAGGAATTCTGCCGCAAAATAACTGGGGAGGGGGGGGGGGGGGTGACGAGCAACTTGTGTAGATTGATACAGCAGGAGAGGGAGCCGTTTATTGTAGGACAACAGAGGTATTTATACATTCCACACAGCTTATCTTAATTAACATAAACTAGATATAGTAATCAACCAATAAGGAATCTCCACACTTAATGGCTTGCTGGTGTTACTTCACAAACCACTCCCTCTGGCAAAATGCCAGGCGCCATCCAGACTTGTTTACAGACTCTAACATTTGCCAGGCACCATCCTGACTTGTTTACAGACCTTAACATTTCCCCCTTTTGTTTAATTTAAATAACGACCATAGTGGTTTTTACACAAACACCATAAATAACCTGCTACAAGCAGAAGGGGAGGATACAAAATGCCACAATACCAAGCCAACTGATGGCTTCATGCGAGAAGCCCTTGGAAAAATTATCCCAGCAATGACACCATTAGCAAAGATACCGAGTTACAATTTGTTGTAGATTACAGTTTGTTGTTTCAGTCCAGGTAAAGCAGTGTCTCAATAGATTAACTCACAGCCCAGGTAAATCACAGTCCAGGTAAGTTCTGCAGGCAGCTAGCTTAAATCACAGTCCAGGTAAGTTCTGCAGGCAGCTAGCTTGATCCGAAGTCTCCTCCGGTTCTCAGCAACACTGGAAATTCTTCCACCCTCGTCCTCACCAGCACTGGGACAAAGGCAGAAACTCCGGATGGCTAAAGAAAATCCTGTAGTATTCCAGCAGGCACTAAGAAAACAAACTTCTGGAAAATTTAGTACAATATCTCAAGTTTTTTTTACATTTGAAATAGGCCTTAATGGTGCTCATTACTCATTAGCTTCCAGGTGTGGGAGAACCATTGTAGTTACTGGCCTTGGAAATGATCAAACTTCAGGGACGCCATGTGCGTCCTCCGCCCAGCTGCAGCGTCCTTGGGCAGCCCCAGACGGGGAGCATCCCGGACTCAAACTGCCATCGGGCACAGGGAGCAAAAGCCTGGGAGACTGTGCCTGGAGGGGTGGGGGAAAGAGCCTGCTGCTGCAGCTTGGAAAGTCCTTTCTGTGCCATGACTGGCTCGCGCACTTGGCGGCCACTGCACCAATTCACGCACCCTGCACCCTCCGGTAACGAAAAGTATTCAGTAATAGCCTTTTGCTGCAACTTTTTTCCTGATAATCCTTCCTCCTCTGAACTTTCTTCTTTCTGACTAGAGTTCCTGGGCTTCCATCAACACATGCCCTAACTATTCTTGGTTCCACTGGGGTGCCTCCTTCCCTTAGTAATTTACTTCTCACCCCTTCCATATTTTTGTCACAAAAACAATACAACATTTCAAGACAAAACAAGACACAAACATACTGTATCAATCTTCTCCATTTTCTCAAAATGGCCATTCTTCCTCTCGCCCTATCTGCCTAGGGACGAGAAGATTTGCCCCCGTCCTATCTATAGACAGGCAGCTTTTTTTTTCATCACTTACCCCCGAGTGTCCTGGGGCTCCCTGTAAGGGCCACCATCTGCCGCAGTCCGGAATAACCGGGGGGTGACGAACAACTTGTGTGCATTGATACAGCAGGAGAGGGAGCCGTTTATTGTAGGACAACAGAGGTATTTATACATTCCACACAGCTTATCTTAATTAACATAAACTAGATACAGTAGTCAACCAATAAGGAATCTCCACACTTAATGGCTTGCTGGTATTACTTCACAAACCACTCCCTCTGGCAAAATGCCGGGCGCCATCCAGACTTGTTTACAGACTCTAACATTTGCCAGGTGCCATCCTGACTTGTTTACAGACCTTAACAGAATTCATACCCAGAAAACATGGATGGGCTGTGGAAAAGTAGGTCAGTTGTAGAACACTGCCTACCTCATATGAGGACAGGGGCTTACTTGTACAATTCAGGATCAATTAATGCTTCTTGTATCAAATGTGATATCTTGAGGAGCCAGTAACTGGAAGTTGCTACTTATGCCCCAGGCCATCTTGAGAAAATAGATTTAGCCTTCATCTGGAATCTTAACATTGGTAGCCATGGGTGAGTTAACATAAAAGTGGCTGTAGACTATTGCTGTCTGTTTCTCATTTAATGTCCTCAGTGCCTCAGGCAGATAAGCATTCTACCCTACTACAGAATTCTTTGCGGCTCTTAAGTCTTGTTTCAGCAGGCCATTTATTTATTCAATTAATCCAGCATCTGTTGGGTTGTATAGCAGGTGAAAAATCCTGGTCTTGAGTCCTCTGTTAATGGCATGACCTGTGAAATGGGTACCTTTGTCACTCTCAATTAGCTGTGCTGTCATAATGGCACTTAGTTGAACTAGTCCCTTAAAAGTTAGTTTTTGATGGGCTCTTTTTCTAGGGAAGGCTTGCATTAAGTCTGTAACTATGTTCACACAAGTCAAAACATATTTTATCCATTTTGCTAATTGGGACAGAACAAATGTAGTCTATCTGCCAGAGACAAAGAGGAAGTCACTAAATTTGCTTTGCCCCTTGGTGGCTTCTAGTCATTGCCAGTAATGCTGAGAGTAGGCAAGCATTTTGGCAAGCAGCAGCAACATCAGACATCTTAATCGTCAGTCCCCAGCAGGCCACAGCTATCGGCATGGTATTCTGATGTGTATGCTTTAATCTACAATGTAGTCAAGTGGTAATTTCCTTAGCTGGGGCTACCTCCAGCCATCTTATCATCACCAGTTGTAGGACCTTGACTGGGGCTCCTCTGGTGCTGGGCTCCATGGTATGAAGTGCAGCATAAATGGCACACAGTTGATTTTTCAACAGTCTACAACATTGCTCCACCCCTTCCATAAGTGATCAAACTCCAATGTGGGTCTTTTGACCTTTAATCTACTGCCATAGTCCCTGTCCAAAGCCCTCTGGAGTGACATGGATGATAAGCTCATCAGGTTTTAGTGTGTGTTTAGTGTCCCCAGGGCTTGTTCCTGCTTTGCTGTTCAACCTGATTAAAGGCCTCAGTATGCTGGTCAGCCCAGTCCCATACTGTGTTTCTCCTATACAAATTATTTAGGGACCATAATAACTGAGCCAGATAAGGATGAAAGCCCAACAAAACCCAGTTGTTCCACATATTCTTGTAATTTCTTTACTGTTTGGGGAAGTGGAAATGCAAAATTTTATAACAAATTGAGGTATAACCTTTGTCTTACTGAACCTGGAACACCTAAAAAATTCAGATAGACCACAGCCCTGTACTTTATCTGGGTTCATGACCCCTCCCTTCCCTTGTAAAGTAGTCATGAACATGGGTACAGCTCTACTGAGTGCACAGAAAGATTCAGAAACATCAGTGTAATAAAACATTTTTACCAGCAGAGATCAGAATCATGTTTGTAAATGTTGCACTACCATTGCATGATACATGTTGAGGCTGCAGAGTCATCTTTGAAATAACTCCATAAACTCCCATTGCCTGCCTCTCCCATCCACAGACAAACAGGCCTTGACTCCTTTTTTTTATCCTTGATAAAAAAAGGCATTAGCAAGGTCAAATATGCAATATATTCCCAATTGAGTGCTAATCTCTTTTAGAATGATGAGTATATTGGGAAAAGCTACATAAAGTGGAGAGATCCCTTTATTTATTTCTCTGCAATCCACTGTCCTGTGCCAAGTTCCATCTGGTGTTCTTACAGTAACACAGGGGAGTTAAAAAATTTGGTTGAATTATGTTTACTTTAGCCAGTTCATGTATCATCTCCCTTGTCTCTTGATGTCCACTGGGAAGCCAATATTGCTTGGTGTAGATCATCCAGCAGGGTTCAGGTAAATTAAAAGGGTGATGTTTGGCATGCTTCCTTAATATTGACCTTATAGTTGACACGTGCTTAATCTCCTGGCAACACAAACAGAACTCCCCTACTTCCATTTGTAGGCATTTAGCCCATAAGATATAAACACTTATAATATATTCAGGAATAGGAGCTATGAAATCCTGGTAGGGGGTGGACAGCAGGTGTCCAAGTGGCAACATGAGTGTTACCACCTGAACTCTCAAAGTTTTCTCCCTTATCCATCAATTTCAGTTAACCTGCATGAGAATTTGTCAGTAGTATCATATGTTAATATACACTCAGCTTCTGTGTCCACCAGTGTTGTGACTCTATAAAGAGTTGTTTTTTTTTTTTTTGGAAGACCAAGGTATTTTCAATTCTATATATAGCCTCTAGTCCAGAGACCTGGCTCAGATCCCTGAACCTTGACATTTCTCTTACTCATCCCAGAACCAGGGACTCAAATTCTCTTCAGGAGGGAGCTGTAGGTTCTGCTTTTATTGTACCTCCTAATAACAGAGGCTTGTCTTTGTATCTCTTTAGAATAAGAGTGAATTACTCTACATTTCTGATTCTCTCTTTTTTCTTTTCCTTGTTGGGAGGTAATGATTGAAATCATTCATCTTTTGACAATTGCTTCCATAACTGTACCAGAGAGGAATTAGATTGTTTATCTATTTTCCTTTCATCTATTCCTGCTGCTAATAAACCTACCCACATCTATTTGTGGGAGAGCTGAAGAGTCCCCATTTGGGCTGGGTTTAATGAACTTCTGTTTTCTGCAATAACCTTTCCGTTTTCCGTAACTGAGAAACTGAGCCTGAGTGTCTAACTCACCATCTGTGGCTAACTTTAATGCACACAGAAGGAGCCTTGCCACTACTGCAGTGACTTGCCACTACTGCAGTGACATTCTTTTTTCCATTCCAGGATTCCTGCAGATGCTACTTGCAAAACTTCCAGCACCCATCTTTGCATTTTCAAGGTGTCCCCATCTGTATGTGGTGGTCATCATCTCTCCATTGTGGTGCTGGGGATTGAACTCAGGACCTTGTTCATGAGAGGCAAGCACTCTACCAACTGAGCTATACCCCCAGCAGAAGCCACTTCAAACCACATCAAGGCTTGTGGCCAGCTGAGGATTTCCCCTCAATGTTTCATATCTTTTTCTGTTAATCCCAGGATGGCAAAGGCCCCAGCATACTATTTGCAGATCCCAAAGAAAGAATTGGTGGCCTGAACATTGTGAGTTTGGATATCTTTTTGCTCAAGTGTTCCTTGGCTACTGCATGTCAGGATAAAATGGAGGGCCACACTGTGCCTACAAGAAAGATAAATTATGTATAGACTGAATTACATGCCAACTGTGCCGATGGAGGTTTTCAGATGTTTTGTGAGTAGATGACTTGACTTTACAACCAAGGTGCTTCTACTTTGGTACCCACCTAGAGATTGGAGATCAGGGAAGTAGCCAGTTTCCGTTCTTCTTTTCCCTCCCCCAACACAGTCTTGAGAGTCCTTCTTAGTTCTTCAACAGAAATAACGTCTTCTCGGCATTGACTTGTGCTTACCCCAATATCTTGCAAGACACAAACTATAAAAACTTTCTTAAGAAGAAATAAATAGCCTATATCTTCCAAAGTATTGAAATCAATGGAGAAAAATTATCCATCAAAATAAAAAATGAGCACTGGTGATCTCAATAGAAGATTTTTCTAAACTAATAAAGAAAAAGTATCTATTCTAGATAATGTCTTCCAGAAAATAGAAGAGGGGAAAATATTTTCCAAGTTATTTTTAATGTACAGAAAATAAACTAATAGCAAAATAAGACAAAGATACATTACCAGAAGAACATAACTTAGTATATATACTAATATTCCTCTTGAAAATGAATTGGAATTCCTCTCTCATTTTTTTAAAAAAAATTAGGATTGGAAATGTTCTTTCTGCTGATTTGTTCGTAATACCTGGACATAGTAGTGATTGGTGGCCATGTTTACCATTTCTCTCCCACATTTGTGGATGTTTGTGGGAGATAGAATGACTTTGCTTCATAGGGCAGAGGTTAAAAGTTAAAAAGAGCCCATGTGGGATTCCGTATGTTCATAGTGTTTAGCAATCCTCATATTCTTCCTGTGGTTCATTTACAAGTGGATACATTTCTTTTTCTTTTGGGAGTGAGAGACAAAAACATTGTTATATGTTATTAAAGTAATTAATTGGGAATGCATTAGGGTGAGGAAGTTGCAACTGTTAGTATTCGTTATAAACAGATTGAAACAAAATATTTACAGTAAAAATGTAACTTAATCAGAAAATGCCAAATTACCTCTAGATTTTACCAATTGGAAATCACCACTAACCTCCCACCTGGAACTTTCACTTTAACCAATCAAATATTTTGTTTTGCTTCACAGAAATCTTACAAGATTTTCCTTTATAACCCCTTAGTGGAACTGTGAACCACTTGGAATTTGGCACAGTTCCATTTATAAATCTCTGTTTGCTTTACCTTTTAACAATGTAATTTACAAACTTTGACTAACATCATTATTTCACATTGCTTAATGGATCAGTTAATAGGTTATTTGATTTCTGAGATTTTTAAGAGCATAGCATTACTTCTGTATATTATATCTCAATAACATAGTGCCATCTTGATTCTGTGTAAAGTTCTCTATTGCATGTATTCCTTACTAAGTATGAATATTTATGGAGTATTTTCTCCTGGCAATTTTTGAGTCTTTTAACACTAGGATTCTTTGTGATATTTAAATCATTAATATAAATGACAAATCATATATATCCATTTTAGTACATTTCTTATGCAACAAAAGTTATTAAAATAAGTTATTTTAGTAAAATTGAAGGATACCAAAATTAGCCTAAGAATTAGTTATGTTTTCTTTTCTAACACAAAGTATTTGACAAGGAAATAAAGAAAACAATTTTATTTACAATAATATCTAAAAAAATGAAATAAAATACTTACAAATAAATTTAACCAATATGGTAAAAGATTTATACACTGAAAACTTGAGGACACAATCAAATAGAAAGATCTCCCTGGCTTATACATATAGAATAATTAATATTGGTAAATGTCTACACTAGTCAAAGCAGTCTATAGATTAGTGTAGTCCCTACCACATTTCAATGATATTTTTCACAAAAATAGAAAAAAAAAATCTAGACTTACATGGAAAAATAAGTTTCCAAATACCTAAAATATTATTGAGCAAAAAGAACAAAGCTAGAAGCATTACATCACTTGACTTCACTATATTATGAAGATACAGTAATAAAAACATCATGGTATTGATATAAAAATAGTCCCATAGACCAATAGAAAAGAATAAAGAGCCCAGAAATATACCCACACATTTATGATGGTCTTTGTTCATCTTAAACAAAGATCCCAATAACAAACAATGGAGAAATAATAGTCTCCTCAATAAATGATTTTGGGAAAACTGGATATTCATCTTCAGAAAACAGAAACTGGACCCTTGCCATTCAGCATATGAAAAATCATGCCATCCCAAGATACACTGCTCTGTCATATGGAGCATTTTAGGTTAAAGACCGTTAAAACGGGTGTAAGACAATCATCCTGACTTTCCTTTTGTTTATTAAAAGCAAGAGATGAGATTTCCATGTGAAAGATTCCTCTTGTACCAGGAGAAATGTGTTATTCTTACATTTTTTAAGGATAGGAAATTGAGACTGAGAAATCTAAATAAACTTATCCAAGTCCCTTTCACATTGTAAATTTTTTAACATTTACTATTCTTTGTCTAACTCAGTATATAAGTGCAATTCTAATTGTGCCTTTGAGTATTTATTTCTTCATGAAGGATCTTGGACCTCATAAAATTTGTATCTCAATACATGTGTATGCTTTTCTCCTATTAATCTGTTTCTTGTCAATTTTATTCTTAGGTATAGCTAAAAAAAAATAATAATGTTAAAGTTTTGACACCTCTCCAACATCATAGAATGACTTTATTATTAAAAGGATTTCTATCTTTACTTTTTGAGATAGCATACCAAATATTTTGCAACAATAAAGCTACTATCATAAACACAAATTTAAACATGGCATTATGTGATTATTTTCTCAAAAAGATTTTATTCACTTACATTTTTTCTTTTTATTATAACAAAGTGCAAATGATGTGTTTTGAAGATTTTTTTATCTCATTGAATTATTATTATTTTATAATGAAACCTAATTTTACCTCATAGAAGGAGTTTAATCATTTTAACTCAGAAAATTACTTTAAAAAGAAAGTTTTGAGTGCTGGGGTTATAGCTCAGTTGTAGAGCACTTGCCTAGCACATGTGAGGCACTGGGTTCTATCCTCAAAACCACATAAAAATAAAATAAAGGTATACTATAAAAATATTTTAAAAAGGAAAGTTTGGACATGGAGTATGAAATTTATGAAAATAATTAATTACATCAAAAAGTCAAAAACATGTTCCCTATATATTTCAATCATATATAGTCTTTCACTATATGTCAATACATCTATTAATATTAAATTTGCTGAAATATCCACTACAGCAAGGAAATATCTTAGTTTTTTATGTATTCTCATATTTCAGCATATTTCAGTTACTCAGCAGGTACAATAGGAGCCTTGATAGTTTATTAATTTTAGGTTAATTGACATTTTGTGTTGAATCCCAGTTCTTCCTTTAACTTGCTGCATACCACGGGTGTTAAATATACTGTCTGTGTGAAGTAACCTGTATTTTTTTTTTTTAACTCTATGTCAAAAGATAGCAATTTGTCTTTCCCTTTTGGATCTAGGATGACCTTGTGATTTGCTTTCTTATAATACAAGGTGGCAGAAATGACAATGTGAGTTTTGGATCCCAGGCCTTAAAATATTTTTGTGACTTCCATTTTCATCTTTTAAATATTGCCATTAGTTACCCTGTTAGGTTCCAGGCTTGCTTACTGGAAGATGAGGAACCACAAGGAAGATAACTGATTCCTTCTCTGGCAGGTCCCCAATACAAACAGGAAGATATATGAGTGAAGCCGTCTTGAAATTTTTAGCCAATATAAGACGGATGCTGATGAGACTACTTGTCTGAGTCCAGGTGCAAGCAACAGAGGAATCACTCAGCTGATCAACAGAGCTCTGAGAAGTAGTATTTTTCACACTTTAGGTCCCTAAGCTGTAGGGTGATTTCTTATGTAGCAACAGATAACTGATGCAATTGTAGCAGCAAAAATAGGTGGTATAGAAATCTGAGAGGAAATAATTTTCTCAATTAAGAAACCTAAAGAAAATGAGCTAAAAAGGCACAATCAATAGCACATTTTTCTCTAAGGGAATGCAAAATCCAAGACTAGATAAAAATTTACTTTGTTTTGAATAGTGAGTTGAATAAACCTAAGGGAGTACACAACATGCCTTTTGTACCACTTTAATTGTTATAAACATTATAGTGATGTAAATGTCTTGAAGATAGAATTATGCATATTTTATAGTATATAATGAGCATTTGTATACTCTTTTATATAGATATGTATGGAGAAAGTTGTATATGTTCATATGTGTGGATGTATGATAAAAATAATCATACACAAATTTAAGACTATTGCTAATATATATATATATATATATATATATATATATATATATATATATATATATATATATATATATATATGGTTTTCTGGACTCAGAAGCCAAAGCCAAATGATTGTGTTTGGGCAAATGTTAAGGTTGAAGTAAATTTTTAACTTGGCTACATTATAAACTGTACTTTCAACTGTGGGTCATTGTCAAAATACTTCACATTAATATAAGGGTTGTCCAAATAGGACATTGAGTTTAAGCTCTTTGGCAGATGAAAAGAGAAGAAAATATAAAATACCAGAAAAAAGCAAGTTCTAGAATGGATAGTGTTGACAACAGTTACTTTGTATTCTGGACTTTTTGTCTTCCAGAAACTATTCCAGGTACTTTTAATAAAACTTTCCTACTTGTCCAAAACAATTGAAATACTTATTATTCTATATTATATACCAGAACATTAAAGATCAGTGAAGTTTCATGTTTGTTAGGTGGACAAAATTTCATTAAGTGGAAATGACTCAAGATCACATAAAATACTGAAAGTAAACTACAATTCAGAAATGACAAGGAATTCAGAATATTAAGACAGAAAGAGTTGGAGAAAGCAGAAATAACCTCTATTATCTTCAGCTCCATTAAAGTCATTTGAAAATAAGGCCTATTTAGCATTACAGAAATAGTGTCACAGCTGAGAGTACTGAGAGTTTTTTTCAGAAATATGTCAAAAACATAAATTGTGATTCATAAATTTGAAATAATAAGATAATAATATTTCCATTTTTTCATAAAATTTCAGATTTATTTATGGCTTGCCAAATATTCCTTCTGTAATAGTAGATACAGCTCTGGCCTCTGTTTCAGACTAATTTTTATTTTAAAAGTGGGGCCGTTGCCAAAATAATAAAAGCAAGCACCGGTATAGCACTTACTATATACCAAATATTATCCACAGCATTTAATATATATAAACTCATTCTCAAAAAGCTCTAAGAGGTCATAACTGCTAATATTCGTGTTTTATGATAAGGAAACAATGTAATAGAAAGGTGAAAAAGTTATCAACTTCAAACTACCAGTGAGTGATGGAACAAAATATTATCCAGAATGCCCTAATAAACAACACAGAATGGATTCTATTCAGTTGGTCAAAATCTAAAGGTGAACTTAACCAGTATTTCCTATGTGGAAACTAAGACTTTTCATAGAACTCTATTTTTCCTTCTATTTCTAGTTAGTCTATTGTATTTTAAATGCTGGCCATAATCCATTGAGCTACTCTATTGTCTAGGCTACCATAGCAAAACCCAGCAAACTACATAGATGAAAACTACATAAATTTATCATCTCATAGTTCTGGAGACTAGAATCAAGATATTTGTTGGACCAAGGTACTAGTGAAACTTCTGGTGGAGGATCCTTCCAGGCCTTTTCCAGTCTGGTAGATCCAAACGTTCCTTGTTTTATAGCAGAAGAACTGTAATCTTTGTCTCTATCTTCACCTGGTTGTTTTCTTTTTTGTGTGTCTGTGTCTATTCAGACCCTCTAAAATCCATCTTAGCTTCATTATACCTGTGAAAATCCAATTTTCAAATAAGACCACATTCAGCAACACTGGAATGCGGGGGAGGGGGTGTGGGTATGAGGATTTCAACATCTTTTTTAGAGATGTTAATCAAACTCCAACAACTAATGAAATCCAGGTCTCACTACATTTTCAAAACATAGCTTTCCACCATATTATCAAGAAGTGATATTCTTAAACTTTAAAGGAAAATAGCACTGTGGTCCACATACTATATGCAATGCTTCCTAGATCATATTAAGTGATTTAAAATCTGGAAGATAATGAAAATTACCTGTTGGGCTTTTAGTCAAATCACCTTTTTCTTTCTCTCCCTCTCTTCCTCACCCCCCTCACTCTCTCTCTGTCTCTTTCTAAAACACACACACACACACACACACACACAGTGGTAGATACATTGCTGGGCATAAGACCAAAAACTGTCAAATGGAAACAAATCACCTCTTTGATTTCCTAGTATAATTATTTCTTGGTAAATTTTATCTATCAGAAATGATGTATTATTCTACAAAATAGTAACAAGACACTTTAATTTTTAATCATGAAATTTTTAGATGAGACAAATTATTTTAGAATAATAATTGCATGAAAAATAAACTAAAATTAAGTAAGCTTTCATTCAATATAAATTGATTCTTATGCAAGCATTTGGATTTTTTTAAGTGGGAAAGAAACCTTTATTTTTTAATTTTTTTAGAGCTTCATAGATTTTTTATATATATATATATATATATATATATATATATATATATATTGGATTATATATATATATATATATGATAGTTGGTTTCTTTCTGACAAACTCATACCTTCCTGCATGATCAGTACATGATCCCCCTTTCCTCCTGTCCTCCCTCCCATCCCATGTTCTCTTTCTTCTACTCAACTTCCTTTCATTCATCTGTTTACTTATGTTAGAGCCAGACCCTTCTGGTGGGCTTAATGGGTCATGCCCTGGCTTTAAAAATATTTTTGCCTTGTGTCTTTGTTTCTATTACTTTCATAGCTTTTATTTCATAGCCAGCCCAACCCTCCCTACGGGTACCCATTTCCTCGCCTGTACAGGATGTGAGTGACACATTTGACCTTAAAGTATCTGAGTATGGCTTATTTCAGTTAGCATGATATTCTCATTTCCCATCTATTTATTGGGAAATATCACAATTTCATTCTTTGTTATGGCTGAGTAAAACTCCATTGTGTGTACGTGTGTGTATATTTATATTTTTATATATGATTTTGTACAGGGTGAGAGATAGGCATCTAGTTTCATTTTTATACATCCAGTTTTCTATCCAGTTTTCCTGATACCACAATGTCTTAATCCATTTATCTATTGATGGGCATCTGGGTTGGTTCCTTAATTTATCTATTGTGAAGTTTGCTGCTGTAAACAGTGAGGTTACTGTATCACTACAGTATGCCAAGTTTAGATCTTTGGGGAAAATACCAAGGAATAGGATATCTAGGTCATATGGTGATTACATTAGTTTTTTGAGGAATCTCCATGCTTCTTTCTAGATTGGTTGTACTAGTCTTTAGACCCACCAATAGTGTATAAGTATACTTTGTCCCCCACAACCTCATCAGCATTTATTATTGCTTTTATTCTTTATTGCCATTCTGATTGGAGGAAGATGATATTTTAGTGCAGTTTTGATTTTCATTTCCCTGATTGCTAGAGATGTTGAATTTTTTTTTCAAATATTTGTTGGCCATTTCTGTTTCTTCTTCTGGATATTAATCCTATATCAAAAGAGTAGCTGGTAATGATTTTCTCCCATTCTATAGGGTCTCTCTTTCTGCTTTTTATCTTCTTTGCTGTGCAGAGATTTTTTTAGTTTGATGTTGTTGATTCTTGGTTTTATTTCTTGCTCTTTGGGTGTCCTGTTAAGGAAATTGGTGCTAGCACCTATATGATGAAGTGTTGACCCTACATTTTTTCTAGCAGTTGCAAGGTTTCTGGTCCAATTCCTAAGTCTTTTTCCTATTTGATTTGAGTTTAGTGCAGGGTAAGAAACAGGAATCTAGTTTTATATTTCTACATACAGTTATCCTGTTTTCCCAGCACCACTTATTATAAAGGCTGCCTTTTCTCATAAATATATTTTTGGCAGTTTTATCAAATATCAGGTGGTTGTAGGTATGTGGATTCGTCTCTGTGTCTTCTATTCTGTTCCCTCAATCTTTATGTCAATTTTGATGCAAATATCATGGTGATTTTGTTACTATGGCCCTGTAACATAGTTTCAGATTGGTGTCATGATGATTCCTGCTTTTTCTTCTTTAGTATTCCTTTGGCTATTATGGGTCTTTTAATTTTTCAACTGAATTTCAGAATTGATTTTTCTAATTCTGTGGAGGATGTCATTGTTATATGGGATTACATTGAATCAGTATATTGCTTTTGGTTGTACAGCCATTTTGGCAATATTAATTTGGCTTGTCCAAGAACATGGGATGTCTTTCCCTCATGTAAGATTTTCAATTTCTTTCTTCAGTGTTCTATAATTTTTACTGTACCTCCTTGATTTTTCTGATTTCTTCCTCTGCTGAATCACTGTTGAAGTATAGGAAATTTATTGATAAATGGGTGCTGATCTTGTATCCTGCTGCTTTCCTGAACTCATTTTTAAGATCTAGAGGTCTTCTGGTGGAGTTTATTTTTGGAGAGGGCAGAGTCTCCTGGTATAGAATCATGTTATTGGCAAATGGATTATTTAATGTCTTCTTTTCCTATTTGTATTCTTTTGATTTTCTTTTCTTGCCTGATCATTCTGGATAATGTTTCATACTCTAAAATTAATAGCAGTGCTGAGAGTGGGAAGCTTTATCTTCTTCCTGATTTAGAGAAAATGCTTATAGTTTTTCTCCATTCAGTATGATGTTGGCTTTGGGTTTGTCGTAAATGACCTTTACCATGTTGCAGTAAGTTTCTTCATTTCTTAGATTCTTTGGTGTTTATAACATGGATCGATGCTGGATTTTTGTCAAAGACCTTTTCTCTGCATCTGTTGAGATGATCATGTGATTCTTGTTCTTAATTCTGCTTATGTGGTGAAATTACATTTTTTAAATTTATGTATGATGAACCAAACTTGCACCCATGCAATGAAACTCAATTAGTCATAGTACATTTTCTTTTTGAGGTGTTTTTGAATGTGATTTGCTACTATTTTATTTGGAATTTTTGTGTCTGTTTATCAGGAATATTGGTTTGTAGTTTTCTTTCTTGATGCATCTTTGTCTGCTTTTGGTTTCATAAAATGTATTTGGGAGTGTGCCCTCCCTTTCAATTTCATTGAATAATATGAGGAAAACTGGTGTTAGTTCTTTTATGAAGTTTTGGTAGAACTCAGCTGAGAATCCTTCTGGTCCTGGGATTTTCTTTTCTCTAAGGCTTTTAATTGCTGTTTCAATTTCATTACTTTATATTAGTCTGTTTAGGTTTTCTATATCTTCCTGTTCGATATGGGTTGGTCATATATGTCTAGAAATTAGTCAATGTCTTCCAATTTTCTAGTTTACTGGAGTATAAATTTTTAAGAGAGGTTCTGATAACACTCTGGATTTCTGAAGGTCTTCGGTTATATTTCCTTTTTCATCTCTGATCATGTTGATTTGGGTCTTCTCACTCTTTTAGTTAGTTTAGCTTAGGTGAGTTCATCTTTTCAAATAACCAGCTTTTCATTCCATTGATTCTGTGTATTGTTTTCTGATTTTCAATTTCATTGATTTTGGGCTCTGATATTAATTATTTCCCATCTTCTAATGGGTTTGAAGTTAGTTTGTTCTTTTCCTAAGGTCTTAAGGTGAAGCATAAGCTCATTTTAGATCATCTATTTGAGATTGCTTTGTGAATTATATCTATTGATATATGTATGTTGAACAACCTTGTGTCCCTGCAATGAAACTCAATAGCACTGGATCATGTGATGATCAGCATGATCAGTGATGATCTAGATGTCTGATAGATTCATATAGAATCCTGTAGGTTGTAGATTTCTTTATTGAATTTATGTTTTGATGTCATATTAGTGATAAGGGTATTATCAGCAGTATTGTTTTGTTAGTGTCAGGGATTTAATGTCATGGTGGGTTTTTTTTAATGTAATTGGGTGTATTGACATTTTGAGTATAAATTTTTACCACTGTTATATTTTCTTGTTGGATTGTTTCCTTTACCAGTATGTATGTCCTTCTTTGTCTCTTTTGCTTGACTTGTGCTTCAATCTGCTTTGTCAGCTATGAGATTAGCTACTCTTTCTGGTTTTGAGAGTCTGGATGCATGGCATATTTTTTCCATCCTCTACATCATTATAAGTGGAATAATTTGGGGGAAATTTTTGAGATTTGGTGATATATTTGTTTGCCTATTTCATCATGTTTTCAGATGTGTTAGATTTGTGCATTGATTGAGATGAATTCCCTTTCCTCTTTTATACACATGTCCTTTTCTATGAATTTATCTTATTTGTTTTGGGAATATGATATGGATAGATGCCAAAAGATGGGATCTGAGCTCCTCTCTGAATGTTCTTCCTTGGGTCTGTGTTGTTGGTTTGGAGCTTTTGTCTCCTCAACTCTGTGTGTTGGAGTAATGTCTGGGCTCAGGTGTGATAGATTTTGTGTGGCATGAGATTCAGTTTCTTAGTTGAGATGTGATTATTTCTCAGCTAGAGGAGTTCTGCTCTGTGACATTGAAGGGCTTAAATCTCTTTCCAGCTCCTATTAGAAAGAGCGAGAAGCCAGGAGTGGCATCAATGTCAGCAACAAATGTACAGCTTTGTAATAAATTTTTAGTTGCTTCTTGGCTTTAAAGCAAACAGCAGGTGTCAACTACGTCATCCACAGCAGCAGAGATTGCACCAGCATTAATGGTGAAGCAGGAGTTTTATAAAAGCATTAGTTCTGAAAGCTGGTAAAAATACAGCTAACTTTAATTAGGAGAAAAGAAAATTTGTTAGGAAGGTAGAAAAGAATTTACAATTTCAAAAAGTGAACAGAGAAGATTCAGAAAATGTATACCAGCTGATGTTTATAAGAAAAGATGGGGAAAATACAAGAAAGTAATAAAGGAAAATAGGAAAAGGGAACAATAAAATTTGACCATTAGTAGGAGAAGAATAAAAAAAGGATAAAGAAGCAAATGAAAACAACACTAATCAAAATAAAAATATGCAAATCAGAAAAACCCTGTCAAAAGACAAGCCCCCCCCCCCCCCAAAAAAAAAAAAAAAACTACATTGAAATGCTAAAAATGAGTGGAGGAGGGAAGTATATGTATCCATGTCCCTGAACCAATAAGTACATCAAGAATTCACACACACACACACACACACACACACACAAAATTCATTAAAAAAAAAAATGAAGTAAACATCTCCACTGAGGTGGTCAAAATACTTGACCAGAATGGATGGTCATTCTCTATATTCAACTGTCTTTTGTTTTATATCTTCTTGAGCTATGTACTGATAGAGTGAGAAAGAGGTGTGAGTTATTAATCCCTTCCTGTTTCTGTGTTGTTGTCTGAACTGCCAGTTGGAGTGGCCTAATACTGAAGTTGTTTAATGTAAAATTCAGCTTCCCTTCTCACCATAAGAAATGGAATGGATTAGGATGTACTGTCAGTTGAGTTTTGTCCATACAGATAATATTAGTGTATTTACAGGGTAAAACTTCTGCAGAGTTCTGTGAGGGGAATTACAGCAGTAAGGACTAAGGTCTCATCAGGCCTCAGGGCTTCATTGGATGCTATTTGCTCTGGAGAGATTAGATGGATTTTGCTCCTAGGGCCTGGCAGTTGCAGATTTCTTATGGGAGTCTGGATCTCAGGAGGCTCCCCAAAATTCCAATTATGGGGCAGGGGAGCAAATTCTCCACACACTCTGCTGGCCATAGCACAGGATTTCCAGTATTATTTCCCAAGTGTATTCACCCTTGTCCTCTCAGACTTGTGGACTGCTTCAGCTGGTCTTGTGAGCTGCTAGATTTAAAGAAGCAGCAAGCTGGGCTCCCTTTCACCCTCTCAACCCAAATCCCCCTGAGTACAGTCTTCTCCACTCCTGTTTTACTCGTGTTCTTCCAGGCACACTCTAGTCCACAGGAGAGACACCTGCCTGGATATTGTGGCAGTGTTTGCTCTGATCTTCCATCTGCTACAGCAGTAGCTACAGTGTGATGGCCTAGAAACAGAGCACTGGCCTTCAAGCACCAGTGCATGGTGCAGCCTCTGGATCAGCCAAGTTCAGTTTTGATTCATATTTTTCCATAATCTGTGTTTCTTTGTGTTCTCCCTCCCTCTGGTGAATTAGCAGCAGTATCACTTCCACTATTAGTGGCAGTGTAGCAGCCAGGTCACCTCCAAAGTATTATTTCTTCTTTGTTTATTGTAATCAAATTTCTGGGCCCCTAAGCCTCTTTGAATGTCCAATATTAAATTTTAGTGAATTCTCTCTTTCCCTGCCTCACTAAGAAGAAGTACTCCTGATGCTCAAATCCCAAGATATGGAGTGACTGGGAATGCAACTTTCCTTTTTGTCACTTTTATTCATATCTAATGTACAGCATTGTTGACATAAGTTATATCTTACATAACACCACAATTTATTTATTTTTATATAAACTAGTAATGAAAGAATTAAGCCTCAATCAAATTAGCCTTGCTCATATCTATTAAAAATAAAAACTGTTCTAGAAGAAAATTAAAATAGCATGATTATTATAGAATAAAGGAAAACAATAACTAGTTATTGGCTTCAATTGCATGCATGTCCTGCATGGGGTTTTTAGACAAAATGGGATCAATGCCAAAATGAATTGAAAGAGAACTTGAACAGGTGTTTGGGTACATCTGCCTTCATTGATAATGGCCTTGAGATAAGACCTCTGATTCTAAGGTGCTCTTACATTTTATGCTTATTTGTCTTAGAAATGGAAATGCATTGAAGTCCCCCAGGATGAAGAGTTGAAACTGAAGGCAAATAAAAGTTGTATTTAACAAATAGCTCTTGTAAATAAGATATTAACATATTAATGCTTAAATAAGATACTAACATGAATGCTTAAATATTTGTACTTGGTTATTTAAAAACTGATTGCTTAAATATAATAACATTTTTAAAATTTTGCAATCACGTGCATCGATTGTTGAACTTGTACTAATGCAATAAACAGAAGAGCAAACTATGTGTATTGGTGATGCCCAATGCCTAATATGTTTAAGAGTTGTGGAAATTATCTTCACATATAAAATTCAATTACTAAAACTTGTCTGTAATTATTTTCTTGCTTTCTGATTTTTGTAAATCTAGAAAATAGCCTCATTATTCTCTACATATGTATTACTTTTTTGATATTATATAAAAATTAATAATGTTTTTTAATTCTTTAGTTTTTGTGATTTCTTATAATCAAATGTGCACGTAAAGAAGGAAAAATTTTAAAAGTTTTTGGAGTAATCAGAAACGATTTTGAATCCTGAACTTGGCAGTTGTTATCTTTGCAGCTTTAGGTAAGTTACATAACTTCTCTTAAGCTTAGTGTTTTGTATTTTAAAAGTAAGGGTAATAATGCAAAATGTTCATAGATGATGGAATCATTAAATGTGTGTGAACATTTCTTATCTACCTCTCTACCCTTGTCCTTTTTCACCGACCCTTGTCAACCTGGATATATATTTCTGTTTTCTAGCACAGTGACTCACAGGTGCCATAACTTTCTCTATTTATCCAGTTCTATGTTGCCTATACATTAATTCTATCATACTTGAGGTCCTCAGTAGGTTAAAAATATTAAAGCCTGAATAGATGGATATAAAGCTATTTCCCCCCACATATTTCTGCCTCTTGTCTTGGTTCACTTTCTGAAAACTGAAAAAAAAAATCACTATGTCACAGCATGATTTTTCTCGAGATTTCTCAGAAACAAAAGAGAAGCTTCCAGTTTCTTCTCACTTGCTCTCAAATTAACAAGTCTTCATAAACACAGCTAGTATTAAATAAAGTCTATGCTTAGCAGTAAACCCGTGTACCCGATCCATTTCTATGTAAGGGGATGCAAATGTAAAATAGAGCAAATTGGATCTCAAATTCAAGATTATTTTAGCAGTCAAATAGGAGAAACTTTTAAAGAACTATGTTTTAATCATTTAATTTCCCATCAGTTTTTTTAGATAATTAATTCTACACAAACAGGAATATGAAATTTTGCCATAATGTTGTCATGAAACTTGTAAAATTAATGATGTAAGAAATTACTTAATAAAAACTGTCAAGTAATGATGTTTGTTACTAACTCATTAGGAATGACAGTGAAATGTTAAGCTCTAATTCAAATTCCTGGAGAAAACTATATAAAATGTTATTAAGTATTATTGTTTTCCTGAAAAACTTATATGAGTTATTTGCTCCAGATTCTTCAAGAATAGACAGGTTCCTAAATTGCCCTCCTGATGTAATAATCCTGAGGGATTATTTACACTGCATGACACTATATTACATTCATAATATTATATTAAATCTGACATGAAAAAAATGTTTATTATTCAGCTAATTTATTACTGAGAAACCTACATTTGTAATAAGTTAAGAAACAATAATTCTAAATATAGTGTGATTAAGATATTTATGTAAGAATAATCTTTTGTTGGTGGAACTAACCAATAAGTATTTAAATTATTTTAAAGAAAAAGATGATTGCTTATTTTCAGATAGTTAGCTAACAAAAAACTGTAATTAAATAGCAGAAATGTCACTAGAATAGAGGGAAAGGAACAAGGGGAAGGAGAAGAGAAAGGAAAGGGGAAATACTGGGGACTGAATTAGAAGAAATTTTATTACACACTTTTATAATTATATCAAAATGACTACCATTGTTATGTATAACTAAAAAGAACCAGTAAAAAACAAAGTAATTTTAAATATTTTTAAATTCACAAGTAAAAATTCTATGTATTCATGGAGTACAACCGGATGTTTTTATACATTGTAGACTGGCTATTCAAGCTGATTAACATATGAATTAACTCACTGCTTATTAATTTTCATTGAGAACAATTAACTTCTGTTTTAGCAATTTTCAAGTATACAAAATATGTTATTAATTATAGTCACTATATTGCACAATATATGTCTTCAACTTAATCCCTGATATATACTATATACACATTGGCTCATTCAAACACAGTCATAACAAATATTCATGTAAATAAATATTTATGTAAAAATTAAAAATTTGGGATAAAATTTATTGATTTAGTTCAGTGAGAGGAATGGATAATCAGTGACAATTTCCTGGTTTTTATGTGTTTTAATTATGCAGGATGTTACTATGTGGACAGACTGGGTGAAGAGTGTATAGGACCTCCTTCCACATTTCTTTGCCTTTATATTTAAATCTAAATGTCTTCAAAATAAATGCTCACTTAAAAATGGGATGAATTTGAACTGAAATGACATTTTTCAAGTGAAAAGAGTATTTAAAAGGAAATTGTACTATCATAGAGAAAGCAAAGAGTATTAACTATCAATTAACAATGGACAAATTATTACAGAAACTAAATTTGATTATAGGATTTAGCATAGGACGTAAAAGATCAATAGGAATATTGAAATCCATTCTTCTGTAGGAATCGGAAATTTCTTTTATGTGTTTACCTGGAGTCTATGGATATAATCACAATCTAGAATTTCATGTGAGAAGCATGAGAGAAGAAACAAAAACTATTTTATTTACAAAAGCATTTGAAAAACATTTTCTAGAAAATTAAAGCAGGATTATGAAACAATTATTTAATTTCCATCTTGTATTGGAATGTCCAGTTTTATCATTCAACAGTATAATATTTTTTCAGGACACTAAGCATCTTAACTCTATTTCTGAACTTATAAAACAAGGTAGCCCTTTGTCTAAATTTCCTGATTTGAAAACTAGGGTAATAATATCTTTCAATATTTATATACTGCAGCACTATAAAATATTTGTTATTATTAATTTACAAACTTACATTTAAGTGAAATATCAATTAAAATTATCTGATAAACTATTTATGACAAATACCAGGAATGCACTTTAAAACAATACAAAAAAAAAGTATGAAAAATTTAGAAAAAATAATTTCAACCAAAAAAAAATACTGAAGTATTTACTGGGATATGTATACTGAAGGACATTGTTTTGTCCCTAAAGTAAGCAAAACAGTGAAACTTAAACAATGTTGACTCCTGACCTTTATTTAAAATGTATAATAGTTATCATCTAATGAGATACATTACTTAATCCATTTAATCTTTGCTCAACTCTGTATAATAAATATTATAAATATTATTGTAATATTTATTCCATTATGCTTTTATTTAAAATTATAACTTAATAAATAAAAAGCTATATGAACAAATAAAATAAAGTTGCATAGATTCATTTGCATAGATTAATTTTTAAAAATTAAGCAATAAAACTCTATGGGAAAACACAGTGTAGTTTTATATTTTAAACTTTTACATTTTCAATATTGCTATTGGTTTAAAATAGCTTTGAAGTTTATCCTGAGTTTGAGATTTTTCAAACCATACCTGGAAACTAGCAAGATTTCCATATTGTGCAGATAGCATAGCTTATCATAGAAGAACAAGCTATTGAAGTAGCTTTGTCACTTATATAATATTCCAAACTATTAGCCATGGTAACTTCTAATATGAGGTTTAATCTTAATTTAGTGTTTTTTTCATTATTCCACCATTCTGATTATCCTGGTTAAAAATTTTAGCTCATGGAATTCAGGAAATTCAGCTCACAAACTTGATAGAATTTGTACATCAAGTAACTAATAGTTTCTTTTTGAGCTTTTCAGTTCACTCTGTTTTAAAACGGAACAGCATTCTTCCACATAGAGGACATTTGGACAGTTTTGGAAACTTATGTAGACATTAATATGGAAGAAGAGTTGGAAAGAATGGCAATTGAACTGCTGAGATAATTCCCATCAGCTGCAGAGCTCAGAACTGGCTTGTGTCCATCTGACGCCTTCTGGTCCTGTGGTCTCACTGAAGGCAGTGTTCTGCATATTATCTTTGATCGAATTATGCTTGAATGATTTTGGCTGAAGATGGAACATTTTCCCACTCTTCAGAACTTTATATTATACTTGCTACTCAAAATATGAACATATTCATTTTCCTTTTAAGTATAAGCTAGTAGTGAATTAAAGTTTTGAGTTTAAAATTCACACTATCAATTTTTATTTGTAAGAATGGAAAACATCTATAGTATCTAGACAGTATAACCCAATGGAATCCAAATTATCTTTTGTTTTTAAATCACTAAATTGAAATAAATTATCATTATAACATATTATATTATTTTAGTCTGCTATGATAAAATACTGTAGACAGGAGAGTTAAAACAATAGAAATTTATTTCTCACAGTTCTGGCTACAAAAAGTCAGAGCTTAATATATCAACATGATTGTTGTCTGGTGAGGATGCCCTCCTTGGCATGACACATTCTTATTGTGTCCTTACACAGGGCAGATAAAGAAAAGGTAAAAAGGAGGGAGAGAAGGAGAAATGTGTGTGTGTGTGTGTATATGTATATATATATATATATATATATATGTATATATATATGTATATATATATGTATATATATGTGTATATATATATATATATGTATATATATGTGTATATATATATATATATGTATATATATGTATATATATATATATATATATATAGAGAGAGAGAGAGAGAGAGAGAGAGAAAACAAACTCAGTTGTTCTCATAATAAGGGTTATTAATCCCATCATGAGGGCCACATTCTCATTATTTCATCCCACCTTAATTACTTCCCAAAGGGCCACATCTCCAAACACCATCATATAGGAGAAGAAGCTTTAGCAAACAAATTTCTGAAACTGTAAACATTCAGTTCATAAGATCTTTATTAGGAATCTTTTTAAAAGACATGTTTCAAATAACATTGCATTTTCAAGGGTCCAGAAAGGATCATACCATGAGATAGCTCTCCATTTTCTTCACTATTTTATTGAAAACAAATTTTACAGTCTAAATTTTGTGTAGTTGTAATTTTTGTTTCCAGAGAATATTTGAAGAGGTGGAAAGTCAAAGTTGTAATTTACAGCAATCAAACTAAGACTCAGAGAGTTTACATGATTTGGCCACCATGTTTCTGAGAGATGACCACAGCTTTTGTGACACCAGTTTTCATGGTGGCTTCATGAACATTCTAATATTCCTGAATGAATTTTCTTCTTCAATAATAAAATGTTTCCCCCAATTTTTTTTCTCTTTTCAGTTTTACATTCATGAGCATTGAACAAATTTTGTCTAAACACCGGAAATATTACATTTTTTACCTTTTACTTTCCAGAAGTTATTATTTTCTTCATTTTTACTAGTGCTCTAAATAGTATTTCTTGAGTGATAACCATATATCTAAAAATTATAAGATTAAGTTTTCTTCTAATTTGCTACAAATGGGCAGATTCTTTAACATATTTCCTAAGATTATTTTCTATTATTACAAACAGTGGGAGTTTTTTTTACTATTTTTTGGTGTGTAAAATAGAGAAAAATGTGAAAGGTTGAATAATATATAATTTCATATCTCATTTTAGCAGTTACTTCAGAATTCGTTCAGACTACATATGGTAATATAACCAATATTTATTATTAACATTTTAGTACTAGATTCTCTGTTGTAAATGACATTGCTTTGGGCTCTGCATATTGCTTTCAGCCTTTGAAAATAATTATATAGAAATATGAAGTCACAATATACAAATATTATTACAGGTAAGTGAGCAGTCAGCTTATTAAAATATACATTAATACATATGTTGTTATAAATAATAAGAGGAACGGAATCTATGGCTATATGAACATTTATTTAAATGGTATGTTAAGACACTTAGGAAATTACTGTTTCTAGCCTATTACTCATAATGATTAATGGTCATATTGAGTTTCTGCTCTAGTAGTTTAACCCATTTGGTGAAACCTCAACCACCATCAGTAGGTGACTCAGGATTAGAAAGAACACATAATCCTGTCATTATTTACATTCCAGAAAACAGATTGAGGGACATAAATTGCCAGCAAGAGGTATCATGCTACCTCTATCTTTTTCTTATTTAACTATTACTTATGGATAACATTACCAAATGTTGTATTTAATGTCTGCAATGCTCTAAGATTTATTTAAAATTGATATTGTGTCCTTCAAACCTAAAATAATTCTTTTTTTTTCAATTTTCAGAGTTTTATTTTTAAAAGGGAATATGTGGTTTAAAATTTCAGATTTCACAAAATTGTTTTAAAATGATCTTCTTTAAGATGGAGTTTGGTTCCTCATTTGTCAGATATTCATGTTTTGTATCTCACCTGCAGAGCTCAGAAGTGTACTCTCTTTCAGGGATAGGCTGCAAGGGTAATTTGTTAAATGAGTTCAGCTTGAAATTGATCAAAATTGGCCTGGGATACAGCAGGATGTTACTCAACTTGACATGGGTGGAATGGAATGGAGTTGTCAGATCTATGAGCAATAAATGAATTTTATGCACACCTTCTAAGTCAATTTATAAACATTAAATAAATCAATTAATGTAATTATGCTGCAACACTTTTTCACACTGATTTTGATTTGTTGTACATTTAATATAAAACTATTAATTGAAGAAAGCTAGTAACTAATAGTATTAATGAAAATATACTGATTGTATTACTTTTTGCACATTGATCCCCTTGCATTTAAAAGAAAAAATGTTCTGGGCTGGGGATGTGGCTCAAGCGGTAGCGCTCGTGCCTGGCATGCGTGTGGCGCTGGTTCCATCCTCAGCACCACATACAAACAAAGATGTTGTGTTCGCCGAAAACTGAAAAATAAATAATAAAATCCTCTCTTAAAAAAATATATATATATATATATATATATATATATGTTCTGAAAAAACATTAAATAAATTTCTTCTTGAATTTTTTCTTGCAATGTTCAGTGACAGGAACAAAATGATTGTTATATAAAATAGCATATAAAATAAAGGATTTAGCTATCTTTTTAAATAGTTCCAACTTGAAGATTTGAATTTGAACATGTAAAGTAATGCCAGAATCAAAATTTAAAAGAAGAAAAAATGAGAAATCGGAAAAAGAAGAAAATAGTTCATTTGTAAAATGGTAATTCAGGGATAAATACAAAATATAAGCAAAATTACCATTATATCTATTAACAAAACATTACTTTTGACATTTAGTGGTAATTATTTAGATGGATTTTTAAAAGTCATCTTTGAAAAATAACAATTTTTCTTACTCTTATGTTTCATTTTTTCAATAAATATTTAGTGTACATCTACAGTGAGCCAGACACTGGAATGTTAAGGTGAAAAAAAAAGAAAAATACATGTTACTTTTGTATGTATTTGTTTATTATTTTTCATTGATACATGTTATCTCACTTTAAGAACAGACTCTCTTTCACACATGTACACACATATGCATGAAGTATTTTTAGTATCAAATGACTCTGGTGCTGTTTTCAGAGCTTTTTAATTTGCCTTTTTCTTTAGTTAAAGTCCACTCTACCATTCTTTTTTTAACACATGCAAACTAAGATAGAAATGATCAGATTTTAGGAAATGCAATTAAAAAAATATATCACATAACTTTGAATTGTTTTCCAAATTAATTATGATAAATTTTATAAACTGGTAAATTGGCAACAATTTAAATTGTCAGACTTTAACTCCTTAATTTTTCTGTCTGATGAATATTAAATAGAAACTTGCTGTAGAAAAATTGCATTTTCTCTTATTTGAAAAAGAATAAACATTTAAAAATAAATTTTTTGAACATTTTTATTATCATTGATTTCTCAGTTTTATCATATATGTCTACACCTTTGAATACGGCATATATATAAAGTATCTATACACGTATTTGACTTGTGTTTCCCTTTTTCTTATTGTATTTTCTTCTATTTGCATTTGGTTGTTGGATTATTCTTTGACCAAGTAGCCCTTTTAATATCTTTGTTTTGTATTTCAACAGTAACCTTTTAACATTTTGATGCATATTTATTAAAATTTTAAATTATTTGAGAAGACCTGACATATTCACAGTCTTATATATTAAAATTGGAGTATGTCTAGAGCTATCCTTTTCTTTAGTATTTTCTTTTTTTTTTTTTTTTTTAGAATTTTGAAGCTCATTTGTGTGGCTCAGATTCACATACTTCTCAAATTTATTTTTCTTTAAATTGTAATTCTCAGATTATAAATGTGATGCTTTTTTCATTATGTTTTACTACTTCTTATTAATTATATGAGAGAAAATTATGTGTAGTGACTAGTGACTACTGTGTACATTTGTTGTTTATTTATACCCAGTTCTTTTCTTTTTCTAATGGAAAAAGTAACCAGTATGCAAAATCAGCTTCCTGATGTAAGCAGAAAGATGAAAACTCTAAGAAAAGAATCACAATGAAATGTAAGAAGTCCAGACACCATGACAGAAATAAAGAACACCTTGAAATAATCATCAGTAGATTAAATATAGTGTAGAAAAATATTAGGGGGCTTAAGGATATGTTAATAAAATTTCTAAAATGGAAATAAACAGAGAAAAAGAACAAGTGTCAAAAATCAGAATGTAATAGTCACAATATTTTAGACAATTACAAAAAGAAACAGATATGTATGACAGAAGAAGAAAGAGAGCAGAAAAATATATTTTGAGTAATAGCTAAGTAATAATGATTAAGTAATGGAATCTTTATCATTCCTAACTTAATTGATACCAAACAATTTAAACAAGTAGCTCAGAGAACAATGAGCAAAATAATACAAAAAATTACATCTGTCCATATTATATTCAAACTGAAGAATCCCAAATATGAAAATTTTGCCATGAGCTAGAGACTAAAAATATCTTACATTTAAAAAGAAGTTAAAGTTATATCATACTTCTCAATAAATTATTCAAGCAAGAAGAGATTAGAATGAACTGCTGAAAGAGAAATAATACTTGCCAAGATTTCTAGAATATAGCAAAATTATACTCTGAAAGCAGAGAAGACATATGGATTATATATTTTAAAATTGTTAAGAGATAGTATTTTAAATTTTCTCATCTTAAGAAAATGTAAATATTTAAGTGAAGTTATTAATTAACCTAATTTGATTATTCTACAATGCATACATGTATAAAAAATTCACATGCCACTTCTGTGATCACTATTTGCTAATCAAAAATAAAACAACATTTTTAAATGAAGTATGAATAAAGACTTTTATAGGGAAAAAAAGGGAAATCCATCACTTGCAAGTGCCTTGCATAAAATGTAAAAAGAAATTTAGTAGAAAGGAAATAAGACAGGTCAATAACTTGGATCTTGATTTTAAAAAAGGAAGTGGGGTGGGGTAGGGTGGGGAGAGTATTGGAAAAGGAACAAAGTTAAAATCATTATTTTTTCTTAATATGAAAGAAAATTATTTTAAATAACAAACAATATGTATCATTGTACCACACTTGTGAAATGTACAAATATATTGTATAGTTTTAGCAAATGGATAAGTAAAATCAATGATAACAATGTGATGACATGGGAGATAGGAACTGAGAATACTTATTATAAGTTACCTGCTTTACAATAAAATAATGAAATATTATTTTAGACAGATTTTATTAGGTAAAATGCATATTGCAAAGGCTAACAGGACAATTAAAATTTCTCAAAAATGTAAAATAATTGTGCTGAAAAGAGATAAAATTATATCACTAATGAAAATCAAGAAATCTAGAAATGCAGGGAAGAAATAAAAAGTATAGCAAATAGATGATGGTTACAATCACAGTAGATATTTATCCAATTTTATTACTAATGACCCTAAATGTGAATGGTCAAATTTTACAATTAAAGACAGAGACTGTCAGAGTGAGATTAAAACAAACACACAAAATCTAAGACCCCACAACATGTTGCCTACAAACAGCCACTTTAAATATAAATTTTGGACTGTCTGAAAATAAAGGGTTGATATAACATGCTAAGACAAATTAAAAGACAAAATAGCTATGTTAATTCAGACAAAATTATCTTCAGAACAATGAAAATTATCAGGTATAAAAAGGGATGTTAAATAATGGGAAAGTAGTTATTGCACTAATTAATATCTGTGCATGTAACAGCATATCATAAAATATATGGATCAAGTACAGAACTGCAAAGAGAAGTAGGTAAATCCACTATTATATTTGGACACTCTACTGATGATCTTTCAGTAACTGATAATTAAGCACATTGATAATCAATAATGATATAGTTGAGTATCAAGAAACTTTTTCTAATTGAAAATTATAAATTTCTTTTGTTTTATAATGGTTGCATAACTTTTAAAAAACTTGAATTGAAATAGAAAATTTATCTAGTGCAATGGTAGGGATCATTATGTGGAAGTAGGACCCTTTTAAATAGAAAAATCCTCAGAGAAATGTAAGAATTTAAATGAATTTAATTTAAAATGTAATAGAATTTAAATTTAAATTAAATGTAAGAATTTTAAAATCTCTATATTGCATTATTAGTTGTACTAATGGAGTTGAATAAAATTAGACATGAATGATTAAAAATTAATATTTTACATAATGATCTGTATCAATACGTGTTTACTATCTAATACTTTTGTTATTTCCTAAGAATCTTTTCAATTACTTGAAATATTTCATGATGGAAACCAAAGGTATACACAGTAATATTCTTATTTATTTATTTATTTATTTATTTATTTAGGTCCTCCAGAGTGAACCCAGGGAAACTATCACTGAGCTACATTCTCAGCCTTTTTATTTTATTTTGAGATAGTGTCTCACTGTGCCACAAAGGCTGGCCTTGAATTTATAGTCCTCCTGTATCAGCCTCACAAGTAGCAAGGATTACAAGTGTGTGCAACTGCACCTGACTAAAATTTATTTGTAAGTAACAACATTGAAATCATGATTGTAAACGCAAAAATATCATACTTTTTCAAAACAAATTGCTTCCCTTCATGTATGTTCATTTACATATTTTCCCATAAATTGAATGAAGATGCATTCCAGTGAGTGTTTCCATTTAAGTAACACTATCATCTCCCTTTGATATTTTAATTTTATCACAGAAACTTTTATCACTAATTTTTTAACATACATAAGAAAAAGGAACATTTCTGATGTTTTATTTGATTAGAGATCTGAATATACTGTATATATTTTATATCATAATATTACAAACTCTATTACAGAACTGTGAATTTACATTTATTCAAAATAAAACTAGGAATATTAAAAACAATTTTGGTTGAAAACTGACCTGAAGTGTAAAATATTATAGAAATATTTAGTTTTATGTAACCTGTTTTGTCTTAAAGTAAAATTAATAATCCTGATACATGTATTGATGAAATTCATAATTTAAAAATAGAACTAGAGTATGATAAATACAAAATGCATCAAAATATTAAACATAGCTTATTACCCACTATATTTTGGTAAATAACCAAAAAAGATATATTTATTTTTTTCTATTTCTAGGAGAATTATATGAAACATAGTTACTGATATTAACTCAGTTAAAAATTTAACATTCTAGTATATTTTCAAGAGTAGAACAAGTCTTATAGAACTTTATAATTATATGTAGGATTTTTAAAAAGTAACATAAATGTAATTTAAATTTTCCTACTTGAATATGTCTTCCTTAACACTATTATAATTATTCTGTACACGATTCTTAATGTTTTTCTAATTATGACTTTGAGATATTTTATTCTGATTTTACTATTAGTAAAATAAGTATTAACTTCAATTTTGAAAGATGAGCATTCACTGAAATTATGAGACATTTTATGTATAACAGTTAATCATCTGCAATCTAGTCTCTAATTAAAGGACAATTATGAAACATTTCTTAGTGCTAATTTTAACTTTTAAGTAAAATTACTAACCTTTACAAATGAACCAATGTAGGAAATCAGCCAGCAAATGTCTTTTCATTTTTGTGGTTATCAATACTTTCTGCATCAATTACTGTGCAAATAATGGAGATTTCAAAAGACATTCTTTATTCTTATTATAATAAAATTTCAGATAACATTCACCAGTATTAAAGTAGCATCATTTAAATAGACATTAATGTAATTCAGGTTGAAGCTAAATTTAAATATTACTCTTCACTCAGAAGTTTCCATTACAGAGCTAGGTTTTACCCTAGGAGGATTATGGCATTACTCATTTCCTCTGTGCTCTACTATAAGGGCTCTATTCCAGGCAGGTGTGGTTGAGAGGATTCTGAGATGACTCATTGGTAATTATTAACATGGGATACAAATATATTCACATTTTTGTTCATTTTAGAGACAGAAACTTGTATATCTCTTCTAAAGACCTTGCTTTCACTAATATTCCAATTAAGTTTCTTTTAAATTTTTTTTATTTATATATGACAGCAAAATGTATTATAATTCTTATTACACATTTAGAGTACAATCATTCATATCTCTGGTTGTATACAAAGTATATTCACACCAATTTGTGTCTCCATACATGTACTTTGAATAATAATGATCATATAACATTCCACCATCATTTCTAACCCCATTCCCCTTCCCTTCACCTCCAACCCCTCTGCCCTATCTAGAATTCATCTATTCCTCCCATGTTCCCCCTCCCTACCCCACTATAAATCAGCCTCTTTATGTCAAAGAAAACATACAGCATTTGGCTTTTGGGGATTGGCTAACTTCACTTAGCATTATCTTCTCTAAGTCCATCCATTTACCTGCAAATAACGTCATTTTATTCTCTTTTATTGCTGAGTAATATTTTATTGTGTATATATACTACATTTTTTTTATCCATTTATCTATTGAAGGGCATCTAGGTTGGTTCCATAGTTTAGCTATTGTGAATTGTGCTGCTTATAAACATTGATGTGGCTGTGTCCCTGTAGTATGCTGTTTTTAAGTCCTTTGGGTATTGACCAAGGAGAGGGAGAGCTAGGTCAAATGTTGGTTCCATTCCCAGTATTCCAAGGAATCTCCATACTGCTTTCCATATTGGCTGCACCAATTTTCAGTTCCACCACCAGACTGAGTGTACCTTTTTCCTCACATCCTCACCAACACTTATTGTTTGTCTTCATAATAGCTCCCATTCTGACTGGAGTGAGATGAAATCTTAGATGAATGCAAATCAAAACTACTCTAATTGCTAGCAACGATGAACATTTTTTTTATATATTTGTTGATGATTGTATATCATATTCTGAGAAGTGTCTGTTCAGGTCTTTGGCCCATTTATTGATTGGGTTATTTGTTTTTTTGGTGCTTAGCTTTTTGAGTTCTTTATATACCCTAGAGTTTAGTGCTGTATCTGATGTGTGAGGGGTAAAGATTTGCTCCCAAGATGTAGGCTCTCTATTCACCTCCCAGATTGTATCTTTTGCTGAGAAGAAACTTATTAGTTTGAGTGCATCACATTCACTGATTCTTGATTTTATTCTTGCATCACAGGAGTCTTATTAAGGAAGTTGGGGCCTACTCCCACATGATGGAGGTTAGGGCCTACTTTTTCTTCTATTAGATGCAGGGTCTCTGTTTTTATTCCTAAGTCCTTGATCCATTTTGAGTTGAGTTTTTTGCATGGTGAGAAATAGGGTTTTAATTTCATTTTGTTGCATATAGATTTCCAGTTTTCCAAGAACCATTTGTCAAAGAGGCTATCTTTTCACCAATGCACCTTTGTCTAATATAAAATTATCGTAATTTTCTGGGTTAGTCTTTGTCAGTGAGTCTATTCTGTATCATTGGAAAAGTTTTAGAACTAGTAAATGAATTCAGCAAAGTAGCAGGATATAAAATCCACATCCATAAATCAAAGGCATTTCTGTACATCAGTGACAAATCCTCAGAAAGGGAAATGAGGAAAACTACCCCATTTTCAATAGCCTCAAAAAAAAAAAAAAAAAACTTGGGAATCAACTTAACAAAAGAGATGAAAGATCTATATAATGAAAATTATAGAACCATAAAGAAAGAAGTCAAAGAAGTCCATGGAAAATGGAAAGATCTACCTTGCTCTTGGATGGGCAGAATTAATATGATCAAAATGACCATACTTCCAAAAGCACTGTACAGATTTAATGCAATTCTGATCAAAATCCCAATGGCATTCCTTATAGAAATAGAAAAAGCAATCATGAAATTTACTGGAAAAATAAGAGACCCAGAATAACTAAAGCAATCCTTAGCAGGAAGAGTGAAGCAGGTGGCATCACTATATCAGACCTTACACTATACTACAGAGCAATAGTAACACAATCCAATTAAGTTTTTTTCAAATCCTCAAGCATCCAGTCAAGCCATTGTACATAGCACATAGAATTGGCATACATTTGCACATCAGGCATTCTTTCAAGCAAAATTAATAACCAGGTAACTACATCCACTGATCAAATTTGGCCACAGGGAGAATTTCCCATTTTCTCTATCCTTAAAAGATGTCCGAGAAAAGGGATGCAATGCTGTTCACTATAAAGTGAACAGCTAAGCCTCATTTTTTCTTCTTTTAGTTCAATGATCATTAGGAACTTGACATGTGGGCAGAGGTACAGGATGGAATATAGAAGGTAACGAAGAAGAACCATGAACATTTGGGATACTTTCAGGTAGGGATTGCTTGTACCTTCAGGGCCTGCTCAAGACTTCTCTTTTATATATCACTTTCATCTGCTGAGGAAGTACCTCTATGAATACTGAACTTTATGTCTTGGGTCCGTTAGATATTATTCACTTCATAATAGACAGCTCAGGTTGCATGGAAACTTGGTGGCCCAAGATGAAGCATTCAGTCTTTCCTGAGGCCTAGTAGCCATCTGATTTGACACATAACAACACTAACCATGACAACTGGGTGAGTTTAACATACATAAATCAATTAACATGGTACACAATATTAATTGAACAGAAGGCAAAGCCCACATAATCATTATGTAATAGACTTAGACAAATAATTGGCAAAATTCAATAAACTTTCATCATAAAAACAATCAAATTATGAATGGGAAAGTTTTTTTAAAAAAATTTCTTAATCTGATAAAGAGCATATATGAAAACTCACTGCTTATTTCATGCTTTAAGTAAAAAAAGTGAATGTTCAACCGCCTAAGATCAAGATAATGATATCCATTTTTTCAAATATAATTAACGTTTTACTAAATACTAGACAGAGTGGTTAGACAATAAAAATAATACAAGAAGTCCATACTAGAAGGATAGAAGCAAAACAGTTTCCATTATTTGATGGCATTATCTTTTATATCTAATATTTTTAAATAAAACAATAAATTATAATTAGAAATGAATTCAGCAAATCAAAGGGTATAAGATCTATATCTAAATATCCTTTGGAAGATATTCTAAATCTATAGACACTAGCAATAAAAATTCCAAAAAGAATTAAGAAAATATTCCATTTCCAAAAGTATCAAAAATAACAATATGTTTTGTATAAAATTAGCAAAAGGAGTGGTAGATTTGTATACAAAAAACAATAAAACATTTTTGAAAACAATTAAATATAATCTAAATGAATGGAAAAAACATCTAATGTCCATAGAACAATACCTAATATTGTTAAGAAGCAGTATTTCCCAATTTAATTTACAGATTTAGTGTAATCATTACCAAAATCCCAGCTGCCTTTATTTTAAAAGTCAATAAGCTTATACTAAAGTTTGCATCAAATATAAGGGACTTTGAACAACTACAACAATATTGAAAGCAAAGAATGAATTTGGAGAACTGACATTTTCTGCATTAAGAATTTATTACAAAGCTGTAATAATCAAGAGAATATGATTCTTGTATAATAAATATGCATATAGAGCAATAAGATAAAAGAGTCCAGAAATAAACTCTTAACAATTGATTTTCAATGGAGATATTGAGAAAATTCAATGAGGAAAAATACTCTTTTTAAAACTAATGCAGGGTCAACTGGATATTTACAAGTGAACAAATAAAATTGAATTCCTAACTCACCTCATAACAAAAAATAAATCAAAATAGAAGAATGGAAGGATTATCTAGTTTTATGAAATATATAGATATTTATAAGGATAAAATTATAACTTATATGTTAATGATTTAATAAAATTTCATATCTACTCCTTATTAAGATTCTTAGTAAACTTCAGTAGGAAGGTAAAAATTTATGTGATGGATAATAAATATTTTCAATTTATTATCAAAATAACATAATCCATTTAAAACAGAAATAGGACTGGAATATTTCATGCAGTTAACAAGCTTCACTACTGATAACTTTGTAGTAGGCAGCTATGCTTTTCCTTTATTGATATCCCATTTCTTTCTTTTGGTAATATCTCCCAATTTGGAAAGGTCAATCAAGATTTCCTATCTCCACAAATCAAGGGTGGAAAACAAACTGAGTCACATCACTAAGATTCTTCATTTTTGGAGCTAGAATTACAAACTACCTAGTATAATTTAAGCTGACAAATCACAATGGAGGGACATGAATGCACTATTATTAGGGTCCTGGAACTTACATTCTAAAACCTGTTTGCATTGATCAATTCCAAATTTTACTTCCCCAAATTTCCTTTCAAAATTGAGGGATCTCATACCTTTCTAAATTCTTGATATAGACAGAATACAAACAATTTAATTACAATAAAAAACAAAAACACCTACTTATTTATAACGGAACTGGTGAAAAAAATTTATTATGTCAATTACGTGGAGGCAATACATATATAAAGTGTTAATGAATGAACTTTTGCTAGGACTATGTTAGTTCTAAAGAGAATGATGAAAAAAATTAAAACTTGTTTTATGAAGAAATTCAAACCCACATACAATAGAATTATTTTTTTATTTAATTATTTAGTATTTTAAAATAAGAAGTCTCTTTAAATCAATTTGTTATCATTTTTTTAAAGAGAGAGAGAGAGAGAGAGAGAGAGAGAACTAAAAAAAATATATAAATATTTAAATTATCAGCGGACACAACATCTTTGTTTGTATGTGGTGCTGAGGATCAAATCCCTGCTGCAAGCATGCCAGGTGAGCGGGCTACTGCTTGAGCCACATCCCCAGCCCCTCCCCCCCCTGAGGGAGAGGGAGAGGGAGAGGGAGAGGGAGAGGGAGAGGGAGAGGGAGAGGGAGAGGGAGAGGGAGAGGGAGAGGGAGAGGGAGAGGGAGAGGGAGAGGGAGAGGGAGAGGGAGAGGGAGAGGGAGAGGGAGAGGGAGAGGGAGAGGGAGAGGGAGAGGGAGAGGGAGAGGGAGAGGGAGAGGGAGAGGGAGAGGGAGAGGGAGAGGGAGAGGGAGAGGGAGAGGGAGAGGGAGAGGGAGAGGGAGAGGGAGAATTTTTTTAATTATTGGTAATTTTTAGCCAGGTGTGATGGTACATGTCTGTAATCCTAGCAACTTGGGAGAGTCTGTAGGTTGATTGAAAGTTATGGCCAGTCTCAGCAAGTTAAGAAGACCCCATCTCAAAATAAAAATAAAAAGGGCCTAAGATGTAACACAGCGTGGTAAAGTATCCCTGAGTTTATTCCCCAGAACCACATACACTAAAGTTATTGCTAATATTCAAACAACTTATATGGTTCAAAAAAATCAAGTCTCTATTTTGTCACCATTTAAAATTATCTTTTTCCAATGACTTTACATATTTATTTTCAAGTGTATTTTTATTTTTATTGTTTTAGTATTATGAAAGACAATTTTTCTGCTACTTTTTAGAGCTCAGTAAAATTAAATAATTTTGAACACAGAAAATGATAAATAAAATTAATTTCAAGAACTAATTACATAAGCCCATTGCAGGATTTTTTTTTTCTATAAACATAACAGGAGAAAAACATGAATAAGTTACTTACAATGTTGAAGAGTTGCCGCAGTCCCGCTTGGCAAAATAACCGGGAGGTGACAAGCAACTTGAAGGTTGAAGTGGGAACTGCTTTATTGTGGGAGAATTCAGCGGGAACTGAGTGGGAACTCAAGGTAGCAGCGGGCACCCAAGGTATCAGGAGCAGCTTTATTGCAGGAACAGCAGAGGTATATATACCTAACTGATTACACACAGCTTGACTCAATTAGCATCTCTCAGATACAGCAATCAGCCAATAAGGAATCTCCACCATCTTAATGACTTGGTGGTGTTGCCTCACAAACCACTCCTCCTGGCAAACTGCCAGGCGCCATCTTGACTTGATTTGGGGTCCCCAACAAAGAGTAATATCTTATAAAATGATAATATACTATTGATTCTAGGATAATTAAGATATTACATGTAATTTTTAACATATTTTTCTTGTTTTGTAGTAATTAAAGAAATATACTGCAAAATGGATCATTTAGTTTTGAAAATTATTTGTTAACAGAAGGGATATTGTGTTCTGAAATATCACTGACATTGTGTGTGTTCATTACCAGTTATTTATCTTGGCTTTACAAATTGTAGTATAAAGTTTACAAATTTTACAGTATGATATCATACAAATTTATGACATTCAATTAGATATGTTAGCTAACCCCTATTTTTACTTAGTTCAGTTCCTATATTAAGCAAACTTAAAGCTCACAATGCTTTTTATTTTTCTCACACATCACTATTCATGAGACCTCTGGATCATTGTCTGCTAAATTGACTAAATATTAAATTTTAGTTAATGTTTCTTAAGGAACACATTAGATATGATCTTTTCTTAATGATTATATAGTTGAAGATATCCAGCTGTTTGATTCATGTTTCTATAGTGTATTTTCCCTTATATAACCCAATTTGTAAAATGTAACAAATCAAGAGAAAAATAAAAAATTATACAGCTAGAATATTTTTTCAGAAGTTGAACATATGTGGATAATGCTTATTAAGATAAATAAAAAGTCCTTGATTAGCAACCCAGAACCCCTCTTACACCTTCCAATAATTACGGACTCATTGCTCTCTAAAGATATCTTGAGTTCCAAAGCTATACATCTGTTTTGCTTTATTTTTGAGCTTTTTGGATTTAGAGTCATCAGAAAGTCAAAGACTGCATGGTGTTTTTGTTTGTTTGTTTGTTTGTTTTCTTCTTCTTCTTCTTCTTCATTTTTCCTTGTATGTGGAAACTAGGGAGAGAAAAGGAAAAAAAGGGGGCAGGGCTCTTTTGAAAACAAGGAAGAAAGGAGGGGAGGGGAAAAGGAAGCACTTGGAAACGAAATTGACCAAACAATATTATTTGCATGAGTGAATATATCACAATGAATCCTAGTATTATGTATGATCATGAACCAATTAAGTATTTAATAAAAATGGAATTAGAGTCATTTGGCATGCAATCTTTTATTCCTGCCTTTTTGTTCTGGATGTTATGTTTGTGAGATATGTGCATGCTGTTACATTTAGCAAATTCATTCATTCTTATTGCAATACAGTGTTTCATTGCATGAATATAACATAATTTACTTAATCATTCAACTGTATTTAAACATTTGTACTGTTACCAGTTTGGGGTTATTATGAATTGTATAGTCAGAAATATTTCTGCATATATCTACTGATAGACATGTGAGCATTTTCATTGAACAAGAGAATTGTTTGGGTCATGACTGTGCATATAGTTAGAGGTGACAATGCTGAAGAATCTTCAAACTGGATGAACCAATTTACTCTTTTTTTATTTTTAAAGAGAGAGAGAGAGAGAATTTTTTTTTTGAGAATTTTTTTAATATTTATTTATTTTTTAGTTTTCGGCGGACACAACATCTTTGAATGTGGTGCTGAGGATGGTGGTGCTCACATGCCAGGCGAGCGCGATACCTCTTGAGCCACATCCCCAGCCCCCAATTTACTCTTAATGCCAGTATTTGCATTTGAATACAAAACTGTAAATAATAAAATAATAATAATAATAATAATAATAATAATAATTATTATTATTATTATTATTATTTGAGCTACTCTCTTGAGGGGATAGTGATGCTTAATTCAATTTTTCATTTGTATCTCCGTGATAACTAATGAGGCTTGGAAATTTTTCATATGTTTAATACCTACCTTCTTTTGTAAAGTCCCTATATAGTAGTTTTATTCAGATGTTTAAATTAAATTTATTTTAACAGATATGTAACAACATAAAATTGTACACATTAGTGGAATAACATTATGTTTTGATATATCTACATTGCTTACCAATATATTTTTCAAGCTTTGTATAATGTGTAGTTATTTATTGTACTTTTATATAACAGCACACCAGAACTTCTTGCTCCTCTCTAACTATAGCTTAGTATCTCTTAGGGTCTGTAAACAAGTCAAGATGGCGCCTGGCATTTTTCCAGGGGGAGTGGTTTGTGAAGTAATGCCAGCGAGCCATTAAGTGTGGAGATTCCTTATTGGTTGACTGCTGTATCTAGTTTATGTTAATTAAGATAAGCTGTGTGGAATGTATATATACCCCTCCTGTGCTACAATAAACAGGGCTCCCACTCCTGCTGTATCAATGTACACAAGTTGCTCTTCAACCCCCGGTTATTTTGCTGCAGCCAGACTGCGGCAAGTATCTATTATTCAATGTATCCCCATCTTTCCTGTTCCCCAGCCTTTGGTAGCTACCAGTCTATTCTCAGCTTCTACAAGATCGCCTTTTTTTTTTTTTTTTTTTTTTTTAGAATTAACATCATGTGTTCTGTTTCTGTTCCTGGCTTTTTTCACTTAACATCATGATCTCCATTCCAACTGTATTATACCAAATGACAGGATTTAGTCATTTTTTATAGCTGAATAGTATCCCATTGTGTTTATGCACCATGTTTTCTTTATCCATTCATTGGCTGATGGACACTTAATTTGTATTTATTCGGTTGCTATAGTAAATATTGCTACAATAAACATGGGAGTGCAGCTTTCACTTCAATATGCTGATTTTATTTGTTTGGATATATACCTAATGTGGGAATGTGGATCATATGGCAATTCTATAACAAAGTATAGAGGCTTACTTTTCAACATTACCACACCAGATTTTAAAATAACAATGATAAAACCAATACATGTAAAAATAAATAATTGTTTAATTAAAAAAACCTATTACCCAAGATGAAAATGTAGGATTAATAAATTCAAATTTTAATTTAAATTGTATACATGCCACACTTACTAACAAGGAAAAGTGAGTTGTATTTTAAGATCAAAATATTAAAATATTCTAGATCATTAAGATTCATGATAACTTATGTTCTTGTGTACAGTTTCTAAAAATTCTGAAAAAGTATTTTTTGTGTCTTAAAAATTCTAATATAATTACAATGTTACTAAGTCAATTTATTTTGTATTATTTTAAATGTTATATTTTTATGAGTATCTTTATTTTCTATAAAACAATTGAATAGAAATCCTTGAAACTGACTCGTTTTCTTAAATAGACAAAGAAATTTTAAAAGATTATTGAGTAGGATTCTCTATCAGTTCTCACCCACAACAGAATCGACCTCTGTTATTACCTAACTTCACTTTGCTTAAAGATTGCAAAGTAATCAGATATTAAAACCAGATTTCTACTTTTCACTACCACCAACTGGAAATAATTTTTTGGCACTGAGCAAATGAGGATCCGAAACAGCTTGGCGTGGAACTGGAAAGTAAGACAAAAACACAGACTTACTAAACACAGACAACCAGGAGTCAGAAATTTAAAGTTCTAATGCTTCTTGAGACTTACTCTTGGAGCCAAGACGCAATGTGTCATCAGTGGGTGTTCATCTCAGGTAACTCAGCTGATTGTCTCTGGTACCAGCTCTCACTGGGGCATGTCCATTGAACTTCTGAAACAATTAACTTTTCATTATTCTATGTTTGACTATCATGCAAACATAGAATAAACATGTAACAAAGGTTTTATTCATCAATAAATAAACAGTAAGATAGTAAAACTAGCTCAAAGTTTTGAAGGAAGATTTTTATTGTCAAAGGATTTATGGAAAGAATTTGTTAATGAAAATGAAACTGTTAAATTTCTGATAAACTTTAAAAGTGAAACTGGAGATATTTGGGCTTATCTTTTCTACCTGACAGAAGCTTGTAAGTTAACATTTAATTTCACAGTTTAAGGACTCTAATAAAATAATAAATAGCAAAGTAAAACACAGGTGCATCTTCCTAGATAATTAAATAATTCTTGAGTGAGCCTGTTAAACAATGACATTGAAAGGACGTGCAGTAATCTTCCTGCTTTATTTTCAGCTTATGGATATTTTTCTCCCAACAAAAGTAACGGTAAAAGAATCTTGCCACACATAAAACGCTTAAACAAGGTTACTCAAAGACAGAAAGCAATTGATTTTGACTTTCACAGGCATATATCAGGATTGCCAGGACAGGCACAGGGACGTATTGGATACCTGATACCAATCTTTTATTTTTAAAATGTAAACTAAATTATAAATAATAAATATTAAAATAAAATGAACAAATGTGACTAATATTATACACTTTCAAGCTATCCCTTGATTTATTAAACAATGGTCTAAAGAAAACAGGGCAAATTTATTTTCTTTATTTGATCAGTTTTATTCCAATATTATTTGGCTGATGTATAAGAAAGGTACCCTTGCTTATAATACTGTGTTTCAAAAAAAACAGAATGTACACAGAATTGTAAAAATGGACTCCAGTAATTATATTATCAATTGTTACTGTGTTTACCCTTGAAACTACATAATAAAGAAATAATTTTTCACATAATCAATTGAATTTCTTAGAAGATATATAAAGTTTAGGTCAAATTTGAATTGGTCATAATTACTTAAAACGAGAAAAAAAATTCAGAACTAGTTAAACATAACTTTCTTTTTCTAACACAGATTTTTCCAATCATATAGATGATATTTTAACCACCTGCTCTTTTAAGTGATGCTATTATCATTAACTGCCAAATCTGGGTATGACAGAGCTCTTATTGCCCTCTGTTGCCAAATAATCCACCTGCTTTTAATTAGTAAAACCATCAATGTATATCTATTGCAGGACACTTTGGCTTTTTTATTGTAAGTGTCATAAGAACAGAACTTTCATTTAACTCAATCATATTTTTCATTTGCAAATCATAATTATTACATATGCATTGCATATATAATATATATTCATATATACATATACATATGTTTACAGATATTTATCTGATATCTTGCTATGCAACTAGATGAGCATTTCCTTTGTCAGTTGCAATTTTCTTTGATATTTTAATAGATCCCTTAAATAGAAATATTAGTGAGATTTTTCACTTATGAGATAAATTTTAAGTCTATTTCAGATATTATTTTTGTAATTTTCCTAGTATTTAAAAAAAATCTCCAAGCCAATGAATTTGGAAAATAAAATTAGTTTATTTCAAATACTTTTATCCTGAGTGGTTTGTGTATTGAATATATAGAATTAATAAGTAAATACAACAATATTTAAGTGAAAACAAACTTTTTTTTTGAGACAAACAGCAATCCCCACTGGATACCCAAGTTACACTGTCTTTTTATGTCAGAATAAGATTTTTTTTTTTAATTTTTTTAATATTTATTTTTTAGTATTTGGCGGACACAACATCTTTGTCTTGTATGTGGTGCTGAGGATCGAACCCGGGCCGCACGCATGCCAGGCGAGCGCGCTACCACTTGAGCCACATCCCCAGCCCCAGAATAAGATTTTTTAACATGATTATTACACTTGAAAGTTTTATCAGGTATCATTACTGACAAAATTAGAAATAAAGATATTTCTATTAGAGAACAACTTACAGTAAGTGGCTGAGGGTGTAATTTATTTCAGGGACAGAGGTGATGAGGTGTTACATTTTCAGTGTGCTGAAATTCATTAAAACAATCCTTTCTGGACCTGGTTGGCAGACACCTTTAATCCCTGTGGCTCTGGAGATAGGAAATCACAAGTACAAATCCAGCCTCAGCAACTTTCTCAAAATAAAAATAAAAAGGGCTGGGGATATGGCTCAGTGGTTAAGTGTCTCTGGTTGAATCCCTGGTAAAAACAAACAATCAAATAAATAAACTTAATTATTATCAGTGCAAATGATTTTGGGAGCAGGGGTCTTTGGGGACATTAGTTGGGTCACAAGGGTTCTGTTCACATGAAAGGATTAACTCCATTATAAAAAGAGCTTGTGGAAGTGAGTTCAGTCCGTTGCCCTTCTGGCATGTGCAAGAAAGTCTTCACCAGATGCTGGCATATTTACATATGTGTGTATGTAAAGATACCTTTATTTTTATTTATTTATTTTTATATGGTGCTGAGGATCGAAAGCTGTGACTTGCTCGTGCTAGGCAAGAGCTCTACTGCTGAGCCAAATCCCCAGCCCCCAGACGCTGGCATCTTAATCTTGAATTTGCCAATCTCCAGAATTATGAGAAATGTGGGTTTTTTAAAAAATAATTATCCATGTATAATTTCTTGTTATAGCAGCACAGCATGCACTAAAACAAGAGGGTCCCCTGGCCTTTTTGTTATTTTGTCTGTATCAGTGGGAAAACACTTCACTTTTCTGACTGTTATGTTGTACGTTTAGAGAAAGGGCAAAATGCCAGCTTTGTTTCTATGATACTGATAAATGTGACAGATGAAAATAGCAACAATAACAACTATCATAATAGCTTTCATTATTTTTCACTCAAAAATATAACAAAACTTACTGTGCACCTATTTTGGACAGCCTCTTGGTGTATGGCAGTGAAGAAAATAAAAATAATCTTTTCAAGGAGATTGCATTTAAGATATTGAAGGCAGAGAATAAAAAATTAAGTAGGCAAAGAAATATTTGTCAGATATAGATAACTGTCATCAATGTCTACTAGAAAAAAAATCATTATATTCATGTGAAGTTAATTTAATTTTTTATTTAGTTTGCGGAACAAAGTGAGAGTGCAAACCAGAGGTACCTTGACACTATCTCAGAGGAGCTAATTTTTTTTTTTTTTTTTTTTTTTTTTTTTTTTAGTATTTGGGCATGTACTGGATGGCTACATATATAAATACAGCATAGTGAATCTCACCATGGTGTACACCCACAACACTGGGATTCTAATTAGAATAAGATATATTTCATGTTTGTATAAACATATCAACATAGATTCTAATGTCATGTATAATCAAAAAGAACAAATATAAATTTAAAAATAAAGAGGGATCAGGAAAATGGGGGCCAGCCCTGCACTGGATACTGATTGAATACTTACTAGTTGACAGGTATTAGAAATAAACCTCAGCTATATAGTCACACAGATAATATTAATAGCCATAGAGTTGGATAAGAGTGCCTGATAGAGAGTAAGCATAGGGAAAAAAAAAAGAGGTCAGAACAAGGAATGGAACCACCATTTGACCCAGTAGTCCCACTTCTCGGTTTATGTCCAAAGGACTTAAAATCATGGTAGTATAGTGACACAGCTTCATCAATGCTTATAAAAGCTGAATTCACAATAGTTAAACTATGAAACCAACCTAGGTACCTTCAACAGATGAATAGACAAAGAAATTTGGTATATATACACAATGGGATATTACTAAATTATAAAGAAGAACAAAATTATGACATTTGCCAGTAAATGGATGGAAGTGGAGAATATCATGCTAAGTGAAATAAGCTTATCCCTCAAAAACAAAGTCTGAATGCTTTCTCTGATATGCAGATGCTAATTCACAATAAGGAGGAGGTGGATAGAGAAGGCTAGAGGTATTTTGGATTAGACAAAGGGGAATTAAGGGAAGGGAGAGAGAAATGGAATAGAAAAAAATAATAAAATGAATCAGGCACTGCTATACTATGTGCATATATGATTGCATACCCGATGTAATTCTACATCATGTACAACCAGAAAAATGAGAAATCATACTCCATCTATGTATAATATGTCAAAATACATTGTACTATCATGTATAACTAATTGGAACAATAACAACAACATAAAGAAGTCAGATCCCAAGGCCAAGTCCCAAACAATTCACAATGAGGAGATAATAGCTTATAGGAAGGACTGTCATGTAAATTAAGAGGAACCCCCAAAACAGTATGTCCTTAAGGCAGAGGGACAAAGTGATTGTGGAAGATTTATAAATTTTTTTTATTAGTTAATAGTAATTGAGTCCAATCCTGCAGCCCATTCAAGGTGAACAATAGTATGAATAGATTAGGCAGAGTTTATCTAGAAATGACTAAGAATTTTGTTGTTGATGATGCATTGTTTTTAAGTAAACACATCCATACTAATATTTAATAACTAATTTTCCTTATTCAATCATTGTAGCAGCCAATGAGGTTTCTGTGCTCATTGAATCTACATGACAAAGAGATGAGTAATTTTCAGTGGTTTGTGGGAGGTTCTATAGTTATTAAGTGAATCACAGGGCTCACACAATGATTTCTCACTCCAGTTGTTGATTTTATTAGTATACCTAATTGAAGGTGTAGACTAATAATTTTGAACTATGGAAGCTATCTGCAGATATTTTAAAACATGAGCCTATATCTTATGGTTAGAGTTTCTAATTAATTATATCACTTCATTGATTTAGAATAGTCTTTACAAATGTCCATTGTGAAAACTACTTCTTTACAAAAATTATACTCAGATTATTTTAATACTGATACTCAGATTTATTTTAAAGAATCTCATAGATGGGGTTTGTGAATCTTGAGATGTAGCTAGCTTCCTACTTACATCCTAGGTGATGCTTAGTGATACAAAGATTTTAAAACAACAGTGTACAAAACTGATTCTCAAACATTGCTTCATATTAAAATCATCTCTGGGGATTAGAAATATCTTTTTTTTGAGAGAGAGAGAGAGAAAATTTTTTAATATTTATTTTTCAGTTTTCGGTAACACAACATCTTTATTTTTATTTTTATGTGGTGCTAAGGATCGAACCCAGTGCCCCACGCATTCCAAGCGAGCGCGTTAAGGCTTGAGCCACATCTCCAGCCCTAGAAATATCTTTTTTGCACAGTTTATGCCACGTGCCAATTAAATCAGATCGTTGGGGAATGACAATCAGCCTTTAGTGGTATAAAACTTCCCAGATGATTTCAAAGTGCAGCCAAGATTGACAACCATTCGTATAATGACACAAGCAAAATAAATAAGTAATGCAGATTACATAAAGTGATTATGATGAAATTATTAGTTTGAAACATGAAACTATTATTTGAACTTTTGATATTTAAAATGACAGTTTCATACATCTTAATTTAAAATAATATAGTGTTTTATGAATATCTTTTCAGAAGAATCTATTTGCTATTTCTTAAGTATATTGCACAGATTGTACCTTTATTCTGGAGAGTACAGATAATAGTAAAGTTTTATAGGCAGAAAAATAACACCTTCATCTGAATGCAATTTTTGCTTCACATTTACATTTCTTTTATTCTTTTTTTAATCTTGAAGTTTTATAAAATATTTTAAAGTTTTTACATTACCTTTCTCATAAACAGATCAAAATATTGCACTTTAATATACATTTGTATTTATCATTTTTTTCAGAGTTTGAATTATATTATAGAAGTAAAATTAACTTCTCTGGTTAGTTGAGACATTTTTAACACTTTGTCTCATGATTTCAAAACTCACATTCTAAGGCCAAATTAATGGCAAACTAATTGAGCCCAGAGAAACTGAAAATGATGAGAATTAGTTTATCCAAGTGTTACATAAATTCACCCCTCAGGATCCTTCTGCTGATAAATCCAAAGTTTGTACTCTGCTAAAAACCTGCCCTAAATGTTTTAGAATAATGAAGATGCCTTCATTGTAAGCACCAATGTCTCCCTGCTATAAAATGTCTTGACTCTCTGATAGGTTGGAACAGACACTTTTTTTTTTAATATGAAACAAGAAGGGTTACAGTGTTGTGTGAAAGACAATGTTGATTCAAGTCAAACAATATAAAATTGATAATATTGTAGCATAAATCAGGAGTATTTTTTTGAGCTTTAAAAAATTCCAAAAGTAAGTTTTAATACTTAAGTAATATAATATATAAATAGAAAAATGACTGGATTTGACTATATGACTTCAAAGGAATTTATTAAAAGCTATTTCCATATTTTATGTAAAATCTCATTTTCTTTATTGGCATTAGTGTCTCTCTGTAAATATTCACTAGTATACATATATTTGAATATGTGTACTTACCTAGATGCCAATTATATTTTAATCGTTTTCCATATGAATTTTGAGATTTGGAAATATAAAAAAAGGAAAAAAGAAGGGGAGGAATTCAATTAAGTAACGATTAAAATACACAATGTTATTTTGTTTTATCTTTTCCTCTTAAATGGATTAAGGGATTTCTTTTTGACCTGGTTTCCTTCCTGTTTTTGTTCATTAGTTTAATTTTCAAATACTTTGGAATCCAGTTTAGCCAAAATTCTGTATTCTCTCTATTACCTCCTTTTTTATTTGATGTTATTGTTTGTTATTCTTAGTGAGCCAGCTAAACTAGCTCTCAGTCTTATGGAATCAACAGACATCCCAGAAAATTGGGAGTTAAAAAGTAGACCAATGTTTGAAGGTATTAGAATAACCTACAGAAATCAGCTCAGCCTTTTAGACTATGTGTTCAGCAGAGATATCAAAATGCCAAAGCCAGACAAGATACAGTCATAAAAATCAAACCGATGATACAGAACAATAGTTTTCCCAGATATGAAAATAATGTTCAGGACTCTGGGAAAATTTCAATTGATGAGGGCAAACATATGTGTCGTTAATAAAGTAAGCCACAGCTGGTACCTTTACTTTCTTCACATTATAAAAAATTATACCCCTGGCTGATCACTTAAGATGGTAATGTGATATCCATCACATAAAGAGGCCTGATAAAGCAGAGTGCAGGTGCAACTAAAACTCCAACCCCATGTGTCATGACATCAAAACACCAGGCCCCTGCCAACTCTGCAGATGACATAACCAATGTACACCTTTAGCCTTAATGGGAGTCAGCCTGGAATTTCTGTCCCCCACATGTTGCTTCCCTTGTGCTGGAATATAGAATAAAGAGCCTTGTTCATGTCCCAGGTGTGCTTTTATTTGAATCTTTGAACAGCAGAAAAACCCATGGAGTTGGCAACAATAGGAAAAAATGTTTTTAAACAGTTATTTCGATATGAGGTATGTATGGCAGCTTTGATTTATTTAGTCCAATATGTTTTTCTTTAAAAATATTTGAAATGGGGACTGGCGATGTAGCTCAGTGTTAAAGTGCTTGCTAGCATGTATACAACCCTGGGTTCAATTTCCCATACCAAAAAAAAAATGAGATTGTCTCTAATTAGTGAAATAATGCATGATTGTTCTAAATATTATTCTCTGCAGACACTAGTCTAGGTGTTTATACTTAGTATCCTACATTATCATCTTAATAATCTTATAATCATGATCTTAATAATATTATACTGAAGCTATTATTAGCTTCAGTTTTTAGCAGAGGAATTAAGACTCAGAGTCTATATATTTTGCCAAGGGTTAACAGCTAAGGTACAAAATCCAGTTTTGAACAAATGCTTATTTGATTTGAGGGGTTGTATTTGCATAAAAGAGAAAATTTTATGCAATGAGTGTAAGGGTTCCAGACAAAGATTTTTTACTTAATATAAAAAAATAAAAAGTTAAACTTATGGAGCAATTACATTTTGATTAAAAAAAAGTCTGAAAAGATCAAATGTTAAATCTGAATCTTTTAAAGATGATAAACAACATGTGTGTGTTTGTGCATGCACATGTGTGATTATACAGTATAAAATGTTTCACTTGATACATACATCTGATATACATAGTGGCTGATTTGTTATAACCTATTAGACACTTAAATTATATAATATAAGAGGAGGGGGCCATCAAAATGTAAAATTCTGAGGAGATGCTTGTTGTTCATGTTCGCTAGTCTGCTATGGACACCAGGGCAGACAGACAAAATGCTGCCTTTATCTGGATCATAGACATGATTTACTTAGGCTTTGCCAAAACCTCAAAAAGGTAGCATCTGGATAAAATAAAAATAGCTGTGAGGCTTCATCTGCCTAAAAAGAAAAGCATCTGGACAGCTGGCAAATGCTATGCCTGTTCCTTCATTGGGAACACATGCCTTTCCTGTATTATTGAGCATGGAATGTTAAACAAGTTTGAATTCTTCTTGGTTCCCAGAATTATCTGTTATAGCAACACTAACTTGCATAGGTCAAGCAGCTAACTTTGATAGTCAAAATGCATTCTTTTCAAATTATCACAAGTCCCTTTTTAAAAGTGACTCCATGTATCTTGTACATGTGTCAAAGACACATATGTATTTTTGAAGCTAAAGCCATCATTACTCTATGAAAATTAATATAAATATCAACACTATTTATTAATGTTTTCAAAAAGGTAGATTCCTCAGATATGTAAGTAGAATTTAAAGTTACAAAGTTTAAAAAAATCAATATAAGAGCATTAAGTAGTTTTTTATGGTATTTTTTTCACCTTGAACTAATATTTAATTTCTCTATTTGGTTAAAGATGGAAACAAAGGTTGCTTCATCTATTGATGTGAAAGAACATGACTTATCCATCCATCTATTCATTCATTCATTTATACATTTATTTCCTGATTAAGAAAGCAGTATTCATACCCCATTTGATTCAAATGTATGACATGTCAAAATCATTGTATTGTCATGAGCAACTAATAAAAAAAGCAGTTACATAATGCCTAATATATTCCAATATTATATTAGAAACAGGAAATTTGTTTTTAAACAAGACCTATAGTAGAGATTTCTGAAAAGTTAAGCTGAGATCTATAGGAGATCAAAGCAACATTTTTAGGTATTGAGGGGTAAAATGAGTCTTTTAAATAATAAAAGACCTGAAGATTTTATGGAGAAGAGAGAAATAGTGAAAATATAACATGATAAGTAGGAGAAAGGCATGGTCTGGGATATGAGATATCTGCTATGTTATGAGATGAAGTTGGAAAGGTCAGAAAAAAAAAATCATGATGGCTAGTTACAAGCCAAGGTAAGGCATTTGGGTTTTATATTGAGGGCCATAAGAAGCTACTGAAGTTCTTAAGCAGAAAAATGAAATTACTTGGTTTATATATTTTAAATGTTGCTATAATTGCTGTGTAGAGAATTAACTCTTTGGATTATGAATTGGCCAAGGAAATATGCTAGAAGCTATTTTAATAATGCAGATGGGATACAATTATGGTGGCAGTAAAGATAAAGGTAAGAGAATGGATTTGAGATATAAATTTTAGGGAGAAATGCCAGACCATTAAAGTAATTGATATATGGGAAAGAGAGTCTTAGCAATGGTCCTCAAAATTTAGTATTCAGAAATGGGCAAAGATTTATACAATGTTCAGCATGTTACACAATAGGGAAAGGCCAGGAAGGCAAATGTTAGAAGGGAAGGAAATGGAGCAAGAGCTTCAGTGATACAGTATCCTTAAAGTAAAAATGATCATTCCAAGAAAACATTTAGAGTTTGGAGAGGAGTCAGCAGATTCAAAACTCAGCTCAAAGTTAGGAAAGAATAGAGAGAATGACATAAATAAATAGTACTATAAAGTAGTGGCCAAAGAGATGAAAGAAGATGCAGAGAAATAAAGCACCAGAAAATTCAAGAGAAAAGAATAATTTATAAACAATGAAGTGGTTAACTATATCAAATACTTCAAAAATTCAAGATTAAAGATAACCACATAATTAATATTATTTGGCAATGTTCCAAAAAATCCTTGGGGATGGGGTTGTGGCTCAGTAGCAGAGTGCTTGTCTCACACATGTGAGGCACTGGGTTTGATCTTCAGTACCACATAAAAATAAATAAATAAAATAAAGACATTGTGTCCATCTACAACTAAAAAATTAAATCCTTATTCCATAGCTTTTATAAATTATTTTCATAAAAACACAGAATTAGACTCTTTTACTTATTTGACTCACTCATTCTAAATTTAATGTCTCAATAGATGTAACAAAATTTCCTTAACCAGGAAGTTTGAAAGAAAACAATAATTCAAAACATCATTAGGGGCTGGGGTTGTGGCTCCCTGGTAGGGCACTTGCCTAGCATGTGTGAGGCACTGGGTTCGATTTTCAGCACCACATATAAATAAATAAAAGTCAGTCAAAAACTAATAAAAAAACATTATAAATTAGTACAAAAATCTTGCCTTGTGTTTAAGAACACGTTTGTATGATCACCAAGTTTAAGAAGAAATAAACCAAAATGTAGGCATTAGAAGAGAAAACCTAGAAACTTAAGAGTGAAATAGTTTCTGTTATATGTGGAAGCTAGACCAAAAATTGAAGAAGAAAGAGGAGGAGGAGGAGGAGTGGGGAGAGAGAGGAGGAGGAGAAGAAGGAGGAGGAGGAGGAGGAGGAGGAGGAGGAGTGGGGGAGAAAAAGAAGAAGGAAAGGAAGAACAAGAAGAAGAAGGAAAGAAAAAAAGATAGGGAGACATCCCATCAAAATAGAAGAAAAATCAGCGGATCAGGAGAAGGGGCCTGAGGGGGAGGGATGAATAATGGGTACAGGGAATACAAAGAACAATGCAATGAGTGTGATCAAACTTTCCTATATATATCTGAATAAATCACAGTGAATCCTATCTTCTTGTAAGTACACAAGCACTCATTTAAAAAACTATATAAATAAAAAATATCAGTAAAGGAAAGGGAACTGGAGAAGGGGGGAGAGAAGGGTAAGGAGAAGTACTGGGGACTAAATTGATACAAATTATATTCTCTGCCTGTACAATTGTGTCAAAATGAACCCCAATATTTTGTATAGCTAAACCAAACTAATAAAGATAAATATAAAAGAAAAACCTATCCAATTCTTATATAACAATATAATTTATTAAATAGTTTCCTAGCAAACATGTCAAAGAGAAGAAAAAAATCACAAGGTACTTTTTTTTTTAATATTGCTACACAGGACAAATTAGAAATAGAAAAGACTTCAAATTTCCAAACCCAGTTACACTGAGACAGAAGAAAAGAATCAAAGAATGCATTTTAGGAGTTAAAGGAAGAGATGACAAATTTACCATTACCAAAAAGTTTTGCTAAAAAGAAAGTAATCCAGTTATCAGTTTAAAGAATTCAGTTTTTAATTCTAGCTGAAATAGTTCATTATTCTGTGACTTTTACCATGTAATGAAAGTAGCAACAGAATTCTAGGTAATCTATTGAAAAATCTCCATTTTTCAAAGTTGTCCATTGAAGACCCCCTTTGATAACTATTATGGAGCGACAGCAAAATTGTGAATTGAACCATAAATCTACAACACATTCAATTTAAAACAAAATTTGTAACTGGTAAAGAATAGAGACTGCTACTTTTAGTTCTATATAGTGCTATACATAATTTATAACAACCTTAGGCAGTTGCAACACCTGAAATTAAATAGGAAATAAAATTATTCCCGGAAGGTAGTGGAAGTTGATGTCAGGAATACATTTAGAATGAGTACGCAAATAGTTTATACTATTATCCTGTGTGTTACTTAGCAGCTGTGACCTTATTACAAATCCCTCACACATTTCTCATAATATCACTTTAACCCATTTAGTATGATGCTTCTAGCATCTTCAATGTTACTCTTATAAAAATACATTTTATATGAAAAAATGTGACTGGTTGCTATTGTAACAATCTATAATGTCAAAAAAGAATACACAGGAAGGACTTCCTTCCTTCCTTCCTTCCTTCCTTCCTTCCTTCCTTCCTTCCTTCCTTCCTTTTCTTTCTTCCTTCCTTCCTTTCTTTCATAATTGTGATGGATTTGTTCATTCAATTGATAAATACAGAAAGTTTCTACAGTACACCAGATACCCTTTTAGGTGTGGGAAACTATTAGTGAGAAAAAACATTTACCCGCTTTTGTAAGTTTATAAAAGATTTACATATTTGTTCATTTATTTTACATATACATTAAAGAAAAGTTTTTAATGAGAATAGAATTAAGAAGAATGAAGGTTGATTAAATTTTTATTAGAATCTAATGTATTTTTTTCTTTCTGGTACCTGATATTATATATTAATCCCATGGACTAATACTATATGCATCATATTATAATCAATTTTTACTTCATTTCATATGAATCTACCTCTCGCACTTGAATCGATTCAGGACATTACAAGTTTACTATGTCAGGGCCTGTGCTTAGAGGATCAAGGATGAGCATAGCCAATTATTTCTCTGCCCTCTTACATGAATTTCATTGGTCACAAGATAAGAGTATGATTCACCCCACACACACACAACACACAACACAGTGTGGTTAGTTTTACACACTAAATGAACTTGATGATTAGAAAATAAAAATGTTCTGCATAACATAATTGTAGATCGTCATCTATCAAATAATTAGCATTTATGTTCTCTGACATTTTAGCAACAAATCAATAGCAGAACTATAATGATTGTTTTGTTGTGAGAGCCATGTTGCTTAATGTCCCTCAATAAGTACTTCATATTCACTTAAAAGATAATTTGAGATATGACTCAGATAATACTAACATTTAATTTTCCATGATAAGAAACCCAAAATGTGGTATGTATACCAGAAAATTCTAGATAATTGATTAAAAATCAACTTAAAATTATGAACTGAAAATCATTCTAAGCCTTTTGCTAGATGCTAAGTCTATAACTGTGTTACACTCAAATATTTACATATGTGAGGGCTACATATTAAGAGATGGGCACTGGTGAATTCCTAATGTAGTATGAAGAGTTTTGCCTTAATTGCCAACAGGTGTTTTTTTTTTTTTCTCTGCTGGCACTGAGTGAGATACACTATTTTCCAGGCTGTATTACTGCTCCAAGAAGAGTGATAGTAATTGCTTTTCTATCTCAGTGATATTACACAGCACCAAAAATGTCATCAGGTATAGATATTTTGCCAATAATTCATTCTTCTTTCTCTCCAAGCACAAAATTTGTCATTAAATTTGCTATATTGGTTTTGTGAAATTCTTGGCATAATAAGACTTTCTTGTATGTCTGAGAGGAGCGATGTTTCTGTGGTTTTGAGCTTTTCTCTTTAAAAAAAATCCATCAACTTTGTACTGAAAAGCATCATCTTGTCCTCGTGCTTCTGGGAGAATAAAGTTCAATTGATGCATCAGAGATAGCTGTACTTTTTAAAAATAATGCAAAATTTCTGTTTGCTTCATGTTACAATTTGACAAAGTTTAATAACAGAAAATTCACAATATCCTGGGGCAAATGGATAACCCCAATAAGAAAATCCACTTTGCAGATGTTTGTCATTGTACCTACTCACAATTTTCTTTTTTAAAGCTGTTTGCTCAAAACCACAGACTTTTGCTAACATACTGTATTTTATCTTTAATCCCAATGTAAGTCTCAGAGAAGTCAAAATAATTGCCCAAGGTCACAAAGACAGAGGATGCATTGAAACTCAGGTCCCTAAGCACCAATATAATTTGTTTTCACTCTCTAGTATTCTAAGGGGTAAAAATATTATCTTTTATCACATCCTAAACATTGCATGAATACTAAGATATGATACTATAGGAAAGACAAGGCTTAGTTTTTTTTTTCAGTAGATGAAATAAGTCACCAAAAGGTTTTAAAAATAAATTATCTCACCAGGATATACGAAAGCAATTCTCAGAAGACATTTTCTTTACATACCATAGTTTATTAAATAATCTTGTTAGCCAGTAAAGGGCTAGAAAAATATCTTGTAACTTATCTTACACAGGCTTGAGTTGAACTCATGCATCTTGTCACTTAGGGGATTCAAGGAACAAATCATTGTAGCTCACTCAGGAAGGAGGGCATGATACTTCAGTGATAGAATTTGGTTAGTCCTGCAGTTGGTATCCTACAACTACACACCTGGATAAAGAGTTGAAGAATTCCTCAGACAGAAATATCTGTACTCAGTCAATGTAGGTATGGAGCATTTTTCTACATTTTATCCAACCAGCATATACTGAACTCTTTCAGCATCCACAATGAACATACACTTCTGATTTTAAATACACAGGCTGAGCTGTTACTGATTTCACTAATGAACTTTCAGTTCTGATATTCATCATGTTAATTAGTAAAGCCTCCAGTTGATAGCTCAGACCCTTGTAGTGTGTTCAACTGTAACATTATATTATTTATGCTTAAATATTTTAAACAATCCGATGTAGCAGAACAGCTTTATTTGTCTTTTTTAAATAAAAGTAAATTTGAGGGATAAATAGAGAAGTAGGTCTTTTGAATCATCTTTTGCATATATAATTCTTATTGGGTTAGTTAATTAATTTATTTTTTTGTGTGTCTTTTCCCAACCTGCAAGGGGAAAGGTATATGTGGCTTCTGCGTTTAGCCACAAATCAGATACGCTAAGCACTCTTGGGCTTCCTTATTCACTCCTGCAATTTATCTTCCCGCCCTCAGATCACAACTAAAAATTAAATTGATGTACAGATATCCAAGTTGTATTTGTAATGTGTAACAAATATTTACTCAGTAAAGTCTATAAAAATGAGGTAGATGTTTTTTTCTTTAATTTTAGGTTTAATGACAATGGGAATCAAGTGCAATAATCTAATTTCTATTAATAGTAAAATAAACCAAAGCTTTTATTATTTTTCTGCTTTTTGTTCCCATGATGTATATTTTCTGCATCCATAAAGTAACTGAATTTATAAATAAAGTTTGTTTTTTATGTATGATAAAGATTAGAAACTAAATTTATAATAGGAAAGTGGTTAATTAATCCACATATACCTTTCTAAATATCTAGAATTAATTATTATATAACCTGAAACTCTGTTTTCAGGGATTACCATATGATAACAGAAATTTTTAATGATATGATGTTTAATGAATACGGTGTAATTTCTAATCATATATACATAATCTTTATAATCCTAATTTAGACACAGCACCTTTGTAAAGCTGGTGGTTCTCAAAATATGTTCTGAGGACTTTGGGGGATTCATAACACTCCTTCAGTGCAAAGCTAGATGCACTCACATATAAAATCTTATTCAAACCTGAAGAAAGATTGATGGGACTGTAATAAAACAACCCTCAAAAATTTTATATATTTGAAAAGACTATACATTCCAACTAATTTGAAAGAAATACCACTTTGTTTAATTTTAGTGTTCTATCAAAAAGTATCCTCGGGCCTGAAAAGACCTTATATCACCCCTATTTTTTCCAACAACATATCTGTAAGAGGCTGAATTTTCTTTATATATTTCAACAATAAGAACATGTTCCAACAGTCTGGATGCATATGTAGATATTAAAATTCAGCAGAAATTATTAAGTCAGATAAAAAAAGAGATGTGAAAATAAAACAATTCCACTCTTTCAATATTTTTTATTATGGTAGTTATTTTTAATAAAGAAGAATTACAGAAACAGTTCCAAGTGTAAAGGGATTGTGTGACTAGATAGTTTCAAACCACTGAGTTTGGGTATTTCTCTCAGTTGCAACTTTCACAGGTATAATAGGTTCTGTGGGTATTTATTGCATTAAATGATGCATGTGAAAAGGTTAAATCTTTACATAATGACCATCTTCATAAACAACTCAATTTATGCTGCTTAAAAGATTGAATTAAATTTTAAAATAATACAAAGAAGAAGATAAAGCCCTCAAAATGAGTGTACTTGCAAACAAGTACCAGTTTATTATGCATTCAACTGGTTTAAATACATAAATTGTGATGTCAGCAAGAGCGGAAGTACCAGATGCTCTTCCTTCACAGAAACAACTTAATAATCATACACAAGCCAGTTGATTTTGTAAGAAATAAGGAAATCTGTTATGAGATTCTGGCATCACCAGTGAGCACAAGCCAAGGGTATGGTAACCTAGTCCGAAAATTCATAGCACTACATTCCCAGCTTGTTTGTCCTTAATATTCAACTGATAATGTATTTAGCAAAACTATCCTTCAAAAATAAAGGAAAAATTAAAACTTTTCTGGTAACCAGAAGGTGTGAGGGCTGGTTACAGGAGGATTGACCTTATAAGAGAAATCTGAGATTAGTTTTCATTATTTCCCCCACCCCCAGTCTTGGAGATTGAATTCAGAGCCACATGCATACTAGATTCTAGGCATAGGCTCTACCAGTGAGCTACACATCCAGTCCATTTTTTTTTTTTTTTTTTTATAGATTGAGACAGGCCTCTCTAAGTTCTAGAGGCTGACCTCAAACTTGCCACCCTCCTGCCTCAGCCTCTCTAGTAGCTGAGATTATAGGCATGTGTCACTTGCCCAGCTAAAACAAGTCTTTGAGTTGAAACGAAGGGATAATAAACAGCAACGCAAAAAAAAGGCTGGGTTGGTGATGGATGTTTGCAATCCTCACTATGATTTTAGGTAGTGAGCATCGAGACAGGAAGAACACAAATATAAGGCCAGCCTGGAAAACGTAGCTAAAGTATACTTCAAAAGAAAGTAAAATTGGCTCATGTTTTAACAGCTTTGGCACTACTGTGACTAAAATATCTGACAAAATCCACTTAGTGGAGGAAAAATTTGGGGGGTACATGATTTCAGAGGTCTCAATCCATAGAGGGCTGACTCCATTGCTCTTGATCCAAATGAGAGGGTGCACATCATGGGGGAAGTATGCAATGGAGGAAAGCTGCTCTCTTTATGGCAGCAAGGAAATAGAAAGGGAGGGGGAAGGAACTGCAGGGAAGATGCACCCTTGCAGGGAATACCCTCAGTGATTGACCGCCTTCAGTCACACATCACCTACCTAGAGTTATCACCCAGTTAGTTCCATTCAAATTAGGAAGGACTGAGTAGGTACAACTGTTGTAATCTAACCATTTTACCTCTGAATATTTCTGCATTATCAGGAGCTTTTGGGGAGACATCTCATATCCAAACAATAACAGCTAAGAATTTTCACTCAGTGGTAGAGGATTTGCTTAGTATGTGTAAGGCCCTGGATTCAATCCTCAGGACTGCCAAAAAACAAATATGAAATATAAAACTCTCTGATGGGAAAATGTGTAGCCAAATGCAGAATTCTGTAGTATTATAATGTATGTGTGTATAAAAACTTGTAAATTCAATATAAAGTTTTAAAAATGAAAAAGCTCTAAGTCAATGTCAATGAATATGACTATAAAAAGAAGTAGTCTGAATAATCAGTAACAAGGTAGAGATATGTAAAGGAACTGACTTTCATATGTGATTAGACTACACTGTATAGTTTTGAAATAGATTTATATAACTTTAAAATATTTTATGTAATTTCAAAGATAACCAGAAATAAAGTATCTGTATAATATATACAAAGAGAAATGAGAAGGGAATGAAAACATGTCACAACAAGTGAAAAATGTAACAAAAAGAAGGCAGAAAGAGAGGAAAGGGAAGAGAAAACATCCACAATACATAGCAAAGAACTAGCAGAGTGCTAAAATTCAGTCCATCCTTATCCACAATGATTTCTAATGTAAATGAATTAAACACCCAAATCAAAAGCGATAAGTTAGAGGGTTAAATAATCACTGTCTAACTATATTCTCTCCAAAATAGACTGGTTTTATATCTATGGACACACACTGGTGGAAATTGAAGAATGGAAGCAGAAATTCTTAGCAAATGCACAGCTAAGGAGAGCAGGGTTGGTGCTAGTTAGAACAGACAGTATGAACTTTAAGACACAAATCATCACAGAGACCTTGAAGGATGTTATACAGTGAATTTATAAAAGCAATTGATTTACCAAGAAGATATAATAATTGTAAGTACATAGGCGTAACATTAGAACTTCAAAGTAAAAGAAGCAAAAATTGATGAACTGCAGGGAGAAATAGCAATACAATAACATTAAGAGATTTCTCCACTTTCAGTTATGGACAGAACAGCCAGATAGTAGGTCAATAAGGAAGCAGAGGACTTAAACAACACTGTAGACAGAATCTAACCAACATGGACAGAACATTCCACCAAACAATCGGGCAGGGAACATTCTGCCAGATTTACCACAAGGTTTTAGATAGATAACAACACAAGTTTTTACAAATTTAAGAAGTGAGATCATACAATGTATTTTCTTCAGCCACAATGGGAATAATACCACAAATTAATAGAAAACAAGAAAAGGCAAAACGTGGAAATGAAACAATCCACATTTAACAACTATTGGGTCAAAGAAGAAATCACAGAGAATTCTGAAAATTTCTTGGGGCAAAATGAAAATGAATGATCATGTACTAAAATATATGGAATGCAGCAAAAGCAGTACTAAGAAGAAAGTTTTGATGATAAATTCTTAACCTTAAAAAAATAAAAGAAAGTTCTTAAATCACTGATAATGCTTTACACCTCAAGGAATTAGGAAAAGAATAAACTAAAATAAAAGTTAGAAGAAGGCAGGAAATAAAGATTAGATCAAAGGTAAATAAAAGAGAGAATAATAAAACAATAGAAAAAAATCAATGAAACCCACAATTGTTTTTGAAAAACCACCAAAAATTATAAACTCTTAGCTACCCTGTTTTTCTAACAATAAAAAATAAGACTCAAATAATTGTAATTAGAATTGAAAGAAAGAACATTACCACAGATGCCACACAATAAAAATAATTATAAGAAATTATTATGGAAAATTATAGAGCAACAAATTGGATAACTTGGAAGATATGAATAAATTCCTAGAAACACAAAAATCACCAAAACTAAGTCATGAAAAAATTTTAAAAATTCTGAACAGACTTATAATAAAATAGTCAGGAGATTGAAGCCATAATTTAAAAACCTTTTCAAAAAGACAATCCTGAAACCAGGTGATTTTACTCAAAATTTTTTATCTTCCTAAAAGAAAAGTCTCTCCTTAAAGAGTTTGCCTTGGCCCAATCTTGACTGGTCATGTTTTCATCCTGCTGCATACCATCATCTTGGGAGAACCCATCAATTCTGCATTTCTATACTCTGCTCTTGTGTAAGATCCCTGTTTCCAGATTCCACTGTCTTCCTTTTTCTGGATTGTTCTGTTTATATGGGGCATGTACTCTACAAACATTTTTCAAAATGTTTCTGTAATAATCTTATTTTAAAATCCCATACATTTGAAATATGCTCTTGTATCTTTACATTCCCTTCAGAGTTTGAATGGCTATAAAATTTGGGGCTGGAAATCATGATATGTCAAAATTTGAAGATTATTTTATTCCTGATCTATTCTACTTTGCTTTTTTTCTCCTATTTTAAAACATTTTTCTCATTATCATGTTGTTTTTTTTTTTTTTTTTTTGGAGTGCTGGGGATTGAACCCAGGGCCTCATGCATAAGAAATAAGCACTCTACCAACTGAGCTATATCCTCAGCCCATTTTCTTGTTATCTTAAACTTCATGTACGTTTTTTTAGATCAGTTCCTCTTTTATGTTGTACAAGTATTTGATGGCTTATTTAGATGAGATAATTCATGTGTTTTCATTCTGAGAAAATGTTGAAATATTTTTATTATTTTCTTGTTTCCCTAACTTCCTCTTTCCAACTTCTAATTCATTCTCTCTCTCTCTCTCTCTCTCTCTCTCTCTCTCTCTCTCTCTCTCTCTCTCTCTCTCTCTTTTCTTGGAGCTCCTTAGCTTTTCAGCTCAACTACTCCATTGAGTCTTTCCTTTCTTCTTTCACTTCTCTAATTTTTCTTTGGCTTCTCTTGGTTTGTGGATGCCATGAATTCTATGACCTGTTTATCATAGTAATTATTTTTAGTAATTTTCACTTATTTTCCAGTGAAATATTATTTCTTTTTAAAATGTGTTATTTTATCAAATCTCTGATGAATTTAAGCATTTGGTTATCTTTATAAGGCACTAAGAAGCTAACTATGGCCTCTGTTTGAATTTCATCATCTGTGGTCTTCACTTAGCGGTTAACTGTATGTTGTTCAGTAGAATTGCTGGTATCCATATGCTTGTGATCTTTAGAAAGATCAGAGCCCTTTGAGAATGATTATACAAATATTTCTAGATAGGATATAATTTTGACTGGTTAAGAGTTAACTGATTTGGAGGGATAGAGCACACCTTGGTTCAATCCGAAGTATAATAATAATAATAATAATAATAATAATAATAATAATAATAATATTTTACCATATCTGTCTGTAGTGAGCTTTGAAAAAACATAAAAAATTTTATTTGTTGCAACTTATGCAGTATTAATCAGTAGGATAGTTCATATTATCTAAGCCACATCACTAGAAATCCAACATTATTTTAACTAATTAAATATGATAAAATTTTATTGTCTAGTCGGCTGGAGATATAGATCCATGGTGGAGCACTTTCCTAGTATATGTAAGGCCTTAGGTCTAATCCCCAGTAACATACACACACACACACAAACATATGAAAAATAATATAATAAAATGCTTTAAGAAATTGTTACAAATGATCTGTTTACATAAAAATATTAATCATAATTTTATGTTAAGTCCTCAAAATTTTAGTTTCTGAAATAAATATTATCCATCTGATCCTAAATTGTTACTCTTAGTCAGACCATTACAAAATTTTCCTTAAGTTACAGGTTTCAATAAACTATTTAATTTTGTAATAATTCAAGTCCAATATTCCCATTTTTTCATCTAGATAAATATATATATATTGGTTTCTATAATATCTTCAAGCATATATGCTTGAAAATATTGATCTAGAAAGGAAATATAAATTCAACTAATGCAATTGATTTAGTTCTTTTTCTTTTATTAGTTAATTGAGTCAATAGATCAATCTTAATTTCATCCCTAATATGACCCGTATTTTGCTCCTTACTAAGTTTTCAGTGAATACAACATGGTGTAACCATTGAGAAGCATAATTCAATTTTGATAGCATGCCCCAGAACAAAAGCCTCTCACAGAAGCATCTCTCCAGGTTAAAAAATAAAACAAAACACAAAAAACTAAAACAAAACTAGTATTAACAACCATACTTGACCAAAAAATATATATAGAACCTTGTTAAAATATAATTTTTCTCTGTCACATATAATTTTTTTGCATTTTAGTATTATATTGGTTCTTTTCAGTTATACATGATGGTAGAATCCATTTTGACATAATTATAAAAGCATGGAATATATCTTGTTCTGATTCAGTCCCCAGTACCTCTTCTTTTCTTTTTCTTCTCCTATTCTCTGTTTTCTTCCTTCTATTGATCTTTCTGCCATTTACATATAGTATTTCTTTAAATTCATTTCTTGTGAACATACATGATGGTGAGATTCCACTGTGTTATATTCATATGTGTACATAAGAAAGTTACGTCAGATTCATATATCCCCTGTCCCTTCTCTTCATTCCACTTTGTCTACTCCACCTTTTAGTTTAAAGATGTAACCTAATAAAATACTACAACTTCAGAGAAAAATATATATACCATTCTTCACCCTGGAATAATTTGTTATGAGACTGCTAAACTCTACATTAAAAAATGCATAGGTGATCTGGGTGAGGTAGAGCATGTCTGTAATCCCAGTGGCTCAGGAGGCTGAAACAGGAGGATCACACGTTCAAAGCCTTAGCAGCTTAGCAAGGCCCTAAGCAACTCAGCAAGACCCTGTCTCTTAATAAAATACAAAAAAAGGGGGGGGGGGCCTGGAGATGTGGCTCAGTGGTTAAGCACCCTGAGTTCAATCCCTGGTAAAAAAACAAACAAACAAAACAACTCTGTTTCTCTCTATTGTGTTGGCAAAGGGCTCTTTCAAACTTCTCAGGTTGGATAAGGTAATTCAATATTCACTAAATTCTCATGGAATTTTGGTTTATAGGATAAAAGCATTCAGCAAACAGAAAAAACAAACAAAACATGGGGGGCCTGGCACTACACTGCACACATGTAATCTCAGTCTCTTGGGAGGCTAAGGCAGGAGCATCACAAATATGAGGCCAGCCTAGGCAATTTAATGAGACCCTGTCTCTAAAATAAATAAATAGTGGTAAGGATGTAAATTAGGGATAGAGGACACCTTGGTTCAATCTGTAGTATAATAATAATAATAATAATAATAATAATAATAATAATAATAATAAATGGGGATTTGAGGAAAAAGAAAGAAGAAAATAAGTCACAAAGGAGCTAAAAAAACAATATTAAAAACCTGGTACACTCTATTACAAATTCAAATAGCTTATTTTAGTGGTAATTGGTGAAACAGAAATTAAGATGATTGTAATCCAAGTTAATTTTTTCAAAAACTCTAGAGAAAAGAATGCTATGTAGGAAAGAAAGTAAAGAGTTTACAAGCTCTTCAGGTATTATACACTGAACAAAGGGGATTGTATAGCCTTATAGTTACAGGAATTTGATTTGGTTGTAGAGACTGTATTTCTCACAGAACATTTGCTGAGAATCAATTCAATAGTATATTAATGTTAAACCAACTATTTAAACCAGCTTGATTCCAGCATAAATGTGAATTATAAAATATGAATATATTGGTATGAGAATCCCAAAGAAAAACAGATTTTCTAGGAGATTTTGGAAAAATTTCAAATGGAGGGTAGTAGTCCTCTGTGATGTTGAAATCTTGAGTTGATTATGAAAGTCAAAAAGTAGGAATATTTATTAAAAGATTAGTGAAAAGCATGTTTAAACTTTCAAAGGGGGTCTGGAGTACACAAATAAGTCCTTAAAGCTGGCTGAAACATGTATACAAGGAAAATTGATAGGAAGTAAAGTTAGAGAAGTGGGCATATTCTGAAGGGGTTTAAATGTAAAACTAAAGATAGTTTTTACCATTGTGCACTCTGGGATTGTCTGGACTGTAAAACAGTCCGTGTACACTTTTCAGAAAATAACTCTCTTTTTAGAAAGTTACTTTATAGATGCTGGATTGGGATATACACAGATTTCTTACAGAGAATTCAGACTCAAATTGGAATTAGCAAGATACAATAACTTTGAGGAGGTAGTATTGGGAATGAGAAAGGAATTGTGTGTACCAGAATTTTTCTGAGATATAAATTGGTGACTGAATACTTAGGTGTTTGAACTGACCTAGAGAAATGTTTCATATTTTACTTTATTTATTTCAAAGTTTACTCTGGTATATCTAGAATTGGTCATAGGTGCATTAAAGTGGAATATAATTATTTCTTTGCTATCTTCTGGTACCTAGCTATCTTCAACTCTATTTCTCTCTATTGTGTTGGCAAAGGGCTCTTTCAAACTTCTTAGGTTGGATAAGGTAATTCAATATTCATTAAATTCTCATGGAATTTTGGTTTATAGGATAAAAGCATTCAGCAAACAGAAATTATTAACAGTATCTTTGCACAGTTTTATTGAAATAACTTATCCATATTTATCACACTCAGAATCAATTTCCCTCCAAATTGAAGTTATTACACAAGGACAAACATGCACCTTTCTTTTAAAGATAACTCTCTAAAAAGCACTTAGGGAAATAGAAAGTGGAAAGGTATAAGGGTGATTATTTTTAGCAAAATGATGAAAAGAAAATTCCACTGTACATAACTATAGAAACAAAATGTTTCAACCATCTCTACACAAACAATATTCCTTTTCTTTTTTTTTTTGGTTGGGCTGTTTATATTTGCTTCCTTTTGTATACAATGTAAAGATTCATTTTACCGAAGTCATATATGCATGTAACACTATTATAAGAATATAAGTTTTTGTATTTTTTAGATAGAGAAGTATCTTCCCAATACTTGGTATTTAAATATACATATTAATTGTAGGGGTGCTCTTGCTACTTTAAAATTGAAATAGAAAATTATTAATGGTACCATTTAACTTTATATTGTGATTAAAACATAATAAAATGTCTCTTGTTTTTCAAGTTGTGCTATGCATAAGCTAAGTATATATCTAAATATTTTGCCTACATAATAGTGTGTTTTGCTTTTTTGTCAGTCTTTTTGAGATTTTATCTTCCATATTCCTAGCCTTACCATGATGTCATATTTGATAATATATACAAACCACTAAATTACTTGATTCTAGCTAGTCCTAAAACAATCACTGGATGCTAAGTGTTTATTTGGAAGATTTGGAGTTACATTATGAGGTTATATATAATGAAATTAATCATCTTGGGGTGTCTACAATTCTTGGAACATCAATGTTATAGCCAGATATTAACATTCTCCTGAATACTGGTAATGATGAAGTCAATTACCTATGTATATGATTAAGTAAGTGTTTTTTTTTTTCCTCTCTGAGAAGTGATCTGAAATGGAGCAGGGGAAGCCTACCTGATGAATAATATAGGACTATTTTTCTTTACCTAGAAGGCATTAATGTAGATAGAAGTAGGCTCTGTGTAACAGGCAGAAGTCAACCCATTGTTTACAAAAGTAACCTTAAAGAATCAATGTATTGGCATGTGAAAATATTCTAGCCTTATTTTAACAATACTTGAGAGATTTCCCAGGTAAATCACTGAATATTACAGGATGCATAAGGTCATGAAGCAGAAGTTTCAAACAGAAAAGATATTATATTTCATATTTGCACTAACTCTATAATGCTATTTTGGTTTTAGGAATTTCTCACATTAATTATTTTTCTCTCTCTCTTTCATACTCAAGCCATCTTAGATTTATAAGTTAAATATGATAGTTGGGATAGATGATTCTATGTGCTGCAAAAAATCCCAAATCACACTGCAAAAACACAATAAAAGATTTTTTTTCCATTTCTGCAGATTCCAATGCAGATATTTCTACTGAGTAGCTGTCTTCTGTACAATGACTTAGCATACTAAAACTCTTTTATGTGGACTACCAACTTTTCTATAAGTGACTACTGAAGAAAAGGAAGAGTGAAGATTATGTTTGGGGAGATTTTTTTCTTAACGTGTTAAATTGGAAAACATGATTGTTTTATGTTGTGTTCTTACTGTATTTTGTTGGCGAGAACCATTTCTGTACTCTATTTAAATGCAAGTGCACAGGGTAATGTTGGTGCTTTCTGTGTCTAGAAGTAAAATCTAAAGATCATTTGAACAAATAGCTAACAAGGTAACTGTTGTAAGTCTGGGGTTACAGATTATAAGAAGTATAGTAAATATCTGCAAGTAAGCATGCCCATGGCAAAAAATGAAATAAAGTGGATAAAACTTACCAATTGCACATAATTTAAAGGAAAGGGCATACACACTCTTTCAGCTATCTTCTGGGCTCTAAATCTTAGAAATTTACTTCAGAAGCATTTTACTTAAAAATCTAACCCTTTATTTTTTTGTTTTGAAATCATTTTGTAATGATTTTATAAATTATTTCATAATTCCAGTAAAATTACAAAATTCACAGTAAAATTAAAGAGTATATTTCAAATTATTTTTCATGAATTGGTAGTGCCTAAAAATGAAAAATGTTTCACAACTGTAACATTTATTTTTGACAGTCAATATTTGCATTGGGTTTATCTGTTTTGATATTTGATTTGATTATTGAATCATGGTATTTATATTTCATGATCAATTGAATATATTTAAATATATCTAAGTTAGATAACTTTTTATGTCTTGGATTATCATTACATTCAACATATGACATTGAAATTTATTAAAGTGCCAAAATAAAGTAAAAAGAACTTTAAGGATTATGTAAGAATGCCTGTATTCAAATAATTTTATTAAAGTGTCATTAATAAATGTACTCAATGGATTACATATTGAGGTTTTAAATTTAAATACTGAAGAAAAGATGTACAACAATCAACATAGTTGTAAAATTTTATACTAGTTTAACATTTTAGCCTAGATATTATTTATAATTTTTTAATCATTGAAAATGTCATTTTTTTGTAGTCAACAATACATAGGTACAATTTTAAGTAAGATTTAGGATTCACTGCTGATTTTGGGGGATTATATGGCCAGTTCATTAGGTCATTTTTCTGATTTTTTTTTACCATTTAGATTGGTAAATCAAATATTACAAGAATTTAGCCAATTCTTCTATGTTAGAAATTCTTTGGTCCACTTTTGGTCACACTATTTAGACCAGAATTTGATTGCTAGTAACAAAGTCATTTTTCTTCAAAAAAATGACGTTGGTGACTGGACATGAATAATGCATTCTTTATGATACACTGCTGCATATATACGATTATTTGTTTTATTTAGTATAAAATATGTACCAATGTATCAGGAGATTCTCACAAAAGCCCCAAGAAATAATTGATATTCATAAATCATGTGAAAGTGTTAATTATACCCCCAAATCTCTACTAAACTAAGACATTATCACTATCAATTTGCCATTACTCCTTCAAAATACCTGCTCTGTGTCATTTATGTAAATTAGGATCAGGATAATACTACAATAGTCAGATTCATATACAGCAGTAGTTTTATAGAACATATTTTATACAAATCACTGTTTATATAACATGAAAATCTATATCAATTTCTTCTGCAAATAACTTTGCTACTTAGAACCCTCATAAAGGTGTTTTGAAGGTGAAGAGTACTTATTCTCCTATTATCCTTTAATTTCCTCATTTGTTTTTTCCTCCTAGCCAGTGGTCTGAAGAACCCAGATTGTCTTCTCTTCCTTCTCTTTGAAGAAATGTGATTCTTATACCAGTGTCTTTTTTGGCTCTTTTCCTGCCATATCTCTGGTCCTCATTTTCTCTCTCTTTGTGAATAACATTAATCAACCTTTCCCCTCCAGGATTCACTTCTCATTTTTTTCTCCCCCAATCCATTACATATCATTACTTTACTGCTAAGGAGATTATTATAAAATATAAATCTTCTTTAATCATTAATTCATTCCATTACTTATGTGCTCCATAGATCCTTAAAGCCTTCCATATGGAGTTTCATAAGGACAAAGAACACCAAATAAGATTTGACTCCAGCCTGTTATACAACCTTACCTATTATCATATCTCTACCTCTGTTCTCTTTGTATTTTATTTAGTTAGAAACCCAAGTGTTAGAGTCTGTAAACAAGTCAGGACCCCGGTTATTTTGCTGCAGCCGGACTGCGGCACTCAAGCAGTTTCCTAAGTGTGACATGCTTATCTCATTTTTAGCCCTGCTACTCCTGAAAATATTCCATACCTAAAACTGCTTTCCTCAATTATTTCCCTCCTCTAAGTCTTGACTTACCCCCTCACACACAAGTTAGGGGTCACTGGTCTGGAATTTCAAATGCAAACTTCCTTTAGAATCATCTATCATTCTCTTTCTTCTCCTGAGGTTCTCATCTCTGAGACATTTACATGCATATATTTAGAATTTAAAATAAAGAAAATGGTCTGAAAATCTTAAAAACTCATAGTTTCAGAGCAAAATAAAAATGAGGTGAGCTTCAGTGGTATACTTTGCTCCTGGGTAGTTGAAGTTTTTCATATGTTATTCTCCTGATTAAAGCTCACTTTTTTCTTTCCTAAAAGTTTTTGTGAGATAAGGGGTTGCCCTGCTTCTCACTTTTAATACTATTCATTCTTCAGGAGTCTTGCCCAAAGACATCAGTTAGTTAGTCTGGAAAGAAGATCTTGAAGGTTACTCTTGTTTCAAATACATATGAAACTACCTTTGCTACTTCCTCTCCCATTCCTGTTGAGCCACTGAAAAAATGTTACAATCCAAGGTAAAAAATTTTGAGCAACAACATCATTTTCATACTCTTACTCTAAAACGTTTTTTTTTTGTGTGTGTGTGTGATCTTATCAGTAAGTGTTCATCAGCCTTTTCTTAAGAGAAAAAGATAAGACATGCTTTATGGCTTAAATGAATGTATATGTCCAAGAGAAATTAATGATTGGATAGTTTTTCTTGGAAAACATCTCAATCTAATTACATTTCTACTTGAAACTTTGCTGATTATGAAGATTAGATTTGGCAATATTAAATTTGAAGAACTATGGATAAAACATCAATGTTGTGGTTTAGTCATACGTACAGTTAAAACTCAGACTGCATTTGTCAGGAATGAGGGGAAACAGGTGGTTTAGAACTACAGATGATAGACTGTTGCTTAATTTTGCCTACAAGCTACTTTTAAAGAATAAGAGAAAGACTGAGAAATCTGCCAGATTATAGTTTTATGAGAAAAAAAAAATGAAGAAATAAGTCCAAACTACGACTGAGTTGGATCCCATACCCAAAAAATAAAACTTTCTGTTCTTTTCTATTATTGGGCATTATTGGGATTATTGATGAAATTTGCATAATATTAGAAAAATTAGGTAATCTCCAAAAACTGGTAATTTTTTTCTATCAATAATTCTACTGTGGTTATATAAAATAATATTTCTATTGATTTTTTGTTAGAGTATACACATTGAAATACTTAAAGGAACATGTTTATAAGTTACAAATGTTTCAGAAAATAGTGTATGTATATATATGCAATATACACCTATCTGTGTGGTATATGTAGAGGAGGAAAGATTAATTTTTTAAAAGTATAAGACAAGAGATATAGGCTTGGTACTACTTTTACAACTTTTCTGCACTTTGGAAATAGTTAAAAATTTATTCATTTCAAAATAAGGTGTTCAAAATGAGTATATAAAAGATATATTTATAGGATATAAGAACGTGTTGTAACACTGCTTGAAGAAAATTTAATATTATTTGTTTCTTGCTACATGTTTTAGTTCAGATTTTAAAAAACATGTTTTACTTTCCTAACTTTCAAAATAATATTTTGTCATATTTATTCTCTATATATTCTATATACATGTACATATATATGTGTATGTAGAAGCTGCTGATATTTTTCTTTTTCAAATAACTCGATTAGTACCTTTCATCAAAACTCATCTTAGAATTCTCCTTCCCTGTTGGTTAAATGAATCTTTTTGTGTGTGTATTTGAGGAAGTGGGTGTGGAGGGGACTGATATTGACCATCTCACAGAGGTTACTGTAGAAGACCTAAAGTATGACTACAATGGGTGAATGGTGAAATTTAAATTTAATTTAGTTTTTTCAATGTCAGTTGTTTTTCTTTTAAAGTGTTGTAGTAGTATGAAATGCTTTTCCCTTAAACTCAACTTTGTTTGGATAGTATTTTTACATTTTAACTGTTGAATTGACTAAAACATATTGTGTTGTAATGTAAGCTTTGGAGGTAGAAAAAATTTGTTGTGTGAAAATTAAGCATATCAGTAATAGAGCTGGTGTCAGTGGTCTAATTCAAGTGGAATAGTTTTTATGTACAATGTAATATATGATGTTTATTGGAATGATTTATGCAAATAGTATGAAATATAATGATGACTATTCAAATTTTAATTGGTGATACATATAATTAGATTAAGAAATAGGTGTGGATTTTTAAATTTATTTTTAATAAAGATACCAGACTGATGCAGAATTGAGTGAGGATGCAGAAATGATGCCACAATGGACTGGTAAAGAAAATAAAGACACTGTATGGCTAATTTGTTGCATCATAATTACAAATAATATGTAGTGAATTTGATGTTTTCAGAATGAACCTGATTTTCACAATCTACACACCCAAGTTCATGATAACACTATTCACAGTAGACAAGAAATGTAAAAACCTAAGTGCCCATCATCTGATAACTAGATAAAAACAATGTGCTACATATAAACAATGGAATACTATTCTGCCATAAATAAAAACAGAATCATTTCCTTTGTGATAACATAGATGGAACTGAAGATCATAATGTTAAGAGAAATAAGCCAGGCACCAAAAGAAAAGTACCACATGATTTCATCCATACGAGGAATCTAAAAAAATTAATATCATACAAATTAAGAATAGAATAGTAGTTTCCAGGGGCTGGAGAGAGAAGTGGGATTGGTTTGGTATCAGGAAATCTGGCCAATGAATGATGAGTTACAGTTAGAGAAAAGCAAAAAGTTCAGATGTGCCATTGCACAACAGGGTGACTATAGATAACAATCATTTACTGTAGATTTCAATAAGTTAGAAGAAAGAATTTAAAAATTTTTCACCATAAAGAAAATGACAAATTTGGGGGGAGATAAATATATTTAACCTGATTTAGAGAGTATTGAGTGTATGCACATATTTAAATATAAAATGGTTCTCCATTAATATGCATGTTTTATGTTTTAATAAGATACTCTGTTGCTTGAAATAAAAGCATTTGAGAAACAAACAGAATTTGAGCTTATAACTTTTCCCAATATTTATTCTCACACCAATAAAGGTTATTTTAGATGAAGAAATAGTAAAATGAATTATTTAAGTTGTTGAAATTTTGTTAGAAATTATGAGGAATGACATTTAAAAGATGTTTAAAATGTCTTCAATTAGCAACCAAACCGTACTGGGCAACTCCAGTCATTTCTGGAAATATTGAATCAATTGTTTCAAAAACTAAAATATTGAAATCATTTTTCTTTAGATTGAGAATAAGCATGTGATAAAAGACACACTATCCCTTTTTAATATCTTGGTTTTTCATATATATTACAACTTGTCAAGAAATATTGTAGATCTGCATCATGAAATAAAATTTGTGACATGATATTTGGATATTTCATCTGTCAAGAAAGAATTTCAGCTACATAAAATTATTTTCTGTCATGACAGATGGTACTCGTTTTATTGTAAGCCAAAAAATTAAGATTTATTGGAATTTCAAAACAAGTGTGTAACATTCTCTTGTAGTTCCATTCCATTGTTTGGTACATATTGAATGCATTTATGCTCAATTTTCTGAAGCAGATGCTTAAAAAGCATCATAGATATAGTTGTTAAAATCTTTCAGTTTATCTGTGCATATGTTATAAATTATCATTAGTTTATGGAACTGTGCAGAAAAATAAAGGACAATGGATTTAAGGGTTTTGTATATTTTGTCACTGCACATTGGTTGCATACTCGAGAGTTTTATGAAGATTTACTCATTCTGTTTACGTCCAATCCAAGATTTTCTTGAAACAAAGGAAATCCATGCCAGATACTCAACAATCAAGACAAATATCTCAATGTGGTTTAGGTATTCTTATCAATATTACCCTGCATGCAAGTAAGGTCCAGAGAAAGAAAATGTCTGACTTAGTCAATAAGAGAATTTATATTGAAAATTTTAAATTATGATATAAATCAATAGTGATTTTACTCATTTTTTATTATATATTAAGGTGTGTATCTTAATTGTAACAGTGTAATTATATAATCGAAATTGATAACACTAGGTTATTATCTAAATATACTAATAATATTTAGCATCAGAATCCTAGAAACATGATAAATGCACACGAAGCAGATTTTATGATATTATATGAGGTATATAAATTATATAATACCAACTATTTGTATTAATTATATGTTATATTTTATACATATATTTGTAAAAGTAGACATCTCAATTCTTGCTATGAACTGGAAAAATTATAAAATTACACATTTCATTTTGGACATATTAGGTTAAATATAATTAACCAATAAAATTAATTTTACTTGTTCTTTTGTACTTCTAGAAATGTGGCTCCTGGGCAGGGCAGGGTGATGAATGTTATCTCACATACTCCAGAGGCTGAGGCAGAAGAATCACAAGTTCTGTGCCAGCCTTGGCAACTTAGGGAGCCCCGGCTCCTAAAGGAAAAATAAAAAGGGCTAAGGATATAAATTTATGGTCACATCCCCAGCACTGCAAACAATCAAAAGTGACTACTGGAAAATTCTTATATAGCTCTCATTATAGTCTATGGCATGGTTATATTTTATGACCAACCTAACTTGATGCTAACTAATGTATTGTGGAAACAAGGTTCTATGGAAACAAAATGTTAACACTATTTTAAATTCCTCCTGCCCTCTTTTTTTTTTTTTTTTCTTGCTAAGTTGTTTAGGGCCTCGCTGAGTTGCTGAGGCTATCCTGGAACTCATGATCCTCTTGTTCCAGCCCCCTAAGGGATTGTAGGTATGCATCACTGCTCCTGACTTTAAGAATCAAGTTTTAAAAAAGGTTTACTGGGCTGGGGATGTGGCTCAAGCGGTAGCGCGCTTGCCTGGCATGCGTGTGGCCCATGTTCCATCCTCAGCACCACATACGAACAAAGATGTTGTGTCCCCCGAAAACTAAAAAATAAAATATTAAACTTCTCTCTCTCTCTCTCTAAAAAAAAAAAAAAAAAAAAAAAAGGTTTACCACTCACAACCCTCCACTCCTGCTAAAAATGAAAATTGTTTTATCTTGTGCCAAAAGAAAAAAAAAAGTGATTCTTTTTAGGTGCATGTTCTATTTGTTTGGGTAAATTCTGAGAAAATTGTTAATGTCTTTTTTTTTGCTCCTGGTATCAGGGATTGAACTCAGGGTCACCCAACCACTAAGCCACATCCACATTCCCAACACTTTTCACTTTTTTTATCCTGAGACAGGTTCTTGCTAATTTGCTTAGGGCCTCCTTGAATTGCTGAGGCTGTCCTCGAACTCGCAATCCTTCTGCCTCAGCCTCTGAGCCGCTGGGACTGCAGGTGTGCGCCACTGTGAGGCTGTTAATGCTTTTAAGCTATTAAATATAAATATCTGAGCATATATGAGAAGAAAACAGAGGGACAGTATGCTTTAAATGTTTTATTTTTCCTATCATAAAAACAAAGTTTGATAAGCTTGTCATGGAACATGTGTGTAATCCTAGCAACTCAGGAGGCTGAGGCAGGAGGATCCAAGTTCGAAGCCAGCCTCAGCAATTTAGTGATACCCTGTCTAAAAATAAAAAATAAAAAGAGCTGGGGATGTAGATCAGTGGTTGAGTGCCCCTGGGTTCAGTTCCCAGAACCAAAATAAACAAATTAATAGTATGGTCTTAAATTTGAAAAATATAATATTTTAGCCCTCTTGAAAGGACATGTAGCAATGCTGTTACTGGTTTGGGTAATTTATAGAAGTCCTCTTAGTTTCTTTTCCTGGGCTCTATGGACATGTGAGCATAGTGCTTTGCAGTTTCCTAAATTATGGTTTGGTTGTTTTTCATTGTATACCTCTTTACCTTCTCTATTTGAATATGAATAAAATTCTGATTAAAGGCCAATATAAATGTTTACCTTTGGAAAATTAAAAATAGAATTTTATCAAAACATTACAAAAGAGAGCTATTTTTGTTCTCAGTTCGTGATAGGAATTGAGAAGTCAGCATCTAGAAAATGAAGTGTTCTGGTGATTATTAATATTGAGTAAATGAGAATATAATGATTTTAACTTTTCATAAAAACAGTATGTGGCATGCATAAATGAATAGCTAACTATAAAATTATCTAAATCCTAAAGCTGTACGTAGAGAGAATATCACTGAATAAATATTTGCATTAAACAGCATACAAAGAAATGTTTATAATTTGTGAGACCTTTAAAAAATAATGGCTAAATATTACCTTGGTTTTCATATTATTTGAATGTAAAATTTTCACATTATTTGGAATTTCACAAAAGTGACAGTAATTTGGTTGGTAGGGCAAAGTAAAGCAAGAGTGTTTCTTTAATATGGGTAGATTATTCATTAGAGGCAGGAATTAATGGTACTCCCTATCAATGGAAAAGTCTTCTAGCCTTTTGTTACCACTAAGGCACCTTATCTGCTGGGATACAACCTAGGTAAAGAGATAACTATATTTTGTTGTTCAAAACATTAATTTCCTCATATATTTCTGTCCATTGTAGTTCTTTGACCCTTCTCAAGTGTTTTAGAGACGATTGTATAAGAACATTTTTAACATCCCAGGATTTTTCAAGTACTTACTAGATGAATTCATGAGTGTAATTTAATAAAATAATAATTAAATTTTCAGATATACCATATTCTTGGGGAAGATGACAGATTTTAATATAAAATAGTATATATTCTTCATGTTCCAGTAGAAATTTGGAATGTGATGGCTAAAATAACAAAAGTGATGATGTCATCGAAATTTTAGTCTTGTAGAAGAAATCTACTAAAATACTTAAACTAATATACATTAATGTAAACAGTGAAATTATTCTTAAAGGGATATAACTTTGTTTTAGGTGACATAAAATGTTTCTGTGAGAAATAAAATTTTAAGAAAAAAGATTAGCAGAATTTTACTATGTGACAAATAGTGTTGGGAGTTAGAGATGGAATAGGTTTCTTGACATTGAAAAAGTATTTCCACATATTCTCTGGTGGTCAATTGGGTAAGTGGGATGGTATGAAGGGAGGTAGATATGTAACAGTTTAATAGCAGTTATTGGACTGAAATAGATAAGGCATGAACACTGTCTTGAGTTCCCAAGGAAGAAAAGCCAATAAAACCATCAATGGGTGCTTTTGACTTCTGAATATATTTTTAATTGAAGACTAACTTTCACCTTTTTAAAATTCATAATAATGTCTTCTCAGATCTCTGACATCGAAAGTTAATTTGCAGCTCAAGACTCACTTTTCAAATAGAAAAAAATTACACACATCTCTTTTAAGTCCAGAGACTCCAGACAAAAGATCATTATACTAAATTTCAGACTTTCTCTGGGAGAAATTTCAAATAAACTAGATAGATTTTTTATAAAATACTATCTTATTTCTATTTTCATGAAAAGATTGTTTCTCACGTTTTAAAATAATTATTTATTTATCGTGGTTCTGGATTTTAATCTCAGGGCTTTGTTCATACTAGGCAAGTACTCTACCACTGAATTACATCCCCAAACCATGTTTCTGACATGGCAAAAATCTTCATTCTCTAGACCCTTCAAAGTTGGAAAATACATTAATAAGAAATATATGACAATCCAGTGGTCAAAAGTATCTGTAATTGTTACAAATATAATAAACAGTATGTGAAACAAAGTAATATGAATTTTGAATTAAATTCAAAGTATATTATCAGCAGAATTATTTTAAGTAATTTAGATATGTCATTCCTATATGAGACACAAAAGCATACATGTATGACAAATTCCACATGTAGCAATAGAAATGTCTTTTTATACATTTTATGATTTGCATATTATAGTTTATTTTATGAAAAATGTTTTTAGATTAAAGGATTAAATGTTATGAGAAATATTTCATTATCTTGCCCTTGATAAATTGAGAATGATTGAACTTCCTCTTAGAAAACATCTGAAGTAACTATATTGATACTTCTGAAAAAAAAAGTGATTAGAGAGGTAGCTTCATGAATGTGCTTTCCAAATTATTTTAGAATAATGAATATTCAAATATTCTTTTATAGATTTTCACTATATGTTTGCAAGTTAATATTTTTTTAATTAGAGTTATCATAGAATGTATAATGCTCAAAACTATATTTTTCAAATTTTTAACTTCCAATGGTAACTACTTTATTGAGAATGGATATTAGGAATGCTGATGAGAAATACATCTGATACAATTATGAAGCTTTTGGAAACTAAAAGGTCTTAGATTTTTCTTAAAGCTTTAAAAATATTCATATGAAAGACTTTGTTTGCCTTTGATATATCCTTAGTTGTTCTATCAAAAAAAATGGTCAACATGTTTAAAAATCAACATCTTAAACTGTAGTAACCCTCAAATTCATTTTGTAGATAGTACAAAATGAATAGTACATCCTCCTCATAATGCTATAGTCACAGATGGGGAGAGAATAAGATGGTATTTACAAGGTTTTGCAATCATGGATACAGTTACTTAAATCATTTCTTAAGATGGGAATATGATTAAAATTCTGCAGTTTGTGGCATAATAATTTGAACTGGTGAATATAGCTAAGTGAGAAAATTGAAATTCATATTGTTAAGGAAACCATTGTTTGAGAAGTGAGTTATTTGCACCGTTAACCATCTATTGCCTTGAGAGAAGAGCAACTTTCCCAAGAAAATTATTTTGCATGAAATATGTGAAACAAACACTAAAATTATTTCTTGGTTTAAAAACATTATCTTCCTGTGTAAAAATCACCACCCCCTCATCCCAAAACAATATCAGGTTGACAAAGATAGTATCTGTTTTCACTGAGAGATTAGAAATGGTTCTAGGTCTCCACTCCTTCCCTTGTAGTCATGTTTTCAGCCTAAGCTAGAGGGTAGATTGTTATCGCATTGGAAAGTGATCTATTACAGCAAATTTCAGGGGGTTCCTTCTTTTCTCTGTAAGCACAGTTTTCTGTTTTTGATGCTGAATGACTATCTGATGGCTCATTTGAAGAGCTCCTGATTCTACAACATCTATTGAGATTTTAGATATTATATTTTGACACTAAAATATATTAGATAATGATAATCACTTCTGATTGAGGAGCCAAGGATGTCTGTGTATTTGCTAAATTTTCTAATTTCATGATGTTTCTTGGATATTTTTAGTTATAATAAAAATTACAGAAATGTGTTATGATTAATTTAAAACATTTCATCCATAAGACATTTGTTACCTCTTGAGGCATTAGGACTATTTGTACAGTTATTCTGTTAGAAATCGTCACTTATTCAATAGCATGACCCTTGCAAGTGGGGAAGTCTTAGTGAAATTGTCCTGTTTGTCTGCAAGTCATGTATATTCCCCATTATAAATAGTCTCCTTTTTAATCATAAAAAGAAAAGGCCTGAGAACGTAAGTTACAGTCAAGACTTTCTCTTGATCATTCATAGTTTGTATTAAGATTTTTCTACATTCTTCAATTAACCTAAGAAAATTTTTTTAATGAGAAAAATTTATGGGCCAAAATAGAAACTTAGTTGAATCAGAGAAGGCAGGAAATAGTTTGCAATGACAGGAAGTTCTTATTCAATGTTGGTCGTAGTAGCCAGTAGGCTTTTATGGTATAAGTCTTAATACCAGTCATTCTGTACATCCTGGGATCTTATTTTATTTCATGTACTTCTGTTAAGATTGTTGGATCTATTGCTGCACTAAATGATGAAGTTTTAGCTTAGGGATCATCATATATAGAGCAAGAGACCTTGGAGCTGAACTAGGTTGTATTTCTTACTTACAGGTCTCTCTGTAGAAGCAAAAAATTTCCAAATATGCAACAAACACTTTGTAGTTCTTTTCTAAGCTTTATTTCTATGAAATCTCAGTGACAAAAAAAAAATAGTTCCCATAGAAGATTCCAAGATCTCTTTAGGGGATTGTAAGAAATTTTTATAGGTACGATGTGGTAAAGTATTTATATTTATATGATCTTTTAAATATTTACACTCTTGCACAGGGGAGCCCAGAAAGCTGTCTCCTCAATATTCTTTTCACTGTGCTCAGCTGCCTAGGCACTAAGAGTCCCTGCAGCTATAGTAACAGGGGGCTCAGCTACTGTTCCTATGAGCAGCAAAACTTGGTGTCAGCCATGTGTTACTGGTTACGAGGAATGCAAAGTGCTAGAGTTAGTGTGTCATAAAGGCTTCCACTGAGATTTCAATGAAAGGTCTGAGAGGCTAGGAAAAATGTAGCAGTGTCAGAGCCCCTGTGGGCAGCCTCTGAGAGGGCAATGCATGAAGGTGTGAAGGTGAAACCAAAGTGAGAAGGCAGATCTCATGAATTAAGAGATGCCAGTAACATGTACCATCTGCAAAGGCAAGCTGTTGACTGTAGTGAAAACTAAGCTAAGAAAGATACCAGAAGCATGGAAACTGGCCAGGACAAAGTAATAAGACTATACAAGTCCTTTGGAGATCACATGTTTCCAATATGTATCCTAGATGCCAGAGGTGGAACTTTAGAACTTGTTTGACCAGATGGTTTCAAACTTGTTTGGGTCCATCCCTTCTTTGTGTACTCCCATCCCTCTCTTTGGAATGGGAATATTTATTCTGTGTGTTGTACATCAGATATAAGTGACTTGCCTTTGATTTTTAAAAGGGCTCACAGACACCACCTGTCTTCTCTCTCACATGAGACTTTGGAGTTGGACTTTTAGGCAATGAAGAAACACATAAGACTATAGGACTTTTGCTGATGGACCAAATGCATTTTGCATTGTAACATCAACGAGAGTTTTGGAGTCCAGGGTTGGAATGTTGTATTTTGGATATGTATTTGTATATTTTCATGGGTGTCCTTGAAAAACTCTTGGGTTAATGCAGGAATATTCAGAAGTGAAGTTATTAGACTATAAGAACTGAAACCTAACCAGTCCACTAAGTTTGAATGATCTAACTGGTGTTAACTATAGGTGGGTAGGGAGTGGCTGGAGGAGAAGGATCACTGGGATGTGCCCCAAAAGGCTTCAGCTTCCTTACCCACCCACCTCCGCCCAGATTCCTGGTCACCATGAGTGAAGCAGAATTTATTTTCATCATTATATGCTGCCTTATCTTGGCTCCAACAATGGAGTCAGCCCACCATGGGCTGAACCTTTAAAACTGACCCCAAATAAACTTCCTACTCTACATAGTTCTTAGTTGGTATTTTTGTCTTACTGAGTATATAATTCTGAATTGAGAGTATTTTCCTTTCATCACATTAAAGAGGTCCTATGATAGTCTTCTAGCATACAGTTTCTAGAAAGAAGTCAGTTGTAATTTTTTACCTTTGTTTTCCTCTATGAAATTGTTGTTTGTATCTGCCTGTCTTTAGTATTTTCTCTATATTTTCTGGTTTGCATAAATTTTAATATGCTAAGTCTGTACATGAGGTTTTCTGTTAATTGGTTAGTTCTACGCTCTTATTTCTTGATATTTTTTTGAGTTCTTGAAACTGGTTTGGTGTCTATCATCTCTTTGGAAACTTCTTAGCTGTTATTTCTTTAGTTATTTCTTCCATTTCCTCTATTCTCCTTTTAAGAAGTTCTTTAATAAGTTCTGTGATTTCAGTGACACATATATTAGAATAATTGAGAGTATTTTCCTTTCATCACATTAAAGATGAAATACTCTTTTTAAAGATGTTAATACTCTTTCAAAAATCTTTTTCCAATTGTGTCAAAAATTTTCTGTATTGGGTCTACTGATAAGGCCTTCAAGTGGATTCTTCATTTTTGTTACTCTATGACTTGCCAAACAATTCCATTTCATTATATTTTCTATCTCTGTGACAAAAAGTATAACCTTTTTTGATAAATTATATATACATATATAATTATATATACACATTATGTATATATAATTTATTGTTCCCACTGGAACATTTGTTAAGCATAATAATGTTATCACTAGATGACAGTTCAATGTAGTATTGTATTATCTGAATTTGATTTTGTTGCTGGTTTTTCTCCTTTGATGATGATGATGATGTGTGTGTGTGTGTGTGTGTGTGTGTGTGTGTGTTTGTTTTGTTGCTACATGGTATGCCTCATAGGTTTGTAGATGAAAGGTACACATCATGTGAAGAATAGTAATGACTGAAATACATACCTTAGAAAAGGATGCATGGAAGCTATTGCTGGCCTTTATTATGGGGCTTTGAGTTCATCTAGTCAGGAGAGTTAAAGTAGGTTTGAAGTTATTGTTGCTGGTTACATCATTGGCCTTCAAATTTTTTCTTGCCAGAATGTTTTTCTCAGTATCTGCTTCAATTTCAATTTAGGATTTATCTTTTTCCCTTTATGATTATAACCTTATTGTTACTCATTTTTTGATTAATAATTGAGGGGTTTCCTTCAAAAATTTTTTTTTTTATTTTTCTGTATAAACTGCAGTTAGTTGTTACTCATCTTTTTCATGTTAAGGGGAGGAGCTAGTGGTGTTCTCTCTTGGTCTGGTTTGGTTTTGGTCTTAGGCAAGTGCTATTGTCCTGGAGATTTTTCTATTCCTTTTGCCTACCTGAAATTGGCCTTTACCTGTTCTTTAAGACAACTGTGTTTGACATCTTTTCTCCAGGGGTTTACAGCTCTCCCTGAAACTTTCAGGAAATAAGCAGAAGAAGAATCTGGGTGAGGATTCATTCCTTAACTGCAGTTCCCACCATGAGGGAGGTTGTCTCAGGTCTCTTTTTGTCTGTTTTACTCAAGGACATTAGGCGAGGTTCATGCATAAAATCCTGTGATTGGATGTAGCAGCCTTTTTATCTACAGCTCCTAAAGTTCCTATCCATGTCTCAACTTAACTATCATACTCATCCACCTGTGCTTTTTCATAACCCACTGAAATTTTCTTTTACTGACTTCTGGATCATCCTGTATCATCCCTAGGAAAATACATTCATCACTAGTCATCTATCCTTGTAGATACTTGTACTTTTCCTAGATTTCAAGTTACTTGGTTACCCCATGACCTCAATGTTGTGTTGTGTTCATGAAAAGTTGTGATTTTACAGAGCATCTGATGTTTGTTTTTAAAAATGAGAAAAATATTCTTTCTAGGTTTCTATATCCTGAGAGAAAACTGAAAGCACTCACAATCTCCTTAGGATACATTGCAGCATACATTTTTCTGTAATCTTTTGATGGTTTTAAATAAAGTTTCTACTGAAGTTAAGAACTCACATTTTTGTAAAAGCAGTCCTTAAAAGTATCATGAACTTTCTTGCCTCAGATAATCAATATGTGCTGTTCAATTGGACTGATTCTGCTATGTAGGAAAAATTTTGCTCTGGTAAGGGTTCATATTGAAAGGCTGCATTGACTTGGACAATGGTATATCCTGTATGATTGTTTCCTATTTCACTCTTTATTATATGAACCCCAAATATACAATATTAAATGCAGATTTTTGACAGTCTTTCTAATAAATATTTTATGAACACAAAGCGGTCTCAGACCAAGGGTATAGAGATAAAATTTCTCTTCTTCAGGTAGGAAGAAAACTTTTTGCTAGGTTTAAGACATTAAAATGATAAAATATAAATGAGTAAGAGAGAAAATAAACAGGTAGAGAGAATATTTGCTCAGAAATTTGTTTAATTTTTCTTGCTATTGCAACATGGTGAGTATTTTGCCTCTGGATCAGGAGGAAGGCTGTGGAAAACTATCTGCAAAGATTCCCACAAAGATGAGGTAAAGCATTGAAAACTTTACCAGATTGATAGATTAATACTTTTACATCACCCCATTCTGAGGACTTGCCAAACTATACTTGCATGTTGGATGAAAACATAATCTCTGGGAAATTTATGGTCCTTAGAGGCTTATTCTAGAGATTGGAAATTTAGAAGGATTCCATAGTAAATATCTGAAACACAATTGCTTATTTTTACTTTCTGTATATAAAGGCACACTTAAAGAAATCAAAACTGTCAAATATATAGCCTCAGGTGGTACTAGAGATAAAATAGTATTTGATTCTACTACAGGTGGAAAACAAGAAATAGCTATTTATTCATAAACTTGAGATCCTAAAACAATATAACCTCACTTTTGGTGTTTTTAAGCTATAAGTACTATAAGAACTGATGTGTTCTTTCTCTATTAAGCTATTGACTATTGGTTTAAGTCTTCTTAACTTTATATTTTATGAGTTCAGCCCTAATAGTTTTGCCAACTCAAGTAGAAAGTTTAGTATATCTTCCAAAAGTTTAGTCTACCATCCAATTTAGTTTCAACTGAATGAAAAACTATAATAACTGAAGGAAGTTTTTGAGAAAAGAGATGAAGTGAGAGAAATACTTTGTCCCTGATTGAACTCCAGTGAGCTTTTTAAAAGTATGTGACAGAGAATAATCATATTTTAAATAACAGCTTGAATTTCAGTGAGAGAAATTACAAATCCTTTTTGGATTCAATCTTAGTAACACATTTTTTTCTATAAGTTATTGAGCTAACTTGTGAGTTTTCAATGCAAAATGTTGATTTTTATCACATTTCTAATATTATGACATTTGTCTGCACATGATTTCTTTCTGGTTTTATATGGACAATCATCCCAATGTATATAATATATTTACTAACACATGTTCCCTTTAAATGTATATTGTTTACATTTTCTATTTCAATTTATATAAATTTATATGTATTTATATATATAAATTTATATATAATAATATATAATTATATTTATATATAAATTTATATATAATAATATAATTATATTTATATATATAAATTTATATATATAAATTTATATATAATAGTATATAATTATATTTATATTTATATATAATATATAACTATATTTATATTTATATATAATTATATTTATATTTATATATATAAATTTATATTCGATATTTTACATATCATACAACTGTATATATGTATATCTCAGAAGTGTCTATTCAGTTCCTTGGCCCATCTATTGATTGGGTTATTTATTTATTTATTTATTTTTGGTGTTTAGCTTTTTTCATTCTTTATATACCCTAGAGATTAGTGCTGTATCTGATGTGTGTGGTAAAAAATTTGCTCCCATTCTGTAGGCTCACTATTCACTTCACTGATTGTTTCTTTCACTGTGAAGAAGGTTTTTAGTTTGACTGCATTCCATTTATTGATTCTTGATTTTAATTCTTGTGCTATAGGAGTCTTATTAAGGAAATCAGGGCCTACTCAGACATGATGGAGATTTGGCCCTACTTTTTCTTCTATTAAGTGCAGGGTCTATGGTTTAATCCCTAGATCCTTGATCCACTTTAAGTTGAGTTTGTTTATGGTGAGAAATAGAGGCTTAATTTATTTTGTTACATATGGATTTCCAGTTTTTCCAGCACCATTTTCTGAAGAGGCTATCTTTTCTCCAATATATGTTTTTGGTGCCTTTGTCTAATGTAAGGCAACTGTATTTAATTGGGTTTGTCTCTGTATCCTCTATTCTGTGTACACAAGTATTTTTATCCACTCTCTTTCTTCAAAGTTTGAATAATACATTTTTTCAATTTTTGACAATTCAATAGGTATAAGGTACATCATTGATTTAATTTGCTTTACCCTATGTTTGAAGGTTGAGGAATTTCTTAAATATTTCTTTTAGTCTCTTAGATTCTCTCTTTCATATCTAGCATTTGTGTATAATATTTGCCCATGTATGTCAAGTGAAAATTCTTATTTTATGTTTATTGTTTTGTAGGAATCCCTTGTTTTCTAAAAATAGTCAAATTTTAGAAAATGGAAATATTTTTCCATAATGTATACTAAATCTAAAAACTTTGTCCATAATATCATTTATTGAAATATATGTTTAAATTTGATATTATTATAAATTTTTCTAGGAATTTGTGTTTCAAAATGTTAAGAAATGCTTTTTATTTATATTACACACAAAAAAATAATATTTAAAATTAATATTATAATTAAATTTAGATTTATCTTGCTTTTAAGTTGTGATTTCCTTTATGATTCACCTATGTATGCACTATTTTTTTTTCTTTTTAAATCTTTTTATTAGAGCATCATAGTTATACATGAGAGTAAAGTTCATTTTAACATCAATCATACACACGGAATATAATTTGCTCCATTGGAATTATTTTGAGAAAAATAAATGAAGATTTCATTTATTCTTTTGTTAACCTCACAATCAAGCTATTTCAGTTGCTCATAAATCTCTTTCCACTCTACTCCAAGGGAATCTCTGCCTTCCTATGAAATACTCCCTTCACTTTTTCTCCCACAGTTTCATAGACCTGTTCAAAAGCAATTTCAGGTGAAGCTGGAAGCACAAAGTTTCAGGTACATTTAACTCAAGTTCAGTGATCTAATCAATGTATGCACTATTAAGTAGCAGGTTTTAATTATTTCTATTCTTCCCAATAAAACATAATGAATAATCTACCTTTTTACCAACCATTTTTTGCATTACATGCATTACCTATTTATCCTTCTTGCACATGTATGTCTATTACTTAGCTGAGATTTTGTTGGTATATTTATTTGCTTTTGTGATAATATCACAAAATTATTAGTTTTTATTGTATGTGGTAAATAAATTTCTTTTTATTCCTTGTGTTCTTTTACCTAACTCCTTAAGACAAATTAACTTGTAGTTTTATTATTCCATGTGACATGTGTTATGTAGGAGTTCTTTAAAAATCAAAATGAAATATTGATAAGATTATTATTAAATATTATTAGCATCATAACATTAATCTTATTAAGTGTTTTGAATGTTTCTCCATTTATTTAAAACTTTTTCTATGAATTTTACAACAGTTTTAAAGAATTTTTCTGCTTAGATATTTTACACATTCACTTTGTGTTAATGCCTAAATGTTTAATCTTGTCTGCTATTATTAGCACCACAATTCTTTTACTAGAATTGGTAAATAACTATTTAAGAAATATTATTAAATTTACAAATTAATTTTATTTTTAAAAAAGTCATTGTACTCTTTACTTAGGTTTAAGATATTGAATTAATGATCACATAGTCTATAAATAATAATAGTCTTATAACTAATTGATCCTTTCACTTGTTTCCATAAACCTTTATCAGTAATTTTGCTGTGTTAGACAACAATGGAAGAATATGCTTCCCTTTGTTATTTTAATGGTTGTTTATTGCTCTAATTTATTTTAATTTTTTTGTGTTTTTTCTGTCTTTTAATCTAAAGAAAAAAACACATGAATTTTTTGTATTAGCAGTTATTTATATTTTTAATTAATAAACTTTTTGTTTTATAGCAATTTTATGCTCACATGAGAATTGAATAGTAAGTACAGAGTTCATATATACTTTCTTTCCCTCCAATTGCACAGACTCCCTCAGTGTGGACACCTTGCACCAAGGTGATACATTTGTTAATAACCCATGAGCCTACACTGATATGTCATTATCACCCAAAGGTTCACATTTTATGAGTTAACCCTTTAGTATTGCACATTTTGAGAGTGTATATACCTTTATTTATTTATTTATTTTTATGTGATGCTGATGCTTGAACCTAGTTTCTTATACATGTTAGGCAAGTGCTCTACCACTGAGCCACAAACCCAGCCCCATTTTAAGAATTTTGACAAATGCGTAGTTACATGTGTTCACAATTACACTGCCATATAATGCAGTTTCACTGCCCCCATACTTCCATGCTCTACCTATTTATATCTCCCTTCCATAAAACTTCTGATGACCACTGATATATTTATTATCTTCACAGTTTTGCATTTTCCAGAATGTTATATAGTTGGAGTAACATAGTATGAGGTTGTATTAAGATTATATAGAGAAACAGAATGAATAGGATACATACAGGTACAGAGATATAAATGTGAATATATGATTAGGAATTTGGGGTCTTACAATTGAATTTTCTTTTTTTCTGTGCTGGAAATTGAACCCAGGGCCTTGTGTGTGCCATGCAAATGCTCAATATTGAGCTGCACCTTTTAGAAAAAGTAGGTTGTGGACTTCTTGTCCACTTGGATCACATAATTTTGAGGCCAAGAAATCCCACAACCTGTCTATGCAAGATGGAAATTGAAGGAAGTCAGTTATCTATTTCAGTCTCAGCTCCAAGGTCTGATAACCAGGGGAACTAATCAAATAAACTGTAGTCTGGGGGCAAGAGAAAAATTGAGATGAGATGTCTCAGCTCGAGTAATGAGTCATAATAAAAGAGACATCATATACCTCCAATTTCCACCTTTTGTTCTATTCAAGTCCTCCACAGATCAAATAAGTTCCAATCATATTAGGGAGGACAGCTTACCCAGTCTATTGGTTCAAATTCTATTCTCATCCAAAAGCTTTCTCATAATTACATCCAAAACATGTTGAATCTGGGTACCATGGCCCATTCAAGTTGACACACCCAAAAAATCTTCACTTCAGTCTTTTCTGATTGATTTTTTTCAGAATAATTTCCATTTAAATTTTCTCTATGCCTCCCATGTCTTGATAAACACATTTCTTTTTAATGTTAAATAATATTTCACTGTCTGGAGGTAACACAGTTTATTCATTCACCTATGGAAGAACATCTTGATTGCTTTCAAGCTTTGAAAATTATAATAAAGCTAATGTGAAAAATTTTTGGTTGGTAAATTTATTATATAATAGTATGTTAAGATATATGAGCTTTCATATTATCTTGTATAATGGCTGTACCACTAGCAATAAATAAAGACACTTATTGTTCCAATCCTCATCAACGTTTGAAGTTGTCAGGTTTTGCATTTTGTCTATTCTAACAAGTGCGTTCAGTCTGTCTATCTGCCTGTCTCTCTCTTTCTCTCTTTTTAATTTTCAAATACCAAATGACAAGGTGTTGAACATGTTTTCATATACCTAGTTGTCATCTTTTATCCTTCTTGCTAAAGATTCTGTTCAAATATTTACTCATTTTTAATTGGGTGATTTATTTTCTTCTTGTTGATTGTTAAGTATCATTGTGTATTTTGTGTAAGACACCTTTATCAGATGTGTCTATTGCAAATATTTTCTCCCAGTTTGTGTTTTTTTTTTCTTTCATTTTCTTGACATTATTTTATAGAGCAGAAGTTTTTAATTTTAATAATCTTAATAAAGTACTGATTATCAGTTTTTCTTCTTTCATGGATCATAAATTTCTTTGATGTTATGTCTAAAATATCATCACCATACCCAGAGACATTTTGATTTTATACAAAGAATTTTGTAGTTTTACATTTTACATGTAGGGCCTATAACCAATTTTGAGTAAATTTTTATAACTCATATAACACCTCTGTCTAAATTAATATTTTTTTTCCATGAGAATATCCAATTATCCAGCACCATTTGTTAAAAGACTGTTTTCTCCATAATATTGTAGTTGCTTCCTTGTCATACCTAAGCAGAATATGTTTTTTGTGCAGCTATTTCTGGTTTCTCTATTCTGTTCAGCTGATCTGACTTTTCTTTTACCAATAACCATACTATCTCAATTATTGTTTCTTCATAGCAAGTCTTGAAATAAAAAATCACCAGTGTTCCCAGAAATATGATATTAGAAGTAGGCTGTTTGTGTATAAAAATAGTAATGACATCAAACTAGACTGTTTATATAACCATGATGACTTCTTATCAGAGAAATAGAAAATAAAACTACTAATTTCAAGAGAAAATTGAAAAAATAAACACTCTGAAGAAAATTTTGGAATTTAAAATGTAATTCTGGATATTAACAACTAAAAATGGTCAGATCCACCCACACCAACTGTGCGGGACCTAGGCTCACAGTAGGCCCAGGTCCACCTGTCCAGGCACCCATTGGAGCCCAGCCTCCAGCACAGGACCACCTCTTCTGACCAGCAGACTACCATGGGAGACCAAGCCCATCCTGGACCGCCCACACCAGCCCACATGGGACCCAGGCTCACAGTAGGCCCAGTTCCACCACTCCACTGTCCAGAGCCTGGCCTCTGGCACAGGACCTCCCCTTCCTATCAGCAGACTACCATGGGAGGTCAAGCATTGCTGTGCAGATCCACCCACACGGGCCTGTGTGGACCCAGGTACACAGTAGGCCTGGGTCCACCCATCTACCTGCGGGTACCCACCAGAGTCCAGCCTCCAGCACAGGACTGCATCTTCTGACCAGCAGACTACCATGGGAGTCCAGGCCCAGCCCAGATCTGTCCACACTAACTTGTGCAGGATCCAGGTTCAAGGGAGGTCCAAGTTTGCCCCCCAACACCTGAAAGCCTAAGGTTAGCCCACTTCCACCTTGGGACACTGGAGTCATCACCATAGCCTTCCCCACGCACTAGTCCCTAACTTTATAACAACAGATGGGGCCTAGAAGCAGCTGCATTGCAACAGCAGGCATACCAAAGGGAGTATGAGGCCCACTCTTTAAGCCCCATCTCTGTAAGACATTGCTTCCATCTTCGGCACCTTAACTATTATATTGAATTACCTTGGCTATTGCTGCCACCACCTTTAGATGAAATACCATACACTGAGGGACACCAGCAGGGTCTGAAAGCCCAACATCAAGGTGAGGTACAGACAATCTGCATAGGTACTACAAGAATATAGGGAAACAAACTGTAATATCTCAGATACACACTGCAAGAAAGGAAGATATATAGACAACATAAAAAAAAGGGAGGAAAGTACCCTACCCCCAAAACCAGGATACTAAAATAACAGAACCCATGGAAAGAAAAGTTGATGAAATTTCAGAGAAGGAGTTTAGAAGGTTAATAATTAAAATGATCTGTGAATTAAAGAATGACCTAAATGAGCAAATGCAGGCAAAAATTGATCACACCAACAAAAAGAGAGCAAATATAAGTATCCAAGATTACTTTGAGAGAGATACTGACTCTGAAAAAAAAAAAAGTCAGAAATCCTTAAAATGAAGGATACAATAAATCAAATACAAAACTTAATAGAAAGCATAACCTACAGACTAGATCACTTGGAAGAAAGTACGTCAGATAATAAAGACAAAGTATACAATTTGGAAAATACAGTTGATCACACAGTAAGGATAGTAAGAAACCATGAACATAACATTCAAGAATTATAGGACAGCATCAAAATACCAAATCTAAGAGTTATTGGGATAGAAGAAGGTGAAGAGTTTCATACCAAAAGAATGCACAATCTCTTCAATTAGGTAATATTAGAAAATTTCCCCAGCATGAAGAACAAATTGGAAAACCAAGTACAAGAGGCTTACAGGACACCAAATATACAAAATTACAACAGATCTACACCAAGGCACATTATAATGAAAATGTCTAGCATACAGAATAAGGATAGAATCTTAAAGCAGCAATAGAGAGGAATCAGGTCACATATAGGGGGAGACCAATTTGTATCTCATAGATTTTTCAACCCAAACCCTCAAAGCAGGAGATTGTGGAACAAATATACCAAGCACTGAAAGAAAATAAATGCCAACCAAGAATCGTATATCTAGCAAAACTAAGCTTTAGATTTGATGATGAAATTAAAACCTTACATGGTAAACAAAACTTAAAAGAATGTACAACTAGAAAGCCTGCACTACAGAACATCCTCAGCAAAATATCCCACAAAGAGGAAATGAAAAACAATGGTGAAAATCAGCAGAGGGAGGTATTACAAAAAAGGGAAAAAAAAATCATCAGAGGATAAACCAAGTCATGTTAAATACCAAAAGTAAACAAAAATGGCTGGAAATACAAATCAGGTCTCAATAATAGAAATGGCCTAAACTCACAGATCAAAAGACATAGACTAGCAGATTTGATCAAAAAAAAAAAAAAAAAAAAAAAAAGACCTAATAATATGCTGCTTCCAAGAAACTCATCTCAAAGGAAAAGTCATCCAGAGACTGAAGGTGAAAGGTTGGGAAAAATCATACCACTCACATGGACTGCAGAAGCAAGCAGGGGTTTTCATCCTTATATCAAATGAAGTAGACTTCAAACTGAAGTCAATCAAAAAGGATAAAGAATTACTCTACATACTGCGTAAGGGAACCATACATCAGCAAGACCTAACAACTATAAATATATGTGCCCCAAACAATGGAGCATCTACATTCATCAAACAAACTCTTCCCAAGTTCAAGAGTCAAATAGACCATAACACAAAAATTTTGGGTGACTTTAACACATCTCTTTCATCACTAGATAGATCTTCCAAACAAAAGCTGAACAAAGAAACTATAGAGCTAAATAATTCAATCAATAACTTAGACTCAACTGACATATATAGAATATTTTTATCCGTCAACAGGAGAATACACTTGCTTCTCAGCAGCACATGGATTCTTCTCTAAAATAGACCATATACTATGCCAAAAAGTAACTCTTAGCAAATATAAAAAAGTAGAGATACCAGCCTGCATTCTATAAGATCATAATTAAATGAAATTAGAAATCAATGATAAAATAAGAAATAAAATCCACTCCAACACCTGAAGACTAAATAATATGCTACTGGATGAACAATAGGTTACAGAAAACATCAAGGAGATTACAAAGTTTTTAGAGGTGAATGAGAACACAAATACAACATCGAAATCTCTGGGACACTATGAAAACAGTTCTAAGAGGAAAGTTCATTGCATGGAGTTCATTCCTTAAAAGAAAAAAAAAATCAACAAATAAATAACTTTACATTACATCTCAAAGTCCTAGAAAAAGAAGAACAAATCAACACCACAAGCAGCAAAGGACAGGAAATAATTAAAATCAGAGCTGAAATCAATGAAATTAAAACAAAAGAAACAATTGAAGAAATTGACAGGACAAAAAGTTGGTTTTTTGAAAAAAATAAATAAAATTGATATACCCTTAGCAATGCTAATGAAGAGAAGGAGAGAGAAAACTCAAATCACTAATACACTAGCATACGTGACGAAAAAGGAAATATCACAACAGACACTACAGAAATACAGAAGATAACTAGAAATTATTTTGAAAATCTGTACTCCAATAAAATAGAAAATATCAAAGGCATTGACAAATTTCTAGAATCATATAATTTTCTCAAATTGAATTAGGATGGTATACACAATTTAAACAGATCAATTTCAAGTGACAAAATAGAAGATGCCATCAAAAGTCTACCAACCAAGAAAAGCCCAGAACTGGATGGATACACAGCCAAGTTCTACAAGACCTTTAAAGAAGATCTAATACCAATACTCTTCAACTTATTTCAAGTAATAAAAAATGAAGGAGCACTTCCAAACTCATTCTATAAGGCCAATATCACCCTGATTTCAAAACCAGGCAAAGACACATCAAAAAAAGAAAATTTCAGACCAATATCTCTAATGAACCTAGATGCAAAAATTTTCAATAAAATTCTGTCAAATCAAATACAAAAACATATCAAAAAGATCATGCACCACGATCAAATGGGATTCATCCCAGTGATGCAAGTTTGTTTCAATGTACGGAAGTCAATAAATGTAATTCATCACATCAATACACTTAAAGAAAAGAATCATATGAACACCTCAATAGACACAGAAAAAGCATTTGACAAAATAGAGCTTTATGTTCTAAACACTAGAAAAAATTAGGGATAATGGGAACATATCTCAACATCATAAAGGCTATCTATGCTAAGCCAGAGGCCAATATAATACTAAATGGAGAAAAATAGAAGGCATTCCCTTTAAAAACTGGAACACGACAGGGATGCCCTCTTTCACCACTTCTATTTAGCATAGTTCTTGAAATGCTGGCCAGAGCAATTAGACAGACGAAATCAATTAAAGGGATACACATAGGAAAAGAAGAAATCAAATTGGCGCTATTTGCTGATGATATGATTATATTTAGAATACCCTAAAAGTTCCACCAGAAAACTTCTAGAACTAGTAAATGAATTCAGCAAAGTAGAAGAATATAAAATCAACAGCCATAAATCAAAATGCATTTCTGTATATCAGTGACAAATCCTCAGAAAGGGAAATGAGGAAAACTACCCCCATTTACAATAGCATCAAAAAAAAAAAAAAAAAAAAAAACCCTTGGGAATCAACTTAATGAAAGAGCTGAAAGATTTATATAATGAAAATTATAGAACCCTAAAGAAAGAAATCAAAGAAGACCTTAGAAGATGGGAAGATTAACTTGCTCTTGGATGGGAAGAATTAATATGATCAAAATGACCATACTTCCAAAAGTACTATACAGATTTAATGCAATTCTGATCAAAATCCCAATGATATTCCTCACAGAAATAGAGAAAAACAATCATGATATTCACTGGAAAAATAAGAGACCCAGAATAGCAAAAGCAATCCTTGGCAGGAAGAGTCAAGCGCATGGCATCACTATACCAGACCTTAAACTATACTACAGAGCAATAGTAACAAAAACAGCATGGTATTGGCACCAAAACAGACTGGTAGACCAATGGTACAGAATAGAGGACACAGACACTAACTCACAAAATTACAATTATCTTATATTAGACAAAGGCTCCAAAAACATGCACTGGAGAAAATATAGCCTCTTCAACAAATGGTGCTGGGAAAACTGGAAATCCATATGCAACAAAATGAAATTAAACACCTATCTCTCACCATGCACAAAACTTAACTCAAAATGGATCAATGACTTAGAAATAAAGCCAGAGAACCTGCATCTAATAGAAGAAAAAGTAGGCCCTAATCTCCAAGTGTTATTATGCCCTAACTTCCTTAAAAAGACTCCTTTGGCAAAAGAATTAAAGTCAAGAATCAATAAATAGGATGTACTCAAATTAAAAAGTTTCTTATCCGCAAAAGAAACAATCTGTGAAGTGAATATAGAGCCTACATCCTGGGAACAAATCTTTACCCCTCACACATCAGATAGAGCAAAAATATCTAGGGTATATAAAAAACTCAAAAAGCTAAACACCAAAAAGACAAATAACCCAATCAATAAATGGGCCAAGGACCTGAACAGACACTTCTCAGAAGATGATATACAATCAATCAACAAATATATGAAAACATATTCATAATCACTATCAATTAGAGAAATGTAAATCAAAACTACTCTAAGATTTCATCTCACTCCAGTCAGAATGGCAGCTAATACGTAAGCAAACAACAATAAGTGTTGGTGAGGATGTGGGGGGAAAGGTACACTCATACATTGCTGGTGGGACTGAAAATTGGTGCAGCCAATATGAAAAGCAGTATGCAGATTTCTTAGAAAATTAGGAATAGAATCATCATTTGACCCAGCTGTCCCTCTCCTCAGTCTATACCCAAAGGACTTAAAAACAGCACTCTACAGAAACACAGCCACATCAATGCTTGTAGCAGCACAATTCAAATTAGTTAATCTGTGGCACCAACCTAGATGCCCATCAATAGATAAATGGATTAAAAATGTGGTATATATAAACACAATGGAATATTACTCAGCAATAAAAGAGAATAAAATCATGGCATTTGCAGGTAAATGGATGGAGTTAGAGAAGATAATGCTTAGTGAAGTTTGCCAATCCCCCCCAAAACAAATGATGAATGTTTTCTCTGATATAAGGAGGCTGATTTATAGTTGGGTAGGGAGAGTGAGCATGAGAGGAATAGATGAATTCTAGATAGGACATTGAGGTTGGAGGGGAAGGGAAGGGAAGGGGCATGGGATTATTAATGATGATGGAATGTGATGATCATTACTATCCAAAGTACATGTATGAAGATAAAAATTGGTGTGAATATACTTTGTATACAACCAGAGATATGAACAATTGTGCTTTATATGTGTAATATGAATTGTAATGCATTTTGCTGTCATATATAAATAAAAAACTAAAAAGAGTCACATCTAGAAAAAAAAGATGAGACCATGGAAATATTCAGACTGTCCTAAGAAGTAAAGATGAGTGTGAGAATATTACAGCAGCCTGATTTCTCTAAACTCTATCAAAGACCAATGTTACCTAACACTTCCCTTTTTCTTCTCAAGTTGTATTGAAATTGAAAGCATTTTAACCCTTTAAGGGAGATCTGCTGCTTTCTAATCCCAGAAGGGGAGGATTCAAGTGCAGGAGAATATGTACCAATAGCATTTTTGTCTTCAGTGATCTCTTCATTTTTAGCCAGATCTAGTAATGAAAACTGTAGCTGTCATTTCATTTTATTAGTTTCCTTCTTTGAAAACAATATTACATTAAAATTTTGACAGAAAAAAAAAAGAAAAAGAACTACAAATGTTTGGATCTAATAACAGTTTATAACAAAATGAGAACTGGATTTTCAAACTAGAACATAAGACAGGATAAAACATATAATCATGAATGATGAAGAATAAGGATAAACATAGAAATTAAACAAATATAATATTTGATGTAAAAGTTATAGGGATGAAGAAAAAAATTTCTAACATATAAGAATGTTTAAAATTCCAGAAGAATGGTATAAAAAGGAATTTAATAAGCAGAAATGACATTTTCCCAAATTTGTAAAGATATCAAGCCAAAAATACCAAGTGTGCAACATAATATTTTTTTAAAGCCATTGGGATAGGATTGGGTGGTGGTGGTGAGGAAGAGAAAACAGAAGCAAATTCATAAAACAAGCCCCCAAATAGCAAGTAATAATATCTTTCACAAATTAAGTTGAAGCTGTTTTCCTCAGATAGGCAAGAAAATAGAAATTAGAACAAGGCAAATAATCAAACAAAAACAACAAGTATCAGTTACCTATGCATCCAGCCAAAGAAAGTAGAAAAATAGAAGAAAATAAAACACACAAAAAAGTAGAAAAATGTTAAGGAGAGGAATTAATAAAATAAAGAAACCAAACATAAAATAAAGAGTAAATTAAATGAGAAGTTGATCTTCATAACATTAAAATTGAAAAGCATATGGCTACATTGCTCAGTACAAGAGTAGGAATCAAAGAACAAACGTAACAGTGACAAGGAGACATTATATATACTATAAGTATATTGCAAGCAGTGTTACATCCAAACATATGACAATTGAATTGAAATTAATAATTCCTAGAAAATGACATCTCAACACTGACATGTTAGTCACAGTGAGGTACATAGTCAAAAATCTCCACCAAGATATTTTTAAACCAAACTCAACAAAATATTTACAAAGAAATAAAAAACAATAGAATTGTGTCTATTTAAACAAAAGTAGGATCATTGGACATATTTTTAAAAATTGTAAATCATCCTAGTATCCAAATATGAAAAAAAATGTTAAATAAAGAAAATTATTTATTATACTTAATTTTTTGTAATCAATGCTTTTATCAAAGTAGAAAAAGAATAATCTTCCACAAACTAATAAACTGTTCCTTCATGCCTTATGAAAACTTATAGCAAGCATTAAATATCATGGCAAAAAGTTAATAGCTTGTACTTCCAGGTTGCTAATAAAAATGTAGTGATCTTTTTACCTTTTCTATGCAGCTTTGAAATTAGGGGAATGCAACAAGAAATGGATATAAAATGCATTATTAGAAAATAAAAGTTCTGCGTTATGGGAAGAATTGTCTTCTCACTCCACCTAAATTTTCTGTGTTGAACCTTTAACCCCCTGTATATCAGAACTTGATGATATTTGGAGATAGGTTATTCATAGAGAAAATTAAGTTAAATGAAGTAATTCAAGTAGATCTGAATTCAATATGACTGGTATTCTTGTAAGAAAAGGATATTTGAACATTGACAAGTATAGAAGAAAGTCATGTGAAGACAGAACACCCATTTGAACAGTCCAGCCCAGAAGATTGAACTGGGACAGACTGTTTTTTCACAGCCCTCAGAAATGAACCAAACCGCCTGAAACCATTGTCTTGGGTTTACAGTCTCCAGACATAAGAAAGTACATCTCTTATTTTCTGACAGAATTGTAAGAAAGTATATTTCTGTCATTTTCTTCACCCAGTATGTGGCACTTAGTTGTGAAAGCCCTAGCAAAATAATACATTCTATAATTATTGTATCAATTGTGTATTGTCTTATAAAATAGGCAACATTCAAGATACTCAACATATTATCAAGTTTTATAAGGAAGATTAGATGTTCAATATAAAATAAATAATGATTGAGTAGAAAATAACATTTTTTAAATATAACAAAAGTTAAATTCTCAAAAATAAATATAATAAATATCTGTGAAACTTCCATAAGGAAACTATAGTGTTATTGTAAAAACTACTGAAGGACCCAAAGAAATGCAGAAATACTGCACATTCACAAATCAAAACATTCAGTTATGTTTTTTTAATTCATTTTACAAAATACTTGCAGATTCTTTTCAGAAGTTTAAAAGCCAATTTTGTAATTTTGGAGGAAATAACAGGACACTCTTGGAGAAGATCAAGTTAGAATGATTGCTTTATCAGAAAACAAGATTTGTTTTGAGGCTATAGTAATTAAAGAAAGTGTGATATTGGCAAAATAATAGTCTAATACACAAATGGAATAGATAGTATACAGAAATCCTCATCTATAGAAACAAATGGGACCAAAATATCAAAACAGATCAGTGGAAAAGGAACAACTAAAAAAAGGATTCTGGGTCATCTTCATATCTTTAAAAGTGTCATGTATATAAATTGTCTCTCTCATATACAAATATCATTTCTGGTTGGATTGTGGATCTATATGTGTCAAACTAAATTGCAAAGATTTAGAAATACAAAATAAAGATATCGTCTTGGTATTTACCCAGTAAATTCTTACATAGGATACACACACACAAAAAAAAAAACAAAAAAAAAAAAACCTGATATTATTTAGGACTACACAAAATCAATACTTTTGTTCATCAAAATGTTATAGGGCAAAGGCCCATGATGGCGCCAACGAAGCCATGTTCCTCAGGTATTGGTTATTGTAATTCTACTGAAAGAATTTGAGAGACATATATACTAGCAGGCAAAACTTTAAGAGACGTGAGAAGTGAGGACAATGTATAACACAGGAATGTGCAGACCACTTTGGAGAGAGGACAGTGTGGTGTTCATAGAGTTAGAATTTTTAAGGAAAAATTTAAGTCCCCTGTTCCTGCCTCAGTATTTCTTTCTACTCAATTGGTTATTTATCCTTTGGTTAGCCCTCAGCAAACTTTGTTTGTGATAGTCTTGATGCCCTGATTGCCAGGGTGAGTGGGCAGTTGTGACATAGTTTCACTGATAAGGAGGGTCCTCGTGACGTGGTTACAAAAGATAATGACAACAATATATGGAAGGAGTAATGTCCCTTGAAAGGTTATAAGTAACTATTCTAGGGGGAGGTTTTGACAGATCATGCTCCACTTTTCTGAAGTTCCTCTCCTTTAATTAATGTTCCCATTATTTTATGTAATAGTTCCCTATAAGTAATAGTAATAGTTCCCTACAAAAGATTATAATTATCTACAGCTTGGGGAAGGTTGGACATTCCAATCTCATTCCCCAAATGTTTGCATGTTTCTAGAAGCTTCCTGGCAGTTTCAGTTTTATAATTCCTGTATTTTCTTAATGCATATATCTAATATCTGTCCTTCATTATCCTTTCTGCTTACTCTCTTCCTCTATTTAGAGTGATATAAAATGATAAAATATGGTGTGTTGTATGCTCTTTGATTTTTTATGTGTGTGTGTATATATATGTATCTCTCTCTCTCTCTCTCTCTCTCTCTCTCTCTATATATATATATATATATATATATATATATATATATATATATATATATATAACAACATTTCCAATGAGCTTTACATTTAGTTTCACTTGGTTGTATGTATTGATATTATTTATATATATTTATATGATGTATGTGTATTCACTATTTATGTATAGGCATAAATTTGAACAGATACAGAAAATATCCAAATAAATAAAGAAATGTACATTTAACTATGATAAATTTATTAGTCAACTTGGAAATGCAAATTATAGTCATAATATTGTGCAACACCCTTTCATTGGAAGGAATAAAATGAAAAAGATAACATTTAGTTGTGGAGAAGCAATAGATCAACTAAAATTCTCACTAGTTTTATAGAGGAGGATAAAAACTTTGGAGTATGATTAAATATATGCATTTTTTATGAAATAGCAATTACATTTCTCAGTGATACTCAATGTATATTTGTACCAAAATTTCATGTACAGAAAGTATTCATGGAAGTATTATGATAGTTCTAAATTGGAAACAATTAGAAAAATAGAATAACCTTTCCATTAAATGAAACAACAGAGGGTAATGTACATGCATGAAGTATTCTTACAGCAGCAATATAAATGTTTTACATTGCTGCAGTTAAAAAAAAGTATAATATAAAACAATGCATAGTGATTTGCTTCATTTATGTAAAGTTTAAAAGGAAGCAAAACTAATCAGTGGTTCTAGAGGGAGGTAGTTGTCACTACTGGATAGGAAGAATGGAATGATGATTGGAAAGATGCACATTTAGAAAATGGAGTTCTGGGTTGTTGGAAGTGTACATTTCTTAGTCCAGATGATGGTTATTTGGATTTATTCACATTGGAACAATTTATGGGGATATAAATTCAGGCTTTCTAAATTATTCTGTAAGTCCACTTAAAATATTGAAAATATTCCAATTATGAGGAGAAAACTATTATTAGGAGAAAAATAGCAAGTAAATGCATTTATTACATTCGAGTTAGAAAGTTTTTCTAAATTGTAAGAAAATAGTCATAAAAAGCTATATTTGACTATGTAAATAGTAAAGGTTTAGAGTGAAGATTCCAAAATGAAAGTGAAAACATGTAAAAAATTGACTATAAATTAATACCTCCTTGTGTAGAGTACATTGTATAAATACTCAGATATCTATAAGCTATCAGATATTCATCATAATTTAGATTTTTTAAAGCATTAAAATTTATCTCATTTTGTGGATAAATGAAATTCAAAGATCTTTAGGGACTTTTAAGGGTTATGGATGCAGTAAGTGGCAAATTCCATCTTCAAGTTCCTATCTTTAAATTACATACTGTCTTTCATGACAGTCACTTTTGAATTTTAAGGAGATATAAAAGATTTTGTGAACTTGTTGAAATTCAGATTCTAATTTACTAGACCTGGAATGGAGCTTGAGATCAATATTATTTATTAGCTCCTTGATGATGATAATGATTGCTATCTTAAGAACCACACATAGAAGAGCACAGTCTTTGAACTCATCACTTCTTTGTTGTCCATAATATGTTAAATTTTTTCTGGAGGCATTTGGAAGAACAAAGTTAAGTAATGCAATAATTTTTGTCTTTAGTAAGAGATAAAATAATAATAATAAAATTCTATAATCAATTTGTGCCACAGTCCGGCTGCAGCAAAATAACCAGGGGGTGACGAACAACTTGTGAACGTTGATACAGCAGGAGTAGGAGCCGTTTATTGCAGGACAGGAGCAGTATTTATACATTCCACAGCTTATCTAATTAGCATAAACTAGATACATCAGTCAACCAATAAGGAATCTCCACACTTAATGGCTGGCTTTTGTTACTTCTCAGACCACTCCCTCTGGCATTTTGCCAGGCACCATCCAGACTTGTTTACGAACTTTAACATTCCCCTGGCAAAATGCCAGGTGTTATTTTGACTTGTTTACAGACTCTAACAAATTTGGAATTTTGCTACGAAATACATGATTCAAAAAATAGCAATAAAAATCTAACACTTTTAGATAACAAGATTAAGATTATAGCAGCTTTGCCATGTATATTTCCTTGGAGTAATATCAAAACAAGATCAATTTATACAGATAGGAAATACACAGACAAATATGATCATTTGGTTGTATGTATTGATATATTAAAGACTTTTTGTAAACTATCTTCTTTGCAGAGTAGTGCCATTGTGTGAACATTGATACATTTAAAGCTTTTAGTTCTTAATATACAATACAATCTTCTATATTATACAATATGACTGATTTGCATAAGTTTATTATTATCTGACTCAGCCTCATTTTCAAATGTTTGAACAACTTCATATTATAATAAGTAAACATTAGAAAATTTAATCTACTGGTAATAGATTTCCCAAAGAAACATGTTTCAGCTGTAATCAAAGGATATTTGTAGATATCCTACTATTTCTATCATCTGAATTTTAGTCTAATTTTGCAAAGCTCATTACTGAAATGTGGATAGTTTGCTAATTTGCACTATCAAGAGTTTTCTTAATTTAATAGATTTCTTATCTCATTACTTGTGTGTGTAATTTCTAGTTATAAATTGATATAAGCAGCTTAACATTTTAATTAGTATAAGCAAAATTTTAGCCATTCTTAAAGCCATGCAAAGTATTTGTTATCTTCTTACTTTTGCTACTAGATAACAAATATATTTGATATTTCATTTGATATTTGATATTCCACAAATAATTTGGTAAAAAAATAGCTAGAGAAAGAAAATAAAAAGTTGTGACAATATAAGCTCAATGATCATATATATATATATAATGTTATATATATATATATATATATATATATATATATATATATATATATATATATATATATAATGTTATAGCATTGTTTATCTTGAAATTGAATGAAATAAATGAATGTTAACCAGAAGAGATTTCATTTTAACATTTGTCATGAAAGTTATACTAGATATTGGAACTTTTGACTCAGGGTCAATTAAAAGATACTCAAAGTCAAATGAGCAGGAATGTACATGAAATATTTTAATTGGGAAAAGAAACAGGAGAAGGGCTTCACCTTCAGATGAAAGGGCAGGTCTGATTGAGAGAAAAGTAAAAAATTCCCTATGAATAAAAGAATGACCCAGTCTTTTACTGAGTGGCTGGAATTTTATAATTTGTTTATTAAAAAGTTTCTATAGGAAAAAACTTTTCTTGCTTTAAATGAAGTTGCACTATATATTAGATACCAACCTTAGTGCAGTTTCACTTTCCTGAGGCTAATAGGATTGTGCTGCATTCATAACTTGAATAGGCCAGTGATACCTCCAATTAGAGGAAAATCTTTAAAATGACAAAAAAAAAAATAATGAAAATATATTGAGACACTATCATTGAGCTTTCCCTGTCTTTCAAATTAAATTTAAATTGGTATATCAGATATTTTCTAAAGAACTATTCAGTATCTAATGGGAAATTTGGGAAGACTATAGGACACAATTAAAAGAAGGGGTAGTAGGAAAGCAAGAAAATAAGGTACCTAAAATAAGAATTGGAAACATTTCTGATGAGCTTTACATTTAGTCCCACTCCATAGTTTGGCTACGATGTAGATACCAAGTAGTCAAAAGTAGTAGTGAGTGTAAGAACTTGAAGCTTGTGACAATTTGTTCTAATATTTCATGCCTCAACTATACAGAAGGCAAAATTTCTTATATCTCACCCTGCAACTGCAAAATGTAGTGTTTATAGATTTTAAAAGAAATTATAGATTTAGAAAGAAAAAGAAGGAATTTTGAAAAGTATTTTGGTTAGGACCCCACCCCCCCAAACAAATAAACAAACAAACAATGCAAGGCCATTGTTCATGTTTAATATATTTAATGTTCATGTTTAATATATTTATTGATCTTCAAGATTAAAAGATTAAAACTCCACTGGTAACTTCTGCAATCAGGTAAAACTGTGGGTCATTTTGTCATAGTTCTTAAATTTAACAATTTAAAAGACAGCATAACTACATAGTTCCCAGTTACTTGTAGTTGGCAACATTTCCAATTACTTTTATTCTAGTTAATCAAAGGGAATATTGAATGTCTTATTTAAAAATGACCAAAAATAAGTGTCAGATACCATGGTAGTAAGCTGTCTGAGAAAATGGAAAAGCAAAGAAGTTACATGTATATCACTAATGTAGCTTCTTTCCACATGTTCATTCAACATCCCATTTCCAAACACAAGTAAAATATGTTGTTAGAGTTTCCTTTGAATATTTTTGAAATATTGCTTTTCTCAAAAAGTATTTTCATCAGAAGATGGCAGCAAAATCTCATAATCCATAATGTTGACAAGTTTTTTTCCAGGAGTGTAATCAAACTGTTTGGCATATTTATAAAAATCTATTTTATTTTTACTTAAACTGCTAATCTGTTGAAATGTGCTTGATATGAATAATGCATCAGCACAGTGATTTTTGAAGGCAATAGGATGAGAGACACTTTATAATTTGAACAACTCCTCAGCAAAAATAAACAACTTATTTGAGCCTTTAAATTAGTGGAAATGGTTATTTCTCATTTTTAAGTTTTTTTTTTTTTTTTAATTTTTACTTTTTTCAAAGAAGCACTTCAAAAATTCCTACTACAGAGATTACGTAGTTTCTTTTAAAGACTTGTTAATTTAGAACATATGTAAACATCCATGTATACAACTGAACCTAAATATAACTAAAACAAATGCCTTTTTTATTTCCTGAGTTCTAAAAAATGGGAAAAATATCATTTTGTGATAAATATGAATTTTTAGATTTGTAAACATTATATGAATGTTATTTTAAAATTGTCCCTTTTAATAGTTTATCTTTTAATGATATCTAATATGCTTGTTAGCATATTAATATGCTTGTTAGCTAGGTATACTTGAGCATGAGGAAAATGTGGTCTGGAAAAAGGTTATTGTTAAAATGTAAGTATATAATGAAAAATCAGTTAAGAACCGCATAATGAAAATTTCTGTACAGAAAGTTATGTTGTTTGAACTTCACGACTCAGTACATTGGGAGAGAGAGAATATGTTTTAAAGTGCATTTATTAGTTATTTACTTATCATCGATACCTACTGATTACATGTTGGTTATTTATGTATTGCCTCTCAGTTCTTTCCTCACTCTACTCTGCCACATGATGTGAAGCTGGCAAGTCTACAGACCACATATCCAAATGCCTTTTTAATTGACTTCCTCTTAAGAATCTAACGTTGGAGGCATTGGCAAATGGGAAACATGGGAGGAGGGAAAGGGGGTTCTGCTTACTGTTCCCAGGCTCCAGATTCTTTCTGCCCTTCTCCTAGCTGTCTGGCTAATTATAGGAGCTTCAGTTACCTCATCAGTCTGAAAAGTGACCATGGAGTACCAAGTCTTCCATGGTTCTGAGCACTAGTCTCAGGATGACTCCCTCTGAGATCCAAAACTAACCAAACATATCCCCGCACAAAACATCATTGGATACATACAGAGGCTATAAGAATAATGACAGACCTACAGACATAATGCCCACTGAGACATCTCTCAGAACTGACACTGTGGTATTCAGTAGTAGGAAGCAAACAGCCCTTGGGATTTCCAAACCTAGTCTGAGTATTTCCAGGAGACCAGATGCAACTCGGATGAATCTTAAAAACAAAACTTACCTTTGAAAGATCAGCTTAGATTCCCATGTGAAAGAAATATCTGGTTACTGACTCTGACGAAATGTAAGGACGGGATAATCCTTCAAACTCTGAGAATGTTATTCTAATGGAGAGCTTCTTGGTCAGGCATTCATTCAAAGCACCCCACTCCTCAGCCCAGCCTCACAACTATATCTGGCTCCTGCTGCATTCTGAGAGTGTCATCAGACTAAATCATTTGAACATCAAATAGTGATAAGATTTATCTTTGAAACAAATTAGACCTAAGGCAAAAAGTTGGCAATGGGGAAACTAAAGTAACTAGGATCACTCAACACCCTGGAACAGGGCACTAACACTTTCTCTTATTTATCCAGCTCCAGAAATGTAAGCTGTTTCCTGCTTTAATTAATCCTGAGATTCCTCCATTTACTATTGTTTCTTTCAACCACCAATATCTGTACTAAATTCCCTGCATTTCAAATACCCAAAGTTTACAACTAGATCCCAATGACCTAATAGGAAAATACAATTAAAACTCAGAAAGATTGCAATTGTAAAAAACAAAGGATTGTCACTGGTTTGTATTGTTTTGTTTCATTGCTATTTGTTAAGGTTCATCATGATTATCCAATTTATTTTTGTACTGCAAGGAAAAATCCTTCAGAAAGAAAAATACTAGAAAACATTTTAATCAACTAAGGCTTTTTTACTTTTTACTGTAAGAAGTGGTCTCTCTTATGTTTGAAAAAGATATTTTAAGAGAAGTGGACATTCTATGTTCCCTGAGTTATGAATGCATATGTTTGCATAGTCAGGGATTAGCATATCTCAAGATTTAAATGGACCTTGCTGAATTACATTCTGCAAAAAATACAGTCTGTGTGTTTGAGAGTTCAGGCATTCTAAATTATCTCTGCTCTCCAAAAAAATAAAAATAAAAAGGGGGGCTTTTCCCTTAGATTCCAATTAGTTAAGCAGGATTTATGTCTAAAGGAGAATACAAGTTAGAAGGTAACATGTTAGCTCTAAGATGACTTCATTGAATATTTTATTAGTTAAAATATTAATGGACTAAAACTTTATAAGGTGCAATATCTAGAATTCATGAGGCAAATAATTTGCCTTAAAGAGGAATGTCAGAATGTATAAAAACATGGAATCCATGAGAAATATCTAAGAGAGTGCTCTAATCCACTGAATAAGTACAGTAAGAGCAAGGACAAATTCTGGTAAGAGTGAGACCAAGATAAGACTCACAGAATGAGACTTATTAGTTGCAGCATTCAGGAAAATTAAAAGTTATGAAGTTGATTGAGGAGACAAGGACTCCAATTTTAATGACAGACTATTCTATTCCAAAAAGCTAAACTAATAAAACAAATTTGCAATATTGTAGGTTATAAATACTTAAGGATGAAAATCATTATTCTTTTATTCAATGAAGAAATCTGAATATTGAGCATTCTTTTTAAATTTATTCTTACCAAATTAACTCAAGTAATAGTTCAGTAGTAGAATTATTCTTATGAATAATTTTTCTTCTCTATTATGTGCTTAAATGTAAATGCTAAGGCTTCAACTAGTTCCTGTTTTTATAATAATAAAATTTCTATTCAATATTAATGTTTGGAAATTTAATTTTCCCATTGAACTTCAAAATTCTCTACCTACAAAAGAATATAATTTCAATAAATAATTTCTCCTTTTTGACTACATTTCAAAAACTGCTTTTAAATAAGTGTTATCCAAAATAGAATAATTTTGGAACATATTGGAGGAATTCAAACAATTGTAGAAAATGAGTAATCAATATGCTAGACTTTTATACTCCTAGTTTTATGCTTTTGAAAATTTTATACCATGGGAAATCAATTTTGCCATAACAAATTGAATGTATTTTATTCATTTTATGCATATTAAACTTGATTTTGTCTTGAAAACAAATAGATTTTTCTTATTATAATCAAAAGGCAAGTTCATTTAAATTAAAAAAGGATAACTTTTTTTAAAGAGATAATATTGCATTATTTTCCTGAATTAAAAAAGTATATTTAGTTTAAAATAGGGCAAGTGTTATTTCAGCTATGAATGTTATTTCTATTCCCATACACAGAGATTAATGCACAAAAATTATAAATAGGTCTTTATCTGACACATACAATAGCTTGATACTAGCTATGTGTCTGTCAACACTGTCAACAGAGATTGTGCACTGTCAACAGATATTACTAAGACTTTTCTGTTTTTACCAATATGTTTCAAATCTCTGATGTTCTATTGGCCAGTACTAAAGTTTGAATGCATCTCCTTTTGTGGAAACTTAATCCTTACTGCAACAGTGTTGGTAAGTGGGACAGGTGATTGAGCTACGAGGACTCTGCTCTTCATGAAATGTTAACACTTTTATCATGGTAGTGGGTGGTTCATAAAGGGCAAATTTAGTCCCCTGTTCTCACTTTTTCACCCTCTCTTTACCCTTTCACCATACCAAGAAGTCCCTCACCAAATGCCAGCCTCCAGAAACATGAGTCAATAAATTGCTATTCATTGTAAAGTGCCAAGTCTGTGGTTTCAGTTATAGCAGCAGAAAATCACAGCCTCAAATAGCCAATAACCCTTGTTTCCAAAGTCACTTGCCATGAGATAGAGATATGGGGTAGGATGTGAGGTGGAGTGGGTGGAAAACACATGAGTAAAACTAAAATAAAGCATATTGACCCAGAGAACCATATCCTCCTCTCAACCTCTCTCACTCCATGACTCCATAACAATTTTTGAAAATATCTTCGAATTGGTATTTGGGTCCTTTAACAGGATTTTCTGTTTATGAGAAATTGTACCTGAGTTTATAGGTGGTATCTCTGTATATTTACAGGTGAGCATGTTGTATCATATCTTGAGATGTGGGCAATCATAGTGGATACTGGGGCAAATAAGGAGCCATGACCAGATTAGAAAAGTGCAGGCATTGAGGTTGCCCAGTTGCTAAGTCCAACCTCTGCCTTCTGCTCTATCCTGGACCAGGTATAGATATTTAATGGAACATCTCAATAAATGGATAAAAAACCCAAGCAGGCACTTCTCAAAAGAAGAAATATGAACAGTCAACAAATATAGGAAAAAATGTTCAATCTCTATCAATTAGAGAAATGTAAATTAAAACAACACTGATTTCATCTCACTCTAATCAAAATGGCAATTATCAAGAATACAAGTAACAAAAAATGTTGGCAAGGATGTGGGGAAAAGGGCACACTCATATATTGATTTAAAATCAGCATACTACAGTGACTACATCAATGTTTATAACAGCATAATTCACAAAGGCTAGGCTATGGAGTCAATCTAGGTGCCCTTCAACAAGTGAATGGATAAAGTAAATGTGGTATGTACACAATGGAGTATTACTCAGCCCATAAATAAGAATGACATTTGCCACTAAATGGATAAAACTGGAGACTATCATACTAAATGAAATAAGCCAATCCTTAAAAAATCAAAAGCCAAATATTTTCTCTGATATGTGGAAGTTAACTCACAATAAGGTGAGGGAGAGGAGAAATTAGAAGTTCAGTGGATTAGACAAAGGGGAATGAAGGGAAGGAGAGGGATAAGAAAGAAAAGACAGTGGAACGAATCTGACATAACTTTCCTATGTACATTTACCACAGTGAATCTCACCATCATGTACATGCACAAGTCTGGGGTCCTCATTAGAATAAGGTATATCCCGTGCTTGAAAAATTATATCAAAATGGACTCTACTGTCATGTATAAGTAAAAAGAACCAATAAAAAATTGGAAACTCTCTATCATGCACTCTTACATTGCTGCCAAGGAATCTCAGAATTGAAGATTTTTCTTTTTTCTTGTAGTATCATTTTCTATTTTCCTGAAATAAAATAAAACATCTTTTAAAAACTGTTTTGTATTTCTAAAACTGTACAAGTAAAATAAACTTGTGAAACCTAGCTTATTTTAAAATTTCCTTAACTGATTGAATTTAGCTTTGAACAAAAATTTATGATAAGAATTATTTTTCTTCTAGCTTTATGTGTTCTTAGATAATTTAGTTCATATTCTTTTGAGAGCAAGCTACATTTTTCCTTCCATTTTGCATACTCATTTCTTAATCATGTATTTGTTTCAGTTTCCTCACTCGGTATGTTTAAGGTTTAAGATAATCTATATATCTCTGTATAGCTTTAAAGTTAGTGAGAATTTTAAATATTCTACTTTCTTTCCCAAATTATCATCTTTGTTATTTGGTTTAATAACCCTGTTGGTTTGTTTTAGTTCTCTATTTCTATGTTTTATGTGTATTTTCAATACTTTGTGATTTTGTTTGTAGTACTGTTAACAAGTAGGTAGGTCTGAGTATTGTCTTTTATTACTTAGATGTTCTGCATTTAAATGGGATTTATTTTTGAATAGAAAGACCAATATACAGAGCTACAGTTGTAGTTGAGCTGCCTCCAGTGGCTGTGACCCAACCCACTACATATTAACACACTTCCTATCCCTCTACCTTGCCTTTTGTTCTCCACATACACTATACACTACTTATTTACCTGATTTTTTTTGTCTTCTTTTCTCTTTACAAAAATCTATATTTCATCATCCAGGGGATTTTGCCTGCTTATTCACTTCAATATTCCCATTATCGAGGGGAACACGCAAACAATTATTTATAGAAAAAATGCATTAATCAATGGCTAGCAATTGGGAACAAGAATATGGAGAGGCACTCTGTGGGGGTATCAACACTTAAAAACCCTGATATCTTCAGGTATATTTTGCACTTGAAAAAAACAAAACAGAGAAAATGATTTTTCTTGGAAGTAGATTCCATGCATGGGTAGACAGGGATGTCAGGTGGCAAAGCTAATTTCTAGACATTCCCTAGAGAGGAACCTCTGCAGCTTCCTGTCCCACATTCTTAACTACCCTGTGGACTCACTGATTTCTAATTTGCAGGTTTCTAATTTTCACTCACTTCAGGTTTCAGCAGAAAGATTAGTTCCTATCTCTGCTTTAAGTCTCTTCTGAGCCCATGGCTTATGCTCCTTCTTGTTACTGGAAACCTACCAATATCTGATCACTTTCTTCACTGTAATTATTTGTTGTTTGATTGGGTACATTTTAGTCCTTCAATATAGCTTAAGGGAGAAAAATATATACACAAATTTAAAACACTACCTTTTATTATACAACAAGAAGAAGGCTACAGGCCCTCATTTTACCATTTTACTACCTATTAAATAATTTTTCTGTTAATGTGTTCTTTTTCATGCATTAGTTGATTAGAGTATTTCAACAGTGATACACATAGCTTGCAAGGCAGTCCTCTATAGCAGATAGTACAGAAAATAGTATTTATATTTTATTAGCAGCAAAATGAAGAATCAGGCTTTCCAACACAGTTTAACTATGCAGATCTGAATTTTCCAGTAACCTGTAATAACATAATCTAAGAGTAGTTCAGGAGACACACCATTTTAAAAATACCAGCAATTTTTTGAAAATATTTGAGCTGTTTTTAAACTGTGTAAAGTTATAAATTATTTTCCATTATTAAGTATTTAGGTGAGAATATTTAGAAAAAATAAAGAAAATTATATTCTAAAAGAGCCTCAAATTTTATTTTATTCATGTGGTTATGAACAAGATAAGATGTGGTCCTAATTTATTTCACATACCACTCAGAACAGAGTATAAGAAAAGTCATTATTTGATTTGTAAAACTATTTATGCCTATCTGCCTTTTTAAAAATGGAGAATTCTCAGATATTTTTTTCTCTCTAAAACATACCATGATTCCTTTGATACCATGCCAACCAAGAAGTTAAAAGTGATGATGTTATCTACTGACAAATGCCTTGCTGTCTCATATTTAATATTTCCTTTATATAGGGTTTTTTTTTTTTAATCTATCCCTTGGGATAAAGCAAGAGATGTTTAGAGAGTGATTGCAAGTGAGTCTCTTAGCTTTCTGGTATGTATCAAGAAAAATATTGAAATCAATGCTGATAAACAAAAAATGGGTATTTATTGCACTGGAAATTTCTAACAACAACAATAATAATAATAATTTTATTTTATTAATTAAATATAAGAAACTAACATTTAGAGCGGGTCAGAAGTATTTAAAGTGTCACAAACCTTATAAGTGAGAGATCTGGAATATAAGAGCCACTGGGTCTCAGCTGAAAGATTATGCTCTTCCATTTTCTAATAGAACAGTCAATATTTCAACGTATGAGAAGTTATGAATTCTCTCAATATATGAGAGATCTCATGAGAGAGAATATAATTGTATGAGAGAAGTTAATCATTCACTTATATCTGCTAATAATTGACTTATATCTGCTAATATAGTGGTATAGACATAATTGCTCAATTCTCTTTTTAAATGCTACAGTTGTAATTCTCAGTATCATTTATCATTTTTCATGGTGGAAACATCACTTCTGTCCTATTAATGTATTGGTTAATCACTTTTCTCATTATTTCTTCAAAGCCCTATCAAGGTTTTCTTTTAAAAAATTTATAGGTCAAGTATTTAAAATTAAAAACTTTACATAGTGATTGACATAAATCACTAATAATCTTTAGGTACTCATCCATCAACAATATTTTCATTATTAAAAAGTATGTATTACATATTTATGCTTCAATTCTAAATTTTGGTTTTAGTAGTTTGTTGCTAATATAAAGGTATGCATTTTGTTTTGTATAAATATGAAAAAAAGATAATCTATGAAATTTTCTCTTTTGCTCAATAATTATAATAACAGGTATCTTAGAATGTTATTATAATGATCTCTGGTCTCCATTTTAGTCTAACTCTTCCATTTTGAATCTTTAATTGGTTGGTTACTTTGTTTGTTTGTTTTTAATGTGGAAGTATATAGGCCGTGGTTGATCTTTAAAGATATATAAGATATTGTTTGACTTCCTAATGGCTGCCAATCTTACTGGAGTGAGATGGTATCTTAGGGTGGTTTTGATTTGCATTTCTCTGACAGCTAGAGATGTTGAGCATTTTTTCATGTACTTGTTGATTGACTGTATGTCCTCCTCTGAGAAGTGTCTGTTCAGGTCCTTGGCCCATTTGTTGATTGGGTTGTTTGTTTTCTTATTGTCTAATTTTTTGAGTTCTTTGTATACTCTGGATATTAGGGCTCTATCTGAAGCGTGGATGTGGGGAAAAGGGTACACTTGTACATTGCTGGTGGGACTGCAGATTGGTGCAGCCAATTTGGAAAGCAGTATGGAGATTTCTTGGAAAGCTGGGAATGGAGCCACCATTTGACCCAGCTATTCCCCTTCTTGGTCTATTCCCTAAAGACCTAAAAAGAGCATGCTACAGGGACACTGCTACATCGATGTTCATAGCAGCACAGTTCACAATAGCAAGACTGTGGAACCAACCTAGATGCCCTTCAATAGACGAATGGATAAAAAAAAATGTGGCATTTATACACAATGGAGTATTACTCTGCATTAAAAAATGACAAAATCATAGAATTTACAGGGAAATGGATGGCATTAGAGCAGATTATGCTAAGTGAAGCTAGCCAATCCCTAAAAAACAAATGACAAATGTCTTCTTTGATATAAGGAGAGTAACTAAGAACAGTGTAGGGACGAAGAACAGGAGAAGAAGATTAACATTTAACAGGGATGAGAGGTGGGAGGGAAAGGGAGAGAGAAGGGAAATTGCATGGTAATGGAAGGAGACCCTCAGGGTTATACAGTGGAGGAGGTAGAGAGAGAGGAGGGGAGGGGAGGGGAGAGGTGGGGAGGGGGGAGGGTGGAGGATGGGAAAGGCAGTGGAGCACAACAGACACTAGTATGGCAATTTGTAAATCAATGGATGTGTAACTGATGTGATTCTGCAATCTGTGTATGGGGTGAAGGTGGGAGTTCATAACCCACTAAAAAAAAATATATATATATATATAAGATATAAGTAAGAAGAACTGGTTCCAGAACATATTAATGGGATATGCTAAAGAATAATTTAAAATTATCAATGCCATTGGATTTCTATGAGAATTAAAATAGAAAAAAAAATGTTGAGTAATGCATACCAACTAAATTAATGATAGTTTTCTTTCTGTTTCAATTTAGTAAATGTAGGTGTAAGTCACACAATTTTAATCCCTGCAACTCCAGAGGCTGAAGCAGCATGATCACAAGTTTGAAGTTAGCCTGGGTAATTTAGTGAGAAACTGTCTCAAAATATAAACGAATAAACAAACAAACAAATGGCAGGGTATATAGTTCAGTGGTAGAGGACCTTTTCTGGTCAACCCCTTGTACTGTTAAATAAATAAGTACACAGAAATAAGAAGAGTCATTAGAAAAATTTCTATGTTTCTCAGCAACAATGAAGGACAAAAGATTTTCCTTTAAATTCTAAAGCTATGCTGCAAAATGTACAATGCTTTATTTAAAATAAATGCATTTATATCAAAACTTTTGGAATTATGACAATGACCCAAAGTCAGAATCACTTTAACTTTGAAATAGTCTTACAAAGTAGTAAAATTTTTTGCAACTAGCACCATAAGCACATTCAGTACTCAAGGAACATTTTTTTTTTTTTTTTGGTAGTTTTATAACCTGCTTCTACTATCTCACATCTCAGTCTCTTCTAATCTGACTTCTGTCCACTGCAACACTGAAAACTTAATTATGACTTTACTACTAGGTGCTAAATCCAGTAATTCAGTTATTACATCATTTAATCTGTCAGAATTGGGAGAGGTAATCTGTCATGGGCCTTGCTATGGACTGAAATATCTCCCCTTAAAATTAGTATGACTAATAACACTAAATGTCATGGTATTATTTGGAGATGGAGCTGTTGGAAGGTAATTAGGTTTAAATGAGATCATGATAATGTGGCCCACATAATGGGATTAGGAACCTTATAAAAAAAAAGACACCAGCGATCTTGCCATCTCTCTCTCTTTCTCTGTCCCCTCCTTGGGAGGATACAGTGAAAGCAACTTTCTCCAAGCCAGGAAGATAATCTTCACCAGAATCTACCATGTTGTTGCTCCAGTCTCAGATTTCTATCTTTCAAAATGATTAGAAAATAAATTTCTATTCTTTAAACTTATATAATTTTGTTATGAAAAAAGAAACAAACTAATATAGAACTTGAGTGAGATCTCTCCATGTTCTTAACAAGAATGCAAGATTCTGACTGCTGTTTATCCTGGGTAGGAAGACAGGTCACCAGATGGCCTTGTCTGACCCTAATCTCTGAAGTTCTTTGTATAGATGAAGAATGTTTTCATAATGTGGTCTCTTGAATAAAGAGAAAGTGTTTAAAAGCAACTTAGTCTAGGTCCTCATTCCTCTGAGACCCAGGACGTTCTGAAACTTTAAAAAAAAAAAAAAAACTCAGTGAGCTCAGTGGTTTCAGAGTGTATCAGCACAAGACAAAGTGCTTATGAGGTCCCTCAGCTGTGGGTGCAAAATGGGTCATAGAAGATGAGACTTCATCTTTCCTGGGCAGCTCTCCTAAGCCTTGGGAGACCAGATTAGTATCCCAGAAGTAATTCCTTGCTGCCTATTTGTGTGAAATAAATTTGCTTTGCCTGACTTGTCTGAGTATTGTTTCTCACTGGACCCCCATGAGGGATACTCTGAGCTCCTGCCAGACTTTGGATCCTTTTCACTCTGGATCCTTGTCAGTGTTGTATTTTTAACATTCAGGGTTGTTAAATTTTTCTTTTCCCTTTGGCACACAAACACCAAAAAAAAAAAAAAAAAAAAAAGAAAAGAAAGAAAGAAAAAGAAAAAAACAGGGCTTGCTTGTCATTTGCTCTTAGGCTCCCCAAACATCATGCTCCTCACCTGTAATGAAAACCACTCACTGCCCACGCAGCATCCTTTTGGGCTGGTGTATCATTGCTGTGGGACAAAGGGAAATGATGCACATATTGATGCCAGGAGCATAATATGTGTCCTAGTGGTGTTTAAGTACTCTCTTGAGATTTTATCAAAGATTAAACTCCATCATTGGATTGTGTTCCATATTGATACAATTTTCATTATGAAACTTTGTTCTGTCCCCTTCATTCAACATACATCAATCCCCTCATGTACTTTCCTGCTAACTGCTGAAGTGTGTTCATTGCATTATCTACTGTCTTTTCTCACTCAGCAGAACCACCATTCACCAGGGAATCTAAAGAACATCTACTAGAGTTAGAGAATTTGACAAGATGACAGGATGCAAGCTTAAAATACAAAGGTTAACTAAATATCACTTATATACAAAGTGTCAGCAACCTTTTTTTTTTTCCCCCAAAGGACAAGACTGGAAATATTTAAGATGTGGCAGGCCATACATCTGTCACATATTCAAGTCTATAATTGTTGCATGATAAGAGGACATAGATAATATGTAAATGAATGGGAGGGCTGTATTTTATAAGATTTATTTACATAACAGGCTGTGGGGTCAGATTTGGTTGGTTAACTATAGTCTGCTAACCTGTTATGTGAACATGGATTAGAAGACTTGATAGTATATCTAAACAATTAACTTTTAGATCTTTTAATTTTTTTCCCTATGTTGTATATTTAAATGTAGAGGTCTTACAAATCTTTTGGCAAAATTATTTCTAAAAATTGAATAGTTTCTGATAGTATTGTATGTGGAATTATATATCTAATTTTCTAATATTTATGGCTGCTATAATATTAATTAATTACTATTAGTTAATTTCTGCATATTAATCTACAAATTTGGTAAGTTCCCTTATCAGTTCAAGTTTTTTATCTAAGATTCCTAAAGATTTCTATTAAGGTTTCTATTAAAGGAACATATAATCTACAAATAAAAACAATTTCTATTTTCAACAAATCTAAACTTTATGCCTTTTTCCTTTACTTTATTCCAATATATATGATCTTTAATATAATGTTGAATAAAATGTTCAGGCTGCATATTCAGTATTTGATAATTAAGTATTTAGTCATAGAATTTTAGTTAGAACTCCCTTTTCAGAGTGAAGAGGTTCTCACCTATTCCAATACTGCTGAAAATTTTTATTTTTGTCCACACAAACACTTGCTACTAATTTTTGCTGAATGTTTTTTTTATGCCTATATACAATTTTATCCTTTATTCTGTTAACATAGTTAAAAAGGCTAAAATTGGATTTTAAATTCAAAATTAATTTTGTATTCTTGTATAAACCCCAAAAGGTTATAATCAATTTTTTAAAATATCTTTTTAGTTGTAGTTGAACACAATACTTTTGTTTTATTTATTTATTTTTATGTGGTGCTGAGGATCGAACCCAGCATCTGGCATGTGCTAGGTGGGCACATTACTGCTGAGCCACAACACAAGCCCTCAATTACTTTTTTAATGACTGATTTCATCATATGCTTTGTTGAGGAATTTTGTGTATGTGTTGTTGAGGATATTGGTCTGTGAAATTTTTTTTATTGTTGTATAATTTTAGTATTCCAGACTCAAGTTGAAATTGCTGCGATGGCCTCTATTTTCTATAACAGAGGTACAGAGTAGTTCTTTCTTATGTGTTTGATGAAGTATGAAAATTAAGCTACATGGGAATAGAGTTTTTGGTTTGGTTTTTCTTGTAAATGTATTTAATTAAAAATTTAGTTCCTATAATAAGTATGATTTCATATTATCTATTTCTTCTTGAGAAAACTTTGTTTTCAAATTTTGTTAAGATTCTCCAATCTATTAGCAATCAGTTATATGTTTTACATTATATAGTCAAGTGACTTATGAAAAGAAAAATTGTCTTTTACACAGAGAACACATGATGTACTGCATTCATTTCGTGACTCTGAAAACTAACTTGGTCATACTTGAATGCATACTGTAATGGAGTCACACTTCAGATCATATATTTGTTTTTCCCCAAAAATATTTTTATTTGGCCCCTTGCATACTTGATTCAGTGTGAAACCAGGTACTTATACAATTTTATAAATATATATACATATATATGTGTGTATATATATATATATATGTATATACACACACAAACACATATACATATATAATATAAAGTATTATTATTTAATGTTATATATGCTTATGTTTATACACTTTAATACATATTCATAAATTATATAGCTATATGCTTTTTCATATATGTATACATATGCAATATTTCCCTTCTGTAACTTTTTTATTTCTTAATTTTTTAATCACACTGATTGTTCTGGATTTCTTCCTGTATTTCCTTGTTTAGAAAAATAAAATATTTTCCAGCAGCATTTAAACTGCTTGTTCCATCACTGCTGCAGTAACAGAAAGAGACATGTTCTAGATTTTGGTACTCATCCAAAATCTGCTTCATTTTGTTCCAGTACAGAAACTGGAAGTATTTATTTATTTATTTTCCCAATGCAAACATTTATGTGAAGGAATATTTCATGATTTCATGTGGTAAACTCGCATTGAACACTACATGATAAACATTAAATACAGTGATATAGTTGACCCTGATTGCACTTTCACGTCTGGAATAATGAATGAATTGTATGACATTTTTTACTCAACTTTTCTATTTGAGAACATTGAGATTAGCATATGGTTATAAGAAACACACTCCATCCTATTTCAGCCAACATTCATGATTCACCAAATTACAGTATGACATGCAAGAAATAGGCCACATAATTCACCAATCTTATTTATTTTCTCAGTTATATAAGCACTTACTTATGTATGCACTTAGTCAATTTTATCAAATCTGTTAAGTCATATATCCACCGACTCAGAACATAAAAAACTTTGCCTTTATCACAAAGATCTTCGCACTGCCTTTTATAACCACACTACTTCCCACTAATTCCTTGTAACCAATAATTTTTCTTCCTATCATTTTTTTTCACTGCAAGAACATTATTAAAAAGCAGGTCGTGGGCTGGGGATGTGGCTCAAGTGGTAGCGAGCTCGCCTGGCATGTGTGCAGCCCGGGTTCCATCCTCAGCACCACATAAAAACAAAGATGTTGTGTCCACCGAAAACTAAAAAATAAATATTAAAAAATTCTCTCTCTCTCTCTCTAAAAAAAAAAAAAAGTATGTCATTCCATGGAAACTTAAAGTTTACTAACTTTGGGAATTGACATATTTTATTCCTAATTTTCTTGTAGTTGATCCAAGTTACTTTGTATATTAGTAACTTATTATTTTATGTTTTTATTTTCAAGTATTCCCTGGTAAATATATGCCACTGATGGTTTAACCATTTATCCATTAGAGGATATGTTGACTGTTTCCAGATTTTTCTGTTATAAATAACATTGTAATGAACATTTATCTACAGGATTTTGGATAAGCATGAACTTCTATTTCTCTGGGACACATGATAAGATTTCAGTTTCTGAGTTATATCGTAATTGCATGTGTAGTTTTAAAGGAAATTGGCAATCATTTCTTCCATGGGTCTGTACCATTTTGCATTTCCCCAGGAGAATTTATTCTATTTTTCTGCATCCTAACCAGTGTTTATGTCACTACTTTTTAATGAGCCTTTCTGTTATGTTCAGAGTGCCATTTTGTTGTAGTTTTAATTTCCATTTCCATGAAATCTACTCATGTTGAATAAGTTTCCATGTACCTATTGTCCATCTTAATATCCTCTTAAGGGAAAGGTCAGTTTGTCTTTTGCCTATTCTCTGATTGGATTGTTTCTTTTTAATGTTGAATTTTGATACTACTCTTTTGTTATGTATGTGGTTTGCAAACTTTTTCCCAGTCTGCACTTATTTTTAATCTTCTTAAAGGTTCTTAATTTTGATATGGTCCAATTAAAGTAGTCTTTCTCTTTATGTGTCTAAGAACTCTGGCATACTTAGATTCTGAAGATTTTCTCTTATGTTTTTAAAAGTCTTTTTGTTTTACATTTAATATTTAAATTTGTGATTCACTTTTAGTTAATTTTTACACAAAGCATGAGAATTTGGTTGACATTCTATCTCCCCCATGGGTGTTCTAGTTTCCTCAGTGTTATTTGTGTAAGTGTCTCTCCTTCCTCCAAAAATAATTGGTTTTTTACCTTTGTAAAATCTATTGGGCATGCTTTGTGGTTAAATTCTGTGTTCTGTATTCTGTTCCATTGATTATGTGTTAATCTCTTTGTCAATACCCTGATTTCTTGATTACTTTAGCCATGTAGTAAGCCTTAGTATTGATTAGAATCATTGTTCCTAATTTAGACTTCTATTTCAAGATCATTTTGGATATTTGAGACTTCAGCATTTCCATCCAAATATTAGAATAAGCATGTTTATGTTTCTAAAATCTTTCTAAGGTTTAAATATGAATTACATTTAAACCATAAATGAATCAAGAAAATAGTTTCTCTATGTGAATTCTTCCAGTATTGAAGACAGCACATTTCTCCATTTATTTAAGTCAACATTCATAAGAACTTCTAACTTTAACGTACACAGACTGCATGTTTTATTAAGTTCCACCTATTTCATTTTCTTTGGAGCATTTGTAATTGATATTGTGATGTTAGTTTGTGACTTTATATATTCAGTGTTGGTGATTTTTTAATTAAATAACAATTATGCTTAATATAGTAAAGAATGAAGTTTGAGAACACCAGGAATATCCCCTGCTACAAGGGCTTCAAATGTATCCAATATTGTGTTAGTCAAAACATTAAAATTTTCTTCTAAAGCATTTTGAATTTAGATTGAGTATATTTCTCTATCCATTAAGTTTTGAGTTTAGAAATGATTTATATGCAGATGTATCACAAGATTAAGATCTGGCAAGTGAGGTAAGGAGTACTCTAGACTCACACCTATGCCTTAAATACATACACACACACACACACACACACACACACACACACACACATATATATATATATATATATATATATATATAACATAAATGCCTTATGTATATGTGTGTGTATATATATATATATACACACACACATATACATAAGGCATTTATATTATATATATAAGTAAGGCATATATATTATATATAATATGTATTATATAATATATTTTTATTTTTATTTTTATTTCGGCATTTCAAGTAGAACTGTGTTAGTAGGGTAAGTTTTCTTTATTATCTGGATAATTCAATTGTCTAGGGAATGAAAAGATACTAATTATACATTATTGGAAACCAGAGTGGAGTTGAACTTATTTTCCTGCAAGTTTAGAAGGCAGGAATGTGATCATTGAACATTAGCATCATGCTGAAATGGTTCCCTTAGGGTGTCTGGTGCTAGTTTGTTGAAAGATGCTCATTTGCTCTAAAAATATCCCCTTTTGAATGCAATCAAAACAGAAAAGTGGATTTAAAGGAACATTCATGTTCTTTCTTTTCCAGTTCTCCCAATTACCTTTTCCCTTTATATACAGCTACATTAGGACTTCAGCATTTCCATCCAAATTTTATGGAGATGATATAGCAGATGCTGAATAAAAGACTTTACAGTGAAATCACAACTATATCATGTGTAGGTTGTTGACAGTTTTATACAAGAAAGTCACTTCCTAGAAGTAAAATATTTCTCTAGCTATAGCTGCAGTAATTTCTGTAATTTGTATCATCTGTATAATAACATGACACCTTGAATATATAGCCAGAATCAATTCTTGACTCCAATCTCAACACTATTAGAACACTATTTTTGAAAAATTACTAGAATAAGAATCAAATCCTCCTGTATCTTAGTGTCTCCATCTTTAAAGTTGAACTGTGATATATAACATATTTTGTGGATTAATTGATGACTAGTCTATGTGTTTTTTTAAAAACAGAGAAATTATATTTTGCTAACTTAGATTTTCTTAATACATGTGCACACACATACATCCAAATGTACACCTTTGAAGACATAATTTTGATCATTCTTACAGTTCCTATTTTACCATTTCAATGGTTTCAGTTTTCCATTGAATGTATGATTGAGTCCCAAGCTGCTTTCTTCAGCAGTGAATACCTATAAGAAATAAGTCTGCCCCAGAATGGTTTCCATTAACTGGGTCTCCAAATGAAGTGCTGTATATCAAAGCCTTCGGGCTGGAGACACACTGCAGGGTTCTTTCTCTTGGTAAATGAAGCATGCTTTTTGGAGCACTGTGAATATCCATGAATTGGAGTCTAGGGGAAAATAAAGTGTTGATTGTCTTAATATCTAGTCTAGAAAGAAGAAGTAAACCAGGATATAAGCTTCAGTAAACAGAAATATACTCAAGATATTTAAAAAGAGGGTGGGAGGATTTTATGAGTTAGAATGTCAAACGATATAATCAACTAAAATAGGGTCAGATGATCTCATTTCACTGAATAACTTGTTGGCCAAAGGATATTTACTTCCTTTACAAACTGTTTTCATAATGCAATTAACACACCTGCTTTTTGAAATCATTGGAGAGGTAACTGAAGAAGAGGATGATTAAATATTAGAATAGATATTGGTTTTTATTTTCCCTAAAACCTCTTCTGGTATTTAATGTATGCAAATGTACTTAAAGGTTTCATTTTGTCTGTAGAACTTGGGCTAGAAAAGTAAACAGCACTTTTTTACTTAAAGTACTCCAGTGCTTCTGTGCTGAGTGTTACTAATAGCTTTGTTGTTCTAATATAATTCTCTAGGTGCTCTTCTTTCCCTTTGTAATCTGCCTTTCATTAATTGAAGCAGGTAGTCTTATGATTTGAATTCAGAGGTATATGAGGTGTGAAAATACATTCATATCTATCTGCTAATGAGACTGATTTTGTAGCAAACACACAAGGTCTAGTGCATTTGGTATGTGTTTATATTTCAGAACAGTCCTGTTAGGTAAACTACACAATTTTTACCCATTCTATTATTGTTATTTGAATTATCTAGTTGAAGTTTTTATTTAGAATTGACTTTGGAGGCATTTGACCGTTTAAAAAAAATATCTATATGTGATCTGTTTTCAAAATATGAGGGTAGATTTTTCTTTTAGAAGTGGTTAGAGCTTTCAAAGTGGGACCTAATGTGTAGGGTGGATAGGGTATGTGAATATGGAGTACTTTTACTCTGAACTCAGGAGCCCTGCACTTACTGCTTTCCTCTTTGTTGACACAGAGGTAAACAAAAGAGATAACTGAGATGGCAGTCCTCAACTCAAGCAGACCCAAGGGATGCTATCAGTAAAAGGAAGTCCACCCCCTCTTGAAGCTGAGTTGTTCTGACTTATTCTAGCAGATATACAGGTATGGATTAGTGCTGCTGTTCATCACTATGATAACAAGAAAAAATGATGAATGTAGTTTGTAGAAATCCAAATATCATCTTCCCAGTGCTACTATATTTTGTTCTATTTTCTCCCACTGTCTTGTGTTTGTGGATGACAAGAACTTCCTTTTCTCATGCCTGTTTCTATGTGTTTGCTTACTAAAATTTTATTCTTGCTCTCTGAATCATGTTCAATTAATTACAACAGTTTTATGGTCCTTTGACAAAAATTCCCAAATTTAAATAACCACCCAGTTATAAAATTCTCTTTGCAAATGCATTTTAAATATTTATCAGTTAATTAAATAATCTGACTCTATTGCAATATATTCTCTTCTTGGAACAATGCATCCCATTGTCTTGCAGGCTATGAAATTAATTATAATAAAATAATTATAGGAATTGATTAGCACAGATATAGGGCTTCTCTTCCCTCAGGAATTAAAGCAAATGGCGATATATAATTGGTTGCATACAGCTTAACAATTTAAAACATCTCCATGCCTTATTATAAAAGCTTAAATAAAAAAGGATATCCCTCAGATTTATGTTTTGTTTGCATTTTCACCTGGCTTAATTGAGGTTTGCAGTCATATCATCTATATGCAAGAAATTTTCTCCAACATCATTTCATGGCAACACAATTTCCAATTTGAACTCTGTCCAAGAAAGCCTTGCAGAATATAGGCAGTCCTCCGATCTTGTCCTCTGTTCGTTTATTAATACTGCAATATTGCAAATTCAAAGTTCTGTTGTGTTTGTAACTCCTCTTCCAAACTTATTTTAATGTTTTTTAAAATCAGTATCAGTGATTTAATTTTGCTTATACTTACATAATATATGGCATTGATATGAAAATTTTAGGGGGAAAAGATGCTTTTCTACAACAGGTAAGTGTGACAAATAGGACAGAATTATTCTCTATTGCCACTTATTTTGATAATACCATTAAAATCTATTTAAGTTCATATTTATTTCTGGTGAACCATTTTTCTACTATGGTTTTATAAAAATAACACACGTATCTCCATTCCTGCTTACAACCCCCCAGGTTTTCTTTTGACCATAATGCCAAAACCATTTATTTATATATAAATGTAAAGGAGGCATTCAAATCCTACTTATCAAAAATGATTAATCTAACTTAATGGTCTAGATTAGGAGTTCAAGAACATTGTCTATAATGGGACAGATAGTAAGTTTTAATTTATTTTTAAATTTGTGGTCCATATGGTCTCTGTCTTAACTTTGTCTTAACTAGTCAACTCCACCTTATGGCACAAAAGCAGCCTTACACAATATGTCAATGAACAGACATGACTCTGCTTCAGTAGATATTTACTTATAAAAAATAAATGGCAGTCTACATTTGGCCCATTGACCATAGTTTTCCCACCCTTTGTTTTTAGAGATAAAACTAAGTGTCAATATTTCCTCTATCTAAAATTAAAATAATAGTTATATCTAATTTATTTTAGCTATGTTCATTGGTTCAATAATTAATATTCACTGGCTCATAATAATGAGATTAATTGGAATGACTCTTAGAAAATTGTTTATTCTTATTGACTGGGTGACTATAGTTTTTGAGCAAGACATACATGAAGGGTGTGTAATATAATCAAGAATTTATCACTTAGTGCTCAAGGCTTTTCTTTTGAATTTTTATTGAAACATCATTACTGTTTGATGCTTTAGAACTTTTAATTATTTTCAGTTAAAAGCTCTCTACTCATACCTCAAAGACAACATTTTTATAAAAGAACAAAACTGAACAGAGATGTAGCACCACAGTGTTTTATTACAACAAAATTCCAATGCTTTACAAGTTAATAACTTGTAATGATTTTTAAAAGTACTTTTTAGTTATAAATGGACACAATCTTTTATTTGTTTATTTTTTTATGTGGTGCTGAGGATCAAACCTAGTGCCTCACAGGTGCTTGGCAAGTGCTCTACCATTTAGCCACAACCCCAGCCCTTGTAACAATTTTTTAAAAAGCAACAATATAAAACCAAAAAGACAGCAAACTTGTACTTTATTATTTTCAAGCAATTACTTTGTTTATTCACATATTTACCCAAACATGTATTTATATATGCCCCTTTGTTATCTACAGAAATGTGAAGAAATATAAATTCCATTTGTCTTAGTCTACTTTGTTTTCTTAAAACAAAACAACTGAGGTTGGGCAAGTAATAATATGTTTATTTGGCTCAAACTTCTGTGGCTGAAGGGTTCAAACACCCTGGCACTGGTGTCCTGGTGAAGGCCTCCTGGCTGCATCACAATATGGTGGGGAACCAGAAAGGCAACTGACCATGTGCAGAAGGGGCCTCTGTGTGAGCAAGGAAGCAAGAGACTGGAGAGGAGCTAGGTTTGCTCTTTTTATAACAACTGTGTCTCAAAGAAAGTGCATTAATCCCTTCCAAGGGTAATGTTCTCAGTGACATCATAATCACCTCCACACACACACTAGGACCCACTAATTAATGCTTCCAACACCTTGGACATAACCAAACTGAGGATCAAACTTCTAGCATATGAAACTCTGGGAGACAAATTATATACAAATCCTATCACAATGTGACTTACTTCAGAAGGTAGGTTAAAGAAAGTTAGAGTTCTCAGAAAAGCTTTAAAAAAGAAAAAAAGGAGGACACCTTCTTCTACTTTCTAGACCAAATGAAATGACATAATAAAAAATCCCTGTGAGAAGGATTTAACTATAAGTCATCTGTTTCTATTTTCTTCAGAAAAAGCTTCCCTGAGGATTGTTAGAAAGTCTATTCCCACTGGGCGTGGTGGCACATGCCTGTAATTGCAGCAACTCAGGATGCTGAGGAAGGAGGATCACTAGTTCAAGGCCAGCCTCCTCCGCAACTTAATGAGCCCTGAACAACTTGATGAGACCCGGTCTCAAGACAAAAAAATAAAAAGAACTGGGGGATGTAGCTCAGTGGTAGATTGTCCCTAGGTTAAATCCCTGGTATGCCCCCCAAAAGAAAGTCTGTTCCCTTTCCTCCAGGTAAAATCAGAAATAAAAATGAGCATGAAACAATAAATATATTTAAAATGTATTTCTTTGCCATATGCCTATAGGGAATGCAAAATAAACTCATAAACGTATATAGATGTGTGCTTATGTATTAATCCTAAATATAATTAGTTTAGAAAGTAGAATTTTAATATCTAAACATTTCCAAGTATAGTAAAATGGAACCATTTTTTTATACTATTAATAATAGAACTGTGTTGACATTCCCAGTAAAATGTTGATGACAGACTCCACAAGGTTGGTATTAATGTTTATGAGAAAGCTTTGGCTTTTATTTTACTAGTGGTGTTAAGTAAAATGTCTTCTTGAATTGTATCTACTACACTTTAAACACAATTTTAAAAACATATATAATTTTCCCACCTCCTCCTGAAAAGATAGAACAAAAAACAACCATTAAGCTTCTAAGAAACAATACTTATTTTCTGGATAACTAAAGGAAAGCGCTTACCTTAGGGTCAATGACCTAAGAACAAAGGTAGGTAATATCTGTTCTTAATTCATTGGGGGAAAATAAGTCACATTTTATTTTAAATTCTGAATCCTATTTATAACCCTGACAATTTATTCCTTCCCTTCCTTCATTCCTTCTCCCCTTGATCCTTCCCATCCTCCTTTCCTCTCTTTTCTCTCTGTCCTTCCTGCTGTCTACCACCGTTGCTTCTATTTCAATCACATTCTTTTTGTTCTCCTTGTAGATAAGAGCAGAATTCCACCAGGTGCGGTGGCTCAAGACTGTAATCAGAGCTGCTTAGGAGGCTGAGGCCAGAGGATGGGCAGTTCAAAGCCAGCCTCAGCCAAAGCAAGGCACTAAGGAACTCAGTGAGACCCTGTCTCTAAATAAAGTACAAAATAGGGCTGGGGATGTGGCTCAGTGGTTGAGTGCCCCTGAGTTCAATCTCTAGTACCCCTCTGCCCCAAAAAAGGAGCAGAATTCTCAGCCTAGGGTTCCAGGGGTGACAAACTCAGGACATCCTAAGTTGTACAGATTTGATCAAAGCTGCTTTTTAGTCATATATACTCAGTCTGGGTGAAGCAGACCAGGTACCCCCACCCAAAAGATACTTGCCATAATAAAGACCCACCCTATAATCATGCTTTTGTCACAGAGATTTTTACAAAAAAAAATTTCAACAAAATGTCAACAGGATTTCTGCAGCGATCTCTATGTGGTTTGAAGCGTCTTCTTTGTTGTAAATGCCAGGTTTGCAGACAAAATATGTGAAATCTCTGTCTAGCCTAAAAACATAGGACAAAGAGTAACTGATGTGTTCCCATCTACTTCCACTGTCATGTAGTCAACCACCCTACTGAGTATAAACCTAAAAGAGTTTCCAGCCTGAGGGTCCAGATATTTTTAGGCATTAGCTGCTTTGGATAGCTACAGCTTAAATAAACTTATTTCCTGAATATTCCTTGGGTGTCCAGCCTCTCCTGTCCTATATCATGGGGAAGGAGGACACTGTGCCTTCAGGGCCATGTAAGAATTGCATTCAGGAACATAGGTAGAAACTACAGGTTTGGGAGGCAGGTTTGTTGCATCAAGAGGAGGAAGTGGGGGCTGGGGTTGTGGCTCAGCTGTACAGGTCTTGCCTAGCACATGCAAGGCCCTGGGTTCAATCCTCAGCACCACATAAAAATAAATAAATAAAGATATTGTGTCCAACTAAAAAATAAATTTAAAAAAGAAGAGGAAGTGTCCCTGGTTCCCAAAGAAAGATGTGATTGGCTTCTTTGAATTTTACTGTGGGCATGCACATAACTGAAATTCACTATTCTGGAATAATTAGGATTGTTTTTGAGTTATGGGATCTTATCTTCAGGAGCTGAGTGGGGGAAGATGAAACAGTTCTTAGGTTTGGGAAGATAAAATACCTATAAGACAAGTCAAGTGAATATTTATTACTCACCAGCAGTAACCATAAACCAAAGCCTGGGGTTCATGATAAGGCTGATCTTATGGTTTTGAAAACCGTTCAAAGTGAATGGAATCTCATTTGCATGTATTCCTTTTCATTGCAGCTGAGGGACTCTGAGGGTACTCCACCCTGGGTTTTACATCCTGGGCATGGCTTGGATCACTGAACTCAAATACTGTAGAACATCCTAAGTTGGGAGAAGCAAGAGCACAGCCTGGGTTGTTCTGAATATTTTCTCTTTTTTCAGAATGTTGCATTCTTGGTGGAGTCTTGCCTGAAAATTACAAGCAAAATGAGGAAGATAATTGGGTTGGCCAAGGCCATCTGGGGATCTGTCTTCTTGAAAGTGTAAAATATATATAGGGTAAATGAGATCCTTCAATAACACCACACATCAAAACAGCACATACTATTGAGCCTTAACTTTAAGGATTATATCATACAGATACCTTTGATGCCTTGATATAGATTTAAAATTTGTTAATGATTGAATCTTTTATGGAGTTGGAAAAGTGCTTCTTTGGGAAGAGAAACTGGCTTTAGACCAGAAACGAGAATGCCACATTGAAATTGTTATCAAAATAAATTTTAAAGGGACTTTATTACAAAAATGCCATTCAAGAGACTTGTGTGACATTGGCAACACATATCCCTGGGGGTCATGAATAGTATGCATTTAGATTTATTAATGCCTATGGCAACAGAGGCACCCACATGATGATCCATTTGTCATGCTGTGACTTAAATAGCAGTTCTCTGAATAGCACATTGTGCCTCTCAATTATGCAGGCTTCCTGGAGCCCATAGGCAGAGTAGAAATTCCACCAATTGTGCACCTTCTTCAAGATATCATTATTGTGAAATCTGTGTACAATGAGTGCCATGGTCAATGCCAGAAACATGTTAGGAACTATATAAGAGAATAAAGAATTTTGTCCTGGTGAGGCTTTATATTGTTGTGTCAATACATGCAATGCCATCCCTGTGCTGCTAGAGAAAATTCAATGTTAAGGTCTTGTTTGGAAAGGCCATGTAACAATTTCTGTCACTCATGCAAGAAAGGATAGATACCATCTCCTGTGCTTCTGCTTCCCTTACTGCTGTTGTAAATGTTTGCTTGACTCCCATAGTTATGGTGTACAGATACATGGTGGTGGCCTGAGGGTACAGAGGCACCCCATTGGTAAAGGCACCCAATGTTCCTTCAGAGGCTAAAAGACTGTTAAAATAAAGACTGAGTAAAACGTATTAGCCAAATCTTCAATCACAAAATATTTTCTAATTGGAAGGATTCAACAAAGTTAATAACATTGGGTATTGTTTATGGGGCCTTTATTGGTGGGCTCACAATATTAAACTTGTGATAATCTACCATGAGATGCTAGTCTTTTCTATTTAAAATAAGACAACAGATTGGGCTATTGAACAGAGAAGTGGAGGTAATCATCCCTTTACTCACCTGTTCTTAATAACAAGTTTCAATCCTTAAAGTCTCTGTTTTGATTTACTTTAAGAAGTATTAAGTATATTATGGGTGCCAATGAAAGTAGTTTTGCTCACTATATGATATTTTAAGGCAATGTGTGTTACAACATGAGGAATCAGACAAAATAGTATTTCTGACAGTTAAGGTAAATTATATATGGTGTGTCTACATCTATGAAATTCATTTTCTCTATGAGTGATATACAGCCAATAAGCCTGGTGATTAGAAGATTAACCCATTGGGGCTTGTAAATGTCAGCATTAAGCCACATATTCTAGATGTTTTGCATTTGAAAAACAACTCAGTTATCTTCTCCTTTACTTTGAACTGCAGTTAAGGTCTCTCTCTCTCTCATCCACCACAGATGTATACTTCATACTTTTGGACATTTGGCAGTCAAGGAAGCAGACCTGATAGCAGCAAGGGAAGCAGCATAGGAGGTGGGCAAGTCCTACCCTTGTATGAACTATTGCTGTTGTTAGGTATCCAGGATGCCATGCTTAATTCAACCAGAGTGTTGGACTCCCTTCTTTAAATCACAGACTACACCATCTGCCCCATCACAGGTGTGCACAATCATAAAAATTGTGATTGGCCCAAGCAGCCATTAACTGTTGTGACCTCTAACTTTATTATTGGTAAGAGGAATTCAAGCACTGACAAGGTAGGGTGCTCTATTGTCACTACTCTTCCAAATGGCAACCTCAGAGACCACCTTCCAAACCCAAGCAGAATCTAACAGTACATCATGCTAGAGTATGGTCACTTATCATCTTGGGACAAAAGCATTTTAGGATGGGAAAAAATTGGCAACAATTAGCAAAGACAATACCTCACAGGGCAAAGAGCAAGTCCTCCAGTGATTGGCAGTTCTTTCTCAGGCAACCTTCACCATATTCTGGGGCCAATTTAGTCACTGAGCAGTTAAAATTAGCTAAGAAGTAGCTCATTCAGCAGGGAACCATTAGTTAAAGGTAACCAAGTGCCCTGGTCATGGTTAGGCCATCCTGTTTATAATGCCAATTATTTCAATTGTCTTTAATTTACCTCAATGAATATGGAAGGACTCTTGCATTTGGATTAGGGGGAATGGGGAAACACTAGAAAGATGATATTGTGCGGGAAGCCATCCATGAAATGTGTGAGGGCCTTTTCAGCATTGTAGCCAAGGACGGGGTAGATCTGGCATTAGAAAGTTCCAGAGTCAGTCCCACTGGGATGGACAGCCCGATGGGAATGAACTTCTCCTCTGTTCTGTTAGAGGATGTGGAGTAGTATAGGAGAAGGGCTGTGACCCTCTAGGAACTAAGCAGCTTACCTAGCCCCACCTTTTCCTGTTTTGGTGAAGAACTTTCCATAGAATTCCTTTGATGTCTTCCCAATATAAATAAAGCAAACACAGGATCCGTTCTTTGTTAAAAGCTGGTCATCGGTTACACATCTACATTTTTACATAATGCCCTATTAGTAACTGTTGTGAAATTGGGAGTTCAAAACCCACCTGAATCAAATGTATGAAATATGATATGTCAAGATCTTTGTAATGTTTTGAACAACCAATAAAAAAAAAAAAAGAAGCTGGTCATCTTCGCCTGTCGCTGCCACCTTTTTGAAACTTTCTGTGTTCGGTGGTCATTTCGCTGTTCTACTTAAATTTTATTTCTCAAGCAGTCTATCCCACTGAAGGGAAACCCATTCCCTCCCCTGTGCAGGATGTGAGTGATAATGTCGATAGCAATTTATTAATCCCATATGTTCATAGTCTGGGGGAAAAGGACCCTATGTCACACTGATGTCACATTGAGGTTACATACTGTTACAAGTGAAAATCCAAGGATGGGGGAGGCTGATTGGTTAGTATCAAGAAGGTGAGGTGTCCCTCTGATAACCACCTGAGGATTAACTATCAGGGAATTGAAACCCGCTATTCAGGGATAAGCAGGTACTGAACCTAGTCCTCCTGGTAAGTGGGGTTGTTTGGCTCAGTGGAGCCAAGGCAGAAGAGGATTTTCACTTAGACTTCTAAGGCCCTGTCAATTTACTAGATGTCAAGGCAGCACATAATATTAATCTTTATACTCTTTTTTTCTTCCTCCTAACCTCCCTCCCTCCCTCCCTTCCTCCTTCTTTCTTTCCTCCTCCCTCCCTTTTCCTGTATTTTCTTCTTTCATATATTTTCTCATATAAATTTATTCAACATACAATCAGAATTCATATTCTGCAGATGTATAATACAACCATATAGAATATTTAAAACTATCATTCTTCCTAAACATTCTGCACACATCATATACCTGTTATTGTAGGCTGGATTTTGTCTCCTCAAAATTCATAGGCTGAAGAAGTCCCAAATCCTATATTTCAGAATTGACCTTGTTTGTAGATAAGATCCTTATAGAGGTAATCAAGACAAAATGAGATGAATAGAATGGGCTGAAGTCCAATATGATCTTTGTTTTTATAAGAAGAGGAATTTGGATACAAATACACATTGAGGGAAGGGGATATGAAGATATGTGCAGAGTGCCATGTGAACATGAAGATGGCCAGCCACTTCAGGCCAAGGAGAGAGACCCGAACACATCCTTCTCTTGTAGTCCTTGAAGAAATTAATTCTGCCAACATCTTGATCTTGAACTTCCAATCATCAGAATTGTGAGATAATAAGTCACTGTTATTCTAGCCATCCAATATGTGATTCTTTGTTACAGCAGTCTGAGAAAATAAATACACAAGTCTAGGTATGAAAAAATGAATACAGTAAAAAGCTGCTAAGCTTACATAAATAAGATACTATATATTTAGTAGTAATATATATTTGATATTATAAAATTCTCTTAAAATTATGAATAGTTATGGACAATTTTTAAATATATGCATGGCTGGAATCATATGTTGTCAATGGATCATCTCAGATGCCTGTCTAAGTATATGAAAGCTCTTGCCCTCATTTGATTGGACTGAAAATATAAAGAAAACACTGGGTTTATATAATTATGTGAAATGCTGAAACTTTTAAACTTTAGTGAATTTTAAGAAAAATTCTGGACTTTGAATATTCTGTCATCAGCATGCTAATTTAAAATTCATCAAATCAAAATATGTCAAAGACTGTATGAAAGCACACCTCCTAAAATACAAATTTTCCACTGGGATATGCTTTTCCTTCCATGACAATCAAATCTGGTAAGTAGCTAGAATTTTCTATGAAGGTGACATTGTCCTTAAAGCATTTTACCCGAGAAATTTAAATTTTAATGTGGTACATTGGAGATACTGGTCTGTTGAAATTCCATATATTATGGGGTTGAAAAGAACCTCAAAACTTTGTCAGGATGTCAGGGAACTGGTGCTTTATTCTGAGATTACAAGTGGCATCAATGCAGGTTTTTCCAAATGAGAAGGGGCATGAGAAACATACACTTTAAAAAAATTACTCTGCATTCAGAGAGATGAACAATTTGTGGAGTGAAGGGAAGGAACTTGCTGAAGAGACTTACTGGTTTTTCTTTCCTCCACCCTTGCTTGAATTCTTTCTGCATTTTTAATTCATCTTATAACTCACTATCAGAAATCCTTCTAAAAGAAAGGTTTACTACTCTATCATTATCCTTTAATATCTTTTTCAGTGGCATCTATTTTTACAAGTAAGGTCAAATGCTTTGAGCTTACCATGAAAGCTTTCCAGAAAAACAAACAAAAACCCAGATATCTGGTATAGATTGGCCAATATTTTCTAAAAGTATATTAACTATATTATTACTGTTACTAGATTCTATTAATCCAAATGGAAGTACACCGTCCTAATCATTATTCTTTTGTAGTTAATCTATTTTTTCTCTTACTTATGTTAAAAAACTTTTCTTTCCCTTATTATGCAATTTTATCAATATAAATTCCAGGTTAAATTAATTTTATTTAGGAATCAATTGTCAGATCTTGGAAATTCTTTTATTTTTTATTTTTTTAGTTTTAGAGGACACACAGTATATTTATTTTTATGTGATGCTCAGGATCGAACCCAGTGCCTCACACATGTGAGGCAAACGCTTTACCACTGAGCTACAGCCCCAGCCCAGATCTTGGAAATTCTTACCCATTAGTTCTTCAACTAATTTCTTTCTCGCATTCTATTTGGTCATAATAGAAGACTTATAAAAAGTATGAACTTTCTTATCCTGTTTTCTGTTTGTCAATTTTATAATGCTGTTTTGAGATCACATTAAATCTTGAAGCTAGGTTCTGAATAATTTTATTATTGGTGTCTTTTAGTTTTCAAATTACCTTCAAATACTTGATTTCATGTTTATAACCTATAAGACATATGAAAATATTTAGTTATCATGTACAGGAACAGTGAGCTTTCAGAATAACATGGTCAGTACTTCAAAGGAGAAGGAATCAGAACGCTGCCCATGATCCAGATTCTTCCCCTTGTACCACTCCCTCATAACTGACAACACCTTCCAACTACAAAAGTAATGCCAATTATGACTTACCACATTGATTATTTGTAAAATTTTGGAAATTTATTCAAACAGAATGATTCAAGAAATTCCTGACTTCTATTATTTAATATTATATTTGAGATATGAATCTGTTTTTCCATGTTACTAATTTATTTCTATTGCAAAATTTTGTTGCATTGTATCTTCTATATCCATGCATATTCATAGTATGTTTATCCATTTTATTGTGAATAAGCATTTGGAGTGGCTCCACTTTTAAGACTAGAGCGGAAAATGTTGCTATAAATATTCCATGCATGCATTTTCATGAACATAAAAATATGTTAGTGATGATTTTGTATTGTGTCAACTTAGTTGAGCTGAAATTCTATTTTCTGGAATTGTCTTTCTGGTATAGCTCCAGTTTAGGGTTGGCCACAAGAGAAATTTGGGTAAAATTAAAAGGAAGAATGCAGCTATTTCATGGTTGCAGCTCATTTTCAGCTTCCACTTTTCTAAATTCTAGGCCAGGTGTATGTGCATTCTGGGGTGAAGCACACCAGCCGGTTCTGCATAACAACCTCATCATTGAGCTGGCATTGGTTAGTGTCAGAAAAATATTCTGATCTGTCAGTCCGTGCTTCAGATTGTTTAATAAGTTTAGTTTGTCCTTATAGCCTCTAGTTTTTCATTACAATTCCACGTATTGTTGCTAAACCTTAATTCATGTCCATTTTTCTTCCACACCTCCAGGACTCTGATCACAGCCTGGCACCAGATGCAGAAACAAAAGCCTTACATAAAGTATGAAACCAAAGTCTACTACCATTAAGAAACTGCATACTGCTTGTGTTTATACTTCTTCATCAAATCCAGAATAATTCAGGTATATTCCTGGGGTTGACATACAATCCTCTATATTCAATTTATTAGCCAATTCCCAATGTTAAAGTATCAATCCAAACTTTTTTTTTTTGCTCTCATTTTAGTGGGTTAACTACTTGGTCACAATTTACATTGATTTTTAACTATTTTGTAGGTGCAATAGAATGAAGTCCCTTGCCAGTTAAATATTGCAGATAATTTATCTCAATATGTTTTTTGTCTTTTACCATCAATATTGTCATACTGAAAAAAAAAGATTAAAAAATTTTAATAAATTATAATTTCTCCAATTTTTCTACATTGGTTTAATTATTTCAATATTGTAAGAAAACTTTTCCCTATACCAATTTTTTGAAAATATCATCCCATATGATTATCGAGACTCATTTTTCTTATTGGAGCTTAGATCTAAATTGTACTTTAAACAATCTACTGTGTGTAGGTATCAGTCAGGGCCAGATTTCATTAGTTCCACATGGATGTGCAACTTGTCTATTATCATTTATTGAAAAGATGGTCTTTTCCTTGCCACTTTGAAATGGCTCTTTTTTTCATAATTCCATTACCAAATGTCCTGGGTTTATTTGGGGGTCATGTTCCTGTTTTTTTAAAAAAATACATTCTTACTATTCAGAGTAATCAATGGCACTGTATAACTACTATTGATGTATATGTAGCTATTCTGCTTTAATTTTGAAACATTGATATTCATAATCACCTTTTTATTATGATTTTAAACTGTTTTTTTCATTGATGATAGAGAGTATATGCTGTGTAATTTCATTTTTTTGTCACTAGTCACATCTTGATTAATGCCATGACAAAACTTAAATCTTGCTAAATGTTGAATATGATCTTGCCATAAATATGTATTTTTTTTTTAGTTTGGGGATATATTATCAGCTTTGTACACATTTTTAATCACCTTGTTCAAATCTGCAATTTTCCTACTAATTTGTGTTTGTATTTGTTTTTAAGATAGATGTGTTGAAATACTGGACTATAATTGTGGAATCATTTATTTTTCTCTTGTTCCCAGCAGGTGACTAGAAACACTGTATTTCCAGACCATTTGTATCTACATTCAGTTTATACTGACCTATAGATGGGCTTGAGTTTTTAAAGTGACCAGGATCTATCTCCAATTCCCATTCTCCTTCACTTTGAACTGACAATCTAAAACCAAGGACTTTAGCAGTACCAGAACCGCCTTCTCTACTTTTGGCATGCTCAAATGTTGTTAGTAAGCCAAGTTAATTTTCTCATATACTTGCTTAATTCTTAACTGAAATTACCAGACCACTCAAAGGAAATAGCATCTGCCAAATTCAATGTGAAACTTTTGTCTATTTAGGTTCACTCCCTGATTTTAGTATGTAATACCTGTAAATTAGAGTGCTTCACACACACACACACACACACACACACACACACAGAGTTTTCTCAGTAACTCTGATGTAGATTTTATGTAAATTTACTAATGCTTTATTACTCAAAGATGAAATTCTGATTTTTCTTTATTTTAATGTGTTTCATTTGATTTTTATTCTATTTATTTGTACATAGTTAATCTGTGTTACAACCCACATAATGTTTACTGTTTCCCTGAGCTAGGGCCGTGAGTCAGATTAGAATATTATAGGCATGAGAAATTTAAGAAATAAGACAAAACATGAAAATAAGTGAAATAGCGGGATCCTATGGGGACCAGTTCTCATGGAGACTGGCTCTAACTCCCCAAAATGGGTCCTAGGGTTTTATTTAAATGAATGGGAACAACAATGAGATTCAGTGTGAAGAACTTCCTGAGGAAATAGGAAGAAGATGTCAGAAACAACTGAGCTGGAGTTTAGCAGGTTGGGCCTGCCTCCTCGATCTCTGGGGCTGCTGCATTTGGCACCTAGGGCTGTGGCCTAATGTTATGGGCTGATTTAAAAGCTATGTCAGGCTGACCCCATTCTGCTCAGACATCTCATCCGGTCCAAATTAACCCCTCTAACTGAAGAGTGCTCCCACATGCATAGAAGCTGACATCCTCACCCGTTTGTACCTTGACCACAGTGTCTTTAAACTATGGAGCCGGTGCTAGCTTACTTCCTGAGTGGGTATGGGAGATGCCAATTCTGAGAACTTGGTGACATTTTATGAAATGTATCTTATGATTGTACTTGCCTCTCCTGCCTGCCTCCTTTGTGTTGTTCTGTTTAAATGGCTTCTCCACTGCATTCAGTGTGTTTGGCTACAGAGATGTCTGCTTTATGCTCCCTTGGCCCTGGCTAAAATAAATCCTTTGTCTTTTCTTTAAAAACACCTGGAGTTTTATTTGAGATTTTATAATCTCACCTCAACACTAAGGTAGGGCGTCAGCATAATCAGGGCATTTTCCAACCTGGGAATTTCACCCAGGGGTTCCCAGAAAAGCAGCCTCCTTGCCTTGTGATGGCTCCATAATTCATTCATGGCCTCCAAAAATTTTACTTAACTATGTTGTTTAGTTTCTAAATGCTTTTTTCTTGGATAGTTTTGAAGAATACCTCCACTGCAGATTCCTTTACTTCATTAATTACTTCAACATTTTTAAACATGCATATTTTATAATTTTATAAAATTGTCACATCATCTCTACTTTTGCCTAGATATTGATTCTTCTATGATTTTATGTAACATTTTTCATGCTGTGCTTTTTACATGTTTTATTAGTTATTCATATTGTCATTTTCATGTTTGTTTTATTTTTTCCCTCCATCCCATGAGTTCTGAGTTGTGAATGAGTCTCTAATGTGAAATTTTGTGTTTCCTTTTATCAGAAAGCAGTTTTTTGGACATTATGTCTGGAATTTTCTCTTTAGGTTTTATTTCAAGTAAAACAGAACAAATCTAAGGCTATCTTTTTGACAATAGCCCTAGTTTTCCTAGAATAACACTAATTTAATAAATTCTATTCACTTAAACCAATTCTGTTGGGTGTTGTTGTTATTTGATATCCAATTTTGTGTCCCTAGTGACAGACTGAAGACCTAGAAACTCATATTCTGAGACTGTAAAATCTACCTAGGAAATAAAAAGGATTGGATTTTTTTCATATTTTGGTTAGTCTAGGTAAAACCCTCATGACTTTACCCTGTTTATAAAGCCATCCTACATCACTCATTTCATTGTGTCTTCTTCCAGAAATTTAAACTCCACATTGCTATCAATCTTGAACCATTTGATTACTCTTCCCTGGTGTGATGCACCATTTAGCATTACCTCCATGCCAATTTCTAAATGTGCCACAACACTTTTCATTTGATAGATGAGGCAGTCCATATATCATTCAGAAGACTCACTGGTTAGGCTCAACTGATCCTGAATGCTGCATCATATTTTTTGTTGTTGTGTTTTCTCTCCTTATTATTGTTTTGCTCTTTGGCAAGTTTTGTAAAACCAAAGTATGCTCTCTTCTGATGTCTTTACCAACTATTAAATGCACTGAGAGTAACAGTAATTCTTTTGTTTTCTTTATCTTTCTCACAACACCTTCATTTTAAGACCATATTAACTGCATACCTATTAAGTGTTATTCATTGATCTAGATGCAAAAGTTGTAGAGATGAAAAAGTTATCTTCACTCAAGAAATTTAGAATCTATTGAAAGAAACAGCAGTATATGCAACTAGCATAGCTGTATGAGAGTTTAAAGTGCTATTGAAGCGGGGAAGGAAGCAATTCATTCTGACTTAGGAAGCTTGGAAATGCTTCATGGAACAGGTGGAGCAGTGTTCAGTAATTACTCTATTGAAAAAAGTAATCTGTTCAATGCATCGACTTTCCACTATAGTTTCTTAGACTATTTTTGCTGGCAAAGTGAGAGTTTTAAGACATTTTTCATCCCCAACTACATCTTGAGACATCTGTGAGTTTTAAAACATTCCTTTTTCTGGCCCATCAACAGTAAATTTACAACCTACAGGTCAGAAACCAAAGCTTTTCAATTTGTAATTGACAAATAGCAGGAAGCATCTCACTTTATCACAGAAACTTTAAAACTTCAAAATGAACCTGGGAAACATGGGGCACATTGCCTTCAATCAGGATCACTTCAGCTAGTTCTCCCAAACTCAGTGGGAAAGAAAGAACGAATTTCAGGAGGTCAAAATAATCCTAAAAGCTTCTTTCTTACAATAGCATTCAGCAAGCAATACTGAGTTCCCACAGTCTCAATATGAGACAAATTTGTATCATATGTCAAAACCTTAGAACTAATTTTGAAGCCCACTAAATCTGGTGCTACTTCAGATTGCTGTCTAAAATCTACACATCATTTACTTTATTTAAACTCTGTTATACAAAGGTTTTAAACCTATTTTCTTCTCATTAGGAATTTTTATAAGTCAGTAAGGAAAACATTTGTAATGTATAATAATAAGATCTGTAGAATATTTTTTAACTAATAATAACTAATTTTACTTATTTTTTATATTTTGTATATTTTTATTTAAATTTTAATTGATACATAAAAGTATTAATAGGACACCATGAAATGTTTCCATACACATATGTGTTATATGGTATTTAAATAGGTTAAAGATATCTATGTACTTAAATATTTATCATTTCTTAAAAACTTTAAAAATCCTTTCTTTTAGGTTTTGAAATGTACTGTATACACTTGTCATTTATAGTTCTACTGTGCAATAGCACACCAGAACTTTTTACTTCTAACTATAACGTAACACACATCGATACAAATTTCTCATCCCTTTCTCTCTCCTTCTTTCCCCAGTCTCTGGTAACCATCATTCTACTACACTTATATCATTACAAACTTGTGTTTAAACACATCAGACAAATTTACAATTTTTCTTAGTAAGTTCTTTTAGTTAATTAATTTATTTTAATTATATATTATGACAACAGAATGCATTTTGTATCATTGTACACAAATGAAGCACAACATTTTATTTCAGTGGTTGTATATGATGTGGTGTCATACCATACATGGAATCATACATGTAACTAGGGTAATGATGACCATCTCATTCTACCATCTTTCCTGCCCCCATGCACCCTCTCCACCCTCCCTCCCCTTTGCCCAATCACAGTTCCTCCATTTTTCCCATGCCTCTCCCCTCCCCATTATGGATCAGCATCCACTTATCAGAGAGAATATTTGGCCTTAGGATTTGGGGGATTGGCTGACTTCCAACTTAATTCATTTACCAGCAAATGCCACAATTTTATTCTCTTTTACTGCTGAGTAATTTTTCATTGTGTATATATACCATAGTTTCTTTATCCATTCATCTTTTGAGGGGCTCCTAGGTTGCTTCTACAGTTTAGCTATTATGAATTGAGGCTACTATAAACATTGATGTGGCTGTGTCACTATAGTAGGCTGATTTTAAATCCTTAGGGTATAGACTGAGGAATGATATAGCTGGGTCAAATGGTGGTTCCATTCTGAGTTTTCTAAGGAATCTTCATATTGCTTTCTATAGTGGTTTCACCAATTTGCAGTCCCACTAGCAATGTTTGAGTATGCCTTTTCACAGCATCCTCACCAACATTTATTGTTGTCTGTATTTTTGATAACTGCCATTCTGATTGGTGTGAGATGAAATCTTAGAGTAGTTTTGATTTGCATTTCTCTAATTACTAGAGATGTTGAACATTTTTTCATTTATTTGATCAAATGTGTATCTTCATTTGAGAGAGTCTGCTCAGCTCCTTAGCCCATTTATTGATTGGGTTGTTTGTTTTTTTTGGTGTTAAGTTTTTCGAGTTCTTTATATACCCTGGATATTAGTGCTCTATCTGACGTGTGTGTGTATGTGTGCGCCTGCACGTGCGTGCCAAAGATTTCCCTCCAAAATGTAGGCTCTCTCTTCACCTCATTGATTGTTTATTTTGCTGAGAAGAAGCTTTTTAGTATGATTCCATCCCATTTATTAATTATTGATTTTATTTCTTGTGCTTTAGGAGTCTTGTTAAGGAAGTTGGGGCCTAATCCAACGTGTGATGAAGATTTGGGTATACTTTTTCTTCTATTAGGCCAGAGGATCTTGGGACTAATTCCTAGACCCTTTATACACTTTGAGTTGAGTTTTGTGCATGGTGAGAAATAGGAGTTTATTTTTATTTTGCTGCATATGGATTTCCAGTTCTTCCAGCACCATTTGTTGAAAAGGCTATTTTTTCTCCAATGTATGTTTTTGTCACCTTTGTATAATATTACCTTATGTGGGTTTGTCCCTATGTCTTCTATTCTGCACCATTGGTCTACACATCTACTTTGGTGCACATACCATTTCATTTTTGTTATTATAGCTTTGTAGTATAGTTTAAGTCTGGTATTGTGATTCCTTTTTCACTCTTCTTGCTAAAAAATGCTTTGGCTCTTCTGAGTCTCTATTTTTCCAAATTAATTTCATGATTGTATTTTCTATTTCTATAAAAAATGATGTTGTGATTTTAACTGCAATTGCATTGAATCTGTATAGCACTTTTGGTAGTGTGGCCATTTTGACAATATTAATTTTGCCTATCCAAGAGCATGGAAAATCTTTTCATTTTCTAAGGTCTTCTTCAATTTCTTTTTTGTTGTTGTTGTTTTTTAGTGTTCTGTAGTTTTCATTGTAGAGGTTTTTCACCTCTTTTGTTGATTAACACATTTTTTCTTTCTTTTTTTTTTTTGAGGCTATTGTGAATGGGGTAGTTTTCCTAATTTCTCTTTCAAAGGATTCATCACTGATGCATAGAAATGCATTTTATTTATGGGTATTGATTTTATATCCTGCTACTCTGCTGAATTCATTAATTAATTCTAGAAGTTTTCTTGTGGAGTTTTTTGGATCTTGTAAGTATAGAATTATGTTGTCAGCAAATAATGATATTTTGAATTCCTCTTTTCCTATTTGTATCCCTTTAGTTTCTTTTGTCTGTCTATTTCTTCTGGCTAGATTTTCAAGGACTATGTTGAATAGAAGTGGTGAAAGAGGCCATCTCTGTCTTGTTCCAGCTTTTAGAGGGAATTCTTCCAATTTTCTTCATTTATAATGATGTTGGCCTTTGGTTGAACATAGATAGCTTTTAAATTATTGAGGTATGTTTCTACTATCTCTAGTTTTTCTAGTGTTTTGAACATGAAAGAGTGCTGTATTTTGTCAAATGCTTTCTCTGCATCAATTGGTATAATCATATAATTCTTATCTTAAATCTATTGATGTGATGAATTATATTTATTGATTTCTGTATGTTGAACCAAACTTGTATCCCTGGAATGAATCCTATTTGATCATGGTGAACTAGTTTTTTTAAATATATTTTTGTATGCGATTTGCCAGAATTTTTGTATCAATGTCCATCAGAGATATTGGTATGACATTTTCTTTCCTTGATGTGTGTCTGCCTGGTTTTGGTTTCAGAATAATACTAGTTTCAAAGAAAGAGTTTGGAAGGGTTCCTTCCTTTTCTATTTCATGGAATAATTTGAGGAGTATTGGTGTTAATTCTTCCTTGTAGGTCTTATAGAACTTAACTGTGAATCTCTCTGGTCTTGGGCTTTTCTCTGTTGGTAGGCTTTTGATGGTGTCTTCTATTTCCTTCCTTGAAATTGATCTGTTTAAATTTTGTATGTCCTCTTGACTCAGTTTGGGTTGATCATATGCCTCTAGAAATTTGTTGGTGTCTTCAAGATTCTCTGTTTTATTGGAGTATAAATTTTCAAAATAGTTTCTAATTAATTGTCTTCTGTATTTCAATTGTGTCTGTCATGATTGCCGCAGTCCAGCTGCAGCAAAATAACCAGGGGGTGATGAGCAACTTGTATACATTGATACAGCAGGAGTGGGAGCCGTTTATTGTAGGACAGGAGGGGTATATATACATTACACACAGCTTATCTTAATTAACATAAACTAGATACAGCAGTCAACCAATAAGGAATCTCCACACTTAATGGCTCGCTGGCGTTATTTCACAAACCACTCCCTCTGGCAAAATGCCAGGCCATCTTGACTTGTTTACAGACCTTAACACATGATATTTCCTTTTTTTAAAAAAAAAATATTTATTACTCAATTGTAGTTGGACACAATACCTTTATTTATGTATTTGTTTGTTTGTTTGTTTATTTTTATGTGGTGCCAAGGATCAAACCCATATTAGGCAAGTTCCACAATACCTACAAGGAAGAATTAATACCAATACTCCTCAAATTATTTCATGAAATAGAAAAGAAAGGAACCCTTCCAAACTCTATGAAGTTGGTATCATCCTGAAACCAAAACCAGGCAGACACACGTCAAGAAAGAAATGTCATACCAATATCCCTGATGAACATAATGTAAAACCTCTCATAGAATTGATATTTCCTTTTACATTGTATATTTTAGCAATTTGAGTTTTCTCCCTCCTTCTTTTTGTTAGAGTGGCTAAACGATTGTCAATTTAATTTTCTGTTTCAAAGAACCAGCTTTCTGTTTTGTCAATTTTTTTAATTGTTTCTTTAGTTTCAATTTGATTAATTTTTGCCCTAATTTTCATTATTTTCTGTATTCTGCCTCTTTTGGTGTTGGCTTGTTCTTATTTTTCTTTTTTTTAGGCTTTGAGCTGTAATACCATGTCATTTATTTGTTGATTTTTTTCTTCTTTTTTATCAATGAACTCCATGCAATGAACTCTCCTCTTAGCACTGCCTTCATAGTGTCACACAGATTTTGATAAGTTGTATCAGAGTTCTCATTTATCTGTAAGAATTTTTTTATCTCCTCCCTAATGTCTTCTGTTATCCATGTGTATTTCTATAGCATATTGCTTAGTCTCCAGGTGTTAAAGAACTTTTTTTAAAATTTTTATCATTGATTTCTAATTTCATTCTATTATGGTCTGATAGAATGCAGGATAGTATCTCTAGGTTTTTTTGTATTTGGTAAGATTTGCTTTATGGCATAACATATGCTCTATTTTGCAGAAGGATCCATGTGCTGCTAAGAAGAAAGTATATTTGCTCCTTGATGGATGGAATATTCTGTGTCTGTGAAGTCCAAATTATTGATTGTGTCATTGCATTCTATAGTTTCTTTATTTAATTTTTGTTTGGAAGATCTACCCAGTGGCAAGAGAGGTGTATTAAAGTCATCCAGTGTTATTGTGTTGTTTATACTTGGTTCTTGTATTTGAGAAGGAATTGTTTGACATACTTAGATGCCCCATTGTTTGGGGCATAGTTACTTATGATTGTTATGTCTTGTTAATGAATGAATCCCTTAAGCTGTATGAAATGTTCTTCTATATCCCTTTTCATTAGCTTTGAATTCCACTTTATATGAGTTTGGAAACCCCTGCTTGTTTATGAGGTCCACGTGAGTTGTACTTCCCCCGCCCCCTCTTTTCACCTTCAGTCTGTGAATGTCTTCCTATGAGATAAGTCTCTTGAGGGCAACATATTATTATTATTATTATTTTTAATTCAATCTGTCAGTCTATGTCTTTTAATTGATGAGTTTAGGCCATTCACATTCAGGGTCATTATTGAAATATGGTTTGTATTGGGATATTTTGGTTTACTTTTGCTTTTGATTTTGACATGGTTTCTCCTTTGATTGGCCTTTCCTTTAGTGTAGTTCCTCCCTTTGCTGATTTTCATTGTTGTTTATCATTTCCTCCTCCTAAAATATTTTTCTGGGAATGTTCTCTAGTGTGTGCTTTCTCACTATAAATTCTTTTATCTTTTATCATGAAAGATTTTTATTTTGCCATCAAATCTGAAGCTTAATTTTGCTGGATACAAGATTCTTGGTTGACATCCATTTTCTATCAGAGCTTGGTATATATTGTTCCAGGATCTCCTGGCTTTGATGATCTGGGTTGAAAAATCTGCTGAGATATCAATTGGCCTCCCCCTATATGTAATATGATTTCTCTTTCTTTATAATGTGCCTTGGTGTAAATCTGTTGGTGTAGATCTGTTGTAATTTTGTATATTTGGTGTTCTGAAAACATCTTGTATTTTATTTTCTAATTCATTCTTCATGTTTATGAAATTTCCTGTTTTTTTATTATCAAACTGAAGAGATTGTGCATTCCTTTAGTTTGAAACTCTGTGCCTTACTCTATCCCAATAACTCTTAGGTTTGTTCTTTTGAGGCTATCCCATAATTATTGGATGTTCTGTTTCTTAACATCTTTACTGTGTTGTCAAATTTATTTTCCAGATTATATACTTTGTCTTCATTATCTGATGTTCTATCTTCCAAGTGATCTACTCTGTTTGTGATGCTTTCTATTGAGTTTTTTATTTGGATTATTGTTTCCTAAATTTCAAGGATTTCTGATTTTTTTTCACAATCTCTATCTCTTTCTTGAAGTAATCTTTGGCTACCTGTATTTTCTCCCTTATCTCTTTGTTGGTGTGATCAATGGTTGCCTATATTTGCTCTCTCATCTCTTTGTTAGTGTGATCAATGATTGCTTGTATTTGTTCTCTTCTCTCTTTGTTGGAGAGATCAATTTTTGCCTGCATTTGTTCATTTATGTCATTCTTTAATTCACACATCATTTTAATTTTGTACATTCTGAACTTCTCTAACATTTCATTAACTGCGCTGTCCATGGGTTCTGTTATTGTAGTATCTCAGTTTGGGTCACTTTCCTTGTTTTTTTTCATGTTTTCTATGTGTCTTCCTTTCTTTCAGTGTGGATTTGAGGTATAGAGTTTCTACCCTAGAGTCTTGTAGTATCCTTGCAGATTATTTGTACCTCACTTTGGTGTTGGGTTTTAAGACCCTGCTGGTGTCCAGACCCTGCTGGATGCTACTGCAACTAAAGTTGTTGGTGGCAATAGCGTAGGCAACTTAGAAATAGCGGTGGATGTGTTCCAAGATGGTTGCAACATCTTTCAAAGATGGGGCTAAAAGGGTGGGCTTTACACTGGTTTTGGAATGCCTGCTCCAAGATATAGCTGCTTCTAGGCCCTGTTTGCTATTGAAAGGTAGAGGTTACTATGTGAGGAGGGTTATGGTGATGGCTGCAGTGTCCCAAGATGGAAGTGGGTAAGGCCTGGTCTCCCAGTTGAGGTAGGCTGCAGACCCTAGCCTATGCTAGACCTGGCTCCCAAGCTGGATGGAGGAAGTAAGCTTGGCCTGGGGTCTGAGCTCCACCAAGTTTCTGCTGGTGGGCAGGATGGACCTTGGCCTACTCTGGGCCTGAGCTCCCACACAGGTCTGTGGAGGCAATCCTGGGTCCAGGACTAACCTCTGGTGGGGGTCTGCTGGTCAGCCTTAGTAAGTTTTAACTGTTAGACATGGTTTCTAATAAAAGAATTACTCCATCTTGTATTATGCTTGGACATATATGTTTGGATAAAAATAATTGTGGTCACAGAAATAGTGATTCATAGAAGTAACAATTTGAAATTTTAAATTAAGCAATACATCCAGAAATATGAGACTTTTGCAGCTTTATTTTCTGTGAGAGGCCAACTAGCATGTGCCTGTGTCTGTCTCCCCTTCTGATTGGTGTGGCATCATCATTGGTCACTCTGTGATCTGTTTGCCTAGGTAACCACAGACAATAGTCCCAATTTTTAGGGTGGAGCGACTGTGTCTTTGTGCATGGGCGGGCCTTCCTACATCCCCATGGGTGGAGCTATGCTCACCTGTTCCTTTGTAATATTACCCCTTGCCCTTTTAGGATGGAATGTTCCATGGAAACACCCTCTGGGTGTCCCCTTCTCTCACTCTGCCCTTGGGTGTGGCCTACCTAGATGTCAGTCAACCTACTGACAGCAGACATCATGAAGCTAACTCAGCCTCTTGAAACCTGACCCCTTGCCTCATTTGAATGGCTTCTCCTTAATAAAAGGGGTCTGCACTCTCTCTCTCTCTCCCCCCCCCCACCACATTTAAGGTCAGAGGAGCCATCACAGCACCCCCAAATAAAAAAGTATTTCTGTTTCTTGTGTGATTATTTCACACAGCCCAGTTCCTCTAGAGTGACCCCTGAGTGTTTTAGTGCATGCAATTCTGCAAGTGGCATCCCTGAGTGGGCAAAAGGTCTGAGTGTTTATGTCCCTGGGAACACAAAAATTTTCAATATATGTTGTTTTATTTTTTAAATATACATTTTGGGATCTAACAATTGCTTTGTTCTTTGCATTACTGTGCTAAGACTCAGTGGTTTATCAGTTCTTTCTATTTTGAATATTTTATACTCTTCGGTACTTGAGTAGCTTCTTTCAAGGTCACAATAAGACAATATATTTTAAATGTATATAATTTAAAATATATACTGAACTTGTGAAAATAAAAATTAAACTTGAACTGTATTTTGTCTTGATTTTCCTTTCTATTGTTTATTGCTTTTCCTAGACATTTCAGAGAATAAATGCATAAAGATTTATGGGGAAACAAAATAAATTTGTTTTAATATGAATATTCCCTTGGTAGGAGTTATGGCATAGTTTGGTTTGAAATAACTATTGTGAAGTCTCTTCTTTTTGGAATACATTTTTAAAAATTTTTAAATATTCTATTTTTCCTTTTTACTATTTTATATATACTTACTAAATGTCATGTTCACAGACAAAATGCTTATAAATCACATATATGAATATTTTTCTAATATTATATTAAATGAAATATTTAGGGTGTTAAATTATTTTATAATATTTTCTTTATCCAGTCTTCATTAAAATAAATAATTTTGAAATAAAAATTGTGTGTACCTCTATAAACAAAAGCAAGAACACATTCTTTTCTCAATATTTAAAAGTAGATATTTCACTCTTATTGATATTAGTAAGATAGTTTGTGACAAAATTTTTAAATTATTTATTTATTTTTTTAAGTTGTAGATGTACACAATGCCTTTATTTTATTTTTATGTGCTGCTGAGGATCGAACCCAGTGCCTCACACATGGTAGGCAAGCGCTCTACTGCTGAGCCACTACCCTAGGCCCAAAGCATTTTTAGAAGCCCTCTATTACTCTTCATTGACTGTTGTCCTTTCCATTATGAGGGCAATAAGAATTATACTTTAAATGATGTCTATTAAATAAATAACAGCTTGATTGATAATACATTTTTATATTTTATCATAATTATGAGTGAACTGTTATTCACTGGGTCTAGGTTTAATAAAGACTTATCATATATGGAAAAGACAAATCCTACCTTGTTTGTCTGGTATTTGGGACAGATAAACATCTGAATAGCCAAGCATGGTGGCACACCTATAATCCCAGTGATTCAGGAGGAATAGCTCAGTGGTAGAGCACCTTTGGGTTCGATCATCAATACTGAGAGGAAAAAGAAAAGAAAAAGAAAAAACCTGGCCAAGATATAAAACTGCCTCACTCCTCCACCCCAGCCCCACCCTTCAAGAATATGGAAGATCAAAATAATAATGGAAACAGATTAGGCCAATAGATTTTTAGAGAAAGCAGTTCCCTGAGAGATAGTGGGGAGAGAACTACTTTATGGGAAAGAGACTATTTGGGAAAATTCAATGGAAAGGATCTATTCTGTAGAAATCTAGAATATAGGAAGGAAATAATGGGAAAAGAAGCAAATGTGAAAGTATGTGTGAATAGAAAAAGTACCCTCTTTGCATTCTTGCCTGTAGTTATCTTCCCCTGAGGCTTGAACACAATCAGATGCTGAATGAGATAATTTGTATGTGCAGATTTATATTTATGGGTTCCTATTTAGCTATGGTGTCTTGCCTTTTATCTAGAGAATCTAAATATAGATCTTTTAAATCATATCCTAATTTTTGTTGTTGTTGTTGTTTTCTAAATGCAAAATCAGTTCTTAATCATTTCTTGGCAATGGTGCTATTAGAAAAGACATTATTTTGCTAACAATTGCAATATACTGAGAAATGATTGCATCAAACTTAATTGTAAAGTAATTGAAATTGTATTAATTTTATGAAAAATCATAATGCACCACCATTATTAACAATTAATGCTTAAAGAGACTAAAGAGTCATTACAGCACGAAACACAAGTGTCAAATATTAAAGGGAAAGTGTGACTAAAATTTTAAGAGGTTTTGAAAATGAAAAGTGTGTCGGATAGTTACAAATCCCTGAAAGTCTTTGCAAGGATGTGGATCTGTAAATGCTCTCTTTTCTAGTGGGAGTAAAGATAGTTTATCCTTTGATGTTTGAGCTGTGAATGTTAATGGATTTTCAGTATTATGGATAAGTAAATGCTCTGGGTGATGACATTTTATAAATGATTTTTAACTTTAATAATTCAGTTTGCCTCTCCCCTCTCATCCACTAGCATTAGGAAACAGTATAGTTGTGAGCCAGCCCACCAGATTGTACCTGATTTTGAGGAGGTGCCAGCCTGCCCTGGAGTGTCCTCTCAGGGCTCCCAGAGATGAATTTCAGGGCTGTTTTGGAAGATGGTGACCAATATAAAAAACAAAAACAAAAACTTCAGAGCTTCATTCTAAACAGCCTGACTTATAATTTAGTCTGACTCCTTAAGGGTGTTGTTTACTTTTTGTTAGGAGATTACATGTTTAAATAATTCTTTAAGCTTCTATTAAATTTCAAAAGTTAAAAACTGAATCTCCAGTTGAGAAATTCACTTTTTAAAAATAAAATGTTAAATTACAGCCTGTGAGTACCTTCCTGTGCTATTCTTCCTAATTGCTTGCCTCAAGGACAGTAATGAAGCTCCATGTCAGGTTGCTGAGGGCATAATGAGTGAAGGATGCTGTACATTTGTGCATGTTATGGATGTACTTGTGTTTCCTTTCAAAAATCTACTTTTATCAAAAGTGTAAATTAAGTACGCCTTCCCCTTTATAGGTTTGTTGGGGAATATAAAATATAATTGGCTTTCTTTGGAGTTTTGCATCATTGAAAACAAAATAGTCAAAAGCCTAGGTTTATTTAGATTTTATTGACATCAATGTTTCACATGAGTAGAATTGGAAAGAAAATCAGACTTTTTGGTTAACATAATTGAAACTGTAAGAGTAAGTTATTTTTATACATCTAAAAGTAAAGCAATAATGACAATGGACAATGAAGATCAATATTAAACAGTCAAACTCATTCATGGACAGAATATGAAGACTGATTGCATTTATATAAAGAAAGGTGGTTTAATTTTAACTGAAGTAAAAATATGAAGTAAAAATAACTATTAATACTGTCAATTTAATGATTGAATGATTATTACTTTTTTCTTCTTCTTCTCCTTCTTCCTTTTTTTTGTGGGGGGAGTACTGGGGATTTAACCCAGAGGTGCTTAACCACTGAGCCACATCTCCACCCCTTTTATTTTTTATTTTGAAATTCTGCTGAGGGTGGCTTTGAAGTTGGGATCCTCCTGTCTCAGACTCTTAGGCAACTGGGATTACAGGAGTATGTCACTGCACCCAGCTATGTATTCTTTTAATATCAAGTTTTATGTAATATTTCTAGTTCACATATAGTGTTACCTAAACATTAAATATGAGAATAGATGTAAAACTATTTCTGGTCATATCTATGTCATAGGTTCTTTTTAAAATATTATTTCTATTACATTTATGTAACAATCCAGATGAATATTTTATACTATCATTTTTTCTTCTTCTTTTATTATTTTGCTAACTCTGTACAATATTCTTGTAATATTAATAAAACGTTCTCTTTAAATGTCCACAGGTGCAGTAGTGAGCAAAATGGTGAACTCTGAAATCTAGTTTTCTTTCTGCCCCTTCTGTTACTGTGGCTTCCATCCACAGCAAACCTAATGAAAGGCTGGATGACATAAATATTGAGGCCTAAAACCCTGTAAAATCTTACTTAATCAGAATATGGAGATGAGAACTATTATTTCCAGGATCATATTGAGAAATAAAGATATTTTATGTAAAGCACTTATTGAGCTGCATTTCTTAAAGTTGAGAAAGCAATGGTCCCATAAAACAAATATATTCATGGGTGTGAAAACAGTTGAAAGTAGTTTTAAAGATAAATTAATCCAACAACATATTTTGAGTTTGTGGTTATTTTAAGGATTAATGTTTGAAGCTAAGTTCATAAAAGTCTAGGGACTTCAAGTACAGACACATATTAAACTAAAAAAAATGACTTCTTATACCTTATCATCACTTATTTTCCATTAGTCCACACTTATGTAATCCATTAATGTACTCATTATATCAAAATTTCATCCTCTGCAGGTACTCAAAACAACATAGAAATTCAATGACTATTTAAAATATATTGGCTACATTTCCCAATCAAAAGAACTAAAATGTAAGTTGTTAAAAATAGATATGCAAATTATTTGAATTAGTTTATGTTTTGATGCAGTATTTATATATAAACTTTACCCAAAGCATATAATTTCAATAAATGCTTACTTCATATGTTAGACAGAGTTAAAGGACCAAAGCACCCTATCATGTTTCAATTATAGAATTATCACATTGCTCTTTTTTACTTACTTTTCCTGTAATTTTAGTTCTCCAAGTTATTCTAACACTTGTCTTAATGCCTGATACACGAAGGATGCTGAAAAATTATAACTAGACTAACTTTCATGTCTTTTCATGACCCAGTTACCTAGTTAATTAGACCCTTGCTTGGGATTTTGGAAATTAGAATAAAATCAAAATAAAACCTTTTCAATGGCAGAAAATATATATTATAAAATACAGGCATTATCACTATCTTCATATCTCTGTACAGAAAACTTTCAATGGGAAAGAAAACAAAGAAAAAAGAAAAGGAAAAAAAAAACTGTAGTCCTAGAAATATTTTGCTGTTGTTGTTGTTGTTTCAGTTTGCTGATGTTTAAATTTTCTGCAAATTCAGGTAGTTTAGTTTCAAAAGCTACTATATGAATTTTCTCTAAAGCTATTTTCAATTAGACTCTGTCAAAAGAAAATGAATTATTACTGTCCAAACAGCATTTTAGAAGAATTAACATAAAAGAAGTCATCAATGAGCTAAAACAGAATGAAATATATAAAATAATAATCCATATAATATTAGAAAAACCAACATTCAAAAGTTCTCAACTATATTCTAAGCATACTAATGATTTAGAATTAAATTTATTCTAAATTATTATTATTCTTAAGTTGGTACTTCAAAAATATTTTAAAATGATCTGAAAATGTAAAACAAATTATTAATTAAATTTGAATTACAAAGAATTATATAATAGAACAAAATGAACATGCACATATCTTTTACGTTGACACCACTTTTACGTTGACACAACCTCATATGTTGAAGTATATAACATTAGAGAAGCACGCAGAGGTAAGCATACAAAGCAGGGTTTATTTAAAAAGGATTAACATAGACTTCTCCCAGCAGGGAGAAGTGGGCCATAGCTGGTATCCTGGTATCCCCAGAAGCAAGGGTGTTTTGCCTTTTTATATGTCCTAGTCTTCCTTTGTTCTCCTGCTCTCTTTCCCTTAACTCTCTCCTTCCTGCATAAGTGAGTGAGCCCTGGAAATACTCAGAGAGATGGCCAAAAGGTGAGTAGCAGATGGATGGGGGAAGGGCTGAATGGAGCAGCCCAGGACATATTAATTAACAATTAATTAATTCCCTATAGGAAGGGACAATTCCTGGGACAGGTTACCTTAGCAACAGGTTGGAGCAGGAGCAGTTTCTTGATAAGGGTAAAGGAAGGGCTATGAAGGAATTAACATTTCAATCCCTCAGGGGACTCACTCAACTTGACCTCCTTGATCAGATCTGACTTGATTTGACACTATCTATACTGACTGCCTGTCTAATTCTGACTTCAATGTCATATAACAATACCAAAGAAGCATAAAAGTTATATAATAAGGATAACCGAAAACTATAAAATTACTTTAATAGTATTTAGTTTTTGTCATACTATTACAAAGTGTTTCAGATCAAAAAATTGGAAATATAGGAAATCTTGCTAATAATTATAAGAAAAAAAACTAAAATCTTACAGAAATATGATGTACTAATGTGGGCTATATAATTAGTAGATGAATAAATTAAAGCTTAGCAATAATGACCGCATAAATTCAGAAAAAATGATATGAAAGGAAAATAAATAAACTAGTATATTTATAATTTGATAGCCATTCAAATTTATGGTAAATTCAAGAATGCTGAACCTCACAGGTTGAAATAGCATTCAAATATTTGAGAAAATGCTATTCCTACTGATGTCACTTATAAAATATTAGGTTATTTTTTAGTTGGTTGATTTTGTTTTTTACATTTATATATGATTTGAAGGTTAAGGTTTCTCTATAATATGCCAAAATACCAAATATGAAATTGACAACTCATAAAGTTATTTTTAACAAATTGTATACGAAAAGTATAAATTAAATCAAATGCAAATGAAAAGAAATATGCAAGATAATAATGGAAATTGCAACTGAAATCCAATATAATAGGCCATAGAGCCCATACATAAACCTTAAGAAGGTTAGTATTTCTAAATCATCTTCCATGATCACCAGATAGTCAATAATCAACAATGAATAGTTATTTTGCTATTGGATTTAAGTGCCCTGTTTTACACAGAGTTTGACACATCTCTGAAAGAAATAAACTATTTGAACTTTGCTTTCTTTATGAAAAATCATACTTACTCTAGAAAATTTTTTTAAAAATAAGAATGATCAGATTTAGGAATTGCTATGGTTTGAATATCCCCTCCAAAAATCATATGGCAACTAATTGATATCATAACAGTATTAAGAAGTGAGGACTATATGATGTCTTTAGGTCATCAGTGCACTGATTAATTAAGGCCAAAATCCTGGTCATGAGTTAGTTACAAAGGGGGAGTTCAGCTCCCACCCTTTTTCTCTTTGTCTCATGTACTCATCCTTCTGTGTTCCTCAGTGGAATAATGCAGAATGAAGACTCTCACCAGATGTGACCCCATGATCTTGGACTTAGCAGCCTACAGAAACAAGAAACAAATTACTTTTCTATACAAATTACCCAGTCTGGGGTATTCTCCAATAGCAATACAAAATAAACTAAGGAAAAAAAAATAGTATCAAGAAGTGAGGCTGTAGGTATTAAAATACTTGAAATGATGAAAATCCCTTTGACACTGGGTAATAGAGGTTAGAAGAACTTTGAAGTGAATGATGGAAAATTCTGCTCATTATTTATGAAGCTTTAAGGGCAATTCTGGTGAGGGCTCCTAAGAAGAGATAACTAGGAAAGGTTTGGAACTTCTCAGATTATTTAAGTCTTCATGTTCAGAATTCTGTTGAGATCTTAGACAATATTGAGGCTCAACATACTAGAAACAAGAGTAAAGACCATACTTGCACAATCTCAGAAGACTTGGCTTTATCTTGTCTATGCCCTGGAACTTTAGGAAAGGTAGAAGTTTAATGTAATGAACTAGAATGTAAGACAAAATAAATACCTACCGAGCAAAGCATTCAGGCTACCAAATGACTTTTTCTAACTGCTTATAGTGAGAATTGAGAGTTAAGAAATGATTAAAGATGGAAAAAGTAAAACAGAAACATTTGAAAAACTCTCAGCCTTATCATGTAAAGGGCAGAAAAGGGTGCTTGGGAAAAAAATACCAGGGGTGTGGCCAAGTAAGCACTTGAATAAAGACATTGAGATAGATGAAAGAGAACTTAAGTGCTATTTATTTATTAAATTATGGGAGAAAGATCCCAAAGACATTTCTGAGATCTTTGAGGCTACCTTTCCCAAAACAGTCCCAGAGCTCAAGGAGGGTAGAATGGGATTATAGATGAGTGGGAGCTTTTTCCACAATCTCACTGCCCAGAGCTGCCTCAGGATTTTGCTGCCCACATTTGGGTATAGCACTCCTCTGCCACCTTAGCCAAGGCTCAAGCAGGCACAGGTTTGGCTTGATGGGCTGCTCTGGAATGAGCAAGTGGTTAGACCTGGTGGTATCCACATTGTGCTTTCTCTGTAAGTACACAGAATTTAAGAGCTTTGTGGCATGCCTTTCTTCCACAAGATCAAAGGATGTTGCCAGCTACCTGGTAGCCCAAAAAGAGACTAGTTGAAAGGCCAGAGCCCCAACAGAAAGTCACTATTAGACCAATGCCAAGCAGATATGTGAGGTCAGAGGCAGAGGCTATGGATAGCCCCTACTAGCGTAATCCCTGGGGAACTGTAAAAGTGGGGCCATCCCAAAGAACACAGAACTGCAGAGCTACTATTATGCAAGGCCAGGTACGAAGACTGTCACTTGGGCTGAGCCTAGTGGGGCACAGGAACTAGATTTTGCAAGACTTGGGTGGCCCAATCTGGCAAGTGTATCCAAGAAGTGGGTCATAGATTCAAGGAAGATTTTTCTGGAGCCCCAAACCATGGTGTTTTGTTGTTGTTGTGTTTTTATTTACTTGGAATCAGCTACCTCTTTTATCCTTTTCTCCTTGCTGATTTCTCATGTTTTGATGGGATTATTTATTTTATGAGAGGTACATGGCACTTTGGAAGCAAATAACCTGTTTAATTTCATAGGCAAATGACTGGAGGGAAAATTTATGTAGAGATGACTTGTGCCTTGATCTCACCCATATCTGATTCAGAGAAGACACTGGACTTTGGACTTTTGAGTTGGTACTGGAGCCAGATAAGGCTTTGGTGCTATTCGGATGGAATTAATGTATTTTGTAATTAAGAATAAGACCCAGAGCCAGAATTCTATGGTTAGAATATGTGCATTTTAATATATTCACATAAACATTAATATGTCAAATATGCTATGTATTTCTCTTGTGAGATATTCTAATTCGTTGCTTTTACTTCCACCTTCCATAACGTATAGACCTAGGCATAATTCAGCCAAGTTCTTTACAACTATATATACTTTCATGGCATATATACATAAAAGCAAAAATGTATCATTTGGAGGTAATTGGGGTTACATGGGGTCCTGAGGATGGGCTCCCACATGGGATTAGTGGCTTGATAATAAGAGAAAGAAATTGCCGTTGGCACACTGGCTCCATGCTACCATGTGACGCCATCTACTATGTTATATTACAGTATGACAAAGTTCACCCAATGCTTGTGCCACATTTTTGGACATCTTAGCATCCAGAAACATGAGCCAAATGAACCTCTACTTTTTACAAATTATCCAGTTGTATTATTCTCTTATAGCAACAGGAAATATACTAAGACATAAATGATCCTTTAAAAACATATACCACAAATGATTGTTAAATAATATATGAAGGTTAAATGAGGGTAGATTCAGCATAAGAATACTAATTTAGATTAGATTTTGGCCTCTCTCTACATGAGAAACAAGTTAACTTTTCATAATTTATATATAATAAACAAAGTACTATATATTAATTAAATAATTAGTATTTTGTAATTATCACAATAATTTTACAACAAAGTGATGAATATGGATGATGCGTATTTGATTTATTATACAAGTCACTATTTAAATACTATCATATAAATATCCTTTTTATTATATAGAGTATAAAACTTTACTATTCATTTTTAACTGTTTCTGTAAGTTTTATAGTTACACTCTATAGTTACATTTCTGTAGCATTTTAATTTTTATTGGTTCATATTAATTACATATTAAAAACATAACTTGATCAATTCCACTCTCCAATATTTTCCTCTTCTTTCTTGCTATTTGTATTCTTCATGATTACTATTCTAACTGGAATGAGATGCAATTCCATTGTAGTTTTAAATTGCATTTCCTTAATGCTAAAGATGTTGAATATTTTTTTCATAAAACTGCTGGCCACTTGTACTTAATTTTTTTATGTTTATTTTATTTATTTATATGTGGTGCTGAGGATCAAACCCAGGGCCAAACACGTGCTGCACGAGTGCTCTTCAGCTAAGCCACAACCCAAGCCCCGTATTTCTAACAGATGCATAAAACATAAATATTTACACAGTGATGGGGTACCATGTAATGTTTCAATGCATATATATATATATATATATATATATATATATATATATATTGCATAATCCTTAAATCAATTTAAACATATTTATATCCTCAAACATTGACTTTTAACTAGTTTCACATTTTTAACTACATTTATCATTTCTTTGTGGTTAAAACCTTCAACATCCTTTCCTCTAACTTTCTGCAATGAATTGTACAATTATGTTGTGGTACATGTGGTATATATATCACGTTTTCTTTAGTCATTTGTCAGTTGATGGACACTTAGGTTTTGAATTTTTACTTTAAAAAATTTCTAGAAGACACCATATTTTTTCCCCTAGAAATCATGCTTAATAATAAAAAAAAAAGACTACTCCCCATCAACTTCATATATTTTATATAAAAATTACCACTAATAAAACAAGTACAAATATTATTAAAATCCCACTAAAAGCAATTTTATAAGTCAGTGAAAATTGGTAAAGAGTATATAGATTAGATTTGCTATTTTGTTATTTGTACAAGTCTTCAAATAGAGTTGGGGAAAGTTTAAATACAGCAATATTTTTATAGATTCTATTACATGCTTTCTTTTACAACATATAGATGATGATGAATATAGAATGAAATCATTAGGTTGTATGACTTTTTTCTGTTTATAAAGTTCTTCCAAAAATTAAGCTCTTTTAATACCCATATGAAATAGCTTATTAAAAATCAGAATAAAGTAATTATAATTGATTAAGCTTGTTTTTCCTTATGCTTTAAGAATTAATTCATTTATTCTCAGTATACTTTGAAAACCTCATAGAGTAATAAACTTATGCTACTTCTTTTTAAAATACAAGGAAATTAAGACTAACAATGATTGAATAACTAAAGTCATAACGTTAGCAAGTGGTACAGCCTGAAATCAAAGCCAGTTCAATTAAATTCCCAAAGCCTTAAGTCTTTGTGCTGCTTCAAAAAGAAACCAATTTGTACTTGCCAAAAGCCAATGTTCTTTGCTAGTTAGTGATCAGATGGAAGAGAATTTCAATCACCTGAATCCTAGAAAAAAAATCATCTTTATACTATTCTTTCTATCTATGATATTTTTGAGAATGATTAATAAGGCAACTACTTTCAAATAGTTGACTTACCTATATTTTATAAAGAATATCATATTTTCACAAGTCCCTTGGACAGTAACCTGATAGTTTCGTAATATCTTTTGTGGTATTTTTGAAATGGCTATATAATCAACTATAACATTATTTAATTAGAAGTATTGTCATATTTTTTAACATGATAGCTTTGCCTACATTGTGAACAAGAATAGAAAGAATATACATACCCCGTTCTTGATGACAAGCTTAGTAGCAAATGTGGACTTAAAAGACCATTGTCAACCAGGTAGAACTGTATGTAATATGAAAGAAGATGAATAATAGGGTTAGAGGAGCGAATAACTGTTCAAATCATTATCTCTTTTTAATTGGAATCTCATCACACAGATAATTATGAAGATAGAACACTATGACACTGGAGAACATTAGATTTATCTTCAATAAATTGATTTCGATAAACCTCAGAAATTCTACATTTTTTTGACATCCAACATACCAACAGAAAGCACTTTGTATAATGTGAAATGAATGTGATATAGGCTCCATTTTAGTTTCTTTATCATTGTATTCACATGTGCTCAATTTGGGGTTGGTTTGTTTTCTTGCATTTGTTGCTGCTTCTTGCTATCGATCTGACAATCATCTAAAAGCATTGGATTAAACTAATATTTGCATTAATCTGAAATGACATTTTTAAATTTGAGGGATATTTTCAGGTTTTCTACTTTGGGCCAAAGTTTTCTTATGTTTTTATTATATAGGTGTTATTTATCCTAATAGATGATGTTACTTCATTGCTATGTGAAAACTGTATCAAATAGTAAATCACATTAAAAAAAAAACAGAAAAACTGCCAAGGTTATCTCTGAATTTTCATTCATTCAGTTTTTGAGTTCTCATATTAAGTTTTAACATACACACAACAACTGGATAAAAACACATGAATACATACATGTGCATGTGTGCGTGGGCACGTGTGTGCGCACACACGAGAACCAGACCTTTGTGAAGTGCTTGGAAATAAGTGGTTGCAAAGATAAATCCTTGAAAATACTAAGGTGCTTTAAGATCAAGATTGGTATTGGTGTGGGAAGATAATCTCACTTGCTTTGAGGTAGAGGAAGGGACAGTGCAGTGTAGACTGGCATTAAGACAATCCTCTGTGTGATTTAGATACACCTCAAAGTTTGACTATTAGCTGTGGTAATTCCTATTAATTTCATAAAATAATCTCTTTTATTGTAGCAAATGGTATGTAGTTGAAATTTAAAAGCTAAATTTCTAAAAAAAAGAAATGAAAGTAAAAATAAAATATTTCCAAACCAAAAGTCCAGACACACACTAATTCAATAGCATCAACAAAAACTGGATAAATGACAGAGTAACCAAAAGCCCAGGTTAGGTCCTTTTTATTTTTACATAAATGAGTGCAATAAAATGTGTTCTGTGTAGAATTCTTAGCTTGCTGCTGGGAACACTCTGAGCATAATGAATTCTATCATCATCTCTTTTGAAAGGACCTAAATTTAGAGTTGTATACATTTCTGCCTTTTCAATGATTGCGTTCACTGTCAGCTCTTTATTCTCACCATTCTATCCTCTGTTCACCCCCCAACAGTTCAAACTTATCTTCATACCAGTGGGGTTACAAAGAGTCTCCAGAGACTACACAAAATTAACTTGGATGTTCTAAATGCCATTAACCAGGGTACAGCTAAGTTCTTGTGATTCATCGGTGTGCAGCTCTTTTGGAGAACATGATTTTGCTTCCTATGAATGGAGTAGTTTCATGAGCTCTTACTGAACACATTTAAATTAATTCCTTCTGGTTCAGTTCTTCAGTGTATGAAGTATATATGTATGTACCAGTGTCAAATCCTATAGACACACACATACACAAATATACACACACCATATATATTATTTTTACTCTATTTTACTTCATGTTGTTGAGTATTAAGTAAAAGCTGCATTTTAATTGTGTATTCATCATCTCAGGCTGAAAATACCACTAACTGTGTTGTGGGAGGCCATCCTCGCACATGATTTGAGTTACCTCCGTGGCTGGGCGAGAGGTGCTTAGGCACAGCTGTGTCAGAGCTTTCCAGACCCTTCTCCAGGTCCCATGGCTTGTCCATGCAGAGGTGTGTCTGGCCACTACCCCAAAGACCCAATCGTTGCCCCTGGCCTTGGGATGCTGCCCGCCTTAATCTTCATTGGATGGGATTTTCCCCAGAAGTTTTTGTTCCCCAATAAAAATCCACTCCCTGGCATTTTCTCTCTCTCTCTCTCTCTCTCTCTCTCTCTCTCTCTCTCTCTCTCTCACTAGCCTCTTCAGTAAACCTACCACAATAGGTGGCTGGAGGCTGGAGCTAGGAGGAGCCTTCCTGGAGCTGGTTTAAAGGTAATTAGAATCTTGTCTCTTTAACTCAAAACTCCCTAGCGGTTTCTCACATCTCGAACATTCATTCATGAAGCCAGCACAGGTCACAGGCTTAACTGTGTGGCTCAAATAGGCAGTATCTCTTCTCTTACAGTTCTGGAAGATAGAAGTGCAAGATCTAGGTGACAGCAGAGTTGTTTGCTGCTGAAGATTCCCTCCTTTCAAAATGACCTTTCCTCTGTGTGTGGAGAGAGAGAGGGAGGGAGTGAAAGGGGGAGGGAGAGAGAGTGGGGGGGGGGAGAGATGGAGGTGGTATCTCTTATTATTAGCATATCAACTCTGTCAGATTATGGCACTGTTTTTATTTAAGAGAGTGCTTTTTCACTGAATGCCACTGAATACCAGAGTCTTATTTAAGAAAGGATTTTGATTTTTTTTACCAAAAATAAAATATTTTTTTAATTAAAACATTGCATGATTTTTACATATGATTAGTCAAAACATTCCATGGTACCCATGAATATGTGTAATTTTATAGTTTAATGTATCTGCTACAATAAATTTAAAAGATCAAAGTCCATTTATTCTTACATAGGATTGCAAAATTTGCTGTTCAGTTTTGGGAACTTAGAAGATCTTTCCCACCTACTCAGGTTAGGTGCTGGATTTTCTGATCTCAAAGCTCCTTCAGTGTCAATGTGGTATTTTACATTTGGGTCTGTCAAACAGAGACAGACACTAAAATGAGATTAGGGTGGTGGAAGGAAGAGAGAGAGATCATTGTTTCCTAGAGGCAGTTGCAGATAAATATGTGGATGTGCTGTCTTAAGCAGCTTGTGGATGTACTTCCAGAAGTTCGACAGAAAAATTCATGCAGTACATCTTGTACTCAAGGCCATGTCAAATTGTAGGAACTTCACAGTTTTTAAGATCTGTTATGCCTTCATCAGTTGTCTTCAACAATCAACTGCATCATATTCTGACCTTTATAGATCCAGCTGTAATAAGCTCCTGATTCTCTATACTAAAATTCTCATTTCCCTAACCAAACTCTGACCAACACAGCATTTTATTCCAGAAGTGACTCCAGAAAATAGAAGTTCAAGTTCTAGAATCTGCAACTTGTTCTCTGTTCTGAAAGATTTGAAGGCAGCAGTACTTGCATTGATAATGGAAAACAAGACTGGTATTTAGTGGTATTCACTAGAAAAAAACACTCTCTTAAACATACACATTGAGATGCCTACAATTAAGTACTTGCAGAAGCAAGGTAGTGGGAGAACTCCTGGATCATGAATGAACAAGAGGGAAAACAAAGAGTTTAAGAACTCTGGGTTTGGGGTTTGTGTAATTTAAACCCTTGAATAATTTGCATGGAAAAAATTAACCAACATGAAATTTTAAATTCTCAGCTCATGGGTAGAGAGTTTTTTCTGATTACCCAGAGAAATCCCTAATTTCCTAAAGTTACAAGGCTGAGTTTTCTGATGCTAGACAAATTTGATCCAACCTTAGGCTAAACATCACTATGTATAAGTTTAATTTATGGCCTCCATAGATATTTTAAATTAAAGCAAACTTGTTGATCAGGAGAGATTTAGACTTGGAATTACAATGTGGACATATGAGTGGGTTCTGATGAATATTATGACCTTGAATTTACCCTTGAGTTTAATTAGCCAAAAGAAGTAGCCATTCTTCCCCACTCTAAATTAGCTAGTCTTGCCTTATATCCCTATAATAATCTCACCTAACACATTAGCCTTTCCAGTAGATGCAAATTTTCAATCTAACATTCATTATTTTTGCCCACTTTTGGACTCATAACTAGATTCAAATTCCAACAGACCCAAAAGAATGACTACAAAAATTAACCTGATGGAATGCATCATATACACTGAAGAATGGTAGGTGTTTTGTTTTGTTTTTTCAGATATATCAGCACAGGCCTGATAAATATAAGTGAGAATAATTTCTCAGTGTATTATACCAAGAATGAAAAATAATTTATTGTTTGAACTGGTTGAATTTATTGATAATGGGACTTTCGTGGTTTGAATGTGTCCCCTAGAGTTGATGTGTTGAAAACTTATTCACTAATTAAGCGTTAATCACCAATTAAGAGAAGATTGTATTGAATGTTCACTACAAGATAAAGATTAGAGCCAAAGATACTGTCATTGCAAGAGCCATTAAACTTGACTGTGATTATAAAATTCAGTGTTACAGGTATTTGTTAACCATCAGAAACAACTTGAGCTTGATCATTGTAATGGGGAATAAGTCTAGCAGTAATCAGAATATTTTGACTCATGGAGATCTTTGGTAGTAGATAACATCAGATTTGAAACAGATGAGCACTTTACTAAAATCAAGTGAGAAAATGTTGTGGCTTACCCAATTTCCAGACTTGAGCAAATTCACTGACCTATCTTAAGAAAAGTGATTCAACTTGATTATTGGTTCAATTCTGAGTTTGTATTTCTATGTTAGCTTTAAAGATACCTACTCCAATTACAACCCTCTGTGGAAAACATGAATGCCTAAAGGAAATTTAGGGTCAATAGTTTGTTTTTAAAGGAAGTTTCACGTTTTGTACATTCTCATCTTTTTCATCTGAAGCTGATATCATTCTTGGAAACTGAAATCCCATCCTTGTTCCCCATGTTAAAGATTAAATACCCAAGAAATGCTGAGGCAAGCATAGAAAGCAAGCTTTATTTAAGAAAGAGAAAGACACAGAGATAGCAGACTTCTCCAGAGAGAAACCTGGGCCCAGTGCTAAGTGTCCATGGGAGTGGCTGTGTCTTGCCTTTTTATAGATCTTAGATTTCCTCTTCCTCTCTCCACTTCGTCTTTCTATCCTGCTTATGGACCCAAAGGCAGTAAAAGATCACCCCAGGTGTAATCCTTAGCAAATCCTTGTGTCCTTTTCCTTGAATAATTAGCCCTCATCTTTTAGACCCATCATTTATTATCTATGCTGACCTCCTGTCCTTTGCTCCTGTCTCAAAACTACTATCATGGCAATATGTGACTTAAAAAAAAATGGTGTAATCTATAGTTGAGAAGCTATGTGCTTTGTTAAAACCCCAAGGATTCTATTAGTAAATAAAATAAAAGAAAAATAGGTAATAAAGGAAAAATAGTAGCATCCACTGCAACCTTTATAGTACCCTTTTTTAAATTATTTTGGACTGAAATTAATATAGGTTAGCAGCTTTTTTCCCCCCAGTAGTACTACCAATTTCTGCCTGATTAATATAGGAAATATATTTAGAATTCCAAACACCAAATATTAAAAGATACACATTCTTTGCAAGTATATTCACAATATTTCCTAAAATTAACCATGATTTTTACCATAAAGCAACTCAGTAAATATCAGAGGAATAAAATGATAGAAATTAATCTGTTTGATCATAATGAAAGAAGCTAAAAATCAATAATAAGAGATGATTGAACAAAATTGGTTTTTTTTTTCAAATTTAAAATCACCACCCTTGAAAGAATAGCATTTCTTTGTATTTCATTGCAACTGGAGTTATCATTACAGATTTATGGTAGGCATGCATGCTGTGTGTGTGTGTGTGTGTGTGTGTGTGTTCTCTATTTCTTACTACCTTTATTTCCTGAAGAAGCCTAAAAACAATCTTTGCCAATGACACTTGAGCATCCAGTTCTTGGTTTCTAAATACAATTCTCCACCAAAATGAATCAAGAAATAGCTGATTTGGGTTATGTGTATATGGTAAAATAAAAGCTGAACCTGGTAATTGTTTTTGCACTGGAAATAAGGAAGCACATAAAAGATTATAAATATAAGTTCAAAGGACACAGGACTAAGCTTACAGGCACTTCTGCTGGGCAATTTTGGGGAAATTCAAACAGCACTATTAATATCCAAATAATCACTCACTGAATAAAATATAAATTCACAATATCATACAGGTAGCATAAATATAGAAGTAGTGTGAAAAAGAAAGGTATTTTTATAGTAAAATGGAAACTAATAAGTGTAATAGGAATGCTGAAGTCAGAAAATAATCAAGAAAGCGAAAATATTCAGTGAAATTCTGATGAGAAATACAGTACTGAAATATTCTTATAGTTCTTTCCAGGAAGTGACTTTTAAAAAAAATAATGTCAGAGAGAAACTTGAAAGATACTGCTTGAAGTGATTAATGTCATCATCCATAATGGAAATCATATGCTTTCTGAAATGACTCACTGGGAAGGGTATAATATTTAAGTGATCACCACGTCCCAAATGCATAAGCTAAATGCAGTCATGAAGAAACATCAAAAGAACATAAAGTATGAAATGTTCTACCAACCAACCAACCTACTTTCTGCAAAAATATTAAAATAAATAAATAAATGCTGAGAGACAAATCTAAGCTAAAAATTCCTGAAGAGATATGAAAATAAAATGCAATGTGTGATCTAGGATTAGATACTCATGAAAGATACATTAAGTACTGGCTGATCTTAGATTTTTTGTTATATTATTACATTTTGTTTTTAATAATTGTATTGTGATTAAGATTCCTAGGAAATCAATCATTAATTATTTGAAGTAAATATTATTAATACTTTGTATTTTTTTCATACCAGGGGTGGAACCTAGGGGTGCTAAACTGTTGAGTCATATCCCCAGCCCTCCCCCTTTTTTGTATTTCCTAGTTTGATAGGGTCTTGCTAAGTTGTTTGGGCCTCCTGGAGTTGCTGAGGCTGAATTTTAGATTCTCTTGCCTCAAATTCTCCGCTCACTGTGAATAACAGGCATATACCACTGCCTCTGGCAATACTTGCATTTTTATTATCAAACTATTCATATGATAACATACTGTAGGGAGTAATAAATGGAGAAAATATTAAAAATTGGTGAGTTTGTTTAAAAAGGTTTTTTGTAAGTTCTTTGTATTATTCTTGAAAATTTTCCATAAATTTGAAATCATGTTGTTTTAGAGTGATTCAGAGAACATTACCCTAAAAAATACAGAGATGATTATTAAAAATAAGTAGATGTCATCAAAGTAACCTGATAGATCTGTATAACATTAGATTAGTGGAAAGAAGGCAGGTGCGTGAATAACAATTAAAATGGCAATATGAATAAAACAATGCTTTGAATAGAAACACATTAAAAGATTATTATGTACAGGTCAAGCTCAGTTAAGAATCTTAAGTACAGAAATGTTTAGTATTTATGTAAAACCATGTATCAAAGTAATAACTGTGAAAGCGGATGACAAAACTGATTAAATAAATCAGAATAAACATGTTTGTAGAAAGAGGTTTGAGGTTAGAGAATGAAGAAGGAAAGTAAAATAAAAAATAACAAAAAATAAAACCAGTAAGTGGTGTTGCATAATATTATAGTATCTATCATAAATCTATGGATGTAGTTAATTAAAATTTCTTTGCATTTAAAACAATTTTGAAACATAAAGACAACAAAATGTGCAAATGTGTCTGTTCAATTGAGATAGATTACAAAAATAACAGGTTGAATATTTACCACAGAAGTTCCCCAATGTAGTTTCCTGCCTAAACTCCTCACTCATTCATACCCACTGCTCTGGATCATGAAAGAATAGCAAATAACCTCAATTAAATAAACATGGCACACATACCATGCTATGGATATTTATATGTAAATGCACCTAATAAAATGCATTGTTTCATGTAAGGTGACAAATGAATTGGCATCAAACATATTACTGGAAAACATTTTGGGCTAATAACATAAAATCTTTCCTAGGTAATAATGCAAAAACAATGATAAACTGTCTATGGAAGAATATTTAATTTTATTCAGTTTCCCTAATTTTTTTAGGTGTTTTTAAAAATTATTTAATAATAGTTAAGTAGATGTGGTTTCTTCATCTTGGAAACCTCTCAGGCATACTTAGGGGTCATTTTGTTGTTAATTCTAAATTTATTTATATTTTAAATATATTTTGTTAGTTATAATGCAGTAGAATAGTGTTGGATATATTGTGAAGACCATTGTAAAACAATTCTGCAGGGAAAAGGATGTGGATTCACTGTGCGTTGGTGACATGTAACAAAGAACAAACAAATCAGAAACAAATCAGTCATCAATGACATTTTTATCCTGACCTAGCTTTTGTCAATGTTATAAAAATTGCAGAACATTGGAGACTTGGACCCCATAAGGCTGTGAGCATCCAATTTCTCTTTTGTAGTATATTTCTACCTCATTTTGATGTATTTTAAATGGACTATGTTTCAGTTTCCAACTGCTGGGTATCTTACAAGAGTGAAATTCTCATACAATGTTTTCAAAAGACTCAAACAACTTCAGTGATTATGTAGGCTTCACAGTTTGTGGGATAATAAGTTGGAGTTTATCACTGCCAGAATTTCAAATGAGTGAACTTCATTTAGGATTGAAGAGGTCAGTAATTCAAAATGTTCTGTTTCAGTTGGAGAAGAAAGGTAGATAGCAAAGAGAGTCCCTGTAGACTCTGTGATCAAGCAGAAAGCAGAGGATGAAAATTAGGAAGGCTGCAAATCTAAGGAGCAGTAGCATTTCCAAAAAGAGAGAGAAATAAAATAGAAATAAAGGTTGGAAAAAAGGCTGTAGTTTAAAGGTACCCAGGAGAAATTATCCTGGAGTTTTGAGTGATGATCCTTTCATGAGCAACAGGAGGTTGAGTAATATACTTTCATTTGCCATTGTAACCATAATTACTAGCCTATCTACCTTCTGCATTCCAATAAGAGAAAAGACGCTTAGATTATTTTTGTTAGTTTTATTCTAATTGTTACAGAAATCAAAGGAATTCAATACCAGTGTTTCTTTGTGTTATAGGCCAAGATAAAGGCATTTAACTGTGATGAATAAATTAGGGTCAGGTAATTTGGTTAGTTGTGTTTTTAGCAAGACATACTGACAAATTGCTTCATCAAGAAGTGTAAATCTACCAATAACAACTCATATTAATTATTAGGTATCTTGACTCAAGCTATAGAAATCAGTTCAAAAAGAAAGCAAAGAATTTATCACTTGGGAATTAAAACCTCTTAACCCTTATAAGGAGAGCCATAAGGGGAGATGGAGGAAACGATAAAACACAAGAGAAAACAGGATTTTGAATTGGAAAAACATTGGTCAGTGCATTATTTTTGTGTTTTAAGTTAGGTTACTTAAATAGTTTTTATTTCTTTATTCAAAACTTATATACTTCTACCACTTCTTTCATATTCATAAGTTCTGTCAAACAATTATAGATAACTTTTAGCATTAGTTTAGCATTAGATAACCATTTTAGTTAGCTATTCTATTTCTGTGACCAAAAGACCTGATAAGAACCACTTTAAAGCAGGACATTTTTATTTCAGCTCATGGTTTGAGAGATTCAGTTCATGATGAGCCCAGGCCATACTTGGCTGACTCCATAGCTCTGCATCCAAAGTGAGGCAGAACTTCATGGTGGAAGATCATGTTGAAGGAAAGCAGCTCCAGATATGGCAACAGGGAAGCAGACATGGGAACTCAGCACGACACAAATGTAAGCTCCAAAGGCATGCTTCAGGGATCTGCTTCCTCCAGCTACACCCTACCTGCCCATATTATGCCCAGTTAATTCATATCGTGGATTAATCCATGTACTAGTTTGCACCACTCATAACCTAATCATTTTGTCTCAGAAAATTTTTACATTGTCTCACACATGAACTTTATAGTAGTTTCTAGGTAATAGAGACTGATTGAGATAACTTTATGATTTAAACTTTAATATAACTTGCTGTCAATTTACTAGGATCTGTGGGGGTTTGAGGTAAATAACTCCCTACTAACATGAGAGGAGACATTCTTTTCAGGCAGTGAGAAATTGTATAGTTGTCTTAACCTGAACACTTTCATGGAGGACCCCCAAGATTCAAAGAATAGAACTAATTTTAATTTCTCCTTCCTATTTTAAAGTTGTCTAACAGCATATGGTATTGAAAGCTATTCATTCTTGGTGCTTGAAAAACTGAATACCCACATGCACAAAACCCTCACCCTAACTTGAACCCTCTCTTACACTCTATATAAAAATCACCTCAAAAAAGATCAAAAACCTTACGGTAAGACTGGAAACTTCGAAAATACTAGAGGAAAATGTAATGAAACACTTCAAAATATTAGTACAGGCAATTGATTTTCTGAATAAGACTCCATATTCATAGGAAACAAAACCCAAAAATTAACAAATGGGATCACATCAAATTAAAAATGCTTTCACACAGCAAAAAAAGAAATCAACAAAACAAAAAGACAACCTACAGAATGGGAGGAAGTATTTACCCACTAGTCAGAGGGTTAATATATAAATAACTAAACAACAACAGAAATATAAGTAACTAATTTAAAAATGGTCAATTTGAATAAATAATTCTCAACAGAAAAATATAAATGACAAATAAATTTATGAAAAAGTGCCCAATATCATTAGCCATCATGAAAATGCAAATCAAAACTACATCTCACTATTGTTATGTTAGAATGGTTATTATTAAAAAAAATTAACAAATGCTGGTTAGGAAGTAGAGAAAAATGAACATTTATACACTGTTAGTAAGAATGTAAATTAGAATTGAAACTGAAAAATATTACAGACTTGCCTTCAAGAACAGAGATCATCAATCAAAAATAAATAAATAAATGAGCTATTGGAAGATCTGTAGAGAAAGGAGAAAAGTGGGAGGGAGGAAGAGAGGAAACCAGTGGAGAATGAACTGAAGTAAATCAAATTCCATTCATGTACTATTTTGTCAAAATGAAAACTACTATGTATAAATATAATTCTCTAATAAAAAGAAAAAACCTGAAAGTAAAATTACCATATAGCTATCTTACTTCTGGGTATATATTCAAAGAAAATTAAGTCAATATACAAAAGAAGTATCTGTATGCCCAGGTTTCTTGTAGTACTTTTTAGTACTTATTAAGCTAAGTTGTGAAATCTACCTAGGTATCCATCAACAGATTAATGGTCAAAGAAAATATGTTACATAGACACAATAGAGCATTATTCAACTCTGAAGGAGAAAAAAATCCTGTCATTTGCAGGAATACATTGATTAATATATGGAATTTTGTTAATTGAAACAAGTCAGAGAAAGAGAAGAATCCATGTTCTCTCTCGTATATGGAAACTAAAAAATGAAGAAGAAGGGGAAGAAGAAGGAGGGGGGAGAGGAGGAGAAGAAAAAAGAGGAGAGAGAGGAAGAGGGGGAAGAGGAAGAAGAGGAGGAGAAAGGATAAGAAGAAAGTAGAAGGAGAAAGGAGAAGGAGAGGGGAAGAGAGAAGAGGAGAAAGAGACCCGGAAGTAGAAAAGGGATTACTAGAAATTTGGAAGAACACCAGGAATCAAGAGAACAAGATTAGGAAAGTATGAATAGAAATGATCAATACATGACTTACACGTGTATAAATATATCACAGCAATTTCCATTAATTTGTGCAATTAATATGCTTAATAATAATAGAAATATAAAAAGAAAAAAAAAGAAAGTTGTCTATATGAGAAGACAAGGGCTACAGAACTATTGGAAACTTTAGTTTTAGAATACCTATCTTGAAGCCACTGATCTGTCTTTTTCTTCTATATGACCAGGAGAAAGTTTTTTTTTTTTTTAAAGAAATAATATATTGTGAGTATTTGAAATGTATGTGAGATGCAATAATTCACAATTGATTAAACATTGTCTTTATTTTTAAGATAGAAAAGTGCACACAAAATTCATATATATATAATAAAGTTTTATATATATGATATGTAAATATGTATAATTTGCATATATAATATATATCTTATATATAAGGTTTTTTAGGTGAACATACAGATTCTTTTAGTACTTGCTTTATTGTTGCACATCTTTATAGAATGACATATAAATACATACACATAAAGCTTGGTAACTTGATATTTCCCTAAACTATGTTCAAAGGATATATTTCCACTTGGATTTATTTCAATTTTGGAAAACTTGCATTTAATTACATTTTGTGGTTTAAAACTGTTTATCTTGTTATTAGTTAATAAAATGTAAGTAGGTTAAAAATATTTCACTGTTGTAAAAATGCTACAAAATATTTTTATGACTTGGTAATTAGGAAGCTTCTCATATAGACCATACCATTGAAGTTCAGAAGATCTCAGGTATGGCTACATTAGACTCACTCAAGTATTCTCAACAAATCCCTACTGGTAAGCCATGCCTTACTGCTACCCAAAGAGAATCCTGAGAAGTTTCTATATATTCCTTATTTTTGAGTTTTAGGGATTACAGTTAAGCTAGTAGATAAATCATTTAAGGAAATTTTCAATAAATCAATTATAATTACTCCCAATTAACACTAACAAAAATCATGGTTATACAAAAAATATTATTCAATAATGAGTTTTGTTTATATATTAGAAGTGTCTAAATACTGTTTTGCATTTATATATTTTGCTTAACTTGAAACATAAAAAAGATAATAAATCATGAATCATGTTTTACTTTACTACAATCCTTGTGAAAATAAAAAGAAGACAAATTTTTCAAAAATTTGGTCTTTTAGAAATATTTTTACTTCTTGCCTATGTCTCTGTGTATCTCCAAGAAAAAAACTATATTTGGTTAGTATAACTTGCTTTCTCCTTCATCTTTGCATCATCTTTTTTTTAGTGCATTATAGTTACACATAATGTTCAGATTCATTTTGATATAATTGTAAAAGTATGGAATATGATTTATTTCAATCAGTCCTCAGTACTTTGCTTTTCTCTCTAGTCCTCCCACTATTCACTTTTCTCTACTTTGGAAATATACACACACACACACACACACACACACATACACATATACATGTATACATATATACACACACATACCATATACATATACATACATACACACATTTTTAAAAATATTTTTTAGTTGTTGATGGACTATTATTTCATTCATTTATTTATATGCACTGCTGAGAATTGAACCTAGTGCCTCCTACATGCTAGACAAGCACTCTACCACTGAGCCACAACCCAGCCCCTATTTACAGTTTTTTTTTTATTAGACCTTTATCAATATACATAAAGGCAAAACTCACTCTGATATGTTCATATATGTACATAGAAACTTTTGGTCCTTTCAGTCTACCACTCCTCCCTTTAACATACCTCCTCCATCTTTTTCAGTCCTCTTCCTCTACTGAACTGATCTCTCTCCTATTTTCATGGGATTCCCTTTTTATCCTTATTTATTTTCTAGCTTCTGCATATGAGAGAAAGGGCTCAACATCAGACTTTCTGTGGCTGGATTATTTCAATTAGCATGATGTTCTTTGATTCCATCCATTTACCAACAAATACCATAATTTCACCCTTAATAATGGCTGATTAAGAAGTCCATTGGGTATCTTAATCCATTCATCTATTAATAGTCATCTGGGCTGATTCAGTAATTTGGCTCTTGTGAATTGTACTGCTATAAATATTAATATGGCTGTATTACCATAGTATGCTGAGTTTTGAAGTTTATTTGGATAAATTCTGAGATGTGGGATAGCTCAGTTTTATGGCGATTCCATTCTCACCAACAATGTAGAAGCACAGCCTCTCCCCACATTTTTGCCTATCTTTCATCCTGAGCCACCATTTTAAGCAGGAAATTGAATCATGCCCACCCAGGTTATCAATGATAATTTCCCATCTTCAGATTATCATAGCTTTATATAACATCTATAAAATATGTTTTTGCCAACAATCAGAAGAATGCTTGATTGAATACTTAGGGGTGCAGCCTGGCCACGTTGACACATCAAAAAGACCATCCGAGAATTTGAAACTTACTTGTCCAGAAAGCAACTCAATGATACATTCTTAGTTTGACTTTTTATATGTTCTTCCCTGACATCCCAGTCCTTGTCCCCAGAACAATATCTTTACATAAAATAGCTGCACAAACCCTTGTTGTAGACTGTGATATGAGAGATCAGGAACAATCGAGTGATAATTGGAATCATGATTATTATCAAATTGAGATAGTATCATAGAGGTCTTAGAAAGATCTTGTTCAAATAAGATTCTGGAGGTGAATTACCCACAGATAAGATGGAAGTAAAGATTCAGTCAAATGGATTCCACTGTGATTGATGGAAGTAATATTGATGATAATACTAGTGATCCTTAGCATGAAGAAGCATAGACATTACCAAGAATTTCACTAGCAGAACATTTCAATAAGATTTGATTAATTTCCTGTGCCTGTCATGGTAAATTACCACAAACATGTTTAAAACAGCACAAATGTATTCTTTCACAGTTCAGAGGGCAGCAGTCAAAATCAAAGCACTTGAGAAGCTGTCGTTTCATCATCATGGGACCCAGGATAGAGAGTGTTCCATGTCTCTCTTAGCTTCTGGTGCCTACCAACAACCATGGCCTATAGCTTTCATCTTCACTTCACATTCTCTTTTATGTATGTCTTACGTCTGTGTATCTCTCCCAAACAACATTTATGTGTCTCATAAGGACACATTATTTTAGTTAAGGCCCAACAGGTGATCCAGGATAAATATTCTCCTAATTCCCTAATTTAATAACACATTTTGTCATATAAATCAATAGTGACAGGCTCAAGGGATTACAATATGGACAAATATGTTTGAGGTAGACATTTAGCACTCTATAGAGGATGAAAAATTATTTTATAATAATTATATTTGAACATTAGAGGAACAATAGGAATTATAAAGATTGGAGTTGAATGACTTGAGATTGGTTTTAGAACATCTAAGAGGAAAAAAAAATAGGCTATAATAACAAACTGTCAATAAAAGATTTAAAGAGACCCTTGTCACCTATAGCCATTTAGCTTCAAAAGATAACAACTGCACATCTTTGAATATCCAAATATAGGATTCTGGTAGAAATGAAGAAGAATGCTGATATGTAGAATGGGGAGATTTGTGTCAATATAAATGAGAATTATGAATCACCAAATACCAACCAAACAAGAGAAAGAATTCTTCTTCCTCTTATTAAGACAACAGTTTTCTCTCACCTAAAAGCCTTTTATGGCAGTTGTTTCAAAGATGCTGCTAGTCCCCCTTAACATTTCTATTTCCAATTTAATTTTGTCTGACAAGCCCAATTTAGGAATAAGCACAACTTCACTATGTTCCCAGGTTGGTCCTAATAGAAATTCTTTGTATGAGGGTGATAATATATTCACTGATGAGGGTATATGAAGACATTAATACAGGTCAGCATGAAATAAACACATAGGCCTATGGAATAGAATAGAGATCATAGAGGTAAAACTACATATTTATAGTGAACTGCTTGTTCACAAAGGTGCTGAAAATAGACCTTGGAGAATGCACAAAATAAAAATTATGCCAGGAAATTTGGATATCCACATGCAGAATGAAACTAGACCCCTATCTCATCAGTTACAAAAATCAACACAAAATAGATTAAAGACTTAAACATGAGACCTGACACTATGAAACTACTGAAAGAAAGCATCATTAAAATGCTTTAGGTCATTGAAGTAGGACAGGATTTTTTTGTAGAATACCCTAAAAGCACAGGAAACAAAAGAAAAATTATTCAAATGGGATTATATCAAACCAAAAAAACTTCTGCCCAACAAAAGAAACGTGTACAGAGACAATCTACAGAATGGGGAAAAAAGTGCAATAAATACATAAAAAATGGGTTGATATTCAGGATATATAAATAATATATGTATCCAAAAACCTTGAAAAACAAACAATCAAAAATCAAATGCAAAACCAAACAGCTGATTTTTTTTATAAAGGTATGATATCTTTTTAAAATATTTATTTTTTATAATTTTAGTGGACAAAATATTTTTATTTTTTATTTTTATGTGGTGTTGAGGATCAAACCCAGCATCCCGTGCATGCCAGGCAAGCACACTACCACTTGAGCCACATCCCCAGCCCCAAATAGCTGATTTTAAAATGTATAGTACAGCTGGGGATATAGCTCAGTTGGTAGAGTGCTTGCCTTGCAGGCATAAGGCCCTGGGTTCAATCCCCAGCACCACACACACACACACACACAAAAAAAAAAATGTATAATAGATTGTAAAATAGATTGTTTCTTTTGCTGAGAACACTTTTAGTTTGAATCCATCCCACTTACTGATTTCTGATTTTACTTCTTGAGCTTTAGGGGTCTTGTTAAGGAAAAGAAAATATGTGAAGAAAGAGCCTATAGAATGGGGGAAAATCTTTACAACAAGCACCTCAGATAAAGCATTAATCTCTAAGATATATAAAGCACTCAAAAAACTTAACACCAAAAAAAAAAACCCTCAATAAATGGGATAAGGACTGAACTGAACAGATACTTGACAGAAGAAGAAATAGAATCAACAAATATATGAAAAAAATGTTCAACATCTCTAGCAATTAGAGAAATGCAAATCAAAACTACTCTGAGATTTCATCTCACTTCAGTATGAATGGCAATTATCAAGAATAAAGGAAACAATAAATGTTTACAGGATATGGGGAAAAAGGTTCACCTATACATTGCTGGTGGGAAAGCAAATCGGTGCAACCACTATGAAAACAGTATGGAGACTCCTTAGAAAACTCAGAATGGAACCACCATTTGACCCAGCTATACAATTCCTAAGTTTATACCTAAAGAATTTTAAATCAGCATACTACAGTGATGTGGCCATGTCAATGTTTATAAGCAGCTCAATTCACAATAGATAAACTATGGAACCAACCTAGGTGCCCTTCAATAGATTAATGGATACAGAAAATGTGGTGTGTGTATATATATATATATATATATATATATATATATATATATATATATACATACACATACATACAATGTGGTGTATATATATATATATATATATATATATATATATCAAATATATATTTGATGGATTATTACTCAGCTTTAAAGAAGAATGAAATTATGGCATTTGCCTGTAAATGACTGGATTTGAAGAATAGCATTCTAAGCAAAATAAGCCGATCCCCAAAAGACTAAAGATGAATGTTTTCTGTGATATGCGGATACTGATTCACAATAAGGGGGTGGTGCTAGGGAAGACTAGAGTTACTTTAGATTAGGTAGAGGGAAATGAAGGTAGGTTAGGGGATATGGGCATAGGAAAGATAATAGAATTAAACAGACATTATTACTTTATGTACACATATGATTGAATGATCAATGTGATTCTACAACATGTACAATCATAAAAATGAGAAATTATACTCCATTTATGTATGATATATAAAGTGCATGAATGCATTCTACTGTCATGTGTAACTAATTACAATAAAAATAATAAAAGATATTTTTAAAAATGTATAATAGATTCAGACATTTCTCAAAAGAAGTGGTTAGCAGGTCTATGAAAAATGCTTGACACCATTAATCATCAGGGAAATAGAAATGACACCACAATAAGATCACCTCACTCCAAATAAAGATGGCTATCATCAGAAAGAGTAAAAATAACAAGTACTGATGAGGATATGGAGAAAAGGAAACACTTATAAACTGTTAGTTGGAAATGTAAATTAGTATGTCTAATGTAAAGATAATATAGAAGTTCCATAAAATTTACATAGAACTACCATAGGATGCTGTAGTACCTCCCCTGATGTATATACAAATGAAGTCAAATTATTCTGTCAAAGAGACATCTGCACTCCAAAGCTCATTGCATCATGATGCACAACAGGTAGAAAATGGAAACAGCCTAAGTGTCCACCAATGATGATAATGATTATAAATGCACCATGGAATACTCTTCTGTCATAAAAAATAATAAATTCTTATGATTTGTGACAACATGGGTGGAACTAGAAGTCATTATACTAAGTGAAATAAGCCAGCCGCAGGAAGACAAGTAGTGCGACCTCACACATATGGGTAATCTAAGTTAATATCATCAAAGTGAAGAGTAGCATGGTGGTTACCAGAGGCCTGGGACAGTAGTGGGAAGGAGGGACAAGGAAGGAGGAAAAGTTGATGAATGGGTATTAAGTTACAGTTAGGAAAAAAAAGCTCTGGAGCAGTTTGGCACAATACACTGATTATAGATACCAATAATGTACTGAAAATTTTAAAAAGCTAGAAGAATGGCTTTTAAAAGGCTTTACAACAAAGGAATGAAAAATGTTTGAGGAGATAAATATATCAAAACTAAACACTGCAATGTATATATTACATGATCCCCTATTAATATGTACAAACTCTATGTAACAGTTAAAAATAAAAGGTAAAACTAAATGTAATCAATGATTTTAAAAGTAAAAGAAGCTCAGTATCCCAAGATTGGCAGTAGAAACTGTTCTCCCTTTTATGAATGATACTGTATTTTCTGAACCCAGAGACTAAAGATAGCATTTAATCATAAGTTGGAAAGAATAAGAAAAAATATAATGTGAGGATGGAGTGTCTTGACCTACAGGGTCACATTGTTTCTAAAAGTGAGGTATTTAATCAACTAGAGTTTTACTAGTCCACTATAAAAGACATAAACCTACTATCCTTTTATAGAAAACTCTATAGTTTCAAATATCTTTCGAGAAATGGTAACTGAATTATTAAAATGATAGTATATAAAAGTAGAATATAAATTAATATTAAAGTTAAAATTATTTTATTGCCTTGAAATTATTTTATGCTGAAGACATGTACAGATAAGACAAGATATGGAGAGTGCTTCGGCAATCTAATACATAGTATGATTCTAAATATTGTATGATTTACACTTTGTACAATTTTGAAGACAAGTCACTTTTTCTATATCTCTTCTCCCAACATCCCAAGGAGTTTTCTGACATCTGTAACAATGAACCCATAAATCTTCTGTGAATTTAGCTACTGGCTGTTTAAGGAAAAAAATGCTGATAAAAGAATTTATTCTTTCAAAATTTGCAAGTAAAGAAATGAATCATTTCAAAACTTTACCTTTGGTAACCTTTGAGAATGTTTATTGCTGATAAAAACCTTTTTATCTTAAATTTATAATACATCTTAATCAGGTTTTAAAATCTTCTCCCAAAATACATTAAGTACATTCAAAAAAAGGAGAGTAATCTAACCATAAGTTCTAAAAAATTTCCTATAAATAAATGCAGTTATACATATTTTAAGTGAAAATTACCTAAGCTTTGAGTAAACACTGATAATTTTCACATTTGAAAACAATCTATATTGCCTGGTATGTTAATTTTTATCATTAATGAGAAGAGTATTATGCTCTAATTAATTTTATAATTAAAGGGACGGTATTTAACATGTCAAATAATCTAAAAATATGAAAGGGAGATTTCAAATAGAATGTATTATCATAATACAAATTGTCTATCATTAACATAAGCTAACGCGGATCGGTTGATGCTTATTTAAGGTAGACATTTTAATTGCTGGAAAAGAATTTCCTCTTTGGGGAGAAACTGAATTTTATGAAGTGATGCAAGAAATCAAAGGTAAGTGCATCAATGTTTTCTCCATTAAGAGAGACACTCCTTAATGTTTGTGCTAGTATCTGTTTCTGAACAGATTTATAATCTGCTGCTGTGATTCTGGGCAATTCTAGTCTACAGGTCTTAGTATCCAGTGAAGGGATGATTGCTCCCAGCTATACAATTATATTTACCTAAATTCAAACTAATACTGCTACATTACAATCAGTGTTCCCCACAGTATTATTGAAAAACAGAATAAAATGTATGTGGTCACTGACTCTCACTAACTATGGCAAGAAAAAGGGCTGGTCTGAAGGAGGTTCAAATATACTTTTCAAACACCAATTTTTTATGCATGTGGAGTACTTCACAGTATTTCCATAAATAAAGGCAAAGATGAGTAGAAAAAACCTGATCCATTAACATAGGAAGAGCATCTGCAGATTCGAGTTTTTACTATTTAAGAAAACTAATCTCTTCTTCGCTGTAATGTTGATAGGATTTGCTGGCTGTGGGAACTGAGGAACAGAGTGGCCCTGCACTTGGGTCAGCAATGGCAGGAGAGTATCCCTGGTTCTTTTTCTCAGTGGAAAAGAATAGGTCTATTTATTTTTTATTTATCTGACGAAGATAGGTTGCACATTACATGGGGCCATTTTCTATCTAACAAGATTGATATGATAAACAAACTGTAAATCTTCTTTTTCCTTTTGCTCTCTTTAATTATTTTTTCTTTTTCTTTTTTTTTTTTTTTTACTTCCTTCCATTAAAGAGCTTCCTTTTGGGCTGGGGATGTGGCTCAAGCGGTAGCCTGCTCGCCTGGCATGCGTGTGGCCCGGGTTCCATCCTCAGCACCACATACAACCAAAGATGTTGTGTCCACCAAAATCTAAAAAATAAATATTAAAAAAATTCTCTCTCTCTCTCTCTCTCTCTCTCTCTCTCTCTAAAAAAAAAGAGCTTCCTTTCTTCACTTTGTGTAAATCATGAAGAAATATAATTAGAGGATATTAAACTATAATTTCATATGTGCCACATAGATTGGGTTGGTTGTACTTTCTTCTCATGTCACCTGGAAATGAGCAGAGACACAGAGAATTTACAGAGGTAGCATCTTATGATGATAGCATTATAAACAGAAGATCCATAATTTCCTTCTGCTCAAACTCCTGGGTCAGCTCTATTTATTTTTCATAGTTCTAGTTGATTCCTCTTCCTTCAATCTTTTGACCATATATCCTATATCCAATGAGTTATTTTGTTCATGATTGATTGATTGATTGATTGATTTTTGTAGAGTTGTGTATTTCCCAATTTTGGTCTTAAGTTCAAAACTCTCAGTTCTAATTTTCACGATAAGAAAAATTAAGAAAAGACCGGGCGTGGTGGTGTATACCTATAATCCCAGCGGATTGAGAGGTTTGGACAGGAAAATTGTGAGTTCAAAGCCAGCCTCAGTAATGGCAAGGCCCTAAACAACTCAGTGAGACTCTGTCTCTAAATAAAATACAAAATAGGGCTGGGGATGTGGTTCAGTTGTCGAGTATTCACTGAATTCACTGCCCATACCAAAGAAAAAAAAAAAGAAAGGAAGAAAGGGAAAATTATTAGAAGAGTAAAAACTAGATAAACCTTAAAATAGTTAATGTTTTATGTACTATAAAATAGAAAAATAATTATTAGCTCATATTATCTATATTTTAAGGTTATTATGTAAAGTAAGACTAATAGGAAACAAAATGCTTTATTTTTAAGAAAACATAAATAATAAATAGTATTCTGATATGAAAAAAAACAATTATTAACAATGTTTAAGTTTGCAACACTAATAAAATGCTAAGAAAAGGTGCCAAATATTATAATAATTTAGAAAATGATTTTTTTTGTGTTTATATGTGTGTGTACACAGACAAACTCAAACTTGTGGAGGAATAAATGGCTAATTTTGGCTTAATTCAGTTTATAATTCACAAGTCATTTCTCTTTTCTTGTTAGTAATTTCCATGTAGAAAGCATTTTTAAGGTTACACCAAGAACATTTTCTCATTTTTTGACATAGTTAAATCAAAAAGTATAAAAGGGTCTTATAATTCATCCTTGAGTACTACTAGTTTTTGTATCTATGGAGATGGATGATAGAAATCACATAGGTACTTAGATATATCCTCATAGAAACATAGGGTCTCTGAGTCAGAGATTTCACAGTTGTATTTATTCACAACAAAGTAAGAGCTAGTAACATTCTAGCACTGGTTCCTGTGTTTGGGTTTAATAAAAAAACAGAACCAGTATTGGCTCATGAGTTTATTTAGGCCAAAAAATGCCTGTGACTTGCAAACTAGAGATCCAGGAAACTTGGTGGTTCAATTCCAGTCTGAGTCCAAAAACCTCAGAAACAGGCAAAGCTATTCTGTGAATCCTAGTTCAAAGGCAAAACAAGACCAAATCCCCTGTTCAAACAGGCCAAGGGGGTGAGTTCCTCCTTCTTCTGATCTTTGTTCTATTTAGGCCATCTGTGGATTGAGTGACATCCCCCACACATATGAGAGGACAATTTATTTTCCTGAGTCTACCAGTTCAAACCCTAGTCTTATCTAGAGAAACCCTCAAAGACACATTCAGAAATACCATTCAATCTCAAACGGGGCATGAATATCCATATAATTTGTCACAAAAAAATTAACAATCACAAACATGGTGTGTTCAAGGAATTGATTCATTTTAAGTCATAAAATGCATCGGCACATGGTTGTCAATAGAATACCTTTATTGTCCTTTTGATTTGCATGGTATTTGTAGCAATTATGCCCCCTATTTCTGATATTAGTGATTTATTTCTACTCACTTTTTTATTTTTTGGTTATCCTGGATAGAAATTTTATTGATCTTTTCACAGAATCATTTTTTGTTGCTTAAATTTGCTTTATTATTTCTGTATTTCCAATATCCTTTTCCCATATTCTATTTTGTTAAATCATAATTTGCTTGTTTGTTGTTGTTGTTGTTTTTGTAGGTATGTTTGTTTTTCTATATTCCCAGATTGAAAGCTTAGGCCATTTATTTTAGATATTTCTTGTCTTTTATTTCTGAGCTGTTTAGAAGTGTTTTGCTTTCTCTAATAAGCATTGTAGCATCTTATAGCTATCATTCTACTGTTAATTTCTTGCTATATTTTGTTGTAGTCTCAGAATATGCTGCATATGATCCTTATTCTTTTAAGTTTGTTTTGATTAGGCTATGGCTTACCATATAGTCCATCTCGGTGAATGTTTCTTATGAGCTTGAAAAAGCTATTCATTTTTCTGTTTTGAATGAATTTTTCTGTCAATGTCATTAGAGCGTTGAATGATAGTCTTATTACAATGATCTATATCCTTACCAATTTTTTTTATGAAGTGCACAGTCTTATAGAATTTTTCTTCTAGAATCGACACATTTTGCAGTATATAGTTGCTTTCTTTTTAAAATTAAATATTTAAAAAATTTCCTCTTGACTTTACTCACTTCTTTTTCCCTATTCAAATTGAACTTCTTTATCCCTGATATTCTTTCTTGTCTTTAGGTCTTATTTATTTATATTTCTTCATCCTTTTATCTTCAACTTACTTTTATCATTGTATTGAAAGCAGATTTCTTGTAGACAGCATATAGCTGAATCTTGTTTTTCTTATCCACTCTTGACAATTACTGTCTTTTAATTGCTATATTTAGACCATTCACAGTTAAAATGATTATTGACATTGTTAGATTAATATCTATTATACTTGTAACATTTTTATTCAGAGCTCTTATTTTTCTCCCTATTGTCTTCCTTGTTTAATTGTACTTGAGTTATTTATATTATTCTATCTTTCTCTACATATATCAGTTTCATTACTTTCATGCTTAATTTTTGCCCTGGCATTTACAATATGTATTTTAAACTAATATAAATTTATTTTCATGTACTTTATGACCTTTCTCAAGTAGTATAAATAATATTTTTAAGTTGTAAAGAAAATAGGCTTATTTTGGCTCATGATTCTGGTCCAGGGTTAAGGGTTTACATCTGGTGATGAACTTCTTGCTGGAAGATTTCAAACATAGTGCAGAGCATCCCATGGAAAGAGACAGGAGTGCACAAGAGACCTAGTCAAATTGGCTTTTATAGCAGACCTTGTCTGTCTCTTCAAGGTATTCCATCCCTAGACATCTAAAACTTTTCTCCACATTCTCCCAGAAAGTTCTCTCAATTCCACTCCAATCATCTTTTATTATTTATAAAAGTTATAATTATATGTGTGTATATGTGTATGGATTCTGTATGACAAAAAAAAATATCTTTGACTCTACAAATAGGAATTTTTCCACACAGATCAGTAGTTCTCACTCTGAGAGCTATTCAAATATACTTGTGTCTTGGTCAGTCTAGAAAGTAATTGATTTCTTTCACCATTTATAAAGAAAAGGACCAGAAACTACTATGTTTTTTATGAAACATTTTGGATATTAAAACGTGAAAGTAAAGTTATAAATTGGTGTCATATTGCAACACGGGATTTCCTTGAAACTAAATACTTTATACTTCAAAAATTACCATTAGTGTCAGGGGCAGTGTTGTTACTGCGGTGGCTCAAGCACAAAAGTCCACAAGTTTAAGGCAATTATGAGAAATTTAAGACCCTGTCTCAAAATAAAATAGAAAAGATTTGGGGTATTAGCTCAGTTTCTTTGGCACATAGTTTAGAAGTTTTTAAAATATTAAACATGCATGTCATTTATGATCCAGCAATTACACTTCTACACAAGAAAAATGGCAGCATAGGCCCCCATAAATACTTAGATGTGATAACTGAGAAGTCTTACTCAAATAGTAAAGAAAGAAAGAACTGTCCATCAAGTGGAGATAGATAAATGTACTGTGGTATATCAGACAATGGAGGAATACTGAGCAATGAAAGAGTGAGGTATTAATACATGCTGCAATGTGGACAAACTTCAAAAACTCATTAATTGAATGAAGCCAGATTTTACAAACCACATATTGTATGATTTATAATACATATTGTATGATTTAATTTATATAAAATGTCCATAAAATGTAAATCTAGAAACAGAAAGTAGGTTATGAATACGTTAATACAAAAGGCAGTGACTGCAAATGGCAGATGAGCTCATTTTAGGGTGATGAAGTCATCCAGAATTAGATAGCAATGATGATTGCCATATGTAAGTTTACTAAAAATCATTGAAGTTTACACCCCAAACACCCAAAGTTTATCATGTGTAAGTTATTTTTAACAAACCTCTTACTAAGGAGTGGAGGCTTATGCTGAAAATTTGCACGTAGTATAATAATAATAAAAGTCCACATGCCCAACAGATATATAGTCAATATAAAATCATTACTACAACAAAAATAATTCCCTATCATATTTTCACAATCAGATATAAAATACAAGAGAAATTAACATCTTGGTCCCCTATATGGCAAATACTTTGTATAGAGATTTTGGAGGTACATGCAGCTACAGTCAACCACGTATCTGCTATGTGTAATATGTGACGTTTGTGCAGTTCAGTTTATTTTTCTACAAATTGGAGATAATAATGTTCTTCACATTTATTATTGAACATTGGGATGTAAAAGATTGACATAAAAAGCTACTTAAATGTAATAGGAAATCAATGCTAATTTTTTCATATTCTTCCAAAATGCAGATTTGTCAATTAGTTCCTAGAAGATTTCTTAGTGTCTTGAAACTGTGATAACAAATTAAGAACAATTGGGTGACTTTAAACAACAGAATTTCTCTGAGAGTTTTAGAGACTAAAAGTTCAAACTCAAGTGGTTGGTAGAAGCATGCTTCCTTGAAAGCTCTAGGGAATGATCTTTTCTCACCTCTTCCAGGATTCTGGTGGTTGCTGGAAATCACTTGCATTCCTTAGTGGACAATCACCACATCTCAGCCTGCATTATCAGACAGTCTTCTCCCTTCTGAGGCTTTACATTGTTTTTCCTCTATGTCTCATATTTTCTTCTTTTAACGAAAATATTAGTCATTGGAATAGAGCACATCCTGATAACTTATGACCTTACGTTAACTTCATAATATCTGTAAGGACCCAATTTCTAAAGTAAATCATATTTGCAGGTAATGAAGGTCAGGAGTAGAATATACTTTTGGGGGAACACATCTCAACCCACAACATAGGCTAAAGAAAAATAGTGACATAATATTTGACTTGAAAAACAAATTTCTCGCATTAAAACCAGTTTCCAAAAACTAATCCATTGTGATCAAAATGATTTCCTAAAGGCTCTTTGAAAGTTATTCTCATTAAATTTTAAAATACATTAGAGTCATTAAAATTTGCTTTATATCCTTATATATGAACATTTCCTAAGGACTGGATTTTTTTTGTTGCCTCATATTTGGAGTTTGCAAAATCTAGTTATATAAAACAATAAATCTTTCTATTGTAATATTTAAATTATTTACATTTACACAATATCAGTTTTCCTGAAAACATTTAAGAGAGAGGATTTTACAACAATGTGGATATATTAAATTAATAAAATAAAACCTAAGAGGATTCAAAGAGTGTTAAGTTTTACTTGCTTCTAAGATGTTTTATTGTTTGCTGACAAATAAATTGATCATAAATACATGTACAAGACTGTATCATTAACTTAACAGGAAGGAATTTATCATGGTTTCATGTTTTGTATTTAGTTCAATGTAACTTCCATTTAGTTCCTAACATAGCTTTAGTTAACTAATGAAAATAAGGGTCACTGGATAATTTCCATTGAAAATTAATCAGAGAGAAACACTATAATTTTTAAAATTTCCTTTCAAAATATAAAACATTTGTGAGAGAGGTGTGTTGAAGTCACCCATAATTATTGTGTTGTGGTCTATTTGATTCTTGAACTTGAGGAGAATTTGTTTTATGAACGTCGCAGCACCATTATTTGGTGCATAAATATTGATAATTGTTATGTCTTGTTGGACAGATCCTCCAAACAAAAGCTGAATAAAGAAACTATAGAACTCAATATCACAATCAACAACCTAGACTTAACTGACATATATAGAATATATCAACCATCATCAAGTGGATATACTTTTTACTCAGCAGCACATGGATCCTCCTCAAAAATAGACCATATATTATGCCATAGGGCAACCCTCAGTAAATATACAGGGGTGGAGATAATACCATGCATTTTATCTGATCATAATGGAATGAAACTGGAAATCAATGATAAAAGAAGGAAGGAAAAATCCTACATCACATGGAAAATGAACAATACGTTACTGAATGATCAATGGGTTACAGAAGACATAAAGGAAGAAATCAGAAAATTCTTAGAGATAAATGAAAATACAGACACAACATATTGGAATCTATGGAACACAATGAAAGCAGTTTTAAGAGGGAAATTCATCGCTTGGAGGTCATTCCTCAAAAAAAGGAAAAACCAACAAATAAATGAGCTCACACTTCACCTCAAAGCCCTAGAAAAGGAAGAGCAAAACAACAGCAAATGTAGCAGAAGGCAAGAAATAATCAAACTCAGAGCGGAAATCAACGAAATTGAAACAAAAGAAACTATTGAAAAAATTAACAAAACTAAAAGTTGGTTCTTTGAAAAAATAATTAAGATCGACAGACCTTTAGCCATGCTAACGAAGAGAAGAAGAGAGAGAACTCAAATCACTAACATACGGGATGGAAAAGGCAATATCACAACAGACACTACAGAAATACAGAAGACAATTAGAAATTATTTTGAAAACCTATATTCCAATAAAATAGAAGATAGTGAAGACATCGATAAATTCCTTAAGTCATACGATTTACCCAGACTGAGTCAGGAGGATACTCACAACTTAAACAGACCAATAACAATAGATGAAATAGAAGAAGCAATCAACAGACTTCCAACCAAGAAAAGCCCGGGACCGGATGGGTATACAGCGGAGTTTTACAAAACCTTTAAGGAAGAATTAATGCCAATACTTTTCAAGTTATTTCAGGAAATAGAAAAAGAAGGAGCTCTGCCAAATTCATTCTATGAGGCCAACATCACCCTGATTCCGAAACCAGACAAAGACACCTCAAAGAAAGAAAACTACAGACCAATATCTCTGATGAACCTAGATGCAAAAATTCTCAATAAAATTCTGGCGAATCGGATACAAAGGCACATCAAAAAAATTGTGCACCATGATCAAGTAGGATTCATCCCTGGGATGCAAGGATGGTTCAATATAAGGAAATCAATAAATGTTATTCACCACATCAATAGACTTAAAAATAAGAACCATATGATCATCTCAATAGACGCAGAAAAAGCATTCGACAAAGTACAGCATCCCTTTATGTTCAAAACATTAGAAAAAATAGGGATAACAGGAACTTACCTCGACATTGTAAAAGCTATCTATGCTAAGCCTCAGGCTAGCATCATTCTCAATGGAGAAAAATTGAAGGCATTCCCCCTAAAATCTGGAACAAGACAGGGATGCCCTCTATCACCACTTCTATTCAATATTGTTCTCGAAACACTGGCCAGAGCAATTAGACAGACGAAAGAAATTAAAGGCATAAAAATAGGAAAGGAAGAACTTAAATTATCACTATTTGCAGATGACATGATTCTATACCTAGAAGACCCAAAAGGGTCTACAAAAAAACTACTAGAACTAATAAATGAATTCAGCAAAGTGGCAGGATATAAAATCAACACGCATAAATCAAAGGCATTTCTGTATATCAGCGACAAAACTTCTGAAACGGAAATGAGGAAAAACACTCCATTCACAATATCCTCAAAAAAAATAAAATACTTGGGAATCAACCTAACAAAAGAGGTGAAAGATTTATATAATGAAAACTACAAAACCCTAAAAAGAGAAGTAGAAGAAGATCTTAGAAGATGGAAAAATATACCCTGTTCATGGATAGGCAGAACTAACATCATCAAAATGGCGATATTACCAAAAGTTCTCTATAGGTTTAATGCAATGCCAATCAAAATCCCAACGGCATTTCTTGTAGAAATGGATAAAGCAATCATGAAATTCATATGGAAGAATAAAAGACCCAGAATAGCAAAAGCAATTCTAAGTAGGAAGTGCGAATCAGGCGGTATAGCGATACCAGACTTAAAACTATATTACAGAGCAATAGTAACAAAAACAGCATGGTACTGGTACCAAAACAGGAGGGTGGACCAATGGTACAGAATAGAGGACACAGAGACTAATCCACAAAGCTACAACTATCTTATATTTGATAAAGGAGCTAAAAGCATGCAATGGAGGGAGGATAGCATCTTCAACAAATGGTGCTGGGAAAACTGGAAATCCATATGCAACAAAATGAAACTGAATCCCCTCCTCTCGCCATGCACAAAAGTTAACTCAAAGTGGATCAAGGAGCTAGATATCAAATCAGAGACTCTGCGTCTGATAGAAGAAAAAGTTGGCTCCGATCTACATATTGTAGGGTCGGGCTCCAAATTCCTTAATAGGACACCCATAGCACAAAAGTTGATAACAAAAATCAACAAATGGGACTTACTTAAACTGAAAAGTTTTCTCTCAGCAAGAGAAACAATAAAAGAGGTAAATAGGGAGCCTACATCATGGGAACAAATTTTTACTCCTCACACTTCAGATAGAGCCCTAATATCCAGAGTATACAAAGAACTCAAAAAATTAAACAATAAGAAAACAAATAACCCAATCAACAAATGGGCCAAAGACCTGAACAGACACTTCTCAGAGGAGGACATACAATCAATCAACAAGTACATGAAAAAATGCTCACCATCTCTAGCAGTCAGAGAAATGCAAATCAAAACCACCCTAAGATACCATCTCACTCCAGTAAGATTGGCAGCCACTATGAAGTCAAACAACAACAAGTGCTGGAGAGGATGTGGGGAAAAGGGTACTCTTGTACATTGCTGGTGGGACTGCAAACTGGTGCGGCCAATCTGGAAATCAGTATGGAGATTCCTGGGAAAGCTGGGAATGGAACCACCATTTGACCCAGCTATTGCCCTTCTTGGACTTTTCCCCGAAGACCTTAAAAGAGCGTACTACAGGGATACTGCTACATCGATGTTCGTAGCAGCACAATTCACAATTGCTAGACTGTGGAACCAACCCAGATGCCCTTCAATAGATGAATGGATAAAAAAAATGTGGCATTTATACACCATGGAGTATTACGCAGCACTAAAAAATGACAAAATCATAGAATTTGCAGGGAAATGGATGGCACTAGAGCAGATTATGCTTAGTGAAGCTAGCCAATCCCTAAAAAACAAATACCAAATGTCTTCTTTGATATAATGAGAGCAACTAAGAACAGAGCAGGGAGGAAGAGCAGGAAGAAAAGATTAACATTAAACAGATACATGAGGTGGGATGGAAAGGGAGAGAAAAGGGAAATTGCATGGTAATGGAGGGAGACCCTCATTGTTATACAAAATTACATATAAGAGGTTGTGAGGGGAATGGGAAAATAAACAAGGAGAGATACGAATTACAGTGGATGGGGTAGAGAGAGAAGATGGGAGGGGAGGGAGGGGGGATGGTAGAGGATAGGAAAGGTAGCAGAATGCAACAGTCACTAGTATGGCAATATGTAAAAACGTGGGTGTGTAACTGATGTGATTCTGCAATCTGTATTTGGGGTAAAATTGGGAGTTCATAACCAACTTGAATCTAATGTATGAAATATGATATGTCAAGAGCTTTATAATGTTTTTAACAACCAATAAAAAAAAATTAAAAAAAAAAAAAAATATAAAACATTTAATTTGATTATAGATAAGTCTATTTCTACAAACATGCCACTTTTACACACTTTCAATATAAACACATTAAGATCAATTTATGTAGGTAAGTAATATAACCTAGACAATGATAATTCCTCAAATATATTAAAAAATGTGAAAGTTTTAAATAATTAGAAGCATGATGATATAAAAGCAATCACTCATTGATTTACAATTAATTTAAAAATGTTAACGTATTTCCCTATTTGAAAAAAGACAACTCATGTACATTGATTTTTCATTCCTCAAAAGGTCAGCACTTGAAGCCTATGTACACTATCTATTCCATATTTTCTCTAAATATTATTAAACCGACAGCTGACAAACTTTTAAAGTTGTTTGGCATTTATCCGTTAAAATATATACCTCTAGTTTTGAAGTGACCATTTTAAAACTGCTAGACAAAAAGTCTTTATCTCTCCTGTCTGTTATCATTCTCAACATCACTATCCTCAAGTTCAGTGGCAGTTATCAAATTATGAAGCAATACACATGTAATGAAGCACATTAGGGAGAGATGTTTAGAACAAATCACCAGTGGCTTTGAAACTCCAGCTTACCAGACTTTCTCATCACAGCAGCAGACAGACATGTGCACAGGCTTGCCTGCACATACTGCTGAACTCCTAGCTGTTCAAACTGAGCACATTCAAAAAAGACAGCTCTATTTTACCAAAGATAATGTTCAGTTATGGTTTCAATAGATTGTACCAAAATAGTTCTAATACATCTTTTATATATAAGGTAGAATGTTATTGATCCAGTAATCTTTCTGGTACATTTTGTAGTCTCAAGTAAAAATCAATAGTTTATATTTAAAGAACATTGGTTTTGATGGATTTCTATACAACCTTGATGGGCCAATCTGCAATTCAGTTGTTCAGAGGCCTCCTGGAACTGCAAAAATCTCTTCCATGCAGAACATTTGCCTTATTTGCTGCTAAATATGTTTTTTTTTAAACAAATCTTGTGCATATTCGTCATTTTGAATTAAATAAAAGCCATATTATGTAGTAAAATTAAAGACAAAGGAAAAGTAAACAACTGGCGCAAAATAGAATATCAAGAACAAATCCGTGTGTGTGTGTGTGTGTGTGTGTATGGTTTGTGACAAGAGTAGTCCTGGAAATATACATGGCCAATAAATGATTTTGTTTTATTGGTTGTTCAAAACATTACAAAACTCTTGACATATCATATTTCATACATTAGATTCAAGTGGGTTATGAACTCCCATTTTTACCCCAAATACAGATTGCAGAATCACATCGGTTACACATCCACATTTTTACATAATGCCATATTAGTAACTGTTGTATTCTACTACCATTCCTATCCTCTACTATCCCCCCTCCCCTCCCCTCCCATCTTCTCTCTCTACCCAATCTACTGTAATTCATTTCTCTCCTTGTTTTTCTTTTTTTCCCATTCCCCTCATAACCTCTTATATGTAATTTTGTATAACAATGAGGGTCTCCTTCCATTTCCATGCAATTTCCCTTTTCTCTACCTTTCCCTCCCACCTCATGTCTCTGTTTAATGTTAATCTTTTCCTCCTGCTCTTCCTCCCTGCTCTGTTCTTAGTTGCTCTCATTATATCAAAGAAGACATTTGGCATTTGTTTTTTAGGGATTGGCTAGCTTCACTTAGCATAATCTGCTCTAGTGCCCTCCATTTTCCTGCAAATTCCATGATTTTATCATTTTTAGTGCTGCATAATACTCCATTGTGTATAAATGCCACATCTATTTTTATCCATTCATCTGTTGAAGGGCATCTGGGTTGGTTCCACAGTCTAGCTATTGTGAATTGTGCTGCTATGAACATCGATGTGGCAGTATCCTTGTAGTACGCTCTTTTAAGGTCTTCAGGGAATAGTCCAAAAAGGGCAATAACTGGGTCAAATGGTGGTTCCATTCCCAGCTTTCCCAGGAATCTCCATACTGCTTTCCAAATTGGCTGCACCAATTTGCAGTCCCACCAGCAATGTACAAGAGTACCCTTTTCCCCACATCCTCGCCAGCACTTATTGTTCTTTGACTTCAGAATGGCTGCCAATCTTACTGGAGTGAGATGGTATCTTAGGGTGGTTTTGATTTGCATTTCTCTGACTGCTAGAGATGGTGAGCATTTTTTCATGTACTTGTTAATTGATTGTATGTCCTCATCTGAGAAGTGTCTGTTCAGGTCCTTGGCCCATTTGTTGATTGGGTTATTTGTTATCTTATTGTTTAATTTTTGAGTTCTTTGTATACTCTGGATATTAGGGCTCTATCTGAAGTGTGAGGGGTAAAAATTTGTTCCCAGGATGTAGGCTCCCTATTTACCTCTCTTATTGTTTCTCTTTCTGAGAAAAAACTTTATAGTTTGAGTAAGTCCCATTTGTTGATTCTTGTTATTAACTCTTGTGCTATGGGTGTCCTATTAAGGAATTTGGAGCCCGACCCCACAATATGTAGATCGGAGCCAACTTTCTCTTCTATCAGACGCAGAGTCTCTGATTTGATGTCAAGCTCCTTGATCCATTTTGAGTTAACTTTTGTGCATGGCGAGAGGATGGGATTCAGTTTCATTTTGTTGCATATGGATTTCCAGTTTTCCCAGCACCATTTGTTGAAGATGCTATCCTTCCTCCATTGCATGCTTTTAGCTCCTTTATCAAATATAAGATAGTTGTAACTTAGAGGACACAGAGACTAATCCACAATTCTGTACCATTGGTCCACCCGCCTGTTTTAGTACCAGTACCATGCTGTTTTTGTTACTATTTCTCTGTAATATAGTTTGAAATCTGGTATCGCTATACCGCCTGATTCACACTTCCTGCTTAGAGTTGCTTTTGCTATTCTGGGTCTTTTGTTTTTCCATATGAATTTCATGATTATTTATCTATTTCTACAAGAAATGCCATTGGGATTTTGATTGGCATTGCATTAAACCTATAGAGAACTTTTGGTAATATCGCCATTTTGATGATGTTAGTTCTGCCTATCCATGAACAGGGTATATTTTTCCATCTTCTAAGATCTTCTTCTATTTCTCTCTTTAGGGTTCTGTAGTTTTCATTGTATAAATCTTTCACCTCTTTTGTTAGGTTGATTCCCAAGTATTTTACTTTTTTTTGAGGATATTGTGAATGGGGTGTTTTTCCTCATTTCCGTTTCAGAAGTTTTGTCGCTGATATACAGAAATGCCTTTGATTTATGCGTGTTGATTTTATATCCTGCCACTTTGCTGAATTCATTTATTAGTTCTAGTAGTTTTTTTGTAGACCCTTTTGGGTCTGCTAGGTATAGAATCGTGTCTTCCGCAAACAGTGATAATTTAAGTTCTTCTTTTCCTATTTTTATGCCTTTAATTTCTTTTGTCTGTCTAATTGCTCTGGCCAGTGTTTCAAGAACTATATTGAATAGAAGTGGTGATAGAGGGCATCCCTGTCTTGTTCCAGTTTTTAGAGGGAATGCCTTCAATTTTTCTCCATTCAGAATGATGCTAGCCTGAGGCTTAGCATAGATAGCTTTTACAATGTTGAGTTAAGTTCCTGTTATCCCTTTGCGTCTATCGAGATGATCATATGGTTCTTATCTTTAAGTCTATTGATGTGGTGAATAACATTTATTGATTTCCGTATATTGAACCATCCTTGCATCCCAGGGATGAATCCTACTTGATCATGGTGGGCAATTTTTTTGATGTGTTTTTGTATCCGATTCGCCAGAATTTTATTGAGGATTTTTGCATCTAGGTTCATTAGAGATATTGGTCTGTAGTTTTCTTTCTTTGAGGTGTCTTTGTCTGGTTTCAGAATCAGGGTGATGTTGGCCTCATAGAATGAATTTGGAAGAGCTCCCTCTTTTTCTATTTCCTGAAATAACTTGAAAAGTATTGGTACTAATTCTTCTTTAAAGGTTTTGTAAAACTCTGCTGTATACCCATCCAGTCCTGGGCTTTTCTTGGTTGGTAGTCTTTTGATTGCTTCTTCTATTTCATCCATTGATATTGGACTGTTCAAATTGTGTGTATCCTCCTGACTCAGTCTGGGCAAATCATATGACTTAAGGAATTTATCGATGTCTTCACTATCTTCTATTTTATTGGAATATAGGTTTTCAAAATAAATCCTAATTATCTTCTGTATTTCTATAGTATCTGTTGTGATGTTGCCTTTTTCATCCCGTATGTTAGTAATTTGAGTTCTCTCTCTTCTTCTCTTCATTAGCATGGCTAAGGGTCTGTCGATTTTATTTATTTTATTGAAAAACCAACTTTTAGTTTTGTCAATTTTTCAATAGTTTCTTTTGTTTCCATTTCGTTGGTTTCCGCTCTGATTTTAATTATTTCTTGCCTTCTGCTACATTTGCTGTTGTTTTGCTCTTCCTTTTCTAGGGCTTTGAGATGAAGTGTGAACTCATTTATTTGTTGTTTTTTTCTTTTTTTAAGGAATGAGCTCCAGGTGATGAATTTCCCTCTTAAAACTGCTTTCATTGTGTTCCATAGATTCCAATATGTTGTGTCTGTATTTCCATTTATCTCTAAGAATTTTTTTTATTTCCTCCTTTATGTCTTCTGTAACCCATTGATCATTCAGTAACATATTGTTCATTTTCCATGTGATGTAGGATTTTTCCTTCCTTCTTTTATCATTGATTTCCAGTTTCATTCCATTATGATCAGATAAAATGCATGGCATTATCTCCACCCCTTTATATTTACTGAGGGTTGCCCTATGGTCTATTTTTGAGAAGGATCCATGTGCTGCTGAGAAAAAAGTATATCCACTTGATGATGGTTGATATATTCTATATATGTCAGTTAAGTCTAGGTTATTGATTGTGATATTGAGTTCTGTAGTTTCTTTATTCAACTTTTGTTTGGAGGATCTGTCCAATGGTGAGAGAGGTGTGTTGAAGTCACCCATAATTATTGTGTTGTGGTCTATTTGATTCTGGAACTTGAGGAGAATTTGTTTTATGAACGTCGCAGCACCATTATTTGGTGCATAATTATTGATAATTGTTATGTCTTGTTGGTGAATGGTTCCTTTTAACAGTATATAATGTCCTTCCTTATCCCTTTTGATTAACTTAGTCTTGAAGTCGATTTTATTCGATATGAGGATGGCCACCCCTGCTTGCTTACGAGGACCGTGTGCGTGGTATATTTTTTCCCAACCTTTCACCTTCAGCCTGTGTATGTCTTTTCCAATCAGATGTGTCTCCTGGAGGCAGCATATTGTTGGATTTGTTTTTTTAATCCATGTTACCAGCCTATGTCGCTTTATTGCAGAGTTTAGGCCATTAACGTTTAGAGTCACTATTGATAGATGGTTTGTACTTCCAGCCATGTTTGATCATTTATCTTCTTCTTTTATTTTTTTTTAATTTAGTTTGTTTCTCCATGGTTAGCTTTCCCCCTGCCCTCTGTCTTTATAGAGGCACTTCCCACTGATGGTTTTGGTTATTGTTTTTCATTTCTTCCTCGTGTAGTGTTTTGCTCAAGATGCTTTGCAATGCTGGTTTTCTGGCTGCAAATTCTTTTAGCTTTTGTTTATCATGAAAGATTTTTATTTTGTAGTCGTACACGAAGCTTAATTTTGCTGGATGCAAAATTCTTGGTTGGCATCCGTTGTTTTTCAGTGTTTGAAATACGATGTTCCAGGATCTTCTCGCTTTCAGCGTCTGTGATGAAAAATCCGTTGTTAACCTTATTGGTTTACCCCTGAATGTAATCTGCCTCCTTTCTCTTGTAGCTTTTAATATTTTTTTGGATATCTTCATAACAATGTGTCTTGGCATTGGTCTACTGTGATTTTGTATGCTCGGTGTCCTGTATGCATCTACAATTTGTATATCCTTTTCCTTTTATATTTCTGGAAAGTTTTCTATAATTATTTCATTCAGCAGGTTGCTCATTCCCTTGGTTTGAACCTCTATACCTTCCTCTAGCCAAATGACTCTTAAGTTTGGGTTTTTTATGTTATCCCATATCTCTTGGATGTTTTTCTCGTGATTTTTTACCAGCCTTTCTGAGTTGGCTAGACTCTTTTCAAGATGATATATTTTGTCTTCATTATCTGACGTTCTGGCTTCTACTTGCTCCACTCTGTTAGTGATACCCTCATTTGAGTTTTTAATTTGGTTTATAGTTTCCTTCATTTCTAGAATTATTGTTTGATTTTTTTTAATAATCTCTATCTCCTGATAAAGATGCTTAATTTCTTCTTTTATCTGTTTATGTAATTCATTTTTAATGTGTTCTTTCACTGTTTGAATTTGCTGTCTCATGTCCTCTTTAAGGTTCCATTCCGTCTGTCTAAGGTAATCCTTGAGTTCTTTATTTGACCATTTTTCTGATGTCTCTAGGTCCTCCTGAATATTTAGGCTGTCCTGTATTGATTGTACTCCTTTTCTTCCTTGCTTTTTCATGCTGCTCATGTTACTTCTTGTTCTGTTTGACTGTTGAGTTACTGTTTACTCCTATAAATTTATTTGATGCTTGGGAGGAAAGGTATTAGAAGGGAAGGGAAGAAGTCACTAAAGAGAATGAGAGTAAGCAGGTAGAATTCAAGGAAGGGGGAATAAGGAAATTGAAAAGAAATGAAAAGACAAAAGAAAAAAATAGAAAATTAAAAAAATTTAAAAAAAATTAAAATTAAAAAGATAATAAAAAAATTTAAAAAACAACAAAAAAATGAAAATGAAAAAAAAAAACCCAAATTAAAAAAAAAAATTAATAAATGCAGTCTTAGAGTTTGATTAACTTCTCTTCCAGTAGGTGGAGCTGTGCCCACCAGGCCAAGCTTCTCCTCTCAATACGTGGGAACCAATCACTGTGCAGCAGCTCCTCCTCCCAGACTGGGCGGGTCTCCAATCCTGAGTGCCTAGGGCCTTCTCTTGTGTCTAGTCACTTCCCCACTTTTCCTCAAGTCAGGCCCCGCTCACCGGTGATGCTCACCACAATAATGGCTACACACCAGGTCTGCTGCTCTCAGGAGCCCTATTTTCATGAATGACTGGGCACACTCTCCCTGTTTGCCATTCCCTCAGACCCTAAGTTTTTATAGCTTGGGGCTGAGAACCCTCAGCGAATTTTGCTTGCCCTCTGGTAGCTACACCCCTGGTAGCTGGTGCAAGAGACCTCAGTTGTCAGCACTGGTGGGAGTGGTAGCCGGGAGTTCTGCGCCGCGGGTCCCACGCCACTCCTGATTCCCCTGGTCTGGCTATTGCGCTCACAGGAGAGCTGGTAGGGGCCCTTACAGGAGAGCTGGGAGGGTCCTTAAGGTTTCCCCGCTGTGTGGAGAGGGAAGGCTAGGGGGTTACACACATGTCACCGCCTGTTTCAATGGAGTTATCTCCTCCGCCGCATTCTGGTGATGTCAGTTCTCTGCCATGTTGGTATCCCATGCAAATGGCGACAGTTTGTTCCCTTGGCCGGGTGACCAATGCAACTGGTGGGTCCTGACTGGCTCGCACAAGCCCCGTTTCAATCCTGTGGCCACTGCCTATGAAGGCTTGGTTGGCATTAACCTCTGTAGGTTCAGAAGGGCCGACCAGTTGTTTTAGCGGGATCATTTAGTTTTGAGTCACAGCAGTTAGTCTGCGAGAAGCAGGCGAACAGGAGCTTGAATTCAGCCGATTCGGGCTCGGTGTGTGTTCTGAGAGGCCCAGACTGTTCGCCCCAGATCCACGTCAGCTCAGCATTGCCTAGTGATCCTGAGCAAACAGCATTTAGACGGTTTACGACTCCCTATACCCGCGCAGCTGAAGAGGTCAGAGACTTGATCTCTCTGCACCCGCCTCCATGTTGGATCTTGAGACTGTGATTCTTCTCACACAGTGCAATGGATATATATTGGAGGCACAATCACACTGACCTTTGATCTTTGCTTCTTTTCAGATATCTCAGTGAGCCTGCTGGCCCTCGTGGTTAGTGCCTGTGGTCTTTCCCTCTTTGGCGTGTCTCTCTTCGTGTCTTGGAAACTCTGCTGGGTTCCATGGCGAGAACGAGGCCTACTCTCTGGTAGCAAAGACAACAACCAGGAACCTTTTAACTGCACGGACACAGAGACCAATGAGCAGGAGAACAGTGAGGACTTCCTAGATCTCCAATAAATGATTTTGTGATATAGATTTTCATGTAGAAAATTAAAAATAAGCCTGATCCTCTTCCTCTGTTCCTAATATAAGACAGTCACTATTTTGGTAATATCTACTTCAGTTGAACCTAAGTATAGTTCTGAATCAGCACTTAAATTCCTAGATACATATCCAATAGAAATGCATGTATGTGTGTAATGAGAAGCACATACCAGAATGTTCACAGCTGCATTATTTTTAAAAGTTCAATAATGAAAACAATACAAATGCCCACTGTTACAAAAAATGCTACTTAAAATGTATTATTTATTTATTTACTTATTAATTTATTGATAACCAGTAGATTCAAAATATAATAAAACTATGGAGAGGCAGAAGAAAGTAGAAGATATTGGTTATAGTAATAATAGGTTGTAAAAGGCGGGAGAGGCATGGCATGCCAAAGTGGGCAACACTGGAAAAAGGCCAAAGGAATGAGAGAGGACCTGTGGGTAAGCTACTTTATTGGAGATCAAGAGGGACTTGTACAACAAAAACAAGGTGGTTTTGCTCATGAATTTGAATGTTACAGTGAAAGGTGTGCAAGATGAGAAACTGACAGAGACCAATCTTATCATGCTGTTAGTACCTGGGAGTCTGGACAAGAAGTTCCCAGCTTGTCACTGTAGATACTGAAGCATGAAATAGGAAATTTAAAAATTTTTGAATATATCTATCAATGTTAAATAGATAAGTCAATGAACGTGAAATTATATACAGGAATGAAAATCATTACACCTAAAATATATAAAAACACCACACATATGAGAACACAATCTATATGATTCTGTTGATATATAATCCATATTAACCTTCAAAAAAGACATAAGTACTTTTGAAAATAAAGGGAAATTAATGTTTCTGATTCTTATAAGAGTACTTCTAGAATGCAGGAAACATTCTAGGATGTTGATCATATTTTATTTATTGACTTGGATGTGGTTCCACTTGTGATAATATAATAAACAACAAATTTTAGTGTGATCTTTTATGTACTGTGTTCTCAGTGTAAAGGTTTTTAAACACATGTGACATTTTAATATTTTAGGTGCTCTAAAGAGAATACAAATTTTTAAATAGTTAGTTTTATTAACATAGTTGATATTTTTTGTCATATATTGGTTTTCCTACACCTGCTAAATTTAAAATTAAATAATTTATTTTATATTATTAAATGATGTATTATTACATGTCAATTTTCTTAATATGAAAATTTAGAACATGATAAAAATATATACACTGTTACAATGATTCTAAAAATTCAGAAATAGTTGGCAATAATAAAATGAAGTAGCTACGCAATCAATCATAATAGAAATAAATACAAGGAAACACCTTTCATACATATCTATGAAAAGAAATGTGTGTCATGATATCAGAAGGTGGTGCATACCTGTAATCCCAGAGGCTCTCAAGGTTAAGGCAGAGGATCACAAGGTCAAGGTCAGCCTCAGCAAAGTAGCAAGAAGTTCAACAACTTAACAAGACCCTGTCTCAAAATTTAAAAAAATAATAATAATAAAGTAAAAAAGTATTAGTATGTAGCTCAGTGATAAAGAACCCCTGAGTTTAAACCCCACCCCTAAAACTAAAAATAAATGGAAAAAAAAAGAAATAAGAAATTTGTGGCATGAAATACAGCAAAACCATCTGAGCATTTTATTTGATTCAGGGGACTCTAAAAATGATACCTAAAAGTTTTGCAGTGAGAACTAAATCTACAAACTACAGATGCATGTGATAGAATCTTTCATAGAAATTGTTTGCAATTTAAATGGGCATAAATCTAGTTAAACATTTTAAAATGTGCATGTAAATCTTAGAGATAAAAGGCCTTCATTTCTTGTGAGAAAAATGAGTTTTTATTTAAAAATAATCAGAAATAGATCTGAATTATTAATTAAATCCATTTTATTTATTCAGGATTTGTCAACACAGTGAAGTATTTACATTAGCCTTATAGAATCACAATGTTGTAAATCTAGAGGATGTCTTTTTATAAAGTCCAAGTTTCTTATTTTTAAATATTTAGAAATTAAAAACTTTTAAAGTTGGAGGACAGAGGCATGATAGCAACCACAAACCTGTATTCAGGGCTGGAAATGTGACTCTGTTACAGGGAAAGTACCTAGTGTACATGAGGGCTTAGGGTTTAACACTCAATAGTACCAAAAACCAAAAAGGAATGTGCATTTATATGATGGAAATCAGATTAACTATTCTCTCCATGTAGGGTAACCTTACTAAACTGACAAGACACATGTATGCAGAAACACATGATTTAGAAATTACTAGCAAATTAATTCTAGTCAAATACATTTGAGAAATCTGCATACTATAGCATCCTCCTAAAAATTAGCCACGGACATTGATAGTGATGAATGAATCACACACTAGGCAGTAGTGGGTAGTAAAGAATCACAAAAATTTTATAGTTAAAAAAAATAATTAACTCAAATTGATTTTGAGATTATTTATCCACATAATATATTCTTCCTTTCTCAAAACCCTTACCAGAGAAGTGTTGAGGATGAATTCCTTAAATTTAACTGGAAGATGCAATGGTAGGAAATGTTTTCCCAATCCACTGGGTAAAAAGATTTTACTTTGCAAGGTGTCATGGTACATTCCTGTAGCCTCAGGGACTTGGAAGCTGGGGCAGGAAGATTGCAAGTTCAGAGCCAGCCTCAGCAGTTTAGCAAAGCCCCTTAGTAATTTAGTGAGAGATCTTGTCTCAAACTAAAAAATAAGAAGGATTTTATTCATATCAAGAAAAATGGACACGGAGAATGGGGCATGCTGGTCTAAAAAATTTTGGAGAGAATAATTCACCTCTATATCTACCGAGTAAAATTTGAAAAATTACAAATAATAAAAACAAGGAGTTAGCTCATATAAAAATATGAAAGTTGAAAAGTCCCAATGTCTATAGTTTTGAAAGTTGAAAACTGAGCTGATGGTACAAATTCCAGTCCCAAGATGTCAGGTGGAAGAATCAAGAGCTTTGTTCAGTACAGTCAGATCTTTTACTTACCATTTTTGTTCTATTAAGTCCTTAAATTGATTGCACAATATCTGCAGAGAGGACATTCTAATTATTGAAATGTTAATATTATCAAAAACACTCTCATATTCATATCTAGAATAATGTCTGACCAAATGTCTGGGCACCCCATGACCCATTTAACATATAAAATTGATTGTCACAAAGTCTCCCTGTATTTGTCATTATTTCTCTTAGAAAATATCATCCTTCTGTTACCTTGCTCTAGTTATCAAAGTAAAGATTCAATTTTGAACTTTTATAATTTTGGAAAGCAGGGGCTTTTCATGGAAGAATTCTTCCATGAGAGAAATATATGATTATGCTTTGCAAAATTAAAAGTGCTAATTAAATATGTGTATCCATTCAACAAATTATTACTGGTTATCTATTCTAGGCATAGCTTCTCAGTTACAAAAGAAATATTAAAAAATCAATCCTGTCCTTAAAGAATTCAAACATAGAAAAGGATTTTTGTAGGTGAAATGAATTATATTCATTTAGAATATCATGGACAACCAAAAATATTTCTAGAGGAACATATGTTAAAATTCAAGGAAGAATAACTTCAAGGAGAAAAGATTGGTCCAGGGAACATTTATAGAATAAAGTTTCTTCCCACTGTTTTAAAAGTAGGAAAAAACATCTGGGATGAGAACAGTATATTACATATAGGTACTAGATATTTGTATCCAATACATAAAGATAGAAAAGAAAATATTACTACGTATATTTACATAAGAAAAATTATTCTGTTACTGCCATGAAATTTTTATTCCTTAAAAAAACAATATTACAATAAGCAATTTCTGTATTGGTTATGAAAATAACAAAAACTAAGATTGAAATGGGGGAAGGGGTTATTTTATTAATTAGAATGTCACCAGAAAAAAAAGCTCATTTAGTTTCAGCTTTTAAATATTATTATATTCAGTGTTCATATTGGATCCACTTTTGATTTCTGTATCAGGATAATAAAGTCATGCTGGATTAAAATAAATTTCTATTTGAATATGTCAATATTTTTGAAAAAGAGGCAAATTCATTGAGTTAGCACAATAGCACTGAACAAAATTTGTTAAGAATATGGTGAAAATATTTCATTTTTGTTTTGTTTTTAGAATTAGAAGTAGCTAAATTCAAAACATATATCCAGTTATTCTGCTTCTGTTTTGAATGTCTTGCCTTTTTATGAAATAGATAATTTAGCACTATTTTATGAAGAATATGAGAACATATTTTAAATGATATTATGATTAATTAATCACAACTCATTTATAAAGAAGTTGAAGGTGTTATTTTATATGAACTAAAGTTAAATACTAATTAGTATGGTATTATGACCTTCTGAGCAGAGTATATATTTGAAAAATGTTTCAAAGGAATTTTATTTTATATTTGGGAGCCCTAAAAAAGAAAAGAAGAGCTGTTATCCACACAATCAAAATCCACTTAGCTAGAAAACATTATGGCTCACTTAAAACAGTTCACCAGAACAAGGAAAAAACAACTACTAACATTAAGGCTTAATGGGTTATCAACTGTTTATAATATTTGCAGGAAAATAATGTTTTGTTTATTTGACAATCCACCATTTCAAATTCCAAAATAAATTCAAGAAAGTCTATATGCTGAATTATTAACATGGCTAGGCATCCTAGAACACAAAAATCAAATGACTTTAAGCTATTCAAAAAATTTTTACTTAGACTGTGATATGATGATTAACAGTATGATTTTATGGAGTTATGTAAAACATACATTTTTCAAATAAATTTGCAGTTGGAATTATGTGTATTCTATTATCTCAGATATTTGTATTGTAATGAAAAGCATATATAGTGAATGCCTTTATAAAAAACAAAATATAAATCTTTTTTTAAAAGTCCAAGAATTATTTTTACTAGGCTGAACTTACAGGAAGAGATATTTTAAACCATAAAATTTGATTGCTCATTGAAGTTTGCATAGCTGTTAGTAGTCAAAGCAAACTAAAATTTCAGGTATATTATCTTAAAATTCCAATTTATCATACCATGCTAAATTTCCAATATCACTATTTGAAATTAGAGGGAAGTCTTTTTTTAGTCTTTTGTGTTTTTTTTTATGTACATCACATTAGAGTATATTTTGACATATTATGCATATATGTAATATAACCTCCCATTCTTGTGATTGTATATGATGTGAACTTATACTATTCATGTATTCATAATGAACATAGGAAAGTTATGTCCAACTCATTCTACTGTCTTTCCTAATCCCATTCCCCCTCCCTTTCATTCCATTTTGTCTAGTCCAATGAACTTCTATTCTTATCTGCCCCCAACTTATTGTGTGTTAACATCTGTATGTCAGAACATTCTGCCTTTCTTTTTATGGAATTGACTTATTGCATTTAGCATGATAGTCTCCAGATCCATTCATTTACTGGCAAATGCCAGAATTTTATTCTTGTTTATGGCTAAGTGATATTCCAATGTGTGTGTGTGTATGTGTGTGTGTGTGTGTGTGTGTGTGTGTGTGTATACATTTTCTTCATCTGTTATTTCTGTTGATGGGCATCTATGTTGATTTCATAGGTTAGCTATTATGAATTTAGCTTTTATACACATTGCTGTGGCTGTGTCACTGTAGTATGGTGATTTTAAGTCCCTAGGTTATAGAATGAGGAGCGGGATAACTGGGTCAAATGGTGGTTCCATTCTAAGTTTTCTGAGGAATTTCCATAATGTTTTTCAGAGTTGTTGCAGCAATTTAAAGTCCCTTCAGCAATGTATAAGTGCATCTTTTCCCCCACATCCTCACCAACATTAATTATTAATTGTATTCTTGATAATTGCCATTCTGAGTAGAGTGAGATTAAATCTCAGAGTAGTTTTAATTTTCATTTCTCTGCTTACAAGAGATGTTGAACATTTTTTCATATATTTGTTGACCATTGTATTTCTTCTTCAGTGAAGTGTCTCTTCAGTTCCTTCGTCCATTTATTGGTTGAGTTATTTTCTTGTTTTGTTTTTAAGTTTGTTTTTTTTTTTGAGTTTTTTATATATCCTGGAGGTTAATGCTCTGAGCTGCAGTGGCAAAGATTTCCTCCCATTCTGTAGGCTCTTAGAGGGAAGTCTATAAAAATGGGCTGGATTGTCACAGATTCTTATCAATAAGAAAGGAGGTATTAAATTTTCTTCCACATAATTGGACAATCTATTTAGCCTATTGAGCTTCTGAAACTTCTTTGATGTATGTATCACATCTCACAGGCTAAACTAATAGTAGGATAAAAAAGAACAGTTTTTAAAGTACCATGTAACTGGAATATAGAAAGTGTGTCCTGGACTATTTAGTGTTGCTATATCTAAATACCTGAGACAGAGTAATTTATAAAGAACATAAATTTATTTCATTCAGAGTTCTAGAGTTTGGGAAGTCCAGAAACATGACATGGGCTTCTTCTAGGTATCTGTTAAGGACATTTTTGCTACATCATAACATGACAGAGGGGATCACATGACAAGGCAGAGCAAGCATGCTTGCTTCAAATCTCTCTTCCTCTTCTGATAAAGCCACTAGTCTCAGCATGAAGTGCCACTCTCATGATTTTATTTAATCCTAAGTATTTCCCAATAGTCTCACCTTCTAATAATAGTAATATGTAATTTGGGGATTAAGCTTCTAGGACGTAATCTTTGGGAGACTTATTTAAACCATAGCAGAGTGCTAATGGAACACTTGTTCCAACAACTTTATTTTGTTTTATTCTCTATCAGTGATTCAGGAGTATTGTGTTGGCTTTGCATTCCAACATACATGGGATTTCTGTTGCTCAACATACTCCTAAAATTACACTGTGCCTCTCTGTGTCAGTAAGAATGTTGGTAATATGAGTGTCCAGAGACAGGAAGATAATACAGTTCAGTCAGAGCATGTGCCTTATGGAGTAGTTACATTAAAGGAAACCAATAAAAATTTAAATTAGAACAACAAAATGACTATGGAGTCTCAAATCTATCAGAAACATACAAAGCTTTCTTCATCTAATTTTAAAAGAAGTTTTTTTTTTTTTTTTTTTCAAATGAATTGATGAAAAGAAAGACTGTATTCATCCTCATAATTGATGTGCAGGACATCTCTATAAAACAGAGAAAAATGGTTAAAGTTATGAGGGAAAAGAAAAGAGACTAGAAGAATAGAAACAGGGGTTAGTACATAAACAGTAGAAGTTGAAGAAAGAGAATAAAAAATTAACCAAGGAATAGGAGTAAAATTCACTAAAATGAAAAAGAAACAAAAAAGAATGAACAAAGAGAAATTGAATGAAAAATAAGGAAAAGAATACTTGGATTTTCCAAGTGAATACACTTACAAATTTCCAAGAAAGTTGATGATACCAAACTAATAGTAACAACAAAAATGACAATATTAATAAACATGATTTAATAAACTATTCTTTTATAAGGCTTACTATGTTCCAAGCACTGTTTTAAGTGTTCACAGTATATTAATTCATTAAACATTCCCATTAATATTATAAGTTTAATGCTATTTTAATATTGACTGCTAGTGCCATAGACATAAGCAGTATGCTAAAGTAGCCAAATAAAAAATCATGTTCTTAATATTTACTGTCTCTTGGAGCAATACTTTGAATATCCTGTAATACATTTGAGAGCTAATGTTAAAGAGAATTTCTTACAAACTGGGGCAGCAAGAACCACCAAAAGAAACCAAATTAGATGAACATCACATTTTTAACCACCATGTTGTAAACTAGAAGATAGTTCGGTGAATATTACTCATTCACATAGCTTATAAAAAGATCGTTCATGATATACAGAAACTAAGAATCCTTGATTCACTGAGGCATATGGTCAAGAAAAGTATAATCAATTACAACCAAACAACTGAGAAGATATGTATAGAAAAAGATAAAAAAAAAGAGGAAAGTATATGCACACAAGCTACTTAGCTCACAAAATGCATATTTAAATTTGTCATAAAGTATTTAAAGAAAATTTACATTAAGTTTTTTGAGACTAAATGGACAAATTCTGTGAAAATTTTGTTTTGCTCAATAAGATGAAAGCAGTCCTATGATATCAAAGTTTGGGAAGAAGGCAGAAAGAAACTGAAACTTTTTTGTGAATGGGAGGAATAATGAAGAATAAATTGTTTTGTTGAATAGATATTGTGTGTGGGTAGGGAAAACGGTTTATGCTGTTTTCCAATGACTACAGGAAAATATGGTTGTGAAACAGAAAACATTTAACACTTGATTGGAAATTTTATTTTTTAATTTCCTGTTTAACAATGTCTAAGGTATAAAAATTATTTTTAAAAGATACCTGGGTAATATATGTATTTATTTTAGGTGAAGATTGCTGTGATGGTGGAAGTTAAATAGATTAATCAGACACCACATTATCAGATGATAAAATTAATTATAAACATTGATATAATTGATTGTATATCATCTTCGGAGAAGTGTCTGTTATGTTACTTGGCCCATTTATTGATTGGGTTGTTTGTTTTTTTGGTACTTAGCTTTTTGATTTCTTTATATACCCTATAGAATGGTGCTCTATCTGATGTGTGAAAGATAAAGATTTGCTCTCAAGAAGTAGCCTCAAAGATTGTTTCTTTTGCTGAGAAAAAACTTTAGTTTGAGTACATCCCATTTAGTGATTCTTGATTTTAATTCTTGTGCCAAAGAATTCTTGTTAAGGAAGTTGGGGCCTAATCTGACATGATGGAGATTAGGACCTACTTTTTCTTTTACTATACATAGGGTCTCTGGTTGTTTTCTTAAGTTCTTGATCCACTTTGAGATGAGCTTTGTGCATGGTGAAAGATAGAGGTTTAATTTCATTTTGTTCCATATGAATTTTCAGTTTTCCCAGCACCATTTGTTTAAGAGCCTATCTTTTCTCCAATGCATGTTTTTAGCAACTTTTTCTAATATAAGATAATTGTAATTTTTTGGGTTAGTCTCTGTGTCCTCTATTCTGTACCATTGGTCTACCAGTCTGTTTTGGTGCCAATACCTTGCTGTTTTTGTTACTATTGCTCTGTAGTATTGTTTAAAGTCTGGTATAGTGATGCCACCTGCTTCACTCTTTCTGCTAAGGATTGCTTTAGCTATTTTGGGTCTCTTATTTTTCCAGATGAATTTCAGGATTGCTTTATCTATTTCTATGAGGAATGTCATTGGGATTTTGATCAGAATTTCATTAAATCTGTATAGTGCCTTTGGAAGTATGGTCATTTTGATCAAATTAATTTTGCCTATCCAAGAGCAAGGTAGATTTTTCAATCTTCTAAGGTCTTCTTTGATTTCTTTCTTTAAGGTTCTGTAATTTTCATTATATAGATCTTTCACCTCTTTCATTAAGTTGATTCCAGTTTTTAAAGGGAATGCCTTCAATTTTATTTATTTTGATGCTCTTGTAAATGGGTTAGTTTTTTTTTCTCATTTCCCTTTCTGAGAATTTGTCCCTGATATACAGAAATGCCTTTGATTTATGGGTGATAATTTTATTTCCTGCTACTTTGCTGAATTCATTTACTAGTTCTAAATTTTTTCTGGTGGGACTTTTAGGGTCTTTTAAGTATATAATCATATCATCAGCAAATAGTGCCAATTTGAGTTCTTCTTTTCCTATGTGTATCCCTTGATGAAAAAATTTTCATCATCGCTAGCAATTATAGAAATGCAAATCAAAACTACTCTAAGATTTCATCTCACTCCAGTCAGAATGGCACTATCATGAATACAAACAACTATAAGTGTTGGCAAGGATGTGGGGAAAAAGGTACACTCATACACTGCTGGTAAGGCTGCAAATTGGTGCAACCAATATGGAAAGCAGTATGGAGATTTTTTGGAAAATTAGGAATTGAACCACCATTTGATCCAGCTTTGGTCTATACCCAAAGGACTTAAAAACAGCATAACTAAAAGGACACTGCCACATCAGTATTTATAGCAGCACAATTCACAATAGCTAAACTGTGGAACCAACCTAGATGCTCTTCAATAGATTAATGGGTTTAAAATATGGCATATATACACAATGGAATATTACTCAGCAATAAAAGAGAACAAAATCATGGCATTTGAGGTAAATGGATAGAGTTAGAGAAAATAATGCTAAGTGAAGTTAGCCAATCCCCAAAAAACAAATACTGAGTGTTTTTTTCTGATATAAGGAGGCTGATTCATAGTGGGGTCGGGAGGGGTAGTATGGGAGGAATGGATGAATGACAGAGGGGTGGGAGGGGAAAGGAGGGGGCATGGAGTTAGAAATGATGGTGAAATGTGATGGGCTTTATTATCCAGAGTACATGTGTAAGGACATGAATTGGTGTGAATATACTTTGTATACAACAAGAGATATGAACAATTGTGCTCTATATGTGCAATATGAATTGTAATGTATTCTGCTGTCATATATAAATAAAAATAATAAAAGAAATAAATTAAAACAAAAATTATATGATAACTGATGATGAATTTAGTGTAACAGAATAGATATTTCATAAATATATCTTTGAGAAATTATTATTTACTTATCAGAACAGAGTAGATGGATTATTTAATAAGGTTGCTTGTTCAACCAGCTAATCATCTGTAAATACAGTACAACAAAAAACCCTGAATGGATTCACATTTTGAAATGATCAAATTTAGTATAGTCAAGGTTCTTCAGAGAAATAGAGCAAGTAGAATCTCTATTTAAGGAGTTTTATAGCTGGGCACCACGGCACATGCCTGTAATCCCAGAGGGTGGAGATGCTGAGACAGAAATATTGCAGGTTTAAAGCCAGCCTCAGCAAATTAGCAAGGCTATAGCAAATTTTTGAGAAGTAGTTGTCTCAAAATAAAAATTAAAAGGGGTGAGTATGTGGCTCAGTGGTTAAGCCTCCTTGGGTTCAATCATCAGTAACCCCCCTCAAAAAAAATGGAGTTTTACTGTAAGTATTGGCTCCTATTATTAAGCAAGTTCATAGAACAAAATATACAGTGTAGGTGGGTACCCTGGAGAGCATGAGATGAAGCTTGAAGCCAGTCAGCTGGAGAATGTCCCCTTGCTTAGGAAAGTCGGTCTTTGCTTTATTCAGGCTTTCAGTTGACTGGATGAAACCCACTCACAGTATGGAGAATAAACTTCTTGCTCCAGGTTTACCCACTTAAATGTGCTATCACCTCACACAAATGACATCCAAGTTGACACATATAAGTAGCCGTCACAACTATGCAACACAAGGTACTTAAGAAGAGTAGGAGGGTAAACATTGAGATTCTGAAGCAAAAATAAAAACAGTGCTGATTAAGAAACCACACATCATTCTTCTGCCTAGAAATTGATGTAATTGGCAGTAAGTGGAGTATTTCCTCTCAGACCATCAGCAGAACACTGCTGAAAGCATATCTTTGATTGTCTGTTCAAAGGTAGGGACAGGGTATTAAAGAGGCAATCCATGAGGCATTGAATAACAGGCATTGAACAATTCTTTCTCCAAAGTTGTTACTGAAAAAGCAGGGAGTTAGTTTTATTGAGTCGTTTACTCTTGAGAAAGCTGCAAAAGAAAAAGCTTAATTTTTGTAGTTTGTGGTCACAATAGCTTTCTCCCCTTCTTAAAAAAAAATGTAGTCATTCTAAGAAACAATGTTTTTTATGTCTAGGTATTGCTCAAAAATATATTGCTTCCTCTAGTTTATCTCCTTTTATGTCCCTAAAATTGCATGCTTAAATGAGCAATTCCATGCTTCCCCCATGAATCAAATACCAAGAATATTCATGTTTTTCATTGTTATATTTTTTAAAAATGTTTTTCTTACATGAAAATTGATTCAAAATTAGAATGCATAATATGTTCACATTTTTTCTAACCTACCAAAAGAGATAAGAAAATAGTACTTGACATTACAATATAATTATTTATAATGTTCACTAAAACATTATAAATGGTATCAAAACTCAGGTATTTTATAAAGGTAATTAGAGCTATGTTTAAAAAAATAAAAAACAAACAAACAAACAAACAAAACCTCCTGCTGAATTAGACTCCATGGCTTCCATAAAATTGTTTAAAAAATCCTTTACCTTAGCTTGAGAAAAACATTCATCTTAAACTTGCTTGAGAACAAGAATTATACTAGGGATTAAAAATTGTTAAATTGCTAGTTGTAAAGAGAAAGTAATAATTAAGATTTTGTTGAATTCTAATAATCTTTTTTGAGAATTAACATTGTAAAAATTTTTAAATTATTACTTTCTCTTTTCAACTAGCATTTTAGTTATGTGTGTGTGTGTGTTAGTTACTGTGATGCAATACAGATCTGTGTGCATTCTAAGCAAGCCCTCCATCACTGACCCTCAGCCTCTGTTTAACTATGTTTAATCCCTTATAAATTTCTTATTATAGAACAATCTTGAGAGGAATATGCTTTTCTGACTAGGACAAATTATTTTGTGTTTTTTTTTTATGTTATGGTTTAAATATGAGGTGTCCCCCAAAAAGCTCATGTGTGAGACAATGCAAGAGGTTTTGGAGGTGAAATTATTGGGTTGTGAAAGTCTTAACCCAATCAGTGCATGAATCCCCTGATAGGAATCAACTGGGTGGTAAGTGCAGGCAGGTAGGGTGTGGCTGAAAGAGGTGGATCCCTAGGGTTGTGCCTTTATGGTTCATTAATATAAACCAGTCATGGCTTGATAAGCAGAGCTGTCTCTCTGCTTCCTGACCATCATGTCCTTAGCCACTTTCCTCCACTATACTCTTCTAATGAGGTGTTCTGCCTCACTGGAGACCCAAGGAGTGAAGCCAGCCTTCTATGGACTTAGATCTCTGAAACCATGACCCCCAAATAGAATTTTCCTCCTCTAATTGTTCTTGTCAGGTCTTTTGGTAGCAGCAAAGAAAAAGGTGACTAAAACACTTTATAAATTAAAATATAGATTAATTGGTTGGGACCAATACAAATATTTCTTACCTTATATGTGTGCAAAAAATAGAGGCATTTTATCATTTAGAAATGTTAAGAGTACAGAAACAAATATCTCATCTGACTCATCGCCCCTTTATGATTGTTTTGCTGACTTTGGCTATAGCATTCTACCACAATCCAGCAGCTATGCTAGTTCTGTTATGACATCACCTAGAGTAAATTCTATTTGTTGGATATTTTCTCAAACTTTGAATTAAATTGAACAAATGGATAGCAAACAAATGAAAAGCAGAGAAAGACTATCAAGCTGGCATGTGTCATGCAATATTTCTATGGTTTATCCTTACCTGCCTATTATAGATAGGCATTCATCATTGGTGTTTTGTAACTTTCTGAATTTGCTTCTTCTTTTTTAATGGTGTTCCATCTGTGGCTTATTTCAGTTTTTCTTCCAGAGTTTGTACAGATTGATTCCCCAATGTGTTCTCTGTCTCTTAGTTTCCTGTATGGCTTTCTCTATACGTGCAAATGTTGCTTATCTCTTAAGATGGGTATACATTCTGAGAAATGAATCATTAGGCAGTTTTACTCTTAGGCAATTTCATCATTGTGCAAATATCAGTGTAGACTAACACAAACTAAAGTGGCTACAATGTCACTAGGTTATATAATCTTATGGGATCACCCTCATACATACTATTTTTGTTGTTAACCAAAACATCTTTATGCTACTCCTGGCTGTATTCTGCATACTAGACTTCTGTAGAGGTCTCTCACACTGAAACGTTGGAAGAGGTATCTTTGCTATTTTACTAAGAAAATCTCTTCAACCAGTTCCTAGAACCTCATACAATCATGGAATATTTTGCACTAGATAATAGCTTCAATCTTCTTTTCCTATTCTTTATTCAATTATTTCAATTTAGATAGATTTTCCAAGTTTCATTTATTTTTTGTCCTCTGCTTAAGCATTGGGATGGAAAATGAAATATAGTTGCCTTGCTGCCTGAGCTCAATTATATTCCTTTGACATTAATTAAATTTTATGTGTCAACAAACACATATTATGCTGGGAGCATGCTTCTTTATGGTGTCTTTCATAGAGGGTAATTATAAAATGATAAAATTTAAATGAAGCATATTCAATTTAAGTATACAATGTATGGAGAAAAACAGAAGGGAACCTCATTTGTCTCTTTATTGACTACCTCCTGTGGAGAAAGATGGATGTTTGCTCCAGTATTCAGGTACTCCTGTTTCCAATTTATAATCCCAGTAGTGAGGTGATGAGTGCATATTCATTCTATTCATCCCTAATTACCAAATAAATTATGATGAACAAACATTTATGGAGTGCTTTAGACATGAAAGAAGAAAAATAATACATACGAAAGGATTTGTTTGGTAGTAGATTTCTACTTCATTCATAATCTGATTAGGTCAGATTTCACAATGTGATTTCATAAAAGAACCAAGGTGAGGATTCTATGAATTGCACAATTTAGTATTATAAAGTTGTGAATGTTTCTTTAAGCAGATCTGCAGCTTTACTTCAAAGTTTCTCAAAATTTATATTAATAAGAATGTATTTTCATGGAAATTGGAAAACTGGTCATAAATTTGATCTAAACACTATGAGTCAAAAAATGGCTAAGCAAATCTGAAAGAAGAAAAAAAGTAGAAAGATTTATACAAACATATAAAGATTATAATAAAATTATATCAATTAAGACAGGTTAGTATGGGTTTTGAAGACAGATAAATTATTGGAGTGTAATTCAAAGAAATGTACACATATTCAGTCCTGAATTACTGAATCCAAAGGAAAAGGATTTTTTCATTAAGTTAATAAATATCAATTTGGAGACAC